>NC_073626.1:167358481-168608481 GCF_029407905.1 Bubalus kerabau
TCCAGACAACAATACTGGAGTGGATAGCCATTCCCTTCTCCAGGGGATCTTCTCAACTAGGAATTGAACCCAGGTCTCCTGCATTGCAAGGGGATTTCTTACTGCTGAGCCACCTGGGAAGTCCCATACTGACTTACCCATTCCATGTAAAAATTCAGTTTTGTACTTTATGGTCCTAATGTATCCCATAAAATCTGGCACATGATGCCGCTTCGCACTGCCATTGTTTGTTGGCAATTTTGCTAATTTAACCTAGTTTCTCAATTAGATTGTAAAACTCAAAGATAGAGACAGTATATTTTTTCTTCTGACTTTTCCACAGCCAAAAAATATCTTATCTTTCACATATACTTTATATGTGTGTGTGTGTGCATATTGCATATTTTCTGGGTCTGCTATAACAAATTATCACAACTAGAGAGCTTCCTTGGTGGCTCAGCTGGTAAATAATTCACCTGCAATATGGGAGACCTGTGTTTGATCCCTGGGTTGGGAAGAACCCCTGGAGAATGGAAAGGCTACCCACTCCAGTATTCTGACCTAGAGAATTCCATGGACTGTGTAGTCCATGGGGTTACAAAGAGTTGGACTTGACTGAGCGACTTTCGCTTTCAGATGGCTTAAAATAACAGAAATTTATCCTCTCAGTGTTTTGGAGGCCAAGAGTCTGAAATCAAGGTGTTCCAGGGCCAAGCTCCCTCTGAAGGCTCTGCAGAAAAATCCTTCCTTTGCTATTCCTCGCCTTGTAGCAGCATTAACTCCAGTCTCTGCCTCTGTTTGCACGTGGTCTTCTTCCATCTTTGTTTGCCTCTACATATCCTTCGTCTTATATAAGGACATCAGGCACTGGATTTAGGGACCACCTTAATCCAGCATGATCTCATCTTAACTTGATTACCTCTTTGTGAAAGAAGTGAAAGTGTTAGTCGCTCAGTCTTTTCCGACTCTTTGAGACCCCACGGACTATAGCCCAACAGGCTCCTCTGTCCATGGAATTCTCCAGGTGAGAATACTGGAGTGGGTTACCATTCTCTTCTCCAGGGGATCTTTGTGACCCAGGAATTGAACCTGGGTCTCCTGCATTGCCAGCAGATGCTTTACCATCTGAACCACCAGGGAAACTAAATAAGGTTTCAGTTACAGGTACTCGGGGTGAGGCCTCCAGTGTGCCTTTTAGGAGACACAATTCAACTCATGACACATACAATTAAAAAAGAAATCTATGTATGTTGTGTGTGTATATTCCAGAGATGTTCCTGTAGATGACTTGTCCAAGGTGATACAAAGAAGCATAGCTCCTCAAGATGTCCAGCCAAGTTCTTATTGTCAATAGCTGAAAATGAATAACACAAAGCAGTGTGCCTTGGTGCACACTTTGCTTTTCAGACACTGTGACATTTACTAAATGCTTGTGAAATTCTTTATGAGGTTAAAAGACTGTCTCAGCACAAGCCAACACTTTAGAAGAAGTTACTATAATTCATATAAACTGAGGGGAAAGGACGGACAGAAATCACTGAGCTGGCTCTAGCTTGTGGTTTTGCCTCTAGGAAAAGACATCTGATATACGAGGCTGGAACAAACGGTTATTTCCCCCTCATCATCGAATAAACCACAGAATGGAGTTTGAAGCTTTTTCGGCATTTTCTGGCTACCTCTTCTTTTTCTATCAATTCATAGTTTATCACAATTGGCAGAATCAGCAGTCCTCCTGGGCGGGTGAAAGTTTTGTGTGGTTTCTCTACACCAGTGATTTCATATTTACTTCAAATTCAAGGGAAAAATCCTCATTAATTTCCCTTTTCTTCATGATGGAGGAAGTCTCTAAGTCCCAGGGATTTGCATCAGCACTTGTGAGAGAGGGTACTCCCTTAGCCTGGGTGACTGAGCAAAACTAAAGGAGAATTGAACACAGAAGAGTCAAACATCAATTTGCTGTTGTAGGCTAAAATTGCAGTAAATATGGTCGTGGTGGTGGTTTTGTCATTAAGTTGCACCTGACTCTTGCGACCCCGTGGACTATAGCCTGCCAGGCTTGTCAGTCCATGGGGTTTTCCCAGCAAGAATACTGGAGAGGGTTACCATTTCTTTCTCCAGGGAAATCTTCCTGACCCAGGAATTGAACCTGTATCTCCTGCATTGGGAGGCAGATTTTTTATCCCTGAGCCATCTGGGAAACCCCTGCAGTAAGTATCATATTTAGTAAAATATCATTCTTTAATTCTTCTTCTCCTCAAAGATGGGTTTTTTGAAATATAACAGAAAGATTCAACCCAGAGAAGACACATTGTCTCTGTCACTTGACCCAATTTAGCTGCCGAGAAAGATTTCTGGATATGTTTATTATATGATCATTGGAATTGGGCAAGGACTAAGATGAAACTCACTATGATGAATTAAAAAAATAGTAACAATTTTTAACAGCCTTTGGCTTTTGCTGTGTTTCTTAAAACTGAAGAATGTGTGCTCAGTGGCTCAGTCTTGTCCTACTCTTTTCGACCCCATGGACTGTAGCCCTCCAGGCTCCTCTGCCCATGGGGTTTCCCAGACAAGAATGCTGGAGTGGGTTGCCATTTCTAAGTCCATTTCTTAAAATTGAAGAAGGATATTCCAGATTGATTTCATTGATAAGTATTCAAAGTTGTTTAGAACCTGGTACTATTATTTAGTAACTTGATGGTGCTGGCCATATTTGATAACACTCATGAAGTTGGAGTGTGTGATAGGAAATCAGAATATTGGTTAAAGAGTGCCCTTAGATGACTGATCTCTAGCTTTTCCCATTGGCCTCGGTCAAATCAGTGTCAGTGATGAACGTTAAGATGCTTACTCACATGATCTCTCGTGTTCTGTACTCCTTGGCAACACTGCCTGGATTCGCACTGCAATTTTATACATCAAGAATCTCTGACTATGAAGAGCGGAGACTGACTTCTCTGGCATCCTGAAGTCAAAGTCTCTCAGTTGTATCCGACTCTTTGCGACCCCATGGACTATACGGTTCATGGAATTCTCCAGGCTGGAATCCTGGAGTGGGTAGCCTTTCCCTTCTCCAGGGGGTCTTCCCAACCCAGGGATTGAACCCAGGTCTTCTGCATTGCAGGCGGATTCTTCACCATCTGAGCCACCAGAGAGGCCCAAGAATACTGGAGTGGGTAGCCTTTCCCTTCTCCAGGGGATCATCCCAACCCAGGAGTAGAACCGGGGTCTCCTGCATTGTAGGCAGATTCTCTACCAGCTGAGCCACCACAGTTAAGAGTTCTCTAGGCCCCCTGATGTTATTGCTGCTGTGCCCTGTAATAACACGGACAGTAGGAAGACAGTGCAGGGTTTCAGTGCCCTGATGGAGTCAAATCTCTTTTCAGTAACTCTCTAGCTCTGTGACTTGAGAAAGTGTCCTTGAGAACCCTGTGTCTAGTCATTTGATGGGAATAATAGAGACTTGTCAGATTTAGCAAATAACAGCAGAATAGCCTGTTGAATTTACATAAACGATGAATTTTAAGTGTATGTCTCAGATATTGCATGACATGTTAATTTCAAATTTAACAAGCATCCTTGATTTTATCTGGCAACCCTAGGATAATAGGTGCATCTACCTCATAAGATTCTTATTCAATTAAATGTGATGATGTGTGAAAAGCATTTAGCATGATGCCTATTGCATAGTACATCCAAGTTGTTATTCTTTCTAATTGCATCTACTATTTAAAATTAGATGATATGTTGAGCATTTTTATATCACATCATAGAACTTCCCAACAACTCTGCTGGGTGTGGGCTAGGAGCTCTAATTTGAAATAAGGTAAACACAGATCAGAAACTTTGAAATTGGCATAGCAAGTCTATGTTGGGTTCAGGAGATGAGATCATTCAAGTATTATCAGGTTACCTTGCGTTAGATTTTAGCCTAAAAGATTCTGAATTTCACACCAATGCTAGTGTTACAGTTTAATGGGATACAGTTTATTGTAAATTGTTTGGTATCTTGAAAGCTTCACTGCTCCTTCCCTTGCCCTGAATGACTATCCAAGAGCATAATTGAAGGGGAGTCATGCTACCCAGGAAATGCTACTGCCCCTTCTGAAAGGACCTATTATGATCTCTGTCCCTCCCATGAATTCAAAACAGGGAAAGAGATGGAGACCAATGGTCTACAGTATAATCATAGCAGTTTAGGTTTGTTTCATTCACTGTTCTCCTTATAAGAGAAAAATATTCATGGGCCATTTTGTGAACCAAAATAGATGGTCTTCTAATTTCAGATGTGGATGCATGTTTAAGACATGTTTATGAATTAAAGAGGGAGACTGTGGAGTTTGGAAAAAGGGATAAAAAGGATTCTTTTTTTTTCAAGTTGGAGTATAATTGCTTTAAATGTTGTGTTAATTTCTGCTGTACAGCAACCTGTACCAGCTATACGTATACATATGTCCCTTCCCTCTTAAGCCTCCCTCCTACCCACCCTGATCCCAACCCTTCTAGGTCGTCACAGAGCACTGAGCTGAGCTCCTTGTGCTGTATAGCAGCTTCCCTCTACCTATTTTATAACGACTGAGCGACTTCACTTTGACTTTTCACTTTCATGCATTGGAGAAGGAAATGGCAACCCACTCCAGTGTTCTTGCCTGGAGAATCCCAGGGGTGGGGGAGCCTGGTGGGCTGCTGTCTATAGGGTCGCACAGAGTCGGACATGACTGAAGCGACTTAGTAGCAGCAGCAGTATATAGATGTTAATGCTGCTCTCTCAATTTGTCTCACTCTCTTCTTCCTCTGTGGCCACAGATCCATTCTCTGTGTCTGCATCTCTATTCCTGCCCTGAAGATAGGTTCATCAGTACCACTTTTCTAAAGAAAGTATACTTAATAAGAGCCTTCTTTTCCTGTCTGGCAGGGAGGTGCTGGGGCACTGGTGAAGGAGCTGCTGGAAACAGGACTTGGTACTGACTGGACGCTGAAGCTATCTGGTTGCTTTAGTGAAAGGGACTTCTAATCTTAATTCACTTACTGTGAGATAACTAAGAGCTCATATCTGAAAAAAAAAAAAATTACTACTGCAGTCAGCAAAAAGATGCCATTACCTACAAGCTTTCCTGTAAAGGGCTCAAGTCATCTGTGCAGACAAATTCCTTTTCATTCCCGAGATGATTAATATGGAGACTAATGTCAGGGTGACTGAGGGAAGGCTTCCCTCAGGCTGTCTGAAGCTGACTTCTCCTAAGATTAAGGGCGGAGCTGCATGTCAGATTTGGAAAAGGAAAGGGCACTATTTGGAGGAGTTCCAAAGTCGGTAAGCGCGACATCATATCTGATTATATGATGCATTATGCTGAGTTATGCACAGGGATTACTGGGGTTGAGAAGCTGAATTTGCACATGTGGTTTGCATGACACTCAGGGCTGCATTTTCACCTCTCTCCTGGGTCATTCACAACTTCACTGACTTTTCAGAATCTTCTCTTTCCAACCAGACTATAAGCCATTTTGGGGTCTAAATGCTGTGAGTCATACATCTTTTGCGTGCTCACAGCACCTGTCATAGTGGAAGGCACAAAGTCATTTCCCAACAAATTCAGATTCATTAATAGAATGAGGCATCTCTGAATCAATCCCCTATGGATCTTTCTTTGCCTGGAGCATCACAAAAAGTTATTTCCAATGTGATTGGTAGCCTAAGTATTTTCTATGGATGGAGTGTGGCTGATAGAAGGTAAACAATCCATAAAATATGACAGTCTTTTACAGACTTTGGGGAGTACTTGAGTTCTCCTTGTGATGTAATGTTTGTTAATATGGCCACCACGCTCTCTCTCCTAGCCTGGCTTATCCCTAATATTTATGGTCCAAGAAGAAGAGTACAAATAGAGATAGATAAATGCTGTATGCTGTTCTTAGTCGCTCAGTCATGCCTGATTCTTTGTGACCCCATGGACTGCAGCCCGCCAGGCTCCTTGGTCCATGGCGATTCTCCAGGCAAGAATACTGGAGTGGGTTGCCAATCCGTCCTCCAGGGGATTTCCCCAATCCACGAATCGAATTAGCTTCTCTTGTGTCTCCTGCATTGACAGGCATGTTCTTTACCACTGCACCATCTGGGAAGCCCTTAAAAAATGATATTTAATGTAAATGTGTTATTTGTTGATTGAAAGTTAGCAATAATACTACAGATGATTTGTTTAAATTATCATGCTTGTATGGGTGTTTTGCTGATGAGCTAGTTTATCAATCTGACTTCTCTGGAAGCAGAAGCTGAGACAGAGCTGAGAAAGAAAGGGGAGGATTCTGGAGTGATGCTCATGAAAGATAAAGCTACAGGGAGCAGGACTGGGTAGGCTAGGCTTTCAGAAAGCAATGCAGATCTTTTATCTGTGAAAGGATAACTGTGTAACCTCTAGAAGCCCAGTCACATACCTTAGCAGCAGCTGACCACACACACCGATGAACTGGAGGCAGTGGGAGCACAGACTAGCTCAGCTCCGTGCGGTTGTGTGTGCCTGCTCAGTTGCTTCAGTCATGTCTGACTCTGCGATGCCATGGACTGCTGTCCACCAG
This sequence comes from Bubalus kerabau, assembly GCF_029407905.1. Taxonomy (NCBI): domain Eukaryota; kingdom Metazoa; phylum Chordata; class Mammalia; order Artiodactyla; family Bovidae; genus Bubalus; species Bubalus kerabau. The sequence goes on from NC_073626.1 coordinate 167,365,034, forward strand.
GCTCCTCTGTCCATGGGATTCTCCAGGCAAGAATACTGGAGTGGGTTGCCACTCCCTTCTGCAGGGGATCCTCCTGATCCAGGGATCGAACCTACATCTCTTAATGTCTCCTGCAATGGCAGGCAGATTCTTTACCATCAGCGCCACCTAGGAAGACCAGCTCAGCTCCGTCCTGCTCAAACTGCTGACCCTCCTAATCGTGACCTGAAGAAGTGGTTATTGATTTAAGCTACTACATTTAGAGTGGTTTGATATTTCTTAAATGCTACCTGAAACATTAAGACAAATTTTTTTAAAGTACTGAGCTAGATCTTCTCACTGCTCTGTCTAAAATCTTGTGAAATCAGTGTCCTTACAGTAGCCTACAAGACTATCTTCTGGTGCCTTCTTTCCCTCTCTGACCTCAGGTCCTCCAGCCACACTAGTGTCCTGTTGTTATTTTTCAAACTCAAAGGACGCACTGCACCTTAATGGCTTTGCACTGGCTTTTCTGTCTAGAGCGTTCTACTATCCCTTTAGCTAAATCCTTCACCTTCGTCAAGTCTATGTTCACCTTAGAAGCATTTTCTTCAAAGCTACTCCCTTACTAGAGCTCCAATATGCTTACCGTGATTTATCTTTCCATCCATGGAAGCTATGTACTAGGTGCTTGGCTTATTTGTGATGTTTGCTGTCTAACCCCTTCACTTACGTCTAAGGACTTTTGTCTGTTATGCTTACTGTTGACTTCCCAGGACAGACAACAATTTCTGACACAGATTAAGTCCAAAACAAATATTTATTAATGAATAAATTATGGAGAACATGAAGATTGAGTTAACAGGAGTAGTCTACTTTTTAAAGGAGTTTGGATTTGAAGAAGAAAGAAATCTTTTTATCCTTTTGCGATTAGAGAATTAAAATATTTCATTCCTTGGTAGTTTGTGGGTGCATGTGTGTGCATTAACAGGCAGAGATAGAAGACAAAACCTGTTAGTACTGGGACAGGAAGTGCTCTTTTCTAGTTATCAAAAAGGTTCTGAGCGAAAAGAGAAGTAAGCAAACATCAGTGCTTTTAAACTGTGAAAAATGAATGAGTGTTTCCAAAGGTCAGGCATGTTGATTATCTTTTAAAGGTTCTCTTCCCTCTAAAATATGCCATTTTTATATGGTGTTAGCCTTTGCATTGTGTGACCTCCATGCTGGTCAGAGACAGGTACAGTATTCTCTAAACCAACGTTTCTTAAGTCAGAGTGAAATGATCTTTTTACAAAATGAAGTTTGAAAGTAAAATTGTGCTCTGTTACTAGTTTTAATTCTTAGTAAACAGACCTTTAATCTTTCTGATACTTGGAGTGTATTATCTTTCATGGATGTTGCAAAGGTCAAATAAGACAATTTCTTTTTTAAACAGATCTCTTGCAAGCGTCTCATATTTGATTTGTTCGAAGATGAGCCTTTTAATGCTTTCCCCTCTTCTTTTCCCCTCTCTTTTCCATGGCTAATGGAAAAAAAGGTATATCCTTTTCTCTTATGCTTGACATGGCTTAATTTTTTTTTGCCATAATGGCATTCACATTCTGAATCACTTAAAAATGGTTACCTAGACTCTCAATTCATTAGCATATTGGTCTCTGGGCAGACTGCCATGTTAAAATTCTTGACTGACACTAAGCATAAAAATAAGGACAAAATTTAGTTTAAACTAACAGTAAGGTGCATGAAAGCAATGTTTCAGTCGCTCATTCATTCATCCATTTATCCAATAATGAATTGTAGAATACTTACTATCAACCAGCCTCCCTGCCAGGAATTTTGGCAGTAGAACTAAATGTTATACAAAAGCCTTTTCTTAAAAATGGTAGTTTAGTGATGGAAGCAGACACATAAACATGATATGTGCTATAACAGGGGTCCCTATGCAACTGCTTCCTTTACTAAACAACTAAGTTGAGCAAATTTTTCACTTTATCAATTGTTTCAATATTGTACAGACTAATCTCAGTGTGTCTAACATTAGAAAACTCTTTTTATTTTTTTTTTTTCTCTGCTGTTTGACTTAAAGGTAGCATGGGGTAGCTTCGACTGGAAGGTCCAGGATATAAATCACCCATGGTTCAATTTTTGCTTTCTGTCTCAGCAGGGAGACACAGCATGAACTGCACTGGGAAGGGAACCTGACTCCATTGCTTGTGTGTGTGGGCAAAACATAAATTCATATACAAAGGCCTGCCACAGTCTTTCTCCCACGTATTTTTAATAATCTGAACTCCCACCAGAGTATCTGAGATTTGGTATCATTATGCTGCCTAACTTAAAAAGAAACTTTAGGAACTCTTTTCTTCATTTTATTTGATTTTCCTTTTATGTACGATGCTGTGGGCTTTTGTTCAGTATCTTAACATCAGGTGTTATAGAGACAACATTGAAGGCTATAGGTTTGATTTTTTAGTTTCTTTATGCTTGAAAACCCAGCTGACTATTGACCATTGATGGGACAGGGCTCAGGTGGTATTATTGTCTGTCTTCCAAGTTAACCAGAAGGATCCCTAAAGAAGCAAATACATAGAATAAATAGATTTGCAACTGTATAGCAGTTGTGGAAGAAAATACATTGATCCTTTAAAAATGGCATTTATCTTCATGAACAGAGGATTAGAAAACTATATCATATCTCATTTAAAAAGAGGTTAGAATGCTAGAAAACATAATGGTAACTTCACGAGAAAGCTTTAAATTATTTTTATCCTGTGTAAATCATCAAAATCTAGGTTTATATGTCAATTTGTAAGTAGACTGAATTGCAGACTTCGTATTAGAAATTACAAAAATGTAAAAATAGGGTCAAAGTGTGATGCGAAATCCTTCAAAAAGAAGGATATATTCAGAAGTAAATGTAAGGCACAAATAAAATATACAGGTAAATACAAAGGTTTTAGTTTAAAATGATCATTTGGTTGGGATAGTGAGATAGTATGTATGCTAGACTAAGAGAAAAGAGGAGTTGACTTTACCTTATAGTTTAAGAATATAAAGATTACACATACATACATTAATGTATAAAAATTATGTATAGAGAGAAATCATTAGAAAAAAATTTGGTAGTATTATGAAGATTAAAAAATACGAGAAAATAAACATGCTAATAGCATACTTATTTCAGAAAGTAGGTGTGACCTCAATGAATAGTTCACTAAATATCATGAGGTTAGTACCTGACTTCACAGGAAGTGTTAATTTTCCAGGTATGAACTGGACAGTAATGCATTTTGGAGTATGTTTCAAAGAGCAGAACATATAAGAAGGCCACAAGCTATCAATATTGTTACTTTGGATTAATGAGTCTTTCTGCTTGTCATTATCTGACTTGCAAGAGCATCAGGAGCCCACTCACCTGGCTGATGCACTGAAATAACTGAGATTGTGTCAGAGAAACTTGCTTCTTCTTGGAGATGCATTTCCTTATCAAACTCTCAGAGAATGAAGAAGTCTAAGTCCTACGGATTATCTGAAGGAAATCATCAATGCTTAATATTTCTATAGCATTTTATAATTTACAAAACATTATAACTTTTAAAGTCTTTCTGTTCTCTCTTCAAGTTTGTATTCAGAGAAGACATCTAAACCATTCAATAATTGGTTGAGCATTGTTATTGACCCATTAGAATAGATGTAGACCCTAATGATGCTATAGCTATACCAAACCAGCCCTGAGTTTCTTTTATAATTTTCTCCGATAGTAACCTGTTATTATTTTGCTATATTAATATTCATTTAAAACTCATACTTTCAAGGAAAATTATTTTTTTGATCAAGACAATTTTTGCTGTCACTGACAGAAACTCAACCCAAACTTCTGCTTAAGTCAAAACAAAACAAAACATAAAAAATATTTAAAAAAATATCCAAACTCATAGACTTTGCCCCATAAAGCCAGGAAGTCTGTGTGTCATTGATCCAGTAGTTTAATTGAAATAACATTACCCAGTATCTTTTTCTTCCCATCTCTAGATTTCCTCTTCTCTGGTTATTCTCTTATGCGGCAGGAAAGAGAATTGTGGAGACCCCCAAAACTGTATCTGTACAAGGTGAGACCTAAATGGAAGAAAAACTCTATTTCTTAGGGGTTGTCTGCTGCTGCTGCTGCTAAGTCGCTTCAGTCGTGTCTGACTCTGTGCAACCCCATAGACAGAAGCCCACCAGGCTCCTCTGTCCCTGGGATTCTCCAGGCAAGAACACTGGAGTGGGTTGCCATTTCCTTCTTCAGTGCATGAAAGAGAAAAGTGAAAGTGAAGTCGCTCAGTCATGTCTGACTCTTAGCGATCCCATGGACTACAGCCTACCAGGCTCCTCTGTCCATGGATTTTCCAGGCAAGAGTACTGGAGTGGGGTGCCATGGCCTCCTCCGAGATTTCTTAGGGTCAATAAATAGAATAACAGTTCTCTGATTGGTCCTGGTTGTGGTACACACCCACATCTTGAACCAATTACTGTTGACAGGGACATGTAGCACCATGTTTGACAGGACTTGGGTAATAGGCTCACTCTGTCTAAGGGGATGAGTGGATACTTTATTTCATATTATTAGAACCACATGGGATGAGGGAAGGGACAGTTTCCTAAAGAATACCAAAATGGAAACAATCACTGAGTAGATAAAAACTATCATTGCCATAATTTACTATAGATGTGATTCACAAATCATTCATAGTTTAGAAAAGGTAGCATGATGAGTAGGGTCATGTTTTATGTTTGTTTTTCTTTTCCCTCTGTGGTTGAATTTCTCCTGTGTCCTTTCTATTGGTGAAAACAATAATAATTATTAGCACTGACAAATCTACTGGCTTGCCAAGTGCGACCTCATGAACTGTAGCCCACTAAACTCCTCTGTCTATGGAATTCTCCAGGCAAGAATACTGAAGTGGATAGCCATTTCCCTCTCCAGGGAATCTTCCTGACTCAGGGAATGATCCCAGGTCTTCTGTATTGCAGGTGGATTCTTTACCATTTGAGCCAACAGGGAAACCCATACAATTATTTATTGAAAGGAAAAAATGCTATCTTTCAATAGCATAGTATTGAAAACAGTCTTCTACCCCTAAAAATTGGATTGTGAAACACATTAAAATGTTTTTTAATCTCTCTTTGTTAGCTTTTGATTATACATGAATTATCATTATTGCACTGATAGTTATCTTTCTGTGAAAAATATCTACCTCATCCTGATACTCAGCTTTGTTTATCATTTTTGAAGTGTTTTCCTATTAACCTCTCTCTAACAAGAACCTCTTCTTTTAAAGGTAATTTGAACATGCTATTCCTTGATCTTGCTAAACCAATAGTAATCCAAAATGTGCTCTCCCTTACCCAAAAGTGCATGCAATGTAAACTTTGAGGATCTGATTATGTTCCAGTAGTTTCTGTGTTTAAGTGAACACCTCCCCAACCCTGCCCCTCACTGGAGAGCATACAACAATCCCAGCTGGCTATGCTATGATTCCATGGGTATATTCTCTCAGTAATCCATCTGTCAGCCAATGAACCTCAGAAACAATTCCCTCCTCTCCAGGTGGACAAACCAGTAAACGTGTGTGTGTCAGGATGGGAGTCTGTCTACAATGATACAATTTAAATTGCTCACATAGGTTGTTCTGGCATCTTGTCAGTTTCACCCTTTCCCCTACTTGTAATTTTCTTTTTGTTTGTTTTTATAATTAATTTTTATTGGAGTATACTGCTGCTGCTGCTAAGTCACTTCAGTCGTGTCCGACTCTGTGTGACCCCATAGACGGCAGCCCACCAGGCTCCTCTGTCCCTGGGATTCTCCAAGCAAGAACACTGGAGTGGGTTGCCATTTCCTTCTCCAATGCATGAAAGTGAAAAGAGAAAGGGAAGTCGCTCAGTCGTGTCTGACTCTTCGTGACCCCATGGACTGCAGCCTACCAGGCTTCTCTGTCCATGGGATTTTCCAGGCAAGAGTACTGGAGTGGGGTGCCATTGCCTTCTCTGTTACTCGAGTATAGTTGCTCCAATAAATATAGTATATATATATATATATATATTTATATTTATATATATATATAACTATAGTATAACATACAATGTTGTTTTAATTTCTGCTGCACAGCAAAGTGAATCAGCTCTGTGTTTACATATAATCCTTTTTAGGTTTTCCTTCCCATTTAGGTCACCACAGAGCACTGAGTAGGGGTCCTTGTGCTATACAGTAGGTTCTCATTGGTTTATTGATATTTTGTACACAGTATTAGTAGAGTATGTATGTCAATCCCAATCTCCCAATTTATTCCCCCATTCCCCTGTGGTATCTTTGTTTTCTGCATCGGTGTCTCTATTTGTGTTTTGTAAATAAGATCATCTAAACCATTTTCTAGATTTCACATATACGTGTTCAGTTCAGTTCAGTTCAGTTGCTCAGTTGTGTCTGACTCTTTGCAACCCCATGGGCTGCAGCATGCCAGGCTTCCCTGTCCATCACCAGCTCCCAGAGCTTGCTCAAACTCATGTCCATAGAGTCAGTGATGCCATCCAACCATCTCATCCTCTGTCGTCCCCTTCTCCTTCTGCCTTCAATCTTTCCCAGCATCAGGACCTTTTCCAATGAGTCAGTTCTTCACATCAGGTGGCCAAAGTTTTGGAGCTTCAGCTTCAGCATCAGTCCTTCCAATGAATATTCAGGACTGATTTCCGTTAGGATTGACTGGTTGGATCTCCTTGCCATCCAAGGTACTCTCAAGAGTCTCCTCCAACACCACAATTCACACACACGTATATATGTGTGTTAACATACGATATTTGTTTTTCTCCTTCTGGCTTACTTCATTCTGTATGACAGTCTCTAGATCTATTCATGTCTCTGCAAATGGTACAACATCATTTCTTTCTATGACTGAGTAATATTTTCTTAATTTTTCTTACCTTCTCTATTTGGCAGATTTCTTAAGGTGTGTCTTCTTTGGAACTCTCCCCCGCCAACATTTTTTTAATTTCTTTCATCAGTCTTATAGTTTTCCACACATAGATCCTATATATTTTTGGTTAGATTTATACCTAAATATTTCATTTTTGGTGGTATTATGTTGTGTTTTCAGTTTCACATTCCATTAGCCTATTGTTGGCATGTGGGAAAATGCTTGACTTTCATGTTCAGCTTGCATTCTTCAACTTTTCTATTATTGCTTATTACTAAGAACTTAAATGGATGAATTAATTGAGTATATTCTTTATCTGTCAGATGGAATTTTTGTGCTTCATTCCCAACTATATTATAAATTATTTACATATAGGTGCTCTGGATCATACATCTGCATTCCCACACCTATTACAGCCATCACAAAGCTCCCATCAAACAACCCCAAAAAAACAGTTGTATTAACTTCACTCTGAATCCTCACTGTACCAGTTACTCATTCAACTTCAGTAACTTCGTGTTTTAAATGGAGATAATAATATCTACTCCAACTGCTTGTTTTAAAGATCAAGTGAGAGAATACACACATGGAAGTGCTTGAACACCTGTCGTAAGCCATCCAAATGTATTTAATACAGTAACAGTAGTGTAATAATAGTAATAATCATGGCATAGAAATACTCAGTTGAGGCCATAACATGAGATTGAAACCTTAATGATACAAAAATGATATTACATTCTCTTTTCTAATTATGATCTCTGTAAATCGCTTCCTTTCTTTACTCACATAGGTAGGCTATACACATTAAAATAATACAAGACTAAGGATTGAAAGTTATTAAATGCTCATGCCATGCAATTTTAGAGTTACACTAATGTTTACTAGAAAATCTAGAATGCTCGAGGTCTTCATCCCTGAAACACCAGATTGTAGTTGAGTAAGTCTTTGGTCCACAAACAATGAATTTTCCCCCCAACCTTGGAAAATATGAAAAGCTATGTAATTAGTACATACAGAGGAGTTCCCTTGTGGCTCAGCTGGTAAAGGATCTTCCTGCAATGCAGGAGACCTGGGTTCTATCCCTGGGTTGGGAAGATCCCCTGGAGAAGGGAAAGGCTATCCACTCCAGTATTCTGGCCTGGAGAATTCCATGGACTGTAGAGTCCATGGGGTCACAAAGAGTCAGACGTGACTGAGTGACTTTCACTTCACTTCACTTCAGTACATACAGAATACATAGTACATACACAAAATTCATATAGTAAATGCACAATATATTAGTACATAAATGAGTAATACGTAATACTATGTAATTGGTATTAGAATATTTATAATTCTATTTTCATCTTCACAATTAGTAAAAAAAAAGTTTAGCAGGTAGAAAGAATATACTCCTGGCATCATTATGAGCTTAATATATTATGCAAATTTTGATGACTATTATTACATCTGTATTCCAAGAAAATTAACTGTTTTAAAATATTTGGAAGACCAACTTCAATATCTTGAAGGCTGTGAACTCTTTCTCATGTCTAATCATAAGTACAAATAAAATCTTGAATGTAATTTTGAAGTTTGGGCTGATGGCCATTTCTCGATGCTCTTTATGCTATCCTGTGCTTGGATGCTGAGTAGCCATTTAGGGAAAAAAAATAATAGCTTATTGTCTCAATTAATATTTTATCCATAATGTACATTTTGCCTAACTGAAAAAGCTTACAAAATTGTGCTTATTTGTTATGATTTAGTTGGTGATTTGCTAAAATCTGATTTTAAATACATTTCTATAAATATTGATCTCTTAAATAGGTTTTTAAAATATTGCATGTCAAAAAGTCAATTTTTTCTTTTATTTTTAAAATATAAATAAATAAAATAATGCTCTTCCAATAACTTGCTTTCATTAATTTAAAATCAATAAAGTAATACAAATATCAAGTTTTACTGTTGATTTCTCTTTTCTTTCTTTTTCTTTTTTCTTAGTTTTGACATGGTCTTTCGCAAACTCTTGCTTGCCTTTCCCTATTGGTTTTTCTACACAGAGATTCATGAATACCATCTCTGGAAAAAAAAGGGACTAGCTATTAATTAATAATTCAAAGTTGACAGGAAAGGCTAAGAAGTCAAAGCCCTAGTTTCCAAACTTCCGTTGATTGATTCTGTTTAAATAAAACAAACAGGCAAACAAATCTGTATAATATCTGGGTTTTCATAGAAGAATTTAAGGTCCTGCTTGATAAATATTCTGCAAAAACATTATTTACTTTGGGTTTCAAGTTAATTTGTATCTACTGTATTCTTTCCAACTTATGTGTTCAGGATATGCAAAGAATAACCTTACTTTCTGGAATGAGAAACAAGGTGGAGAGGAGAGGCTTGGAGAGCTTGTCTGGGGCTCTGCCTTTCCTGTCTGTGTCACCAAAGAAGCAGTACACTTCTCAAGGACTGCACTAACTCCTCAATGGACTGGGAGTGTTAGACTAGGAGACCCATAGCTCCCCTCTTGTTGGGTCCTTGCAACATCAAAAACCCTGAACTGGTTTGTGTTTGGCTGTTAATTAAGATCTAGGTCTTAATTTTTTCTTTGGAATCTTTTCATGTGTGCACATTGTGACATTCCTTACTATCACTTTCATGTCTATTTCCATAAAGTAATTATTTTAATTGATATTTTTCTATAAGATTTTCGATAAAGGCATTTAGAGTTCAATAATATTAGCTAAAAATTTTTAAGTTCCCTTAAAAATGGAAACCAGTACCCCATTTTATTCTGCTCACAACTCTTACTTTACTCATTAAAAAGAAAAATCCTCACACTGGCCTAGAAACACTTCCCAATATGGCGCCCAGTGACCTGTACTCCTTCATCCCTGGTCACCACTGCCTTGCTCACTATGCTGCAGGCACGATGACCTCCTGGCTCTTCTTCAAAGAACCAAATGTGCTTGCTTCTCATCTCTGAACATACCATTCATTCCCTCTGCATTCTGGATGCTTCACACAGATACCACTATGGTTCAGTTCCTTTTCTTTCCTTCAAATATCCCTTCATTGGAAAGGTCTTCTCTGATCAAGGTATTTAAGAAAGTTCTGCTTCTAACAATGTCTTTCCCTTACACAGGCCAACAATTTTCATAGCACTTATCAGCACAGAGTATGTGGTTAATTGTCTTCTTCCGCCTAGAATATAACTGTGGATAAAAGGAAATTTGGCTGTTGGGCTCACTGTTGGGTCCTAGTATCTAGAACTGTGTGCATGAGGAATGTATTTGTTGAATGAAAGAGGAAGAAGAAAGGAAAGGAGAGAGAGATGGAGAGAGGGAAAGAAGAAGAACAAGGAAGAGGAGAAAGAGAAGGAGGAGAAGACAGAGAAGAAGGAAAGGAGAGGAAGACGGGAGGCGGAGGAAGAGGAGGGGAGGGGTCAGAGTCGGAGAAAGATTTTATTTACAGTTGGTTACCTTGGACCTTGCTTCTAGAATCCTGATAGACCCAAATCTTTGCTCATTCTGCTTTGTTTTGTCAAATCTCTACTAAAGTGTTTCATTGATGTTGTTTTGACCCCCCCTCCTTTTTTTTTAAGATGGTCAAGCTTAATTGTTTAAAATAAAATCCTAAAAAATTGGTTATTTTACTATTTGCTTTGGAGTTAAGTTTCCTTTGTCTTCCTTTCATCTCTCCCCTTCATATATGGTGGCTCAGAGGGTAAAGAATCTGCCTACAGTGTAGGAGATCTGGGTTGATCCCTGGATTTGGAAGATTCCCTGGAGAAGGAAATGGCAATCCACTGCAGTATTCTTGCCTGGAGAATTCCATGGTTAGAGGAGCCTGGCAGGCTACAGTCCATGGGGTCGCAGAGAGTCAGACACAACTGAGCGACTAACACATACCTTCATATTTATAAAACTGTCAAGCCAAAGACTTGGCCATCTTTGGCCAGTCCCTGGTTATCCTAAGCCTTGTCTTTCTGATTTCCTTTCCCATTAAACAGAGTAAACTCACTTTAGTCATGAATTTTCAGAGAATTAATTAAATATATATATAATGTAAATTGTGTATATATTATATTATATATGCTGTTTGGAGAATATTCATTTAATGATTTAAAAATTATCTCATTGCATAAATTATTGCTTTAGATATTTTTATAATACAACATGCAAGGTAAGCAAAGTTCTTGTCCTACATTTAAGTAGAATAGAGCATTTGGCATGTGACAGAATCAGAGGGATTGGAAAGCTCCCTCACTCCCTTGCCTGGTTCCAGTGTATCTCAGTCCCTTCTACATGATGCTTTAAATATATCATTTGCTACTTAGTAGGACGTGAAACCGGAGAAGGCAATGGCACCCCACTCCAGTACTCTTGCCTGGAAAATCCCATGGATGGAGGAGCCTGGTAGGCTGCAGTCCATGGGGTCGCTGAGGGTCAGACAAGACTGAGCGACTTCACTTTCACTTTTCACTTTCATGCATTGGAGAAGGAAATGGCAACCCACTTCAGTGTTCTTGCCTGGAGAATCCCAGGGACAGGGGAGCCTGGTGGGCTGCCGTCCATGGGGTCACACGGAGTCGGATACGACTGAAGTGACTTAGCAGCAGCAGCAGCAGGACATGAAACGGAGAAGGCAATGGCAACCCACTCCAGTACTCTTGACTGGAAAATCCCATGGACAGAGGAGCCTGGTAGGCTCCAGTCCATAGTGTCGCGAAGAGTCGGACATGACTGAGCGACTTCACTTTCACTTTTTACTTTCATGCATTGGAGAAGGAAATGGCAACCCACTCCAGTGTTCTTGCCTGGAGAATCCCAGGGATGGTGCAGCCTGGTGGGCTGCCGTCTACAGGGTTGCACAGAATCGGACATGACTGAAGTGACTTAGCAGAAGCAGCAGCAGGACATGAAAGCAACACCTATGTTAAAAACTTTAAAAGCATCATGTGGGAGGATGCCACATGAATTCATTTTTAGTCATTAACATCTTAGATAACATGGTAATGTCATGAGGAAGTGAGAAGGATGGTGTCTAAATTTGATGCTGGTGGAGAGTTGTGAAGATACGGGCATTCAAGTCATGCCAAGGACAGAACCTTAGGAGAACTTCAGAAAGCAAGGCCATCTGAAGACCCTGAGTTAGGGATTCTAAGGTCATATCTGAATGTGTTATCAGTTTTATATGAAAACTTGACTGTCTTCCCAAGTGGTGCAGTGGTAAAGAATCTGCCTGCTAGTGCAAGAGACACAAAAGAGGCAAGTTCGATCCTTGGTTCAGGAAGATCCCATGAAATAGGAAATGGCAACTCACTCCAATATTCTTGCCTGTCTAATTCTATGGACAGAGGAACCTGGGGAGATGGTTTTGCAATAGTCCATGGCATCGCAAAAGAGTTGGACATGACAGCATACTGAGCACATAATTGTCTTCTAGCTTTTTCTTTTCTATGATTGAACAGAAATGTATATCCCTTCTGCCTCTCCTGTGAGTCTCTGAATATAAGTTCTCTGCCCTCTAGGAAAGCAGGGTCATTTGCTCAGGGTCAGCTTGGTGAGGTGGCCTGTGCAGGTATCATTTTGAATAAAAAGAACTCTCAAACATCTAATTTTTGGTTGATATATTTGAATGGTTAAGCTATTCAGGGGACAACTTCTAAAAGAACATATTTTACTCAGATATAATTTTCCAGAGGAAACTTTTTGAGGATCCGGTTTATCTAGACATGGTCCTGCTGCATTAGCCGTATCAGGTAATTACACATTTATATAAAATGAAATCTACCTGAGTCAGGAGTTATTATATTTCCACCACCACATAATTAGAAAAACCTCATTTTATTAGGTCAGAGAAATGGACAGTGGTGGCATTCTCATTCACATCTTCAAATATTTCATGTTCTCTGAAACATCAGTGTTGGACAACCCAATTTCCCTTTAGAATATTTGGTTTCTTCTCAAGAACTTAAAAAACAGGAACTTCTGTACTTTTTCAAAATGCATTATACTGGACCTTATTTAATTCTGCAAGTTTGCATGGGTGTATGTGCTTAAAAATAGTATAAGCACTGGCCAGTTTTCTATCATTTGTTCTGCTTATTAATGAGGGACAATGCTGAAAATATACTTTCAGACAACTTTGAGTTAACATTTTTCAGCATGGGCGAGACCCCCACATTCCATATGGACTCCTCACACAAGTCTGTTTTTGCTGTGTTCTCCTAAATGAGCCTGTTCAATGAGCCCTTCATTTTGTTTAGAAGCTAATATTAATTGTTCTGGAAAATGTGGCTTAAACACTTAAATAAAAGTGCAATTGCTGAATTTAACGCAAAAAGGTTGCAACACGGTGTGCTTGAGGAACATGTACATTTTAAAAGAAATTGACTGAAATTTGGATCATTTTTGCAACTCGTTTTAAAACTGAAGATTTTTCTGGTTTGACTAAAGATTCATGGTACGCATATGCTTGAAATCTGCTGAAATAGCTCCTTAGACAAAACCAGCCTTCCTAACCAGATGAATCATTTGTTTGCTTCATTTCTTCTTAAGACCTATGAGGGGTTTCCAAGCTGTCCCTCTTGTAGCAGATGGAATACTCACAGGAGTCCATCCCTATGGCAACCACAGCTGCACCGGGCAACCAGCACACTACTCAGTTTTTCCAAATAGCATGTGAGTCCACTGGAGTCTTCAAAACCTCCACTGACTGTGTTCCCTGCTGATTATCCACAGCAGTGTGGATAATGTCTAGCTTGACCTGTATCTCAGAGATGGTTCTCTGCTATACAACTTAAGAAAATACTCAACCTAGAAATAGAATTATCTCAAGGAAAAACATTTTTACTAGGTGTTTCTCTTAAGTTATATTCTCTAAGTACTTGACTTTTGTCCTTTAAGATTATCTGCCATAGATAAATCTATAGCATAAAGTGGCTCATTTGAACAGACCCTTGATAAAACCATGGGCCATGATAGCATTTTTGTGAAGATTTAGCAGCTGTCATGTGAAAGTCTTTATGAATTAAGGTTAATGTTGAGAGGAAAGTAGATAGTAAGGAACAATACTGCAAAATTCCTTTTTGGAATGCATTCTTAGTGACTGTTTAGAGGTTCCATTAGTAATCTCTTTTTTTTTTTTTTTCTCAGCTTTTATTTTGTATTGGGATACAGCTGATGAACAGTGTTGTGGTGGTTTCAGGTGCATATTGAAGGGACTCAGCCATACATCTGTCAGTAATCTTTGCAGCTACACACAGAATGGGATAAAGTTATAGTTTGGATCTTGCATTATAAAAGTTGTTTGATTATTCAAATGTAATCAGTTTAATGAGTTTTTAGAGTGTTCTTACTTTGGGTGTAGTGACAAGTACCTATGTTGAATTTGCAATATGAAGGGTACACTGATGGGGCTAATTTCAATAAATTAAACCTATATTAGCATAAAGATGTTGTGACTGTGACTGAGGAATCTCAGCTTGACACCATAACCTGATTTCATTTTTGCATGCTATGTTGTTTCAGTGATGTCTGACTCTTTTGCCGTCCCATAGACTAGCTCACCAGGTTCCTCTGTCCATGGGATTCTTCAGGCAAGAACACTGGAATAGGTTACCATGCCCTCCTCAATTTCATTTTTATTCTTGTCCAAAATTTCCAGGCTTTCCTCCCAATCTTATTCTTCCCCCTGAACCTAGCTGAGCTAGTCTGGGGATGGAAAAATGGTGGAATGGATTCTGTACAAGGGTCAAACATCCTTTCAGCATTGTGCATTCATATATCATGATTGAAATTACTTTATCAAGCTGATGAATGGCAGGAAAAAAACAAAACAAAACAGGGACCAGATGAATGCATAATACTTCCCATTTCTTTCATTATAGATTTAAGCTTTTACCCACCCCAAAGAGTAGATCAAGTATTCAGAGGTTTTCTGGATAGTCTCTTTTGAAAAACAAATTTCTGAGCCTTAATTTATGATTATGTCTATGTCACAACAACGTACTAAAGTGAAAAGGAGTCTCTAATACAGATAGTCTTTGTGTCATCCCAAATACACATTGCTTTCCGTCTGAGAGCGCACGTAGCCAGGTGGCAGATGGAATTTTCATTTTCCCTCTGTTGACGGTGTCAGAGCAGCACAGCTTTCATGTCATGTACACAACTGCAATATGATTGCATATGGTTTCATTGAGAATTTCACATTTACAGGGTGGAACTATACCATAACGTGAAATCCAAAAGGCTGGAATCAAGCGTTGGACCAATCGTGAATTCCCTCCAAGGAGGTTTGGAGTTTCTGGGAGTGTGCGTGAAAGTATTCATTATAACATGGTTTTGTTTGTGTTGTGTGTACCATTAATATGGACCTTGAGGATAACATTACAAGGAAGCTCTGGTTTTCAGGGAAATGTCTCCTTGCCAGAGAATTTTATCTGCTCTCCACGCGCACATTTGTTATGCTGCCAGCTGTTCTCTGTTATCATCACTTTCAGCCTGCAGTCTGGGTCCACTCAGGAGTGACTCTCTCCAGGGAGAGAGGTAAACAGCTGCCATGAATCCAGATTTTTTCCCTGTTGCCACTGCTCTTCAGAATCTGTGCTTTGGCTTGTCTTGCCCTGGGCTGTCAGCTACTTGGTTCACTTAATTTCTTACAGTTGCTTGACCTCCCCATCCCTTGCCCTTGCCTGCTGGTGTTCTTTCACGTCCTGACAGTCTGCAGTGCTAAGGGTACCTGGATATCACTGGCTTTCCTCTTTCCCAATACCTGTGGCCTCTGCCTCTCTCTGATTGATTACGTTTCTTACACTATTGCTTCCTGGAACCTGTAGCAATTCGTGTCCTTTTCTCTCAGGCCCACACTCTTCCACTCTTCCAGTTTCCACTTATAACCTAGAATGTATAGACTTTGAGTAATTAAAACAAGAATGAAAATCCTCCCTTACAGTAGCTTTGAATTGCCATACCTGGGAACTCAATTATCATGACTGAACTGTATCATTAGAGCTTGTTTTCCCTGAAGAGACCTTTGAGAGATGGTGACCAAATTCATCATGGTGACTAAATTCATCATTTAGGCTACCTTTCACTATCATCAAAGCATTAGGCATGTTAGAACTTTGGCTGAATCAGAAGAGAAAACTAGAAGCTTAGGAGTTCCAATGAAGTTCTTCAAGGAGTCATCTGCAATAAGTAAATAGGGCTTTTTCTTCATGATTAGATATATAAAATCATAATTGTAACCCAGTGAATTAGTTCTCAGTTTTGGAGAGTGTATGATTTTTAGTGTTTAGACTTGGTAGAAACCCAAGCTTTGGGGTTGGTTAGGCACATGTATAAGGCCACATATACATAATTACATATATGATTAAGTTAGGAGCATATTGCAATATTTCCTTTTTCCTTGCTTAAATTGGACAGAATATCAAATCAGAAACTCTCTTTGTCAGGTTTGGAGAATGATATCTGACAAATATGTGCAGTCTTCATAAAGAGAGCAGAAGCAACAACCTACCTTTTTAAACAATACTTAAACAACTTATCTCTTATTGGTATAGTACTTGTATTTTTATTCTATCCCTGGGTACTTGTATGTTTTCTTTTTGATTCTCTGAAGATTGAAATTTGAGATCTGGAGGCTTACATCCTGTTTAAAAATAAAAAGATTCACTTATCCATTTCTCTCAGCTGCTGCACTCTTTATATGAAGGTTTCCAGCTCAAAAGGCCTTGGGTGTTGCAGAGTTGATGTCTCTGTGAAGTCCCTAAATTTTATAGTAGGGAGTCAGCACTCTCCTTCCTCAAGCTGCTCCAAAGTGCAGGCCCCCAGTCTCCATTATCCTTACCTCCTCTTCCTACTGGCCATATGAGCAAGTGTGTTCTCGGCTCTGATATCCACTCGCAGCTATTGACTCAAACAGCAACCTGAACCACTTGATTTTAGCTCCACCATATCTTTCAGTCCCCTTCCAGAGAACACTAGCATCTAGTTGGAATCAATAGCATCACAGTTCTTTTTAAAATTTATTGAAAAAAATTTTTTTTTTGGTTCTGCCATGCAACATGTGGGATCTTAGTTCCGCCATCAGGGATTGAACTAATGTTCCTGCATTGGAAATATGAAGTCTTAACCACTAGACCACCAGAGAAGTCCCTGAAGTTCATAGTTCTTTAATAGGCCTCCAAAATGCTTTGAAGTCATAGTAAGTAACTGCTACCCAGTTTAGCAATTTGGTGCTAGGAATTCTCTGGTGACTCAGATGGTAAAGAATCTGCCTGCAGTATGGGAGACCCAGGTTCAATCCCTGTATTGGGAAGATCCTCTGGAGAAGGGCATGGCAACCCACTTCAGTATTCTTGGCTGGCAGGCTACAGTTCATGGGGGTGCAAGGAATCAGACACAGCTGAGTGACTAAGCATGTACAAAGTGAGCTGAGAATCTCTGATCATCTGGAGCTTAATGTCTGGACTATGATAGAAATGTTAATTAAAAACACAGATAAAAGTAGAATAAGAAATCAAATATACACAATGGAGTATTACTCTGCCATTAAAAAGAATACATTTGAATCAGTTCTAATGAGGTGGATGAAACTGGAGCCTATTATACAGAGTGAAGTAAGCCAGAAAGAAAAACACTGGAATTTAGAAAGATGGTAACAATAACCCTGTATATGAGACAGCAAAAGAGACACTGATGTATAGAACAGTCTTTTGGACTCTGTGGGAGAGGGAGAGGGTGGAATGATTTGGGAGAATGGCATTGAAACATGTATAATATCATATATGAAATGAGTCGCCAATCCAGGTTCGATGCATGATACTGGATGCTTGGGGCTTGTGCACTGGGACGACCCAGAGAGATGGTATGGGGAGGGAGGAGGGAGGAAGGTTCAGGATGGGGAACACTTGTATACCTGTGGTGGATTCATATTGATATTTGGCAAAACCAATACAATATTGTAAAGTTAAAAAATAAAATAAAATTTAAAAATTAAAAAAAATAAATAAAACTGAATAACAACAACAACAACAAAAAAGAAATCAACTTAAGTGTCCTAAGGAAAGAGGACTTGGTACTCAAAGATATCTGAGAAGAGAAATGCTCCCCTGAGGATGACACTGAGCTGAGATTTGGAAGATGAGATGGTAATTGGGGAAAAGGGCAGTCTATCAAAAGTAACCCAGAAAGCAGAGGAGCAGGTTCTAAGGTCCTGGGGTTGGAAAGAGCACAGTTAGCAAAACAGACATGAAGAACTATTGCTGTAGCATAGAGAATGAGTGAGAGGGAGCACAGAACACTCAAGTTAAACGTAACAGCCCAGAAGCCAGAAACCGTTTTATGTATTCAAGACACACAAAGGCATATGCAACATGGAAGAGACGGGGATTAGCTACCAAAGATGTGGATACCAAATGCCAGGGAAGTTTTATCAAAGTCTCAAGCTTGAAGCATTGTCATAGGTGATTCTCACAAACTCACTGGTATTTCAAGGAATTGAAAGTAGGGACTCAAACAGTTATTTGTACAGCAGTGTTCATAGCAGCATTATTTACAAAAGCTGGAACCTGGAAAAAATCGAAGTACCCGGTTGATGATTGGATAGATAAGCAGAATGTGGAATATATACACAGTGGACTCTTCTCCAGTCTTAAAGAGGTAAGAAACTCGAACATATCCTACATTATGGAATTATGTGAAGTGAAATAAACCAGTTACAAAAAGACAAATATTGTGCAATTCTACTACTATGAGGTACCTAGAGTCACTGGATTTATAGAGAATAGAATGATGATTGCCAGAAGCTGGCAGGAAGGGGAGTTAGTGATTACTGGGGACAGAGTTTCAGCTGGGGAAGAGGAAAAAGAAGGTGGTGATGGTTATACAACAAATAGTAAATATTATATTGTCTATATTTCACCACATGCACATTTCTATGAGTCTGGAAACAATAAGAGGTGGTAAGGATTCAGTGTAACCCTCCATGGTGATCACTTTGACAGTGATTTTATAGACTTTTGGTAAGGAGAGGCCAAAAATCTTGCTCACAGGAGAGGAGATGCTACTTTTGTTGCTAAGGAAAAGTGAGGGAAATCTGGGGGTAGGTCAAGTTTGTTAGATTCATTGAAATGTGCCCATTCCTATTAATGTTCCAGTCTTTTTCCATCAATGACCACAACTGTAACATAACGCCATATAGACGGTAATTTGATTCCCATTGTAATTAAACAACTTATAGAATCAGAAGCTTTTAGAAATATCACTTTGTAAATTTAAATTATAAGGAATCGTTTTAAGAAAGTCCTATCGCCTCTATGATCCTCTACTCTGTGACTTAAACTGAGAATGTAAAATCCTTTTTTAATGTTTCAACATTTATTATTATTTTAAAATGTATTTCATTGAAGTATAGTTGATTTACAATGTTGTACTAATTTCTGCTGTACAGAGAAGTCATTCAATTATACCTATATATATACACATTCTTTTTCATATTCTTTTCCATTATGGCTTATCACAGAATAATATATTTCCCTGCACTATAAAGTTGTTTATCCATTATATATGTAATAGTTTGTATCTTTTAATCCCAAACTCTCAATCCATCCTCCCACCCTGCTTGTCAATCACGAGTCTGTTTTCTATGTCTGCGAGTCTGTTTCTGTTTCTTAGATAAGTTCATTTTGTGTCATATTTTAGATTTTTACATGGAAGTGATATCATATGGTATTTGGCTCTGTTTGTCTGACTTACTTCACTTAGTATGATAATCTCTAGGTCTATCCATGTTGCTGCAAATGCCATTATTTTGTTCTTTTTTATGGCTGAGTAGTATTCCATTATATATATATATATATATATATATATATATATATATCCCATTATATATATTCATTTTATATATATATATATATATATATATATATACACACACACACACACCACATCTTCTTTATGTGAGATTGTAAAACCTTGAGCTGGTCAGTTCCTTTCTCCAGCTTCTCAAGTGCACTTATATAAAGACACATCTATTGCAACTACTACTTTGCCTTCTAAAGCCTTACTTTGTACAAGCATTCAACTCCAAGCAACCAAAGTTTACTTACTGTGAGCGACTGCCCCTGTCTCATTGGACATTGTGGCCCATCCATATTTCCTCTGCATTCTCTACTATATGCTGTAGGCTGTTTACTATGAATACCTGTGGCTCTCTGCCTGAGGACTTCTCTGTTTTTCTTCCTGATGCAGAAACATACTCAACTTGTATTCAGGATGAGCAAAATAGGCTTGAGAGTCAATATTTTTGGATGTAACATCCAACCAGAAATGAATGGGCGTTTGGCAGATAGAGACCCCAGCACACTCCTACAGCTGCATGTCCCTTGTGTGACAATATACCCTGCCTCTAGTGGCACTTTTGTGTAACTGTTGAACTCGAGCTGCTCATGGAAATAAAGCCCTGACTTTTAAAATTTTCTTTCTTCTTGCTCTCTCATTTCCCTACCTTCTTAACAGTGGGAATCTTTGCAATCACCTCTCAGATTAACTACTCATATTTGCATTTTTGTCTCAGGGTCTGATTCTGGGGAAAACCAAAGACATCATGTTCCACTGGCAATTAGGGCAATAGCGCCTTAAATCTAATCAGAACTGCAAACCCATTTTAGAGTCTCATCTTTAAAGTTTGTCCCCTGAAACCAACTCCATGATAAAAAGTTGGGTGAATCAGGATTTTGTCAGGAAAACAGACATCACTCTATGTTTTTGTGGATCTGAAATATAGGGCCTTAGGCAACCACTGAATGAGGTGAAGGTATAAGGAACAGGGAGGAGCAAGGGTCAACTGAAGGTCAGGAAGCTGCAACTGAAGGTCAGGGAAGACATCACTGAAGGCAGGGAGAAAAACGGAACTGCTTTCAAGCATTTCAGTAATGCATGCGCTTTTAAAAAACATTTTATATTGGGATACAACTGATTAACAATGTTGTGATAGTTTCAGGTACACAGCTGAATGACTCAGTCTTGTGTATACATGTATCCATTCTCCCCCAAACTCCCCTCCAATCCAGGTTGCCACATACTTTTGAGCAGAGTTCTCTGTACTATACAGTAGTTAAATAAGGCAATGTGTACACTGCGATACATTGGAGAAGGAAATGGCAGCCCACTCCAGTGTTCTTGCCTGGAGAATCCCAGGGACGGGGGAGCCTGGTGGGCTGCCATCTATGGGGTCGCACAGAGTCGGACACGACCAAAGAGACTTAGCAGCAGCAGCGAACTGCGATCTCAATGCACCTAACTGCCCCAGGCCCCCACCCTTCCCCCGATAACTGTAAGTTCATTCTCTAAGTCTGTGAGTCTGTTTCTATTTTGTAAATAAGTTCATTGGTATCATTTCTTTTTTAGATTCCACATACGAATGATGTACATTTCTCATTCTCTAACTTCACCCAATGTGACACTCTCTAGGTCTGTTCACATTGCTACAAATGACATAATTTCATGCTTCTTAATGGCTGAGTAATATTCCATTGTGTATATGTACCACATCTTCCTTATCTCTTCCTCTGTTGATCGACATTTGCGTTGCTTCCGTGTTTGGGCTATTGTAAGCTGTGCTACAGTGAACAGTGGGGGGCATGCGTCCTTTCAGATCATGTTTTTCTCTGAGTATATGCCAACTGGTAGGATCACAGGGCCATATGGTGGCTCTATTTTTATTTTTTTAAGAACCTCCATGCTGTTCTCTATGTATTTGTTAATACATTGTCACCAACAGTGTAGGGGGGTTCCCTTCTCTTCACACCTTCTCCAGCATTTATTATTTGTGGACTGCTGCTGCTGCTGCTAAGTCGCTTCAGTCGTGTCCGACTCTGTGCGACCCCATAGATGGCAGCCCACCAGGCTTCCCTGTCCCTGGAATTCTCCAGGCAAGAACACTGGAGTGGGTTGCCATTTCCTCCTCCAATGCATGAAAGTGAAAAGTGAAAGTGAAGTCGCTCAGTCATGTCCGACTCCTAGCGACCCCATGGACTGCAGCCTACCAGGCTCCTCCATCCATGGGATTTTCCAGGCAAGAGTACTGGAGTGGGTGCTTTTTTAGAGCTTGCTAGAAGCTGCTGAGACTCTCACAGCTTCCCATGTTCTCTGCTACCACAATTTCAGGAGAACAATGGATTTTCCTTTCTTCTCCCTTCAGGATCTTGCATGAGTGCCAAGGACTATGGGAAATGTAGTTCTTGGATTCTCAGCTTCATCCCAGGCAACTTCTTAGAAGAAGGGAATGATAATGATGTTGAGTTGTTACCAGCCCATCTGGAATCATAAGCAAAGTCTGGAATATGAAAGGTCTTGTGTAACATTTTTGTTTCTATTCCAAGAGCACTGAGAAGACATTGGCAGGTTTTAAGAAAGGTGTGATATCATTACATTTGCATTTTTAAAATCTTTGGCTATAGTGTAGAGTTTGGGGTGGCAAGAAAACCAGTTAGGAAAAAATACAGCTTTAGTCCAGGAAAGAAGCTGATGGTCATTTATTTGGGTAGAGTAATGAAGATATAGAGAAGGTATATAGACAGGTTGAAGAGTCATTGAGGATATAAAAGTAATTGGATATGGTAGTAAATTGAGTTTGAGAGATATAAATGATCAGACTATGATACTTACTGATTTACATTGTCATTCATTAAGATAGGAAATACTGATGGACAGCTAGTATGGGGTAGAGTGGCTAACTTTGTAGGTAGGCTATGACTTTAGGTCATGCATGATGAATTTGAGGTGTCTTTGAGATGTTATGTGAGGCTACAGAGCAGGCAATGTACTAGGTCACACTATATGCTTTGGGAGGGTTTGCAAGGGTGCCCAGTGCTCCTTGGCAGTTTCCCATTTCTGGCAGTCACTAGGGATGATAGCAAAAGCCACCAGTAATTGCTTTGGTGTCCAATTATTAGCTCCTCAGGGCCCTAGAGTCTCTCTTTTGCAATAGTTTCTAAGAGCAGCAGCTCCCAAGAGCCTCTTTTAAGGATAGATGGTCAAAAATTTTTGACAATGGTTTTATAGATTTCTTACTACTTCTCCCTTCACAGGAGAGATATTGCATAATTATTATTGTCTGCTGGCTTGGTGTTACCCCCTCAGCCACCCTTGCAGGACAATTATGGTGAAGCTTTGATGAGCTGTCTCTAGCAAGCTGTTCATGCAAAGAAGATTCCCCTCAAAACTCTCAAGTCTCACCGAGGGGAGGAAGTCTGTAGACTCTCATATAACACTATGTATCAGAGCTGTTCTCTGCTCTGTTTTCGTTCATACCTAGAGGCTGGCAGGCTCAGGTGAACTGTCATTGTCTCTAGTGGTGCCGTCAGGGCACTGAAGTGACAACTTTTCTTTTCCTCCTGGCTTTATGAAGGTTAGGTAAGGAAGGAGCCTGGAAAATCCACATATCACTCAGTCGTCCATGAGCATGGAGCATGATCTACTCTGGGATTGGGACCTGAGGGACCTAGTTCCTTACATAATATGTGCAAAGTCTGAAGACAATAAGTTAAATAAAATTTTGTATTACTTGCAATATTCCTATAAAGAAGTCTTGCTTCTCCATTTACTTGTTTACTCATTTATTTATATCAGTATGGACTTTTATTTATTTTGTATTTTGGCCTTATAACCCATTTCTAAATTATCTTATTGCACAAATTATTCCAAGTTTTAATTCCAATCTGAGCTTTTTTTTTTTCTTCAGATTAGCTCTTGTGTCCCTGTGAATTCCATTTATTCTCTTGTTTCCCACCCTCCAAAGGGAAAAAAATCCCATTATTTTATTAGCTATGTTAACTATATGCATGTGTGCTAAGTCACTTCACTCTTGTCTGACTCTTTAACCCTATGGACCATAGCCTGCCAGGCTCCTCTGTCCATAGGATTCTCCACAGGATTCTAGCAAGAATGCTAGAGTGGGTTGCATGCCCTTCTTCAGGGAATCTTCCCAACCCAGGGATTGAATCCGAGTCTCTCATGTCTCCTGCATTGGCAGGTGGGTTCTTAACACTAGTGCCATCAGGGAAGCCCCATGTTAACCATGTACTTAACCACACATTAGAGAATGATGTTATGGGTACCTGTCTCTTCTGATACTCCACCTTTTTAAAAAAATTCTCTTATTTTTTAAGTACTGATTTCTTCTACAAGATGATTAAAAATTCATAACTTTTCTGTGTCCCAATCTCAGAATAAGCCATTTCTCCAAGGAGCCTGCATTCCTTTTATTGAAAAATCTTATTTTAAAACCAAGGTCTGAGCATTGATACCCCTTTCCTTCTGCCTGAAATACTTCCTTTATCTTATTTTACAGGGCAGGGCTGCCGGATGAAATCTACCAACTTTTGTATGTCTGGGGGCTCTTAGCTTGGCCTCTTGTAGTTTTCCTCATGTGCACATGCTGATCAATATTGTGTGAAAACTAAAGAAACTTTCTGCATTTTTCCAAAGCTCTTTCTGTGCAGACTTCTTTCTTCATTCTGGTCATCTGCCCTACTGATTCCAGCTGCCCTAGTCTTACTCAGTTCTCAAGCTGGTTTGCTGATATCAGAGACCATGAGGCTCTGTTTGATTTTCCTTTCTTGCCTATCCATGTATACAAACACTGCAGGCAGGAATCTGAGACAGCTGGGGGCTTTCCACATTTGCTAGTCCTCTTTAGAGGTTACTTAACAGAAGCTGCTCATTCCTCTAAATGTACATATCTGAAAGTAGTTCTGAAAGCTAGTCTTATTTTGTCTGGCTTTCTGTTTATTTCAGGCAGAAAGATTGCTCCATCTTTGTTGGAAGCAGCATTTCCTCTGCATTTTATTTATATTGTTTTTAATGAAGCTGTGAAATTTTAGAAACATGTTAACAATAAATCTTGAAAGAGAAGATTTAACTTAGATGATAACAATATCTTATATTTTATTAAACAAACCCATGAATAGTCCCTATCTTGCCTTTGTGTGAATTAGAAAAACACACCCTGAATAAAAACACTTTATTTATCTTTTGGGAAATTGTCATAATATACAGATTTTGCTAGCACAAGAGCCATTACTGCTAGATGCTGGAAAGTTTCCATGATGATATAAAAATCTATGTTTTCTTCAGTGCAAATGCTTTGCTCCAAATTTTCTTTTTGTATTCAACCTTCACTTTCTTTGAGGTCCTAGAAAAAATTTTAGCAGTGAGAAGTTTAGAGTAGAGGGAATGAAAAACATGCAAAAAATGTTTGTAGTTTCACTGGAGGAAGTCAATAAATCGAGCTTCACATTTCCTATACATCACAACATCTAACATAAAGAATCTAAATGTGTCTACTTATTAAAGATAATAAATTAGTTAAAATCCTCTGTAAAAAATAAAAAAAAAATATAGCTTGCTTTCAGTATCTGTGAATTAGCTTTTTAAAAAATTTTACTCACTTGTTTGCTGTATTTTTAGATTTACACATAAGTGATATCTCATGATATTTGTCTTTCTCTGTCTCACTTTTTTCACTTAGCATCATGGAAAGTAGATGGGGAAACAGTGGAAACAGTGGCTGACTTTATTTTCTGGCTCCAAAATCACTGTAGATGGTGATTGCACCCATGAAATTAAAAGACGCTTACTCCTTGGAAGGAAAGTTATGACCAACCTAGACAGCATATTAAAAAGCAGAGACATCATTTTGTCAACAAAGGTCCTTCTAGTCAAGGCTATGGTTTTTCCAGTAGCCAGTTATGTATGGATGTGAGAATTGGACTGTAAAGAAAGCTGAGTGCCAAAGAATTGATGTTTTTGAACTGTGGTGTTAGTGTCTTGAACACTGTGACTGACTCAGCCATACAAAAGAATAAAATTTTGCCATTTCCAACAATATGGATAGATTTACAAGGTATTCAGTTCCGTTCAGTCACTTAGTCGTGTCTGACTCTTTGGAACCCTGTGAACCACAGCAAGCCAGGCCTTCCTGTCCACCCAAACTTATGTCCATTGAGTTGGTGATGCCATCCAACGATCTCATCCTCTGTTGTCCCCTTCTCCTCCTGCCCTCAATCTTTCCCAGCATCAGGGTCTTTTCAAATGAGTCAGTTTTTCACATCAGGTGGCCAAAGTAGTGGAGTTTTAGCTTCAATGTCAGTCCTTCCAATGAACACCCAGGACTGATCTCCTTTAGGATGGACTGGTTGGATCTCTTTGCAGTCCAAGGGACTCTCAAGAGTCTTCTCCAACACCATAGTTCAAAAGCATCAATTCTTCGGCGCTCAACTTTTTTATAGTCCAACTCTCACATCCATACATGACTACTGGAAAAAACATAGCTCTGATGAGACATACCTTTGTTGGCTAAGTAATATCTCTGCTTTTTAATATTCTGTCTAGGTTGGTCATAACTTTTCTTCCAAGGAGGAGCAAGCATTTTTTAATTCCATGGCTGCAGTCACTACCTGCAGTGATTTTGGAGCCCAAAAGGTAAACTCTGTCACTGTTTCCACTGTGTCCCCATCTATTTGCCATGAAGTGATGGGACTGGATGCCATGATCTTAGTTTTCTGAATGTTGAGTTTTAAGCCAACTTTTTCACTCTCCTCTTTCACTTTAATTGAGAGGTTCTTTAGTTCACTTTCTGCCATAAGGGTGGTGTCATCTGCATATATCTGAGGTTATTAATATTTCCCCCAGCAATACTGATTTCAGCTTGTGCTTCATCCAACCCAGCATTTTTCATGATGTACTCTGCATATAAGTTAAATAAGCAGGGTGACAATATATAGCCTCAACTTACTCCTTTTCCTATTTGGAACCAGTCTGTTGCTCCATGTCCATTTCTAACTGTTGCTTCTTGACCTGCATACAGATTTCTCAGGAGGCAGGTCAGGTGGTCTGGTATTCCCATCTCTTTCAGAATTTTTCAGTTTTTTTTTGTGATCCACACAGTCAGAGGCTTTTCCATAGTCATTAAAGCAGAAATGGATGTTTTTCTGGAACTGTCTTGCTTTTTTGATGATCCAGCGGATGTTGGCAATTTGATCTCTGGTTCCTCTGCCTTTTCTAATTTCAGCTTGAACATCTGGAAGTTCACGGTTCACGTACTGTTGGCTGAGTGGCATTTCATTATGTGTATGTAGTACATCTTCTTTATCCATTCATCTGATGATGGACATTTAAGTTGTTTTCACATCTGGCTATTGTGAATAGTGCAGCTATGAATGTAGGGGTGTGTGTATCTTTTTGAATTACAGTTTCACATAAAGACTTAAACGTAAGACATGACACTATAAAATTGCTAGAAGAAAACATAGGTGAAACATTTTCTGACACAAATCATACCAATTTTCTGAGATCGGTCTCCCAAGGCAATAAAAAAATAAATAAATAGAACCTAGTCAAACTTATAAGCTTTTGTATAGCAGGTGACACCATAAACAACATGAAAAGACAACCTACAGACTGGGAGAACATATTTGCAAATGATGTGACCAATAACAGTTTAATTTCCAAAATGTACAAATAGCTCATACAACTCAACAACAACAACAGAAAACAACCCTATCCAAAAATAAGCAGAAGACTAAATAGACTGCAAGGAGATCCAACCAGTCCATTCTGAAGGAGATCAGCCCTGGGATTTCTTTGGAAGGAATGATGCTAAAGCTGACACTGCAGTACTTTGGCCACCTGATGCGAAGAGTTGACTCATTGGAAAAGACTCTGATGCTGGGAGGGATTGAGGGCAAGAGGAAAAGGGGACGACAGAGGATGAGATGGCTGGATGGCATCACTGACTTGATGGACGTGAGTCTGAGTGAACTCCAGGAGTTGGTGACGGACAGGGAGGCCTGGCGTGCTGCGATTCATGGGGTCACAAAGAGTCAGACATGAGTGAGAGACTGAATTGAACTGAACTGAAATAGACATTTGTCCAAAGAAGACATACAGATGGTCAATAGGCACATGAAAAGATGCTCAACCTAGCTAATTATTAAAGAAATGGAAATCAGAACTACAATGTGTTATCACCTCACCAGACAGAAACAGTCCTCAAAACAAATGCTGGAGAAGATGTAAAGAAAAGGGGACTTTCCTGCACTGCTGGTGGGATTGTAAGTTGGTGTAGCCACTGTGGAAAACAGTATGGAGATTCCTCAGAAAACTAAAGATAGAATTGCCACATGATCTGGCAATCCCATTTTTAAGCATACATACAGACAAAATTGTAATAAAAATAGATGAGATTTCTAAATGTAAGAAAATACTGTCTGAAATCAGTGATGAGAAATTTTAAAAGATAAGAGTTAATATAAAATAAATGAAATTTTCTCCCTAGAAAATGTGAACAAATTCCTCATCTTGTTTAAAAACAGAAGCTTACTAAGTTGAGAAATTAAAAATGTAATTCTAGAGAACTCCCTGGTGGTACATTGGTTAGTACTCTATACTTTCTCTGCTGTGGGCCTTGGTTTGATCTCTGGTCAGGGAACGAGTCTGCCCTCTTAGCACAGAAGGCAGCCCATCAGTCGCATAATCTGAAGGTCTTGAGTTCGAACCTCAGAGAGGGTAGATCACTCTTTTAGGGCTTCTCTGACAGCTCAGTTGGTAAAGAATCCACCTGCAATGAAGGAGACCCCAGTTCGATTCTTGGGTTGTGAAGATCTGCTGGAGAAAGGATAGGCTACCCACTCCAGTATTCTTGGGCTTCCCATGTGGCTCAGCTGGTAAAGAATCCACTTGTAATGCGGGAGATCTGGGTTCAATTGCTGGGTTGGGAATATTCCCTGGGGAAGGGCAAGACTACATACTCCAGTATCCTGGCCTGGAGAATTCCATGGACTGTACAGGCCATGGGGTCACAAAGAGTCAGACATGACTGAGGGACTTTCACTTTCACTTTCAGGGAACGAAGATCCCACAAGCATCGGGTGCAGCCAAACAAATATATAAAATACACATATCCCTACAGCAGCTAACAGAAACCTTTAGAAGTGTCTGTTCACAAGACTGAAACTTAACTGAAGGTGATCTGCAATGGAGTGAATGTTTGGGTCCCATCCTAAATTCATGTATTGAAATCATAACTCCCAAGTGAGGCCTTTGGGAGGTAATTAAGCATAATAGTGGTGCCCACATAAATGGACTTTATTGTTGTTCAATCGCTAAGTTGTGTCTGACTTTTTTATGTACTCTGATTAGAAGACCCTATGGACTGCAGCACGCCAGGCTCCTCTGTCCTTCATTATCTCCTGGAGTTTGCTCATACTCCTGTCTATTGAGTCTGTGACACTCTCTAACCATCCCATCCTCTGCCGCTTCTTTCTCCTTTTGCCTCAGTCTTTCCTAGCATCACAGTCTTTTCCAGTGACTCAACTCTGCATCAAGTGGCCAAAGTATTGAAGCTTTAGCTTCAGCATCAGTCCCGCCAATGAATATTCAGTGTTGATTTCCTTTAGGATTGACTGGTTTGATCTCTTTGCAGTCCAAGGGAATCTCAAGAGTCTTCTCCAGCACCACAATTCAAAAAGCATCAATTCTTTGGTGCTCAGCCTTCTTTATGGTCCAACTTGCACATCCATACATGACTACTGGAAAAATCATAGCTTTGATTATGTGGACCATTGCCAGCAAAGTGATGTCTCTGCTTCTTAATACATTGTCTAGGTTGTCATGGATTTCCTTCCAAGGAGCAAGCATCTTCTAATTTCATGGCTGCAGTCACTCTCCACAGTGATTTTGGAGCCCAGGAAAATAAAATCTGCCACTGCTTCTACCTTTTCCCCTTCTATTTGCCACAAAGTGATGGGACTGAATACCGTGATCTCAGTTTTTTGAATGTTGAGTTTTAAGCCAGCTTTTTCATTCTCCTCTTTCACCTTCATCAAGAGGCTTTTAGTTTCTCTTTGCTTTCTTCTGTTAGAATGGTATCATCTACATATCTGAGGTTGTTGATATTTCTCACAGCAATCTTGATTCCAGCTTGTGAGTCATCCAGTCTGGCATTTCGCTTGAGGTACTCTGATTAGAAGTTAAATAAGCAGGGTGACAATATACAGACTTGACGTACTCCTTTCCCAATTTTGAACCAGTCCATTGTTCCATGTCCAGTTCTAACTGTTGCTTCTTGACCCACATAGAGGCTTCTCGGGAGACAAGTAAGTTGGTCCAGTATTCCTGTCCCTTTAAGAATTTCCCACCATTTGCTGTGATCCACACAGTTCAAGTTTTTAGTGTAGTCAATGAAGCAGAAATAGATGTCGTTCTGGAATTCCCTAGCTTTCTCTATGATCCAATGGATACTGGCAATTTGATATCTGGTTCTTCTGCCTTAAATAAATCCAGCTCGAACATCTGGAAGTTCTTGGTTCACGTACTGCTGAAACCTAGCTTGAAGGATTTTGAGCTTACCTTGCTATCATGTGGAGTGAGTGAAATTGTAAGGGACCTCAGAGAGCTTTTTTATCTTCTTTAAGCTAAGTGAGGATATAGGAAACAGTCTGAAATTTGTAATTCTATAGAATGTTCTCACCAGATCCCTACCATTCTGGCACCCTGATCTCTGATGTCTATCTTCCAGAAATGTAAGAATTAAAATTCTATTGTTTATATGCCACCCAGTCTATGGTACTTGGTTGTAACAGCCTGGACAGACTAACAGCTATCTGAAGGAGAAAAATCTAGAGTGACAACTTACACAGAAGAGAGAGAAAATGAATAAAGAAGAAAAAGAAAATTCAATAATCCACAATAAGAAGACAAACAATTATTTTCTAGATTAATCCATATTAATATTTATTTTCATTTTAAATAACAGAATTTTAATAACTAATGGGACTTTAACGAGGTAAATCTATAATACATTTAAAAGAATAGTGAAGTGAGAATAACAAAGATAATGCTGAAAAAGAAGAAAAATAAGTAGATTATTTTCCATGAGAGAAGCAACCAAGACCAAGACAAGTTAAACATCTTGCTCAGTCATTTGTCTCATCACTGGTAGGGACTGTATTCAAATTAAGACTTTTTTAAACTTTAAATCTGTCGCTCACCCCTAGTATGCTGTGTACAAATGTAATAGATGCTCTGATGGCTCCAAAATCAGGGCTGAGCCTCTAGCTGGAAGAGTGTTGGCCTGAGAAAGCTGCTTCACAAAGCTTATGCCCCTTCCCCAGGGGCAGCCTGCATCCATGACTTATTAAAGCAGGGGTGCAGAGACCCATCCCTGGCCTCAGTCTTGGACAACTCTGTAGGGTCATCTTAGCTGGAGTGCCTCTTGTGGGACAAGCTGAGGCCTTTTTGCAAATGCATGGCATTCAACTTCATCTTCTACCCAATTCTTCTTCCATCACTCCTTAATAGGTGCTATTCCTGTAAGTATTCACCAATTTACTTTCTGAATGCAAATCTTTGTCTTAGAGTACATGTATGGGGTACCTGATCTTGCATATTTGATGCCAAGAGTGACTCCAGGGAGCAGATTTAAAAAGAGAAATTCAGAGCTGATTCACCCCTGGACAGCTGGCAATGCAAATTGCATCTCTGGTAGGTGGAGCACCAATGGCCTCTGACCTGCTCTAACGGAACAATTGTTAATATCCTCCCTTCAGAAGCAATTCAGAAGGCAATGCATTGACTACTGCAATATCTCTCAGGTTTGAGAGGTTTGGGGGAAGTAGCAATTATACGGACAATGGAATCAGAGTACTATTGATGCATTGGACAAAGGCAATGAAAGGCTGATGGTAATTAATCAACAATTCTAGGTAAAATGTGAAAATCAGAGAGCTTATTTGGCAGCACATAAGAAGAGTCCCATGTTTTGCAGCTGGAGGCCAGAAAAAGCTGAGCATCAGGCCAGGGTGTAATTATGAGTAGCAGAGAATCACAGAAGGTTAAATTCTAATTTTCACCTTTAGCAAGTCTTTTATAGTCAAGGTCAGGATCATGGCTGGTAAGGTCTGAAATCTGAGAATTGGGATGGGGACATCTGAAATGAATATACCAGAATCTTGAAAATCCTAGAACATGTTGGCTTCTCTGTGGTGGCTGTCCCCTGTAGAAGGGAAAATGATAGGAGATGCTGGATAGAACTTTTCTCCCTGATTAAAGTGGAGCTTCCCTGATGGCTCAGCAGATAAAGAAACCACCTGCAATGCAGGAGACGCAGGTTCAATTTCTGGGTCAGGAAGATCCCCTGGAGGAGGGAATGACAACCTACTCCCGTATTCTTGCCTGAAAAATCCCATGGACAGAGGAGCCTGGTGAACTACAGCCCAGAGGGCTGTAAACAATTGAACATGGCTGAGCCTGAGCCTGAGCAATGCAGTCCCTAAATAATAGAGACAGGTGGTGGCACTTACCCCTCAGAAGCAAAGTGTGCACAATAACCATAATGAGTAGCACAATTGAAGTGGCAGCCAGGCTGGCCTGTCCTGCAGAGACTATTGAGATGGCTAGCAGAATATGGCTTTGCTTAGAGCAAAATAGATGAGCAGACAAGAGTCTCGTTCAACACAGACAGTCCAAGGCAATCAAAGATAGATAACAAGGATGCTGAGGCCAATAAAATATGATAAACCTTTGCCTAGTTTCTGACTTGAGTCAGTTCTCAGACTCAGAACCCATTAATGGACATGGAAGGTCAGTCCAATTCATCAGAGTTGATTTAGCTACTGCTTTCACTGGAGGTCCAACAGACAAAAAAAGTAATAGACAACAGCCCTTTGGATGCAGCATCATTCCTCAAAGGGACAGGCCAACCATTGGTCACAAGTGGATCATATCAGACTCCTTTTACCCTGGAAAGGGCAATGATTCATCTTGACTTATTCCTAGTATGGGTGTGTCTTGCCTTCACGGTCATTATTGAAGGTCTACAGTATTTGACCCACTGAGAGTCTTTGACACAAATATCTCATACAGATATTTCAGGCCATGGGACCCAGTCTACAGAAAAGGAGGTGCAGCCATGGACCCATTCAACATCTTACAACACAACATATCACTCAGAAACTACTGGCCTGATGGAGCAATGATGAAACTAAAGTCTGACTTCTAATAATATCATGTACTAAGTGTTCAAGAGGCAGGTCAGGTGGTCTGGTATTCCCATCTCTTTCAGAATTTTCCACAAAGGCTATGGTTTTTCCAGTGGTCATGTATGGATGTGAGAGTTGGACTGTGAAGAAAGCTGAGTGCCGAAGAATTGATGCTTTTGAACTGTGGTGTTGGAGAAGACTCTTGAGAGTCCCTTGGACTGCAAGGAGATCCAACCAGTCCATTCTGAAGGAGATCAGCCCTGGGATTTCTTTGGAGGGAGTGATGCTGAAGCTGAAATTCCAGGACTTTGGCCACCTCATGCAAAGAGTTGACTCATTGGAAAAGACTCTGATGCTGGGAGGGATTGGGGGCAAGAGGAGAAGGGGAAGACAGAGGATGAGATGGCTGGATGGCATCACTGACTCGATGGACTTGAGTCTGAGTGAGCTCCGGGAGTTGGTGATGGACAGGGAGGCCTGGCGTGCTGCGATTCATGGGGTTGCAAAGAGTCGGACACGACTGAGCGACTGAACTGGAATTGGAACTAAGTGTTCATTGTGTATCACATTGGTTTTCTAAAGACATGACAACTATAAACATTATTTTACTATAAAATTTATAATAGCCTATTTGTATACTTTTAAAATAATCAGGAGAAGCTGTCTCTTTTAAGCATAAAATGGATTTATTAGTAGATATACGAAAACTAATAGGAATGAAGGAAAAACACACTATCATTTTGGAAATAACAGAAACTAGTCATAGTCAACTTAGGGGATCTCAAAATATAAATTATCTGACATTATGGCTCTAAGGCTTTCACTGGAGGAATCATCTCACTCTGTTTCTTCGGTGCTTAATGCATTATGCTCACATCTCAAAGTGCTTAGGAAGAGAGGCCAGTTTCTATCACTTGTGTCGTGTTTCTGCATCATGTCCTTTATGAGTCAGGAAAAGGTGTGATTTGTCAAAGTCTCTGGGGTTCTCTTTAGTTTATACAATGAGAGGGCACCATAATTTACCACTCAAATAAGATGACACGCAATGAAAGTGAAAGTGTTAGTTGCTCAGTTGTTTCTGACTCTTTGCGACCCCAGGGACTGTAGCTTGCCAGGCTCTTCTGTTCATGGAATTCTCCAGGCAACAATACTGGAGCGTGTTGCCATTTCCTTCTCCAGGGGATCTTCCTGATTCAGGGATCGAACCTGGGTCTCTCGCATTGCAGGCAGATTCTTCACTGTCTGAGCTACCAGGGCTAGCACACAATGAGAGACATAATTCCCCAGAGGAAATCATGACATTATTTGTTAAGAGAGAAATGGATCCTAGATGATTAGAAACAGGTCAGTTGGCCTCTGATAAACATGTAACCACAGTGCTCTGTGAGGACCTATGGGGTGGGATGGGAGGACGGGAGAGGGACTCAAAAGGAAGTGGAGACATGTTTGTGTATAGCTGATTCACTTTGTTGTCCAGCAGAAACTAATGCATTGTAAAACAATTACACTCGAACAAAAAGGATGAAATAGAAAACCAACAAGGACCTGTTGTATAGCACAGAGAGCTCTGCTCAATACCATGCAGTAACTGGGAAATGGTTATTTTCAAATGGGAAAAGAATTTGAAAAACAGATACATGTATCTGGATACATGTACATGTATATAGGTACATGACACATGTATATGTATATATGTACATGACACATGTATATGTGTATACATGTATATGTATAACATATACATATATACATATGTATGTGTATAATATGCCATACACCTGAAACCTACACAACATTGTTAACTATACTTCAATATAAAATAAAAATTAAAAATAAAATAAAATAGCCATCCAATTATTTCTGGTCAGTATGTGTGCTGTTCGATATACTGATTAACAAAGGAATACTGCAAAAAGTAGGGGAAGAAGTGCAAGACACCATTTTCTTCCTCTTTCATCAGTTGCATGGAAGTTGGACAAAGGCAATGGTACATTACTGCTTCTACTGGCCACCTCGTGTTGCCATCTTGGGCAATGTTGCTTTCTGATGGGGACACCCCACAATCATCTCCGGTGCTGATGGGTGCTATGGCCTTTGAGTTGTCAGAATGGCAGTTCATTACATGAAGTCTTCATTAAGTCAAAGTTACGTAACAACTCTTTTAAACGTTCTTTCCCCTGAAAAATTTCCATTACTTCTTTATCTTCCTTCTCTTGTAACTGATAGAAAAATTTGTGCCTGAATGTTGAAGAGATACTGTTGTGAATCAGAGAGTGAATATGACTCTGTTTTGATTCCAGCCTGCAGCCCTCTGAGATCGAATATATATGTTCTCA
Organism: Bubalus kerabau; assembly: GCF_029407905.1. Lineage (NCBI taxonomy): Eukaryota > Metazoa > Chordata > Mammalia > Artiodactyla > Bovidae > Bubalus > Bubalus kerabau. The sequence goes on from NC_073626.1 coordinate 167,400,304, forward strand.
GGGTTCTCAGGGTTTAATAGGAGCTGGGGTCAGAGTGGGGGAAGGTCTCGTCTTCAGACCTTGCTCTTATATCTCCTTTGGCCATATCCCTTTCTCTTGTCCTTCTCATGCTTTGTAGAAATCCTTAGTCAGTTCCTTTAACCTGTGGCATGAGTTTCTCTAGCTTTCCCCAAGCCCAGCATAAATAAAGCAAGGGTTCCTTATTGATATGACAAAAGAATTCTTTCTTGTACAATAAAATTTAATAAGGTTCTCTTAAAAATTGTTCATTAAGAATTGTGATTCAATTCATAAACATAATATCTGCACTCTAAATTTTGGGTAAAATCAAGTCTACTTTTATGGAATAACCTGAAAAGCAGTAGTAAGAAAATAGCATAGAACTGGCAGGAAATTATTCAAGCTGTTCACACCTCCCTCCCCAAGCTAGTTTTAAGAGAACAGTGAAATAGAGTTCCCTGATAGGAAATGTGTTTTGCTGAAGGGACAATGAAATCATGCTAAACTTAATGAGAATGTTTTTAAATTGCTCCTGTTTCTTCTTTCAGGTGATACTTGAAACACATTTATTCTATTCTCTTGATACTATGACAGGAAAGGAATTGTAATATTACTTCTACTACCTAGGGAAAAGGAGCTGATTAGTTAGTTTTGACTCTTGGATGATTCTCAAATCATTCTATTGGAGTGCAATTCTCCACCTTATTTTCAGTGACAGAAAAGTAAGGCCATTGCCTGATTTCTATTATCGTTAATGACTCTTCTAATGATTGGATGCCTGATACTTTTAATTTTTATTTTAGAAAACATATCTACTACTGAGACTAAGTCCCTTTATTGTTCACTGTAAATTTCCCTTGAGGCATTTGTTTTTGTTTAAAGAGGCATAAGTATATAAATAATAGATAAATGTTCAGGATATAGTTACAAATGGACTGAAGTCAAACTGACATTTTTGTCTCCAAAAGAAGAAAGTAGTAAGTAAATACATAGTGTTTACTCTATAATGTAGAAACAATAAAAAATATCTGATTAAAGATAGGAAACATAAAATGGGTGAATGATGAAAGAACAAAGTTTATTTCAAAAGACATTTGGGAGAACCCACATCCCTTATGTCTCCCGGATTGGCAGCATCATGTTCAAGCTGAGCCTGGAGGCTGGGGGAGGTGATGGAGCTTCCACTCGCCCCATCAGTGGAGGTAGTCTCACACTTGTTCAGTGAAAGATGGGGTGGCTCAGTGGTAAAGAATCTGCCTGCAATGCAGGAGACATAAGAAATGTGAGTTCGATCCCTGGGTCAGGAAGATCCCCTGGAGAAGGAAATGGCACCCTATTCCAGTATTCTTGCCTGGAGAGTCCCATGGACAGAGGTGGAGAAGGTTCTGAACAAAGGCAGTTTAACAGTCAGGCAGAGGGGCAGGATTTCCCAAGGCAGTCCATTATGTGTGAATGTAATAACAAAAGCAGCTAAAAACAAGTCAAAGAGAGAGTTCCAACAAGGAATCAGAATTGGCTTTCCCCTGCAATCTGAGTTGCTTATATGTGGAATCTAAACAAGCCTAACTCATTGAAATAGAGAGTAGATTGGTAGTTACCGGGGTCTGAGGGATGGTGGTGGTGGTGGTGAATTGGGAGATGTTGTTCAAATGGAACAAACTTTCAGTTATCAGATAAATAAGTCTGGGGATGTAAGGTACACCATGGTGATTAGAGTGAACAATAATCTATTGCTGTAGCAGGGTGGAGAGGAGTCATGAATGACAAAATGTTGCCTGCCTTATCAGTAAACAAAGGATGTAGCAGTCATCAGTCACCAGCTGCCCCAATGGTGAGCCTTGAGGGAACTCAAGGCAAAAACAGGTTGCCTGCCATCAAGCCATCAGCCACTGCAGCCATCCCCCCAACCCCTACCCCCAGAGGTCCACTCGGAGGAGACTCAGGATGTAAAAACGCAGGGTCCTGGCCCCAGAGAGCTGAGGTGCATATCAAAGGAATGATTTCAGTGAGTCCAGAGTCTGGATCTTCCCATACACAGAAAAATGCTAAATTCATTAACTTGAGCTGTCTTTTGTTATTGTCTGGTTTCCTTTAATTAACAGTAATCTTTAACTATCTGGTCTTTGTTGCAAAAACTTCTATACATCTCGGCTCCTCCTTTACCTCTCTAGAGCAGTCTCTCAGAGCTATCTGAGAAGCTGGGTCCAGGGTTAAGTCCTCAGTTTTGTCTGCCAAGTAAAACATAATTCTCTACTTTTTGGTTGTACATTTTTTTTTTTCAGTTGACAGAGAGTTGCAGGGGTCCTGGTGCATGACCTGAGCTCTCTGATGACATGTTACAGCTTCATCTTTGATCGACAGCTTTTCTTTGCATGTTCACTCTTCACATGTCAGTATTTAGATGCTCCAGACAGATGGAAGACTGCTGTCACTACTCAAAGGTAAAAATAAGTTATTAACATGAATGTGCTTCCCCTGCATTGCAGCTGGTCTGGATAGCCAAGTGCTAAACATATTTCTCTTCTACCTTCACTCTAACTGCTCTACTCTTGCGACTCCCAGAGAGAGTCAACAATTTCATTCTTGCCTTGGGCTTCTGCCTTCTAGAAGACCCAGGCTGGCAGTCTATGAAAAGGCTATAATGTTCCTTTTACATATGTCATTCAACCTAAAAATGGACTGTATTTCAGTGTGAATTCCTACATAGGCATGTTTATGAAAACTATACCAAAAGTGGGCTTCCCAGGGGGCTCAAGTGGTAAAGAATCTGCCTGCTGTTGCAGGAGATGTGGGTTTGCTCCCTGGATTGGGAAGATCCCCTGGAGAAGGAAGTGGCAACCTACTCCAGTATTCTTGCCTGGGGGAATCCCATGGACAGAAGAGTCTGGTGGGCTACAGTCCATGGGGTTGCAAAAAGTCAGGCATGACTTAGTGACTGAACAACCTTAAGAGAGGAATACATAATTCTATTAGAATTGAGATGAAAAAAATGAATTCCAAATGGTAAATATCAGGGCAAGTGTCAGGGACTTCAGATGGACAGGAAGATGTTCTAGGAGATGAGACAGAGAAGACAAAGTAGAGGATTTGGATATGCTCAGTGTGTTAATGGGAAACCAGAGTCACAGTAACCTCAAGTTCCATGTTAAAGGTAAAATAACAACAACAATTCAACATTCTTATTAATTCCAGCAAATATTTGTAATAAGTAGATATTTATATAACATACTAGAAGAAAATAAGAGCTTACATAGGTTTTTAAGAAACTTTTATTGGAGTATAGTTGATTTACAACATTGTATTAGCATTTTTTTTTAATTCCCAAAATAAATATAATTGACTTGAAAGTCATTCTTGAAGTTTTGGCCCATAGCTGGCTGTTACTCCCAGGAAAATGACTTCCAGGATCATTCTGTTTCTGTTCCTTATGCTTTTACTGTGCCCACTCCACTCTCTTCCATAAAAGTGATGTCATCAATTTTTCAGTTTCCAGGACACTGACTTTCTGATGGGCTGGGCCACTGAGACCACCGTACACTTGAACGTCAGCCTGTGGTATGCTTGGCTCTCTTCCCTCTACCTTTGAAACTGCCATAGAAAACTCATCCCAGGCTTTCTCTCTTGGAGTGGTCCCTTTTCATTTTTTTGGCAAGAATGTAGAAATTCAAGTCTGGGTTTATGTGGAAGTAAGTCCTTAATTTCTAAATATTCCAGGTTATTAAATTCTAAGATTCCAGAGTACATTTAGGTGTGAAAAGAGACCTCATAAACTTCTACCTCCTACCAACTTAAGTGCAGCTTTGGTTTGTCAGTATTCTTCCTTGGAATATAGAGAGAAAAAATTTTTTAAAAAGGTGAAAAGACAGCCTTCAGAATGGGAGAAAATAATAGCAAATGAAGCAACTGACAAACAATTAATCTCAAAAATATACAAGAAACTCCTGCAGCTCAATTCCAGAAAAATAAATGACCCAATCAAAAAATGGGCCAAAGAACTAAATAGACATTTCTCCAAAGAAGACATATGGATGGCTAACAAACACATAAAAAGATGCTCAACATCACTCATTATCAGAGAAATGCAAATCAAAACCACAATGAGGTACCATTTCACACCAGTCAGAATGGCTGCGATCCAAAAGTCTACAAGCAATAAATGCTGGAGAGGATGTGGAGAAAAGGGAATCCTCTTACACTGTTGGTGGGAATGCAAACTAGTACAGCCACTATGGAGAACAGTGTTGAGATTCCTTAAAAAACTGGAAATAGAACTGTCATGCTGCTGCTGCTAAGTCACTTCAGTTGTGTCCAACTCTGTGCGACCCCATGGACTGCAGCCTATCAGGCTCCTCCATCCATGGGATTTTCCAGGCAACAGTACTGGGAGTGGGGTGCAATTGCCTTCTCCCAGAACTGCTATATGACCCAGAAATCCCACTGCTGGGCATACACCCCGAAGAAACCAGAATTGAAAGAGACACGTGTACCCCAATGTTCATCACAGCACTGTTTATAATAGCCAGGACATGGAAGCAACCTAGATGTCCATCAGCAGATGAATGGATAAGAAAGCTGTGGTACATATACACAATGGAGTATTACTCAGCCATTAAAAAGAATACATTTGAATCCGTTCTAATGAGGTGGATGAAACTGGAGCCTATTATACACAGTGAAGTAAGCCAGAAAGCAAAACACCAATACAGTATACTAACACATATATATGGAATTTAGAAAGATGGTAACGATAACCGTGTATGCGAGAGAGCAAAAGAGACACAGATGTATAGAACAGTCTTTTGGACTCTGGGAGAGGGCGAGGGTGGGATGATTCGGGATAGTGGCATTGAAACATGTATAATATCATATAAGAAACGAATCTCCAGTCCAGGTTCGATACAGGATGCTTGGGGCTGATGCACTTGGATGACCCAGAGGGATGGTACGGGGAAGGAGGTGGGAGGGGGGTTCAGGATGGGGAACATGTGTACACCCGTGGTGGATTCATTCATGTTGATGTATGGCAAAACCAATACAATATTGTAAAGTAATTAGCCTCCAATTAAAATAAATAAATTTAAATTAAAAATAAATGCTTGTTTTCATTACTGCCTGCTTATCTTCATCAGGATCTTTTAAGATTATGGCTACAGGTGGGATTATTTCTTGATGACCTGGATATGATGATATTTTAGCCTATCATGTCTTGAGAATCCATGGACAAAGAAGCCTGGCAGGTTATGTCCATGAGGTTGCAAAGAGTTGGACACGACTGAGTGACTGAGCACCTAGCCTATCAAAATCTCACCATGGCTTCCAATATTTGTTATGGTTTCAGTTGTCCTAATGTATTTACCAAGAGGACTAGCAGTTGAGGAACAAGTACTGCATGAAGAAAGTAAGGATTAACCAACTATCTGTTGGTGAATGACATTCTGCTTATTGTAGGCAGATTCTAATATTAATCTAAAGACAAGGATGAATTTTGGAGCCAGAGAAGATTTTTGATCAGATAACAAGAGCAGTGGAATGTCTTTCAGCTTCAACATAAATACTTCTCAGCATATACCAAATTCTAATGTGTGAATCTTTTACTTATTTAGATTATTAGTGCCAAATTGGCACCCGTAGTATTCGGTCAGCTGGTTCATTATGTTCCATAGTGTATCTAGGATCTTCTTAGGATTATTGTGGCTATGATATGCCAGAATTTGCCCCACTGTTCGCTCTTGAGCTGGGTCTTGCATATTTATCAGCTAAGTCTTCACTCTGGTTATGGATTTCAGATATTCAGACAACAGATTTATTATGCATAGTGAACAAGAGAAGACTCTACACATGGACATCACCAGATGGTCAACACTGAAATCAGATTGATTATATTCTTTGCAGCCAAAGATGGAGAAGCTCTATGCAGTCAGCAAAAACAAAACTGGGAGCTGACTGTGGCTCAGATCATGAACTCCTTATTGCCAAATTCAGACTGAAATTGAAGAAAGTGGGGAAAACCACTAGACCATTCAGGTATGACCTAAATCAAATCCCTTCTGATTATACAGGGGAAGTGAGAAATAGATTTACAGGACTAGATCTGATAGACAGAGTGCCTGATGAACTATGGATAGAGGTTCACGACATTGTATGGGAGACAGGGATCAAGATCATCCCCAAGAAAAAAAATGCAATAAAGCAAAATGGCTGTCTGAGGAGGCCTTACAAATAGCTGTGAAAAGAAGAGAAGTGAAAAGCAAAGGAGAAAAGGAAAGATATAAGCATCTGAATGCAGAGTTCCAAAGAATAGCAAGGAGAGATAAGAAAGCCTTCCTCAGCGATCAATGCAAAGAAATAGAGGAAAACAATAGAATGGGAAAGACCAGAGATCTCTTCAAGAAAACTAGATATACCAAGGGAACATTTCATTCAAAGATGGGCTCAATAAAGGACAAAAATGGTATGGACCTAACAGAAGCAGGGGATATTAAGAAGAGGTGGCAAGAATACACAGAAAAACTGTACAAAAAAGATCTTCACGACCCAGATAATCACGATGGTGTGATCACTGACCTAGAGCCAGACATACTGGAATGCAAAATCAAGTGGACCTTAGAAAGCATCACCACGAATAAAGCTAGTGGAGGTAATGGAATTACAGTTGAGCTGTTTCAAATCCTGGAAGATGATGCTGTGAAAGTGCTTCACTCAGTATGCCAGCAAATTTGGAAAACTCAGCAGTGGCCACAGGACTGGAAAAGGTCAGTTTTCATTCCAGTCTCAAAGAAAGGGAATGCCAAAGAATGCTCAAACTCCCGCACAATTGCACACATCTCACACGCTAGTAAAGTAATGCTCAAAATTCTCCAAGCCAGGCTTCAGCAACACATGAACCGTGAACTTCAGATGTTCAAGCTGGTTTTAGAAAAGGCAGAGGAACCAGAGATCAATTGTCAACATTTGCTGGATCATTGAAAAAGCAAGAGGGTTCCAGAAAAACATCTATTTCTGCTTTATTGATTATGGAAAAGCCTTTGATTGTGTGGATCACAACAAACTGTGGAAAATCCTGAAATAGATGGGAATACCAGACCACCTTGTCTGCCTCTTGAGAAACCTGTATGCAGGTCAGGAAGCAACAGTTAGAACTGGACATGGAACAACAGACTGGTTACAAATAGGAAAAGGAGTACGTCAAGGCTGTATATTGTCACCCTGCTTATTTAACTTATATGCAGAGTACATCATGAGAAACACTGGGCTGGAAGAAGCACAAGCTGGAATCAAGATTGCCAGGATAAATATATGCAGATGACACCACCCTTATGGCAGAAAGTGAAGAGGAACTAAAAAGCCTCTTGATGAAAGTGAAAGAGGAGAGAGAAAAAGTTGGCTTAAAGCTCAACATTCAGAAAACTAAGGTCATGGCATCCGGTCCCATCAGTTGATGGGAAATAGATGGGGAAACAGTAGAAACAGTGACTGACTTTATTTTTCTGGGCTCCAAAATCAGTGCAGATGGTGATTGCAGCCATGAAATTAAAAGATGCTTACTCCTTGGAAGAAAAGTTATGACCAACCTAGACAGCATATTAAAAAGCAGAGACATTATTTGGTCAACAAAGATCCATCTAGTCAAGGCTATGGTTTTTCCAGTAGTCATGGATGTGAAAGTTGGAATATAAAGAAAGCTGAGTGCCAAAGAATTGATGCTTTTGAACTGTGGTGTTGGAGAAGACTCTTGAGAGTCCCTTGGACTGCAAGGAGATCCAACCAGTCCATCCTAAAGGAGATCAGGCCTGGGTGTTCATTGGAAGGACTGATGTTGAAGCTGAAACTCCAATACTTTGGCCACCTGATGTGAAGAGCTGACTCATTTGAAAAGACCCTGATGCTGGGAGAGATTGAAGGCAGGAGGATAAGGGGACGACAGAGGATGAGATGGCTGGATGGCATCACTGACTCAATGGACATGAGTTTGGGTAAACTTCGGGAGTTGGTGATAACAGGGAGGCCTGGCGTGCTGCAGTTCATGGGGTCGCAAAGGTTGGACACAACTAAGCAACTGAATGAAACTGAACTGAACTGAAGGAGTGAAAACCATCAATGAATAATTAGACAAAATAATTATATTTGTTATGAAAAGAATGCCATTCTCTTGGATTTAGAGAAAAAAAACCTCAAGGAAATCACCACAAGGCAAACATGTACAATCAAAGGCAAACCTGTCTGCACCACCACACGTGTAGAGCAGTGTTGTCCCATCAAAAGATCACCTTTGCCACGTGTGAAATTCAAATTTGTTTTCTAGCAGCCACATTAAACAAGAAGTAACAGAAATAATTTCATCATATATTTTATTTAATTGTATATATCCAGATGTCATTTCAACATATCTTCAATAGAAAATTTGAGGTATTTTAAATTCCTTATTTTGTACTGTATTTGAAACTCAGTGTTTTTTTTTTTTTTACTCACAGCATATTTTAATTCACACTAGCTATATTGCCAGTGTCCAATTATTGCCAGTTCCTTCTGAGAGGAAACATGTGAGCATGAATAAAACTGCAAATGTAGAGTATTAGCAAGATTATTAGTGTTTTTCCTGCATCCTATCTATACATTCATGTGTCTATTCATCTATCCCAGGCTCCTCTGAAGTTAGACTGAGATCATGTGTCTAATTTTTAGCCAATATGATGTGGGGAAAATTATGTACACCACTTACAAGCCTGATCCTTCACAGCATCTCATTGATCATCTGGCCATCTCTTCTGCCACAGTGATCAAGAAGTTTTGTGGTCCAGATGGCACTGCTATAACTGAAGATGGTCACTCATCCAAACTCTATCATGTGACCAATCAATGAACATTTAGTTATCATGGTAAGTCATTGAGGTTTCAGGGCTTGTCTGTTGCACCAGCTAGAATTAATTGCCCTGTTGTGAAAGAGAATTACTGCCTAAGCTTTGGAAAGGGTAAGTCTAGAACATAGGTAGTGATATTAGCTCAGTGACCAGTCAAACAGAGAACCATGAAAGTTTGTTTTGCAGTAAAAATAGGAATTATGGGAAAAATAGAGAAGAGAATACTCTGATCTAGTGAGTATTTAACCTGACAAATGAGAAGAGAAATCAGATCTAATTTAAGAAACAGGTTGAACTTTAAAAAAACTCAGCTAAGATTTGCTTGAAAGGAGATGGTAATAACAGAAGGAAATAGAAATGGAAACCTGGAGGAAATAGAGACATATCCATCTGCTACAGGAAAAATACCATAGGAAAAAATGGTTTTGCTATCATTTTAAAAAGTCATGATTTATCCAAGTCTCAAAAAAATGAAATTTTGATTTGGGGAGAGCAAAATATGACTGAGGACATACTGACTGTGAACTTTGTATGGAGAGTTTCCTCTCGCAAACTTAAGGCAGCCATGTCAGATAACGGTAAATTCAGGGTCCAAAGGAGAATGGACAATGAATTTAATATTATACAGGTTGATGCCAAGGACAAGGAAAGTCAAAGAAAACTTGAGGATTTGGGGTATCCCAACAGCAAATGTTTGTAGTTTGCAAGACTATAGGAGTATTTCTAAGTCAGAGGCAAGAAGATTCCCCATTCCACCTCTCTGCCAGTATCTGGGAAGCAAAAGCTAAAACATTCCCAGTGGAAGACACCTGGAGTATTAGCTTTCAGGAAGGAACATTTGAATGAGACTCCCCTTGATGCAGGTAGGACAAAGGAGATGGTTTTGACCTCTTTTCCATCTTCAGAGTGTAATCACTTCTTATTTGTGCAACTCAATCATTTTTGAATGCAGAAATTTTCTCTCTCTGATCCCATATAATTCCAGCAGATCTGACAATCTCAGTATACATAACGTGTCTGGCCAGTCATTGAATGCCATGCGTTATTAGCAAGAATAGGTCCAAGAGGTGAGCACAGAAGCAAGCCATGCCTATCAGATTGCCTCCATGGGATTTTATCTAAGGACAATGAAAAAGAGAACAGAGAGAGAGAGACTGGTTTTCGTACTGTTTTGAGACCTCATGTCGTGCTTCACTGAAGTTAGATGCACTTTCAGATTTTTCACTTATCTCTCATTGCATGTTAAGTCATTTCAGTCATTTCAGACTTAACATTGCATGTTAAATCATTTCCACCCTATGGACTGTAGCCTGCCAGGCTCTTCTGTCCATGGGGTTCTGCAGGTAAGAATACTGGAGTGGGTTGCCATGCCCTCCTCCAGAAGATCTTCCTGGCCCAGGAATTGAATCCATGTCTCCTGTGGCTCCTGCATCACAAGAGGATTCTTTACCGCTGAACCACTGGGGAAGCCCATTTATCGATCATTAATCTACTCCAAATTATTCAAGTTGAGTATTTGGTGTTGCTGGATTCATATAATTTTAGTTAAAATGCTAAGCAGTCTGCTGTATATAATCCATCTGGTATTTTAATGTACAGAATATAGCTGGATGAGAAATAGATAAAAACTAGAAGTGAGTAGGAATTACTGAATGCCCTAACCTCTCACAAGGCATAAATAACTGGAGACATTCATGAGGGGTTGAACTGGCTTTTAATAGGACTCAGCGGGTATATAGGAGCAGGAGTCTGTATTAGGACGTCATCATGTGAGTGTAAAATGGAATATCTTGATAAATCACTAATCTTGCTTATAACTAAGGAAGACTCATAGAAGAGGAAAGAGGACAGCATGGGACAGTGGTAATGGACAAAGGTGATTCGCCTTTGACCAGGAAATAGCATACACAAACAGAAAAAGTGCTATCTATAACTCTGATATGTTAGGTGAGTCTTAAGGGAGAATGCATATACATTTCTATTTCCTTAATTGTTGTATGTCCTAAATTTACCTTTTCATTTTGCAAACCCTGTATTTTCCCCAAATCAATGATTTTCAAGTCTAGCCAGACATTTGGGGGTGCTTGGGTCTTATACCCAAAGACCCAGATTTAATGGATTGAGAAATGAAACTCAACACATTTTATAAAAGCTGATTTGGAGACAAGGGTGAGAACCCTGCCCCACCTCCTGGAGCCCCTCTACTCAATGGGGCTGAAGCACCAGTGCTGATGTTTAAGAGGCTGATTAGGGAGAGATGGTAAGATACTAAATTTTAGGCAAGCTGAAATGGAACATCCACACTTTCCTTGGAATTCTCATATTCCCTCAAATGTCCTACTCAAATGGAATGGCATTCTCCCATGTTCCTTAATAAAATTTTTACTATACTTTATGTTTTCAAGTCCCCTTTGTTCTCTTCTTAATGTTTTCTTATTTGACCAAATGTTGGTGTATTCACTAGAACAAATAGTTCATTTGTGAGCAAAGAAAGACTCTAAGATTTGCCCAAGACTTTGGCAGAATGCCTGAGGATAGGTACTATTTAGAAAATTCTTTTATAGGAAAATAAATTGTTTTTCCTTATTTGGTCCCCAAGAGATGATAACAAGAATAGTCCTTTGGCCTTTGGTAAATAAACCGGGTAGATTTATTGACACTATGTGAATTATCTTTTTCTCTCAATTCACAGAGCTTAAGTGGTATCCCCCTAAACCCACCCAAGGTTTTTAGAGGAACAGATCCCACAGATGATTCTTCATGTTCATTGGCTGTTGCTAATAAAATAAAATAAAATGCATCCTTTTTGGACAAAACTTGCCAATTGCCTTATCCTTAGACTGTTTTTTGGATAAGACTATTAATAAACTGATCGACAAAATTTTCAAAATGGAATTTGTAAAGCACGGTGTGAGCCCTTCTTTAGGCATGAAATAAGTAGTACAGCTTTTCTGGATCAAATGTCCTTGTCATTTGAATAAAAGAACATCTTTTGTGTCCACTTGAGCAAATTGAATTGAATTGAAAATACCCCCCTTTTGATCTTGGCATTTTTGAAGTCATGAATAAAGCATTTGCTAGGGCAAAGTGAGGTTTCTGCTTTCCAGACTTGACCTCTGAAAGGTCAGAAGACAACATGCCAGAATTAACATTGTATTAAAATAATAAATCTACTTATTGCTATTTGCATTTCCTGTTACTGTGGCTTTTGCAATTGCTATGAAAGGAAGTGAACCTGGATTTACAGAATTCATGAAAATGTGATGATTTAGGATATTCAAAACTTCTTAAAAGATCTTATCTTACTTACTGAATACCTGTATGATTGAAACAGAAACATAAGGAATATATTTATATTAAAATATAAATTTCATGTAAGAATTCAATATGATCATTCATGTTATATTTGAATTTATAAAATAATGTCACAGTTAAATTATAAGTATATGGACTTTAGCCAAATTATTGTACTTTATTTTCATTATAACCCAGAAAGAATTCAGGGCATGTTATTTTTACTGAGGTACTCATCATGCTTAAGAGATTTTAGTTATAAATATAGTGTAAGATTACTCTGAGAAGTAGTAGGCATATGGGGCCAAAAAATGTTATTTTGCTCCTAGTCCTGAAATAATTTTTAATGTATGATTTTAGAGATAACTCATTCTTCCCTGATGGTTTCAAATATAATTTGTTTAATGAAAACACACCATCTTTTCTTGTAATATTGAAAAGAAGTAGGTATTATTTTCTTATCCATAGAAAATACTAAAGTTTGGTTCAGTTCAGTTCAGTTGCTCAGTTGTGTCCGACTCTTTGGGACCTCATGGACTGCAGCACGTCAGGTCTCCCTGTCCATCACCAACACCTGGAGTTTACCCAAACTCATGTCCATCGAGTTGCTGATGCCATCCAACCATCTTAACCTCTGTCATCCCCTTCTACTCCTGCCTTCAATCTTTGCCGGCATCAGGGTCTTTTCAAATGAGTCAGCTCTTTGTATCATTTGGCCAAAGTATTGGAGTTTCAGCTTCAACATCAGTCCTTCCAATGAATATTCAGGACTGATTTCCTTTAGGATGGACTGGTTGGATCTCCTTGAAGCCCAAGGGACTCTCAAGAGTCTTCTCCAACACCACAGTTCAAAAGCATCAATTCTTAGGTGCTCAGCCTTCTTTATAGTCCAACTCTCACATCCACATATGACTATTGGAAAAACAATAGCCTTGACTAGACGGACCTTTGTTGGCTAAGTAATGTCTCTGCTTTTTAATATGCTGTCTAGGTTTGTCATAGCTTTCCTTCCAAGGAGTAAGTGTCTTTTAATTTCATGGCAGTAGTCACCATCTGCAGTGATTTTGGAGCCCCCAAAAATAAAGTCTACCACTATTTCCCCATCTATTTGCTCTGAAGTGATGGGACCAGGTGCCATGATCTTAATTTTCTGAATGTTGAACTTTAAACCAACTTTTCACTCTTCTCTTTCACTTTCATCAAGAGGCTCTTTACTTCTTCACTTTCTGCCATAAGGGTGGTGTCATATGCATATCTGAGGTTATTGATATTTCTCCTGGCAATCTTGATTCCAGCTTGTGCTTCATCCAGCCCCGCATTTCTCATGATGTGCTCTGTATATAAGTTAAATAAGCAGGGTGATAATATACTAAAATTCATCACATCTAAATGCCTTTTTTTGTCCTTTTAAAAATTTATCTTTTATTTTTAATTGTGGGATAATTACCATAAAATATTGTGATGGTTTTTGCCATACATCAACATGAATTTGCCATAAATATACATATATCCCCTCTGTTTTGTACCTCCCTTCCCACCTCTCTTCCCGTCCCACCTCTCTAGGTTGTCACAAAGCACTGCCTTTTTGTTCCCTGTATTGTACAGCAAACTCCCACTGGCTATCTATTTTATATACAGTAATGTGTGTGCTTCAATGCTATACTCTCAAATTATCCCACCCTTCCCTTCCCCCACTGTGTCCAAAAGTCCAGTGCCTAAAGCATGTTAGAGAAAAGTTCAAATGAATGAAGAAATGTCCAAATGAGGTGAGTGACCTGAAACCACAGAGTGAGCTAGTGGAAGCAGTGCAGGCTCCTGGCATTCACCCTAGTACCAAGTTCATAGATTTAGGACTTTCTGTACCCAAGGCGTACTGGAGTAACCCTCCTTCTATCTCTTGTAGTATTTCTCCACATAGATCACTGTTGCCTGTAAAAGTTCCCCTCATGGTTAAGAATCTTTAATTGGCAGCAAGCTTGCATAATTTATAATTAGAGTGTGATAAACCAAGCTTTGTTTTTAAGATCATTTTATAATGCAATGAAAAGTCCACATTATCTAATTAGTGTCTCATCAAAAATAGGGATTTCTTTCTCTTGTCCTCTCTCTGACTCTTTTATTGGTCGTTAATAAGGAGGAGTTGTTGAGTCTGATTTATCCATAGAGTCTTTTGACCAATCCAAGTGGTCCAAAATTAGAGATCATTGGTGTACACTCATCAGAATGCAGAGGATTAATCTGCCTTTCAGAAATACTGTATGCAATTACTGGTCATTTGGGAAATACCGAATTTTATGCTGGTTAAACACCAGTTTTCCAGAAGGTTTTCGTTTTACTTCTATTTACATAATTGCATGTCAGAAACTTGGCATAAGGGTACAAATCTGTATTAAATCTTTCCAGTTCTCCAATAGCTGGAGAAACGTATGGCAAAGCTCTCGACTTTGCTTTGAAGCCTGATTCTGCCATGCAGGTTTCTCTTTTCATGTGAGTAGGAGGACCTAATTCAGTTGTTTCTTGGAATAAAGCAATGGCAGGAAAGAAAAGTCAGATACTGACTATAAAACAGGCAATTCAATGTGTTTAATAAATTTTCACAGATAAAGTGATATTCAAATATTTTAGGATGAAAGTATTTTAATATTTTATACATGTAAAGAAAGATGTGAGATTTTGCCTATTTATGAGGAAGATTATTTTGAATTGCGGGATATTGTTATAAAAAGTCACTGAAGTACGTTTGGTGTATACCAGGATCTCAGATTAAAAATAGATATTTTAAATATGTAAAGAATTACCTGTCCTATCTTTAAAGACTTTGCAATATTTTACTTCCTTTAGTAAATAAAACATTGATATTTTGAACTATTTCATAATAAATACACTCAGTAAATCATTTTCTGAAGTGAAAAGAAACATAAAGGTAAATGCCAATGTAATCTTTTGCTGCCTAAATTATTAAGAGTTTTAAATTACTGAGCTCTAACTTCCTCACTTTATTGTATTGGTATTTTTAAATGTAGGGTGATACCAAAAGGAAAAATAAAGGACTCTGTGAAAGGAAGACATGTTTAAACATTCCTAAAATTTCAGTTATGAATTGCATATGAAATAAAATAAATACCATTTTTAAGATGCTAGAATGAGATACCATCATATAGTGGATCAGAAATTCAATATGGTAGTTCAGTGGGTTTTGAGATTGCCTGTGGAAAAAGAGTGGGATGGGAACAACTGATGATTTAGTGTTCCCAGTTCCAGAATTATAACGTTGTACAGAACACCCAGAGAACCAACTTAAATTACATTGAGAGTAGAAGAGAGAAAAATTTTTAGATTTTTGTAGATAACATTTTATGTAAGTAGTTCTGTCAAGAAATGAGAATTTCTATTTAAGTAAATATTCGGACTAACTAAGCCTAAAGTAAAAATATTTAAACACTGTCAATTAAAAACTAATTTAAGGGACTTTGTTGGTGGTTTAGTGGTTGAGACTCTTTGTTTCCAATGCTGGAGGCATGGGTTTGATCCCTGGTCAGGGAAAATAAGAATACACATGCCATGTGACCAAAAAATAAATTTTTTTTAAACTAAAAAGCAAATTTAAAAAATACTCTATGCACTTCCTTACCTTTTCCAGTAGTGAACAGTCTAATCTGATTGCCTTTGGTTTAATAACTCAAACTAATGTCATTAATATGATTTTCCAGGATTTACTGAGGATTTCCTGTACAGTCTCCAATAAGCTTTGCCACCCGGTCCTGCCATATTCCAAAATCACATTAATTCTCCTTATAGTGTGTTTTCCTCTTTCATTACTGTTACATTTCTTTGCCATAATAATAATAGAGTTAAAAGATAATTTTTGAAAATGCTAAAATCACAATGCTTGTATAAATATAAAATGAACAGCCATTACAGATTTTATAATTTATTAATGATTGAAGGATCCAGAAAGGCATTTCAATCTGCTCAAAGGAAAGTTCAAAGAATAGGTACTTATATAGGTAGTCAGGAATGCTGAAATTAATTTACACAGAGTTGTAAAATCAGTCAATATCCACAGGGCAATAATTTTTTTTCTCCCCCACAAGAATCTTTTGAATTACCATTAGCTTTCTATGATTTCTAACATTGTAAAATAAGCTCAAAGACTGGCATAACCTAAAGGGTGGACTGACAAGACAGGTGGTAAACTTCTTTTTGCCCATTTCAAAGTCTTGCACAATTAAAAAAAATGAAATTAAAACATTTATTATTTACTATTCCAGGCACTGTTCTGAGAACCTTACAAATATTCTTACAAATATACTTCATTTTGTCTTTCAAAGTTTTTTTTATTATAATAGTTATTGCAATTAATATGAGGAAGTATTGGGTTGGCCAAAAAGTTCATTCGGATTTTTCTGTGCGCTCTTACAGGCAAACTCGAATGAACTTTTTGGCCAACCCAATTGTATTAGTATCCCCACTTCACAGATGCTCAGAGTTTCATGTGGCAATTGGTGGGACTTAACCCAGCTTATTTGGCTCCATCTTTGAGCTTTACGCTATATCTCAGACTATATTTGAAGCTGGCAGCAGGCACATTTAATTGAAGTTGATTCTAAAGGTTTATTTTCCTATTTGTAACAAACAAAATGAAATAATTTCCACATTGGCATGGAAAATCACATGTGTATGACTCCTAAGCCAATTATCTTAGTTACATACAATTCACTCTGCAGGCTTTGGAATGCTGCTTCATTGGGCAGCTCTAAGCATTTCTTCTAAATGAACCGGTTTGATGTGTCAGGGCTTCCCTGGTAGCTCAGCTGGTAAAGAAACTGCCTGCAAGGCAGGAGACACTGATTGGATTCCTGGGTCAGGAAAATCCCCTGGAGAAGGGATAGGCTACCCACTCCAGTATTCATGGGCTTCCCTGGTGGCTCAGATGGTAAACAATCTGCCTGCAATGTGGGAGACGTGGGTTTGATCCCTGGTTGGGAAGATCCCTTGGAGGAGGCCATGGCAACCCCACTCTACTGTTCTTTCCTGGAGAATCCCCATGGACAGCGGAGCCTGGTGGGCTACAGTCCATGGGGTCACAAAGAATAGGATACAGCTGAGAGAATAAACAACACTCACACACAGATGTGTTAACTGTTATTTTGAATTTTAATAGCATCACTGTGTTCCAAGTAGGATGAAATCCAACTTTTGTGTAAATGGTACCTGTAACTAAGTGTATATTTCACACAATGTAACTACATTTAGTAACTAACAGCCTAAATAAAGTGTGCTGTTTAAAGTTTAAACCCGATGAGTATGTGCTCAGTCTTGTCTGATTCTTTGTGGCCAGGTTCCTCTATCCATGGAGTTTTCCAGGCAAGAATACTAGAGTGGGTAGCTATTTCCTTCTCCAGGGGATCTTTCCTATCCAGGGATGGAACCTTTGTCTCCTGCAATGACAGGCAGATTCTTTACCACTGTACCACCTGGGAAACTTAAAATCTTAGATATATGTTTAATGGATAATAAAAAGATTAGAATGAATAATATACCAACCTTAACATAAATTCAATATTCTCAGATTGTTCTTATGAAATTAACAGAATAATTATCTGCACTAATAGTTATCAAAATGTGGTCTGTGAAACCCTGGGGGCATTTGAAATTCCTTTAGGAGATCGAACCCGGGTCTCCCGCATTGCAGGCAGATGCTTTACCGTCTGAGCCACCAGGGAAGCCTTCATAATAATAGTAAGATATTTGTCTTTTTCTCTGTGATGACATTTGTAGATGGTGTAAAATGAATGGTGAGAAAAATTGACTAACTTAGTATGAAGCAAGGTAATACTAGCAAAGAAGAAGAAAAGGCAGTTTTTCACTTAAGAATGTCCTTAATGAAGCAATACAAATTTTATTAAATCTCTGCTCTTAATCACACATCCTTTTAATGTTTAGTGTGTGAAATAAGAAATAGGCATAAGGTGTTTCTGCTCCATGCTAAAATTGTGATGTTTGTTTCAAGGGAAAGCACTTGTGCAATTGAATTGTTAGCCCAGTTGAACTTTTCTTTCTTTTTTTTTTTTCATGGAACACCATTTTTACTTGAAAGAATGACTAGCAGACAAACTATACACGCTTAGATTGGAATATTTGGTAGTTTTTTTTTCTGAAGTGAAAAAATGAGCAGACACTAAGGAAAACAATTGACCACATAGTGTTATGATATAGTTCAGGCTTTCATGTAAGAAATAAAATTTGGAAAACTTGTATCTGTTATCACAAACTTTGTCAGTGAGTCTGATGATAGTATTATGTAATGTGCTTCTAAACATAGTACTATATAATAAAATGTGTCAACATTTGGAAGATCCATTTAGTTCATGCACATCTCACCAGAAACTATAATGTGGAATAACTTAAAATCTTTAGAAATCAAATCTATGAAAATTGAAATTTTATTGTACTCTGACAAAGAATGCTAAGGAAAATTTAGATACTTTGAATGAGTAGGAAAAGCATATTAATCCTTCTTTTAGTTAATATTTGTGTTAGGGATGCTGTTTGGGTATATGCATGGAATTAAGTTCTACTTCAAAGAAAGTGAATTAGGGCTGAGAGAGAGCTGTGTGGGGAGGTAAATCCCAAAGGGTTCTTTATCCTCCCTTTGAACCATAGGGTTTAAATATGTTATTAAAAATAAATTAAGAAAGGCTGTGAAGTTTGGGGGAAGATAGGTCTGTGTACTTTTTTTTTCCTATATAAAATAAAGAAATGTAAAAAGTTGTAGTTTCCTTAATTGTCAACAGTGAAGATCAATCACCAAAAAATAAATACATATTACTACACATATGCATGCATTTAAGTATTTATAACTGGTTATTTTTAAAAATCTTTAAATCGTTCACTTCAAATAACTTGTACTACATATCTAATTTTTAAAAGACATAAAAGAATTAGAAATGACTTAAAAAATAATAAGTTAAAGCTAGATATATCCATGGAAACATAATACCTTAGAAAGAATAAAATAGTAAAATTACATTCTTTAAATAAGTTTCTTAAAATTATACTATTAACCTGAAAATTGATTTTAAGAGAAAACATTATACAGATTTGTACATAGAAAGACTGGTTACTAGTCACAATTCTATATATTAAAGGAAGAAATTAACATTGACTGGATCTAGTTGTAGTTTTACTTTAGGTGAGTATGAATGGCAAGACATTTCTTTTGTTTTGTTTTGTAGTACCTTACTCTGTATTACTATTAATAAGACTTACAAAATGATAGCCAATAGACTACTTATGGCCTTTAGACATGTTTATTTGACTTGTGTTTTTAAAATTGAATTATAGTAACATTTAAAGTTCATAAAAGTTTATTGAAAGGTTTAAGATTTCTGAAAATTAAAAAATCTGTTTCTGGAAGCCTGACATGTTCACTTAGAAACTTTCAGATGGAACTGATGTCTGTGGGTTACTACTTTTGATGTGCATGCATTCCCTAGTTCCCTTGGGTCAACTAGGGTAATCCACTCATTTCTATCCCTCGCCTGGATTCTGAAGGCATTTGGTTTTGTAAGCACTGTCAGGATATTGGTGTTCATTGGCTGCAGTTCCTTCTTTGGTTTATAATGACACACATAATGAATATGCTCAAAGTTGGAACATCATTTCATAGCATAAGGACCAAGGCAGTGCTCTGCTACTTCCTTTGAGAGGACCTGCTTTAGGGAGCATCTCTGACAGCATCTAATGGCCAATTCTCTGAATTCACCATATTTCTTTGGACCAGCATATTTATGCTAGTCCACCCTTCTGCTATGGTTTTTCCAGTAGTCATGTATGGATGTGAGAGTTGGACTATAAAGAAAGCTGAGCAGCAAAGAATTGATGCTTTTGAACTGTGATGTTGGAGAAGACTCTTGAGAGTCCCTTGGACTGCAATAAAATCCAACCAGTCCATCCTAAAGGAGATCAGGTCTAGGTGTTCATTGGAAGGACTGATGTTGAAACTCCAATACTTTGGTCAAGTGATGCGAAGAGCGGACTCATTGGAAAAGACCCTGACTCTGGGAAAGATTAAGGGCAGGAGGAGAAGGGGATGACAGAGGATGAGAGGGTTGGATGGCATCATCGACTCAATGGACAGGGGTTTGGGTAGACTCCAGGAGTTGGTGATGGACAGGGAGGACTGGCATGCAGTTCACGGGGTCACAAAGAGTCGGACACAACTGAGCAAATGAACTGAACTGAACTGAACTGAACCCTTCTGCCAAGCTACTCGAAACCAGTAACTGAGCACAACAGGCTATCAGAATCTAGTCATCCTTCTCACCGTAGGAGTTTTCCCAGTGTCAGCTTAGCCCTGAGCTCTCTGCTTCAGTCTGGATAAGATCTTAGCACTGCTTAGTGCTTTGAGACTCTCTTTACTCTCTTCTATTCTTCCTTCTCTCTGTTTTTAAGTGCTAAATCTGTATCACGATCTGAAGATCCTTCGTATCTGCTTCTAGTCCTGATTCTCACCTCCTTTTTCTTTTTTTTTTTCTTTAAAAAGTCTTTATAGTCTTTATCGAATTTCTTACAATATTTTTTCTGTTTATGCTTTTTTTTTTGGCCATGAGGCATGTGGAACCTTAGCTCCCTGACCAAGGACTGAACCTGCACCCCCTGAGTTGGAAGGCAAAGAAACTCTTAACCACCGGACCACTAGGGAAGTCCCTTTTATGTCCTTTTTCTTCACATATGGTGACAGCCATCTCTTAGATGATGGTTCTCAGTGAGCCCCCTGCACCTGATAGTCACACCTTTGTGTAGTCACATTCAAGATTAGTTTGTAAAAGGGTGTACTTTCTGCTTTGAGTGCACTCTTTTTCTTGCTTTTGCAATTTTTCTGTCTGTCTTTCTCTGCTTGCTCATTCTGAGGAAAACACATACCATCTATGAGCAACCTATGGAGAGGCCAACATAATGGGGATAATGTTTCTCAGCAATATTTAGTAAGACGTTGAGACCACCAACATTACCATGTGAGTGAGGCTGGAAGCAAACTTTCCAGCCCCAGTCAAGCATGACGTGACTGTCTTCAGCCAATAACTGCACTTTCTGAGAGCTCCTGAGCCAGAACCACCCAGTTAAGTCACTTTGGGTTTTATATAATAAGTATTTGATTTATTTATTGATATAATAAATACTTTGATATAATGAATACTTGTTGTGAAAAGCTGTAAGGTAAGGTACGGAGATAATTTGTTACACATCAGTGTATAACTAATATACACATTTTCACCAAAAAATTTCTTGAATGTCAAAATCTGTGTTTGTATCTGCTTCTTGGGGAATCCAAACTGATATGTGTGGGGCTTCCTCAGATTTTGAGAAGACATTCATTTTCTTTCCCAGGAATACCAAGCATTGCAATCATTTTGAGTCACAACAACCATGAATCGTGTATCAGTGAAGACTTCTCATGGTACAATACATAGATGAGATAGGCCGAGAGGCATGTAATTCCTTATGTGCTAACTAACAGCGTTTGTTCCTCTCTCACTGTAGAAAGTATATGGGAATGTAAATAACTGAGTGTGTCATGACTGCCTGGTTAATATTAAATAATTCACAGAAGTTAATGCTCATATATTAGCACATGTATGTGGACTCTAGAAAATGGTACCTATTTCCAAGGCAGGAATAGAGAGAGACATAGACATAGAGAATGAATGTGTGGGCACAGGGTAGAAAGGCGTTGGGGGGGGGGGGTTGGAATTAAATGGAAGATTAAGTTTGACCTAAATACACTACAAATTGTGAAATAGATAGCTAATGACAAGCTGCTGTATAACATAGGGAATTCAGGTTGGTGTTCTGTGATGACTTAGAGGGGTGTGGTGATGGGGATTGGGAGGGAGGTTTAAGACAGAAGCGGTATGTGTATACATCTAGCTGATACACTTTGCTGTATAGCAGAAACTAATACAACATTGTAAAGCAATGGTACTCCAATTAAAAAGAAAACAACTGGCAGCGACACTGTAGTTGAAAAAAGAAAAGTCAGAGAAGTAGTGTCAGTTTTTGGCCAACCATTATTGTGAGCATTGAGGGAACACTAAAAAAATATGCCTGAATTACAAAAAAAGCATCCCATACAGCTGTTGCAAAACAATTTTTGAAAAGACATTGGTCTGTCAAAACATGTACAGTTTGGCTGCAAGAGGAGCCTGAAACTTGGAGGTGAGCTTCTGTAGAGATTCAGTTTTAGTTTAGTTCAGTTACTCAGTCGTGTCTGACTCTTTGCAACTCCATGGACTGCAACATGCTAGGCCTCCCTGTCCATCACTAACTCCTGGAGCTTACTCAAACTCATGTCCATTGAGTCGGTGATGCCATCCAACCATCTTAACCTCTGTCATCTCCTTCCCCTCCTGCCTTCAATCTTTCCCAGCATCAGGGTCGTTTCAAATGAGTCATTCTTTGCATCAGGTGGCCAAAGTATTGGAGCTTCAGCATCAGTCCTTCCAATGAATATTCAGGACTGGTTTCCTTTAGGAAATCTGTAGAGATTGGGAGATGGCTAAGTTTAGGGCAGAGCTTGGGGAACCAACTGGAGTGAAGTGTGATCATAAGTGGTCTAAATTGGGGCAGCACATTGTACTGGAGAATAGTATGGAGGTTCCTTGAAAAACTAAGAATAGAGTTACTATATGATCCTGAAACCCCATTCCTGAACATATATCTAGAGAAAACTCTAATTTGAAAAGATACATGCACCCCAATATTCATAGCACCACTATTTACAATAGCCAAGACATGGAAGCAAACTAACTGTCCATTGACAGATGAAAGGATAAAGAAGATGTGATACATAAATACAAAGGAATATTACTCAGCCATGAGTCAGAATGAAATAATTCCATTTGCAGAAACATGGACGGACCTACAGATTTTCATACTAAGTGAAGCAAATCATACAAAGACAAATATTGTATGATATCACTTATATGTGGAATCTGAAAAGAAAAGATATAAATGAACTTATTCACAGATAGACTCAGACATAGAAAGCAAACTTACGGTTTCCAAAGTGGAGGCTGGTGGGGGTGGGGGAAGGATAAATTAGGAGTTTGGGATTAACATATACAGTTCAGTTCAATTAAGTTCAGTTGCTCAGTCATGTCCGACTCTGCCACCCCATGAACCGCAGCACGCCAGGCCTTCCTGTCCATCACCAACTCCCAGAGATTTTAGTTATAAATATAATGTAAGGTTACTTTGAGAAGTAATAGGCATATGGGGCCAAAAAATGTTATTTTGCTCCTAGTCTTGAAATAATTTTTAATGTATGATTTTAGAGACAACTCATTCTTCCCTGATGGTTTCAAATATAATTTGTTTAATGAAAACACACCACCTTTTCTTGTAATATTGAAAAGAAGTAGGTATTATTTTTTCACCCATAGAAAATACCAAAGTTCAGTTCAGTTCAGTTGCTCAGTTGTGTCCTACTCTTTGCGACCCCATGGACTGCAGGACGCCAGGCCTCCCTGTCCATCACCAACTCCCGGAATTTACCCAAACTCATAAGTCGGTGATGCCATCCAATCATCTTATCCTCTGTCGTTCCCTTCTCCTCCTGCCCTCAATCTGACCCAGCATCAGGGTCTTTTCCAATGAGTCAGCTCTTCACATCAGGTGGCCAAAGTATTGGAGTTTCAGCTTCAACATCAGTCCTTCCAATGAACATCCAGGACTGATCTCCTTTAGGATGGACTGGTTGGATCTTCTTGCAGTCCAAGGGACTCTCAAGAGTCTTCTCCAACACCACAGTTCAAAAGCATCAATTCTTAAGCACTCAGCTTTCTTCATAGTCCACCTTTTACATCCATACACGACTACTGGAAAAACCATAGCCTTGACTAGATGGACCCTTGTTGACAAGGTAATGTCTCTGCTTTTTAATATGCTGTCTAGGTTGGTCATAACTTTCCTTCCAAGGAGTAAGCATTTTTTAATTTCATGGATTCAATCACCATCTGCAGTGATTAGCAGTATATACATACAACTATATACAAAATAATCAATAAGGACCTACTATATAGCACAGGGAACTCTACTCAATATTTTGTAATAACCTATAAGAGAAGACAATCTGAAAATGAAATATATATGTATATTATATATTTATAATTGAATCACTGTGTTGTATACTTGAAACTAATATGACATTGTAAATCAATGACACTTCAATTTTCAAAAAAAGAAGAAAAAAAGGCATGTGAACTCAAATTTGAATCTGGGTCTCAGTGATGACCAAGAGGGCTCTTTCAGTTGAATGTTAATGGTAAAAACAAAATTCAGATTGGCTTATGGAATAAAAAGCTATTTTTAGGTGGAAAGTTCTGTCCTTAGGTATGGTGTGATCAGGAACCACGTATTACCTGAATCCCTTGCTGGGCTCTGCCTTCCATGGGCTGACCCTATTTTCTGAGTCCACGTGGTGGGCCATGGCCACGTGCTCACTACATCATGGTAGGTAGTACAGCTGTGGATTCCTACTCCACTTTCCAACCATTGTGGCTGGGCAGATTGTTTGAGTTACTTCTCTTGGCTCACCAGGTCTCCTCCTGCTCTCAGTGGCAGGAGGTTAATCTGCATGGAAGATGTCAGCAGGGTCCCATCTGTCCAGCTTAGGTTTGAGCTCAGCTGGAAACCATGGGCATGGAGAAAAGTGGGTCAGAAGTGTCCTCTGTAGGGTTCTTTTGGACTTTGTCAAAAGCTCACAGGTCCTAGTTCTCCATGTTCTCTCTGCATCCAAGTTCCTGTCATTTCTTCCTCTCCAAATATAAGACTTTAAGTCTATAGGTGGTAGCAGCACCAATGAACTTACAGTTGCTCTATATCCTGTGTACCCTTTGCAATCAGTCTGTTTGTGTATAAGTCCTTCTTAATTTATCCTGACTGGAGTGAGCCATCTGCTTCTATTGGGTGTCTGACTGTTACAGAGATAGAAAACACTTATTGCCTCTGATCAAGCTTGTCTCCTGCCCTGGGACTTAGAGAGCTCTACTTAGTCAACATGTATAGAGACTGAGAAACTGGAGACAGTCATGTGGAGAAGCAAGAATGAATGCTAAAGAGATAGACAAAATTGGTGAACTACAAAGAGGTTTGCTCTTGTGGCAGGAAAATTTGGTGGGTGTTTCTAAGGCAGTTGTTTCTAGGGTATCTAAGGTGTGTAATGATTTCCAGATGAACTATCTTGCTGAAGAATG
This sequence comes from Bubalus kerabau, assembly GCF_029407905.1. NCBI lineage: Eukaryota > Metazoa > Chordata > Mammalia > Artiodactyla > Bovidae > Bubalus > Bubalus kerabau. The sequence goes on from NC_073626.1 coordinate 167,425,715, forward strand.
TCTACTTACATTTTCAGTTCAGTTCAGTTGCTCAGTCATGTCCAACTCTTTGGGACCCCATGATTCGCAGCACGCCAGGCCTCCCTGTCCATCACCAACTACCGGAGTTTACCCAAGCTCATGTCCATCGAGTTGGTGATGCCATTCAGCCATCTCATTTAGGGTATGAATATTGGATCCTACTGCTGAATATGTGACTGGACAAGGCTAGAGATAGCTAGGTAAGAATGTTGAAAACTCTGGTTTATGTAACTCAGTGTTAGTTTGTGAAAATGAACACGTCTTGCACAGCTGTGCATCCATATTACTGGATTTGGAGACTGTCTACTGCATCTTTTATTTCATGTTATTTGGTCACATCTGCAAACCTGTAGTTAACAGACAAGAAGATACTTATATTTTAATTAAGAAATATAGGAGTTCTACCACAAAAGTGTGCATCAGCTTGGAGAAATTATATGTATGCATGCATGCTCCATCGTGTCCAAGTCTTTGCGATCCCATGAACTGAAGCCAGCCAGACTCCACTGTCCATGGAATTTTTCAGGCAAGCAAGCATACTGGAGTGAGTTGCTATTTCCTACTCCAGGGGATCTTCCCGACTCAAGGACTGAGCCAGCATCTCTTGTGTATTCTGCATTGGGAGGCAAATTTTTGCCACTGTGCCATCTAGGCAAAATTACACAGAGAAAATTCCAGCCAGAGCTGATTTATGTCTTATCTTTTCTGAAGGTGATAGATGAGGCCCAAAACTGTGTTCTTGTCAGCTGGAAACTTGCAAAAGCATCCCTCCCCCATATTTAGCTTTTGTTCACATTTTAATCTTTTACCCTAGTTATTTTCAATGCATTGGATGAAGCTCACTTGGATACTGGAGAACTAACTCTGTTTCTATATTTTTCTAGAGATTGTTTTATAAGTGATTACAGCTAATAGATACCACAGGGAAAATGACTCAGGATGTTGAGGGCAATAAATAATATATTTAATAATAGATATTTTGATTATTATTTTATTAAGTTTTTTTTATTATGTTATCAAGTACTTTTTATTATGATGGTGTTATGTTTTACAAAAGGAATGTAAACTGAAGATTTGTTTTTTGTTGAGGTTACCGGAGGGGAAAGAAGCTAAAAATTATGCTCCAGCCAGATTGAAGACAGGTTTAATCTCAGTCAAATTTTCAGGTATTATTTTAGAGAAGAAAATTCTATTCAGTGTCTTACTCCGTGCAACCTAGACACAATTATTTACCCCAGGGCCATGGGCATTCTTGAGAGTTATTTGATTAGGTTGCCAGTAAATATACTTTTGCAAAAATATAAGCGAGATCAGACATTACAACAAACTAATTTATATTTCTCTGTTCCTGGGGTCTGTATCAATAGTTCATACTATCTTTAGGGGAAATTATTCCATATTGCTAGTCTAATAGCTGAAACCAAAACAACCTCTCATGAAGTAGGATAGGATAGTTTATTACAGGGAATGAAACAGTTATTAGATTCCTTTCCACAAGATTTTCTCCTCCTTGTTGTTTTTTTTTTAATAAGCTAGAAACAGCTAATAACCATTTACAAAATTTCCGTTAAGTTGGTATGAACTTAAATTTTTGACGTATTAAACTTGTAAAGTGTCAATGAGGAAATCCACCTCCTGCTACCCACCTCCAGTCTTCATAATTGCACAGACCATTGACTTTCTACTAGTGCAGAGTTCTTTGATTTCTTTTTTGTGATAGGATCTGCTTATTGGTAAATGCTAAATGATCCCACAAATCTGGCATTTGAATCAAGTAATATGTTCCTTTTTTTCTAGGGGCTGAGGCAGAAAAAAATAAAGAATGACAGTGGACATACAAAAGTCATCTTCCTGTTTTCCAATCCCCAGAATAATGTACACACACATACACACACACACACCAATATATATATGGGAGCCAAGAGAACAAAAGCTATGACTGACAGGTGACAAAAGGGATAAAACTTAAAAGCTATCATCAGGAAAAGTTTGCTCAGCTAAAGAATAACTCGAATTCTGTGAGGATACCATGGGTCTATGCCAACCCCCATGGTAAAATACCATGCCACAAAAGGGGAAATTGTATATCTTCATTTGTATATCAGTCTTGTTGATCTTTCAAATGAAACACTTATGGTTTTGGTGATTTTTTGGTTTTGTATTTTATTAGAATCCTTTCTCGGAGAAGGCAATGGCACCCCACTCCAGTACTCTTGAATGGAAAATCCCATGGACGGAGGAGCCTGGTAGGCTGTAGTCCATGGGGTCGCTAGGAGTTGGACACGACTGAGCGACTTCACTTTCCCTTTTCACTTTCCTGCATTGGAGAAGGAAATGGCAACCCACTCCAGTGTTCTTGCCTGGAGAATCCCAGGGACGGGGGAGCCTGGTGGGCTGCCGTCTATGGGGTCGCATAGAGTCGGACATGACTGAAGTGACTTAGCAGCAGAATCTTTTCTGATTTTTAATATTTTAGTTATTCCACTTAACTCTGAATTTCATTTGCTCTTCTCTTTCTAGTTTTTTCTTAAAGTGGAAATTGAGTTTATTGTTTGAGACTGTTCTTTTCTTATATAAACATTCAGAGCTATAAACTTTCTTTTAAGCACTGCTATAGCTGCATACCATAAACTTTGACCTATTGTGTTTTTATTTTATTTTCAATCAAAATAATTCAGTAATTTAGTTCAAAACAAGTTGTGATTTCTCTTTTGATTTCTTCCTTAACTCTTTACCTCTAAAGGTTAGCTTATTTGTTTTCTCCATATTTGAGATTATCTTCATATTTTTATGAAATTGATTTGTACTTTAAAACTTTTTGACCATAGACCTTACTGTAATGATTTAAATCCTTTTAAGTTTTTCTATGAAATTTGTTTTATGGCTCAGAACATGACCTCTTTTGGCAAATGTGCCATGTGGTCTTGAAAAGAATATATCTTTTAATTGTGGAGTATTCCATAAATATGAGTTAGGTCAAGCTATTGATGTTATTGTTGTTTTTGTTTAGTTGCCAAGGTGTGTCTGACTCTTCACAGTCCCGTGGACTGGAGCACACCAGGATTCCCTGTCCCTCGCCATCTCCTGGACTTTGCCCAGGTGATAAGCTATTGATAGTGCTATTCAATTTTTACAAACTCCATATTGTTTTTTGCCTTCTTGTTCTATTATTTTGTGACAGAATAATATTGAAATCTCTAAGCAAATTTTGGATTTGTGTATTTCTCTTTGCATCTCATTTTTTCATGTATTTTTATAATAGTTCTATTGAGACATTATTAATATGCATAAAATTCACTTTTTTAGGTGTGCAATTCTAATTGTAATTTTTAATTATGTACAGAGAGTGTGATTATCACCACTATTAACTTTAAAACATTTTCATCACCCCCTGGAGCAAACCTGTTCTAATTAGCAGTCACTCCCAATTCCCTCATCCTTCCACCTCTTGGCAATAATTTATATACTCTCTGTCTCTATGGATTTGCCTATTCTGGACACTTCATGTGAATATTTTCAAACAACATGTGGTTATTTCAAAGTGTGAAGTGTAGATCCATTTCTTGTTATTCCACCTTGGCCTAGAGTGAAAGTATAAAAATCAAATTTATGATTTAATATATTTGAAAAACTGAGCATCTTTTAGATTTATAAAATTCATGTCATATCTAACTATATTTAGTGACATATAATGTCTCTGCACTATATTTTTGGCTGCAGAGATCACGGCTTTAAAAATGTTTCGAAGACTATATATTAGAACACAAACTTCCTTTTTACCATAAGTAATACAAAGAAATGTTCCAGTTATCTGGCAACTGAACTATTGAATTAAAAAGAAAAATTGATTTAATGAAAATTCACCTTCAACAAATTTAAATAGTTCTTCAAAATCTCTCAACTCCACTGTTTTCCAATATTCTTAAAGTAACCCATTCAGTTCGGTCCAGTCACTCAGTTGTGTCTGACTCTTTGCGACCCCATGGATTGCAGCACGCCAGACTTCCCTGTCCATCACCAACACCCGGGGATTGCTCAAACTCATGTCCATCCCATCGGTGATGCCGTCCAACCATCTCATCCTCTGTCGTCCCCTTCTCCTCCTGCTTTCAATCTTTCCCAGCATCAGGGTCTTTTCTAATCGGTAAGTTCTTTGCATCAGGTGACCAAAGTACTGGAGTTTCAGCATCAGCATCAGTCCTTCCAATGAATTTTCAGGACTTTAGGATTGACTGGTGGGATTTCCTTGCAGGCCCAGGGACTGTTAACAGTCTTCTCCAACACCACAGTTCAAAAGCATCTTTCTTTGGCGCTCAGCTTTCTTTATGGTCCACCACTCACAACCATACCTGACTACTGGAAAAACCATAGCTTTTACTAGACAGACCTTTGTCAGCAAAGTAATGTCTCTGCTTTTTAATATACTGTCTAGATTGGTCATAAGTTTTCTCCCAAGGAGCAAGTGTCTTAATTTCATGGCTGCAGTCACCATCTGCAGTGATTTTGAAGTCCAAGGAAATAAAGTCTCTCACTGTTTCCATTGTTTCCCCATCTATTTGCCATGATGTGATGGGACCAGATGCCAGGTTCTTAGTTTTTTGAATGTTGAATTTTAAACCAACTTTTTCACTTTCCTATTTTACTTTCATCAAGAGGCTGATAGTTCCTCTTCACTTTCTGCCCTAAGGGTGGTGTCATTTGCATATCTGAGGCTATTGATATTTCTCTGGGCAATCTTTTCTTTTTTTTTTTTTCTTTGGTGGTATAGCTAGTTTTATTAGGAAAAACAAAGGATAGTATATCTTCGAGGAGTGAGGGTGGGCCGACCCAAAAAACAAAGAGAAAAGAGGCCTCAATCCTTCTAGTTTCCTCCTTTTATACATTTCTCTCCTCCCCTCTGAGCCTGACCTTTGTAAATTGGCCTAGCCAGGAGGGCTGTTTGTTTTACCTGAGGTCCTCACTCTGGTCCTCTGCCCTCCCTTTGTTCTATTTTTGGGGGCTTTTCCCTTCTTTGTCTTTTAGCCACCACCATTCTGGGCTCCTGTTTCCTATTCTAACTGTCTAACATTCCCCCCTCAAGAGATGGGAGGCCCGATTCCTTGGGAATAGGGGCGCCGAGGTCTCTCTGGTTACTTCCTGCTGAACTGGGATGGTGAGGGGCATTGGGCCGCCCCCTCTTGTAGTCTCAAGCTTCAGAGTCCTTATAGCGGTGTCCATTTAAGGGTGAGTGACATTTTCTGTGGTCAGCTGTAGTTTTATATATCCTTGTTGAACTTGCACTGCATGTTGTAGCTTGTTGACCTGGGCAGAGACAGAATGGGTTAGACAATTGATAATACATGGAGCAGTCATAAGCAGCATCAATATGGTGATTACAGGGACTAGTAGGGGCGTTAGCCAACTCCAAATTTCCCATCGCCATCTCTTGGAAATCCTAATTCCAGCTTGTGCTTCATCCAGCCTGGTATTTCATGTGATGTACTCTGCATGTAAGCTAAATAAGCAGGGTGATGATATATAGTCTTGACATACTTCTTTTCCAATTTGGAACCAGTCCATTGTTCCATGTCCAGTTCTAACTGTTGCTTCTTGACCTGCATATAGATTTCTCAGGAGTCAGGTAAGGTGGTCTGGTATTCCCATCTTTAAGAATTTTTCACAGTTTGTTGTGATCTACACAGTCAAAGGCTTTGGTGTAGTCAATAAAGCAGAAGTAGATGTTTTATTGGAGCTCTCTTACTTTTTCTATGATCAAACGGATGTGACGATTTGATCTCTGCTTCCTCTGCCTTTTCTAAATCCAGCTTGAACATTTGGAAGTTCTCAGTTCATGTACTGTTGAAGCCTCAACATGAAATGATCCTTTGGTATCTCTAATTTTCTTGAAGAGATCTCTAGTTTTTCCCATTCTTTTGTTTTCCTCTATTTCTTTGCATTGATCACTTGAGAAGGCTTTCTTATCTCTCCTTGCTATTCTTTGCAAGTCTGCATTCAGATGGGTATATCTTTCCTTTTCTCCTTTCCCTTTCACTTCTCTTCTTTTCTCAGCTATTAGTAAGGCCTCCTCAGACAACCATTTTGCCTTTTTGCGCTTCTTTTCCTTGGGGATGGTCTTGATCACTGCCTCCTATACAGTGTCACAAACCTCCATCCTTAGTTCTTCAGGCATTCTGCCTGTCAGATCTAATCTCTTGAATCTATTTGTCACTTCCACTGTATAATCATAAGGGATTTGATATAGGTCATGCCTGAATGGCCTAGTGGTTTTTTCTACTTTCTTTAAGTCTAAATTTTCCAATTAAGAGTTCATGATCTGAGCCACAGTCAACTCCCAGCCTTGTTTTTACTGACTGTTTGGAGCTTCTCCATCTTTGGCTGCAAAGAATGTAATCAATCTGATTTCAGTATTGAACATCTGGTGACGTCCATGTGTAGAGTCATCTTTTATCTTGTTGGAAGAGGATGTTTGCTATGACCAGTGCTTTCTCTTGGCAAAACCCTGTTAGCCTTTTCTCTGGTTCATTTTGTACTCCAAGGTCAAACTTGCCTGTTATTCCAGGTATCTCTTGACTTCCTACTTTTGCATTCCAGTCCCCTATAATGAAAAGGACATCTTTTTTGGGAGTTAGTTCTAGAAGGTCTTGTAGCTCATCATAGAACCATTCAAATTCAGCTTCTTCAGCATTAGTGGTTGGGGTATAGACTTGGATTACTGTGATATTGAATGGTTTGCCTTGGAAACGGACAGAGATCATTCTGTAATTTTTGAGATTGCACCAAAGTACTGCATTTTGGACTCTTTTGTTAACTATGAGGGTTATTCCATTCCTTCTAAGGGATTCTTGCCTGCAGTAGTAGATATAATGGTCATCTGAATTAAATTCACCCATTCCGGTCCATTTTAGTTCGCTGATTCCTAAAATGTCGATGTTCCCTCTTGACATCTCCTGTTTGGCCACTTCCAATTTGCCTTGATTCATGGACCTAACATTCCAGGTTCCTATTCAATATTGCTCTTTACAGCATCGGACCTTGCTTCCATCACCCTCACATCCACGACTGGGTGTTGTTTTCGCTTTGGCTCTGTCTCTTTATTCTTTCTGGAGCTATTTCTCTGCTCCTCTCTGGTAGCTTATGGGGTATGTACTGACCTGGGGAGTTTGTCTTTCATTGTCATATCTTTTTGCCTTTCATACTGTTTATGGGGTTTTCAAGGCAAGAATACTGAAGTGGCTTGCCATTCCCTTCTCCTGTGGACCTTGTTTTGTCAGAACTATCCACCATGACCCATCCATCTTGGGTGGCCCTACACTGCATGGCTCATAGTTCCATTGAATTAGACAAGGCTGTGGTCCATGTGATCAATTTGGTTAGTTTTCTGTGATTGTGGTTTTGTTCTCTCTGCCCTCTGATGGATAAGGATAAGAGGCTTGTGGAAGCTTCCTTATGGGAAGTGGGTAGCCATTATAACAACCCATTAACTTGTTTTAATTTTCACTTTTCAGCCAGATAGTTTGGCATCATGTAGCCAAAACTCTAGGCTGATCATAATTATAGAGGAAGATGTACTCTTCTATAATGCTGAGCACAAGGATTCTTTTGCTTTAGAATATTCTGTCAAAGGGGCTTCCCTGGTGGCTCAGATGGTAAAGAATCTGCTTGCAATTCAGGGGACCTGGGTGTAATCCCTGGCTCAGAAAGTGCCCCTGGAGAAGCAAATGAATACCCACTCCAATATTCTTGCTTGGAGAATTCCATGGACAAAGGAGCCTGGTGAGCTACAGTCCATGGGGTTGCAAAGAATCAGACATGACTAACACTTTCACTTTTCATTCTGTCAAAGGCAATTGTGATAAAGGATAAAACAGTAAAAATATTTGCCCAAATTACAACAGAAAAAAGATGCACACTTTGCAGAAGAGATTTCACCATTAAATACATCTATGAGAAAAATATTTAACTTCATTACTGAAAAATGTAAACTAAAACTGCTAATAAGGTATTTTTTCTTAATTAGTTGGTATTTAACTTCTTAGCTATAACTTTTACTTTATTTTCACTGTTTCTCTCATAAAATTTCAATATAAGTTTTGCTTAGTTATTCTAAATAATAAAAACCAATTGTTGTTCAGCTTTTCAGTAGCGTCTAACTCTTTGTGATCCCGTGAACTAGAACATGCCAGTCTTCCCTGTTCTTCATCATCACCTGGAGCTTGCTCAAACTCATGTCCATTGAGTCAGTGATGACATCCAAACATCTCATCCTCTGTTGTCCCCTTCTCCTTCTCCTCTTGTTTTCAATCTTTACTAGCATCAGGGTCTTTTCTAATAAAAACAATACTTTTAATCTATAAAAATTAAACAATGAATCTGAAACTGCATCTCAAATTGATTCTTTTGAAGTCCAGATATTAAATCTAATTTAAAATTTATCAAAGAAAATAAGAATTAGAAAGCATCAAAAGTATTCTTTTAAAATCTATGTTAAAAATATTCCATAATTATCTTTGTTGTGTTTGTAGGTAATTATGTTATATGCTAATGACAATATCTGTTCTTTTCCTAAATTGTTTTCTAATATATGTTTTATTTATAATATACTAAAATGATATTCTGATCTAAATTCTACTCCAAATGGTTTTTAATGGCATGTTTTGTGGTTTTAACCTGCATTTCCCTGATGGTTATGAAGCTGAGCATCTTTTCATGTGCTTATTTACAATCCATTTACTGTTTTTGTGGAAGAAACTGTGCAGATATTTTTCTAGTTTTATTGATTTATTTGTCTTATTATTGAGATGTAAAATTTCTTTATACATTCTATACCCAAGTTTTTGTCATATATGTGTTTTGGAAATATTTTCTTCCAATTCGTGTTTGTCTTCACATTGTCTTAACTGTATCTTTTGAAGGACTGATAATTTTATTTGTTCATGCAATCCAAACTATCTTTTTCTTTTGTTTATGTTTCATGCTTTTTGTATCGCATTTAAGAAGTCTCTGTGTAGCCTAAGGTCACCAAGTTTTTTTTTTAATTAATTAATTTATTTTAATTGGAGGATAATTACTTTACAATATTGTGATAGTTTTTGCCATACATCAATATGAACTGGCGATGGGTATACATGTGCCCCCTCATCTGAACCCCCCATCCTCTCCCCTCCCCACCTTATCCCTCTGGGTTGTCCCAGAGCACTGGCTTGTGGCGCCTTGCTTCATGCATCAGACTTGCGCTGGTCATCTATTTTACACGTGGTAATGTACATGTTTCAATGCTATTCTTTCAAATAACCCTACCCTTACCTTCTTTTATATTTTCTTTCAGAAGATTTTAATAATCTTAGCTCTTATGTTTAGATCTCTGACCCATATCAAGGTAATCAATATATGGTTTGAGGTAAAAATTGTGTTTTTAAAATAATACTATTTCAGGACCATATAATGAAAGGCTACCCTTTCCTCAATAAAATCCTTTAGCATCTCTATCAATGATTAATTAAACATAGTTTTGAAGTCTGTTTCTTGACAATCTGTTATGTCCCATTGCTCTGTATAGTTGTTCTTATGCCAAAACTGCAAAATATTGATTTCTGTAATCTTGAAATCAGAAAAAATGACTCCTCCAAATTTGTTCTCTTTCAAAACTGTTTTGACATTTCTAGGGTTTTGCACTTCTATAACATTCAGAATAAACTTGCCAATACCTAAGGAAAAAAAAAAACCTGGGATTTTGATTGGTATCATGCATCTGGTAGAATGGCTAACATTTAAAAACAGCGAGAATATCCAGTGCCGATGAGGGTGTGGGAGTGACTGAAACATTCAGGAATTTCATGTGAGAATACAAAATGGTACAGCTACAGTGGGAAAGAATTTGGCAGTTCCTTGTGTTATATGTACACTTACCATATAATACAGTTATCCTGCCTTTTGGTTTATTATGACCAAAGGCTTGTCTACATATGTTTATGGCAGCTAGTCACCCCAAACTAGAAACTATCCAAATGTCCATCAAGAGGTAAATGAATACACAATTTGTAGTGTGTCTAATTTGAGGAATGGTATGCAGCAATAAAAGTAAGCTACTAATTCATATGACAACATGGATAAATCTTAAAGGCATCATTATAACTGAAGAAGCTCAGTACGAGGGTCTACCTATTGAATGTTCTCATTTATATAACATTCTAGAAGAGGCAGAATGTAGGGGACGTAAGCACAAAGTCAAATGGCTAGAGAGCAGATGGAGCAAAAATTGACTGAAAGGGGGAAAAGCTAACTTTACATGTTGATGAAAATGATATGTTGATCATTGTAGTTATTACACAACCCTATATATCTGTCAAAACCATCCAACTGTATACGTCAAAAGGAAGAATTTTATCCTATGAAAATTGTACCTCCTTACACCCCACAAAACAACAAATAAACCATAGTTTTTAGAAAGCCCAGTCAGTTAGTGTAACCTACACAATTTATTCCAGACTTTATTATTCTAATATAGACATAAACTACAAGTGTTAGAGCTTCTTCATCAGTACAGGAGTTAAGAAAAGATCTGATACTGGAAACATGGTAACAAGACCTTAACTCTTCTCCCTTCCTCTTTTTTCTGCCAGTAGCTGCATATTCTTGTATTTAAATATGTCTACTTTTTTATATTATATTTGATATAAGATTTAACCAGTAGCTAGTTTATATATAAGCAATTTTAATAAATCATTTACTAAAGCCTCTACATTTCTTATTAATTCAGGTTAACTTGTTTTAAAAGAGTGTTCTTTACAAACTGTGAGATGGATTTTCAAAGTTCTCGTACAGTATTCCCTATAGATTTCTTGGCTTAGATTTAATTTGAAAGTGGCTATATAATTTATTCTCAATGAAAAGCTTGTATATTTAGTTGGTAAGTCTTTTGAACACATTCACACTTATATGTGGAGCATGACCTTTGCAAAACAAACTATTGTCCTCAAGAGCTTTTGATCAAATGGTATACTGTAGCCATAACAGCTGCCATTTAAACATCTTATGGAAAAAAGGTCAGGCACTTATCATAATTCATGTGACTGATGGAAAAAACAGCCCAAGAAAATGCATCCTTCCTCCCTGCTTTTCAACTTTTTCTTTTTCCTCTTTTTTGGACTACTTCCAAAATGATTTTAGTTTTATTTGTATTTATGTTGCAACTAATTATTTTCTTTCTTTCTTCTTTTCTTTTCTTTAAAAACCATGACTATAATCATTCACCAAGTATTAGTTCTCTGTGGATGCAGAATCCAGATGGCCTGGCAGATGGAGCCTGAAAGATTGGTTAAAATGTCCCAGACACATCTATTACTTAAATACTCCATAGGAAATTTGAATAAAACTAAAGATCTGAAACTGTATGGACTGGAGAGGGTAGTCAGCTGTAAAGTTCATGTGCAAAAACATGGTTGATTATAATTTCTTAAAGGAAACTTCTTGTACCATTATTTTGCTATTTGTGCATTATTTAATGATTTGACACTAAAGAAAAACTACCAAATCTTACCTTGATGACAAGAAAACGTAAACTCAAATCTCCCACTTCTTATTTTTTTTAACCTCATTTGTAGAAACAGGGCTTGGAAATGTGGGAAGTTATTCTCCCAAATCAATTCAAGGAGTCTGAGGTATTCTTTTCTTGGATAGAAAGGGGGAAATGTTTTGTTTTTCATGTGGTGAATGTTAATCAGTCATATCAGTTTATAAATATGCTTTTCTGTAGAGAGAAATTTTCTCAAATAGTAATAAAAAAAAAAACAATAACTTAATTAGCCACATCACTTACTGAATGGCAATTATGTACTCATATCAAAAGATGAACTACCGCTACTGTGTTTTCACATAATAGACGCTCCTTCAATGTTTACTCATTCTCCTGCACTTATTATTTTCATACATGTTGAAATCCAGGAGAAGACTGCTGCTGCTGCTAAGTCACTTCAGTCGTGTCCGACTCTGTTCGACCCCATAGACGGCAGCCCACCAGGCTCCCCCGTCCCTGGGATTCTCCAGGCAAGAACACTGGAGTGGGTTGCCATTTCCTTCTCCAATGCATGAAAGTGAAAAGTGAAAGGGAAGTCGCTCAGTCGTGTCTGACTCTTGGCGACCCCATGGACTGCAGCCCACCAGGCTCCTCCGTCCATGGGATTTTCCAGGCAAGCGTACTGGAGTGGGGTGCCATTGCCTTCTCCGACACACACATTGCTGCTGCTGCTGCTAAGTCGCTGTAGTCGTGTCCGACTCTGTGCGACCTCAGAGACGGCAGCCCACCAGGCTCCCCTGTCCCTGGGATTCTCCAGGCAAGAACACTGGAGTGGGTTGCCATTTCCTTCTCCAATGCATGAAAATGAAAAGTGAAAGTGAAGTCGCTCAGTCGTGTCCGACTCTTGGCGACCCCATGGACTGCAGCCTACCAGGCTCCTCCATCCATGGGATTTTCCAGGCAAGAGTACTGGAGTGGGGTGCCATCGCCTTCTCCAAGGAGAAGACTAGAAAATACCTAAAGATTTCACTGGCTCCATGAGATGTACCAACATGGATTTAGATTTACATTTGTAACAAACAAGTGAACAGATAACAAAGTTTTCCTTAAAAATATCACACAGGAATGAGGTATTAGCAATTAAAAAAAAATGCCCAGTACTCATGCCTGTATTCTCAAACAGGGTGAAGAGTAGAAAGAGTGAATAGTGTTAAAGAAATGTGTAATATATATTACATATAAATGAACTGGGCATTAATTTAGGATATTTACAAGCAAACACCTGACGGTTTTTTATTTGTCTCTTACATCATTTTGAGGCTCACTTTTGGAGATTTCTGGTTCTGATTCACATTTCTTATGTTTCAGCTTAATGCATCTGAAATGTGGCACTGCTTGTGGGGCAGAAGATACTTCTGAGCAACTCACTGCATTGTAGGAGAAGATGCGTGAGGGGAGAAGGCTTAGTCTTAAGTAGCGTTACTAGCAAGAAACAGCACTTGACCTGAAATATAATTTCAAATGCTATTGTTCAGTTCTTGTAATACAGAGAAGTAAAGTGAGAGGCAGAAGAAGGTGTGACCTTAACCATCATCAGAGACTAGGAGATGGAACTTCTTGGAAATCATTTCATTACATAAAAATTTTATTGGATTTATTTTTGTAATGGCTTCCAGTTGTCCCCCTCCCACCGTCACTTCCTGAGAATCAAATAGTCTTGCTTCTCTGCTCAGTTAAACTTCTGGTCTATTTTGAAAACTAATTTCAATATCTTTGGAGTCCATTTTGAAGACCTTTGCCTATGGGTTGGTTTGCTAACTTCCTCCTCTCTACTAACATACAGGTCATTTTTCCTTTAAAAATTCTGACACCAATGAACAATTGGTGTTTCCCAGGCACTACCAAGTAACTCCTGGACACTCACTGGGTGTCCTACCATTCAACACAATTCTGACACTATGAACTTGGAGGTAGCATCACACTCATGGGTTGAGGGCTCAATCTCACAGGACTGCCTCTTCTCCACATCAGATGCCAATCACAAGTCTATTGTGATCACCTGTGCTTCTGACCTGCTGCTGCTGCTGCTGCTAAGTCGTCTCAGTTGTGTCCGACTCTGTGCGACCCCATAGACGGCAGCCCACCAGGCTCTCCCATCCTTGGGATTCTCTAGGCAAGAACACTGGAGTGGGTTGCCATTTCCTTCTCCAGTGCATGAAAGTGAAAGTGAAGTTGCTCAGTCATGTCCGACTCTAGCAACCCCATGGACTGCAGCCCACCAGGCTTCTCCGTCCATGGGATTTTCCAGGCAAAAGTACTGGAGTGGGGTGCCATTGCCTTCTCTGGTGCTTCTGACCAATTAACTATAAATCAGAAGTTCTCAGGACCCCCTCCTTGTGTTTTATTAATCTGCTAGAGTTGCTCACTCTAGAATTTAGAGAAACATTTTACTTACTAGATTGCCAGTTTATAAAAGGTATGACTCAGGAAAAGCCAGATGGAAGAGATACATAGGGCAAGGTGTGAGGAAAGGGCAGAAACTGCCATGCTCTCTTCAGGAACACCCAGTCACCCCAAATTTCCTAGTGTTCAGCAACTGGGAAGTTCTTAGAACTGTATTTATTTGAATTTTTATGGAAGCTTCATTACATAGTCATGTTTCATTAAATGGTTGACCCTTAGCAATTGCTTCAACCTCCAGTCCTTCTCTATGGAGGAGGAAGGTGGGGGGCATTTTAAATTCCAAACCTAGAGTTTATACATACTATTAATTGTGTATGTGTGTCAATTCATTAACTAATGAGGATCTACTGTGTGGCATAGCAAACTCTACTTAATGCTCTATGGTGACCTAACTAGGAAGGAAATCCAGAAAGAGATTTAGAAAAGGCAGCAGAACCAGATATCAAATTGCCAAAATCTGCTGGATCATAGAAAAAGCAAGGAAATTCCTGTAAAACATCTACTTCTGCTTCATTGACTATGTCTGTGTAGATCACAACAAACTGTGGAAAATTCTTAAAGAATGGGAATACCAGACCTCCTTACCTGTCTCCTGAGAGACCTGTATGTAGGACAAGAAGCAACAGTAAGAATCAGACATGGAACAATGGACTGGTTCAAAATCGGGGAAGGAGTATGTCAAGGCTGTATATTGTCACCCTGCTTATTTAACTTATATGCAGAGTACATCATGAGAAATGCTGGGCTAGATGAAGCATAAGCTGGAATCAAGATTGCCGGAAGAAATATCAACAACCTCAGATATGCAAATGATATCACTCTAATGGCAGAAAGTGAGGAGGAACTAAAGGGTATCTTGATGAGGGTGAAAGAGAAGACTGAAAAAGTTGGCTTAAAACTCAACATTCAAAAATCTAAGATCATGGCATCTGGGCCCATCACTTCATGGCAAATATATGGGGAAACAATGGAAACAGTGGCAAATTTTCTTTTTGCTTGGGCTCCAAAATCACTGCAGATGGTGACTGCAACCATGTAATTAAAAGACACTTGCTCCTTGGAAGAACCTAGACAGTGTATTAAAAAGCAGAGACATGACTTTACTGTCAAAGGTCCATCTTATCAAACCTATGGTTTTTCCAGTAGTCAGGTACAGATGTGAGAGTTGGACCATAAAAAAGGCTGTAAGTAAGTAACTGAAGTCACTCAGTTGTGTCTGACTCTTTGCAACCCCATGGACTGTAGCTCACCAGTCTCCTCCATCCATGGGATTCTCCAGGCAAGGATACTGGAGTGGGTTGCCATTTCCTTCTCCAAGAAGGCTGAGCACCGAAGAATTGATGCTTTTGGATTGTGGTGTTTGAGAAGCCTCTGGAGAGTTCCTTGGACAGCAAGGGGATCAAACCAGTCAATCTTAAAGGAAGCTAACCCTGAATGTTCATTGGAAAGATTAATACTGAAGCTCTAATACTTTGGCCACCTTATGGGAAGAGCCAACTCATTGAAAATGACCCTGATGCTGGGAAAGATTGAAGGCAGGAAGAGAAGGAAACAACAGAGGATGAGATAGCTAAATATTATCACTGACTCAATGAACATGAGTTTGGGCAAACTTAGGGAGATAGTGAAGGACATGGGAGCCTGGCTTGCTGCAGTCCATTGGGTCACAAAGAGTTGGACATGACTTAGCAACTAACAACAAAATGTATTCGTATAGCTGATTCACTTTTTTATACAACAGGAAGTAACAAAATTGTAAAGCAACTATATGCCAATAAAAAAATAATTAAAAAAAAAAAAGAAAGTTCCAGATCTCTAATTCAGTGGTTGGTTCTCCAGGCAACCAGCTCTCTTCCTTAAGAAACCAGGGACCTTTCCAAAAGTCACCTCATTAACATAACAAAAGACACCAGAGCTTCCCTGGCCACACAGAGGGTAAAGAATCAGCCTGCGATACAGGAGACCTGGGATTGATCCCTGGGTTGGGGCAGATCCCCTGGAGGAGGGCATGGGAACCCACTCTAGGGTTCTTGCCTGGAGAATCCCATAGACAGAGGAGCCTGCCAGGCTGCAGTTCATGGGATTGCAAAGACAGACACGACTGAGTGACTAGGCACACAGCACAACCCTCTTGTCACTTAGGGGAAATTCCAGTGGATTTAAGAGTTCTGTGCCAGAAACTAGGACAAAGCCCACAAATATGCATTTCTTATAACAAATCACAATATCACATCTTTATAATTATTTTTCTTTAAAAGAAAACTGAGCAGTAGGAGTTTAAAGTACAAGCCCACACACATTCCTACTATCCTGATAAAACTACGTTAATTTTCAGACCCTTTCACACTCCTCCTTGTGTCTGAGTCTGACTTGCATGATACCCAGTAGAAATTTCTGTCCTGTCAGTACTATGAGATTGTGACCTTGTTCGGTGCCTATTATGATCCTCAATACATGACCAGCTCCATATTTCATATTCTGATTTGAATAGAAAGATCTGAGACAAAACCTTTATGTTAGCATCTGTCCTAATTTTTCTTCCTCTCTCTGTATCTAGTCGTTTTAAACCTGTCTCTTTAAAAAGAAAACTATCTACACACTTTTGATCTCAATATCTGGAATCTGATTGAAGGTTGAGATATTATTAGCTTGAGTGGTAAAGAGAGCTTGAATTTTATGCCACATTTTTTTTTCCTCCCAGGAATTTAAATAATGCTTGATTGTACTGAGTATTCATTGTTGAGTGCTGCAAGAAAATCGCTGACTGTTGGTCCATGATTGTAAGAAAAGAATTCACAAATTTGAGTAAAAGGAAAAGGCTGAGAAATGACATGATGATGCCACGGAGGAAGATTAGAAGGCCAGTGGTACCTGCTTTAAGGATAGCGGTGGGATGAGAGAATGGAATTCTTTCTGAATTATCAGTCATGTACATTATTCTGTATTGCTTGAAGTATTTTATGATAAAAAATAAGTTAGACTCTGTGGCAGATCAATATGAGATCATTTTAGTCTTTAGATACTAATCACATGGCAAATGTTACAGGCAGTCATGAACATCTATGAGCTTTGGTTTCCTCTTTTGTAAAGGAGAGAAAAAAAATTGGGGGCTCTTACAATAAAAGTGTAAAACATCAAACAGGCAGATGGCGCAATAAACGACAGATTAAATGGCTAAGAGCTTTAGTTATTTACAGATAAGCATAGGAATTGTGTATCTATGTCATGAAAATGTCACACCGAGTTTTATTGTCTGAATGATTTGCTGTAGCAACAACTCCAGCTTTGTGTGTCAGAGTATTATTGTGGTCAAGACCAGCTGTGGTATGAAAAATATTTTTCTCTTCTAAATCATTCATTCAAATTTATCTGGACTTTAGAATCATGGCATTCATACTTCAAGATGTTCCTCTGGCAATATAGCTGTTTCATCAAGAAATAGAGCTAATTAAGAAGAAAAAGAAAACTAACAGCCCTTCTGGAAACTATTGGAACTCAAATGGTGCCCCTTCAACCCCTGACTCACTCAATAATTGTTGCTGTTGTTCAGGGTGCTAAGTCATGTCCAATTCTTTGCATCCCCATGGACTGAAGCATGCTCGGCTTCCATGTCCTTCACTATCTCCTGGAGCTTGCTCAAACTCATGTCCATTGAGTCAGTGATGCCATCCAATCATCTCATCCTCTGTTGTCCCCTTCTCTTCCTGCCTTCAATCTTTCCCAGCATGAGGGTCTTTTCCAATAAGTCAGCTCTTTGCATTAGGTAGCCAAAATACTGGAGCTTCAGCTTCAGCATGGGTCCTTCCAATGAATATTCATGATCAATATAGAAGTAATTAAAAATACATATGTTTAAGGTTTTAATAAAAGCTCTCAGTTTCTTTTTTTCTCTTTTTCATTAATACAAGGTTGATTTTACACATAAGACATTAGGTTTATTTACAAAAGCACCATGTGTAATGAATTCTCCTCTTGAGGGATCTGAGAGGACCATCTGGAAGACATAGAGTGTGTATGAGTCAGTAGGTCTAACAGCTGACATTAACATGCAAACATTCTGCCACTAGCCTTTGGATTTTCACTGCTAAGTTATTATAATTCTAAATACACTATTGCTGCTTCCCCCCACCACCCAATTTTTAAACTAAACAAAAGAAGTTCACTCATTTCTTTCACCTGCTATCCCCACTCTGGCAGTCACCATCTTGCTCTCTGTATCTATGAGCTTAGTTTTGTTTCTTTAAATATATATATATATATATCAGGTATATATATTCCATGTGTAAGAGAAATGTATTTGTCTTTTTCTGTCTCATATTTCACTTGGCATAATATGACTGACATTCATTCATGTTGTTGTAAATGGCAGGGCTTTATTATTTTTTATGAACAAATAATACTCCATTATATATATATACATATATATGTATATATATGCATTATATATATATATAATGTATATATATATGGTCTGTAATGGTTTTCCAGAATGCTAAAGGCTCTCACGTTCCTGACTTCCCCTCATGTCATCTGCCGCAACCTATTCCAGCCCCTCTTATGCTGTAACCAGGAGGAGGAATAAGAACCTGGATAGCTATATTTGAGAACAGAGATTGGGCTACACTTTCTATGACTGAAATTTTTTGAAAAGTAATAGATTAGCTTAATTTGATGTTGCCCATAATCGCCTTCAATGAATGGGGCTGATGACACCATGGCCATTATATTGGAAATGAATTTTTAAAAAGTAGATATGGAGAAGCGGGCAGTAGAGGATGAGATCATTAGATGGCATCACCAACTCAATGAACATGAGTTTGAGAAAACTCCAGGAGATAGTGGAGTACAGAGGAGCCTGGCGTGCCTAGTCCATAGGGTTGTAAGGAGTCAGACACAGTTTAGAAACTGAATAACAACAATATGTATATGCATAACTGATTCACTTTGATGTACCCTTGAAACTAATACAACATTGTTAATCAACAAAACTCCAGCAAAAAATTTAAAAACAAACTATACCATGGCCAGCTCTCTCTTTCTCTCTTTGCTTACACTTTTATTTTCATCTACTTTGCATGAACACTAAGAGATCTAGAATTATTCCTAATCTAAGATTATTTTCTTCATGCCACCTTTCAAGGGCATCTCTTCTCCCATGTGACCACTATGCTTGGGGTGATGGATTATTCTGTGAATGTCTGGATTCCTGGGCCAGTTGTGATATGGACATTGAGACCAACATGCTCTTCTTCTATAATATAATACACTATTGAACAATCACCACGTGGCAGACATTAGGAATCCAGGCTAAATGTTTTTCTTGCATCTTCTCATTGAATCTTCATGACAGTGACTTGAAAGTTCAGGGTCTAATTATTCTCATGGAGAGACGGATGGTGCTTGGTTTGAAGCTACTTGAGCTTGCTAAGGAGTGGGAAATGTTAACCTGCGTGTGCTTCATCCTGACTCCTTTTTTTTTCAGTTTACTGTTTCTAGCAAGTGGCACTCTCATGCTGAAAGGAGCTGGGTTTTGAGCTAGAGATATAACTCCATGCCTGCCAGACAAACTAATGGCCTCTCTGTTCTTCCAGTGCTCTGACTCTTCATGCAATGATGATGTTTTACCAAGGAACCTGGGACAGCTTAGTATCTGATACCTATTTAAATACATATCTTTAAACATGCTGTATTTACATGGAAATACTCTGCATCCTTCTGAATGTGCTAGCAATTGTTCTTCACTGGATG
Source organism: Bubalus kerabau (assembly GCF_029407905.1). Taxonomy (NCBI): domain Eukaryota; kingdom Metazoa; phylum Chordata; class Mammalia; order Artiodactyla; family Bovidae; genus Bubalus; species Bubalus kerabau. The sequence goes on from NC_073626.1 coordinate 167,445,459, forward strand.
GGTGCATGTCTATTTTAAGAATGGATTGACTTTCATTATCACTGTGAAGTTGTTGTAAAACAAATCCCATGATACAATGGTGGAGATGGCTTCTTGTATATGTGCAGACATAACCTCTGACATTATTCATCAGTTTGATAAGAAAATTGTTAAAAACTGAATACTTCACCTCAACTTACTAGTACGCTACCCCTTTCAGCCTAAATTCTCTCCTTAACCTATCTTCTCTCCTATTTGGAAGAGTGGGTTGTTTCAGCAGATTTTCAGGGTGCCATAAGCTCCTCTCCAGAACATCTGTGTGCTTGATAGTCTACCAGCTGTGGGGGAAAAAGAAAGGAAAATATTACTACCTGGGTGGTATGCTAAAGATGGTTCCTACAGATTTAGGAGAGTCAATTATCAAATTTCAGAAACTTTGCAAACTATTTGTTGAGACCGTAATCATTAAAAATTAAATTACATACATTTAAAATTTAATGTTTTATTAAAAGCAAAGATACTCCAAAATAATTAGTTACTAATTATTTAGTGCATGTTACTGATATTCATGCTCTTGAGGTTATCTATATCTATTAACCTACATGAAAATAAACTCTATAATGGTGTACTAATGTACATTTCTTCCCAGTCAAACTAGTCACAACCAGTGGTTCTCAAGCTTTAATGTGCATCAAAAAATACCTGACGGTTTTGTTTTGGTTTTTCACACACAGATTGCTGGGCCTTACAATCACTGATCTGAGAGAGGCTGAGAATTTGCACTTAACAAGTTCACAGGTACTACTGATACTGCTCCTGAGATGACACTCTGAGAATTACTAGTTTACTAAACAAGCCCCATGAGCTAATCCTTGTTGTCTCAATTTAAAGACAAAGAAAGATTTAGATAGTTCAAGTATCACATTCATTTACATCTAATAGATACATGTACTTGTCTCAAATATGTATTTTCTTGAGGTTCTTGAAAAAGTTAAAAATAGAACTACCATATGATCCTGCAATTCCACTGCTGTGCATTTTTTCAAAGAAAAAAGCCACACCAATTAAAAAAGATATCTGTGTGCCCATGTTCATTGCAGCAGTATTTACAGTAGCCATGGTACAGAAAGAGCTTAAGTGTTCATTGATGAATGAATGCATAAAGAAATTGTGGCATATATATAGGGTTGGAATAAGTTGCGGCAGATGACATGAGGGGAAGTCAGGAACGTTAGAGCCTTTAGCATTCTGGAAGACCATTACCTTGATTGGTGACACTCTCTTGAAGAGTTTAATATGAGAGGTAGTTATTTACATCAGAGCCAGTGACTGGGTCATCATTATGGCAGAACGTTCCAATGGGCAGCAGGGATGCCTGCTACTGGGGATGCCTGCTACTGTGTTGAGAACATTAGAGTGCTTATTGGGAGTTCTCTGGCAGTCCAGTGGTTAGGACTTTGTGTTTCCACTGCATGGATTTGATTCTTGGTTGGGGAACTGATAACAGGCATGCCATGGTACAGCAAAATAATAATAATAAATAAAAGTAGAGTGCCTGAGTTATGTTGCATGAGTGTATGTGTGCTAAATTGCTTCAGTAGTGTCTGACTCTTTGCGAACCTATGGACTGCAATCTTCCAGGCTCCTCTGTGCATGGGATTCTCCAGGTAAGAATACTGGAATGGGTTCCCGTGCCCTCCTCCAGGGGATCTTCACAACCCAGGGATAGAACCCACGTCTCACATCTACCTGCTTTGACAGGTGCGTTCTTTACCATTAGTGCCACCTGGGGAGCTCCGTGTTGCATACAGAGAGCATTTCCAACTTCCTCTGAGACTGTCCATGTCTGAGTTGCTTCCTGTTCTTTCTTGCTTCTTGCTGTCTTTACATTAAACCCATGTTTACCCAGGCACTCGCTGAAACTCCTGTATACAGATGGAACTTCTTTTGGTGGGAACCTCAGTTCTGCTCCTGGGCTTTCTAGGTGGCGCTAGTGGTAAAGAACTTCTCTGCCAATGCAGCAGACACAGGAGATGTGTGTTTGATCTGTGGGTCGCGAAGATCCCCTGGAGGAGGACATGGCAACCCACTCCAGTATTCTTGCCTGGAGAATCCCACAGACAGAGAAGACTGGCGGGGTATGTTCCATAGGGTTGCAAAGAGTCAGACTCGACTGAAGCAATTTAGCATGCACGCAGAGTTCTGCTCCTAATGCATTTCAAAGGATTGAAGCTGGATTACGTGGGCTAATCTTTCCTATTTAAAATAAACTGGTAATAGCCTTTAATAACATGGACAAAATATCTTCATAGCAACACCTAGATTAATGTTTGACTGAATAACTGGCAATTATATACCAGTTAAATTGACACATGAAACTGACCATCATACCCATCTAGTAGATTTAATGTTTCCTCTTTGGCCTGAGGATATGATAGCAAAATTCTTGGTAGGATTATGAAAAGGCTCTTCTTAACATAACCAGTGTTGCCTCTTGCATGTGTGCTAGGTTGCTTCAGTCGTGCCTGACTCTTTGCGACCCTATGGACTTTAACTCACCAGGCTCCTCTGTCCATAGGATTCTCCAGGCAAGAGTACTTGAGTCAGCTGCTGTGCCCTCCTTTAGGGGATCTTGTCTCTTGACCTTCCATCAAAGCTGCACCCCAGTCATAACTGAACTTCTACTTCCATGTATCTTTTTTCCATTTTTTAAAATTTAAATACAGGCCACTTCATTCTCCTGGAATCTCTTTCCTCTTATCTACTTCCACTGTTTATCTCCTTGATGTACTTCTAGATTTAACTGTCACCTCTCTGAGGATACCTTTGTGGGTCTTGTCCCTTCTGCACCCCCACTACATTCTGTGCTAAACCCTGTAAGAATGTTGAACACATTGCATTGTAATGCCTTGTTTTCTTATTTGTCTCACCATCAGTAGTAAATTTTTAAGAATAGGGACTAGGTCTTAGGTGTATTTCTAGTGACACACACTGATTAGCTATTTATTTATTGATGAAATAAAGGAGTCATGAAAGCAAATATCCAGAATCAGAAGTGTAAACGCTATATCAAATGATTATATTTTCTAGTTTCAGCTGATGTTTTATACTTGTGTCAGGGTAAACTCTCCTGCCTTCCCCTCAATACTATAAGCAAATCTTGAGCATACTTAGCATTGGAGAGTTAATTCTGATCCATTACTAAAGAAAGCTAAAAAACAATTTTCTCACTTATCTGGAGTTAATCTCGTGCTCCATTAGAAGGCAGTGAATAGTAGATACATAAACATTACTGCTGAAATTAAGATGATGTTTGTAAATTATTCTAAATACTCACTCATGCTATAGTTATCTGACAACATGAATTGACAGTTTAAATATCTGAACTATATATAATGCAGATAGAATATATATTCCAATATTACTATGGAGTAATTCTAAAGTTAGAAGAGAAGATCATATGTCAATTTTGAATATTTTGTGAAGAATCGTATTCAAAACTCTTTCAACCAAACTGAATGAAACCTTACTTTGACATAATTTAACAACTGTTTATTTAACCTACAAGTGTGTGCATACTCAGTCCTGTCTGACTCTGTGATCCCACAGATTGTAGCCAGTCAGACTCCTCTGTCCATGGGATTGTCTCAACAAGAATCCTGGAATGGCTTGCTATTTCCTCCTCTAGGGAATCTTTCTGACCCAGGTATTGAACCCACATTTCCTGTTTCTCCTGCATTCCAGGTGGATTCTTTACCACTGAGCCACCAGGGAAGCCCTTATTGAATCTACTACAAGTAAAAATATCATATATTAATAACAAACACTGTTAGGGGCTTTGGGCCTAAGAAGACATAGACTTTTGCTTTCATATGGATCATATTCTATTATTGTCCTTAGATTTCTCTCACATTTTCAAAAATTGAGTTAAAATGTCTTCATCTTTTCTTTCTTGGAAACTGCTACATAAAAAATATGCTCAGGGATTCTTTTTCTTTTTAATTAAAGAATCAAGCTATTTTTCTTTAAAATAGCTGAGGTGTTGAAGTGCTACTTCACTTTATTCTGTAAAATGATATCTTTTTTGAACATAAAATATAAAATGCTTTCTTATCACATGCATACAAAGAGCCATTAAACTGAAAGATAATCAGCAAATTGTATGTTCAGCATACTACTTTATTCTTTAGTAATAAGGAAGAAATCTACCTTTAATTAAAGCTGTCTCTTAACATTTGCATCTCAACCTCATGTCTCTAAAAGGCTGTGAGGCAGGTTGGTGATATAACACAGGAAATTGGTAGAATTTATAAAATTTAGTCCTAAGCACCAGACAGTTTTAGAGCCTCTGAAACTTGCTGGAAACCTCTTGGGAACCTCTCTCTGGGTATGCCCAGGGTATACCAAGAGGAATTGATTGATTCATTGATTGACTGATAGTTTTTGTTGGTTCCTGCAAGAGAAATAGAAAAGAATCAGGGGTTAATAAAGTGAGGCTTGACATATCATAGTTCTAGGTCAAATATCTGTCTCTGTTGTCTACTGTGACCTGGGATATACACTTGTTTTGCTTGTCTCATGATTTTATTATATAATCTGAATTTATCTATCATGCAAAGTTGTAGGGTTTAATTACTACTGGGTAAATGAATGTAGAGAACAATGTGCATAATAAACACCCATTATATTGGAAATGCTCTATTTGTCACTATTCAGAAAAGAGTCACCAGTTATTTAAAAAAAGACAAAAGAAAAAACAAAACAACACTTTTTGAGTGGCTAGTGGGTGCCAAGCTATGCATTTTGTGGTTTACACATATTTCACTTAATCTTAAAAAAAAACACTATAGTCGATACATTATTATTTTAAATTCTTGTCAAAGGAAACTGAAAGACAGATTGTGACTTTTTTAAAGTCAAAGGTAATGAGTAGTGAAGTCAAGATTCAAGTTCATATCTGCTTTTCTCTGAATCCTCTGTTACCTTCTACGCCTTTCTAAGTTTCATTGGAAAGAAATCTGAGGTTTTTACTGTCTGCCTTCAATTCATTAATTATCTCTTCAGCTATGTCTAATTAACCTTTTGATCCTCTGTTAATTTTTCAAAATGTTCTACAGTTTTGTTTTGTTTTTTTTTTTATAGGAGGATTTATACTTTTTTAATAGGAGGATTTATACTATTTTTATAGGAGGATTTATACTTTTTATAGGATGATTTATACTCCCCCACCCCAAATCTGATTATAATCTCCTTTTATTTTGTGTTTGGCATTATTTCATCTTGCTGAGCAGTTAACATTTATAAAGATTGTTTCAATTCATCATCTGAGTTTCTAAGTTCAATTAACTTTTTTATTGAGTTTCTAATCAATCTTTCTTGGTATTGTACTTGCTCATTTTTTTTTTTTTATATTTGTCTAGGACCTCAATTTCTTTGAAAATTTATCCTCTGAAAATGACACTTAAAAATGTCCTTTGGGTTGTGGCAATCTCCTTACATGGGTAATTTCAGAGTTACCTCTGTCTGGGTGCATGAGTCATTAGACACAAGGTTTGACATTTATGTCCTCAGCTTTCTTTTCCACTTGAGCATTGAAAATGTGGCATTGTTGCCTGCATCCAAAAAGGGCTGTATCACGCTTGCTTTCACACGTGGCTTGTGCATCACCTAATAGAAATTATCAGGTGATTATCAATTACGGGCAATTATCATTTATGGGCAATTTTTTTCCAGATTTCATTTTAATGAAAGAACCCCATCCTGGCTCTCTGGTACAAAAACCCACCCCATTGCAGGCATCAGTATACTAGCTCTTAGGTTTATATTTGGCTTTGGGCATTGGCAGCCAGTTGTGAATTTTAAATTCTTACCTTTAAGGCTGGCTTTTCTTTTCTCTTTTTGGCCCTGAGACATTTTGCTTTGTTACTTTGAACTCAGATAAGCATTTTAATTCTTTAAATACTTTTTATTGAGTATTTCTCTATATATAGATTGAATAGAGGTGGTTCCCACATTTTTCAAACCATCATCTTGCAGAAATCCCCCCTTAGTATTTTTGAGAATCTTTTGCAGGTAGGATAACGTAATTTATTCTCCAAATTTTTTAGTGACACTGGGCCCTAATAATAATTATCCTGGGGCAATTGAACTGTGTTGGTCAGGGTAAATGGTCACTCTATTTCTATGGAAACGAGTGTATCAGAACACTCTAAGAGAATGGGTTTTTCAGAAGAAGTCTTAATTAGTCTGTTCACTGGAATTGCAGGAAATCATGGAAACAGAGAAACTTGAACAACAGGGTTCCTTTGAGGGCATTTAAGGATTGAGGTTGCCTGGTAATTCTCAGCATCTGTATGCAGTCTGTGGTCCCTGACAACTCTATACTATATATAGTAGCTTCTGTTCATTAAACTCCTTAATACAAATCTGTGCTAGGGTAATTGGGAAGAATGGTCTACAGAGTAAGACGAGTACTATTTGCTTTAATGGAGTCACTATTCCCCAGTCTGCCATTTAGCAAATAAAGTGTGAACTTCATAAAAAAAAAAATCAAATGGATTCTTTATCACAGCTTCAGGCTTCTTGCAAGATACCAGCTCACATAAAAGTCAAAGAGATAGAAAAACAGTAAGATTTTAGAATTTTTATACTGGTGCTCTTAATCAGTTGTTCTAATAATTTCCCTTTTCTTTAGAAGAAATAGATACAATGAATTTTAAAAAACCCAATCTACTTATAAGCTTGCCTATCTATCTATTTCTATGTACTAATGTTATTTCTCAGAAGAGTTTGAGGTGGAAGTAATTATACTAGCCAGAATTATAGTGGGGAAACCATTAGATGATATTATTACCACACAGAATTTTAGAGTTGGTGAGACCTTAGAAATTATATCATTTTCTGTGACCTCAATTAGACAATCTGATTCATCATTATTTGAGGCCGTGGAAAAAATTCTTCCCTTCTATCATAAACAGTACTCTTTTATGTATCTGTATTACTGCAACTGGTCTTATAGGTCATTTTTAGCAGCTTCAATTACTAATAGCTATCTGTAATTACAGTGGTATTGTCTCTACAAAATGCAGATGTTCCCAAAACTTGTAATGTGATCTTAAACACCTGTAATGAGTGAAACAACTTTTGATGTTGAAAGAGGTCTCATTCTGAGAGCGTTAGTCAAAGATGGAGCTGTACACTAGCCCAATCAGTCTTCTTTGGAAGATAGAGATCAGCACCTCTATCATTTAGGCATGCTCTTTCCTTTCCCTGGAATGCATATGTTCCTCTTCTCATCCCTATATCCCGATTCAATCATTGTTCTATTTATCCTTCATGAGCTAGTTTCCCTGTGGCCCAGAATTTCTACACTTTAGAATATATTCTTGAGAAATTATCCAAAATGTGAAAAATGATTCTGAACAAAAATGTTCCCTCTGAATTATTTGAAATGGCCAGCTATCTGGAAAAGATGAAACTCTAATTTGAAAAGATATATGCACCTCAGTATTCATAGAGGCAATATTTACAATAGTCAGTAGTCAATTTACAATAAATAGTTTACCATAGTCAAGACATGCAAGCAACCTGGGTATTCATTATCAGATGAATGGATAAACAAGATATATAAAAATATAAATGTATACATATACATACACCCACAAAATGAACAATTACTCAGCAATAAAAAAAGAATGAAATTATGCCATTTATACAATAGGGATAGACTTAGAGATTATTATACTAAGTGAAGTCAGATAGAGAAGGACAAACATTGTACAGTATCACTTATATGTAGCATCTAAAAAATAGTACAAATTAACTTAGTAGCAAAACAGAGACAGACTCACAATCATAGAGAACAAACTTATGGTTACCAACCAGGAAGGGGATGAGGAGTGATAAATTGGGAATAGGGGGATAACAGATGAACACTAACATAATAAAATAAACAACAAGGGTTTACTGTATAGCCCAGGGAAATATGTTCAATATCTTATAATAAACCATAGTAGAAAATAATATAGATGTGCATATCTATCTATATCTATATGTATAACCAAATCATCTGAAACTAGCATAGTATTGTAAATCAACTATACCTCAATTAAAAAGTTAAAAAAATAAAATAGTCAAACATTGGAAACTTGGTAATTAGGAGGGGATTTATCTAAATTACAGTGTAACATGCCACATTCAAGGTAAAAAACAAAAACAAGAAAGTAAAGATTGTTGTAACATTGGAAAGACCTCAGATTTTAATTTTACCAGTATGCTTTTTGGTATTTTTACATCAAGGCTGTATACTGTCACCCTGCTTATTTAGCTTATATGCAGAGTACATCATGTGAAATGCCCAGATGGATGAAGCACAAGCTGGAATCAAAATTGCTGGGAGAAATATCAATAACTTCAGATATGCAGATGACACCAGCCTTATGGCAGAAAGTGAAGAAAAACTAAAGAGCGTCTTGATGAAAGTGAAAGAGGAGAGTGAGAAAGTTAGCTTAAAACTCAACATTCAGAAAAGATTATGGCATCCAGTCCTATCACTTCATGGCAAATAGACGGGGAAACAAGGGAAACAGTGAGAGACTTTAATTTATTGGGCTCCAAAATCACTGCAGATGGTGATTGCAGCCATGAAATTAAAAGACGCTTACTCCTTGGAAGGAAAATTATGCCCAACCTAGGCAGCATATTAAAAAGCAGAGACATTACTTTGTCAACAAAGGTCCTCTGTCCATGGGCTTCTCCAGGCAGGAATACTGGAGTGGGTTGCCATGCCCTCCTCCAGGGAATATTCCTGACCCAGGGGTTGAACTTTCATCCCTTAAGTCTCCTGCATTGGCAGTTGGATTCTTTACCACTGAGCTACCTTGGAAGCCTGGAAGACATTTTAGTATAAAATAAATGAATGAATGTGTGAATGTTGAATATCATCTAACAAAAATCTTGTTGTCCAGCCTTTCCATTCTCCAATGATTGGCCTTATGCAGAAATCTTAATCAAGTATGTTTTCTTGCTCTATAATTATCCTTTTTTTACTCAGAGAATAACATGAAAAATGAAGAATTTATAGCTCAAGAGGCACAGATATCCTAGATCCTGAAACAGTTATTAGTCAAAGGCTGTAATATTTAAAATGTATTTTTAAATATGTGAACACTAAATCATTCTGGAAAATATAAATTTTAATGGCTTAGGTAAAAGCAAAAGCAGAAATCATTTAGATTTTTTTTTGCAAAAATTTAAAAATTAGACATTAATTTTTCAATATTGCTCAATGTCAGCATTTATTTCAAAATTGTTCAAATGTATCTCTGCCTTAATAGAAAATAGATGTGAATTCTTAGGCATATATTTTTGATTTTTAAGGCCTACAATAGTGAACAATTTTAATTTAAAAATAATTTATTTGTTTTGTGAAAAGAATTTATAATTAATGAGGGTATTTCTTAATCAACTTCTTTTTGTTTCCATTGTCTTTTTTTTTTGTGTTTGAAAATATAAAAGTTTTCAAGCATAAAAGTTACTGACATATAGTCCTTAATCTCATTTGCTTCTCTACTTGTCATTGATGTTGGATACTGGACACCAGGTAAGCTATCACAAAACAAAGAGCATTATTGACTGCTATGCAGAAACTAGTGTCATCTCCCTTAAAGACAAGTATATGCATCACTTAGATATAGGAGGTAGGTTTTAAGAGAAATGCTCTTGGCAGAAAAAATCATCAGACCAATAACAACAACAACAAAAAAAAAGAGGAAGAGAAATCTGGACCACTATAATTCAAATTCTTGAAAATCTTTAAAAGTAACTAAGACTGTTCCAGGACCAATACCTAGTTTTCTTTTGTGTAGGGGACTTGTCTTCCAATATATTATTTATTTTAGGGTACAGGATTATGGAAGGAGCTTATCCAAGAGTTTTAGAAAGGAAGCTTATGTTTCTTGTTTATTAGGTAGCACTGATAATTACTTATTCAATAAGACCTAATCCCTAATTCCCTGCTACCTTTTAGAAACTACAGGCACCAGGAATCATACTAACCATCTTGGATTAATTCAAAACAGTATTTGATGTTTCATACAAATAATTGTGCAATTTCTTTTTGTTGTTTAATCACTAAGTTGTGTCCGGCTCTTTGCGACCCCACAGACTGTAGCCCATCAGGCTTCTCTGTCCATGGAATTCCCAGGCAAGAATACTGAAGTGGAGTGCCATTTCCTCTTCCAAGGGATCTTCCCCACCCAGGGATTGAACCCACGTCTCCTGTATTGGCAAGTGAATTCTTTACTACAGCCACCAGGGAAACACTCGTGTAATTTTTAGACAGCTTAAATAGAAGACTAAAATACCACTGTAGTATTTCAGTTTCCTGAAGGATGATAGAAAAGGAAACATCGATGTGAAATATGCCTCTGAAAATAATTGACTGCATTGAACAACAAGCAATATTCATATTGAGATGGAGTACCTTAAGCCAGCAATCATTATCAATGAACACACAGATGTTCTCTAAACAGGATAACTTGGTTTCTCTGTATCACTCTACAATTTCAAACCTAGTGATACAATTAGGACTATAAACTGTGTATTATATAGATTAATCTGCACATGTAATGACATAGAATAAATCAGATCATTCAGATACTGCTGCTGCTGCTGCTGCTAAGTCGCTTCAGTAGTGTCTGACTCCGTGCGACCCCATAGACGGCAGCCCACCAGGCTCCCCCGTCCCTGGGATTCTCCAGGCAAGAACACTGGAGTGGGTTGCCATTTCCTTCTCCAATGCATGAAAGTGAAAAGTGAAAGTCGCTCAGTCGTGTCTGACTCGTAGCAACCCCATGAACTGCAGCCTACCAGGCTCCTCCATCCACGGGATTTTCCAGGCAAGAGTACTGGAGTGGGGTGCAATTGCCTTCTCTGCATTCAGATACTACTGTAGGCCAATAAGAAGGTTTGAGTCTCAAAGGCACCTGATTGTCTGACCTTTTTTTTTTTTTTAAGATTAATTAATTAATGTATTTTGGCTGTGCAGGGTGTTCATTGCTGTGTGGGCTTTTCTTTTTTTTTTTTTTAAATTTTATTTTATTTTTAAACTTTACATAACTGTATTAGTTTTGCCAAATATCAAAATGAATCCGCCACAGGTATACATGTGTTCCCCATCCTGAACCCTCCTCCCTCCTCCCTCCCCATTCCATCCCTCTGGGTCGTCCCAGGGCTTTTCTATAGTTGCAGTGAGTGGGGGTGGGGAGCACCTACTCTCTAATTGTGGTGTGCTGGCTTCCCATTGCTGTGGCTTCTTTTATTGTGGAGCACAATCTCTAGGACGCATGGGCTTCAGCAGTTGCTGCTCCTGGGCTCTAGAGCACAGACGCAATAGTTGTGGCACACTGGCTTATTTGCTCTGCAGCATGTGGGAACTTCCAGGACTTGGGGATCGAACCCACATATCCTACATTGGTAGGTGGGTTCTTTACCATTGTGCCACCAGGGAAGACATTTTCTTGTTGTCATAATATTCATTGCATTCCTTCTCTAGAAGATTGATGAAATTTACTGTGATTGTGGGAATGTGATTAACCTAGGTGAAGAGACCATGGTCACATAAGAAACTTGATATAAACATATCAAAAATTGAATGAAAAACCAGCATATTTAAAGCAGTTCTGAGGTGGAAATATTAAATCCCTTCATCTTTTATAATTGTTAATTTGAAAATGACATTTCTTACAAGACAAAGTCATCTGAACACTCATAATGAAAACATGTCAGAGATAAATCTTGCCTTTCTGAATAATTTAAAATGAAAACAAACGTTATTTCAAAGTAAATATGATGTTTCATTTGGTGAAGAATCAAATTCATTTTTTAAAGTCAAATAAAACAGTTTTTCAAATCTTAATATATTGTGCAGAGATTTTAACGTAATAGACAATTTCACCTTTTTAGTCACAATGTCAGTCATTGTTTGCAAAATACATTATTTACCTTTTTCTAAGTTTTGATCAGGCTTTTGCTTCAACTGTAGCTTTGAAACTTTATTTATATTTATCTAATTGACCCACTGGGGCTTCCCAGGTGGCAGGTGGTAAAAGAATCTACCTGTCAATGCAGGAGATGCAGGTTTGATCCCTGGGGCAGGAAGATCCCCTGGAGGAGGAAATAGCAACCCACTTCAGTATTCTTGCCTGGGAAATCCCATGGACAGAGGAGCCTGACAGGCTACAATCCATGCAGTCGCAAAGAGTTGGACATGATTGAACCACTGAGCAGGGCACAGCACAGGAACTGACCCAATATTTGGTGTAAAATGGGGAATCTCAGAAATAAACAAGTTGTCTTGATGTTTTCTTTATACCTCTTAGAAAATGAGACACACAACAAATGGTGAGATTTTCAGGTAGGTATAATTTTATTTCTCCTTCTCTTAAACACTACTTATCTTTCTTACTCAACTTTTGTTGTTGTTGTTGTTGCCATTGTTTATTCAGTAAACAAACTATTGACTATCTTTGAGCAGAGCAATTTAATAAAGAGTACTGAAGAAACCATAAAAATCAGAAAAGGTGCCTTCTGAGTTGAAGCAGCTTTGCCTCCTAGAAGCAAAGTACAGAAAATCAGATGAACTGAATAACCACTGCTGCTGCTGCTGCTAAGTCGCTTCAGTCGTGTCTGACTCTGTGCGACCCCATAGACGGCAGCCCACCAGGTCCCCCCATCCCTGGGATTCTCCAGGCAAGAACACTGGAGTGGGTTGCCATTTCCTTCTCCAGTAACCACTACATGTTAGCTATAATGCCTAGCATTTTATATCCATGACCAATTTTCAGCCCGAGTTGTGGTAGAACAGATCTATGCTCAGGTGAGGTTGAGATTCAGATTCATCTTCATTTAGTTTATGGAGACGAGTGATCTTCTGTCCCAGCCCCTCCCCAAGCACCTGGTTGTATCTGTTCATTTACATGAATAGATATATCACTGAAGGAAGAAGACAACTAAAAAAACTCTGAAGGGGTGTTGTTAATCAGAATTCTGGCATATACATATATGTTTGGTAAAGTTGAGTGATTGTGGTAGTGATGGTGGGGGGCAAGGTACACAGAGAAACTGTATTAAAATGTGGAATCCCAGAGTTCCCTGCTTGAAAGTTTGCTTTAACTCAATGAAGAACTGGTTCATGACAAACTTGATTCAACATGAAGACTTGCATATATGTGGGAGGAATTCATTTCTTAGCAATGATGGGGTCAAATGACTCCACACTGAGACCCCCACAGATTCATGTTCGTAGGCATTAAGAGCCATTCAGCTTCTTACTTTTTAGGACCTCAGAGCTCTCAGGTACCATGAGGACTGAACTTAGACTCTTGGGTGGCAGAGGACCATGGTGATAGAGGGGCAGAGCTGAAGGCAACATTTATCCATGAATTGGGAAAGATTGCCTTGCAGAATTCATGGAGTTGTTGGAGAAAATATGAGATCTTGGGAGCTAGAGGTCTAGAAGTTACCAATGGACCAGAACTTGATGAAATTTGCTTTTAACTCTTCACCTGAGACCATATATCCAAAAGCTCCTGAGGCAAAGGGAAATTCAGGCTACTTGCTGCTGCTAATTCACTTCAGTCATGTCCGACTCTGTGCGACCCCATAGACGGCAGCCCACCAGGCTCCCCCGTCCCTGGGATTCTCCAGGCAAGAACACTGGAGTGGGTTGCCATTTCCTTCTCCAATGCATGAAAATGAAAAGTGAAAGTGAAGTCGCTCAGTCGTGTCTGACTCTTAGTGACGCCATGGACTGCAGCCTACTAGGCTCCTCCATCCATGGGATTTTCCAGGCAAGAGTACTGGAGTGGGGTGCCTTCATCTTGTCTCAAAATGGTAGACTAGAAAATTACTAATGGTAATGTTTACTTTTTTAAGTACTAAAAGTGAGGAAAGAGAAAAGTTGAGGCAGGGATGGGATTTAAAAAGACAAAGTACATTAAAAAATTATGAAAAAATAAAACAAAATAAAGGCAGAGCTAGGATTTAAACTAAAAGTTTTCTTTACTGTGAGTGTTTTATACTATGAGTTCCCTTAACATGGTACTTCGTAATTCAAACCAGAATATTGTGTCATTAAAATGCTGGGGTGTTAGACCACTTTAATATATGTGTGCAATACCTTAATATGTTGTTCTCTTGCTGATATAATCAAAGTAGATACAAGACAATTAAGGGAAAGAGCTCTGGACAATTTATGATTTATACTGTAAACAGACAGCAGATCTTTTAATTACAAAAATATTTTTAGACTGAACAAAAAATATTAGGCCATTTAGTATAGAGGAAAATAGTATAGAACAGAATTTTAAAAATTATAACTTATCAGGTTTTACAATAATTATAGTAGGAAAAAAGCAGTTTCTATATGGTGATTACAGATTGGAGACAGTGCTATGTGGTTTTAAAAATAAGAAATACTTCAAGAGTTGCTTCAAGTTATACTCTAAACTGAAGTCAGATTGGACTTATAGTATCATAAGAAGTGCATAAAACTTGCATTTGAACAGTCCTGGATCTGAATTGTACCAAGCAAACTACTAAAATGATCTGATCCTCAGTTCTGTCGTAAAATGAGCATAATTTTACTGTGCTCATTGGTGGATTGTAGTAAGAGTGAAATGAGATGATAAATGGCAAACATACAGCTTTCCATAGTCATAGGGATTTGATACTAAGTGAAATAAATGTATCAAATTTAATCTTTATATTATACATCTAATTCACTCTTTTTCTAACTAATCCTCATTGTCCACATACATGAATTTCATCTCAGGTGGCACTCGTGGTAAAGAACCTACCTGCCAATGCAGAAGATCTAAGAGACAAGGATTCAATCAGTGGGCTGGGAAGATCTCCTGGAGTAGGAAATGGCAACCCACTCCAGTATTCTTGTCTGGAGAATCCCATGGACAGAGGAGCCTGGTGGGCTATGCTCAATAGGGTAGCACAGAGTCGAACATGACTGAAAAGACTTAGCATGCACATAAAAGAGGTCAGACAGAAAGGTTACATATCATGTGATTCCATTTACACAACATTCTAGACAAGCCAAAACCACACAGACAGAGAAAGAGAAATAAATGGTTACCAGGAACTGACAGTGGGGGAAGGTTTAACAACAGTTTCACAATGCGATTTTGCAGGGGTGTGAAACTGTTCTTTATCTTGACTATGGTGGAATTTACATGCCCTTCTTTGTGTGTCAAAACTTACAGAGCTGTACTTTTAAAAGACTGATTTATTGTATATCATTATACTTTAATACAATTTTTGAAATTAAAGAATATAAAAATACCCAATTACTGTATATTCGACAGTTGATAAAATCACCCATTAGAAGAGACTCACAGGTGTATTCAGCAAAAGAACATAATTGGTGCAGGTTTTGTTTGCAGACTTGGCACTTGAAACTACTCTTTGTAGTTGAAAAGCTCAGAGAAAGCAGCATAAAGCATATTCATATATGAACCTTCCGAATGGGATCAAGATGACATGAAAGGGATGAAAGTAACAGCAATCATGAATTATACAAGATGAGAGATTAAAATCATATTGGAAAAGGATGACAGTAAAGTACTGTTACGGACTGGAGGAGGAATGTATCTACTGGTTGAGCACAAGACTTCGAGAAATTAGATCGACCTAAAACAACAGTGAGTCAGCATTGTGAGTGTGCCTGAGATGGAGAGGTGCTGCTGAATTCATCACTAAATGGCGATAATGGAAGCTGGGGTCACAAGTTCTGTGCAAACCTATTACAGGCGCTTGTGCTGCTCATCAGAGAGAACAGATGGCCAAAGTATACTTTTTAAGCATTTGAAGGGTTAGACTGAACTGTTCTCTCCCTTTCCATCACAATGAAAAGCAAGCAGAAATAGCTCTAAATTATAGCCTAGATTATTCACTTTGGATATTTTTAAAGTGTAATCAGGGCGGTGAGGCATAAAGAGAGGTAGTTGGGTGTATGTGGTGGTGAAGGGGGGTGGGGTGGGTCAAGAGCTTAGGCTGATGAGTCAGAGAGGTGGATTGACATCCACTCTGCCATTTCATCGCTGTTGTTATTGGACAAGTTTTGTAAAGATCCAACAAGATCTTAGAGTACTTAACACAGTATGGGGCACAAGATAGGACATGAGAAGCTCTAGCTTTGGTGGACATGGGAATGTGGCTCCCAGATCTTAGACCACAGGCAGGGAAACAATTTAGGGCCTTAGCTGGTGGCTATGAAATCTCTTGCCATGTGAATGCCAATAACTGATTGTGAAGCATTTCTGGGAGATGGAGCAGAGCCGGGTTGGGGGAGGGGTGGCACCCTTGGACAAGGTATTTAGGCTTAAGCACTCCTTACCAAAGAGCCTGTTGATGAAAGTGAAAGAGGAGAGTGGAAAACTTAGCTTAAAACTCAACATTCATAAAACTAAGATCATGGCATCTGGTTCCATCACTTCATGGCAAATAGATGGGGAAACAATGGAAACAGTGAAAGACTTTATTTCTTGGGCTCCAAAATCACTGTAGTTGGTGACTGTAGCCATGAAATTAAAAGAAGCTTGCTCCTTGGAAGAAAAGTTATGACCAACCTAGACAGCATATTAAAAAGCAGAGACATTACTTTGCCAACAAAGGTCTGTCTAGTCAAGGCTATGGTTTTTCTAGTAGTCATGTATGGATGTGAAAGTTGGATTATGAAGAAAGCTGAGCACCGAAGAATTGATGCTTTTGAACTGTGGTGTTGGAGAAGACTCTTGAGAGTCCCTTGGATAGCAAGGAGATCCAACCGCTTCATCCTAGAGTAAATTAGTCCTGAATACTCATTGGAAGAACTGATGTTGAAGCTGAAACTCCAATACTTTGGCCACCTGATGTGAAGAACTGACTCATTTAAAAAGATCCTGATTCTATGAAAGATTGAAGGCAGGAGGATAAGGGGACAACAGAGGATGAGATGGTTGGATGGCATGACCGACTCGATGGACATGAGATTGAGTAAGCTCTGGGAATTTGTGATGGACAGAGAAGCCTGGTGTGCTGCAGCCCATGGGGTTGCAAAGAGTCGGACACAACTGAGCAACTGAACTGAACTGAACTGAACTCCTTACAGACTTGCTGAATTTTCCTTAAAACTTCACTGCATTCTAAGATGCTTACACCCAAGCCTCCTTTCTTCCTTAACTTGGAATCAGAAATTCATTGTGATTTAATACTGTCTCAGCTTTTTTTTCCTTTCACAGGCATTAATATTTCCCCTAAGATTTTTTTGTACATTAGATTCAATCTTGACCTCTGCTTTGCTGAAGACCTTGACTAACACAGAAGCTATTTGCTACTATCATTGATATTAATATGTTATTTCTGCTGGCAGTAATTGTTGAACACAGGAATGTATGCCATGTTAATTCTGTAGAGAGCTTTAATGATAGTTTTTTTAGAAACAAACAAACAAACAAAAAACAGTGAATGGATTAAACCAGGGTGTCTTTGAATAAGGTGGTCCCAAGAATGGGTCGACATACCCCCAAAAGTGATTAGTGGGAAAAAAAAGAGTTCAATTTGTTATCTGTCTTCCATTTTCTTTTCTTGGCTATATTCCTTCTTTTTAGGCTAATCTTGAGCAACAATTTTTATCACATTTCTGATGCTTTTTATTTTCTTCTCAGTTCTTTTTAGCTTTAGTAAGTAAGATTTGATTTGAGATAGAGAGAGAGAATAGGAGAGAAGAACATGGATACTTATAGAATCACCAAAGTGGAAAGACCTGAGAACTTCCTGGATAATTGCTCCTTGAAGATTCTTTCCAGTCTTGTGATCTTAAGTCAAGTGTAGTTGTTGAACCAGGAATTAAAGATTAGTAGAAGTGGAAGGGGTCACAGTGGGAGTTGTCTAAATCCCATGTGGTCTGATTCCAAAAGCTGAAGTCATTTCTAAGTCATCATTTTCTCTTCTTCTGTTTGTCACAAATGTCCACCCCTTACTTGACCATCTATTTCACTATCATGCCTTTTAGATGGTAAAGAAATTATGCTTAAAATCTTAAGAGGCCTTTTTCTAGGGCCTCTTAAAATCTCAACAGATGCAAAGAACAACTTCATTTGATCTCTAAAGATTGTAATCAGGTCACATTTTAGTATTTGTGTTGCAGTGTAAAGAGCCAGTTTCATTCATTAATTTGTGTATTCATTTAGCAAGTAATTTTAGCACCTTATTATACTAGATTTCTTTCCCATTTCATTACTCTGTTTGTATTTCTTGGCTCTGCTCCAGTTTTTTTAGAATCTTTTAAAGTCTGATGATGACCAATATTAGACAGGCTATTATAATAAGGATCTGACTTGCCAAAAGGATTAGATACTTAGTCTTATTTTAATATTTTATTAACACCTAAAATATTATATCACTTTCATTCCTCATATGCTACCCACTGACACTGACTATCCCAATCACTGAAAAAGTAGGTTCTCAGGTAACTTATCCAAACTGTTTTGCAATTTGTAGTACCAGCAGCTGACTAATTTATTCACATTATTTATTTCCTTTAATTTCTCATTTTAAGTTCATTAAAATCATAAAATGATATAAAGTTAAAGTAAAAATACAGACTCTAGCACTTGTTAGCTGTGTGCCTTGACAAATTATTTAACTCCTCTACTTCTTCATCTGGTACTGCTGCTGCTACTGCTGCTAAGTTGCTTCAGTCGTGTCCAACTCTGTGTGATCCCATAGACAGCAGTCCACCAGGCTCCCCCGTCCCTGGGATTCTCCAGGCAAGAACACTGGAGTGGATTGCCATTTCCTTCTCCAATGCATGAAAGTGAAAAGTGAAAGTGAAGTCGCTCAGTCGTGTCTGACTCTTAGCAACCCCATGGACTGCAGCCCACCAGGCTCCTCCGTCCATGGGATTTTCCAGGCAAGAGTACTGGAGTGGGGTGCCATTGCCTTCTCTGTCATCTGGTACAATTTTACTTAAATGATAAGTATAACAGGAGGGAGTCAAAGACATACTAACACACAGGTGATATAAAGTAAGTCCTGAAAATGTTACTATTTTTTGTATATGTGGCCAGTTATGTACTTTATATACACTAAATTGCAAAAAAGAAAGCTTAATTTGAGAGAGAATTTAGCTAAAGAAAATCTTCAGTAAAACTCAGAAAGGGAACACAGTGTTAGCTCTCTAGGAGAAAGTACATTTGAGGGACTTAGAAAGATCAGATATCATATTCTTTTCATATTTGCCTTAATTTAGAGCAGGGCCACAAAGAAAACATTTTCCTCCCATTTAGACAACTGATAAAATATTCCAATACAGAAAAAACATGCATCTAATTTTCTCAAAAAGAGATATGTTTTTCATTAGATCAAGGGAGAAAAGACCAGTAGAGAAAAACTCAAGAGAAGTTCTTAAATATATAAGAACTGAAAAACTTGTCACAAGGAAGAACTCATTTGTTCTGAGTGGGTCAAGAACTATGATTTGCATAAGGAAGGGAAACAAAGAAAGAAACTTTCTCACCCTGAAATCCATTCAAAGTTGGAATCGATTATCTCAGGATGGGTTAGTTTCACATTTCAGAGGCTGAAAAATCACTTTGCTTTATACAGAATTTAAACATTAAATAATGGCCTTCAGTTCAGTTCAATTCCGTTCAGTCGCTCAGTCATGTCCGACTCTTTGTGACCCATGAATCGCAGCACGCCAGGCCTCCCTGTTCATCACCATCTCCCAGAGTTCACTCAAACTCACGTCCATCCAGTTGGCGATGCCATCCAGCCATCTCATCCTCTGTCGTCCCCTTCTCCTCCTGCCCCCAATCCCTCCCAGCATCAGAGTCTTTTCCAATGAGTCAACTCTTCGCATGAGGTGACCAAAGTATTGGAGTTTCAGCTTTAGCATCGTTCCTTCCAAAGAACACCCAGGCTTGATCTTTAGAATGGACTGCTTGGACCTCCTTGCAGTCCAAGGGACTCTCAAGAGTCTTCTCCAACACCACAGTACAAAAGCATCAATTCTTTGGCACTCAGCTTTCTTCACAGTCCAACTCTCACATCCATACATGACCACTGGAAAAACCATAGCCTTGACTAGATGGACCTTTGTTGGCAAAGTAATGTCTCTGCTTTTGAATACGCTATCTAGGTTGATCATAACTTTTCTTCCAAGGAGTAAGTGTCTTTTAATTTCGTGGCTGCAATCACCATCTGCAGTGATTTTGGAGCCCCCCAAAATAAAATCTGACACTGTTTTCCCATTGATTTGCCATGAAGTGATGGGACCAGATGCCATGATCTTCGTTTTCTGAATGTTGAGCTTTAAGCCAACTTTTCCACTCTCCTCTTTCACTTTCATCAAGAGGCTTTTGAGTTCCTCTTCACTTTCTGGCATAAGGGTGGTGTCATCTGAATATCTGAGATTTTTGATATTTCTCCCGGAAATCTTGATTCCAGCTTGTGCTTCTTCCAGCCCAGCGTTTCTCATGATGTACTCTGCATACAAGTTAAATAAGCAGGGTGACAATATACAGCCTTGACATACTCCTTTTTCTATTTGGAACCAGTCTGTTGTTCCATGTCCAGTTCTAACTGTTGCTTCTTGACCTGCATATAGGTTTCTCAAGAGGCAGGTCAGGTGGTCTGGTATTCCCATCTCTTTCAGAATTTTCCACAGTTTATTGTGATCCACACAGTCAAAGGCTTTGGCATTGTCAATAAAGCAGAAATAGATATTTTTCTGGAACTCTCTTGCTTTTTCTATGATCCAGCGAATGTTGGCAATTGATCTCTGGTCCCTCTGCCTTTTCTAAAACCAGCTTGAATATCTGGAAGCTTACAGTTCACGTATTGCTGAAGCCTGGCTTGGAGAATTTTGAGCATTACTTTACTAGCATGTGAGATGAGTGCAATTGTGTGGTAGTTTGAGCATTCTTTGGCATTGCCTTTCTTTGAGATTGGAATGAAAACTGACCTTTTCCAGTCCTGTGGCCACTGCTGAGTTTTCCAAATTTGCTGGCATATTGAGTGCAGCCCTTTCACAGCATCATCTTTCAGGATTTGAAATAGCTCAACTGGAATTCCATCACCTCCATTAGTTTTGTTCATAGTGATGCTTCCTAAGGCCCACTTGACTTCACATTCCAGGATGTCTGGCTCTAGGTGGAGACAGGGATCAAGACCATCCCCATGGAAAAGAAATGCAAAAAAGCAAAATGGCTGTCTGGGGTGGCCTTACAAATAGCTGTGAAAAAAAGAGAAGTGAAAAGCAAAGGAGAAAAGGAAAGACATAAGCATTTGAATTCAGAGTTCCAAAGAATAGCAAGAAGAGATAAGAAAGCCTTCCTCAGTGCTCAATGCAAAGAAATAGAGGAAAATAACAGAATGGGAAAGACTAGAGATCTCTTCAAGAAAATTAGAGAAACCAAGGGAACATTTCATGCAAAGATGGGCTCAATAAAGGACAGAAATGGTATGGACCTAACAGAAGCAGAAGATATTAAGAAGAAGTGGCAAGAATACACAGAAAAACTGTACAAAAAAAAATGATGGCCTTATTAACCTGTATTTCTCAAGGAAACCTATAAGGCAAAGCAGGAAACTCCCTGAATGACCTTCTGGAGACCATTAAAACAAGGGCATGGAGGACTGGAGGAAGAGAGAATTCCCCTTTATTAACTACTGAGCTTTCAAAGAGATGAGATAGAAAGGAATAGATAGTAAGTCATGTATTTCTGTCTTGCCAGTTTCTTTCCCCAGTTATCTGAATGCATCATTCTTTCTGGTGGTTGAACTCTATTGAAGAAGCTGGGATAGGAAAAGGGACTAGAACAAGGTGATCATGGTTTCTGACATTTTGAAGCAACAAAGTAAATTCAAATGGACATGACTGACACACCAGTAATGAGATGAATAAACAGAGTAACTGTCAGTTTTGATAGTGCTTTGAATAGATTAGAATTTCTGATAGAGAAAACAGGATGAGCCCAGAGGAGTCAGAGGGAACTTCTCTAAGGAGTGACATTTATTAACCTGGCAGCTTTATAAAGTAGACAAAGGAAAGCAAAACAGATATAGAGGTAGGTGATAGATAGATAGACAAACAGATAGAAACCGGTAATACAAGTAGAATAAGAGCATCTGTGAGGCATGAAAGACCTTAATGTTTTCTTGAAAATGAAAGAAAACCAATGTGATCACAAGATTTGTTCTAGGCAAGGCTGGAATGGTGGTCAGGGTCTTTTAGGAAATTAATTTTATTCTAACAGAAATGGAAACTATTGTAGGGGGTTAAGAGAAACAATCATAAAAACCATATTATAACGAGATCCATTTAAAAATTTTCACTTTTTATTTTAAAAAAATCAAACAAGCAAATTACCAGAATAGTACACTGAATTTATTTATGCTTTTGACCTCGATTTGTGATTTATCATATTTGTTCTCTCTTTATATAGATTATTATTATTGTATTACTAAAAATCATCTAGACATAAGGTATAAATTGCATGAGGCTCGATTCCTGGTTTGGGAAGATCCCCTGGAGAAGAAAATGGCAATCCACTCCAGTACTACTGCCTGGAAAATCCCATGGACAGAGGAGCTTGGTAGGCTACAGTCCATGGGGTCACAAAGAGTTGGACATGACTGAGCGACTTCACTTTCACTTTACCTCTAAATAGTTCAGTATCTCCAAAGAAAAAAATAGTTTTTCTTACATAATCCAAAATGCAATTAAACCAAATTCAATAAATATAACCTTGGCACGCTACTATTATCTAAGACATACAGCATATTTAAATTTCTCCAGCAGTTTCTTTAATGTTCTTTATAGCAATTAATCATATTTTTGGATTCAGGAGGAGCTATTTCAGAAGCATAGACTTCCTTGAGTTGTTGTGTATCCTTCATTTCTTTTGTTCGGGAACAGGTCACTCAGCCTTTATCCTCATGACATTGATGTTTTGAAAAGTACAGGCCAGTTGAGGTGAAATCCTAGAGCCCTTCAATTTCAGATAGTCTGATACTTTGTCATGATTAGATCCAGGTGATGCCTTTTCAGCAGGAACACCACAGAAGTGGTGTCCTTTAACAGGAAGGATGCAGAAATTATGACCTTCTCACTGCAGCACAGCAGGAGAGCTATGACATCACTTTGACTTATTCATTGCTGATGCTAACTTTGACTATTTGGTTGTGGTAATCTTAGTTGTGTTTCTCCACTGCAAAGTTATTATTTTTCCTTTTCCTGGGACATACTTTGAGAATCTGTATATATCCTCAGTTCAGTTCAGTTGCTGTCATGTCCGACCCTTTGCAACCCCATGAATCACAGCACGCCAGGCCTCCCTGTCCATCACCAACTCCTAGAGTTCACTCAAACTCATGTCCATCAAGTCGGTGTTGCCATCCAACCATCTCATCCTATGTCATCCCCTTCTCCTGCCCCCAATCCCTCCCAGCATCAGAGTCTTTTCCAATGAGCCAACTCTTTGCATGAGGTGGCCAAAGTATTGGAGTTTCAGCTTCAACATCAGTCCTTCCAATGAACACCCAGGATTGGTATCCTTTAGGATGGACTGGTTGGATCACCTTGCAGTCCAAGGGACTCTCAAGAGTCTTCTCCAACACCACAATTCAAAAGCATGAATTCTTTGGTATTCAGCTTTCTTCACAGTCCAACTCTCACATCCATACATGACCACTGGAAAAACCATAGCCTTGACTAGATGGACCTTTGTTGGCAAAGTAATGTCTCTGCTTTTCAATATGCTATCTAGGTTGGTCACAACTTTCCTTCCAAGTAGTAAGCGTCTTTTAATTTCGTGGCTGCAATCACCATCTGCAGTGATTTTGGAGCCCCCAAAAATAAAGTATGACATTGTTTCCACTGTTTCCCCATCTATTTGCCATGAAGTGATGGGACCAGATGCCATGATCTTCGTTTTCTCAATGTTGAGCTTTAAGCCAACTTTTTCACTCTCCTCTTTCACTTTCATCAAGAGGCTTTTGAGTTCCTCTTCACTTTCTGCCATAAGGGTGGCTTCATCTGCATATCTGAGGTTATTGATATTTCTCCCGGCAGTCTTGATTCCAGCTTGTGCTTCTTCCAGCCCGGTGTTTCTCATGATGTACTCTGCATAGAAGTTAAATAAGCAGGGTGACAATATACAGCCTTGATGTACTCCTTCTCTATTTGGAACCAGTCTGTTGTTCCATGTCCAGTTCTAACTGTTGCTTCCTGACCTGCATATAGGTTTCTCAAGAGGTAGGTCAGGTGGTCTGGTATTCCCATCTCTTTCAGAATTTTCCACAGTTTATTGTGGTCCACATAGTCAAAGGCTTTGGCATTGTCAATAAAGCAGAAATAGATGTTTTTCTGGAACTCTCCTGCTTTTTCCATAATCCAGAGAATGTTGGCAATTTGATCGCTGGTTCCTCTGCCTTTTCTAAAATCAGCTTGAACATCTGGAAGCTCATGGTTCACATATTGCTGAAGCCTGGCTTGGAGAATTTAGAGCATTACTTTACTAGCGTGTGAGATGAGTGCAATTGTGCAGTAGTTTGAGCATTCTTTGCATTGCCTTTCTTTGAGACTGGAATGAAAACTGAACTTTTCCAGTCCTGTGGCCACTGCTGAATTTTCCAGATGTGCTGGCACACTGAGTGCAGCCCTTTCACAGCATCATCTTTCAGGATTTGAAATAGCTCAGCTGGAATTCCATCACCTCTGCTAGCTTTGTTCGTAGTGATGCTTTCTAAGGCCCACTTGACTTCACATTCCAGGATGTCTGGCTCTAGGTGAACTTCCTATTAAATTTCAATTCAATAATATTTAACATTAATGAGAATTCTTATTTGAATCAATTATCATGATATTTGATTTTTCTAATTCTTCCATATATTAGGTGTCATTCTCCTTTACTTGTTATTGTTCAGTTGCTAAGTTATGTCTGACTCTTTGCAACCCCATGGACTGCAACATGCCAGCCTTCTTATCTTTAAAAAATGTTTACTTATTTGTGTATTTTCTCACTTATTCTCAGCATGACCTTATGGATTCTGGTTTTATCAATGGTTTCTAGTCTACGCTGTTATTCATTTTGAAACACAAACTATCCTATATTTGGCCAACTTGGTCTGTTTGTTCTTTTAACCTGTCTCCATCAGTTTTTTTTAGCACTTTCTTAATGTTTGGCACAAATGGTTGAGATTTGTCTTGGTTTTCCTGCCCAAATACTTGGTTCTTTTAGTGGAGTGTGGTGTTTTGAAACCAAAATCTGGAGGAAGAAGATCTTCTTAGAGCTGTGTGAGGAGCACAGAATTCTGCAGAATAGAAGGCTACTGACCGGAGACTGCTGTGATTATCTGGGTGAAAGATCACAATGGCCTGGATCCAATGTGATGGGAATATAGAGATAGAGATGAAGGAAATATATTTTGTACATAATTGGATATATGAGTAGATATGAAAATTGCTGATATTTGGACATTTGGATATTGAGATAATTAGATATTGAGGTGAGAATAAAGGGATTCAAGATAACCTCAGGCTACTGAAACCCACAGTTGGTGAGACTGTGTATATTGTTCACCTTTGACATTGCCCATTGACTCACATATTGATGTTTCTACACACTGGCAGCTGGGTGTTGTGTGCTGCCTTTTTGTTGACTGTGTAGGTGTGACCAAACTTACACCTGCGTCTGTTGGGTGTTGCTTACAGGTTGCCATGGCAACCTCCCAGGGGACAGCTGCCTGATGGCTTTTATGAATAGAAGCCTCTAGAATCAACTGCCTGAAGGTACTTGGCAGTGAGTCAGCTCGTGCCGAATAATACTGGGAGCTTTAGTCTTTCCTTTAGAAATAGAGAAGGCAATGGCACCCCACTCCAGTACTCTTATCTGGAAAATCCCATGGACGGAGGAGCCAGGTGGGCTGCAGTCCATGAGGTCGCGAAGGTCGGACACGACTGAGCAACTTCACTTTCACTTTTCACTTTCATGCATTGGGGAAGGAAATGGCAACCCACTCCAGTGTTCTTGCCTGGAGAATTCCAGGGACGGGGGAGCCTGATGGGCTGCCGTCTCTGGGGTCACACAGAGTTGGACACGACTGAAGCGACAGCAGCAGCAGCAGAAATAGAGAATTAATAAAGGGAGTATTCTTAGAGCTTCATGAATAGTGTAAAAGTGATAAAAGTTTGAAATTTGATGAATAAATTTTTTTGTTTAAATTTTAAGTAGGAACTGGTCTTCCTACTGTAAATATATAATTCAGAATGGGAACACGAGGATTAGGGAAAGCAGCAAGTAGATATTTA
This sequence comes from Bubalus kerabau, assembly GCF_029407905.1. NCBI lineage: Eukaryota > Metazoa > Chordata > Mammalia > Artiodactyla > Bovidae > Bubalus > Bubalus kerabau. The sequence goes on from NC_073626.1 coordinate 167,471,806, forward strand.
TATGATTTATAGACATTTATCTTCATTTCATACTTTTAAGAATTAAAATTTGATTGGTATCTTTTAAGAACATTTATTTTGTCTCATCTTTTTTAGCTTGCAGATAAATAAAAAATAATCTTTGAAATCTATAATCAAAACACCATAATACTCCAAAACTTCTCTTTTGATGTTTTATGTCTAGATCCATTATCTGTTATTTTGACTTTTATAAAAACAAGATCATCCGTGTGTAGAAGTTCAGAGGGAGTTTCCTTGAGGGGAGAAATCATCCGGTATGTTTGGGAAAATGAATGATGGTTCACCGAAGTGAGCCTGCAGCTCTTCAGACAATTGATGTATTTTTGAATCCAGGTTTCTTTGTTTGGGGGGGCACTGAAGCCTTGTCTTTCCCTTTCTGGATGTCTGGTTTCTTGATTCTGTATCTCAAAGCAGTCTTTCCTTCATCCTCAGTCTCTGCAAAGTCCTGAAGTCCTAGAGGCAAGTTTGAACGTGTCATTTAGATGTTCTGTCTCTGGGTTACTGATCTTCACTTAGCATGCGGTTTTAGGGTCTGAAATTGTCCTCTTATGAAGGTGCTTGGGAGCAGATAGTACGCTCGGTTATAGTCTATGAGAATCTTTCTGTAAACTTAGGTGTTTAGTACACTAAGTTCTGCTGCCAGATCTTATGGGTTGAGTCCTAGCTTCATCATCTTCTTAACTAACTCTGACTTCAGACAAGTCACTATAGACTTCTGTTTTCTCAACAATAACTTGAGGAGAATGATGGCTTTAATTCATCAAAGTATTTTGAGACTTTAAGGAAATCTCCTGCAAAAGAACTTGGCATAGTATCTGGTCCTTTAGCCAAAACTGAGTAAATGTTCGTCTTATAATATTTGAATAATGATACAACCACCATTCTGTAAATAATTGCTTCTTATGTACAAGGTCCATATGAAATGCTTTACTACCTTCCTATTTTTTAATATTCACAGCGACCCTGTGAGGTGGTTGCCATTCATAATTCCATTTAATGTATGAAGATACTGGTACTTACAAAAATGTAAGGAATTAGTCCAAGACAGAACCAGTCAAGCTATATTCAATTAGTGCTATCTGATTCTAGAGCTTATGCTTTTATTTAGAATGCTTTGCAGTCTCTGTCACTATCAATGTCTGGCCAAACACTTTATGTTTGTTAATGGAGTAGCTGATATTCACAGAGCACTTACTAAATATTACCAATAACTAGTATTCACAGAACATTCACAATCTTCAGAATTAGTCTTTATTTGGATTATCTCCTTTAATCCCCTTAGACAAAGTATGACTTATGAATGAATGGCTCCATTTCACAGATGAAGAGATCAAGGCTTAGGGCAATGCCCTGCTTAGTGTCCCTGAGATGGGTCTGTTTGACTCCATGCGCCAGAACATCTCCTCGCCAGAACTGCAAGAGAATACCTTTCTACTGTTTTAAACCACCAAGTTTGTAGTAATTTGTTATAAAAGTAATGAACACCAAGTACCCCCCATCTCTACCTGGCAGGTCTTGTAAGAAGAAAAGGCAAAGATGGGCTATGTATATTTTGAAATCTAATTTTAAAGGAATCAGCCAATAATATTTGTATTTTTTATTATGCTAAAAGAGACAATGTTATAGAATAGAAGTCATTATTCTATCATCTTGGCCTTGACAGATACTAGGGTCAATCATCTCTCAGCTACTGGGATAATGACTGTCTGATCATATATGACTGTGAAAAAACAAACAAACAAACAAAAAACCCTACTTGGAATTAAGAGAGAACCTGAAAACAGGGAGCATATTGCAGTTGTGCAGTTTCTGGCCAGAGATAACTAATCTCTAATCCTAGAAACCCCATGAACAGTATGAAACTCCATGAGAGCCTCATGAACAGTATGAAAACACAAAAAGATATGACACTGAAAGATGAACTCCCTAGGTTGGTAGGTGCACAATATGCTACTGGAAAAGAGTGGAGAGATAACACCAGAAATAATGAAACCAAAGTGAAAACAACACCCAGTTGTGGATGTGACTGGTGATAGAAGTAAAGTCTGCTACTGTAAAGAACAATATTGCATAGGAGCCTGGAGTGTTAGTTCTATGAATCAAGGTAAATTGGAAGTGGTCAAAAAAGAGATGACAAGAGTGAAGAATGACATTTTAGGAATCAGTAAACTAAAATGGACTGGAATGGGAGAATTTAATTCAGATGACCATTATATCTACTACTGTGGGCAAGAATCCCTTAGAAGAAATGGAGTAGCCCTCATAGTCAACAAACGAGTCTGAAATGCACTACTTGGGTGCAATCTCAAAAATGACAGAAAGATCTCTGTTCGTTTCCAAGGCAAACCATTCAGTATCACAGTAATCCAAGCCTGTGCCCCAACCACTAATGCTGAAGAAGCTGAAGCTGAACAATTCTATGAAGACCTACAAGACCTTTTAGACTAACACCCCAAAAAGATGTCCTTTTTATCATAGGGAACTGGAATGCAAAAGTAGGAAGTTAAGAGATACCTGGAGTAACAGGAAAATTTGGCCTCAGAGTACAGAATGAAGCAGGGCAAAGGCTAACAGAATTTTGCCAAGAGAACGCACAGGTCATAGCAAACACCCTCTTCCAACAATACAAGAGAAGAATCTACATATGGACATCACCAGATGGTCAATACTGAAATCAGATTGATTATATTCTTTGCAGCCAAAGATAGAGAAGCTCTATACAATCAGCAAAAAATGACCAGGGATTGACTGTGGCTCAGATCATGAACTCCTTATTGGAAAATTCAGACTTAAATTGCAGAAAGTAGGGAAAACCACTAGGTCATTCAGGTATGACCTATATCAAATACCTTACAATTATACAGTGGAAGTGACAAATAGATTCAAGGGATTAGGTCTGACATAGAGTGCCTGAAGAACTCTGGATGGAGGTTTGTGACACTGTATAGGAGGCAGTGATCAAGATCATCCCCAAGAAAAAGAAATGCAAAAAGGCAAAATGGCTGTTTGCTGAGGCCTTATAAATAGCTGAGAAAAGAAGAGGAGCAAAAGGCAAAGGAGAAAAGGAAAGATATACCCATTTGAATGCAGAGTTACAAAGAATAGCATGGAGAGATAAGAAAGCCTTCCTCAGTGATCAATACAAGGAAATAGAGGAAACAATAGAAGGTGAAAGACTAGAGATCCCTTCAAGAAAATTAGAGATACCAAGGGAATATTTCATGCAAAAATGGGAACAAAAATGGACAGGAATATTATGGACCTAACAGAAGCAGAAGATTTTAAGAAGAGGTGGCAAGAATACCCAGAATAACTATACAAAAAAGATCTTCATAACCAGATAACCACATTGGTGTGATCATTCACCTAGAGCCAGACATCCTGGAATGCAAAGTCAAGTGGGCTTTAAGAAGCATCGCTATGAACAAAGCTAGTAGAGGTGATGGAATTTCAGTTGAGCTATTTCAAATCCTAAAAGGTGATGCTGAGAAGGTGCTGAATTCAATATGCCAACAAATTTGGAAAACTCAGCAGTGACCACAGGACTGGAAAAGATCAGTTTTCCTTCCAATCCCCCAAAAAGGTAATGCCAAAGAACATTCAACTACCACACAATTGCACTCATTTTACATGCTAGCAAAGTAATGCTCAAAATTCTCCAAGCCAGTCTTCAACAGTATGTGAGCCGTGAACTTCCAGATGTTCGAGCTAGATTTAGAAAAGGCGGAGCAACATTTACCAATGTTGTAAATTGCCAACATTCATTGGGTCATCAAAAAAGCAAGAGGGTTCCAGAAAAACATCTACTTCTGCTTTATTGATTTCACCAAGCCTTTGACTATGTAGATCACAACAAACTGTGGAAATTATTAGAGATGGGAATACCAAACCACCTGACTTGCCTCCTGAGAAATCTGTATGCAGGTCAGGAAGCAACAGTTAGAACTGGACATAGAATAACAGACTGGTTCCAAATTGGGAGTGAAGGCTGTATATTGTCACCCTCCTTATTTAACTTATATGCAGAGTATATCATGCACAATGCTGGGCCAGATGAAGCACAAGCTGGAATCAAGATTGCTGGGAAAAGTATCAATAACCTCAGATATGCAGATGACACCACCCTCATGGCAAAAAATGAAGAAGAACTAAAAAGCCTCTTGATGAAAGTGAAAGAGGAGAGTGAAAAAGTTGGCTTAAAACTGAATATTCAGAAAACTAAGATCATGGTATCTGGTCCCATCATATCATGGCAAATAGATGGGGAAACAGTGGAAACAGTGACAGACTATTTTTTGGGACTCCAAAATCACTGCAGATGGTGACTGCAGCCTTGTCCTTGGAAGAACAGCTATGACCAACCTAATATGCTATTAATATGCATTTAATATGTGAATAGATAGCATATTAAAAAGCAGAGACACTACTTTGCCAACAAAGGTCCATCTAGTCAAAGCTATGGTTTTTCCAATAGTCATGTATGGATGTGAGAGTTGGACTGTGAAGAAAGGTGAGTACTGAAGAATTGATGCTTTTGAACTGTGGTGTTGGAGAAGACTCTTGAGAGTCCCTTGGACTGTAAGGAGATCCAACCAGTCCATTCTAAAGGAGATCAAGCCTGGGTGTTCTTTGGAAGGAACGATGCTAAAGCTGAAACTCCAATACCTTGGTCACCTCATGCGAAGAGTTGACTCATTGGAAAAGACCCCGATGCTGTGAAAGATTAAAAGCAGGAGGAGAAGGGGAAAGCAGAGAATGAGATTGTTGGATGGCATCACCAACTTGATGGACATGAGTTTGAGCAAGTTTTGGCAGTTGGTGATGGACAGAGAAGCTTGGTGTGCTGCCATCCATGGGGTTGCAAAAAGTTGGACACGACTGAGTGAGTAAACTCAACTGAACTAAAGCCTACAAAAAGGAGGGATGGTGGCAGTGAAGGTATAAATTCAAAAGATTTCATAATAAAGTTTATAGAAAATGATGCCTAATTATTTTTAGTAGGTGCTGAAGGAAACAATTTTTAAAAATAATTTCAGCAGTCTAGTTTGCCCAAAGTTTGAAATTTAGAGTGTATCAGAATATTAGTTTACTGGGGATGATGTAGTACCATTTATATAACTTCTCATCCACTTGTATTCTATCACCAATCCAATACTCTTTATTTATCCTTTAATAGCATCACAATTTTAGCAATCTTATTCATTATTTTTATTTTATATTTGATGTTTTCTTCCACTAGACTGTGAAAGGTTGTTGTTGAGCTGTGAAAGATGCCAGGATTCTTGGCCTCTGGAAGGCAGGAATACAACCCAGGGCCCGTGACGAGGCTTGATCACTCAGAGCTTTTGTGTAATAAAGTTTCATTAAAGTATAAAAGAGATAGAGAAAGCTTCTGACATAGACATCAGGAGGGGTCAGAAAGAGTGCCCCCTCTGCTAGTTTTTAGCTGGATGTTTTATGTCTGTTAGAAAACTATTAATTAGATAAGAGAGACACCTCAAAGTTGACAGAGTTTTACCAGGACCCTCTCCCACAATATGCATTTTTGAGATAGGAAGGCATGAGGTTGTCATCCCCCAGACATAAAACACTTGGTATGAATACTGGTTTACTGAGCTATTATCAGCCCAATGTTTGAGAAGAGAAAAAAAGTTAGTCTTAGGTGGAACCATTTTGAAGAAAGGCAAATTCCAAAGCAAATACATAGTTTTATTAAAAAGTTAAGATCAGGTCGAACCAGGGGTCATCATGACAACATAGAATTTTAAGAGAAAAAAAAAAAAATCTGACACTTGTAGCCTATTTCTTCCATTTGGAGACCCCTGTCCTTCCTGCCCGTTACTCTCCCATTCCCCCCTTTTCTTTTAGGAGAATTATGTTGCTTGGGAAAAGGGCATTGAGTTCATTCCATAACTACTTCCTGCTGTTGAGGGGTGTCGTCCCTAAATTGTTGAGGTGATATATTCTCCTAACCCTCATGTTTAGGGTCCCTGATCCAGGGGCTCCAAGTAATAGTTGGAGGAGTTTGTGGCACTCATAGGAGCCTGGACAACCATTTGTAGCTAAAAAGCTTTCAGATGGATAGAAACAAACCCCATTATACAGTTATAGATGTAAGGCAAAATAGTCATTAAACCAAGTTAAAACATAATCAAAATTAAAGGTCACAATATATCCATAGTTACATCAGTTCATCTTAGAACTGTTAGATATCATCAGATCAAGAAGAGGCATCATATACTATTGTAGTTGGTGAAGGTTGCCAGAGTCCAACTCCAGCAACCAGGGATTCAACCTGAAGAGATGATGGTGTCGGCCAATGAGACAGCCTCATTTTTCTATGGACTGCCTGTTTGTTTATTCCAAGTTTAAGATTCTCTTTTATACTTTTACAAAAACATTAGGCCAGAGGTTTAACATTTTCAGTCCCCCCCCACCCAGATTTTTTTATCTCCATAAATCATTGTTGCTCTTCAAACAGAGTTCCTGCTTCAGCGATCCTCTCGGAATCAGCCTTATCTTCTATTATCTACCTCCTCTAGTGTGTCCTATAGTTAACTTGTGATTATATTGTAATTCATGCTACATTCCTCAGTTTACTACTTATCTTCCTAAGTCCTGTTTGCCCCTAACATCCTGAGGTCACTATCTCTTAAAAAAGGCTTCTAGCTATAGTGTCTCTAAAAATTCCTAACTTCTATAAGCTATAGTAAAATATGCTAACTCTACAACATTCCTTAAATCTTTAACTTCTAACTATTTTAATTATTTCTAAGCCCTAAATTCAGTAAACTCCTTTGCCATAAACATTCTCCTCACAAATAGGCTTCAGATATCAATCCCTCCCATGGCCTCAAGCTACGGCCTATGTGCTCATCCTGGAACACTCTTTTGTAAAAGTCCTTGAACAAACGTCAATGATTAACTTTATGAATTATTTCCTGAGCACAACTGCAGAAGGCTTTGTGCCTTCTCATGTTCCTCTCAAGAACAATAAGCACCTTAATATTCCTTTTCAGTCAACTCAGCCGAGGAGAGGAAAAGACAAGTCAGAATTACAAGGCCTAACTCCTTCATCCCGGGATCCGTGCCTGCAGAATGAGGAGAAGGGGCTGGGGACCGTGCCTCCATTTTGTCAGTAATGCCTAACACGGCTCCCGACAGAAGGTATTCTCAGAGTTATTCTCAGAGTTGAAGAAAGTCCTTTCCTTGAATTGGAGAAACCCACCATGCAAAGCCTTCAATTGATGTGGAGGTTGAAAAGCTGAAAGCTGAGCCACATAGTTAATTCTAAGATCTAGGGATCTATGACAATATCTGTGCACAAAAACAGTCTGTCATAGAGACAGTGCCTTCTTTTGGGGGTGGGGGAATGTTCGCGCCCTCATTAAAGCAATGGGTAGAACTGTAAACCAACTGTCTTGTGTTTCCTGAGTCAGCTTACATGGATGTCTTTTAATAACATCATTAGCCTTTTCAACTTTTTCTGAAGACTGGGGTCTCCAGGAACAATGGAAGTGATATTCTATTCCTAGAGTCCCTTGAGTTACAGTAGCTTTAAAGGTGGAGCATTGTTGCTCTGAACTTTAGAGTTTAAGATCCCACTTATATCATGAGAAGTCAGTACAGTAAGATTTTGCCCATTAGTAAACTTATGTGCTTTAGGCATTAGCAAAACAATAGTAGCAATTACCTTTAAGGAATGTGGCCATAGCCTTTTTTCTGTAAGGCACTAAATTGAGTCTGTGGGCAAGCTCAAATTTGGAGCCTGCAAAAGAGCAGTTTGAAGAGCCTTAAAAACCTTTTTGAGAATCTGGAGACCAAAGTAGCTTGTCGGTTTGGGCCTGCTGAGTCAGTTTTAAGTTTATAAAGGCCAGGCAAGTGCCTCATAACCCAGAATCCAAATGTGGCAATAGCCTATTATGCCCCCAAATCCTCTCAATTGTCTTAAAGTCATATTTGGCTCATTTAGGAATTTTAGACAATGAAGTATTGTCTAAAGGTGCCTAAGGATTAGGCACTTCTATGTCAGCTAACTTAGCATAAAATCTTAGTGTGTGCTCGCTTGAGTCCTTCAGGAGTACATCTGGCAAAGTGGTTCTGATCCCACCTTCTTCTAGCCATATTATAGTTCCAGTCTGGCTCTGTCGTGGGGACTGCTTGGCTCCTGATAGGAGGAGGGCTATTTCATGTTCCATTTTCCCCCTTATCTCATGTTCAAGCCATTCATCTCCAAAAGTAGTAGCTTCTCTCAGAACTCGAGCTCTCAAGTCAGGAGTCAGGGTCTGTCTCATGACATACATTACATCTCTCCAAGTAAGGTTATAAAGTAAAGTTAGTCCTGTAAAGTCTTCTGTGTACTTTTCTGTATCCTCTTGGTAGTCTCAACCACAACTGGGACTGTTTGAATTTCTACTGAGACTGAGGCACTCCCTTCTGGAAGGAATATGGCCCTTCTGGAAGGGTGCCCTGACTCTCAGCCTGTTCAGTTGGGAGCCCCTGATACAGGGGCAAAGTAAGAGGACAGGAGGCAGCTGAAGGTTTCATACTCAAATCTGTACCCTTAGGACACAAGTCTGGCATATCTCAAAGAGAGATAAAGAGCAACACATATGGCACTTCTACGCATTTTCTCTTGTTTTCTACAGAACTGGTCTATTTGTAAAACAGTATCATAATTAAGAGACCCTCCAACCAGCCACTGTTTGCCATCCTCCAGTGGATACCGTGGCCATGCAGCATCACATAGGAAGATCACATGTGTCTTCTTTAAGCTCTGGGGATCAAATCTATCCCAGTTTTTCAGGATACAGTTCAAAGGAGAGAGGCTAGAATTGTTAGCTCCCATATAGAAGAGAGAAAAAAAGCAACCAGCATCATCTTTCTACCAGAGGAGACCCTCCCTGCTCTAGATGGGGATATAAACAGACTTCACACCAAAGCTTTCCTTCCCTGGTTGGAGTTAGTCTGTCCCTTACTGATACAATGCCTTATTTGTCCCTCCCAGCTCTACCACTGAGTCAGGGTGGAGATGCACTAGGGGTAGACCTGATGGCAACCCAGACTAATGTCCAGCTCCTCACTATTAAAACCTTGTTTGCTTCTGATGCCACTCAGGGGCAATCAGAGTAACCTTGTGGAATGCCTCCCAAGATAAGACCACTGGGGGAAACATTTGCCTCCTGAGTGCCTGTGCACAACCCTAAGTATATTCCTGACCACAATAAGACTGGTACAAACATAAAACCAATATGTACCTTCTGAGCATCACCACACCAGTATTCCCACAGATTCCACAGAAAGAATATCTAAGGAGTTGGGACAAAAGCCACTGGAGAGCCTCCTCTGGTCCACTAAGAGCTCGCATTACCAAAGGAGGAAGCCTGCTGTACTTTCTGAGTAACCTTTAACCTGAGAGATGCTGTTGAAGCTAGAGCTCCATCTAGCTTCCAAACTTTCAACTCCTAGCACTGCTGGGTGCTACTGGAACACCAATTTAAGTTTGGGACCTAAGTAACAGTACATGGTAACAGCATAGATCACAAGTCCCTTGAAAGTCTATGATCTGACAGTTTAGGTACAATTCAGTCACTCAGTTGTGTCCAACTCTTTGCGACCCCATGAATTGCAGCACGCCAGGCCTCCCTGTCCATCACCAACTCCTGGAGTTCACTCAAACTCATGTCCATCGAGTCGGTGATGCCATCCAACCATCTCATCCTCTGTCATCCCCTTCTCCTCCAACCCACAATCCCTCCCAGCATCAGAGTCTTTTCAAATAAGTTAACTCTTCATATGAGGTGGCCAAAGTATTGGAGTTTCAGCTTTAGCATCATTCCTTCCAAAGAACACCCAGGACTGATCTCCTTTAGAATGGACTGGTTGGATCTCCTTGCAGTCCAAGGGCTGTGTCTCTCAAGAGTCTTCTCCAACACCACAGTTCAAAAGCATCAATTCTTCGGTGCTCAGCTTTCTTCACAGTCCAACTCTCGCATCCATACATGACCACAGGAAAAACCATAGCCTTGACTAGATGGACCTTTGTTGGCAAAGTAATGTCTCTGCTTTTGAATATGCTATCTAGGTTGGTCATAACTTTCCTTCCAAGGAGCAAGTGTCTTTTAATTTCATGGCTGCAGTCACCATCTGCAGTGATTTTGGAGCCCAAAAAATAAAGTCTGACAGTGTTTCCACTGTGTCCCCATCTATTTCCCATGAAGTGATGGGACCAGATGCCATGATCTTCGTTTTCTGAATGTTGAGCTTTAAGCCAACTTTTTCACTCTCCACTTTCACTTTCATCAAGAGGCTTTTGAGTTCCTCTTCACTTTCTGCCATAAGTAGTTCTAATTCCCAAGAAGTTACTAAATGGTCGAAGAGATCAGAAAGTTTGACCAAGAAAGGAGAGTTTGGTCCACACACTTTGTCCATCTCTGGCCATTCCCTAAAGGAGACATTGGGTGCCTCTTGACATTAGCAGGTCAGTATAATCCCTCAACAGGGTTTCTGCCATAAGCCGCATGAAGTCACCTCAGAATTGCAGATTAGGACACAGCCCTTGGTTCGCACATGTGTCTCTTTTAATTGATCACACACACAAGCACACCATAGAGTTAGTAAAGTACAGCAGAAAAAGTGTTTGGTAGGAGAACAAAGAACTAGAACTCCAAGTGTCCTTACCTTGTCCTGAATAAACCTGGATGAGCCCCAAGATGAAAGGTTGTTGCTGAACTGTGAAAGATGCTGGGATTCTTGGTCTCTGGAGGCGAGGAATTCAATCCGGGGCCAGTGATGAGGTTTGATCACTCAGAGTTTTTGTGTAATAAAGTTTTATTAAAGTGTAAAAGAGATAGAGAAATCTTCTGACATAGACATCAGAAGGGGGCAGAAAGAGTGCCTCCCTGCTAGTCTTTAGCCGGATATTTTATGTCTGTTAGAAAACTATTAATCAGATAAGAGAGACACCTCAAGGTTGATGGAGTTTCACCGGGCCCCTCTCCCACACTATGCATTTTTGAGATAGGATGGCATAAGATGTGTCATCCCCCAGCCACAAAACAATTGATATGAATACTGATTTATTGAGCTATTATCAGCTCAATGTTTGAAAAAAGAAAAAAAACACAGTTAGTCTTAGGTGGAACCATTTTGAAGAAAGGCAAATTTCAAAGCAAATACATGGTTTCATTAAAAAGTTAAGTTCAGGTAGAACCAGGTATTGTCATGGCAACACAAAATTTTAAGAGAAAAAAAAAATCTGAAACTTGAAGCCTATTTCTTCCATTTGGAGACCTCTGGCCTTCCTGTCTGTCACCCTCTCAACTGTAAGTTTCAGGAGGACAATGACCTATGTTTCATTCTCCATTGTATCTTTTGTGTTTAAGACAGTGATTGACATGGAGAAAACATTTAGGTAAATATTGAACAAGTGAATGAATAAATAAATGAATTCAGGATGAATAAATTAGAATCTACAGGGTTGCACAGGAACATCTGAGGGCAACAACAATCCAGGCTATAATGGTGAGGATCTGGTTTGAGGAAGATAATGTCTGAACTGAAATTTTAGGAATGATAAGTTTATCAATCACTATAGGGGAAAGAATATGTAAGTAGGTGGAATAGCTTGTACAAAGAGAGAACATGTCTATTCCAAAAATCTACCTGCAATGCAGGAAATGCAGGACACAGGGTTCAATCTCTGGGTTGGGAAGATCCCCTGGAAAAAGAAATGGCGACCCACTCCAGTATTCTTGACTGAAAAATCCCATTTCCAGAGGAGCCTGGCAGGCTACAATCCAAAGGGTCTCAAAGGGTAGTGCATGCCTGAGCTATTGAGCACACACATTCAGTGGAATCTAGGGTAACACCACCAATCCTGCTGCTGCTGAAACATCTGAGAACATGTTCAGACATTACAGAGACCTCAAGAGCACAGTGAATGAGGAACTTATGTATTGGTCATCATCAGGGTCTATACTTAGATGCTTATAATTTATAATGAGGACAGTATCTTTGCCATCTGTGACTTATTTTAAGATTATTAAACTCTGAGCCTTCCTGTCATCTCAATGTTATGAACAATTTCCTCTCATGAAAGAGTAAATCAAGTGAAACATCTTGAGTTGTAGATATTTTTAGCTCCTGGAGTTTACCAGTGCTTTCAGAATAATCATAATCAGAAGTCATAATAAAAATTATAATAATTTTTGAATCCTAGGTCTGAATTTGTATTTAAAGAATTTCTTGGTTAGGAGTAAATTGAGATTAGCTTGAGGAAAACTTGGGGGAGCTGTAAAACAATGGTGTCTCAACATTTAATAGGTGTTCCACTGAAAGAGAGCAGAACTTCATGGTCCTTGCCTCTCACCCCTGTGTCCTCAGCCTGCCTTTTGTCTGTGGAAAAACTTTAGCCATAGAATAAGTTTAATCAGAGAAGTGAGAAAATGTGGAAATGAAAATCAAAGGATATCAAATAATAATGATGGTTTAGTCATTAAGCAAAGTCAAAACCCTTTAATTCCTCTTCAAGGGCTACAGATAATATTCTGAGCCATATCCTATGAGCTGTTTTATAGATACTGACAAAGAGAGAACATGTCTGTTTTATAGATACTTGTACAAAGAGAGAACATGTCTATTACATGTCAGTTAACTGGGTGAAGTTAACTGGGTGATGACCAGACTGTAGCCATGAAATAAGCTGTCATGCTTCTGAGAATTGGCCTCAAAGAATTGGGAACAGACTGACCCTGGAACTAAAGATTCAGATCTGTCGTTCAGTCCTGTCCGATTCTTTGCGATCCCATGAATCGCAGCACGCCAGGCCTCCCTGTCCATCACCAACTCCCAGAGTTGACTGAGACTCACGTCCATCGAGTCAGTGATGCCATCCAGCCATCTCATCCTCTATCGTCCCCTTCTCCTCTTGCCCCCAATCCCTCCCAGCATCAGAGCCTTTTCCAATGAGTCAACACTTCTCACGAGGTGGCCAAAGTACTGGAGTTTCAGCTTTAACATCGTTCCTTCCAAAGAAATCCCAGGGCTGATCTCCTTCAGAATGGACTGGTTGGATCTCCTTGCAGTCCAAGGGACTCTCAAGAGTCTTCTCCAACACCACAGTTCAAAAGCATCAATTCTTCGGTGCTCAGCCTTCTTCACAGTCCAACTCTCACATCCATACATGACCACAGGAAAAACCATAGCTTTGACTAGACGAGCCTTTGTTGGCAAAGTAATGTCTCTGCTTTTGAATATGCTATCTAGGTTGGTCATAACTTTGCTTCCAAGGACTAAGTGTCTTTTAATTTCATGGCTGAAGTCACCATCTGCAGTGATTTTGGAGCCCAGAAAAATAAAGTCTGACACTGTTTCCACTGTTTCCCCATCTATTTCCCATAAAGTGATGGGACCAGATGCCACGATCTTCGTTTTCTGAATGTTGAGCTTTAAGCCAACTTTTTCACTCTCCTCTTTCACTTTCATCAAGAGGCTTTTGAGTTCCTCTTCACTTTCTGCCATAAGGGTGGTGTCATCTGCATATCTGAGGTTATTGATATTTCTCCCGGCAATCTTGATTCCAGCTTGTGTTTCTTCCAGTCCAGCGTTTCTCATGATGTACTCTGCATATAAGTTAAATAAACAGGGTGACAATATACAGCCTTGACGAACTCCTTTTCCTATTTGTAACCAGTCTGTTGTTCCATGTCCAGTTCTAACTGTTGCTTCCTGACCTGCATACAAATTTCTCAAGAGGCAGGTCAGGTGGTCTGGTATTCCCATCTCTTTCAGAATTTTCCACAGTTTATTGTGATCCACACAGTCAAAGGCTTTAGCATTTGACTATTAACTTGACTATTAACTTGACTATTAACTTCAAATTTGGCATGTGAAGATTAACTGTACCTAAAACAATCCAGATTGTTGGTCAGACCACCTATGACCAATTTCAAGATATCTGTCAGAGCTGACTATTCTGTTTTTCTGCTTGTAGCTCCTTCCCTCAGCCTATAAAATCTCTGCTCACTCATTGTCAGTCCGGGGGGACAAGTAAGCCTTTGGACAGGTGTCTTCCCTGCACCCCCTGTTGTTGGCCTCTGAAGTAAAGCAAACTTTGCTTTCCACCAACCTGGCCGCTTTAATGGTTTTTGAGTGGCGAGCTGCTGGACCTGGGTTTGGTTATACCATTATAATCTGTGCATCAGAACATGCTTAGGGTAATTGGGGGACTTTTTTAATTTAAAAGGTTAAAATTTTAGTTATGCCATTAAATTCAGCCCTTTAGTTTTTTGCCCAGTGATCATGACAAGATTTCTAAAAATTGGCTTTTTTCTCAATCTGTGAGCTTGAGTGAATCTGGTAACATCTCAGAGTCACATCTTGTAAACTGAGGAGTAATAGAATATTATCCATCCACACAGCCTCTGTGTGCATCAAATGAGTTAACGGGCAGAAGTGCATCATGCATTCTAAGTTCCTAAACAAATCATGCTATATTATTGCAAGTTTGGAGAGCATTGCCAAATGAAAAAGCCTGCCCAGATTATGTACTGCCAACTCCAATAAAAGATTTCATGTGAAAAATTTATTCTGGCTCATCTTTTTGGGTTGAGAGAATTGAACCTATGTACCCAAAATTAATCTACTAAAGTGGGTGCTGAAATAGTGTTATAAATGAGAAATTGTCCAAGTAAGTTGCCATTTACTGGCTTTCAATGTAATTACTTAGATTGTATATTTTATAGAAAAATAGTGTTCTAGTTCTTGAAGAGAAATGGAACAGCATAATAATCATATAATGCAAAACACACAGGAGAATAATGTAATGACAAACGTTTCATCTGGCATCATGGAATTAATTAATCTAGTATTGAAAGTGAAAGTGTAAGTCGCTCAGTGGTGTCTGACTCTTTGGACCCCATGGACAATAGCTCACCAGGCTCCTCTGTCCATAGAATTCTCTAGGCAAGAATACTGGAGTGGGTAGCCATTCCTTCTCCAGGGGACCTTCCCAACCGAGGGATGGAATCTGGGTGTCCCACATTGCAGGCTGTTTCTTTATTGGATGGATTACAAAATTATTTTATGTAAATTCTCAAATTCATTTTAGGGAAAATGACTATGCACTTATTGCTTCTCATTGCTAGGTCTGTTTTTCAATACTTTAACCCTAATTTTCCAAGTTGACTTCAGGTTTCCGATACTGGAATCTGGGTTGTTTACTTCTTTGAATTCCTTACAGGGTCTGAAACAATCCCTTGCAGTGTGGCATGAATTGAGAAAATCAATCCTTGCATTTGCTCAAAGGGTTAATATGTATTTGTTGAATTTAGATTCATTTTGTCTCTTGGGCTCTCTAATAAAAGTTTGGTATAGAAAATGCCTTGGATATGATTTCATTTTGGTTTGGCATGTTCTTCAAAAGTGAGCTAAAGATGCTATCAGCCCCACTTTTTTCATTTGAGTTTATTACAGTTATTCTTGGAATATCTGTAGTTGTTGAGATATTAATCTTGCAGGCATGAAATAATAGAACTTTCTTCATCTTTGCATTACCTGAAGGGAAATGAGTTTAATAAAGAGTGTATATTTATTTTAAAAATTAATTTTAGAAAGAAAACTTTTATTTGGGAAATGCATATTATTTTATTCCACAATATACCTGATAATGTGGAAAATGCCACTTCACATATTATCAAATATGTTAGGAAAATAAAATCAGGCAAATAAGGGGGTAGGTGATTTGAAGAAACTTATAAAACTGCTCCATGTTTAGGAATATTCTTTTCTTCCATTCTTTAAAAATTTTTTTAATTTTATTTTTTTATTGAAGGAAAATTGCTTTACAGTGTTATGTTGGTTTCTGCAGTACAACAATGCAAATCAGCAACATCCAGGTTGCTTCCATGTCCTAGCTATTGTAAAGAGTGCAGTTACGAATAACCTTTCTGACCTCAGACTATGCTGCAAAGTTATAGTCATCAAGACATATGGTGGTTTGTTTATTGGTATGATGGTTGTTTATTGGCTAAGCTGTGTCTGACTTTTGTGACACCATGGACTGTAGCCCATCAGGCTATTCTGTCCATGGGATTTCCCAGGCAGGAATACAGGAGTGAGTTGCCATTTCCTTCTCCAGGGGATCTTCCCCACCCAGGAATCAAACCTGTGTCTCCTGCATTGCAGGCAGATCCTTTACTGATTGAGCTATAAGGGAAGCCAGACAGTATGAGACAGGTACAAAAATAGAAATATAGACCAATTGAACAAGATAGAAAGCCCAGAGATAAACCCATGCACCTCTGGGCACCTTATACAAAGAAGGCAAGAATATACAATGGAGAAAAGATAGCCTCTTCGGTAAGTGGTGCTGGGAAAACTGGAAAACTACATGTAAAAGAATGAAATTAGAACACTTCCTAACACCATACACAAAAATAGACACAAAATAAATTAAAGACTTAAATGTAAGGCCAGAAATTATAAAGCTTTTAGAAGAAAACTTAGGCAGTACATTCTTTGACATAAAAGACAACAAGCTGCTCTTTCATCTGCCTCTTTGAGTAATGGAAATAAAATGAAAGTTTTTAAAAGATAAGTTTATTTCCAGATTCAAGGAAAAAAGAAACTACTGCTAACTTTATTTCATTTTGTCAATTTTTTTCATTTTTAATTAGTAAGAGTTCATGTTTATTTTATAAAATTTGGAAAATGCTAAAAACATGAAAAGAAAGTGACTGTAACTTGTTCTCTGTCCCCACATCCATATCCAGTGAATACTAGTATTAACATATTGGGGCATACACTTTTTGTATCAGTGTGTATGTAAATAAAATTATGTTCATATGGAAGATGATGTGATAACCTATTCACTTTATGCAATGTCCTCATGACACAAATTCTAACTTAGTGTCTACTATATGCTGGTCATTGTCCTAAGTACTTTCCTTATATATTTGCTTTGTTATTTAATGACTGTGACAACATTATGCATCTGGCACTATGATTATTCCCATGTCACAGATCAACAAACAGAGGAACAGATAGGATTATACAGCTAGAACCTAGTTCTTTCTGAGAAAACACAGTTAGGTCTAGTATCTACCTCTTTAGACATTTGAGAGATTTGGAGAGGCAAGGAAAGGACATGGCAAAGTACTTGACAATTATGAAGCATTCAATATATGGCACTATTTGTTATTATTATTATGCTGTTTGTTATTCATAATTTTATTTCTAGTATTTCATACAATTCCTAGACACTATAATTGTGATCTACAATGCTTTAGTTTCAATCTCTTAAAAATATGAATAGAAGATTACTGAAATTGCTCAATTGTGTCTGACTCTTTGTGACCCCTGGACTATACAGTCCATGGAATTCTACAGGCCAAAATACTGGAGTGGGTTCAGTTCAATTCAGTTCAGTTGCTCAGTCATGTCCGACTCTTTGCGACCCCACGAACCACAGCACGCCAGGCCTCCCGGTCCATCACCAACTGCCAGAGTCTACCTGAACCCATGTGCATTGAGTTGGTGATGCTATCCAAACATCTGATCCTTTGTCATCCCCTTCTCCTCCTGCCCTCAATCTTTCCCACCATCAGGGTCTTTTCAAATGAGTCAGCCCTTCGCATCAGGTGGCCAAAGGATTGGAGTTTCAGCTTCAACATCAGTCCTTCCAATGAACGTCCAGGACTGATCTCCTTTAGAATGGACTGGTTGGATCTCCTTGCAGTCCAAGGGACTCTCAAGAGTCTTCTCCAACACCACAATTCAAAAGCATCAATTCTTCAGCGCTCAGCTTTCTTTATATTCCAACTCTCACATCCATACATGACTACTGGAAAAACCATAGCCTTGGCTAGATGGACCTTTGTTGACAAAGTAATGTCTCTGCTTTTTAATATGCTGTCTAGGTTGGTCATAACTTTCCTTCCAAGGAGCAAGCGTCTTTTAATTTCGTGGCTGCAATCACCATCTGCAGTGATTTTGGAGCCCCCCAAAATAAAGTTCACCACTGTTTCCACTGTTTCCCCATCTATTTGCCATTAAGTAATGGGACCAGATGCCATGATCTTCGTTTTCTGAATGTTGAGCTTTAAGCCAACTTTTCCACTCTCCTCTTTTACTTTCATCAAGAGGCTCTTTAGTTCTTCTTCAGTTTCTTCCATAAGTGTGGCTCATCTGCATATCTGAGGTTTTTGATATTTCTCCTGGCAATCTTGATTCCAGCTTGTGCTTCTTCCAGCCCAGCGTTTCTCATGATGTACTCTACATAGAAGTTAAATAAGTAGGGTGACAGTATGCAGCCTTGACGTACTCCTTTTCCTATTTGGAACCAGTCTGTTGTTCCATGTCCAGTTCTAACTGTTGCTTCCTGACCTGCTACAGGTTTCTCAAGAGGCAGATCAGGTGGTCTGGTATTCCCATCTCTTTCAGAATTTTCCACAGTTTATTGTGGTCCACACAGTCTAAGGCTTTGGCATAGTCAATAAAGCAGAAATAGATGTTTTTCTGGAACTCTCTTGCTTTTTCCATGACCCAGTGGATGTTGGCAATTTGATCTCTGGTTCCTCTGCCTTTTCTAAAATCAGCTTGAGCATCTGGAAGTTGAAGCCTGGCTTGGAGAATTTTGAGCATTACTTTCCTAGCATGTGAGATCTCCCTTCTCCAGGAGATCTTCCCAATCCAGGGATCAAACATAGGTTTCCAGCATTACAGGTGGATTCTTTACCAGCTAAGTCACCAGGAAAGCCCAAAGGTTAGTAGTTGATTGCTAAGTACAGTTGAATTTAATGTCGATTTTTTTTTTCTCCAGTGAAATTTTCCCTGTATTTTCCTTGTTTTTCACATTCCCTCTGACAAACCTCCAGCCTTGTAGAAAATAAATGAGATGTTTCTCAAATCACTCCTACCCATGTTGTGATTGATACTGGGGGTAGTTAAATCACAAATAAATGATAAGAACTTCTTATGTGCTTTTTCTATGACTTTTTCTCTCTTCTTTTGTGTTCATCTCTCCAATCGCATTCTATTAGTAGGTAATTCATTTTAGACAATTTATTTGTTGTTATTGAAACATACTTTGACAGTGGATCACTACTTTTTAAAACAGATAATGATTTCTTAATATTTCAGGTGATTTTCTTACAAGTAAAATATGCCATACTGAGAGATGACAAATAAGATAGTAAGTTAAGGTACATGACAGTAAAAATGCCTAGATTTGTGAGCAGACACGTGGAAGCAATTCTCATTTTTTGTGCTGAGTCGTGTCTGACTCTTTGTGACCCCTGCCAGGCTCCTTTGTCTATGGAATTTTCCAGGCAAAAACCTCTGCAGTGGGTTGCCACTTCCTACTCCAGGGGATCTTCCAGATCCAGGGATCGAACCCATGTCTCTTGCATCTTCTGCATTGGCAGGTGGATTCTTTACCACTAGGGCCACCTGGGAAGCCCAATGCTCATTAATGAGTGTATTTATTGAGAGACTTGAAAATGTGTTTGCATTTGCTTGATGATGTAACCATGCATAATAGAAAGAATCCATAGCAAAACAAGCAGAATAGAGCCATCAAAGGGTATAATTCATAGGGAATGAATTTGATCATCCCTTAAAAAAATATTGCCAAGCTTACTGTGGTATAAATACCAAAATTAGCCAATAGATTACTTGAATAGGCTGAATAGGATCTTAAAATGGAAATCTTGAATGCCAGAAAAAAAGACCATGAATGATGATGATGCTGCCTTGGTATAAATATAACAGAAGGACCACATTTTAATCAAGAAGTTTCCTCCAGTGGGATAGTTATTCCCACTGCTTATTAGATTGATCGGTTATACAAGTGCTCAGAAAAACAAGATTTCTCATAATAACTTATTTTTTGCACAATGTAAAAATCCCCAGATTTAGGCCAGATATTCCTGCTGAGGCTACTTGAATAAAATGATTTATTCCCTGATTGTAAGTGGAAGATACCAATTACTGCACAATAATATTCAATCATAAAATTATGTATTTTTAATTTTGCTATGCTCTTTGATTGTAGCTTCTTTGGCTATCTCTACTACTACTAGTAACTGAAGCTTTAATCTAATCCTCTATATAGCCATTTTGTGAATAAAAGTCAAATTCAATTTGAATAAGACAAGTAAATTGACATGAATACCAGAAATCATTTTGAAAACATGAACCAAGTTAATTACCCAGTTCTGTAAATGGGTTATTATAGTTTGATGACTTTGCTTTGGAAAGCATATAAGGGATTTAAAAATAAAAGAAAATCTGCAAACTATAGCCCATAGAGGAAAAGAAATCATTTTAATTAAAGGAAAATGAGGTAAAATATAAAGTGAGAGAAATTATGTTTCTGATATATTAAATATTTCCAGTTATGAAAAAAGGAAAAGAACTAATATTTACTGTGGGCCTGTTAAGTACTTTATTATGTATTTCCATTTAATATCTCATGTATAGAATTCATATACAGTACCTTATCTCATTTTCAGAAAATATGAATTTTCTACTATTTGATAGAATATTTATTAATACTGGTCTTACCTTAAAAAATTTGAAGTTGGGTGTTCATGTGTGTGTTGTTGTGTCCAACTCTTTGTTGTTGAGGTCCTTTAATGGACCGGAACCTGGTGGTCTGGAGTTGACCGATAAGAAAGTAAAGGAGAAAGAGGCTGATATTCCTTGGTTTATGCAGAAAGCCAATAAAGCCCCTACACGGGGCTTGCTCTGTTCACGGAGGCCTCAGGTGCCCTCTCCATGGGGTGAAGGCGCAGAGTGCCTTCAAGCCCCGGAAGGAAAGTGAACTCAGAGAGCCTCTGCACTCCAGGGGATCAGCCTGAGAAAGAGAGAGAGGGAGAGAGAGAGAGCAAGACACGGGGACCAAAGCTCTGATGGAGCAAAGGTGTTTTAATCAACATGGTGTGGGCATATATAGTGTAGTAATTCTCAGCAAAGATAAAGATTGAAATTTCAGACTTACAAAACATAGGTAATCCAATAATCACTTTTACCATATGTTCAAGCTGGTTTTAGAAAAGGCAGAGGAACCAGAGATCAAATTGCCAACATCCGCTGGATCATGGAAAAAGCAAGAGTTCCAGAAAAACATCTATTTCTGCTTTATTGACTATGCCAAAGCCTTTGACTGTGTGGATCACAATCAACTGTGGAAAATTGTGAAAGAGATGGGAATACCAGACTACCTGATCTGCCTCTTGAGAAATTTGTATGCAGGTCAGGAAGCAACAGTTAGAACTGGACATGGAACAACAGACTGGTTACAAATAGGAAAAGGAGTACGTCAAGGCTGTATATTGTCACCCTGCTTATTTAACTTATATGCAGAGTACATCATGAGAAACCCTGGACTGGAGGAAACACAAGCTGGAATCAAGATTGCCGGGAGAAATATCAATAACCTCAGATATGCAGATGACACCACCCTTATGGCAGAAAGTGAAGAGGAACTCAAAAGCCTCTTGATGAAAGTGAAAGTGGAGAGTGAAAAAGTTGGCTTAAAGCTCAACATTCAGAAAACAAAGATCATGGCAACCAGTCCCATCACTTCATGGGAAATAGATGGGGAAACAGTGGAAACAGTGTCAGACTTTATTTTTCTGGGTTCCAAAATCACTGCAGATGGTGACTGCAGCCATGAAATTAAAAGACGTTTACTCCTTGGAAGGAAAGTTGTGACCAACCTAGATAGCATATTCAAAAGCCGAGACATTACTTTGCCAACAAAGGTCCGTCTAGTCAAGGCTATGGTTTTTCCTGTGGTCATGTATGGATGTGAGAGTTGGACTGTGAAGAAGGCTGAGAGCCGAAGAATTGATGCTTTTGAACTGTGGTGTTGGAGAAGACTCTTGAGAGTCCCATGGACTGCAAGGAGATCCAACCAGTCCATTCTGAAGGAGATCAACCCTGGGATTTCTTTGGAAGGAATGATGCTAAAGCTGAAACTCCAGTACTTTGGCCACCTTATGCGAAGAGCTGACTCATTGGAAAAGACTCTGATGCTGGGAGGGATTGGGGGCAAGAGGAGAAGGGGATGACAGAGGATAAGATGGCTGGATGGCATCACTGACTCGATGGACATGAGTCTGAGTGAACTCTGGGAGTTGGTGATGGACAGGGAGGTCTGGTGTGCTGCGATTCATGGGGTCGCAGACAGTCGGACACGACTGAGCGACTGATCTGATCTGATCTGATATGGTTCATAAAAAGGAAGAGGGTACTTATCACAGTATAGAAAAACTAACAAACGAAATGCCTGGATTCCTCAGCCCTGGGAGAGGCTTGCCTCTCCTCTTAATTTCTGAATATTCAGGAATTAATAAGGAACAGAGAATTCCTGACAGATCCAAAACAGCACACAGGAAGCCTCCTGTTAAATGCTTCCTGACACTTTGTGACCCCATGGACTGTAATCTACTAGGCTCCTCTGTCCTTGAAATTTTCTAGGCAAAGATACTGAAGTGGATTGCCATTTCCTCCTTCACGGGATCTTCCCAACCCAGGGATCAAACACTCATCTCTTGCATCTCCTGCATTGATAGGCAGATTCTTTACCACTGTGCCACATGGGAAGCCTAATATAATGTACATCTGTTTATGTAAATCCATGCTTTACACAAAGAAAAAAATAAGATTTTTGCCATCAAGAACAAATTTACACAAAGAACACAGTCTAAGCAATGAAAGGTTTACAGTATTAAAACTTAAAAAAAAAAAAAAAAGAATGAGTGCAGAGAAGAAATTATCTAAGCACTTAGTTATGGAGATTATTTCCAAAAGAGTTCAACTACTCAGTTTTATCAAAATTAATTTTTCCCGAAGTAGGTACTATTCTCACCTATAGGCAGTCCTTGCCTTACATGGTTGGTAGTGTCAATCAAAGTAATGTTAATAATTCATGGAGAAAATTATTATTTTTCTGTGACAAAAAATTGTCAAATTATTAAATAGTGTCAGTTATAAATGCAAAAGGAAATGAAAATAAACTTAGTACACTGCAGTTTAAAATATTAGAAATTGGTTAACCCGTTACAAATATAGTGTTGCTATATTTATTAATTAACCCAAT
Source organism: Bubalus kerabau (assembly GCF_029407905.1). NCBI lineage: Eukaryota > Metazoa > Chordata > Mammalia > Artiodactyla > Bovidae > Bubalus > Bubalus kerabau. The sequence continues at coordinate 167,494,934 of NC_073626.1, forward strand.
CAGTTTATTAAGAGCCTACATTATGTCAGTCACCCACCTAGGTAGTCAAGAGTAGTAGGAAGAAATTTAATTTTAACAAATGAGTGTGCAGCTGTATTGTAGGAGGACATGGCAACCCACTCCAGTATTCCTACCTGGAGAAACCCCATGGACAGAGGTGCCCAGGAAGCTATATTCATGGTATCACAAAGAGCTGGACATGACTGAACAGCTAAGCACAGCACACAGCACAGTGGAGCTATGTATCATATTTCAAAATGATATAAAATGATGCTAAACTTTCATGGTGCTTGATGTCTTTCTAATAACCGAGTGAGGCAAATGAAATACAAACTAATTCAGATTTTTCTAGCTAAAGCGGTTGTCTCTAAATTACTGTTTTTCACTTAACTGATAGCCTTTAAAGACATTGTAAATCAACTATATTTCAGTTTAAAAAATATATTGATATAAAAAGAAAAAGAAAGATCAATGCTAAAGTTTGGTTTCCTTTTCATTGAAAAAGCATGTGTTAGTGAGACGGTTATTCTTTTAATTCAACTGAAAAAATGGCAGTATAGCTAATGATATGTAGGCAGAATAAGTTAGAGGTGTAGCCTTAGGGAGCTGTAAGCAATACAAGTGTCTAACTTATTGAGCGTCTGATATGTGGCAAGCAACAAGGGGCATCAAATCATTCAGGAAATTTCAGACCACGTGTAGTAGCTCAGACTCAAAGCATGTGTTACAGGAAGGCTGAAACCAAAGGAAAAAGAAGTAACAAATGAGACTGGAGGAGAATGCCTCCTGAATCCAGCTCTCCCACTGATGTGACCAGGGTTTTGTGAACATCTACACACTACAATTGAGATTATCTGCTTAATGCCAACATTCCCTTCAAAACTCTAGGCTCTGAGAGGGCAGAGTCCTTCTATAACTCAGTTCAGTTCAGTTCAGTCGCTCAGTTGTGGCTGACTCTTTGCAATCCCAGGGACAGCAGCATGCCAGGCCTCCCTGTCCATCGTCAATTCCTGGAGTTTGTTCAAACTCATGTCCATTGGGTCAGTGATGCCATCCGACCATCTCATCCTCTGTCTTCCCCTTCTCTTCCCACCTTCAATCTTTCCCAGCATCAGGGTCTTTTAAACGAGTCAGTTCTTTGCCTCAGGTGCCCAAAATATTGGAGTTTCAGCTTCAGCATCAGTCCTTCAAATGAATATTCAGGACTGATTTCCTTTAGGATGGACTGGTTGGATCTCCTTGCAGTCCAAGGGACTCTCAAGAGTCTTCTCCAACACCACACTTCAAAAGCATCAATTCTTCAGTGCTCAGCTTTCTTTATAGTTCCACTCTCACATCCTGTTTTGATTTTATCATAGACTATTCCTATCTAACATGCAATATGTATTTGTTACATGCTTAACTTATGCTCCATAATCCCGATGGCACTAGTGGTAAAGAATCTGCTTGCCAATGCAGGAGACATAAGAGATGCAGATTTGATCCCAATTCCAGAGAAAGGAATTGCCACCCACTCCAGTATTCTTGCCGGGAGAATTCCATGGACAGAACAACCTGGTGGGCTACAATCCATGGGGTCTCAAAGAGTTGGACATGACTGAGTGACTAATACTACATAAATAAATTGACAGAAAAATAGTGAAAAACTAAGTGCAGTATTCAGTCCATAGAAAAATGGCAGGTAGTTTTTTAGGCAGTAAGGATTCAATACCATTCCTTGAATATATTAAGGCAGTGGTGGGTACTGAGACTAGGCAGGCTCAGAAGAATTTTGCCAGAACCTTGATAAGGGGATGAGGTTCTCTAGAGACAGAATCTCCTGCCATCACTGGAGTCACTAGTGGGGAGGTGACAACAAACCCAGGAGGAAGCTGGACGAGGTTTATCCAAAAGGGAATAGCAAACAGCCTTTACTTATTCAGATGGCTAAATGAAGAGGAAATAAAATAAAAGCATATCAGTGGAAGGGTTTGCTGAAAATGCATCCACCCAAGCATGGGATAATCAGGTCACAACGTAACTGGGCTTCACATGACTTACCCCTCCTGAGTTAGTCTGGCAGCTTCCTTTAATCCATATCCTCTTAAACTTGCTTTATCCACTTCCACTTGCTCTTCATAATTTATCCATGTAGAACTTCTCATTTATTTCAGTTGCAATGTAGGGTGCTATTGGATGTTTGTAGTATATTAATTATGAACACATGTTGGAGGAAATCATCAAGAAGAGGCTGACTTGCAAGTTAGACCTGTGAAATCAGAGCCTCCTTACCCTCTCCTACATCTGTGGAATATATGTTCTGCCCAACACTTTTTCAGGGGTTTCATTTTTAAGGACGAAAGCTTGAAAGAACAATGTGTTGTTGAGACCATCAGGATGAGTTATGCGGTTGGATGCAGTTTAGGACTATAACTTGTTATTTAGTCCATCAGTTATATATGACTCTTTTGTGATTCCATGGACTGTAGCCCACCAGGCTCCTATGTCCATGGGATTTTCCAGGCAAGAATACTGGAGTGGGTTGCCATTTCCTCCTCAAGGGGCTCTTCCTGACCCACGGATTGAACCCAGGTCTCCTGAGTCTCCTGCATTGGCAGGCAGAGTTTTTACCACTGTGCCACCAGGGAATTCCCTAAGAACTATATACAAACCAAAAATTCTTGTAACAGGTGCAGAGATCTATTTGTCTTGCAGTTGCCCAAGACAAGCCTATATGTAAGTTCTTTGCTTATTAAAACTGCCACTTATTAATCTGGAGTGGTCTGCCTCATTCTTTGGGCTCTTCTGGCCCTCCTCCATGTTTCCAATTTAGATTTCACTTGGGAAGCTCTCAAGGTTGTGACCCAACAAGAAATGGCTGAAGCAGTATGGTAGGTAGAATTCTAATATGGTTTACAAGGTCACTAACCCCATCAGTGTCTTGCAAAATTGCCAGGACTATGCATATGATGAATTTTATGCCCAGTGATTAGATAAGTTTAAATGGCCTGGATTGACTTTTAAAAAAGGATTATCCGTGTGGGCCTGACCTAATCACAGGAGTCCTTTAAATCTGGTTCCTGAGGTCAGAGATAGAGTAAGTCAGAGATTGAAAGCATGAGAAAGGGTCTGGGCCATTCCTGGCTTGGAGAGGAAGGTTCTACATAGCAAGGAATGCTGACACCCTCCAGGAGCTGAGAGCAGCCCCTGACTAATGGCCAGCCGAGAAACAAGGATCTCAGTCCTGTTACCAAAAGGAACTAAGTCTTCAAACAACAAGAATGGGCTTGGAAACAGATTTTTATTTCACTCTGAGTCTCCAGATGAGGAGACAGTCCAGCTCACACCATAATTTAGCCTGGAGATACCTGAGCAGAGAACCTAGCCATACTGAACCAGACTTCTAACCTAAAGAAATTGTGAGATAATGAATCTGTTATTTTATGACTCTGGGCTTATGGGAACTTGTTACATAGAAATAGAAGATGAATACAAGCAGTAATGAAAAAAAGTTAGAATTTGATAATCTGCAAAGTGGAACCGAGTTTTTTCCTATAATATTCTATGTCTTGGAAGTTTTAAATATCTTAAAGAATTTGCAAATAGATCAGGAAACAATGAAAACAGTGAGAGACTTTATTTTTGGGGGGCTCCAAAAATCACTGCAGATGGTGACTGCAGCCATGAAATTAAAAGACGCTTGCTCCTTGGAAGAAAAGTTATGACCAACCTAGTAGCATATTAAAAAAGCAGAGACATTACTTTGCCGACACAGGTCCGTATAGATAAAGCTGTGGTTTTTCCAGTAGCCATGTATGGATGGGAGAGTTGGACCAGAAAGAGACCTGAGTGCCAAAAAATGGATGCTTTTGAACTGTGGTGTTGGAGAAGACTCTTGAGAGTCCCTTAGACTGCAAGAAGATCCAAGCAATCCATCCTAAAGGAGATCAGTCCTGAATATTCTTTGCAAGGACTGATGCTGAAACTGAAACTCCAATACTTTGGCCCCCTGATGCAAAGAACTGACTCATTGGAAAAGACTGATGCTGGGAAAGATTGAAGGAGACAGGGACAACAGAGGATGAAATGGTTGGATGGCATCACCAACTTGATGAACATGAGTTTGAGCAAACTCTGGGAGATGGTGATGGACAGGGAAGCCTGGCGTGCTGCAGTCCATGGGGTTTCAAAGAGTTGGACATGAATGAGTGCTGAACTGAACTGAAAGAAGTTGAAGTTGTCACACTGAGGGGAAATACCTATTTAGCTACATTCAAAGAGAACCAAGAGGATCAAAAGATTTGGGTAAAGAGAGTGTGTGTATTATGGAAAGTGACAATGGACTCTCTTCTCCCCCATCTATTTGTTTTGTCTTCCTATAATATTAGCATCCTGCCCGCCCAAGATTGTCTTATTTGATAATTTTTCCAACTTAAGGTCCAGGTTTCAATTTAGATTTTCTTCTATCACACTTAATATACTACATATTCTACATGAAAAAAAAAAAAAAAAAGCAACTCTCTCTTTGGAGAAGCTAGAGTGAAGTGTTAGAAAATTAGACTTATTAGTATGTGGCAAGGATCTCATTTGGGAAATAATCAGGAAGTGTGAACAACAACAGTGGATTCCAGGTGAAGACTAGACTGGGAGAAATAGGTACATAATGATAATGACAAAGGCTGACTTAGGAAGAAATAGGGCGACTGGGAAATAAGAGCCATTCAAAAATAATTTTAGAGATCTGCAATGGAGGAGTCCTGAAAGGGTAAAAATGTAGTGGCAATAAAATAAATAAATAAATAAAATAAAATAAGTAAATAAATAAAAGTATAAAAGTTAATGAAGTGAAATGATCATAAACAAATTGTGAGAATAGTTTCAGGAGAAAAACCAGGTCAACAAGAGGCTAATAATTCTTGAGTTCACCCTAAATTTAATTTTAAAAGGCAATGCTATGCTTTCCCTTTCTACAAGCACTGTAAACTCAATTAAAGTTAATGAGAGTTATGGGCAGTGTTTCTAAATCGCAGCTTCTTGGAGGCTAATTATTTTGAACTGAATAGTTAAACATCAACCTTTTCCTGGTTTGGTAATAAGCATAATACCCCTGTCCACATGGCATTAGATTTTAAGAAAATATTGATCAAGATTTTTCTTGTACAACAGAATTTTTTTCCAACTAAGTTGAAGACATGTGAATTATTCTGTATGCCTGACCACTGTTTTCATTCTGACAGAATTGAAGACCTAACTTTTGTAAAGTTGTCAAATATCTATTCTGGCATATTTTGCCTTTAATGGGTTTTGCATCTAAAAAGTCAGGATGGCAGAGTGTATGATCTCCATATACTCAACTATAGTACTTCTCTCATAAAAGTATGAGACTTCTTAATTCTAACTATTTACCCCTCAAGTTTTTGAGAGCTCTACAAGGTAAAGTATAAAGTTCAGGTTAATGTCTAAATGTGATCTAAGATATGCTTATGGAAAGTTGCTCATTCAAATTTACTAAATATTTAGTAAGAATAGTTGGTGTCCTCAGCATCTAGGACAGGGTTATGCCAGATCAGAGTTCCTGCAAACACTGGCTGAGTCCAGAGTACGTGGCTGGCTCGAAACACACACAGTGACATGCATTTGATATAATACTCAGTTGATACACATACATGAACACATGAACTACATATTTATGGAATCTTGTTCAGGTGTTGAAGAAGAGGCACATGCTTATCTTTGCTCGTGGCTTTTTAGTGCACAGATTTATTAGGAAATGAGTTAGTAAGGATGTTTTTCTCCCCAGTCAAGGAGTCACTTTTGGTCCCAGTTTTTCTAAGATTAGGATTTGCAATTTGTCCCAGAGGAAGCCAAAGTCCAGCAGTTTTAAGGATAAAATTGAAGTTCTAGAAATCCACCTTTTCTTGGCTCACTTACTTATATTTCCCAAAGAAGACAGATATCTTACTAGACTGATTTATCTATCCAAGAGAGATGACAAGTATTGAGCATATTTGGAGTTAAGGACTCTCCTAGGGACTTGGGAATCTCATGTCCTGCTTTTAGGGAGTCATCCTATTTATCAAGCCACAGAAATACACACCCAGACCATGCATATTCCAAGAATCATGTGTTCTGCCATGAACGTACTCATTCCACTCTGACAAGATGGTACCCACATAACACACCACCAACTGCAGCTAAAGGAGACATCTCCACAAGGTCCTAAGTTAGTCTCAGTGTTTACAACCTCTGAGTTCGACAAGGCTTGAAATAAACTGTACGTATAAATCCACTAATGATTGAACAAAAACAACAAGAAAAGATAATTTTAAGCTGATGACAAGTGGATCAACTGCTATAGTGAAATGGGGAGACCAAAAAAAAGGGAAAAAAAGGCAAGGAAGTATTTCAAAGAAGTGGTGGTAAATTCAGTTTTGTATAGAGGTTGCTGCTACTGCTGCTGCTAAGTCACTTCAGTCGTGTCCAACTCTGTGTGACCCCATAGATGGCAGCCCACCAGGCTCCCCTGTCCCTGGGATTCTCCAGGCAAGAACACTGGAGTGGGTTGCCATTTCCTTCTCCAATACATGAAAGTGAAAAGTGAAAGTGAAGTCGCTCAGTCATTAAGGAGGTAATATAAATGTGTAAATCTGGACAGGTGTAAGACAGATATGAGAAATGCAGTCTGTTTGAACAAGACAGTGTTTTAAGTGGAAGACATTTTAAATTAAAATTTTAAAATGAAACTGGACACTGTATGAGCCATCTTCTGCTGGATTCAGCCCATTGGCTGTCATTGTAAACCACTGTAGCAAATGTCCAGAGGAAAGCTGGCAAAGAAAGCTAACATACAGGGGATATTCATGTCTGCGGCTTCCTCCCTCCTCTATTCTTTCCTTCTTTCTGCCTTGGTCAGTGTTCTAAGCCCAGGGTTCACCCACACTTTCAATTCTGAGGGTTTTGTTCACTGGTAGGCTTTCTTGCCTATTTAAGATTGTTGTAGCTTTTCTGTTACCTCTCACCCTTGGACACAAAATGTGTTATAGGGAGTCCCCAAGGGCGCCACTCTAGAATAGTAACTGTATCCCAATGATGGAAGGATTGGTCTTGTGCACATCACTCACTTTTTCACTTGCTCCCTGAAAGTACTGGGTGATAGTCTCAGCTTTAGGTTAATGGAAATATCACCATGGCTTCTAGTGGAGTGCAATCATCAGGACTCTTAACTTCTCCAAATAAGAACTCTGAGAATTAGAGGATGATTAAAACATTTAAGTGGCTCATAATTAGGTGAAAGAGCTACTGCCCCTCTGCTGTATTTTGATGTCTGGCTTTGTTTCAAGCTTTACAGGCTGAAGATATAAATTTACCACATCCTGCAAATAAGAACCTTCTTATAAGAATACTCACCGCTGGTGGCATATGCTTTTACTTTTTTTCCCAAAATTTTATCATGAAAAATTTCAAATACATAGATAAAGAAATTGGAAAAAAGATTACAGGAAATATTGATATACCCAACTCCTAGATTTTCTGCATTGCACTTTACTTTTGTTGCTTCTCTATCCATTTGTCTGTTTTATTTTTGATGCATTTCATAATGAACAGATATGCATATGCATGCATGCATGCTAAGTTGCTACAGTTGTGTCCAACTCTGCGACCTCATGAGCTGTGGCCCTCCAGGCTCCTCTGTCTGTGGGATTTTCCAGGCAAAGATACTACAGAGGGTTGTCATTTCCTTCTCCAGGGATATTGATGGCAACTGGGGTGTTTATGGTTTCAGAAATGGTGGTTTGTAATAATCCCATAATTTCATGTCCCTTCCAGGAATGTATAAGGATTCTGGTTGTTTTACATTCTTGGTAGAGATTGGTGTTGTAAGTAATTCTTACATTTTAGCCATTTAGATGAGTGCATAGTACTATTTTATGTGTTTGTCTTAATTTCATGTGTCTGATGACTAATGATGTGGAAAATTTTTTCTTGTGTTTACTTTTTATTTGTATTTTTTTTTTTTTGGTGATACGTATGTTCAACCTCTTGTCCATGTAAATTCAGTATATGTTTTCTTATTATTCAGTTCTAGGAGTGTTTTATTTATCCTGGAGACCACTTCTTTGTCAAGTATATGTGTTTGTTGTTGAATTGTTTCATTATTTATTTATTAAATTTTTTGGCTACACTGTGTGGCATGTGGGATCTTAGATCCCTAACCAGAGATTGAACGCATACCTGCTGCAGTGGAAGCATAGAATCTTAACCACCGGACCGACAGGGAATTCCCTGGATTGTTTTAAAGGGCCATTTCATTGTACCATAAGGCCATCCAAGCTCTCATGATCTTTAGGACTCTTAGTAGGATGAGAAAATCCCTTGTCATTAGCCTACAGTCTTCTGAAATGAATTCCTTGATCCTCAGAAGAGCACATATCGAGTTTGCAGTTTCCTTTCTAAGTATTCCTTTTTAGGTATAACATATGTACTTGAGAGATGTCTGTCCTTTCTAAGCTGCTTGATTTTGTTTCACCTGCCCCACTGATCTTAAAAATTAGAAAAAAGAAAGAAAGGAGTAGTAATATAAGCTATACCAATCAACCTCTTATATTTTATAGTTTATAGTTTACAATATAAATTTTCAAATATATTATATCATTTGTTGCTCATTAAGAGCCCCTGAAGAAAGGCTATCAGCTTCATTTTGCAGATACATAAACTGAGCCTTAGTGAGGATAAGGCTCTTGCTCAAGGGCATCCAGCCGGCAAAAGGAAGAGTCGAATTTCATTCTGAACCCTCTCCTCACCTCTGCATGCTTCCATAGTTGAAATGCAGACTGATGGTCAGTGTTGGAATCCGGGCTGGTAGATTAGCATCTTACTACTTTGGCCACCTCATGCGAAGAGTTGACTCATTGGAAAAGACTCTGATGCTGGGAGGGATTGGGGGCAGGAGGAGAAGGGGACAACAGAGGATGAGATGGCTGGATGGCATCACTGACTTGATGGACGTGAGTCTCAGTCAACTCCGGGAGTTGGTGATGGACAGGGAGGCCTGGCATGCTGCGATTCATGGGGTAGCAAAGAGTCGGACACGACTTAGTGACTGATCTGATCTGATCTGATCCTCCTGGTAGTGGAGACACTAAATCTGAGCCTGGAGAGTGAGTTATTAATTCTGAGTAGCCAGGCCCTGCTAAATGCATCCATCCGTGTTCTATTTCTCTGAATACTGGGCTGTTTTGAGAAACAATTTGTCAAATTAATGGCAACTCAACTTGGAAAAGAACACAGTGACCAATACTCTGGTCAAATTCTTTTCTTAGTTCTAGAATTTTGAGGATGTATACATGTTGGGGAAAAAAAAAAAAAGAAATTCATGTTAGTTCCTCAAGGGTTTATTTTTAACAAAAGCTTTCAGATGATATACAGAAGACATTTGCAAAGATAAAGTTCTTCTCATGGAGTGATTCAGCTTATTGCTGCTCATCTCCTTTAAAATAATGGTTTCTTTATGTTTGCTGGATTTATTTTAACACATTAAAGCATTTTCAAAAGTAAATGTCAATTTGAAAAATTACTCTCTCCATGTGTTCAGTAATGGGAGGGTAGCACACAAATACACCATCAGCAAATATCCAAGGGGTTCTCTCATTAAACCCTCCCACGGCATCAGGGCAGGTGAAAGGATTAGATGACTTAATTCCTGCTTCTAATTCCGTTTGCATCAGAGCTTTAAATATTTACTACTGCTTAAGAACCTTGCATTTTGGTAATCTTTGATGAATCAGTTATGGGTTTTGAATTATCATCAAAGTGCCCTATAGAACAGTCTTATCCTTTGCATTTCTCTCCCTCTTCCAACCCCAGGCCCCATGAAAGTAGGTTAGTTAAACTAGATCAAACGTAAGTCTAAATAATTGAAACTGGACTCCCTCTGGGAGCAGTTGAAATTCTGTTGTAAAGCTGGCAGTATGAAAATTGTTCTTTAGTCTAATTGTACTCTAAGTAAAGTGTATTCTTCCCTTTGACCACATATCTAGACAAATGCCCTGCACATAGTGGGTACTCAGAAAACATGTACAAATTGAATTTACATCTGTTATTTCTTGAGAAGGCAGAATGACTTTCTTCTTTATTTCCTCCCCACCTCCTTCAAATATTCAGAATGTTGGATTAGAGTTTTACATAGCAGTTCTGAACCTGGATCAATGGATAGAACTCAAGAAATCTATACATTTGGGTATATGAATTTGGGTAATGAAAACATTATATTAATGGTTTTCTTGTGATTAATCACTTTTTAAATATTTATTTATTTGGCTGGGCTGGGTCTAAGTTGTGGCATGTGAGATCTACTTCAATGATGAGGGATTGAACCTGGGTCCCTATATTAGGAGTGTGGGTCTTAGCCACTGAATCACCAGGGAAGTCCCTCTCACGACCGATGTTTATTTAGAAGTTAGCATTTCCTTCTGTTGTGAATGAAATATCCCCTTCCCATACACCATAAAGCTGGCAGTATTCTTAGACATTTGCTACAGTAGGAATCACAGATATTTTCAAATTATATTGCTATTCCAGATAATTTGTAATATTTTCATTCAACATCTCAAAATTATTGAATTCACTAGAAGATATTTTTCGGGCTTCCCTTGTGGCCCAGTTGGTAAAGAATCTGCCTGCAATGCAGGAGACCTGGGTTTAATCCCTGGGTTGGGAGGATTCCTTGGAGAAGGGAAAGGCTACCCACTCCGGGCCAGTATTCTGGCCTGGAGAATTCCATGGTCTGTATAGTCCATGGAGTCACAAAGAGTAGGACATGACTGAACGACTGACTTTCACTTTCACTTTTCAGAAGATATTTTTATTTACTGCATTCATAATAAAGCATATATATTATTAAAGCACTATTCTGAGAGGGATTCTCTCACTTGTCATTCTTTTTTGGCCACACCTCACAGTATATGGGATCCTAGTTTACTAAAAAGGGAAGGAACTGGTGCCCCCTCCATTGAAAATGGGGATTCTTAAGTAATAAATGCTGGAGAGGGTGTGGAGAAAAGGGAACCCTCTTACACTGTTGGTGGGAATGCAAACTAGTACAGCCACTATGGAGAACAGTGTGGAGATTCCTTAAAAACCTGGAAATAGAACTGCCTTATGATCCAGCAATCCCACTGCTGGGCATACACACTGAGGAAACCAGAAGGGAAAGAGACACGTGTACCCCAATGTTCATCGCAGCACTGTTTATAATAGCCAGGACATGGAAGCAACCTAGATGTCCATCAGCAGATGAATGGATAAGAAAGCTGTGGTACATATACACAATGGAGTATTACTCAGCCATTAAAAAGAATACATTTGAATCAGTTCTAATGAGGTGGATGAAACTGGAGCTTATTATACAGAGTGAAGTAAGCCAGAAAGAGAAACACCAATACAGTATACTAACGCATATATATGGAATTTAGAAAGATGGTAACAATAACCCTGTGTACGAGACAGCAAAAGAGACACTGATGTATAGAACAGTCTTATGGACTCTGTGAGAGAGGGAGAGGGTGGGAAGATTTGGGAGAATGGCATTGAAACATGTAAAATATCATGTATGAAACGAGTTGCCAGTCCAGGTTCGATGCAGGATACTGGATGCTTGGGGCTGGTGCACTGGGATGACCCAGAGGGATGGAATGGGGAGGGAGGAGGGAGGAGGGTTCAGGATGGGGAACACATGTATACCTGTGGCGGATTCATTTTGATATTTGGCAAAACTAATACAATTATGTAAAGTTTAAAAATAAAATAAAATTGAAGGAAAAAAAAAAAAAAGAAAATGGGGATTCTTAACCACTGGCTCTCCAGGGAAGTCCCTTCATGGTCATTCTTTAAGTGCCCTCATCCTTCAGTGAAACCTGCATATCATGGAGACTTGTATGTTTCCAAAGACTAAAGGGACTTGGTGTTCAAAGAAGGATTTTCCTTTACACCTAAAAGCGCACCTAATACAATCCTAACAAAAAGTACATATATTCAGTTTAATCAGGGCTCCGTGTTGAAGTCAAAGAAAACTAAATAATAATTGCTCCAAACAGAATCTTTATGTTGTACACCTGAAACTAATATGATGTTACTTGTCAATTGAACCTCAAATTTTTTCTCCAAATAATAGGAGGGAATGATTGGAGGGAATTATTGAATGATGTCATTGATGCAGTGGAATAGCCACAACCCAGTTAAAACTCTATGTCCATTCATCTGAAATCAGTGTGGTTTTCCTTGTGTTGGTTTAGTTCTCTAGCTCCTTCACTGTAATTGCTAGATGGGTACAAGAAGGGATGGCTAATGGCTTCCTCATTTCCATCCTTGTGGAAAGAGCATTGCTTTATCCAAAGAGCTAATGAAGAAACCTCTAATTGCCATTAGGAAGGGAAAAGAGAGGGAGTATTTGCAGATTATGCAACTCACAAATGCCTAACATATTAGCATATATTTAAATATGTTCAATGTTTGCAGCCAGAATATGGCACACGCTCCAGTTATTTTGTGTTTTCTTACAGTACTTTGAAAACTAAATTAAAAAAATAAAACTAATTTGAAACATTGGTGAATATTAATTACATCTCTTAATAGGAAAATTTTTTTTAAGTATAAGAGCAATGGGCAAAATGAAAGAAAAAAATCACATTATTTCTAAATGGCTCATAAAAATCCATAAGAATAAGAAACGAATATAAATTAGGAAACATAGTTGCCAGGAAAATGAAGAATTAATATTCCTCAAAATTAAAAGGTTTATTACACAACCTCAAAAATGACAAACCTCATTGCAGGAGACACTGTTGATGCCTTGCCCACTCGACTGGGCTGATATCATGGGTGTGAAACCCACACCTGGTTCTTTAAGCATAACACTCAGAGCAGGCTGCAAGTAGCAGGGAGGGAATCCCACCCCACTACAGCCACTAACCACAGAATGGCCACTCCCCAGTCCCTAAGTTGGATGGCTTGAAAAGTGAAACTACTCAAAAACAGAACTCTTGTCAGCTCTCCTCATCACTCTGTCTCCCTTTCCTTATTTTAGACTAAGATTTCCCAAGATTACCCATCAAACTCATTGCTTCTACTCAAATACCACTTTCAGGAAAAGTCCCAATAAGAGACAAACAAACAATCCCCACCCCCCACACACACACCTCGATAATAATTATAAAAAGCAAATATATACATCACAAAACACGAGACTTCTCCCCCACCCCCGGCACACACACGCACTTTGCCATGCACCAGAGCTTGGTTTTGACCTACTATGCTATAAGATTGTTTCAAACAGCCCTCTAGCTTCATTTTATAGTAGCCTAAAGTATATAACCTAGACAGCATATTAAAAACCAGAGACATTACTTTGCCAACAAAGGTCTGTCTAGTCAAGGCTATGGTTTTTCCAGTAGTCATGTATAGATGTGAGGGTTGGACTATAAAGAAAGCTGAGTGCTGAAAAATTGATGCTTTTGAACTGTGCTGTTGGAGAAGACTCTTGAGAGTCCCTTGGACTGCAAGGAGATCTAACCAGTCCATCCTAAAGGAGATCAATCCGGGGTGTTCATTGGAAAGACTGATGCTGAAGTTGAAACTCCAATCCTTTGGCCACCTGATGTGAAGAACTGACTCATTTGAAAAGACCCTGATGTTGGGAAAGTTTGAAGGCAGGAGGAGAAGGGGATGACAGAGGATGAGATGGTTAGATGGCATCACCGACTCAATGGACATGAGTTTGAGTAAACTCTGGGAGCTGGTGATGGACAGGGAGGCCTGGCATGCTGTGGTCCATGCAGTTGCAAAGAGTTGGATGTGACTGAGTGACTGAACTGAACTGAACTGAACTGAACTGAAAGTATTTGATGTGGTATCAGCCAGTCTCAATATCCTCACAGGTCTTGACTTCATCCTCTGCCCAGATGTCAGTGATTCATCTAAATAGTGAGTGTTGGCCATGCTACTACCCTGGTTAAAGTGTTAGGAAGTTGGCTGGTCTCTCAGCACAGGCTCCTCCTTGGATAAGCTTTTCCTTGCACACAATCAGTTCAAAAGAAGAAGCAGAAGAAAAGTATGAAGAAATAAGCAAACAACTTTCTTTTATGGTTTTTAAAGAAATGAACATTTAATGAAGATCCTATTTTTCACTTAGTTTGTCCAAGATTAAGAAACAAAAGTCAGTGTCATTAACAGTATATTCAAAGAATTCTCCCATACTCTGTTAATGAAAATACAATTCAATACAATCATTAAAGAAGGATATTTGATGGGCCTCCCTTCTGGTTCAGTGGTGAAGAATCTGCCTATCAATGCAGGAGACACAGGTGTGATCCCTTTTCTGGAAAGATCCCACATGCTGCAGAGCAACTAATCCTGTGAGCCACAACTATTGAGGCTGCATTCTAGAGCCCAGGAGCCACAACTACTGAGCTCATGTGGTACAACTACTGAAGTCTCTGTGCCCTTGAGCTCATTTGCAACAGGAGACGCAACCACAATGAGAAGCCCATGCACCGCAACTAGAGATAAGCCCATGTAAAAATGAAGATCCAGGACAGCCAAAAACTAAAAAATAAAAGAAATTAATAAATAATTGTTAAAAAAAGATATTTGGCAAACATACATATACATATATTTTCAAAAATGTTTATGCTGTTCAATTTGGCATGTCCACCTCTATATATTCTTCACTGTTTTCTTTGAAAATTATACCTAGTAAATTAGAAAATATTTTAATTAATTCCATCCTTTGAACTAAGTATAAAAGGAGAAAGGAGGGAAACCTAAGTTCAGACTCTCAGAGTGTTAGTTATTTTACTAGAGACACTGGTAAGAGTGGAAAAGGCAGGATTAATGAAGGAATAGACAAAAGTTCCCTGGATTCTCTTCCCTTTCTACTTCATACATTCTTCTCGGCTCCAATGCTCAGGCCTGAAGGCTCACCATTGATGCTCACTATGACTTACATCTTGGCATCTCCTTCTCTTGGCTTGTTTCTAAATCTTGACTCTTCCTGAGCTGTGACATTGCATTTCTGCCATTGACCTACCTATGCTTTCCCAAATGTCTGACTTGGATCTCGCCCAGTTTTCAATGTCAGTCTTCTCACAATTCAGTGGTAACCCATTCTGTATTGTGATATTATCACCCAGACCACTGCTCCATTTGCTAGTATGGACTACCATGGCCTATGTCTAAATATAATGTACTGACGATTTCAATATTTTGCAATTAACATTGTAAATGATATGAGGGTGGGCTGTGGGCTCATGACTTTAATGGAAAAGACTTTCTGCATGTCTTTTCCAGAATTTAGGAATCAGACTTTTTTTTTTCAAGTGCTGGATATTGGCTTCACATTCCTGTAGAAATTCATTCTAAATCATGAAAATCACCAATAAACGGGAGAAGCCTATATTGCTTGTACCAGGCCAGACTGTCCTCATCTTTCCTTGATTACTATCTAGCATTGTGGATTCAATAACATTAGGCCTATAAAGTGTTCTGCAAATTTTGGATCAGTACATCAGTGGGTGCTTTATTGTTATAGTTGATATACCAGAGTCCAGTATGATGACTCTCTTTTCTCAGGAGCTTCCACTTATTTTTTTAAGTCATCACAAATGCATTTGATCCCCTTCTTACTGTCGTATACAAAATAGAGTAACTTCATCTGGTAAACCTTTTTGTTTCATCTGATACTTTAAAATACACAAGCCAAGTACCATTTTTCATTTTTAAAAATAGGAAATCACTAGAAATCACCAATGATATGTACAGTTAATTGAATTGCTGGACTGAAACAATATTACTAATAAACAACTAAATGACACATGGTTAAAATGAACTCATCACATGCAGACTATAATTACAAGGTATGAAAAATCATATGCAGAGGTTATCCTCACTGGAAAGCAAATAACTGTCTCATTCAGAGCTGATTTGCTAAAATATTATCTGGAAAACCAATAAATATTCATTATTCATATTAAAAAATTCTGTCAGCCGCAGATTACTTCTTTCAAGGTCACCTATACTGAAAAGCACAAAGAGGCAGCAAGGGAAGCACTTATCCATATTCCTGTTAAACCACACAATTTTTGACCTCTAGCAAATTTCTGATTCTGCTCTGTTGCATTTGGAAAATGGAATTTGGGGTTTGCTGATTCCTTTTGCTTTATAAGTACACTGTAAACATAAATTGCATGTAGCTCATTGAAAATACCTGGAAAGCAGATGATCTATGTAAATATAAGACATTCATATTTTATTTCTAGTAGTTGAAAAATACTTTCTTTGACATATAGCATTAAATATCTCCCAAAGCATTTACAATCTGTAAAAGTTACTCAAATTGTATAGTTCCATTACAGGCACAATGGGAAAGATCTATACACACACACACACACACACACAGAGTGTCAGATATTGAAACATGAAGTCAAAGAGGTTTTGAGAGTTTTGATCATTCTACATTAAGTCAGGATGACATACTTTTATTTTTTTTAATTTTGTTTATTGATCAATTTGGTAGTCAAACTGAGTTTATTACTTTTCCACCACTTAAAGCTTTATTGCAAGGGTATTTCTCAATAATGGAGCAAAGTATTATAGTTAACACTTCATCAGTGACCAAGTCATCTTTATGGCCTAAAGAAACATACAAATAAGATGCTGTAAGCCACAGAGTGAGGAGAAACTATAGGGTGTGGGGAACCAGAGAAGATGACACCTAATTATGTATAATAGTAGTAGTCCCTCAGTTGTGTCTGACTCTTTGAAACCCCATGGACTGTAGCCCACCAGGCTCTTCTGTCCATGGGATATTCTAGGCAAACATACGGGAGAGGGTTGCCATTTGCTTCTCCAGATTACACATATGGATCCATACAGTTTCAGGCTGATTACTGAAACTTGCAAATTAAGATAGCCTCAATTCAGTACACTAAAGGTTTTGAAAACTGAAGTGAGACTTGTACCAGTCTGCCCAATGACACACATTCAGTGTGGAAATTGCCTAAATTCTGGTCCCACAAATCCATCACTAATCCAAAGAGATTACATTTTTACCAGTAGGATGGATGTGCTTTATTTCACAGTTTATATACTGTTAAATGTGACAGATTCTCTTACATATAATGAAAAGTAAATTTCACTTGTAAATGCCTGGAGATAAATTTAAGTTTTATTTTATCAACAGATTTATTCCCTCTTTTTCCTTTTTGGAATTAATGTCCTTTGAGACTGATATGTACGTTTCTCTTCACCAGGATGTGAGTTCAAATTTGGAGCCCAACTCCCTGGCATTCTTAAATAGAATATTAGCAGCAGTTCTGGTCATCAGCTGTGAGTACATCTGTAAATCTAGCTCAGTGATATTTCTGCACCTCCCTGTAAACACTAGAACGCCTTGGCGGGCGGCCAGTTGATCAAGCACTAGAGAATCCCTGGTATGTGTGGCTGCTGCAAGTAAACCCATCATTTCATAATCTGAGACTCAGCAAAATTTCACTGTCTTCTGTAAGAACCTAGGAAGGCTTGGAAGTATCTTTAAAAGTCCTAATAATGAATGTCCTGGGGGTGACAATGTTAGATTTTTATTTGTTCATGTCATTTGTTATCTGTAAAAAAATTCAAACATAAAATGTTCCCATTATAAAAAAATATAAGTAAGAAAAAGCAAACACATTGTGTGCTCTTACCCTCTATTTGTGATGTTCATACTGTAGAAAGAATTCTTGCAGAAAAGTGAAACTGATACCTAGTGTCTAAAACAGCTCATTCTACACTCTGGACTATGTATACATAAAGTCCTTTAGTTTTACTTTTCTTCAGTCACTATTGAGGACATGAATTGCAAAATAGTGCAGTCAGCACATGATTTGTAGTCAGGGAACAAGGTAGTCTATTCCAGTAAATGGAGTGATAGTCTGGGTGATAATGAGTCACAAAATAGAATGGATTATCACTGACCTGTGAAAAGAGTAACATTGAAAACTGGATGAGATCCAAGTCAGATATTAGGGAAAGAAGAGGTAGGCCAATGTCAGAAATGTAATATCATAGCTCAGGAAGAGTCAAGATCTGAAAACTGGCCAAAGAGAAGGAGATGCCAAAACTTAAGCAATGGTGAGCATCAGAGCCAGGTCCTTGAGTCCAGCACAGCATCAGGGCCAAGAGAAATGAAAGAGGAAGGAAGGAGACTCTGGGGAACATTTTTGCCTTTTTCTTTATTAACCCTGCCTCTCCCCCCATGCTTACCAATTTCTCATAATATAATGAACGGTCTGAGAGGCTGGATTTGGGTTCCCCTCTTCTCTGATCTTAATTAGCATTAAGCATGCTATGAATCAAGTGACATTTTAATTAATTTAATTTGGGGAATAAATGAATAAAGAAGTGATAATAGTGTATCCAATGAGCAAAAGGGCATCCACTCTGTATTCTGCCAAATCTGTTTCTTTCATGGTATTATTCATGCATGTTCTCATCAGTCGAGTATAAGGGAATTCCCTCTATGTAGTCTTCATAACTCAGAGGATTGTTTTTTAGTCTTGGGCAATCTGATCAATGAGAAAAGTTAGTTCTTTTACTATTCATTTATTTGATAATTGTGAGTCAAAATTTTTCATGCTGATAGCTATTATTCCTTCATTATTTGTGTCTTCACGTCCTTTTTGCGGGGGAGAGGATATATGTCTTAACTTGGGTTCCCCAGAAGCTGCTGTGAGAACAGGTTGTGAAAGCTAATTGATTTGGTTGGTGATCCTGGAAAACACTGGTAGGACAGTAGGGGATTGACATGTGGAGATAAAGAGGCCTCTAATGTGTGTACTTTTGAGCAGATTATCAGCAAAGGTACATGGAGCTTAATCCCATTACGAGTCTGAGAAATTCAGGATTAGAGAACTGGGATAATTACACTCTCCTGTTACCCCTTGGCTGGGCAATGCTGGGAGATGGTGGGGATGCTGGGAGATGCTGAGAGATGCTGGGGGTGCTAGGAGATGTTGGGAGGTGCTGGGGATTGCTAGGAGAGGTGAATTTCATCCCCTGGAATTTCCATCCATCACCAGGTGGGACAGAGAAATCTCTTAATGCAGGAGCCGGCCTTTGGAAATTGTTCAGATTTCGCTCAAGCTGTGTTGGTTGAGAGAACAAGGGAAAACACTAACTGTGTCTACTATAAGACAGCTTACTTTGTTCCTCAATAATTATTCATCTGAAATTTATACTGTGGGGGTAAGATTATCTCTTGTTTACTTTCAAAATACTTGGACAACTAAGCCAAACGATTTTATGATACTATATTGATTTCACAGTAGTTTTGAGACAATTTTTAGCTTTTGCATTTCAAAATGTTACATATATGGTAGAATGGGCCTTCTCTCATTATAACTTTTTTTCCCAATTGCTATTTTCTATTAATGACTAAAGTTACAGATAAAATTTAGAATAATTTTGCTACTATAAAATATCATTGGGATTTTTCTTGGCCTCGCTCATGCCACTATTAGCCTTACACAAGAATTTGGGAGGCACTCCAATCTTTCTAATATCTGTTCTTTTCATCTCCATAAAACATCTTTTTTTTAAGATGTCAGTAAAACTTTTTCCTAAGTTAGTCTTTGGATTTTTCCCTGTCATATTTTTGCATATGAAACTTTCATATTCATATTTGATTTCATGATGGATGGGATCTTTGGGGTCTTAAGATGAGAGCTAGAAATGTCTGGGGAGGGGGCTTGGTAAAAGATGAGATGGGGGATAGAAGGCTGTTTCTCTCAGAGACTGGTTCTTGGTGCCACGAAGAGAAGATAGAAGGGGAGGGAACTTTTTCACTGGGGGACTCCAGGTGACAAGGCCCATAGCCAGAGGATACATTTTGGTTCTTAGTGGTGACATGTAGCTGAGAGAGGGTAGAGGGAATCTGTGACACCTGGCTGACACTTGGGCAGTGGGGATTCCTATGGATTATCACCTAGATGGTTTGCTGCTTTGACAGATGAAATCTGTGGTGTGGAAATCAATGTGTTAATACCAGATACCAAAAAGCAAGTAGCAAAGTGTAGAGATGCCTGAAGTGGCTTCAAGAGGAGAACTGGCCTGAGTACAGGAGTTACAGGGATGGTCCTGGAGCAGCCAGGGCAGAATGGATAGAGTTAGGGGTAACCTATAAAAGGGAAAGAGTTTTTTTCTATCCTCTATCGAGCAAAGTTCTTTCTTACTTGGATGAACAGTATTCATCAAGACAGTAAAGAAATGCACATGCTAAAACAGATGAAGACCCTCTGGTCTAGGGGCAGCTCTCTAATTAGCTATAATAAGGTAATGGCCTTCGTGCTGTCATCTGAGGGGATGTTTTAAAATTTTCTGCCTGAGTCAAGAGAAGCTGTCACCCATCCCTTTCCCTCTTCAGAGTGGTCCTGCCTTCTCACACAGAACATAAATGAGGGGTGAATGGTCACAGCCAAGGTAACTCACCACAATAAAGCAAAAATGAAATCTAATTAATAAAAATTTAAAAAGGTAATTAATAAAAATCTTCCAATGAGGTGGACATTTATGGCATTCGATGCAATTCAGTAAATGTGTATTGGACACCTATACATTCTATGCACTCATTTGGGAATGGTCTGTGATTATTTTTAACCTTCTTTGAAAAAAGAAATAAGACTTTTTCCTTTATCATTGATCAGCACAGATAATGCAAAACTTATATTTCTCTATACAATATCCCTTAGCAACTCCTTAGCAACCTTCAAATGAGCTAGCTTTCACCAGTGAAGTCCACAGAACTAAAAATTTTTAACAAGCTTCTTCCTTTTGCCACTAAACCTTTCATTTCAAATGTTTTATAAGAGACATAAAATAATGTTTCCCATAAAGGTTTAAATTATTCGTTATCAAGTACTCCTTCCTATCATAATATCTAGCATAATATTATGAACAATAAATGTCTGCTGAATTAAATCTCATTAAATATAATGTCTGGAAAAATCTAGGAGAAAAAGTACACTTCTTTTGTGAGATAGGCAGAATCATGTCCCCCCCACCTCTGCCCAAAAGATATTCACATCATAATCCCTGAAATTTGTGAATAGATATTCTTACAAGGCAAGGTGAATTATGATTGCAGATAGAATTAATGTCACTGGTAGAAAAAACCCAGCTGCCAATGCATGAGACATAAGAGATGTGGGTTCTATCCCTGGGTCGGAAAGATCCCCCAGAGAAGGAAATGGGGATCCATTCTTGCCTGGAGAATACCATGGACAGAGGAACCTGGTGGGCTATAGTCCATGGGACTGCAAAGAGTCTTACATGCCTGAAGCCACTTAGCATGCACACACTCACACACATATTCTTATAAGGTAAGGAGGAATTGAGACTGCAGATAGAACTAACATCACTGACCTTGAGATGGAGAGCATCCTGGACATTTAGGTGTGCTTGGCATAATTACAAGTGTCCTTAAATAGGGAACATGGAGGCAGGACAGTCAGAACAGAGAGCACAGAGTTCGCACCATGAGAAAGACTCAGTTGGACCTTGCTGACTTTAACCATGGAAGAGGGCCATAAGCCAAGGAAGGAAGGTAGTCTTTAGAAACTAAGGAAGCCAAGAAAATAGACACTCCCCTAAAACCTCCAGAAAGAAACACAGTCCTGCTGACACCTTGATTTTAGCCCAATGAGATCCATTTTGGATTTCTGGACCCCAGCATTATAAGATAAGATGTTTGCATTGTTTTAAGCCACTAAGATAGTGGTAAGTTATTATAGCAGCAGTAGGAAACAACTTGCATAAAAATAAGTCCTTGTGGTTCATAATATAAATTTCTGTCCTTTTTCTCATAGATGGTATTTGCCAGCTTCCCGATGGTACCATCTAACTAACTGAGCATCCAGATACCTGAATAAGCTCCCACCCTCTACCTGGAAATGTTAACAGCTGTGTTTATAAATCATCTACTTCAAAAGCTTTGAACTCCACTTATGTGATTCTCTTTGCCTCTGCTTCAGCCAATAAGAACAAATGCAAAAACCTAAACCTAACTAACAAAACAAAGATAGCCTGGCATTTTCATTACCTTCCATGTCACGAATATCAATTGTCAAAATTTTTACAGTCTGACCACAACCTCCTAGCCTTCTAAATTGCTAAGGCCCACGTTCCCATCTTTTAATGTACTGGTACTCTGGCTTCCAGTGTATGATGTTGTTCAGTCACTAAGTCATGTCCAACTCCTTGAAATCCTATGGGCTGCAGCACTCCAAGCTTCCCTGTCCTTCACTATCTCCCTGAGTTTGCTCAAACTTATATGCATTGAATCAGTGATGCAATCCAACCATCTCATCTTCTGTCACCCCCTTGTTTTCCTTCCCTCAATCTTTCCCAGCATCAGGGTCTTCTCCAATGAGTTGGCTCTTTGCATCATGTGGCCAAAGAACTGGAGATTCAGCTTC
Organism: Bubalus kerabau; assembly: GCF_029407905.1. Taxonomy (NCBI): domain Eukaryota; kingdom Metazoa; phylum Chordata; class Mammalia; order Artiodactyla; family Bovidae; genus Bubalus; species Bubalus kerabau. The sequence goes on from NC_073626.1 coordinate 167,517,415, forward strand.
AGCATCAGTCCTTCCAGTGAATACTCAAAGTTGATTTTTTTTAGGATTAACTGGTTTGAACTCCTTGCTGCCCAGAGGACTCTCAGGAGTCTTCTCAAGACAACACCACAATGTATGTATGCTAAACCACTTCAGTCATGTCCAACTCTTTACGACCCTATGGACCATAGCCCGCCAGACTCTTCTGTCCATGGGATTCTCCAGGCAAGCATACTGGAGTGAGTTGCCATGCCCTCCTCGAGGGGATCTTACCAAATCAGGGTTTGAACACAGGCCTCTTACATCTCCTGCATTGACAGGTGGAGTCTTTACTATTAGTGCCTACTGGGAAGCCACAATGTATAATGTCAATTTCTGTGGCATAATATTCCCAAAAAAGCTTTTTATCAAACTACCAGCATGAGGCATTGAAACTGAGTTGAAAAGAAGAGTGTACAACCAATTCTTGGGAGCCCTAGGGCCTAGCCTGTCACTGTGCTAAGCACCACCCCCCAGCTCCCCTACGTTTTCCCTCTCTGAGAAATCCTATTTATAGCCCTTCTCTTCCACTTTCCTGTCTTAACCTCCCATGTGATGACATGGATTTACTCTCTTTGAAGCTTTATCAGCAACTTACACTCAAGAATATCTCAAGTCTGGAATCCCTATAACAATCTACACTTTGCCTCCAATCAGATATCGGAGAGCTGGGTGGAAAAGGACTCAACTGGTTGGATTAGCATCTCTAGAAATGGACAGAGTCTCCTTGTTTTGAAGTTCTCAATGCTGCTGACCACACCCTGGCTTTAGCATCACTGGTTCTTCATTTATTGCCCTTGAGAACCTTAACTGATCACCTCAAATCCGGGCTCCTGCCCCACTACCATACATGCGTTGAAAATCTCAGCATTGATATTGGCAAGAATATGAAGGTCTTTGGGGAAATCATTCAACATTATGTTCTGACTGCCTCAGAATTTCTTCTTCATGCATCTTCATTTTAGTGTCTTACCTCCAATTACAGGAGATATTTTTCATCCTATTTGAAGCCCATTCCTTCACTTTGACTCATTTCCTCAGCACTCGCATGTCTCGGAATTTCCTTCATCAGTGGAGTTCTCTCTACACCCAAACATACAGCTCCTTGCAGACTGAACCTCTTCTTTCAGTGCTAAACATCTTCTGGTCTCTTCCAATTCTGAAAAAATAAAATTTCTTTACATCAACATCTTCCTTTCCTGTTATCATGTCTTTTTCTCATGTTGGGTTCTAGACAGAGTCACCTACACATGGCAGAGCCTCTTCTTTTCTGGTTCATTGGTTTTCCCCTCATTTTTCACTTCCAGACAATTCTCAAGTCTTACCATCCTCTCCACTCCCACCTTCAACACACAGACACTCCCCCCCCCACACACAAACACACTCACATGTTAAACTACTATGATTTCTATGAATTGTGACTTTACCTTCTTTCCTCTGTCTGCGGTCTTTTCCCTCTATCCATTTTTTAAAGATGGTCATATTAGCAAATACCTCTCTCTTTATTATAAAATTCTTATGGGCAATATTATCCACTTGTATGGTTTTAACTATTTTTTAATGAGAATGATGCCCAAATACATATCTCCACCCCATTTTTTCCACTTTTTACATGAATACTACATGAGAAACTCCAATCCAAAGGATCAAAACTAAATTCAATTTTTTTTGTCTTCAAACCTACTTGCCTTCCTCTATTATCTGTCTCACCCATGAGTATCCATTCAGGCAAGAAGCCTGGAAGTTATCTTTAAGCCCTTCCTCCCCTCTGTAGTATTTCCATGCCCAGCCAACCATGAAGCCCTAAATATTTCGTGAACCCATGAATTTCCCCCCTTATTAAGACTTTAATTATTTTTATGAGAATTATTGCAGAGCTTTCCCACTGATCTCTTTTTGCTGTTGTTTAGTTGTCAAGTCATGTCCGACTCTTTTGTGATTCCATGGGCTGTAGCCCACCAGTCTCCTCTGTCCGTGGAATTTTCCAGGCAAGAATACTGGAGTAGGTAACCATTTCCTTCTGCAGGGGGTCTTTCTGACCCAGGGATTGAATCTGCATCTCCTGCCTTAATTGGCAGATGGATTCTTTACCACTGAGCCACTTAGGGGACCCCAAGAATACTGGAGTGGGTAGCCTATCCCTTCTTCAGCTTATCTTCCCGACCCAGGAATTAAACAAAACCAATCAACCAATCAATCAATCACTATATCTTATATTTAAAAAAATGCTTAGTGACTCTGCCTGGCCTACATGGTGCAGTATGAGCTTTGATCACATCAGAAAGATCCCCACTGTCCTGCTCTCTGTTTTCTTTTCCTCTGCTGCACCTTATCTCAGACCCAGTGAGCCAGCAGTCCTGAATTTTAACAAGCCCCCACTCACACTATGCTAAATTCACCTCTGCTGCTGCTGCTGCTAAGTCGCTTCAGTCGTGTCCAACTCTGTGAGACCCCATAGACGGCAGCCCACCAGGCTCCCCCATCCTTGGGATTCTCCAGGCAAGAACACTGGAGTGGGTTGCCATTTCCTTCTCCAATGCATGAAAGTGAAAAGTGAAAATGAAGTCATTCAGTCCTGGCCAACTCTTAGCGACTTCATGGACTGCAGCCTACCAGGCTCCTCCATCCACGGGATTTTCCAGGCAAGAGTACTGGAGTGGGTTGCCATTGCCTTCTCCAAAATTCAACTCTACATTGATGCAAACTTTTTCCTCTACTAGGAGTCCCTTGTGCATGCATGTGAAGTCATTTCAGTCATGTCTGACTCTTTGCAACGCTATGGACTGTAGCCCACCAAGCTCCTCTGTCCGTGGTATTCTCTAGACAAGAATACTGGAGTGGGTAGCCATGCCCTCCTCCGGGAGATCTTCCCAACACAGTGACTGGACACACATCTTTTGTGTCTCCTGCATTGGCAGGTGGGTCTTTACCACTAGCATCACCTGGGAAACCTGGGAAGCCTAGGAATCCCTTACTCCTTATGTATCTGGTTGACTGCTTCATACCTGACTTCACACCTGCCTGAATACTCCTGTGAGCTCTCTGGGCTTCCTCTGTACTGTGAGCTAAACATTCCACTGTTTTGAAATCTTTTACTTAACCTGTTTCTCTTATAGAATTAAGCTATCCCCTAGCAAGGAGGAGGTCATATTAATAATGAAGAATATAGCACAGAACTTGGCACACACTCTGTAAATATTGGTTTTACCTGATGTGGGACTATTAAACATCATTAAACTCTCTCCAGCACCAGCACAGAATTCTTGATGAACGTTGAACAATTAATAAGTGTGCTGAATGAAATCAACATTCCTGTGGCTTCTAATATATCAGTAAGAGAGAAAAGAAGGAAGGATGGCAGGGAGGAAGCAAAAGGTAGCAAAAAGCTTTCTAATGGATTTTCTCTGTAAACTAGCAATTCTACTGGAGAAAGGGTCAATGTCAGGGTGAATGTAACGGAGAAGATGAAAGAAGTACAGTGAAGACTCATTCAAACACCATTCTGTCCAAGACTTACACCAAGGCGGTCCACGGTATACTTAGCAGTGTCTGACTGTTTGCCACCTGTTGAACTGCAGCCTGCCAGACCCCACTGTCCATGGAATTTAGAACACTGGAGTGGGTAGCCATTTCCTACTCCAGTACATCTGACCATTGAGAGTGAAAGTCATGTCTTCAGTTCAGTCGCTGTCGTGTCCGACTCTTTGTGACCCCATGAGCTGCAGCACGATAGGCTTCTCTGTCCATCACCAACTCCAGAGCTTACTCAAACTCATGTGGATGATGCCATCCAACCATCTCATCCTCTGTTGTCCCCTTCTCTTCCTGCCTTCAATCTCTCCCAGCATCAGGGTCTTTTCCAGTGTGTCAGTTCACATCAGGTGGCCAAAGTATTGGAGATTCAGCTTCAGCATCAGTCCTTCCAATGAATATTCAGGACTGATCTCCTTTAGGATGGACTGGTTGGATCTCCTTGCAGTCCAAGGGACTCTCAAGAGTCTTCTCCAACACCACAGTTCAAAAGCATCAATTCTTCTATGCTCAGCTTTCTTTATAGTCCAACTCTCACATCCATACATGACTACTGGAAAAACCATAGCTTTGACTAGATGGACCTTTGTTGGTAAAGAAATGTGTCTGCTTTTTAATATGCTATCTAGGTTGGTCATAGTTTTTCTTCCAAGGAGTAAGCGTCTTTTAATTTCATGACTAAAGTCACCATCTGCAGTGATTTTGGAGCCCCCCCTGAAATAAAGTCTCTCGCTGTTTTCATTTTTTATCCGTCTATTTGCCATGAAGTGATGTGACCAGATGCCATGATCTTAGTTTTTAGTTGTGTCTTGGTGGATACCAAATACTCTTTAAGCAGTGACTTTGTACTATTTTCAGTGAGGCTTAGACCAAGATCCATTGCTGTTTCTTCCTTCAGCCAGAAGAGGGAGAGATAGAGCACAGTCTTTGGTCTGCAACTTTACACTAATTTAGGACATAGCTTCCTTTCCTTTCCCAAGGGGCTTTCCAGGAGGCCTAGAGGTAAAGAATTCACTTGCTAATGCCTGCAAATGCAGGAGACATGGGTTTGATCCCTGAGTCAGGAAGAAGCCCTGGATAAGGAGATGGTAACCCACTCCAATATTCTTACTTGGGGAAATCCCATGGACAGAGGAGCCTGACTGGCTTCAGTCCACAGGGTTGCAAATGAATGGGACAGTACTGAGCAACCAAACAACAACTTCTTTTTCCAACCACCTTATGTTTCTCCAAGCTGGTCTGCCTCTAGGGGGATTTCTGTTATCCATTGTGCTATTTACTATCTCACCATTACATATTCACTGCTGCCCATGGCAATTTTTCTTCTGTCAAAATAGGCAAAATTTTTTTTAAAAAGTGTTTTTAATGGTAAGATAAGGCTAAAACCCATGGGTTAACTGTACGGTCAGTTCATTATAAAGCCAAGGATAAGTAGATACACAAAAGTTTATTTTAAAATCCTTTCTGCCTAACCTTCATTGGGCAATGGAAATATACAGATCTTCTAAGCTCTTTTTCACCTCTTCCCCAATCCCATCAATTCTGTCATTGCTAGTACATGAGTCAACCAGCCTCTTAAATCACTGCTTGCCTTTAGTGTCATATCTAGTTTGCAGCTCTGCAAACAACTCAGTTGTCAGAGGAGACAGATCTGGGCGTAATATCACTTGCAAATGATTTATTCCATAAAGTACATAAAAATGCATTTTGAACTCCTAAGCTTATTATTCCCATAGTAAACAATGGTGTAAAGAGACTCTCTTAATTTGCTCACAGTGTGAGAAGTGTCAAGGGGAAGTCATATTACATCTACCATCTTTTGCATTATCGGTTAACTAATAGGGTTGATGAGGGAAAAGCCACTTGTATTAAGTGATTGGAAATAATCTCACTGTGAAGACATGTTGAAGACAGGAAGCCAGACTCCAGAGGAAACTAATCTCTCTCCATTTCCTTTATTTCTCCTAAATGGCTTTTTGTTTTATTTTGCTTTGTTAGAGTGGCACTGTTATGTGAAGCCTAAATGAAGCCGGGTGCAATTCTTTTAAGATGTTTCGCTACAGAAAAGGAGAGAGAGTCGTTTAAGAGAAGTGAACAAATAATCGCCTGCCAACGTTTTTCCATGAAGCCTAGATGACATTTTGGGTAAGACTATTCTTTACTGAGACAGGCTGTGTCTTGCACTCCTAGGCATTTAGCATCTTTGTTTCCCACCTATTAAATACCAAGAGCATGCTATAGTTATCATGAGTCAGTTGCACACATTTTCAAAGAGTTTTTTGAGGAGACAGAATGGCCTCTAATCAAGAAAGGCCACTTGGCGAGTGAGACTAGCACTGACATACATATACCACCATGTGTAAAGTGTGAACAGCCCTTGGAAAAGACCCTAATGCTGCAAGAGATTGAAGGCAGAAGGAGAAGGGGGTGGCAGAGGATGCGATGGTTAGATAGTATCACTGACCTAATGGACTTGAATTTGAACAAACTCCAGGAGATAGGGAAAGACAGGGAAGCCTAGTGTGCTGCAGTCCATGGGGTTGCAGAGTTGGACACAACTTAGCAAATGAACAACAACAGCATTGTGTAAAATACTTAGCTAGTGGGAAGCTGCTATACAGCACAGGGAGCTCAGTTTGATACTCTGTGATGACCTAGAGGGGTGGAATGGGAGGTTGGGAGAGAGGCTCAAGAGGAAACACACACACACACACACACACACACACACAGCAGAAACTAACACAACATTGTAAAGTAATTTTACTCCAGTTAAAAAATAAATAAATAAAAGAAAGGCCACTTGGAAGTGCCTCAAACTATGTGAGGTCATCTTGACACTTTGTTTTATCAGAGTGTTTTAATTAATATCACTGACAAACATGGGGATTTGCAGACATAGGAGGGCTTGAAGTAACACATGCAGAGAGGCTAGACACCACTTCAGTTCAGTTCAGTCGCTCAGTCGTGTTTGACTCTTTGTGACCCCATGAATTGCGGCATGCCAGGCCTCCCTGTCCATCACCAACTCCCGGAATTCACTCAGACTCATGTCCATCGAGTCAGAGATGCCATCCAGCCATCTCATTCTCTGTCGTTCCCTTCTTCTTCTGCCCCAATCCCTCCCAGCATCAGAGTCTTTTCCAATGAGTCAACTCTGCATGAGGTGGCCAAAGTACTGGAGTTTCTTGGTAGGTATTTTATAAAGAGCAGCTGCATTATTGTGAGGAAATATAGAAAATATAATGATGAATGAAGACTCACTCTTGTGCTCAAAGGAAAAATTACTGGAGAAAACACATATGTAAGCATGCACCTTGGTGACGAAACATGTGAGCCCAATGGTCAGGGATGTGGGGGTTGGAAAAGAACTGAATTTAAATTGCGTGAAGACTATCAAGCGTCCCTGGTAGCTCAGCTGGTAAATCTGCCTGCAATGCGGGAGAACTGGATTCAATCCCTGGGTTGGGAAGATCCTCTAGAGAGGGGAATGGCTACCCATCCCAGTATTCTGGGCTAGAGAATTCCATAAACTGCATAGTCCATGGGGTCCCAAAGAGTTGGACATGATTGAGCGACGTTTACTTTCACTTGTCCAGCTTCTAGATCTTAAATGAGCACTCATGCTACTGTGGAGTGAAAGTGTGGTTCTAATCTGGAAAAGTGTGAAAAGTGTTAGTCGCTGAGTCGTGTCTGAGTCTTTGCGGCCCTGTGGACTGTAGCCTGCCAGGCTCCTCTGTCCGTGGGATTCTCCAGGCAAGAATACTGGAGTGTGTAGCCATTTCCTCTCCCAGGGGCTCTTTCCAACTCAGGGATTGAACTGGGTCTCCTGCATTATAGGTGGATTCTTTACTGTGTGAACCACCCGGGAAGCTCTCCAGGTACCAACTACATACTGGGTTGGCCAAAAAGTTCATTTGTAACATTTAACAGAAAACCCCAAGTGAACTTTTCGGCCAACCTAATAATTTCCATCCAAAGTCTGAGGTGAAAACAGAGATGAACGGATTAGTTTATCGTAAACTTCAGCCTAGGATTCAGCTAATACTTAAGTATAGCCAGAGAGGAAAATTCAAAATTGCCTTAGGAAATTAATGTTAAATCTTTTTAAATATCCATTAACAGGAAAAGTTTTTGCCTTTGAATAAAATAGACAATGACTTTATTGCACTTCCATTTCTTATGAATATTTTCTTTCAATACCTATTTAATCCCTAATGTTTCACGTGCCAGTGTTTTTAATACAGTTTTGATTCCCAGACTCATATGTACCCTTGGCTTATCTAATAACATTTCACATTCTTTCTGTTCTTTTTTTCTCTGTATGTTTTATTTATGATTGTGACTCCTACTTCTATTGCTATTTGCAAGGTATTTTAGTGTTTGTTTTTATTCTTTTACATAAACCCACCCATTTAGTGCTTAACCATATTTACTGAATGCATACTGTGGGAAGCTATAATATTTATTTATTGCTTTGAGGAACTAGGATGTCTAATAACAAGGTTATTTCGGTATAAGTTATAAATGTAACATAAAAAGAAATAAGAAAGTATAGGTTGGTGAAATTCTCAAATGATTGTAAATATACCCTGTTCTAGAGTCAGTTGAGTCTCTGGGCATTTTAAAAACTGAAGTTTGCCATTTTAATTGCTTTCAATTGGGGAATATTCAATCCCATAGCATGTTTGATAAAGTAAATTAAAACAATTCCCTGAGATACTTAGTCTGGTTTTTCTTCTACTCTCGTTACCGGAAGAAAAAAGGCAACAACAACAACAAAAAGACAGCAAATAATCCAGTTTTAAATTATATGTAATATGCAACACTTCAACCTTATCTTAGGCTTAGTAACTTAGAATATTACAAGTTTATAAACTATACAATGAAAAAAAAATGGATGGAGATTTCAAAGAAATCTGACTTAATAATGTAGCAGGCAGCCAGCTGTTACCTGCAGTTCCTTTTCAGAATAAAGTACTGATTTGACAGTGGTTGGTTACCCAAAGAGAGTATCTTGGCATCCAAGAAATACAGAATCCCATTGCAGTGAAATCTGATCTCTTAGGACCCAGTTCTCTCTGCAAATCCAAGGGAACCATATGGCCATTAACATCTGGGTTTGTGGAATCTGATGGCACTGGGTTCAAATCCCTGTGACTATCAGGTAATTGTCTGAAGGCCAAGTTCTTTGTCTTCTTCAGTAGCATATTTTGACATCCAAGAATGATCATCTTCTCACTGAGCTTAGTGCATCCTCAGATTGCTTTTAACATAGCACTCCAGCAGAATTAGATGGCTGAATATTATGGCCAAAATATAGTAACTAGGTATATTATCTGTTAGTCACCAAAACATTTCCTCTACCCTATCCATTCCTATACTAACAGCCAGTACAATATCAGGATAACACACGCCCATCTCTCTCTCACCACGTACCAGATATGATCCAAGTCTTTCAGGTGCGTAAGTGTGTGTGCTCAGTTACGTCCAGGCTCCTCTATCCATGGGCTTTTCCAGGGAAGGATGTTGGAGTGGGTTGCCATTTCCTCCTTCAGGGGATTTTCCTGACCCAGGGATTGAACCTGTGCCTCCTGCATTGCAGGCAGATTCTTTACCATGGATCCATTGGGAAAGTCTAGTTCTTCTGGCATAATATGCCAATTCATTAATTCCTTTGGGGCAAGTTGAATGCTTGATTCTGAGATCTGGTAACCATAAAATCTAAATTCTTCACAAATAATGCTTAGTTAGACAGTATGAGTCGATAACTTAAAATGAACAACTAAAGCATAGCAAAACATTCTCTTATTAGAGTGGAGTTAAAAGAGAAAAAAGAAATATGGTACTAAATAGCAGGCATCTTTTATAACTTTACATACTCAGCTGGTGCAGTGAACCCCACCTACTCTCCCACACACATTTTGGATAAAATACAATAACAATCATAAACCTACATCTATATCTGATATCATCATATTTAGTATCACTTTATCTCTAATATCATGTTATATCTCTTATCTCTTATATGCATGCTCAGTCACTCAGTCATGTCTGATTCTTTTCGACTCCATGGTCTGTAGACTACAAGGCTCCTCCATCCATAGAATTTTCCAGGCAAGAATACTGGAGCAGGTTGCCATTTCCTACTCCAGGGGATCTTCCCGACATAGGGACTGAACCCTAGTCTCCTGCATCTCCTGCATTGGCAGGCAGGTTCTTTATATATCTCATATGACCTATCTTATGTCTCTATCTATATCTATGGCTAAGCATTTGCCTATATTTTTAGCTTGAATCCATATCTGAATCTGGATCTATAATTTGTAGTAGAAAACTGTCCTCTCTACTAGATGATTGTACTCCCCTGGTTAGAAAAATTATCTTCAAGCAGAATCAAGGACATTTGCAGTAAGCAGTCTTTGAGCGTGTAGATACAAGTTCCAGAAGATGTGGGAAGCCTCTACTTTAGGGACCATACTCAGCAATCAAGTGAGAAAAACTCATGGGTGTTGGTCTAAGAGATTATATTGATTTTTCAATGATTTGAACGTTACTAGTTAATCTAGTTGTGCTCATACATGGCCAAAGGCAACAATGAAATGGAAAACAATAATAATCACATCACAGCTACACTAATGCCTAATATCGATTTCTCTTAAGAGTGTTTTCTTAACAACTATAACAAATGTGTATAATTCCAACTGGGTTAGCCAAATGGAATTCTGCCAATTTTCAAGAATTAGAGAGTCATGCCCAGAAATAGGGTATTTTATTTTGGGGAAGGATTTCCTCAACAAGAACACATGGAAAACTAGCAGAGTTTGTGCATGACCCTCACTCATCAGCCCAGGTCTGACAGTATTATGCCACTTCCTACCTTCTGACTTTTGTGTGTTTTCTGAGTGGAAAAACCCCATTTATGACAACTCTTTGGAAGCAGAGGTATCGTAAAACCAACAGAACAACTTCGTGATCCGTTGTGGTCCATTGACTAATTGTGCTGAAATGGGGACACAGCTTCTGGGCCAGACATCACAAAGATGTGGAGACATAGAAAGAGCTACCTACAATCTTGAAAATCTCTTAAGTGAAGTGCCTGAGGCCCTTCTCCTTACTGAGCACTGAAAGTTGTCAAATCTGACTTGTAGTTCCTATGATTCATCCTGGGGAAAGCCATCATTCATGTTTCATTTTTTCCAACAGATGAGAAGTTCAAAACTGTTGATTTAACATGCGGATGTTCACATCAGCTGAATTATCTTCTAATGGCACTTTTCATAAAATATTTTTTAAATCTTTATCAGTCATGATTTTTTAACATTTCATATAAAACTCATTTTTAATATTACTCCTGCGATCTGCATTAACATTTGCTATGAACATTGGGTAAAAAATTATTGGGGCTTGACATTGACATTTTTTAGTGAAATATTCATCAGAAGGGAGAGTTTTAGCAGTTGATTAGTGAATGCACCTGAAAACATCATTTTGCATTTGTTTCCACTTGCCCACAGGATAAAGTCACCCCAACCCCATCCTACATGTCAGGGAGTTCACAATCTGGACTCAAGTTCTCTCTGCTTCTTGCCTCCCACCACTCCCTGCCTCTCCTTCTGTTAAATTTCTAACTGAACTTGCAATTTACGGCTCTAAAACCTGCCTATACTTGCCCATGCTAATCCCTGTACCTGAAGTTTCCTTCTTATCTGTGTTTTAAACTTTATTTTATATTGGAGTAAAACTGATTTACAATGTTGTGCTAGTTTCAAGTGTATAGTATACTGATTAGTTAAATACATATATCTGTAAAGACACTTGCTCCTTGGAAGGAAAGCTATGACAAAGCTTGTTGTTCAGTTGCTCAGTGGTATCTGACTCTTTGCGATCCCATGGACTGCAGTAATCTGGGTTTCTTGTCCTTCGCTGTCTCCTGGAGTTTGCTGAAACTCATGTTCATTGAGCCAAGAGAATGCACTGGTCACGGCAAACACCCTCTTCCAACAACGCAAGAGGTAACCCTACACATGGACATCACTGGATGGTCAATACCAAAATCAGATTGATTATATTCTTTGCAGTTGAAGATGGAGAAGTTCTATATGGTCAGCAAAAACAAGACCAGGAGCTGACTGTGGCTCAGATCATGAGCTCCTTATTGTAAAGTTCAGACTTAAATTGAATATAATAGGGAAAGCAACTAGGCCATTCAGGTATGACAAACCTAGATAGCATATTAAAAAGCAGAGTTACCACTTTGCTGACAAAGTTCCATATAGTCAAAGCTGTGGTTTTTCCAGTAGTCATGTATGGATGTGAAAGTTGGACCATACAGAAGGCTGACTACTGAAGAATTGATGCTTTTGAATTGTAGTGCTGGAGAAGACTCTTGAGAGTCCCTTGGACTGCACAGAGATCAAATCAGTCAATCCTGAAGGAAATCAGTCCTGAATATTCATTGGAAGGACTGATGCTGGAGCTGAAGCTCCAGTACTTTGGCCACCTGATGTGAAGAGCTGACTCGTTGGAAAAGACCCTGATTCTGGAAAAGATTGAAGGCAAAAGGAGAAGGGGGCAGAGGATGAGATGTTTAGATAGCATCACTGGCTCAATGGACATGAATCTGAGCCAACTCCAGGAGACAATGAAGGACAGGGAAGTCTGGTGTACTGTAGACTATGGAGTTGCAAAGAGTCAGACAAGACTTAGCAAATAAACGGCAACAAAAGTTCTTTCTCAGATTCTTTTCTCACATAGGTTATTACAGAATATTGACTAGAGTTCCCTGTGCTATACGGTAGGTGCTTGTTGATAATCTATTTTGCATATAGTAGTGTATATATATTAATCCCAAACTCCTAATTTAAGTCTCTCCCTTTGACCAAGCATAATTTTGTTTTCTAAGTCTGTGAGTCTGTTTCTGTTTTGTAAGTAAGTTCATTTGTATCATTTTTAGAGTTCATGTGTAAGTGATTTCATATGATATTTGTCTTTCTCTGACTTACTTCACTTAGCATGATTAGAAAGCATAGCTCTCCTAAAGGTATGCTCAAACATCACCTCTTCTGATAAATCTGACATCTTCCATCTTTCATCATCACTTCCTCTCCTGGACTTTCTAAAAACTCTTACTACTCCTTTCTAGTATGTTCTTTTAAGTACCCTATTAACCTGATTGTCTCTGCCACTAAATTATGACCTTGTGAAAGATGGGTCCTTAAGACATATCTTAATATCCCTAAACAACAAGCATAGTGTCTGGCACACATGGCCATTCTTAGTAGACAATCAAATGTGTGTCGATTATGTAAGGAACCATAAAGATGTGCAAAAAGCTTTATCAGACTCACATTGGCTGCAACAGAGCTAAGAAAAACAGGACCAGGTGTTTATTAAATTTTTAATATGTGGCTGACATTGCATTAAGTGCTTCACATATGAAGGAAAATAACACTCTGAAATATTAATCTTTGCACTTTGCTTTTTAGTGTTTCTTGTACTTGACTCTTCCTCTAGTTGGGTCAGTGGCATCCATTTCACTTTACAGAGACTTAGAATCATTTCAAAAGGGAAAAATGAAGGAAGAAACTATATTTGAATGTTAAAACTTTCTAAACAGGCTCTTGGGTTTCATAACAGGAATAACATCTTGAAAGCCAAAATTTTCCACTTGAAATAAAATGTTCTTTTTAAGGGAAGGAAAAGCTATTGGGTTAGCACCAAAGGAAGCAGGGCATTGTGTTTATGTCACAATAGATTTAGAAAGAGAAGGTGAGAAGGCCCAGCCTAGTCCACTGTCAGAGAGATAAGATGGGGATTAACGTGACTGGGGCCAGAGATGACAGAAAAAGCAAGAAAGGTTTTCACCTTGGTGGAGGTCAATGAGTTAGAATCTGAGGGACCCACAGAAGGAGGTTTAGGCCACCACTGTTGTTGTTTGAGCTTTTCTCTCCCCTGGGAGGGTCACCTCACTGCATCTTAGGATTAGAACATCCCATTAGGGTTCAGGCAAACTCTTCCCTTAGTCTATCTTTTCCTCATTGCCATCTGATGAGTCCTCCTCCCATTCACAATTCTCTAAATATTGCTATCTCTTATGGATCCCCAGCAGAAGTGATTTCCTTCTGCCGTGTGGAAAGAAGTCTGTGACCTGCACTTTTCCAAAGTACTCATCCAAACTCTTTAGCAAAGAGGTGCCCATTTAAAAAGTCTTGACTCCAGTCCTAAAATGGAGGATGAGGTCTCTGAAATGTAGAAAGGCACTTGTAATGTGACCAGGAAAATCCTAGACATATGTGCTTGTGTAGGACTGGACAGTGGTTAAGACATATCCTGTACACAAGAAGAGTTTTATTTAATTGGCACAATAGTAATATGATATAGAAATTACCATCTGAATTTTAAAGGTAAGTAAACCGAGGCCTTATGGCAGAAAGTGAAGAAGAACTAAACAGCCTCTTGATGAAAGTGAAAGAGGAGAGTGAGAAAGTTGGTTTAAAACTCAACATTCAGAAAACTAAGATCATGGCATCCAGTCCCATCACTTCATGACAAATAGATGGGGAAACAGTGGCTGACTTAATTTTGGGGGGCTCTAAAATCACTGCAGATGGTGATTGCAGCCATGAAATTAAAAGATACTTACTCCTTGGGAGGAAAGTTATGACCAACCTAGACAGCATATTAAAAAGCAGAGACATTACTTTGTCAACAAAGATCCATCTAGTCAAGGCTATGGTTTTTCCAGTAGTCATGTATGGATGTGAGAGTTGGACTATAAAGAAAGCTGAGTGCTGGAGAATTGATGCTTTTGACCTGTGGTGTTGGAGAAGACTCTTGAGAGTCCCTTGGACTCAAGGAGATACAACCAGTCCATCCTAAAGGAAATCAGTCCTGGGTGTTCATTGGACGGACTGATGTTGAGGCTGAAACTCCAATACTTTGGACACCTGATGTGAAGAGCTGACTCATTTGAAAAGCCCGTGATGCTGGGAAATATTGAGGGCAGGAGGAGAAGGGGACGAGATGGTTAAATGGCATCACTGACTCAATGGACATGAGTTTGGGTGGACTCCGGGAGTTGGTAATGGACAGGGAGGCCTGGTGTGCTGTGGTTCATGGCGTTGCAAAGAGTTGAACACGACTGAGTGACCCAACTGAAATGAACTGAAACTGAGGCCCAAGGAGTTTAATAATTTGTCCAAGATCATACCATTTGAAGTGTCATAATAAGACCACAAACATAAGCAGACACGACTCCACTATACTGTGTTGTTTGGTCTCTTTTTTTTTTTTTAAAAAAAAGCTAGAGTGTGAATATGTTTGTGTGTGTGTGAGTGTGTGTTTGTGTATGCATGTATGCTAGTGTGAAGCTGATGTTCATTCCAACCGTGGGCATTGACAGATTTCTTCATGCCCATCTTTTCCACACTGAGAACCTGTTTAAAAATACAATGAGTCCACAGCCAACCGTCCTTCCTTTCTTCCCTCTCTTTTCTCTTCATTTCTCTCTTTCTCTTTTCTCTCCCCATATTCTAGGGTCACAGTTCATTGCTAAGCCAAGGAGAAGAGTGTATTTAGAGCAACACTAATGATTCTGGCCACTAACAGGGGAATCTGATCTTCTGGGCTCTTTTCCCAGATCTCCTACTGTGTGATTTTAAACTTGATGAAGCTTCTGTTTATCCAACTGTAAAATACAGGTAATACATTCCTACCTCATGAGGGTTGAGGAACAATTCTGTCATGTAGAGTGCTTTATGATCCATAGACAAAAGGTGGAATCAGTGACAACTTATATGGAAAGTGTTTTCAAACTCACCTCGCCCCTTCTTTCTCTTGGCATCACAACTATGCTAGAGGTGAAGCTGTAAAATGACTCCTTCTTTGGAGACGCACAGAATATTCAAGAAGCTTATCATTATTACATAAAATTTTTTTCTTCAATGCAAGGAGACGGTATATTCTAATAAAAATGTATGATGTAATATTAAGAACAGAAATTCTGAAGTCTTAAGTTATCTCTGAGTGTCCACAAATGAATATTTTTAATTAGCTTTGGCTACAAAAGACACAAATCCAATCTCAACCAATTTAGTGACCCTTAAGAAATCCTGGGCCATGCCACTTAATCTCTCAAAGTCAAAATCAAATATGGATCAAATAAATGTGTCTGTTCTTTTTAGATGTACTTGAGTTGTTTCCTTCATTTGAATAATAAGCTAGAAAAAAGTATCAAGATAAAAAGGGTGTTTTTCTAGATGGAAGATGAATGGATGACAGCTTTCCCAATGTGCTGACTTCTGTCGTTCTCATGCTCAGTGACAAGCACCATATGAATGATTCCACTCGGTTGATTCTGGAGAGTTCCACAGTAAACAGATTGTCAGAGCTGCAGTTGGACCAGCCTGCCACTGCAGCTCACCACAGTGTCGGCATGAAGAAGAGTGCACTTGTTTATTCCTGAAAATGCAACTGGCTTGCCAGAAATTTCATTTTAGCAATTTTAAAGCCAGCATATTTGAACATTAATGAGAACAATTGCTTTTCATTTTGTCTTGGTCAAAGAAGGCTGTAGGGTATGAATACATATTTTTGAAATCTAATTTGGGGCAGAGAGAGGGAAAACATTATAGAAGAGTTTCCCATTCATGAAAAAAAAAAGAAAAGAAATATGACTAATAAACTATTCTTCAAACTATTTATGCCCCTGAATCAACTCATCATCATCATATCAGACTCAGAACTCCTGGTAACAGAGGCTTGAAGCTTGGTACTTATTATTGGCTCATTCTTCTGTTACACATAAATGCCAGCTTGCATACCATGGATTTTACACATACAGAATTCATCAAATTCATCTCTTACTATCCACATCCTCTACCCTATCACAAAAACTGCTAATATCAACAGACTTTTAACTGGTTCCCAGATTCTATTCTTTCTCTGTGCTGAAGCATCCTATGCATGCTGCTAGATTAATCTTTATAAAAATTGCTCTCATTCATAACAGTCAAGTTCCCATTTTTCTCCCAAATAAAGATTACTATCTTTAGTGTGGAACCCAAATCCCTCCTCAATCTAATACCACCTAATTTCCAGTGTCTTTAGTTCAGGCACATTCTACTGCCATAAAGTGAGGTTAACTCCTCCACACAACCCTATGCTTTAGTCACTTTCTTCCATCCTTCTGTTACCATCTTTTGGAATGTTAGTGTCTCTGCTCTTTGTGTCTAGATCCTACTTTGTCCTTAAAACCTAAGCCGTAGGGCATTCTATTCAACAGTGACTTGATGAATGTCTCCTGTTTTCCAGGTTCTGTTCCAAGTGCTCCAACATGGTCCTTTAATTATTTTTCCAGGTGGAAATAATACTTCTGTAAATTCTCATGTCATGCTCTCTGTACTTCTCCTTGCTTTGTGATGCCGTTAAGAGAAGAGATGCTACACTGTCCTGAAAGGGTTGGCACCTTTCTAATGATGGTCTGTGAGGGTTTGAAGTCTCCATAAAGCCCAAGTCCAACTCTTTGTGACCCATTGGACTATAGCCCGCCGGGCTCTTCTGTCCATGGAATTTCTCAAGCAAGTATATGGGAGTGGGTTGATATTTCTCTCTCCAGGGGATCTTCTCAACCCAGGGATCAAACCCACATCTCCTGTGTCTCCTGCATTGCAGGCAGATTCCTTATCTCCTGAGCCATCAGTGAAGTCCCAAAGAGAAACTAGCACATAGTAAGCAAAGGCTTCATAAAGATTTTTTAATTGGGAAAAAAAAAAAGGCACAATATTGTCTGTGAGACATGGAAAAATCCAGAGCAAATATTTGAAGTAGTAAGCTGTAAAATTATGAATTCAGCTGATTTTTATTTTATTAGTCAACTTTGATGAAGACTTCTAAATTGTTGGTTTTGTTTTAAATTTATATGTTGAAAATAAGGCAAGTTTATTCAATCTTCTGAAAACCAAAGTGAGCTTGGCATGTTTGTGTGTGAATACCTTTATCTTAATAGACATACAAAACATAAATCAGACTTATATTTCAGAAAACTTATATGCAAATTTGTACTTGAGTAGATAAGGAATGAGTAGTTTTTCACCCTGTTTTTAATCCATTTAACTGTTACATAAACATATTTAAATGAATATGTGTTTTCAGTGAAATGAGTAATACTTATTAATATACTAATGTTATACTTGGGGTATAGTAAGACTTGGTATTTCTATGAGAAAATTGAAGATTTTCTTCAGATGATGTGGACTTGAATTTTATAAGCACTGTAGGGTTTTGATACATAGAGTACAATCTTTGGGCAGGAAGCTTTGGCTTCAGTCTGTGTCTAACATAATTAGCAATTATTTATGACACAGCAATCCCACTCCTGGGCATATAACCAGAGAAAATCATAATTCAAAAAGATACATGCACCCCAATGCTCATTGCAGCACTGTTTACAATAGCCAAATATGTGAAAGTGACCAAAGTGTCCATCAACAGAGAAATGATAAAGAAGATGTGGTACATATATACAATGAAATATTACTCAGCCATAGAAAAAGAATAAAATAATGCCATTTGCAGCAATGTCAATGGATCAAGAGATTGACACACAGAGTGAAGTAAGTTCAGATCAGATCAGTTGCTCAGTCGTGTCCGACTCTTTGCGACCCCATGAATCGCAGCACGCCAGGCCTCCCTGTCCATCATCAACTCCCGGAGTTCACTCAGACTCACGTCCATCGAGTCAGTGATGCCATCCAGCCATCTCATCCTCTGTCGTACCCTTCTCCTCTTGCCCCCAATCCCTCCCAGCATCAGAGTCTTTCCCAATGAGTCAACTCTTTGCATGAGGTGGCCAAAGTACTGGAGTTTCAGCTTTAGCATCATTCCTTCCAAAGAAATCCCAGGGCTGATCTCCTTCAGAATGGACTGGTTGGATCTCCTTGCAGTCCAAGGGACTCTCAAGAGTCTTCTCCAACACCACAGTTAAAAAGCATCAATTCTTTGGCACTCAGCCTTCTTCACAGTCCAACTCTCACATCCATACATGACCACAGGAAAAACCATAGCCTTGACTAGCTGGACCTTTGTTGGCAAAGTAATGTCTCTGCTTTTGAATATGCTATCTAGGTTGGTCATAACTTTTCTTCCAAGGAGTAAGCATCTTTTAATTTCATGGCTGCAGTCACCATCTGCAGTGATTTTGGAGCCCATAAAAATAAAGTCTGACACTGTTTCCACTGTTTTCCCATCTATTTCCCATGAAGTGATGGGACCAGATGCCATGATCTTTGTTTTCTGAATGTTGAACTTTAAGCCAACTTTTTCACTCTCCTCTTTCACTTTCATCAAGAGGCTTTCGAGTTTCTCTTCACTTTCTGCCATAAGGGTGGTGTCATCTGCATATCTGAGGTTATTGATATTTCTCCTGGCAATCTTGATTCCAGCTTGTGTTTCTTCCAGTCCAGCGTTTCTCATGATGTACTCTGCATAGAAGTTAAATAAACAGGGTGACAATATACAGCCTTGACGTACTCCTTTTCCTATTTGGAACCAGTCTGTTGTTCCATGTCCAGTTCTAACTGTTGCTTCCTGACCTGCATACACATTTCTCAAGAGGCAGATCAGGTGGTCTGGTATTCCCATCTCTTGAAGAATTTTCCACAGTTTATTGTGATCCACACAGTCAAAGGCTTTGGCATAGTCAATAAAGCAGAAATAGATGTTTTTCTGGAACTCTCTTGCTTTTTTCATGATCCAGCGGATGTTGGCAATTTGATTTCTGGTTCCTCTGCCTTTTCTAAAACCAGCTTGAACATCAGGAAGTTCACGGTTCCCATATTGCTGAAGCCTGGCTTGGAGAATTTTGAGCATTACTTTACTAGCGTGTGATATGAGTGCAATTGTGCGGTAGTTTGAGCATTCTTTGGCATTGCCTTTCTTTGGGATTGGAATGAAAACTGACCTTTTCCAGTCCCATGGTAGGCAGCTGCCACCGGCGCGCTAAGCGAGGCAGAGAGGAGCCACTCCATGTCCGAGGTCAGGGACAGAAGCCAGGAGGACCCCATACCGGAAGGGTGGCGGCCAAGAGGAGTTACCCCACGACCCTGGTCAGGGGCAGCAGCTGAGAGTACCAGACTGCAACGGTGCAGGAACGGTGGAGAGGAGATACCCCGCGTCTGAGGTCGGGGGTGGGGGGGGCGGCCGAGAGGAGATACCCAGCGTCCGAGGTCAGGGACAGCTGGCTGGAGGAGCTACCCCACGCCCCCACGCCAGAGGACAGAGGCGGCGGCCTGGAGGAGCAACCCCACGTCCAAGGAGCCGTGGCTCTGCGGGGCGCAGGAGAGCCTAGAGGAGTTATCCCACGTTGAAGGTCAGGAAGGGCAGCGGTGAGGAGATACCCCTCCTCCAAGGTAAGGAGCAATGGCTGCATTTTGCTGGAGCAGCCGTGAAGAGATACCCCACACCCAAGGTAAGAGAAACCCAAGTAAGACAAGAGGGCATCAGAGGGCAAACACACTGAAACCATACTCCCAGAAGTAAGATCAGATCAGATCAGATCAGTTGCTCAGTCATGTCCGACTCTTTGCAACCCCATGAATCGCAGCACGCCAGGCCTCCCTGTCTATCACCAACTCCCGGAGTTCACTCAGACTCACATCCACCAAGTCAGTGATGCCATCCAGCCATCTCATCCTCTGTCGTACCCTTCTCCTCTTGCCCCCAATCCCTCCCAGCATCAGAGACTTTTCCAATGAGTCAACTCTTCGCATGAGGTGGCCAAAGTATTGGAGTTACAGCTTTAGCATCATTCCTTCCAAAGAAATCCCAGGGTTGATCTCCTTCAGAATGGACTGGTTGGATCTCCTTGCAGTCCAAGGGACTCTCAAGAGTCTTCTCCAACACCACAGTTCAAAAGCATCAATTCTTTGGCGCTCAGCCTTCTTCACAGTCCAACTCTCACATCCATACATGACCACAGGAAAAACCATAGCCTTGACTAGCTGGACCTTTGTTGGCAAAGGAATATCTCTGCTTTTGAATATGCTATCTAGGTTGGTCATAAGACAGGCAAATATCATATGATATTTATAATATAAGGAATATAAAAAAATAGTACAAATGAACTTATTTGCACAACAGAAATAGAATCAAATGTGTAGAAAACAAATTTATGGTTACCAACAGGGGAAAGGAGGGGGGATAAATTGGGAGGTTGAAATTGACATATACACACTACCGTATATAAAATAGATAAGTAATAACTACTTCAGTTCAGTTCAGTTCAGTCGCTCAGCCGTGTCCGACTCTTTGTGACCCCAATAACTACTTATTAGTAAGTAAATAAATAAAAACTACTGTAGAGCACAGGGAACTCTACTTAGTAGTCTGTAATGACCTATATGAAAAAAGAATCTAAAAAAGAGTGGATATATGTATACATATAACTGATTTACTTTGCTGCACAGCAGAAACTAACAAAACTTTGTAAATTAACTAGATTCCAATAAAATTTCATTGAAAAGAAAAGAAATGCAACTGCATAAATGCCACCCCTGCCACATGGAATTTATCTCTCTGAGGATGGAACCCAGAGATCTGGGTTTTAGACAACTTTCCAAGTGATTCTGATACTTGCTAAAACTTGCAAAGGAGGGAGAATTAAATTCAGAAGTCCTTTGCATGACTGAAATTAAACATGTAGATTAAAGGAGGTGACAATGTGCCTTAAACCAGGAATTATCAGAGTTTTCGGAAAAGAGAACCAAGTGTTATTTTATACAAATAGGATTCAGTTACAATTGCATACATTGCTCAGGACTTCATCTCATAAAGCCACCTGATGTCATTTTGCCGAGAGAAGAAAAGATGAAAGCTGTGTCGGAAAGGAATTTTAAAGAACTAGTGTGTTTGTTATTTCTCATTTGAAGAAGATTAAAAAAACTCTACATTTTTCCTTAGCAACTTTTTGC
Organism: Bubalus kerabau; assembly: GCF_029407905.1. Taxonomy (NCBI): domain Eukaryota; kingdom Metazoa; phylum Chordata; class Mammalia; order Artiodactyla; family Bovidae; genus Bubalus; species Bubalus kerabau. The sequence goes on from NC_073626.1 coordinate 167,538,930, forward strand.
TCACCCTATGCAGATGTCAACAGAACCAAGCCAAGTTAAAAGCATGGCATCCTAAGCCACTCCATTAGCTGCACAGAGAAGATTAAAAAGTAACTAGAAACACAGGCTGGCTTATTTTCCTAACCCTTGAAGTAATTCAGCTGTCCTGAAGACATTTTTTCTCATTGCTAATTTTGAACTAGTTTTCTGTCGTAAGCTTCTCTGTTTAAGATGTTTGGAGAAAGTCTTATTGTTGATAATATTTTAATTAGATGTTCCATTTGGGGAGGGGATTAGTTATGTATTCAGAGGTATAAAAGTTCCTTATGGAGAAACTTCTTTACACATGAAAGCAGACCCCGTTGAGCTTGTGACATATTTGGGTGGGTGAAATTAAAAACTTTTTTGATGGCCTTTCTTTCCATTTTTTTTTTTTCTCAAGTTCACACTGATCCACTTGCTCAGAGAGTTGAATAACTAAAGAAAAAGATGTAGTAATATTACAGAGTTCCAGGCTAAATTCCAGTACAAAATAGAGAAGGGCAACAGGCAACACAGAAAATCAATCCACAAAATATAATAAAATAAAAAATAGGAAAAGAAAACCAATAAAACATCCAAATTTAATTTCTTCCCTCCCTCTTTCTTTCCTTCCATAATTCTCCCTCTCTACTTCCTTTCTTTGTTTCCTTCCTTCCTCCCACCCTCTCTTCCTTCTTATCTTATAGCTCTTTCTCTTTCTTTTTTTTTTTTTTTTCCTCTCTTGGTGAGATTGTATAAGCAATCACTTTGAAAAGAATTTAAAACAGAATAAAAGCCAACTGGATGTAAATAAAAAGAAACATTAATAAATTAGTCAGTATTTTTGTCCTGTCTGGATTTTGATTTTTATCCTGCAGATGGAAAAGACCCATATAATATCATCCTGAGATTATTCTTAAAAGTGGCCATAAAATTACTATCAGAAAAGGCAATTAATACCCTTTTATTCTTACCAATCTTTGGTTGGGTTCAGTTTTTGTCTAGATTTTGAGTCTTAATTTTCTGTTGGTCAGTTTTGTATTTTGCTGTATTTATGTCTTAGTCTCAAATGCATGTGAATTTCTATTACAAATTGTATCAACCATGGAAGAAAAAAACAAGAGAAGTTAGTGGCTCTGTGTATTGCAACACTGGAAAATGCCCTGGGGCTCAGGCAATGAGCATGTTTTCATAATTCTCAAGAAACCAACAAAATCCTCTAATAGTACACAATATTTCTTTGCATAAGAGGTTAGTAATGATTAAGTGATTTGCACAGTATCTTACTCAGCTACTGAAATTTTTATATTTTTCAGATCATTGGGTATAATGGCAAGAGTAGTTTGAGTTCTTTGGATAGAAGAGTTACTGGTAATTTGAGAAAGGTAATGGATATTTTAATCACTTGGGTTTCTACAGCAAATTGTGACAAGTTCATCTTCTTTGCTGTACAAAGACCTTATAATCAGTGTTAAAGACATATAAGTGCCTTTGCCTTTTATTTTGTATAACTTTTTACAGCAGTGTTTTTGCAAGGATTTTTTTATCACTTGTAATAGAACATCCCATCATAATTTATTTTTCTCAGGGAAGTAAAAGGTTTATCTTTAGTTCAAGCATTCACCATTGAACTCAAATCAGTGTTTGAATTCAGTCTATAGTTATCAAGTAAGAATTTTTAAAACCTTCACATTAGGGTAGGTCCTTGACCCCTTTACTAAAATTGACAAAAAGATTCTTAGTAATCAGGCTAAGCACATTTAACCTTTAAAGAACATGCAAAATAACTTTCAAATGAAGGTTTTCCTTTCAATATAAGAGCTGAAAGAGAAAATACATGATTTAAAAAAAATCTCATATATGATGAGCATGAAATTTTAATAACATCTCTATGGGATTATACCAGTAAAGGAGTCTAAAGATTATACAGTATTTTCAATGGAATGATACTGGTTGATGACTTTGCATTGAATTCGTTTGAACACATATAGACATAGTGTTTCCAAAACCAAATAATTAAAGGGATGTTAAAAGAGAGTTGCAGGGGCAACTCTCAAAACCCTTCCAAATTTCCAACTTTCAATTTGAAAAAGCATAATTAAATACACACATTATCTATTCATAAAAGAGGTGGAAACAGTGTAAAGAAAACTAGATTGGGAGAAATGTCGGTGTTCTAGCCCTGGGTCTGCTACTAAATGCAATGTTACATGGACTGGGGAAGTTTTAAAATGCACACCAAGTCTTTACATTCCTCCTATTGAGAAGTGGGGTTTATGTCCCCATACCTGGACTTGAGACTGGTCTTAGTGATTGTGTTTTAACAGAAAGAATGCAGTGGATGTAATACTATACAATGTTCAAGGCTAGATCAGAAGAGCCCAGGCAGCTACTACTGATTCTTTTCAGGGGGTAGGAGGAAACAGTTGTTTTACAATGTTGTGCTGGTTTCTCCTGTGCAGCAAAGTAAATAAGCTATGAAAGTGAAAGTCACTCAGTCGTGTCCAACTCTATGCGACTCCATGGACTGTGTCCGTGGAATTCTCCAGGCTAGACTACTGGAGTGGGTAGCCTTTCCCTTTTCAGGGGAATCTTCCCAACCCAGGGATTGAACCCAGGTCTCCCACATTGCAGGCGGTTTCTTTACCAAATGAGCCACAAGGGAAGCCCAAGAATACTGGAGTGGGTATCCTATCCCTTCTCCAGCAGATTTTCCTGACCCAGGAATTGAAGCGGGGTCTCCTGCATTGCAGGAGGATTCTTTACCAACTGAGCTACAAGGGAAGCATATATGTATATATCAGCTATATGTATACATATATCTCCTCCCTCTTAGACCTCCTTCCCAGAATTCCCTCCTGCTCCCCCATCTCAGCCATCTACGTTATTTTAGCACCAGTCTGAGCTCCTTGTGCTGTGCAGTAGATTCCCACTAGCAGTCTATTTTAAACATGGTAGTGTATATATGTCAATCCCAATCTCCCAATTCATCCCCTTCTTTCCCCTCCCCATGTCCATGCATATAGTCTTTACCTCTGCATCTCTATTCCTGCCCTGTAAATAGGTTCATCCATGCCATTTTTCTAGATTCCACATGTATATGTTAATAAATGCTATTTGTTTTCCTCTTTCTGACTTAGTTCACTCTGTATGACAGACTCTGCTGTGCTGCACTTAGTTGCTCAGACATGTTCGACTCTGTGACCCCATGAACTGTAGCCCTCCAGGCTCCTCTGTGCATGGGGATTCTCTAGGCAAGAATATTGGAGTGGGTTGCCATGCCCTCCCCAGGGGATCTTCTCAACCCAGGGATTGAACCCAGGTACTTTGCATTGCAGGTGGATTCTTTATAGTCTGAATCACCAGGGAAACTGGAGTGGGTAGCCTATCCCTTCTCCAGGGGATCTTTCTGACCCAGGAATTGAACAAGGGTCTCTTGCATTGCAAGTAGATACTTTACAAGGTGAGCGACCAGGGAAGCCCATGACAGACCCTAGGTCCATCCATATCTCTACAAATGACCCAATTTCATTCCTTTTTATTGTTGAGTAATCAGATCAGATCAGTCGCTCAGTCATGTCTGACTCTGCGACCCCATGAATCGCAGCACGCCAGGCCTCCCTGTCCATCATCAACTCCCGGAGTTCACTCAGACTCACGTCCATCGAGTCAGTGATGCCATCCAGCCATCTCATCCTCTATCATCCCCTTCTCCTCTTGCCCCCAATCCCTCCCAGCATCAGAGTCTTTTCCAATGAGTCAACTCTTCGCATGAGGTGGCCAAAGTACTGGAGTTTCAGCTTTAGCATCATTCCTTCCAAAGAACACCCAGGGCTGATCTCCTTCAGAATGGACTGGTTGGATCTCCTTGCAGTCCAAGGGACTCTCAAGAGTCTTCTCCAACACCACAGTTCAAAAGCATCAATTCTTTGGCGCTCAGCCTTCTTCACAGTCCAACTCTCACATCCATACATGACCACAGGAAAAGCCATAGCCTTGACTAGACGGACCTTTGTTGGCAAAGTAATGTCTCTGCTTTTGAATATGCTATCTAGGTTGGTCACAACTTTCCTTCCAAGGAGTAAGCGTCTTTTAATTTCATGGCTGCAGTCACCATCTGCAGTGATTCTGGAGCCCATAAAAATAAAGTCTGACACTGTTTCCACTGTTTCCCCATCTATTTCCCATGAAGTGATGGGACTGGATGCCATGATCTTCGTTTTCTGAATGTTGAGCTTTAAGCCCACTTTTTCACTCTCCTCTTTCACTTTCATCAAGAGGCTTTTGAGTTCCTCTTCACTTTCTGCCATAAGGGTGGTGTCATCTGCATATCTGAGGTTATTGATATTTCTTCCGGCAATCTTGATTCCAGCTTGTGTTTCTTCTAGTCCAGCGTTTCTCATGATGTACTCTGCATATAAGTTAAATAATAGTCCATGGCATATATGTATCACATCTTTATCCATTCTACCACTGATTCTTTAGTAGTCATGAAAGAGCTCAAACTTCTTGAGACTGCCAGGCTCCAGGGGCTGAATATAGGTGCCTGGATGACAACTCCAGCTGAGCTCACAGGCAATAGGTAACACTAGCTGCCCATCATTTGATTATACCACCTTGGGTATTTCCCTCCACTGAGCCTGTGAATGACTGCAACTTCATAAGAGGTGCTAAACAAAGAACTGCCCAGCCATGCCTTTCCCAAGGTTGTGACCTGTAAAAGTCATGAACAGAGTAAAAGGATTAAGTTGCTACATTTTGAGTTTTTTTGGTATGTATATTTTATTTTTTATTTAATTATTTTATATTTTATTTATTTCTTAAAGACTTTATCTTTTAGAGCAGTTTTAGGTTTACAACAAATTTAAAGGAAGGTCTAGAGATTTCCCATCTACCTCCTGTCCTCAAACATTATAGAGAATACCCTCCTACCCTTGGTGGTACAGGTGTGCTGGTGGTGACTGGCTGGCTCTCAGAAGAGATGTAACTTCTTTGAAATTTTCTCATGTGTGAAACAAAGTGCTTAGGCTGCTCTGAGTGAGACAGACCCTGATCCTTATGGAGAGAAATAAGCAAAAACCAACTGCTCCCTAGGAGAAGGCCAGGAAACACTGGAAACACTACATTGATGCAAAGCGAAGGTCTAATAGGACAAAGAGCTGGCAGGAGACTCTTCTGCTGGTGACCCTCCAGGGTTGCAAAGTAGAGTTTTGCTTCCATAGAATGCAAGGGTGAGAGAGCTGAGAAAGGCTCACCCTTCAGGCTCAGTCCAAGACTGAGGCTGGTCCAGGAAGACCAGGATTCTTTGTTGTACCCCCTACCCTCCACCATCTTTCCCCACTATCTCCATTAAGAGACTATGATGGATAAAGAAGCAGAAGAAACCTACTACTGATGAAGGACCAGTGAGGGAGAGAGAGGTGCATCCTATCTTTGACACAGGTGTGTGTGAAGTGTTGAAATCTGAGACTGAAGGAAGAACACTGAGAAAGCTGTTGCACTGGTTCCATAGGAAACACGAGGAAGGAGCAGCCTACTAGAAGTTTCTGATGCACTGATGATCAAAGCACAAAAACCAACCAGCACAGCACAATTCCTGAGTAAATTCAACTTCCATACTAACTGCCTGACCGAAGCAGAAGTATGTCCATTTCTGGGCATAAGTACTCTTTATTTAAGCCTCTACAAGTCATCTCTACCTTTCCAACACAAATAATAGGCAAATAATTTGAATAGATACAACTACTGAAGAGATATGGATCGCAGATATCCATTCATGAAGATGTGCTCGACATTTAGGTCTATCAAAACCACATTTGCGACTACTACATATTTAGTATAATGACTAAAATGAAAAACAGTACCAAGTGCTGATGGAAATGCAGAGCAACTGAAACTCGCAATGTTGCTGATAGAAATGCAAAATGGTACAGGCACTTTGGAAAATGATTTGGCCTTTTCTTATAAAGTTTAAAATACACTAACCTTCTAACCCAGAAATCTAACCCTTAGACTTTAACCTAAGCAAAACTAAAATGTATGTCTACACTGGTACTTGAAAGTGACTTTATAAACTTTATTTAGAACATTCTCCAAGTCAGAAACAATCCAAATATCCATCACCTGTTGAATGAATAAACAATAGAACACTACTCACTGATAAAAAGCAATGAAGAACTTCTACATAAACCAGTATAAATACATCTGAAAAGTATAATGCTAGGTAGGTGTAAGAACCAGAAGTGAAAGACTCATCTTGTATGAACCCATTTATACAATGTTTAGAAAAATGAAAACTATGGGGGAAAGAAATAAAATAATAGGTTGCCTCCACTGAGGCTGGGTAGTAAGGATTGAAGCCAAGGGCATGAGAAAATTCTTGGAGACAATGGGAATATTCTATGCTTTGATTGTGGTAGTTGTCAGTATATTTGTATATATATTTATCAAAATACCTATTACCTTAAAAAGGATAAATTGTAACATGTATATTTTACCACAATACATGAGTTTTAAAAAATTACAGAAAAGATAATTTAGAGTCTTTGGAGAACAGTAATAAGAAAGAATAACATAATGAATCCTATTCAAGATTTATTTACTGTTGAGGTTTTTAAGATGCATTATTTATAGCTTTTTCCCTTGCAGTTTGTGGTTTGTATTTTTCCACAATTACTAAACTATTGAGTTTGATTGCAGCACATTATTGTTTGGTTTTCTTGAATATTTTCTCCTTTTAGAGAGCCTTATTAATGTCACTGTATTCCACTGAAGAAGCTATGCTGATCAGAAATTGTTTTCACTTCTCTCCTTCCCTAGAGGAAACCATCTTATGTAAGCGGTTTTCTCCCTAAGCCTGAAGTTTTGTGAATCACTTCCTGTTTTACAGGCATCGATGAAGTGTGTAGGCTAGTACTGATAAGAAGAGTGTATTGAATTCATTTATACTTTGAATGTCAATTTTGTAAGATACCACATTGTACACTCAATCATCTATTTTATAGTTTGTAGTATTATTATTTCCTAAAAGCAGGGTACTTGTGAATATGCTTATGATTCATCAAAATATCTAGTTGTCAAGCTGGAGAAGCCCCTAAAGCAACATGAGCACTGGTCAACTTTCCTGTTTACATTACACAGATGTCACAACAAATGGCTTTGCAGTGATGTCTTTTTCCAAAATTCCCTCTCACTGACATCCTAACCAATACTTTTCTCTTTATCTATGTAGTCCTCTGATTTCTTAACTCATTATTAGGGTTTTCAATCTCTTATTTTAATCTCCATCTTTGATTTGGCCATGTATTCCAGCAACCATTTGAGGAGGCCTCACCTTGACCTCGGAGAAGGCAATGGCATCCCACTCCAGTACTCTTGCTTGGAAAATCCCATGGATGGAGGAGCCTGGTGGGCTGCAGTCCATGGGATCGCTAAGAGTTGGACACGACTGAGTGACTTCACTTTCACTTTTCACTTTCATGCATTGGAGAAGGAAATGGCAACCCACTCCAGTGTTCTTGCCTGGAGAATCCCAGGGACAGAAGAGCCTGGTAGGCTGCTGTCTATGGGGTCGCACAGAGTCGGACACGACTGAAGCGACTTAGTAGCAGCAGCAGCAGCACCTTGACCTGCTCCTAATGTTTATATATTTCTTAATGCTTATATATTATACTTTTGACTCTAGTGGCTTCCAAGCCTGGAGTAGAGATGTTTCTCCTCTCCTTCTGCCAAAACCTTGAACTCACAGGAGCACTTTCCCAGCTTGCTTCCCGTGCTCAAAATACTGAAACAGAAGATCTGAGTGTAGTTTGTGGATACCTGCTGGTTGACAAGACACTTTCTGGGGTTCCTAGAGGTCAAAACTGTTTTCATAGCAGTAGGATGCTACTTATCTTTCCCACTGTATTAATATTTGCAAGCATGGTGCAAAAGCAACAGTGGGCAATACTACTGGTGACTTTGTACAAATTAAGGCAATGGTACCAAACTCTATCAATAACAGTACTTAAATTGTTCACCATCACACAAATACACATACACATACATACAAATTCCCTACTTTCTTCTTAAATTGAAGAAAGTATGGAAAACCACTAGGCCATTCAGATATGACCTAAATCAAGTCCCTTATGATGATTATACAGTGGAAGTGATATATAGATTCAAGGGATTAGATCTGATAGATGGAGTGCTTGAAGAACTACGAACGAAAGTTTGTAACATTGTACAGGAGATGATCAAAACCATCCCCAAGAAAAAAGAAATGCAAAATTGTTGTCTGAGAAGGCCTTACAAATAGTTGAGAAAAGAAGAGAAGTGAAAAACAAAGGAGAAAAGGAAAGATATACCATTTGAATGCAGAGTTCCAAAGAATAGCAAGGAGAGATAAGAAAGCTTTCCTAAGTGAACAATGCAAAGAAATAGAGGAAAGATTGGGAAAGACTAGAGATCTCGTCAAGAAAATTAGAGATACCAAAGGGAACATTTCAGTGTGCAAAGATGGGCACAATAAAGTACAGAAATGGTATGGACCTAACAGAAGAGCAGATGATATTAAGAAGAGGTGGCAAGAATACACAGAGGAACTATATGAAAAACATCTTAAGGACCTGGATAACCATGATGGTGTGATCACTCACCTAGGGTCAGATATCCTGGAGTGAGAAGTCAAGTGGGCCTTAGGAAACATGATGATGAACAAAGCTAGTGGAGGTGATGGAATTCCAGCTAAGATATTTCAAATCCTAAGAGATGATGCCATGAAAGTGCTGCACTCAATATGCCAGAAAGTTTGGAAAACTCAGCAGTGGCCACAGGGCTGGAAAATGTCAGTCTTCATTCCAATAAGAAAGAGGGCAATACCAAAGAATGTTCAAGCTACAGCACAATTGCACTCATATAACATGCTAGTAAAGTCGTGCTCTAAATCCTTCAAGCTAGACTTTGAAAGTACATAAATTGAGAACTTACAGATGTCCAAGCTGGATTTAGAAAAGTTAGAGGAACCAGAAATCAAATTGTCACATTTGTTGGATCATAGAAAAAGCAAGAGAATTCCAGGAAAAAAAATCTACTTCTGTTTCACTGACTATACTAAAGCCTTTGACTGTGTGGATCACAACAAACTGTGAAAAATTCTTCAAGAGGTGGGAATACCAGAACATCTTACCTGCCACCTGAGAAACCTTTATGAAGGTCAAGAAGCAACAGTGAGAACTGGACATGGAACAATGGACTGGTTCCAAATTGGGAAAGGAGTACATCAAGGCTGTATATAATCACCTTGCTTATTCAACTTATATGCAGAGTACATCATAAGAAACGCTGGGCTGGATGAAGCACAAGCTGGAATCAAGATTGCTGGAAGAAATATCAATAACTTAAAGTATGCAGATGACACCACCCTTATGGCAGAAAGTGAAGAGGAACTAAAGAACTTCTTGATGAAGGTGAAAGAGGAGAGTGAAAATGTTGGCTTAAAATTCAACATTCAAAAAATGAAAATAAAAGCATCTAGTCCCATCACTTCATGGCCAATAGATGGGGAAACAATGAAAGCAGTGACAGACTTCATTTTCTTTGGCTCCAAAATCACTGCGGACGGTAACTGCAACTGTGAAGTTAAAAGATACTTGCTCCTTGGAAGTAAAACCATGACCAACCTAGACAGCATATTAAAAAGCAGAGACATTACTTTGCCAACAAAGGTCTGTTTAGTCAAAGCTATGGTTTTTCCAGTAGTCATGTATGGATGTGAGAATTGGACCATAAAGAAGGCTGAGCACTAAAGAATTGATGCCTTTGAACTGTGGTGTTGGAAAAGACTCCTGAGAGTCCCTTGGACTGCAAGGAGATCAATCCAGTCAGTCCTAAAGGAAATCAACCCTGCATATTCATTGGAAGGACTGATGCTGAAACTGAAGCTCCAATAATTTGGCCACCTGATGCAAAGTGTCAATTCACTGGAAAAGACTCTGATACTGGGAAAGGTAGAAAACAGGAGAAGGGGACGATAGAGAAGAAATGGTTGGATGGATGGTATCACCAACTCAATGGACATGAGTTTGAGCAAGCTCCAAAAAATAGTGAAGGTCAGGGAAGCCTGTCATGCTGCAGTCCATGGGATTGCAAAGAGTTGGACGTGACTGAGTGACTGAACAACATCACCAATATACACAAAAGGCCAATTTCATTTAAGAGTGTACTTGATAAATCAGTATAAGGTGTTAATTTCAATTTTTTTTAATTTTTGGCATTGAATACATATTTTTAAATATTTGAATCTCTACCACAAAACAGGAATTACATAAAGCATCCTTACTTCATATGAAGTTTGATGTTTTGAATAAAGGGATTAATGTGATTGTATTAGTTGTGAATTGAGCTAGTTTTATTTCTTTTTCCAGTTTTTCTTGGAAAACTGACAAATCGTGGTGATCAGACTCGGGTCTGTGGCAGACGTTTTCTCAAAAATGAATAAACTGAGCCTGTCTTCAGAGCAGATAACTGACAGTGTATGTCAGTGATACAATCTGAGCTTTCTAGAAAAAGAATTTTGGAAAATTTGTATCTGCCACTGAGAACTTGATCATTTACCAATATTTAAAAACTTTTGAAATCTTGTTGGTTATGATGTTAACAATTACGATATTTTTGATATTGTATATTAACATATATGAGCATCTGGAGGATTTTCACAACTAAATGAACTAATATTTTCCAATTGACCTATGTATGTTGTTACAAAAATCATGTATGGATAAAACATCTATTCAAAATGCAAAATATACTAGATTTGTATGGATCTCAGTGTAATAGAGCACAAGAAGATCACTGATGTGACTTTAGAATCCATGTTGTGAAAAATAAACTTTTAGAAATACCTCTTGTCAGGTTTGAACATAGTATAGTATAAAAGATGAATATCCATAGTTTTCTGAAAGCCATTGAAATATTTATTCTTTTCTCAACTACAGATTTAATATAGAACAGATATGAGAACAGAGCTGTCTTCTATTAAGCAAGATATCACACAGATTTATAGGAATGTGAAACAATGTAATTTTTCTCAGTAGTCTTTTGTTTTAGATATATTTTTTTCTAAAAGTATATTACCTCCATTAGCATGAAATACGCTTACTATACTATTATTTTAAGTGAATTACCACCTAAATATTTTATAATAACTCAATTTTAATTTCTCATATAGCTAATATTGATATGCTTTATCTCATCTCTTTGGTCAGTGAGCAGATCCCAAAGGTCTTGTGCTTCATCTGGACAGAGGAAGACAGAGCAACAGACAAGAGATTCAGGGCATGGGCGGGAAGAGAGATTTCTCTGGTGGTACCCATGCTAACATGGTTTCTGCAGTTACTGGCAGGAAGGAAGTGGTCCAGGGTCCTGGTGACAGCGACACTGAGATCTGATACATTGCATAAGATGGGTCTGATACACTGGACTGCACACAACTGGTAAAACTCCACAAAGGACAATTATTCCTATAATCCATTTTGTGTGCCATGTCTTCTTGTTTGCATATACTCCATTCATACATAAATTCTGGATCCCACTGAAAAACCAAGCATGCCAAAGAAAGGGCTGCTTATCCATAGGGAAGGACCTCAGCTTGCAAATGTCAGGCATTTCAGGTATGATCACATGCATATTGGCTTCTAAAATAATTAGATAAGTCTGGAGATGAGCTGGTTTCTCAAATTCTCCCATTTTGTTGTTATTTTTATTGAACTTATTTCAACCAGGATGTTACGTTAAACTCCTGTCCTTCCTAAATAAAATTTACATTTTTTCACTTTTTTTAAACATAAAGAAATGATCTTTCACTAACGAAATCACTGTATGCAATGAATCCCTAAATGTGTAGCTTCCAACTGTGATGTACTAGTGTCCCCTTGAAGCAACTCACAGACTAAGCTGTTCTTCCCATCTGGCCTTTGCATCACTAACAGCATCTCCTTCTTTCCAAATTCTTCCCACTAAATGTATACCCTTCCAGGGAAAACTAAAAATAAATCAGTAAATGTGATTCAGTATGGTAAGATACCTGTGAGTAATAGAATAATATTTAATTTAAGATGATTCATTTACATCAACAATACTGTCAAAAGGAAAAAAGTGTCAAAAAGAAATACCCAATGAGTTTCTACTCATTCTACTTTTCTAAGCCAAAGAATTGGCTTTTGAGAGAGGATGAAGTGAAAGTGTTAGTTGCTCAGTCATATCTGACTCTTTGTGACCCCATGGACTGCAGCCTCCTAGACTTCTCTGTCCGTGGAATTTTTCAGGCAAGAAAACTGGAATGGGTGGGCCATTCCCTTCTCCAGGGGATCTTCCTGACCCAGGGATTGAACCTGGGTCTCCAGCATTGCAGGTAGATTCTTTACTATTTAAGTCAGGGGAATATGTATGTATGTATGTGTGTGTGTGTGTGTATATATATACATTATCCTAAAGATACTATTGACAAGGATGGAATGAATTCTAAGTATGATTTTTCTCAATTTTTCTGCCTAACTTTAAGTGTTATTTAATTAACTGTCCTGCTTTACTCAAAGATTTTAAGAAAGTATTTGGGACAATTTTCCACTATACTAGCACTCTCCATTGCCCTCAGGATCTTGTTGTTTCCTCTTTCCTGACCACTTTAATTTAAACAAACTCTTAAAATAATTTTATTCTCACCAAACTAAAGTCAGGAACCGGAGCTTCTCTTTTCACTAGTTTTCCTTCCAACCATTCCCCTATTGGAGAAGGCAATGGCAACCCACTACAGTACTCTTGCCTGGAAAATCCCATAGACTGAGGAGCCTGGTAGGCTGCCGTCCATGGGGTCACTAAGAGTTGGACACAACTGAGCGACTTCACTTTCACGCATTGGAGAAGGAAATGGCAACCCACTCCAGTGTTCTTGCCCGGAGAATCCCAGGGACGGAGGAGCCTGGTGAGCTACAGTCCACGGGGTCACACAGAGTCAGACACGACTGAAGCAACTTAGCAGCAGCAGCAGCATTCCCCTGTATTTCACAGTATAATAATTGTCCATAAGAAATAAATTAACATCATAGGAGTCTGTGGAATAGAAAGAACTTAGTGTGTAATTACAAAGAAATATGACTTGATATCAAAGGTACATTTGATTTTAGTTTTTTAAGGAACCTCCTTACTGTTCTCCATTCAGTTCAGTTTAGTTCAGTTGCTCAGTCGTGTCCGACTCTTTGTGACCCCATGAATTACAGCATGCCAGGCTTCCCTGTCCATCACCATCTCCTGGAGTTCACTCAAACTCACGTCCATCGAGTCAGTGATGCCATCCAGCCATCTCATCCTCTGTCGTCCCCTTCTCCTCCTGCCCCCAATCCCTCCCAGCATCAGAGTCTTTTCCAATGAGTCAGCTCTTCACATGAGGTGGCTAAAGTCCTGGAGTTTCAGTTTTAGCATCATTCCTTCCAAAGAAATCCCAGGGCTGATCTCCTTCAGAATGGACTGGTTGGATCTCCTTGCAGTCCAAGGGACTCTCAAGAGTCTTCTCCAACACCACAGTTCAAAAGCATCAATTCTTCGGTGCTCAGCCTTCTTCACAGTCCAACTCTCACATCCATACATGACCACTGGAAAAACCATAGCCTTGAGTAGATGGACCTTTGTTGGCAAAGTAATGTCTCTGCTTTTCAATATGCTATCTAGGTTGGTCATAACTTTCCTTCCAAGGAGTAAGCATCTTTTAATTTCATGGCTGCAGTCACCATCTGTAGTGATTTTGGAGCCCAGAAAAATAAAGTCTGACACTGTTTCCACTGTTTCCCCATCTATTTCCCATGAAGTGATGGGACCGGATGCCACGATCTTCGTTTTCTGAATGTTGAGCTTTAAGCCAACTTTTTCACTCTCCACTTTCACTTTCATCAAGAGGCTTTTGAGTTCCTCTTCACTTTCTGCCATCAGGGTGGTGTCATCTGCATATCTGAGGTTATTGATATTTCTCCTGGCAATCTTGATTCCAGCTTGTGTTTCTTCCAGTCCAGCGTTTCTCATGATGTACTCTGCATAGAAGTTAAATAAACAGGGTGACAATATACAGCCTTGACGTACTCCTTTTCCTATTTGGAACCAGTCTGTTGTTCCATGTCCGGTTCTAACTGTTGCTTCCTGACCTGCATACAGGTTTCTCAAGAGGCAGATCAGGTGGTCTGGTATTCCCATCTTTTTCAGAATTTTCCACAGTTTATTGTGGTCCACACAGTCTAAGGCTTTGGCATAGTCAATAAAGCAGAAATAGATGTTTTTCTGGAACTCTCTTGTTTTTTCAATGATCCAGCGGATGTTGGCAATTTGATCTCTGGTTCCTCTGCCTTTTCTAAAACCAGCTTGAACATCTGGAAGTTCACGGTTCACATATTGCTGAAGCCTGGCTTGGAGAATTTTGAGCATTACTTTACTAGCATGTGAGATAAGTGCAATTGTGTGTAGTTTGAGCATTCTTTGGCATTGCCTTTCTTTGGGATTGGAATGAAAACTGACCTTTTCTAGTCCTGTGGCCACTGCTGAGTTTTCCAAATTCTCCATAGTGGCTGTATTAATTTACATTCCTACCAAGTGCAAGAGGGCTCCTTTTTCTCCACACCTCTTCATGGCTCATTCATTTATTGTTTGTAGATTTTTTGATGACAGTCATTCTGACAGGTGAGAGGTGATACCTCATTGTAGCTTTGATTTTTATTTCTCTAATAATGAACAACGTTGAGCATCTTTTGTTTGTTGACCATTTATAAGTCTTCTTTGGAGAAATGTTTGTTTTGGTCTTCTGCCCATTTTTTGATTGTATTTTTTTTTTTTTTTTGGTATTGAGCTGCATGAGGGAGGGGATATATATATACACAGAAGCTGATTCACATTGTTGTACATCAGAAGCTAGTACAACATTGGAAAGCAATTATACTCCAATTAAAAAAAAAGGTATATTTGGAGTTTCAGATTTCTATATCATTTTATGCTACATCTATTAAATTGCCTTGTTACTAATAACAGTAATAATGATAAATGATGACTTTAGACAATAAGCCAACTTTTAAGACTTTAATGTCTGTTTTAACATAAGTGATTTAAGTACCTGAATGTTATGCATAAATAAAATAGGTAAAATGTTGAAGTTACACTTAATTCATGAGTAATGACGATTTGGGTGAGCAAAACAAAGTCACCTTTTTTGTTCCTATTTTTGTTGGCAACTGAGGTTCTCAATGATTCTGTTCAAAGACTACTCCCAACAGCTAAAAATAAGATCTTTGAATTAATCAGCTAAGCCAAACTGAGCTAAGACTAGGGATGTAGGACAGGGTATGCATTCTGAAGTAGATTAGTCTTGGAGAGGAGCTTGGACATAAATGTAAAAATGGAATCTGGGCCTGGCACTAGAGAATCATTCCTATGTGTCAGTACAAAAAGCAGGTTCATAGTAGGATGGGATCCAGAACATTAGGTAAGACTCAGAGGTGAAGTGGGTTTGCAACATTCAGGTAATATTGCAATGTGAATATGATACTACAGACCATACTGGAAACTTAGAAAAAATTAAAGAAATTCTGAAGAATATTCCTCCACCATCAAAGTATTTTATTCTTGTTGGAAATAGTCATGTCATCCAGATTGACTTGAGAGCTGGATCCAGGTAACTGGAGGCTTCTCACCCACTTCCCCTGTTCTTGGGATGTAGGTTCTGCTTACTATTCCCACACTAGCAGTTGTTTCTAGACATAATTAACCTTAGAGGGTAGAGGCTGTTGAGACCATTTGGACTGAATATGTGATTGAGTCCATTAAGGGTTCTTTATGGACTTTTAAGATTATGGTGATGGATGAGAAGATCTCGTCTTGTGGCCACCCAAGACAAGCCTTACATATAAGTTCTCTTGCTTATTAACTCTGTCACTTACCATTCTGAAGTCTGTCTCTTTTTTTTTCAGTCTTTCCTTACCCTCTGTGACTGGAGGTCAGTTTTGAATTTCATCTGGGGATTCCTGAGTTTGCAAACGAGCAATTATTAAGTTAGCATTTTACTGTATTGATGCTTTCAATTTGTGATGCTGGAGAAGAATCTTGAGAGTCCCGTGGACAACCAGTAGGCCAAACCAGTCAATCCTAAAGGAAATAAACCCTGAACATTTGTTGGAAGGACTGTTGTGGAAGCTGAAGTTCCAGTACTTTGGCCACCTGATGTGAAGAGCCGATTCATTGGAAAAGACCTTGAAGCTGGGAAAGAGTGAAGGCAAAAGGATAGGGGGCAGCAGAGGATGAAATAGGTCAGATCGGTGACTCAGTGGACATGAATCTGAATAAACTTGGGGAGATAGTGGAGGACAGAGGAGCCTGGAGTGTCAGTCCATGGGTCACAAAGAGCCGGACATGACTTAGTGACTAAACAACAGCATTCCACTTTAGAGCACTTTGCTGGAAATTTATTTATAATATGTTCTCAATAATTTTTAAATAAATGGATAAAATAATAAATCTCCTCTTATGAAACAAGCCTGATATGGTTAGCTAAATGATGGCTCCAAAAGATATCCACGTCCGTATGCCTAGAACCCATGAATGTATCTTATTTGGCCAAAGGGACTTTGCAGGCATGATAAAGTTAAGGATCTACAGATGGGGAATTATTTAGAATTACACAAATGGGTCCAAGGTATCATCACAAGAATTCTTATACGAGGAAGGCAGAGGGAGATCTGACTACAGAAGAGGCAGAGGAACTATGATAGTGGTTGGATGATGCCAGGAAGTACATGTGGCCTCTAGAAGCCGGAAAAGATAAGGATTCTCTCCTGAAGACTCTTGTAGGAACCAGCCCTGGTGATGCATTGACTCTAACCCAGTGAAACTGATTTTGGACTTCTGGCTTCCAGAACTGGCAGAGAATTATGTTTGTTATTTTGAGCCCTCAAGTTTGTGAGAAGCTTATAGCAGCCATAGGAAACAAATACATCTGGTAAAATAATATATTTATGAATAGAAAAATGAGATGGCTTTCTAAATCCAGTCAGTGGCATCTTATTTTAAGGCTTAGGGAAAAACTAAATCTGTGCATGTGTAAATAAGTGCATTGGTATATAATAAAGGGCATACTGAACTTTAAAATTTTGTTTTCAGTTTCTAAGAACTCCTGACATTATTGCTTGGACACGTGATCTTCTCTCCTCATCTTTTCTCTTCTGCTTTTGACCAAACGAGAGGTACGAGTCTTTTCTGTAAAAGAATGTGATTAAGAAAACTCAAAGATGTAATATCTCTGTAGTAATTTTTAGAGACTTAAAAACACATCATGGACCAGGTCAAATATTAAAGGAGCAGATTGGTATTGAAAGAGCAATCCAAAAAGATTGAAAAAAGATGCTAGAGACATGTTAAAAGAGCATATCAGAATTAATTTTGTGCATGGTGACTAGGACTAGAGATACTGTCATAACAAGAGAATAAAATGTAAAAAGAGTAGTGCAAATAGTACATGCATATGTGTGCTCAGCAGCTCAGTCATGTCTGATTCTTTGGGGCCCTATGGACTGTAGCCAACTAGGCTCCTCTGTCCATGGGATTTTCCAAGCAAGAAAGTGGAGTGGGTTGCCATACCCTTCTCCAGGGAATCTTCCCTACCCTGGGAAGAAACCTGTATCTCCTGCATCTCCTGCATTGGCAGGAAGATTCTTTATGAATGAGTTACAGGGAAGCCTGTAAATAGTACAGAACTTCCAATTTTAGAGGCACAACATTTTGCTTATGGTTGGTTTCTGGCACTTAACTCACTTTCTTAGGAAAAGTCATTCAAACATGCTTGGGGCAAGGAAAAGAAAAAATAATGGAATTTTTGCTTTGCCTTATTATGCATTCAGAAAAGGACCTAGTCACTCTAATTTAGATTGTAAACCTTTTTGGATCATTCTTTTTCTCTCTGTGTGCCACGAGCTCTGTGTTGTGCTTAGTCGCTCAGTTGTGTCCGACTCTTTGTGTCCCCATGGACCGTAGCTCACCAGGCTCCTCTGTCCATGAGGATTCTCCAGGAAAGAATACTGGAGTGGGTTGCCATGCCCTCCTCCAGGGGATCCTCCCAACCTAGGGATTGAACCCAGGTCTGCCGCATTACAGACAAATTCTTCACCATCTGAACCATCAGGGAAGCCCAAGAATACTGGAGTGGGTAGCCTATCCCTTCTCCAGGGGATTTTCCCTACTCAGAAATCAAATCAGGGTCTCCTTTGCAGGTGGATTCTTTACTAGCTGAGCTACCAGGGAGGCCTGCCACCACTCCTACCTTTCTTTATTTTCAATATGCTCTGTATTCACTCAGTCAGCCATTAACACCTTTGAGCTAGATTATGTGGTGGGTATGAATGTTATAATCCCTCTCTGAGCAGTATAAAAACTCAGCCAATCACACAAATAACCGTGACATAAGCAGAAGAATATGAAGAGAACTCAGAGTAAGGGAGATATGAATAGAAACCTAGAGAAGTGTTTTTTTTTTTTGTTGTTGTTTTGTTTTTTTTTTGTTTGTTTTTTTAATCTAACTGAAGAAATCAGAAAAGAATTAGGTTTTTTAGAAGTAGACTTGCACTGAGCTTTGAATTCAGTGGATGCTAAAGGAGGGGAAAGATGTTTCAAATGAGAAAAAAAGGAGATAAGAAGCAGAGTTGGGACAATGCCTAAAATGTGGAAGAGGAGCAGAAGAAGGTAAACGCAAGGGGATGTATTTGCCCAGAGGTGTGTATTTCACTAAGGAGTTTCAACCTCATACTGAAGGCAAGAAGGATGTTAAGCAGGACTTTATGAAGAAGAAACAAATAAAGTCACGTAAGATGGATTGACAAGGGGAGTGTGGCAGAGGGCCCTGTTGAAAAGTCATTATATGAAATTAGATAAAAGAAAGAAATATTGAATTTGGATAATGTCTGAGAAATTAGGAAGGAAGAAAAGGGTATCAAATTATAATAATGATGTAAAGTTATTAAAACAATGTTACTGCAGTCCAACTTGAAGTGAAGAAAGAAATTTAAGCTTAATAATACATAATTTTAATAAATAATACATTATTTTAGATGAGTGTATTGTAATAACAGTAGCTAAACTTTAGGATTTACTATTTTCTTGCTGTGTGTGTGTGCTCAGTTGCTCAGTCTTGTCTGACTCTGCAAACCTAAGGACTGTAGTCCACCAGGCTCCTCTGTCCATGGGATTTCCCAAGCAAGAATACTGGAGTGGGTTGCCATTTCCCTTCTCCAGGGGTTCTTCATGACCCAGGGATAGAACCCATGTCTCTTACATCACAGGTGGATTCTTTACCACACTGAGCCACCTGGTGAAGGAGAGGACAAAGGCAGGGAGGATCGATGTGGTCTAAGCAATCAAAGTGGAATTAAGTGCTTTGGTAAGGAAACCAGAATTTTGATTCTGAAAAAAATGAAGGATGAAGGAAGAGTGGAAAATATATACAGCTCATACTTATGTGACACTGTTTTAGATAGCTTTTACATAATTGAGTTCTTTGAGGGGAGTAATAGAAAATAAGTGATGAGATGGTTAGGGTTCTATTGGGAGGTTTGCATGCCAACTTAGAGAGTTTCAAGCTGGCAGGAACTTTCCCAAAGAGTAGCATGGTGCATAGACACAGATGGTTCCCAACTGATGGTGGTTCAACTGACTACTTTACGATGGTGTGATACCCATTCAGTAGAAACTTGACTTCCAATTTGGAATTGTACTCTTTTCCTGAGGCTGGGATATGTGGTAGGTTCCCCTCTTGTGAGCAGCTGAATCCTGAGGTTGGGATATGTGGTAAATTCCCCTCTCGTGAGCAGCTGAAGCTCCCAGTCAGCCAAGTGATCATGAGAGTGAACAATGGATACACTTACCACCATTCTGCATTCATACAACCATTCTGTTTCTCACTTTCAGTGCAGCATTTCAAAAAATTATGATTGTCAACACCTTATAAAATGGGCTTTGTGTTAGATGATTTTGCCCAAGCATAGGCTAGTGTTAGGTATTCTGAGCACATTTATCAAAGGCTAAGCAGAGCTACATTTGGTAGGTTAAGTGTATTTATTGCATTTTTGACTAAAGATATTTTCAACTGATGATGGGTTTATCAGGATGCAGCACCATCATAAATCAAGGAAGAGCTGTATGTATTTCAGTGGCAATGATTCTTATGCTCAAATTTGTTGAAGACAAGAGCAAAGCAGCACTGGAGACGAATAACAGGACAGTGACATTTAGGATGACCACCAACTTCTCTCAGTTTAGCTCTTAAAAATCTGGCAAATCAACTCAATTCTCCCCATGTCCACTACTCTCTCTTTAGTCCCAGGTACCATTAATGAACTCCCTGCTATTTAAATAGCACACCCCACCTCCAAATTACTAACCTGCTCTTCCCTTTCCTTGCCATCCTTATGCAGCCAGAGGGAATTTTCAAAATCATCCCCCATCCCCAGTTGCCATCACGCTGCTCTTAGGTTGAAGGCAAGAATTCTCCCCTTGAATGATAAGGTCAGGCACACCCAGCTCTCTGTCAGCCCTCCAGCCTCCCCTTGACCATGCTGCTGAGGACTGGCTGAGTAATCAGGGCACATTGGTCCTCTTTTTTCCTGCTGCTTTCTTCTACCAGATCTTTGCTTATCTGTACCCTCCATCAGGAATGTTCCCCTTCTCCTCGCCAACATAACAACTTGTCTTCCTATTGCTCTCAACTCAGACAGTACTCATCAACAAGTGCTCCCCTCACCTGCAGGCCCAAGTCAAATCTCCCCATTGATGCACCCCTGCTTCCAACCTGACGCCCATAAAACTACAGAGTTGCTCTTGTCTGGCACTAGTCAGCTGGCGACTTAATGTTTTTTGTGTGTTCTTTGATTGATTCTTTTTTGTCAATTTGCTTTCAAGATTATTTAGGACAGAAATTCTATCTCATTTAGCTCTCTATTTTACTAAAAACCCTAACAGAGAGCATGCAGTGGGTGCCAGAAAATAGTGTTAATAAATGAATCAAATAAATCTAAATAAATGAATTAAATTTAAATAAAAATTTCAAATGAATGAAAAATAAATGAATTAAATAAGTGTGACTAAATGAATTAAATTTTAATAAATTAATTAGTTAAAATAAAATAAGTGAATATGTAAATGTAAATAAATGATTTTTTTTTTAATGACTTGGAAAAGAAGCAGATGATAGATTACACTATTATGCAATACTTCAGGTATAAGGTAACTGCAGATGAGAGCAGGGTATGAAATACAGAGGTATTTTTAAACATCTTGTATAACTTGTTGCAGACATTGAAAATAATATGTGGACACTATTAAAATATTTTGATTCCATATGTTGTCGTTCAGTCGTAAGTCGTGTCCGACTGTTTGTGACCCCATGGACCACAGCACACCTGGCTTCCCTGTCTCTCACCACCTCCCAGAGTTTGCTCAAACTCATGGCCACTGATCTGGTGATGCCATCCTACTATCTCATCCTCTGTTGCCCCCTTCTCCTCCTGCCCTCAATCTCTCCCAGCATCAGGGTCTTTCCCAATGAGTCAGCTCTTCGCATCAGGTGACCAAAATATTGGATATTCAGCTTCAGCTCTGTACTTCCAATGAATATTCAGGTTGATTATACATAATAATAGCAATTTTAAGGTCAGTGACCTTTTCAAATATTTTTAGGCATAGCTTAAATTAAAAGAAAGAAGAGTGCAATATTATCATGGAGTACTTATGCGGCATCATTATTGTGAGAGGGAGAAATCTGATGCATTAACCTCAAAAATCATAAAGAGGGGATTTATCCAGGCTGTGATTAGGGAAGCATGATGCAAGTCATTGTGACTTGCCTGTAACTGCTGTCGTGGACTTTATCTGGCTGAGTTTCTAGAAAAAAAAAAACTCATCGCAGGCTATTTAATCAGGCCTTAGGATGGTTATCAAATATAATATTTCAAGGATCTCTAGAGTGACAAAAAATCAGCACTGACAAGTCATTCCCTAAAGGACCATGGTGTGAAATGATAATAAATGGAAGGAGAAGTTACTATAATGACCAAAAATTAAGTCCTGAGCTTAATTGGTGAACAATTTGTGGAGAAATAGGTCAGTAGATCTTTGTCACAATCCAGGCTTCTTTGTAACTTAAAAGAAAAGGTCAAATTAATTTTAAAACCACCAAAATCAATCTGTCTACATGGCCGTAGATTGCCTTCATCAGAGAACCAAGGATTAGGTATATCAAACTAGACATTAACTTCAGTGGCTCAATCATATGCAGAATACTCAAAGACTAACTTTAGATAATGAAAAATGCAGACTTAAATCTGACAGTTATAGCCAGCAGCATATAATTTGCTTATTATTTTCAGAAAAGCAATTAGGTGAAGATGATATAATTATCTATATAGGGAGAAGAATGTGCCTAGAAAAAATTGTAATATAATTATCTCATTATCCCATCTATGTTAAGGCCATCTGATGATCGATCACATAGGTTTAGAACCACTCAGTTTTCACATATACCACCAGGCAAACAAATTTAAAGAGCACACATTTTGGTTCGGTGGCAGGGAATTGATTTATAAGGTGCTACCAGGCATGGTTGGTATAGGAAGGTCCTCCCATTTTCATTTATAAAGTGGTTATTTCATAGTGTTCTTCATAAGGGCTCACATTTGGCCCATTTAATCATATTACATTAAGAGTGATAGAACATGCTTCCAAATCCAAAAAATTGCTTTAAAATAGCATTTCATAAATGATCATCATAATTTCATTACTTTCCAAATGTAGAAAATGATACACCAAGTCTTTAAAAGCTTTGGTGAAGTTTGGGTAAAAAAATAACTTCGTTCTTACCAAAGGGAAGCTAATTCTCCTAAAACTTATGGGTACCTCATCATCTCTTCTGGTTAACATTATCTACTGCTGTGCTATGGGCCATATCTAGTGCTCTAGATTATTTCACTTTTATTTGGCCAAGCTGTTTTCAAAAGTTTTGGGAAGAGATCATTTCATCAAAACTTCAGTTTTTAAATACACTGAAAACTAATACAATAAGATAAAGATTAACACTGACTTAATTATCCACTCCCCAAATGAAAAATGTACATTTCTACACAATTTGATTTATGCCATAATATGGTCAATTAAGAATCTAGCCATGGCTAGTGAACAGAGTCCAAAATATACTCTTGGATCAGGTTTCTTTTTCCTGCATTAATATGATATTTATTGGGGAATTATAATGAATGATAATAAATATCTTGTGTACAGCTGAGAAATATATGATATATAAATATATGTGTATATATACATATATAATTTTCATAACTAAACTTACATGTTTCATAATTACCCTTATAATTTTTGCTCTGTAAATCTTACTTTCATTAGGAAGATGGAAGTTTTGGATTCATGCCCAAATCTCCCCATTGTCATGCAAATTATGCCTCTTAATCTGAATTTAGTTGGGTCTGCCTTAATTGTTATAATAGTTAAGATTTCCATATTGTGCTCAGTGCTTTAAATAATTTATAACATTTAATCCTTCAGAGAACTTGTCCAATGTTTACAACTAGCAAATGGTGGAGATAGGGTTGGAACCCAGGTCTCCTTTACTCCATGGCCCATCTTCCAAATCTTTCTTTTGCTTCCATGTTGAGATGTGTTATAGCAGAGCTTCTCTAACTTTAATGGGGTTGTAAATCACTGGAAATCTTGTTAAAATTCAAATTCTGATTTGGCAAGTCTTGAGGAGAGCCCAAGAGCCTGCATCTCTAACCAGTTCCCAAGTGACACATATGCTGCTGATTTATGAAACCCACCTTTCACAAGTGGGTTTATATCCCTTAACCTAGAGAAGATCGGGCTTCTTTGGTGGCTCGATGGCTCAGTGATAAAGAATCTGCCTGCCAATGCTGAAGACTCGGGTTCTACCCCTGGGTCAGGAAGATCCCCTGGAAAAGGAAATGGCAACCCACTCCAGTGTTCTCATTTGAGAAATTCCAGGGACAGAAGAACCTGGCAGGGCTACAGTCTCTGGGGTTGCAAAAGGGTGCAACTTAATGACTAAACAACAAGAAGAGAAGAATGTCTTTGTTTATTTTTATATGCATGCCAGGATATACATGGTGATGTTTTCCAGTAATGTATTATCAAGCAGTCTCTAGGTAAGCAGGTCTTACAGAGAAATGAGAATCAGGCTCTGCCATTTCTCTGTGGGTTCTTGGCATTTGATTTCTCAGAGTTGATTTCTTCATGAATCACTAAAAAATGGATAGGTAGGAATAAGTCATCACCATATAAATTTTACTGAGTGCTTATTTCAAGCCTTGAACCAGCCTGACTGCTTTACATTGGTTCCACTATTTCAACCTCAAAAGAATTTTACAAAGTAAATTCAGGCATTACAAGACTAAGTTCTATGAATGTTTATGATTCTAAATGATATTGTGAACTTAAAGAGCTACTTTTGTCTGAAATAACTCAGCAGAATTTATGGATATAAGAGTAAGATGGCATAAGATAAGTTATAGAAGACACATGTCAAGTCATGGCCTCAAATCTTATTTCCTTACTTTAGGCAATTGTGTAAACTATCAGAACCTCAGTGTCCTTATCAATAGAGATGGGAGAGCATTATCTATCTTAGAGTATATTTGCAGTACTTCAGTGGGATAGTTTATGCCGAGAATCTAGTGTTTTGCTTGATAAAAACTCAAATAGTAGTCACTGTGTTCATCATAACATCAGTGAGAGAATTAAAATATTATGATTATTTCCTGTCTTATTTCACTGAATGTATGAAAATGCAATGATCTGCATGTGATCTCTATCAACTTTCTTCCTCAAAATCTGAAATAACATATCAGGATCTTAGTTCTTAGTTTTCCCATGAGAATTATAGTCTATCCTTTTTTTTTTTTTTTTTTTAATGCTTTTCCACTTCAAGGTGATTTGTTTTCTTAGAACTTTCACAATTGGCAATAAATATTTTCATTCAACTTATGCAAGTTACAAGCTTAATTTTTTTAAATGCTTAATTTCAGTTGAATTGTAGTAATAGAAATATAGCTAGCTATTAAAAAGATTGAAGTGAATTAACTGTGAAGCTATCTCTTCAGAAGCAAATTATGGCACTTACTTGGATGAATGGATCATTGACTTTGGATATTAAAGTGACCTATTTGTTTAAATGTATTAAAACCTAATTACTAAAATAGCCATGCATAATGTTAACAGATAGTTAGAACTATAGTTCTTGATAATTGAAAACACAAAATTTCCAAACTGGTTTCTGAGGAAGTGGAATAAAAATATTCCAAAGACTTGTCATACAGGAAATAAGCATTCCGTTCAGTCCTATTTTCATTCGTCCCATACCCACTGAATACCTCCACAAAGCCAGGTACCCGACAAGGGCATGGAATAGAAAAATGAATAAGGTGTGCAAAATCTTAAGGAACTTACTGTTTTAACCTGACAGATATATTAGCAGAAAATTTGAATATAACTTGTATCATGAGAGAGGACATATTGCAAGGCCAACAAATAGGTTACCTGGGGACATTTGCAACCACATCATCTTCATGAGCATAAAACATAGACTAGAGACAGTGTACTCATTATGTAAACAAAACTTCAAGATAAATCTTCTTGCCTGTCCCCACTCTCCTTTCATTTCAAATGTATTGCTCCCTGGAGCTCCCCATACAGAAATTCTGGGACCGCTCCAACAGGTATTATAACACTATAAAAAGTCCATTCTTCTGCCTGAAGCCTTTGGAGAAAAGCTAAACTTAAAGTAAGATTTGAAGAAGTTTTCAGGCAAAAAAAAAAAAAAAAAAAAAAAATTTAGTAGTAGGGCATTCCATACAGGAAAAATGACAAAGATTTTAAACCAGGCAACATCATCAATCATGGCCAGGTGTCTGGACAATTTTCTCCTCCTCTGTTTCTTTGCCTGCAAAATAAAAACAATCATCCTTGTATCTTTGAAATGCTGTGCAGATGACATGCTTGGCAAATTGAATGAGCTAGATAAATGCTAATTCTGGTATTCTTGCCTGTCTGGAAGGATGTCAGATGCAAACTTATGTGAGTAAGAAAGTAAGTCTTGTATTATTTGGTTGTGCAAAGTCTTAGTTGTTTCATGCTGAATCCAGTTCCCTGATGAGGAATCAAACCCAGGCCCCCTGAATTGGGAGTGTAGAGTCTTAGCCACTGGACTACCAAGGAAGTCCCAGGGAAGTTCTGAGTTGGTGAAAAACAGTAAGTATGGCAGAGGAAGGGATGAGGGATCTTTACCTGAGACTAGAAGCAGGTCATGCAGACTTTGATGTCATGGTGAAATCTATCTATCCCTTCAGCACAAGGAAGCAATGGAAATTGTGGTTTTTTTTTGCTTATTTTTTAAAAGCAGAACAATTAGATAATCATATTTAAAAGCCTAGAAAAATCATCCTGGCAGCAGCATGGAGAATAAATAGAACCAGGAAGATGAAATCAGAGACAACAAAAAAAGGCTCCTGCAACAGTTCAGTAAAGAGAGAACAACAATTAATTAAAATGGCAATGGATGTATGTCAGAGGCCATAACAATATTGTAAAGTAATTATCCTCCAATTAAAATAAATAAATATTTTAAAAAGGCAGTGGTAAGGTAGAGGAAAGAAATGAGAGATCTGGAAATCTTATCTGGTGGATAAATTGATAGGGCTGTAGTCAGTCGAAAATGGGAATGTCAGGGAAGTAGGAGAAATCAGGAGTTTGAGAAAAACAGTAGTGGGTGGGGTGATGTTAGTGCCAAAACCTCCCTGTTTTTGTAAGCAAAAACACTACATTACTGAGTCCATTTTATTGTGGGGTATTTCTTGGTCTTTTCCATGGCCTGAAGTTTTCATGGATGGATTGGGAAGGGAAAAGGAAGGAGAGTGCATGGTTGAGAGGGTTTGGGGATGTCTCACTTCTGTTTCTTTTCTCCTGTCCCACTTGCTTACTGATGTCCCTGGTGGCTCTGGTGGAGGTTGGGAGAGGCTGAGCTTCAGCAGTGCAGGGCACTGGCTCTGGGGGGGCTGACTATTGGATGGTAATCACTACTTCCAGCAGAGATGAAACAGTTCTTTAGTTCTTCCAGGAATGTGTCCGAGATTGTGAAGAGGTGGTGACCTCCAAAGAGGAGAACTGTGCATATGATTCTTCTACTCAGTTTTTCTGTCTTTACATTTTGGAAACATTGACTCCAAAAGAGCTTATAAGTCAATGAACTGCTTATATGTTCACTTGAGGTGGATCTTAAGGTTAACTTAGAGTTCAGGATAATTTGTAAATACATTTTGAACATGTTTTATCCTGAGGACAACTAAAAACTTTACTCTATTTAGAGTCTGTATTAATTGGTTTATATTATAAAATCTCCAACTGATTATAATTGTTTCTGACAGTTTTTGTCCAAAGTAAGATTCTCAATGCTACTTTTAGTCTGTAGTGATTTTTTAAAAATGTTCCCTGATTCTTAAATATAAAATTTCAGAAAGAAAACTCTGACAAATGCCCAACTATCCAGCTAGTTAGCTAGCTAAAGAATTAACCTAAGAATAGGAATATAAATTAGGATGTTTGAAACCTAGATCTTGGTAACTTCTGGAGAGGTGCTTAGTGGCAGACTCATTAGAAAGTCATACTATCTAGCAGGAGCTTGACTTTTAATTTAATTTTAGAAACAGAATTATTTAGGTGAATCTAGCCTAAACTCTCATGAGATGGATGTTGAATCAACCATGTATCTGGCACATTAGGTTTTTGAGATTTGTTAGATGTATGAAGGCCCAGGGAAAAAAAGACATAGATGAGGCTACTACATGTGAAAAAATATTTTTAAATTAGTCTTTGAACTCACAGAGAGTGCAGAAATGACAAGAAGAAACTCTTATTGTAATTATCTTGAAAAGTTTATCCTTTTAAAATGTAGAAGAGAAGCAACTTAACACCAAAATTTCTGCACTATATTTCCTCCATAGGGTCAGCAGGATCAACTAATTTAATTTGTTATTTGGGGGCGTGTTTGTTGGTTATGTTGCAAATATAATATAGCAAAAGTGGAGGTACAGACTAAAGTCAAGCTTTCTAAATTTTTGTCCTCTGTAAATAACTTACTAAGACTTACAATGTCAAGAAGATAAAATCTTTGCACTATAAATGTATTGCAGGTGTTTACATGGGACCAAATTTATCCTTTGATTGGTTGAAGGAGCTAGAAGTTTGCAATTTGGCTCAGACGGTTAAGCGTCTGTCTACAATATGGGAGACCCGGGTTCGATCCCTGGGTTGGGAAGTTCCCTGGAGAAGGAAATGGCAATCCACTCCAGTACTATTGCCTGGAAAATCCCATGGACAGAGGAGCCTGGTAGGCTACAGTCCAAGGGGTTGCAAAGAGTCGGACACCACTGAGCGATCTTCACCGTATCTAAACTTTTCTAAATTAAATAATTTAGCCACTAAATCTATGCAATTTAGCCATCAAAATCTAACAAAGTCTTTCCATCTATAAAATAGGCTAATGTGGAGTTTTCCTAGGGAACCACCTTCCTTGTCTAACCAGATGCCTTGAGAGGCCTCAAATGCACTCATCTCTAATCCCAGACCTCACTGAAAACACTTTCTTACCACATCAAACCTAAGTGCCTTGAAATCAGGCTCTAACAAATCCTGCCAATGCAGATGTGTAACTGTATCCCATATAGCCTTCCAGGCTAGTTCTGCCTATGTTCATACTTACCAGTAAACTAGCATGTTCCTTCTCTACTTGTTTTTCTTCATGATATTACTCATATCTGAAATAATGTTCCATATCTGAGTCCTTCTATGTAAAATCTATTCAGTTCTTAAAATTGCATTAAATCCTACCTCCTTATGGACACTTCCAGGACTTATTTATGTCCTTGTGCTTTTAATCCTATTCTATTATTTATACTTATGATTATGTTGTGCCTATAATATTCACTGTTGTTTCATATGTATTTCTATTAGACAAGAAAACCCTTTGTATTTTTAGTGTGGAGTTTTTGTTTTATGTCTATGTTTCCTGTAAGGCCTTTGTTGTTATTGTTCAGTCACCCAGTCGTGTCTGACTCTTTGCAACCCCATGGACTGCAGCACACCAGGCTTTTCTGTCTCTCACCATTCCCAGAGTTTGTCCAAGTTCATGTCCATTGCATCAGTGATGCTATCCAGCCATCTCATCCTCTGATGCCCTCTTCTCCTTCTGCAATGCTTAAACTTGACAGGGCCTTACTACTACTACTAAGTCGCTGCAGTCGTGTCCAACTCTATGCAACCCCATAGATGACAGCCCACCAGGCTCCCCCATCCCTGGGATTCTCCAGGCAAGAGTACTGGAGTGGGGTGCCATTGCCTTCTCCATGACAGGGCCTTGATAATGACTTAATTGAGTAATTAGAAGAAAATTGTTAAATTTTTCATATCTATTGGGTATACTACTAAATATATTGATCATACTGGGATATTTATATTTTAATTATTTAATAGATTCTTCCATAAGTATCTATTTATTTGTTATTCAGTCCAACTGACTTGCTATTTTTAAATCAAGTATTTTTTACATCAAACCAAAGTGCACTACTATCACAGGCAAATGATGTTTAATAAACATTTGGGGTGCTACACTTGAAATAAGTACACTGGTCTATGGCAAAATATCTTGAATTTTATATTAATAATACAGTGTCAATTCATTAATTATAAATGTGCAGACATTTGG
The DNA here is from genome assembly GCF_029407905.1 of Bubalus kerabau. Taxonomy (NCBI): domain Eukaryota; kingdom Metazoa; phylum Chordata; class Mammalia; order Artiodactyla; family Bovidae; genus Bubalus; species Bubalus kerabau. Next base: position 167,568,760 of record NC_073626.1, read on the forward strand.
TGGTGAAAAGAAAACAAGATGTCAAGGGCAAATAAAGAATTCATTGGTGAAATACTATCTCGAACAGGAACTTCTATTTGTTTAATGCGCTGTGTAACTTTAATAGTACTCAACAGTTGGTGGTCTATAGAGGTTCCAGCAATGAGTGGATTGCTTTTTCTTCATTTGCTTTACAACTGAAGGCTGTTTGCAGTATTAAAAAGCACACACACACACATCCATACTCACCCACCATAACAAAATCTCTGCCCCAAGGATACCATATGGCAAGGGCCCTTCACCTGAAACCCAAACAAAGCCGGTGGCAACAGATTCCATGTTTGTTTTTGGCAGAGAATTTGGGCTGACATCAATTATACTTTTGAACCTGGACTGAATTCAATGTAAGCTTTTCATCTGGCACTTTAGAAAAATGAATTAAACTAAACCTGTGTTTCATTATCATTGACTTTACCAGCCAAAGGGCTTTGTGCATACCTTTGACATTTTAATTGGAGAACTTAGGAGGGCTTTTTTCAAAGCTCTTCTTGGACAGGTAAGCAGAATGCATATTGTTTCCCAAGTATATGATTTGGACAGCTCAGACAGTTTTGCCAAGAGATCAATGCCACATAATGGAAGATCAGCAAACAAAAACCATAGCAGTAAAAGCTTCAGTTAATTATTTTGAATTATAGATATTTTTGTTGCTGTTTTTTATTTTGTTTTGCTTTAAATCAGATCCAAAAATATTTTAGGAAACAGTTGGAGAAGTTATTTTGCCAAGTTTAGGCTAGCCACAGGCTATTTTTAAACAGAAATTAAATTTTAGAATATTATGTTAAATTGGTTCTCAACTAAGTATCAACTTTCAGCTTAAAAGATGACTTTAGCTACATTTTTAAGTGTTACATAACTCTTCATATGTTTATATTACTGTGCTGTGCTGTGCTGTGCTTAGTCACTCAGTCGTGTCTGACTCTGTGACCCCATGGACTGTAGCCCACCAGGCCCCTCTGTCCATGGAATTCTCCTGGCAAGAATACTGGAATGAATTCATTCCCTTCTCCAGGGGATCTTCCCAACCCAGGGATTGAACCCAGGTCTCCTGCACTGCAGGCGGATTCTTTACCAGCTGAGCTACCAGGGAAGCCATATACTAGCAGCATACATTTTTAAACTAATGATAGAAAAACAAAGGTGTTTTTATGAATCCTGAAGAGGTAAGATTTCTTTCAAATATTTACTTATTTGCCACAATTGCACTCATTTTTCCTATTTACTCTCTCTTCCTCTAGCTAAATTTTCATCTATATTTTAAATTCCTGTTGTGAAAGGAAATAGAAGTCTTTGAAAAGCTATATCCTGAAAAATATATGCATTTCCTACCTCAAAAATACAGTGAACATACATTTAGAAATTGGGTTTTAATAAACACTATAAAATCACATCAGCCATTAAAACATACATTGTGGGTTTCAAACAATTGATTTGCTAACACAATGTATTTTCTTCTCCCAACTTAACTAGACTTTCTAGAATAGATTTTCCTAGAAATAAACATTTTCTAAGAAAGCTTTATTTTGAATTTTGGTTTAGGGGAGTTTTAGGACTGAAAATGTTTTAAAGAAGATGGAAGATGATACTGAAAATTGTGAATTGATCAGGTTCTTGTGAAAGCATATACAATTTCTATTTTAGTCACTATTAGCAAAAAACATAGTGTTAAAGATTTGTAGAACATTTTTTATTTCCAAAATGCCATGTTTGTCACTACATGGGACAGAATTGGCTGATTGTCAATTTTGCTGATGAAGAAGGAATAAGCATTGGTTGTTCAACTTCTAGATCTATACTTCCAAAATGGGAGCCTCTAGTTTTAATGGCTATTTAAATTTAGATTTAATTTAATTTGATAAAGTGGCAATTAAGCACTGGAAAGCTGAAAGCAAAAGTCTCTCAGTGGTGTCCGACTCTTTGCAACTTCATGGATTATATAGTCCATGGAATTCTCAAGGCCAGAATACTAGAGTGGGTAGCCTTTCCCTTCTCTAGGGGATCTTCCCAACCCAGGGACCAAACACAGGTCTCCTGCATTGCAGGCAGATTCTTTACCAGCTGAGCCACAGGGAAGCCCAAGAATACTGGAGTGGGTAGCCTATCCCTTCTCCAGCAGATCTTCCTGACCCAGGAATCGAGCAAGGGTCTCCTGCATTGCAGGCAGATTCTTGGTGGCTAGCTCAAATGAGAAACTGAATTTTCAATTGAACTATGCATATAGTACATTTCCATCAGTGTAGAATATTTTATTTGTCAGTGTTGTTCTATAGTCTGTGCTGGTATTAGTGACCACTTACTGCTTAAAACCTACTTATCATTTACCTTAGTCAACATCTTCTAAGAAGAAGAGTGTAAAATATTATCTGTGGTTGAGAAGTAAACTCTGCTGAGTAAACTCTGTGCTAAGTAGTTGAGTGATTTCCCACAAAGACTCATGGAAGATCAAGGGATAGAATAAATTGATTCTATATTCAATAGATCCATATTATTCCCATATATCTATTCTATGTTCTGTCTATATCTACCTGTTCTAGTCTATCTATCATCTTACATAATTACATAGAATACTGTGTGGGTGTGCTAAGTCACTTCAGTTGTGCTTGACTCTGTGACCCCATAGATTGTAGCCCACCAGGCTCCTCTGTCCATGAGATTTGCCAGGCTAGAATACTGGAGTGGGTTCCCATACCTTCCTTCAGGGGATCTTCCTGACCCAGGGGTTGAACCCCTGTCTCTTATGTCTCCTGCAGTGACAAGTGGGTTCTTTTCCACTAGTGCCACCTGGGAAGCCCTTGTGCTAGCTTATGAGAGTCAATTGTTAGCGTCTCCTCCCAAATCTGCGTTTAGTGACATCGCTGGATGTCATTTGTAATGAGAATATTTACATTGTGGAAATTAGCAAATGCTATAAATCAGAGTGGCTCTGCTTTTGAGATCTGTGGGTTAAGCACATCACCGACTTTGAAACCGTTCCTACAAGCAATATCCCATTTTCCTGCAATGCTTCTCTACTCTATCTACTAAGGACTTGGAATCCAGCAGTTTTGGCAAAAATTCTGAGTGGAAAATAACATAAAGACCACAGGCAGGAAATACTGGGCCATAAAAATTATGGTTAGGACTCTCTTAGCAAATGATTTGATGAGTGGGGTTGTACAACTTCATTTCTTTTAATACAAGAATTGAAATGTAAAGTTTCATGTTGACTTCCACGACAAAGATTTTATCAAAATATAGCATACAAGGACACCTGGTCACCTTCGTATTTATTTTTTACCTGTGCAGCCATTCTCTGTGTAAATACTTCAATATTGACACAAACTCACAGTAGCTGATTTCTGTCTGCCAAACATGAATAAAATTCTTAAGACAGAGTTCATCATTATTCTTTCTTAAACCAGATCTGTGCGAGTAGGAGGCAAAACTAAACTTGAGTTATGCATGCTGCTGGGCTGTGCTTAGTCACTCAGATGTTTCTAGCTCTGTGACCCCATGGACTGTAGCCCTCTAGGGTCCTCTGTCCATGGGAATTCTCCAGGCAAGAATACTGGAGTGGGTTGCTGCTGGGGTCCAGCCCCGGTGGATCCAGGGAAATTCAAAGGGGAGATGGCTTTGGCGATCAGGATACGATAGCTTTAATTAAATATTAATTAGAGATACAAATAGTAATAGAATAAAGGCAGCTCAGTAGGAAAATTCAGTGGAGAAAAGAGGCTGAATAACTTGGTTTACGTGGAAAGCTAATAAAATTCCAGGGCAAGGAATTTACGTCACCTACGTAGGCCGCAGGCATCCTCCCATTCTCCGGAAGGAGAGGAGACACTAAGGCCTCCCCGATCAGATCTTAGAAGCCCAGGCATAATTAGTAGGCTTGACGAGCCTCCACGTTCCAGATGGGAACTCAGCCAGAGGTTGAGAGAAAGAATGACATGGGGAGACCAGTCTTTCGAGGAACTGATCCCAATTCTTTATTTTCCAGGGTCTGTTTTTATATGCTGAGATGTTATACAAAAGTCACGCGGGGTCAGCAGTCCTAACTTTTATTAAAGTCAGGTGCTTTATACAAATGTAGACAGGTCTTAGGGGTGTTACATCATCTTCTGGCCAGGGGGCCTGCTAACAATTTATGACCCTCTCCTTGTGACAGCAGTCAGTCAACCAGAACACTTATTTTTCCAGGAGTGATTATTCTCAAAACAGACGCCACCTTCCAAAGGTACCAGATAAAGTTACATTCCTATAGGATGTAGTGGGTTTTAATTAAGGAAGGAAAGAATTTGCTTACCCTAAGGTCTAACGTGATTAATATCAAAGGTTAATACTTATTTCTTCTATATATTCATTAATGTGTGTAAGGGCAGGGGATGTGGAGACTTAGCAGTAAACATTGGCTCAACAAATGAAAAACCCTTCACCAATACAATTTCTAATCAGCCCACTATACTATACTAATAGTTTTCTAACTTCTCTAAAGAACCTGTTTTTAGAAGGTTTAAAGCATCTCGTGCCTCTCACGGTTAGGAGGCTGTGAACAATCACATGTGGCTGGACAAGGCTAGAGAACCTTCAGAGGAGTTTGTAGGTTGAAACACTCCTATCATGCCCAGGAATTATTATTAACTGGAGCTCTAAGTTAACTCCTTCTCTGAAAGAGGTGGTGGGGGACAGCCCCCCGTAAAGTCAGAGGTGTAGGTGAGAGCACAGAGTAGTAAAGTAGGCAGGCTCTGGTTTAGGGGGTAGATGCTTGAGAATTTCCAGGGGGACTCCTGAGGCTCGATCCTGCCTTTGCATATGTCGAGCCTCCTTCCTCATGACCTTTGCCACGGGCAGAGTTCCTCACGCTGGCTCCCGGCAGGTTGCCATGCCCTTCTCCAGAGGATCTTCCCAACTCAGGGATTGGACCCAGGTCTCCCGCATTGCAAGCGATCTTTACCATCTAAGCCACTGAGGGAAGCCCTGAGGTATGCACACTTTCTCTGAACTGTCAACATACAGATACACTTCATTAAACAGAATACTTCTTTTTGCAATAAATGAAAATATGTAAGCTATATTTTCATAACCCCAGGTTTCTATTGTCTTCCACATCTGTAGCTTACGTACTGCTGCTGCTGCTGCTAAGTCGCTTCAGTCGTGTCCGACTCTGTGCGACCCCATAGACGGCAGCCCACCAGGCTTCCCTGTCCCTGGGATTCTCCAGGCAGGAACATTGGAGTGGGTTGCCATTTCCTTCTCCAGTGCATGAAAGTGAAAACTGAAAGTGAAGTTGCTCAGTCGTATCCAACTCTAGCGACCCCATAGACTGGAGCCTACCAGGCTCCTCCGTCCATGGGATTTTCTAGGCAAAAGTACTGGAGTGGGGTGCCATTGCCTTCTCTGAGCTTATGTACTAGGGATGTCTAAAATGAATAAAGAGAAAACTACAACAAAGCCAAACTCCCAAGTTTCTGTTTATTATAAAACTTGCACAGCTAATGATATTCATCAACAAGAGAGTCACTATCATGTTGCTACATCAGGTCTCCTCTCTGATGAAGCACATGGAAGTGTGACTTGTAGAATCAACAACTGATGTCATTAGATGTTCATGCATTGCAGCTGATTGGAGTCATTAGAGGGAAGAGTCTTGTAACCTGGTGGCCCTGAAGCTTTCGTAGGATGTTTGCAAGTCTTGAATCTCCTTAAGATGGCTTATTAATGCTGTTCAAGGAGACCAGATCACATGCTGGTACGTCAGAGCCCATTGGCCCATATTAACAGTAAAATTCAAAATAAATCACATTATCATGGGAAATAAAAAACAAACCTAAGTTTTACATTATATTGCTCTGATTTACAAGAAATGGAAATCATGTGTTTAGATTTATATTATTCTAAAATTTTATGTATTTAAATGTTTCTTGTTTCCCTATCCTATCTCAATATAATGTTTTGCTTGTTCTGTCTTTGGACTCAAGGACAAATTTTTTAGTCAAAGAAATTATAGGAATAAGTAAGAGCTATCCTAGATGTAGCCCTCTTCATTTGCAAGAAGTACAGGGACCAGGAAAATTTACTTACAAAACTATTCAAGCTAATAGATAGATGAAAACCTTCTAAATGATAGCTTAGATTCAATATTATCTGAATCAGGTGGATTCAAAATTATCAGCAGTTGCTCCATGGACTGGTTGGTTTCACACTGGTGAAAATCTTGCCAAGTGTAAACATGAATTCCAAGTACTCAGTTTGAGCCTTGACTTTGTTTTAAAACATTGCATAATAATACTTAAATCAAAAGACAAGAACAAACTTTAGAGAATTTATCCTTTAGGAATAAATGCAGCAGTATCTGAGGATGTATAGATAATGATCCCCATTAAAATATTGTTTAAAGTGGCCAAACCTGAAAATACTCTGAATGCTCTTTAATAAAGGAAGTTTGACTGCATTTTTAACAACTCCACTTTATGAAATATCATTTAGCTATCAAAAAGAATGAATTAGACCTAAGCTATTGCTCTGGACAGATAGCAATTGTGTCATTAAATGAGAAAAGCAAGCTGTTTTTGAAAGTATATTGGATAATTTCAATTACATACAAGAAAGACAAAAAACATGCAAATGTTAGTTCTTTCAACCATCTTCCACCTAGAAGATGCATCTACTCATCTATGTTGTCCGTTATCTATAAAATGTTCATTAGGCACATGGATTACTCCCTGAAAGTTGATTCCATGCACTTATCCATACGGTTCTGTTCCTACCTTTACTTGCTAAGGGTCAGCTATGTTTGTTACCAAATTCCTTTGTGCCACATGCTACTGTTAGTGCAATTTTGACATCTAATAAAATGTTACAGAAAGTGATTTTAAATAACTGTGATAAAAATAATTATTGCTTCATCCAAAAAAATTAACTTTGAAAAGACTCCATAAATGAAATTCACTGGAAACATATATTGATCATTTCAGCATGGGCAAGAACATTGAAAAAATCAGAGAAGAAAATTACAAAAATACAGGAAAGTTCTACACTAAATTGATTAGTAAATGTCTTCAAAATCTTGATCTACTTGAAAGAAACTGAAGCTGGAAATCTTGGTGTGATTTATACAGGAAACTTTAAAGTCAGATGGCTTATACTCCAAAAAATACAGAGGTTGTGTTTAAATGTATTGTTGCTGTTTAGTTGCTAAGTTGTGTCTAATTCTTTTGTAAATTCCATGGACTGTAGCCAGTCAGGCTCCTCTGTCCATGGGATTTCCTAGGCAAGAATACTGGTTCAGTTCAGTTTAGTTCAGTCACTCAGTCGTGTCCAACTCCTTGCGACCCCATGAATCGCAGCACGCCAGGCCTCCCTGTCCATAATACTGGAGTGGGTTGCTATTTCCTTCTTCAGGAGATCTTCCTGACCCAGGGACTGAACCGAGGTCTCCTTCATTGGCTGCATTGTCAGGCAGATTCTTTAACACTGAGCCACCAGGGAAGCCCATTTAAATTAAATGTATATGACTAAATTAATAGAACATTCAGGTTATGGTGTATCAGTTTTATGCTCCATTTACTGAGCAACACAATTATGATTCAGATGGATCTTTGATCATGTATATTTGTACACACTGTTAAGCATGCAAAGATACAAAAGGATACAGTTGGTCCTTGTAATCCCTGGGCCGTTGTTTCCAGGACCCCCAAATCTGCAGATGCTCAAAGGCCTTTCATAAAATGGCACAGTACAATCAGTTCTCCTTATCCAGGGTTGTGGAAAGTGTGGATACAGAGGGCCAACTGTATATGTCAGTTTGTTAACATTGGGCACCTTGAATAGGAAGCTGGAGAGTGGGGAAAAACAGGTGAGCAAAAGCAAGAAAAAGTGCTGTGTCAGAACAGCAATGCATGCATAATATTATATGAATAGAATAACATTCTACCTTGAGTATTGCCATATGCACATAAAAATAGAATTTGTATGTAGGCACGATCGAGGCACACCTTAAATAAAGACACTGATTTCATTAGGTGATGGAACTATAGGTAGTTTTTGTTCTGGCTTTTAGTTATTCTGAGTTAACATGGTGGCTCAGAAGGTAAAGAATCTGCCTGCAATGCAGGAGACCTGGGTTCAAACCTAGGATCAGAAAGATCTCCCAGGTAAGGGAATGGCAGTCCACTCTGGTATTCTTGCCTAGAGAATTCCATGGATGAGAAGGCTGGTAGGGTATAGTACACACGGTCTCAAAGAGCTGGATGTGACTGAGTGACTGACACTTTCACTTCACTTTAGTTATTCTAATGTGGTCTTTGCACTAAAGTAAAAGAAGTTAATTTAAAAAAAAATGAAAATGAGAAAATGTGAACTTTTGTGGTTTTACTTCATTAGCTACTTTGGAGAGTTCATACTTTTCTATATGTTACTAATTTTAGTTTGAGAAATATTGCATCACCACTTTTAAGACACATAACCTAGGGACCTGGAAAGAAAGAATTTATTTTAAAATTTCTTAAAGGAAGATATTAAATGGCATGGCAATTAAAAAATGCTACTGAACAGAGAATACAAACTATTTCTACCTTCTTTAGTACCGACGAATCAGTAGCCCCTCAAAGTGACAGTGTCACATTCCGCAGTGATAATTGAGAGCTGAATTAAGTAAATGAGTCAGTATATATGTTTTTTACCCTTTATTCAAAACTAAAGGGAGGAAATGAATAATTTAGCCTCCAAAACCTAAAACTTGAGAGTAGATGTTAAGGCTGAAAAGTTTTCCCTGTGACACATGTTTACTAAATTTGTTTCATGAATCCTGAAAGAATTTCAAATACAATTTTGATCAAAACAAAAAGAATGTTTGATGTTAATCTATTAAAATGTATAAGGAGTTATTCACATAGAAAAGCTTCTGTCATCTAATATTTCCTATTGAAAAATAACTTCCATATGGTTCTTAATTGAACCTTTGCTAGATATTAAAATAAATATTTCTATTTCTTTGCTCCTAAGCCCTCTGACTCTTAACAAACAACAAAATTAGAACAACCCTCTACTCATCACTTTGTTAGGAGTCTTCATCTATTCACCATGAAAGTCAACAATTTTATAACTTTATATGACTTTCAGTCTTTCACAATTGAATGTGATACTAAGCTGAGGATTTATCAGAGATACTCTTTACTAGGTAAGGAAGTTGTGATTCTCATCTGTTGAGTAATTTTATCAAAGAAGGGTGTTGGATTTTGTCAAATACTCTTTCTGTGTCTATTGAGGCACAGAAGGGTTTTTGCCCTTTATTGTATTGATATGCTGTAATATATAAAAGATTTTCTGGTATTACTTCAATTTTGCTTTTCTGGGTGAGCTCTATGTGGTAACAAAGTATAATCCTTTTTATATCTCACTGGATTCAGTTTGGGCTTCCCAGGTGGTGCTAGTGGAAAAGAACTGGTCTGCCAATGCAGGAGACTTAAGAGATGGGGGTTCAGTCCTTGGGTCAGGAAGATCTCCTGGAGGAGGGCCTGACAATCCACTCCAGTGTTCTTGCCTGGAGAATCCCATGGGCAAACGAGCTTGGTGGGATACAGTGGGGTTGCAAACAGTCAGACACTACTGATGTGACTTAGAATGCATAACGTGGATTCATTCAATTTGAAATTGATATTTTGTTCAGGACATTTGAGTCCATGTTCATAGGGACATAAGTCTGAAATTTTTTCTCCTTGTGATGCCGGAATCTGGTTTTGGTATCCATCTAATACTGGCGCTCTGCCCCCCTTTTCTTCTTCTCTTCCTCCTCCTCCTCCTCCTCCTCCTTGTCCTTCTGTTTCTTCTTGATTTGCATGTGTGTGTGTGTTGGGGAGGGATACAGTGGGAATGTTTCAATAAATCTTCTTGAAATGCTAGGTAAAACTCAGTAGTGAAACCATCTGAATCTGGGCTTTTCTTTGTGGGCAGATTTTTGCATTAAAAAATGTAATTGCTTTGCTTGCTATAGACTTACTCAGAATTTAAATTCTTTTTCATTTAGTTTGGGTAGTCTGCATCTTTCTGTCTAGGTGGTATCATTTTGGCCACTTTACCTAGGTTATTGAATTTATTAGCACACTATTGTTTATAGTTTCCCTTGTAATTCTTATTTTTTCTGTCTGGTCAGTTGTGATGCCCCCTCTTTTTTGCCTGATTTTAGTAATTTTCTCCTATCCCTTATTCAATCTAGCTAAAAGATTGTTAATTTTGTCAATCATTTTGAAGACACAACTGTGGCTTTGTTTTTCTGCCATCCATTTTATAATACTTATTTTTACTCTAGCCTTTGTCATTATTTCCCTCCTGCCACTTTATATTGAGTTTACTCTTTTTTTCTAGTATTTTAAGTTAAAAGGCTGCTGCTGTTATGTTGCTTCAGTCGTGTCCAACTGTGTGACCCCATAGATGGACTAGGCGCCTCCATCCACGGGATTTTCCAGGCAAGAGTACTGGAGTGGGGTTAAAAGGCTAGGTTATTCATTTTACATTGTTCTTTTTACATGTATGTGTCTATTAGCTGCAAATTTCCCACACAGGACTGCTTTTGCTACATCCCAAAAGATTTTCTATGTTTTGTCAATACTTCTGTTTTTATTCATCTCCATGTATTTTCTTATTCCCCTTGGGAGTTCTTCTTTCATCGATTAATGATTTAGGAGTGTGTCATTTAATTTCCAATTGTTTTTGAGTTTCCTAAATTTCCCTTCTATTGCTGATTTCTAATTTCATTCTTTATGGTCAGAAGACATGCATTGCATGGTTTAATTTCTTAACTTATTGATACTTATTTTATGGCCTAAAATAAGGTCTCTCCCAGAGAATGCTCTATGAAAAAAATGTATTTTCTGTATTATAGATATATGTTAGGTCTAGTTGGTTTATAGCATAGCTGAAGTCTTCTATTTCCTTGTTGATCTTTGGCCTCTTTCTTCTGGAATCTCTGATGTGCTTTAAATCCAATCCAGTGAATTTTACATTTCAGATGTTTTATTGCTTTCAGTTCTGGAATTTTTATTTAGTTTGTTTTAGTTTCTATTTCTTTGCTAGGATTATCTGTTTATTTATTATGACCATTTTTACTTTAAAGCTAGGAACATATTTACAGTAGGTTCTTTTGAGGCCTTTTTGTAAATTAAGTTCAACATCTGAGTCATCCAGACATCAGCTTCTATTGTCTTTTATTGTCTTTCCCAAGTCATATCTGTTTCTTTTCATATGTAATATTTTAAAATTTGATTTAAGCATCATAGCTGATGTGTTATAGAAACTTAGGAATATCTTCTCTTTGACAAGTGTTTTATTTTTGACCTAATGGGCAGTTCATTTACTTGACATAAGCTCTGTATTTTGGCTTCTCTGCCCTGGATAGAAGCTGAAATATCTACTCAAATTTTTGAGCTGTATAACTGTGGTTTTTTGAGACTTTTTGAGCTTCCTTTTTCCCTGATCATTTCTTTTGTTTCCTATACCTCCTGATAATGTAAACTGTGTATTTGAAGAATTTATCAGGTGCTCTTTACTGTATACTGTTTGGGCTTTTGAGTTCTCTACTGACACTTCTTCAGGAAATGTTCTTCCTTTCACTATTACTATAGTTTTCAAAGGAGGCTGCAACCTTTTTATAAATTTAGACACATATTTCAATCACTATGTACTGCATAAGAAATGGATATCTGGGAAAAATGGAAAAATTGAAAAAAAATCAGTAGTTTTTTTTAAGCTTGAAAAGCTGGGCACCCAGGAACTGTAGACAACTATGCTTTCACAGTATAAAGAAAGCAATCCTAATGAAACAAAGGTGGCACACAGAGAGGAGCAGAAATGATAGACAAAGAGCTCAAACATGCTTCTGGCAATATTCAATCCCCTTGTCATTTCTTTAAGAGCAGGAACTTAGTCTAGTTCATCATTATATTCTCACTGCTTTGAACACTGTCTGACAAAACATAAGATTTTGTAGAATGAATGAATATGGCTTTATCTTAAAAATTATGTATGATATCTTTCATGTTTCTAAAGGCTTTATTCATTGCCTTCTTCAAAACATAGATATATCTTACAGGGAAAGTAAGCAATTTATATCTTAACCACACTTTATCTTGTATTAAAATATAATACAGCAGATAACCAGCCATTAGAAGACTTGCCTTTGAGTAATCCCTATTTAGCCCCATTACTTCAGGTATTAGTAAATCTTCATTCCGTACAGAATAACAACCAAAACTTGTCCTTAGGTAAATGATAGAAGGCTTTTTTTTGGTTTAATTTTGCATTTTTTTGGTGGCATTGGTATTGTTTTAATGAAATATGTCCAGGAAGATGCCATTCAGCATATCTCTTATTGCTAGGTAAAATATAACCAGGTTTCTTGACAAGGATCCTCAAACCTATGGTTTGCTAACCACTGCAAAGCCTTAGCATACAGATCTAATTTCTATATTATCAGACTTATGTCAAGAATATGTCCAATCCTCCAAATTCTACTAAGAAAATCTTCTTTCTCTGATTTGAGATAGTAAACTAATTTTGAACATTTTATCCTATCTTATCCAGGGACAGAAAAACCATCTCTGAACAGATGACAGGTATTTTTCTCCTACACAGTATGTTCTACACTCATTGTTGATGCTGGAGAAATTGGCTTGGTACAAGAGTGAAATGAACTGTGACTTCTCTATATCCCCTTCCTCTGACACTCCCTTTCTGGTCCAGACATGTTCCATGGAACAGAGTCTTCAGACTAGACACTTTCCCAGGTCACTGCCTGCTACTGTTCCAGGAAGGAAAAGAAAGAAAAAAGATGCCACATTTCTGACATGTATGGATTTACTTTAGATTAGCTATCTTAACTGAAAAACATGAGCCAATGGGTTAGCACCCATCGTCAGAATCTCTCACTTCATGCTTTGACCAAGAGGAAAGAACCTAGAAACGTGTATGGAAAATCCCTCTTCTTAGAAGCTTTCTCACAAAAACTGTCCTCTGTTGTTGTTCAGTCGCTAAGTCTTGTCCAACTATTTGTGACCTCATGGACTGCAGCATGCCAGGCTCCTCTGTCCTCCACTACCTGCTGGAGTTTGCTCAAATTCATGTTTGTTGAGTTGGTGATGCTATCTAACCATCCCATCCTCTGGAGAAGAAGAGTTTAGTCCACCAGGCTGTGACCCCCTTGTTTTACCTAAGGGATGGCACAGTCTGTTTGATTAGTTTCCACTTTTAGTTGCTTGATCCCACTCCCCAGTCTACAAAACCACAATCCCAAACTCTGGTCTCATAGGCTGTGAATGCTCAGCTCTCGTATGTAACTACCAATACTCCTATTTCTCAAGCATTTATTTTGCTTCTAGAATCTGCCAAATTGCTTGGAAGGAACTTCCTTGATCTTTGATTTGGACAGAATCCACTTCCCAGAAGCCCCTTTTCTGCACTTCAGCCCTGCTCCCAAATATGGCACTTGTTGCGTGTCTTATCTTTATAAATTTGGATCTTGTCAATTCTTTGGAAGAACTTCTTTCTCTTTTCTTCCAGGAGTGATTGGTTTATGTTCTAACATAATTGTGCTGTGTTACTGTGAGTGATCTGCGAAAATCAGTGTCATCCTCATTAAACTATCCTCATCATTATCATTAAACTATGTAGGACTTAATTCCTACATGCAAGAATCTCAACTAACACTCAAGAAAAAATATTGACAAAATAAAGCTTTATGTAATCAATTGATAATTTATGTTATATAAACCCTATGTTCTGAGTAATTCAGAAGAATGTGAGTTTATGAAAGTTTTAATTAAAGCAGAGTATATGGAGGAACTGAGGCTTTAAAATGACCTCCGGTAAAGATTTTTGACTTTTAAATATAGAATGGCATCAGACAAATGATCACATAACAGTGAGCCAGCAAAACTTTTGAACTTGGAGCTAACTTGCCTTTGCAATAATTAAGGGAGATTATCCAACAGTGATGCTGGACATTAATTTGAAGAGGCCATCTCTGAAATCAGGGAGGTCAGCCAGGGGCCTGTTATAGTAATCCAGGAAAAAGTTTATTAGTGTTGTGTTTTGAAAATGACACTGTAAATATATAAAGGATTATGCAAATAATGAAGTAATTTAAAGGAAAATCAACTAAGTCTTAGTGGCTGAATAGAGTATAGAAAATGAAGGAAAATGATGTTTCAAAATGACTCTTCTTATAGCTCAGGAAATTGAGAAAATGGTGATAGCTTCTGACAAAACACAGTTGTTAGGATGGGAAGTTCTTTGGGGGATGGGCACGTATGGAGAGTTCAGTTGTAGACATAATGCTTTTATGAAATCTGAATACAAAAGTCTTACTGGCATTTGGAATCTTGGCACTTGAATAAGATAACTTGATTGGAGATAGGATTTGGTTGGTACTCTTGCCTGTAAAATCCCATGGGTGGAGGAACCTGGTAGGTTGCAGTCCATGGGGTCGCTGAGGGTTGGACACGACTGAGCAACTTCACTTTCACTCTTCACTTTCATGCATTGGAGAAGGAAATGGCAACCCACTCCAGTATTCTTGCTTGGAGAATCCCTGGGACGGGGGAGCCTGGTGGGCTGCTGTCTATGGGGTCGCACAGACTTGGGCATGACTGAAATGACTTAGCAGCAGCAGCATGAAAGAATTAAGTAAATCCATGAGAAAGAAGAGTGTTTCAATGATGAACTTTAGACTAGCAAAGGCTAAATAATGAGTCTTAAAGAATATCTATGCTAAGAGGGTAGGAGAGGAAAGACAGGTAAGAAAGAAAAGAGATTTGATGATTCAGGTAGTTACCACTAATGGGCCAATATATTATCAATTGCCAAGACATAAATGATGAATGAAGTTTTCATAATTCTTAACAATTCCTGCCTACTGTAGTCCATAATACTATATCGCATATTTGAAAATTGCTAAGAGAGAAGATCTTAAAAGTTCTTATCATAAGGAAAAAAAATTGTATCTATGTATGGTGACAGATGTTACCCAGGCATTGTGGTGATCATTTTGCAATATATGCAAATATTGAATTATTTATGTTATCCAACTGAAACTAATATAAAGTTATGTGTCAATTATACTCCAATTAAAAATAGATAAAGTAAAATGATCCCTGCTGCTTTCAGAAAAAGATTAATCCTAAGACTGAAAGTCTGGGCTTTCATGTGACCTAAGGAGCCCTCTTTTCAAGCATGAAGGTCTAGACTGAGCTGTCTCTTTGATCACCCTGTTTTCTTTATTGAACATTTGAAGTATAATCTGGATTAATTTACAGCCTCAAATTGGACTTGAGTTGGCTTAACTTCAGAATTTATTTCAAGCTGGATATAACTACTACTTAAAATGAACTTCCTTATCCATGTATACACTATTGATACTATGTAGAAAATAGATAACTAATGGGAACCTACTCTATGGCTCAGGGACCTCTACTTGTGCTTTGTGATGACCTAAATGGGAAGGGAATCCAAAAAAAGAGAGGATATGTGTATATGTATTTTGTTGTTTACTCACCAAGTCATGTCTGACTCTTGTGACCCCATGGACTGTAGCCCACCAGGCTCCTCTGTCCTTAGGATTTCCCAGGCAAGAATACTAGAGTGAGTTGCAATTTCTGTCTCTAGATCTTCCCAATCTGGATATCAAACTCACATCTCCTGCAATGCAGGCATAGTCTTTACCGCTGAACCACCAGGGATGTCCCATGTATATGTACAGCTGATTCAGTTTGCTGTACAGTAGAAACTTTCCTGGTTGCTCAGGCGGTAAAGAATTTGCCTGCATGCAGGAGACTTGGGTTCAATTCCCGGGTCAGGAAGGTCCCGTGGAGAAGGAAATGGTAACCCACTCAAGTATTCTTGCCTGGAGGGGAAGATTCCACGGACAGAGGAGCCTAGTAGGCTACAGTCCATGGGATCGCAGAGTCGGACAGAACTGATCAACTAACACTTTCATGGAAACTAATACAACATTGTAAAGTCACTATACTCCAATAAAAATTAATTTTTAAAAAAAGTTTAAAAATGAATTTAAAGAATCAGTTTCCCATGTTTAAAAAGTATCTTGGGGTTTTCCTTAGACCTAAAGCTAGTGGAGGTGATGGAACTCCAGTTGAACTATTCCAAATCCTGAAAGATGATGCTGTGAAAGTGCTGCACTCAATATGCCAGCAAATTTGGAAAACTCAGCAGTGGCCACAGGACTGGAAAAGGTCAGTTTTCATTCCAATCCCAAAGAAAGGCAATGCCAAAGAATGCTCAAACTACTGCACAATTGCACTCATCTCACACGCTAGTAAAGTAATGCTCAAAATTCTCCAAGCCAGGCTTCAGCAATATGTGAACCGTGAACTTCCAGATGTTCAAGCTGGTTTTAGAAAAGGCAGAGGAACCAGAGATCAAATTGCCAACATCTGCTGGATCATAGAAAAAGCAAGAGAGTTCCAGAAAAACATCTATTTCTGCTTTATTGACTATGCCAAAGCCTTTGACTGTGTGGATCACAAGAAACTGTGGAAAATTCTGAAAGAGATGGGAATACCAGACCACTTGATCTGCCTCTTGAGAAATCTGTATGCAGGTCAGGAAGCAACAGTTAGAACTGGACATGGAACAACAGACTGGTTCCAAATAGGAAAAGGAGTTCGTCAAGGCTGTATATTGTCACCCTGTTTATTTAACTTCTATGCAGAGTACATCATGAGAAACGCTGGACTAGAAGAAGCACAAGCTGGAATCAAGATTGCCAGGAGAAATATCAATAACCTCAGGTATGCAGATGACACCACCCTGATGGCAGAAAGTGAAGAGGAACTCAAAAGCCTCTTGATGAAAGTGAAAGAGGAGAGTGAAAAAGTTGGCTTAAAGCTCAACATTCAGAAAACGAAGATCGTGGCATCCAGTCCCATCACTTCATGGGAAATAGACGGGGAAACAGTGGAAACAGTGTCAGACTTTATTTTTCTGGGCTCCAAAATCACTACAGATGGTGACTGAAGCCATGAAATTAAAAGGCGCTTACTCCTTGGAAGCAAAGTTATGACCAACCTAGACAGCATATTCAAAAGCAGAGACATTACTTTGCCAACAAAGGTTCGTCTAGTCAAGGCTATGGTTTTTCCTGTGGTCATGTATGGATGTGAGAGTTGGACTGTGAAGAAGGCTGAGCACCGAAGAATTGATGCTTTTGAACTGTGGTGTTGGAGAAGACTCTTGAGAGTCCCTTGGACTGCAAGGAGATCCAACCAGTCCATTCTGAAGGAGATCAGCCCTGGGATTTCTTTGGAAGGAATGATGCTAAAGCTGAAACTCCAGTACTTTGGCCACCTCATGCGAAGAGTTGACTCATTGGAAAAGACTCTGATGCTGGGAGGGATTGGGGGCAGGAGGAGAAGGGGACGACAGAGGATGAGATGGCTGGATGGCATCACTGACTCGATGGACGTGAGTCTGAGTGAACTCCGGGAGTTGGTGATGGACAGGGAGGCCTGATGTGCTGCGATTCATGGGGTCGCAAAGAGTCGGACACGACTGAGCGACTGATCTAATCTGATCTGATCTCATCTGAAACAAACTCCAGAAGGCAATCTGGGGCAGGGAGCTGATTTGGGTAAATGACAGCCATGATTTAGCTTCACAAAGTTCTGTCTTCAAGCTGTGGTAGCCAAGAGCCATATGTACCTGGCATCCTTTTATTTCTCTTCAGAATTACCCTATACTTTAAAGTTACCTCAGTTTGATTTTGCTTTGTTATTGTTTTACATATACCTCTTTCACAACCTAGGATTTTTTTTTTTTTTTTTTTTTTGCATTTGGGAAAGGATGAAAGCAAGTGAATCATAAAACACATGCGTTTTCTCTGACTTACTTAGGAATAATATAATATGTTTGAAAGCATCTTTTATGTAGTTATAATGGGTTAAAAGAAAAAAGATTTGTGGCACAGTGATTCATTGAAAACAACTCAGTCACACTCTGCTAATGTAATGAGTCTCAGCACAGTCTGTTTGACAACTATTTTGGGGGAAGGATGGAGGAAAAAGACACAACTTCAATAGCCCACATGCACAGACAGAGCTAAAGGGGTACCCATCCAAGGCAGAGAATGGTGAGAACAACCATGTGTTTGGTCTGCATTTTGGATAATTGAATGCAGCTGGGTAATTAAAAAGGTTGTGTTTCATGAAAGCCTGTGTGTTAGGTAATATCTGACTCAGACTCTTAAAAGCTCAGCATTCAAAGCCCATTTTTTCCCTTTTATGTCAGCTAGGGGAAATGAGTAAACTGAATTTTGTAAACAGTCAAATGTAATCAATCAATAGAGGAGCAAGGATGCTGGTTGTGATTATTATTATTTGGCAATAAGACCTCAGATACAGACAAGGAGTTTTGAAAACTCACCTTTATTGAAATATAATTTACCTACAGTACACCTTCATTCATTGAAAGATCACAGTTTAATGAGTTTTAGTACATTCATAGAATTGTAGCACCACAATTAATTTTGGGTACATTTTCATCACCTCAAAAAGAAATCCTATGATCTGTAGTCATTATCTCCTTTAACCCACGTCTATCTCTGCACATGTGGGAATGCCGCACATACATAACAAATGAGAATGTAAACTGGCATAGCTACTATGGAGAATAGTATGGAGCTTCCTGAAAAGCTACCATATGACCTAGTAACCCCACTCCTGGGCATTTAGTTAAGTTCAGTCACTTAGTCCTGTCTGACTATTTTCAACCCCATGGACTGCAGCAACCCAGGCTTCCCTGTCCATCACCAACTCCCGGAGATTGCTCAAACTCATATCCATTGAGTCAGTGATGCCATCCAACCATCTCATCCTCTGTCATCCCCTTATCCTCCCGCCTTCAGTCTTTCCCAGCATCAGGGTCTTTTCTAATGAGTCAGTTCTTCACATCAGGTGGCCAAAGCTTCAGTCTTTCCGAGCATCAGGGTCTTTTCTAATGAGTCAGTTCTTCACATCAGGTGGCCAAAGTATTGGAGCTTCAGCTTTATCATCCGTCCTTCCAATGAATACTCAGGACTGATTTCATTTAGGGTTGACTGTTTTGATCTCCTTGCAGTCCAAGGGACTCTTAAGAGTGTTCTTCAGCAGCACAGTTCAAAAGCATCAATTCTTTGGCACTCAGCCTTTGTTATGGTCCAACTCTCACATGCATACATGACTACTGGAGAAACTATAGCTTTGAATACAGGGATCTTTGTTGGCAAAGTAATGTCTCTGCTTTTTAATATGTTGTCTAGCCTAGTCATAGCTTTCCTTCCAAGGAACAAATGTCTTTTAATTTTATGGCTGCAGTCACCATCTGCAGTGATTTTGGAGCACAAGAAAATAAAAACTCTCTCACTGTTTCCATGTTTCCCCATCTATTTGCCAAGAAGTGATGGGACCAGATGTCATGATCTTAGCTTTTTGAATGTTGAGTTTTAAGCCAACTTTTTCACTCTCCTCTTTCACTTTCATCAAGAGGCTCTTTAGTTCCTCTCACTTTCTGCCGTGAAGGTGGTGTCATCTGCTTATCTGAGGTTATTGATATTTCTCTCAGCATCTTGATTCCAGCTAGTGCTTCATCTAGCCTGACATTTCACATGATGTACTCTGCATATAAGTTAAATAAGCAGGGTGACAATATACAGCTTTGATGTACTCCTTTCCCAATTTGGAACCAGTCCATTGCTCCATCTCCAATTCTGACTATTGCTTCTTGAACTGCATACAGATTTCTCAGGAGGCAGGTAAGGTGGTCTGGTATTCCCATCTCTTTAAGAATTTTCCACAGTTTGTTGTGATCCACACAGTCAAAGGCTTTAGGCAGAAGTAGATGTTTTCTGGAATTCTTTTGCTTTTTCTATGATTCAATGGATGTTGGCAATTTAATCTCTGGTTCTTCTGCCTTTTCTGAATCCAATTTGAGCATCCAGAAGTTCTCAGTTCACATACTGTTGAAGCCTCGCTTGGAAAATTTTGAGCATTACTTTGCTAGTGGGTGAGATGAGTGCATGTATTCTTGGGCATTTACCTGAAGAAAGCCATAATTGAAAATGATACAAGCACTGCAGTGTTCATTGCAGCTGATTTACAATAGCCAGGCTATAGACACAACCTAGATGTCCATCAACTGATGAATGGAAAGAAAAGATATGGCACATGTATACAATGAAATATTATTCAGCCATAAAAATGAATTAAATTGTGTCATTGCAGAGATGTGGATGGACCTAGAGACTGTCATACAGAGTGAAGTAAGTCAGAAAGAGAATAACTAATATCATGTACTAACATTTATAAGTATAATCTAGACAACTATATGTATAATCTAGAAAATGAATGGGGAAACAATGGAAACAGTGACAGACTGCATTTTCTTGGGCTCCAAAATCACTGCAGATGGTGACTGCAGCCATGAAATTAAAAGACCCTTGCTCCTTGGAAGAAAATCTATGACCAACTTAGACAGCATATTAAAAAGCAGATATTACTTTGCCAACAAAGATCCCTGTAGTAAAGCCATGGGTTTTCCAGGAGTCATGTATGGATGTGAAAGTTGGACTATAAAGAAGTCTGAGTACCAAAAAATGGATGCTTTTGAACTGTGGTGTTGAGAGTCCCTTGACTGCAAGGAGATCAAACCAGTCAATCCTAAAGGAAATCAGTCCTGAATATCATTGGAAGGACTGATGCTGAAGCTGAAACTCCAATACTTTGGCCACCTAATGTGAAGAACTGACTCATTAGAAAAGACCTTGATGTTGGGAAAGATTGAAGGCAGGAGGATAACGGGATGATAGAGGATGAGATGGTTGGATGGCATCATTGACTCCATGGATGAGTTTGGGCAATTTCTGGGAGTTGGTGATGGACAGGGAAGCCTGGGTTGCTGCAGTCCATTGGGTTGCAAAGAGTCAGACATGAATGAGTGACTGAACTGAACTGAGAAAATGAATAAAGTATATGTGAACTTATTTGCAAAACAGAAATAGAGCCAGAGATGAATGGGAACAAACATATGGACTTCCGTGGGGTAAGGAGGCGGGTTGGGATGAATTGGGAGATTGTTATTGACAAATGTACACTACTATATATAAAATAGATAATTAATGAAAGATGACTGGATAGAACAGGGGACTCTACTCAATGCTCTGTGGTAACCTAAATGGGAAGGAAATCCAAGGAAGAGGTGATATATGTATACATGTGGCTGATTCAATTTGTTGCCTAGTAGAAATTAACACAACATTGTAAAGCAACTATACTCCCCCCCAAAAAAAATCTAAAAAAATTTCTTCTTTAGAGCTTTCCAAATTAGGTAATGAAGTTAACTGCTAAATGGCACAAAAGTCTTAAGTGTGTTGTTAATTGAATGTGGTTGCCCATTATCAAAAGAATACTCTTTCTCTTGTGCACACAGTGACACTTTTTCCTTTTAAGAGGAACCGTTTTCATTACTCTCTCCCTAGAATGATTAACTTCTCTGGGCAGGACTGAACCTGAGTTGCTGATTTATGAAATTATGTCATAGGCAATCTCATTGGTACCCTGGTGGAAGCTCAGAGGTTGAAGCCAAAAGATCACAGGAAAATTTTAGCAGGAACAGATCTCCTTGATACAGTCAAAGATTCATCCTGGAATTGATTGCTGTCTTTTACTCTAAGACCCCTGATGGTCTTTTGCAGGTACTTCAGTACCTTTGTAACATCCCACAGCTGCCAGAGCAGTGCCCTGCACGCACACTGATGCTCAATAAAGCTTATCACCTGACTGACAGTCTATCCCTGGATGCCCAGACTGAGAGACCTGCAAAGTGTTTTAGTTTGTAGCTGCCACAGTGATCAAAGAATAGCAGAAGGGAAGCTTTTTCTTTGAGGTCAGCTTTCAGATGCTATAAATTAGTCATAGACTACAATAGGAAAGGGATAGAAGAGAGTTGTGTAATGAGAAAGTGGGAAAGTTGCAGGGAACCTATATATTACTCATGACTGTATCTTCTTGATCATATATTTTATCCAACAGATTAAATGAGTGGAAAGTGCCAACAGGACTTCCCTGGCAGTTCAGTGGTTAAGACTCCACACTCCCACTGCAGGGGGCCTGGGTTCCATCCCTCATCCTCATCTGGGAACTAAGATCTCACATGCTGGACAGTGTGGCAAAAAAAAAAAAAAAAAAAGGGAAAGAAAAATAAAGTGCTAATACACTGGAGTACAGTATCACCCATGACTGTAGACGTCGGACTAGACTTCTAATCATAATTAATAAAGGCATTTAGATGAAATTCATTTTGTGGTCAACAGTAGGAAATTAAACATTCTTTATAGTGTATAATCATTTTGTTCTCCATATTATTCTGGGTAACTGTAATTAAACCATTATTAAGTATCAGAAGCACCCAAGGAAAGATGAACTGATAATGTGGTTGGGAAATGACATAAGACAGATGGATAATGAAGCTTAGCAGATAAGAAGTAATAATTCCACCTTTATTTTTTATTACTATTTTATATGGGCAAAACTTTCACCTATCTTTTGTATCATATCCTCTCTGAGTCCTAATGGTGATCAAAATTCTGATTGATAAAAGAGCCAGCCAAGTGAACTTTGTTCCTTTGATTTCTATGAAAATAATGAAACATTATGCATTTCATTTTTAAACTGGTTTGATTGCCAGAATGCCATATATAAATTTAGGAGTGGAAAAGTTAACATGAATAATACTTGGAAAATGTTGTTGTACAAAATAAAATAATTCAGATTTGATTTTTTTCTCTTTCCTTTTAGAAATGTATTTTCTATAATTTCTTGATGATAGAATTTTAATTAAAGATACCGCTTCACTCATTGTTTCTATGATTATGTTAACAGCAAAGCCAAGTTTAAGAAATTGCAATATTTTCTTAAGAATCAGACAACACTTTACATTGTTTCCTTTTATTTCTTCATATATTTTACTCAAATTTGTCAGTTCTAATATTTTTGAGCTTGCCTCTTATCTTTCTCCTTATGTGGTAACCTTCATTGCATATTAAAGCTTGAAATTTGTAAGTCATAATTACAAGGCGTTTTCTGGAGGGCAGCAGTATATAAGCTCCTCACTTAAATCTGTCCCATATCATGGTCCTCTCAAAAATGGAATATTTCCGAATGACTTGGGTGAGAATTCTGAGTTTCACACTGGTAGAATTGTCAAACTGAATTACTTGGGTAACATTAAAAAAAAAAAAAAAAGAGTGCCTGTATCTCAACAAGAAGCCTAAAAAATAAGAAGTAACAAGGGCAAAACTAAAAAACAAACAAACAAACCCTGTGAGAAATAAAATATTTTTTACTTTCAAAATTTAATTTAGTGGTTGAATTATGGAAGTCCACAATACTTTTATTTTTCTAATTTTCTTAGCATTTATAGCATTTCTAATTATGTACTCCATGAAGACAGATACCACATTCATCCTAGTTATCAGTCCTCCACCCTTTCTCAATATGTATATGTAAAGCACCTAGAATAGTGCAGGGCACACAAATAACATCTAAGAATATGTGAATATGGAAATGGAACTGCCTTTATATCTTGCTGTGACATATTTAATGTATGGAAAGGCCAAATTATGTCCTACCAGATGGTAAACTTCTAAGAATTAGGGAGACTTAATTCACTGGGTGTGTTCAGTGCTTAAATCTTTGTGAACGCTTAATAAATAAGTAAATATTGACAACAGCAGGTTGTAAGCCTCAGGGAAATGGTGAACGGTTGTCAGTAAAATAGATAATGGTCGTATATTTAATCAGTTTACAAGTGGTTTAACTGAAGTGCTCCATTTATTCATTGAGCAGAAGTACCTCTAGAATTAATATATGGATGGTATCCTGCTCAGCACTATTAATATTAGTTTAAAGCCTTATTAAGCAACCTTTTGACTTTCTACTTAGGAGTTGTGTTGTTGTTTGGTCACTAAGTCATGTTCACCTCTTTGTGACCACATGGACTGCAGCATGCCAGGCTTCCCTGTTCTTCACTATCTCTCCGAGTTTGCTCAGATTCATGTTCATGAGTCTGTGATGCTATCTAACCATCTCATCCTCTGTCACCCTCTTTCCCTCCTGCCCTCCATCTTTCCCAGCATCAGAGTCTTTTCCATGAATCAGCTCTTCGCATCAAATGGCCAAAGTATTAGAGCTTCAGCATGAGTCCTTCCAGTGAATCTTCAGGGTTGATTTTCTTTGGGATTGACTGGTTTGATCTCCTTGCAGTCCAAGGGACTCTAAAAAGTCTTCAGCACCACAGTTCAAAAGCATCAATTCTTTGGTGCTCAGCCTTCTTTGTGATCCAATTATCACATCTGTGGGCTTCTTGGTGGCTCAGATGAACAGGTATCCACCTGCAAAGCAACAGATGCAGATTTGATCTGTGGTTTTGAAAGATCCCCTGGAAAAGGCAACCCACTCCAGTATTCTGGCCTGGAAAATCCCATGGACATAGGAACCAGGTGGGCTACAGTCCATGGGGTCACAAAAAGTTGGACATGACTGAGTGACCGACACTTTCACTTTCACACATCTGTACCTAACTACTGGAAAAGCCTTAGCTTTGACTATACAGACTTTTGTCAGCTAAGTGATGTCTCTGCTTTTTAATAAGCTGTCTAGGTTTGTCATAGCTTTCCTTCCATGGAGCAAGCGTGTTTTAATTTCATGGCTGCAGTCACTGTCTGCAGTGATTTTGGAGCCCAAGAAAATAAAATAAAATCTGTCACTGCTTCCACTTTTCCTTCTTCTATTTAGGAATAAAGTAACCAAACTTGTTGTTCATACAAATAAGCTTTTTGAAAAAGTTTGAAAGCTTTTTGTAATCTCTTGAGGAGAACATATCTCTTTTTTTATACCAACGGCATTCAGAGTTTGCCAATATATGAAAAAGGAATTGTTACTCAGGTTTTGACTCTGATTAACTGCAAAATTGTGTGTCATTAGCACTAATATCATGTTAACTATATTTACTAAAGTAGAAAAGTGTATTAAAATCATTTAGGAATTTTTTTCTAATCTCAGGGTTCAAGTTCTAACATGGATTCTTGTTATTTATTGCTAAAAATAACTAGAAAATTAAGTAAATATATTAGATAAATATAATATATAATTAAGCAAGACTTTAAAAAACATATTTGAAAAGAAGGGCTTAAAAAAGCCTGATTAATTAATTATAACATGACCAGAAAATTAGAAAACAGATAATGTTATTTTGAACATTAAAGTTAATTCTGTTTTCTGCATATAGTTCATTTTATGTGATATTATTTTGGGGGACTGTGAACTTTATTTTAGTGATAACAAATTTCTTCTCAGAGATGATGGAGAAATCAACAGCAAACTTATATATCCATTCATATTTTGTGGAATTTCTGCTTGCATACCTGTTTACTACAACATAAAAATATAGCTTCTATTGAAATGATTTGAAAGACATAAATATTGAAACTGGATTGAATTTTATTTAACACATGAGTCCAGTTCTCAGTATTGACCTAAATTGATCATGTTAATGTCCAATTTAAAATTCTGTGTTGTCCCAGCTGTACTCAATTGCCTACAGGGTAAACTTCAAACCCTTTCCAAGGCATTCAAGATACATGGTTCTGTCTTCAAATTTTATATTTTACCATTTCCACCTGTCATTACTACCAGTATATTTTATTCAATTTGCAATTTCCCAGCATCAGAAATTGGAGAAGGAAATGGCAACCCACTCCAGTGTTCTTGCCTGGAGAATCCCAGGGACAGGGGAGCCTGGTGGGCTGCCGTCTATGGGGTCGAACAGAGTCGGACACGACTGAAGCGACTTAGCAGTGGCAGCATCAGAAAATGACTCACTCTGAAACACCTTTGCATACAAAATTTTCTCCCTTTGCTAAACTTCTCATTCTCCAAGAATCAAATTCTTATTCAAAAACTGAATTTAAATGTCATTTCTTTGAGTTCTTTCATACCACCCAGTTCACTCTCTTCTGTGCTCTATGGCCCATTTTACACTTCTCATTTTGGTTTAAAATTAATGATACTTTGTCCCTAACAAAGTGTGAGATCTCTAAAATCAAGAATTGTGTCAGCGTTTAAAAAAAAAAATATTCTGATGCCAAGTACAATGGCCGAGTTCTTCATTCAATACTAGATATTATAATTATTAACTTTCAAGCATCTAGTGACCTTCTTCTGGCAAGGAACTCAGACTTTTCTTGCCATTCTTAACACTGACCTCAAGGGGCCAATAAAATAAAAATAAAATGTTTGGTTATCCCAAACCAAACAGTTTTGGTATTCTGACTAAATTTCTGGGTCTTCCTCAAATATAATAGTGGTGGTGGTGATGGTTTAGCTGCCAAGTCTATATTTTGGGGAGCCCCAAAATGTAATAGTAAGTATGTCTTGTCCTATTTTCCCCAATTTCTTTTATGCTACCCTCAGTTGTGCCTTTTGTGGTGGAAAACCCTCACAACTGCTCTCTCATATCACCAGTTGTCACAAAAAGGGGACTAACTTTGGCGACATTATAGTAACACACCGGGTTTTTGTTTACCATCACAACTAGCTGATGTCTGACAGAAACATATTAATTAAATTACTAATGATATTAAAGTTGAATGGTTTGAATTCATAAATGAGATTAAAAAAATAAAATAAAAATGATCTGAAGAGAGAATTCCCTGGTTTCCCAGTGGTTAGAACACCAAGATCCCACTGTTGGGAGCCCAAATTTGATCCCTGGTCAGGGAACTAACATTTTGAAAGCCATATGGCTCACCTCCCACTGCTCCCAAATGATTTGAAGAGATTAGAAATATGGCCAGGAAAGGAAAGAAAGGCTCATATTGGAAACACACAATACTTGTGGAGAAATTGAGCAGAAACTCAGCAGCTCCTTATGGGTTAAGTGGAGTGTAAGTTTCCAGCTCTTTGAGGTGCTATGTAAATACCAAGACACATTATTGTTGTTCAGTCACTAAGTCGTGTCTGACTCCTTGTGACCCCATGGACTGTAGCATGCCAGGCTCTTCTGTCCTCCAATATCTCCAGGAGTTTGCTCAAATTCATGTCCCTTGAGTCAGTGATGTTATCTAACCATCTCACACTAAGACGTGAGTTGTCAACAATGCAGTGTTTTCTCATATGGTAGCTGTTTTTTTTTTTTTTTAATATGTAAGCCTCAATATGTAATACATACTCATCAAGACCTTTCTTTGTTTGAAGTCAGTGGTACTAAAATGGTACTAACTGTGGTTTACAGACTGGGAAAACTTTGAACTTAAAGAAGTGCTATACAATTTGTTCAAGGTCACTGGAAAAGCTATTGATTCCTATTCTTAACAGATAATTACTAAGACTGAGTTTAAATATATCCACTAATTGCAATTGCACATTTGCCTAGATTTCTTCTTCCATTTACCTAACATTCTGTTTAAATACTAGAGATATCTTTTTTTTTTCTAAGATCTAATTAAATTTTAACATCACTTTAGCTTAATCTACTCCCTCCAACTTGTTGCTGGGCTTTCCCAAACTGGTACTTTATCTCACATAGACTTGGAAACAAAGGAATTGAAAAGAATGCTGGGTTTGAAGTATTGGCTCAGAGGATGGATCCTGTTTTCATTCAGAAAAAAGTGCTAGTTATTCCTTGTTGGAAAAGAGCACCCTGTCACCTCATACCAGTTAAGACCCTTAGACTATTTGTTTCTACTGTTGTTGTTAAATCATATCCAACTCTTTGTGACTCCATGGATTGTAGCTGGCCAGGTTCCTCTGTCCATGGGATTTCCCACACAAGAGTACTGGACTGGGTTGCCATTTCCATCTCCAGGGGATCTTCCTGATCCAGGGATTGAAATTCCCCGTCTCCTGTTTGGTAGGTGGGTTCTTTATCACTGAGCCACCTGAGAAGCCCCTTGGACTATTTGGAAATGCTTACATCCAATGGGTAATGTGTAGAAAGGCACTGTGGGCCTGAGTGAACTGTCTCTCTCTCACACACACACACCCACAGTAACTGGCATTCTTGGATAAAGATTGCCTCTGGGAAGAACAACATACAGAAATGCATCCCAGGGGCTGGGCCAAACTGAAATGACACCAGGAACAAACCAAGCCAGAGAGACAAGAACTTAGCTGTGAGCTTACCCCAAGGTTGGAAAGTAGGAAGCACAGGATTCTTCCTTAAGAGAAAGGGCAAGCAATGAGTAGACTTCAGAGTCCTTGAAGCAGAGAGAACTACTGGGAACTGAACAGAGCAGATGAAGCTGAGCCAAGCAGGAAGCTTCACAATAAGCCAAAGCAGGGGCAGAGGGGAGGGGGGCACCTAGTAGAAAGAAGAGGACACGTTCTCTCTGAAATTTCCCAGTGAGTATAATTTCCCAAAGGAAAATATCCTATGTGTTAGATATTATGAAGAAAGGGATTTGATTGCATCACGAGTAGTAATTTTTTTCTTTTCAGAACTTCCCACATCCCTCAGGGGTGCCACATTGATCTTTCCTGATCTCTCAAGTTATAGCACACCACCATTCTCTCATGAATCTGTATCATATCTTTCATAGAACTTTATTTTCCTTATAGTACTTGCAAGTACTTGTATTGTTCATTTATTTATTTTTGCCTTCCCCATTACAATAGAATATAATTCCTTCAAAAGTAGAAGACTCAGCCATTTTGTTCACTGCTGTATTACTGGTGACTGGCGCAAGAGCTAGTATGTGTATATGCGTTATAATTATCATTTATATGCATCATTATATTTTATATATGAAGGTACATAAAATATATCGTCATTATTCCCTCTTCTGAGTGTGTAGCATTCTAAGGGAAGAAAACATTATCTTACCTATAATCAACTCACAAAATAGTTCACTTCTATTCTCTTTTCTTTATCTCTGAGTGGCAATATCCTTTTTTACATGCAAGAGTTTTTAAGACACCAGAAGAAGTATTTATATTTCCATAATTTTTTTTTCTTTTGGTTCAAGAAAACATTAGGGCAGCTTGATTGATGAGGCAAAAGCTGGAATCTGAGGCAGAATGAAATGATATGCCAGGTATCCATTTTGGCTGTCAAGTGTGTTTAAAAATATTATAAAACTCCCACTGCCCTTATACAGTAGGACAGAAGCAGAGTCTGGGAAAGTCTTGCTAAGGTGCCTGGGTTACTCAAGGTATATTGTCCCAAGCCAGCTTCCCTCATCTTTCTTCCCTCACAACACCAAGGAGGGAACTGTCAAAGCATAAGTGATGGTCAACCTACTCTGGCGTATTTAGAGCAGAGGAAATCTCTCTACTGTTGATTATACTATTTCTTACCATTTTCCCCCAGGTGTGTTTTTTGTTTGTTTTGAAAGAATAAAACATAGAATTCCAAGGTAACTACCTGAAAACATGGGCTGTAGACATCTTTTGTCTTGTATTGATTTTTGAATCCATCTAAGCTGTGGGGTTAATATAAGACAGTTTGACACAAGACATTCACTCAGTCATTCAACATCTGTTACTTTATGAACACCAGGCACTGTTCTAGACATTGAGGATACAGTAAAGTCATGTTGCAAAAATAAAACAGAAATTCAAGAAAAAAGGGAGAACCGTTAAAAGTATGGAAGACCTCGATAGGTAGGATGGGGGGTGGAGAGGGAGGAAGGTCCAAGGTGGAGGGGATATATGTATACGCTGATTCATTTTGTTGTACAACAGAAACTAACAGAATACTGTAAGGCAACTATACCTCAAAAAAAAAAAAAAAAGTGTGGGAATCTTCCCTGAAGAGTTGACATGTTGAATGTGATTGCCGGGTCAAAATCTGTAGGCAGGATTTTAAGTGGGTATGAGTGAAAACCAAAAGTAGAATGAGGTACAAAATATAGGAAAAGCCACTGTACTTTATGTTATTGCCCAAATCTTTTCAGCTTTTTTTTTTTTCAATTAAACCTTTCCCTTTACTTCTTGCTAACAGTTTGATTATGTATTTATAAAATATATTTGCAGGAGTACTATTAACAAGTATTACAGTGTAGATTCAAAGGAAATAAAAACTTTATCAATAAAAGAAGAGATTTTGAAAAATTATCAAGCCAAACTCCTTTTTACATCTTTCCAACAATTAAATCAATACCCTTGAATAAGTTAATTTTAAAAATCTCTCTAGTGATTCACATGGAGAAGGAAATGGCAACCTACTCCAGTGTTCTTGCCTAGAGAATCCCAGGGAGGGGAGCCTGGTGGGCTGCCATCTATGGGGTCACACAGAATCGGACATGACTGAAGTGACTTAGCAGCAGCAGTGATTCACATCGAGAAGGAAATGGCAACCTACTCCAGTGTTCTTGCCTGGGGAATCCCAGGGACGGGAGCCTGGTGGGCTGCCGTCTATGGGGTCACACAGAGTGGGACACGACTGAAGTGACTTTGCAGCAGCAGCAGGGATTCACAAGGATATACCATTGTCTCTGGGTTGGATGAGAGATTGGTGAAAAAGAAAGTAGCTCAGTTGTGTCTGACTCTTTGCCACCCCATGGACTATACAGTTCATGCAATTCTCCAGGCCAGAATACTGGAGTGCGTAGCCTTTCCCTTCTCCCGGGGAGATCTTCCCAACCCTGGTCTCCTGCATTACAGGCAGATTCTTTACCAGCTGAGCCACAAAGGAAGCCCGAGCGTATTTACAAGGGACATTATTCCATTAGAAGAGAAGGCTTTCATAATAGAAGGATATTAACTCATCTCTGCCTAAATTGCTTCCTTCCAAAAACAGCATAAGAAAAAGTTTGTTCATCTGAATGTGGTGCAAACCGACACCCCACAAAAAGCTGGACTAAGGATTTTGGGCTTCTGAGCTCCCCACTTTGTCCACTTCAAATGAGGAAGTTTCACTATTTCTTTGAGTGTACTTCATGTTTGGTTGACATTGTCAGGTGTGTGGCAGTGGATATGGTGGGTGGAAAGCTAATGTTAAGTCCAAACGATGCACTCAGTAACTTCATCCCGGTATTACAAATGAGGAATCAAGGTTCAGAGTGCTGATACCTCTGGTGTCACTCAGCTAGTAAGTGCTAGAGTCCAGACTGCAATGGACCAGAATATATTATTCCACAGTCTTTACTCCCAGACTATACTCCCTCTGTTAAGCTGCCATTTTTATTCTCTAGTGAGAAAGAACTTGCAAAATATTTTATGTAAAAATTGGAACATTTAAAAAATACTTTAAAAATTCCTCTGAGCAGAGTTCAGATTGACATCCTGAGGGCTAGACTGGGAAACCTGAAGATTTACCTCTCCT
The DNA here is from genome assembly GCF_029407905.1 of Bubalus kerabau. NCBI lineage: Eukaryota > Metazoa > Chordata > Mammalia > Artiodactyla > Bovidae > Bubalus > Bubalus kerabau. The sequence continues at coordinate 167,600,140 of NC_073626.1, forward strand.
CACAAGCCGCCTTCTCTTCCCTATTTCATATCTTGCTCAAGTTATTCTTTCCTCTATCCAATTCTGAAAAAATCTGATGTTGGCAGTTGGGATATATCCATGTCACTTGATGTTCCTCATAACTATATTTGATTTCAGTCTTGTCTTAAAAAAGAATAAAAGTTCTACATCTTTCAAAGAAATTCCAGGTGACATTAGAAATGGTAGAGTAACTGCTGAGTTGGAGGACTTCTTTCACTCTTAGTATAATGTCATATTGGTAATAATAATAATAATCTATTTGGATACAACATTATGCAACAAAATAATTTTATAAATATTATTTCATTATCAAATGATTCTAGGATATTACAATCACTTGACTTTACTTATAATACTAAAGCATAGGGGAAATAATTTATTTAAATAAAAAGAAGCAAAACCAAAATCCTAAATCAATGTGACTTAAATCCAGGGTATATTCTTAAATCTTCAGTCATCCAACATTAAATGAGCTGACATGCTCTGAACATCCACCATGTCCAAAGTCCTGGGGAATTGTACTGAAATATGCTACTTCCACCCAGAGTTCACAATTTGGAGGGAGATGCTGTCATATAATCCCCAAGGTTGGAAAGATCTCCTGGAGAAAGGAATGGCCACTCCAGTATTCTTGCCTGGAGAATTCCATGGACAGCGGAGTCTGTGGGGTACAGTCCGCGGGGTACAGTCTATGGGGGTTGCAAAGAGTCGAACACGTCTGAGCAACTAAACATGCATACACACTGTCATATAAATATAATTATTCTATATGTGTATAATCACACAATATTATCAATATTACAGTGATAGCATATGGACACCATTGTCTTTCACATGTAGACTTCCCAGATACTGTATTTTGTCTGGGAAATTGTCTGAGAATGTAGACCTTGGATATTTTAGAAAACTGGAATCAATGATTTCTCCAATTTCCAAGTATATTTTGTTAAATATTTTTATCAGTATTGGGACAGAACTAAAAAGATTGATAAAAAAGAAAAGACTATTTCTCCTTAATTACATGTGTGTGAGAGGTGATGCTAGCGGTAAAGAACCCACCTGCCAATGCAGGAGATGTAAGAGACAGGTGTTCGATCCCTGGGTTAGGAAGATCCCCTGGAGAAGGTAATGGCAACCTACTCCAATATTCCTATCTGGAGAATCTCATGGACTGAGGAGCATGGAGGGCTACAGTCCATAGGGTCTCAAAGAATCAGACACAACTGAAGCGACTTAGCACACACACATGCACACGAGAGACAGGGAGAAAGACACTGAAATTAGTATCCAGACAATATCACGGACTAAATCTGGCCTAGCTTGGGGAATGAGCTCTTTTGGAAGGATCTGTATTAGTAGATATTTCATTCTGTCTTCAATGGGCAACCAGTGAATTAAAGTTATTATTATTTTTTTTAATATATCACGTTTCTGGTTGTTGGCAGTTTGCTAAGATAATTCAGGAAAATCTGAGGCTTGATTTTTTCTGAGATTCAAAGTTTTGCTTTGGTAGTTGTTGCACTACTAAAATTCCCTATATTGAGAATTTGAGGGTCACACAATATTTTCTTTATATCCCTCCTCACTGAAAAACAGTTGAAATGTAGTGATTTTACTATTCTTCACTGGTCACAGAATTCATATGTCCTAGCAATACCAAGGCTATTTAACCCATGACATTTCACAGACTTCTTTTTAAATTTGCAAAGAAACTTAGAAAACATCACACTCAGCCTCTTTATTTTTTAGATCAGAGAACTGGACTCCAATGAATCAATATGAGTTGTCACAGATATTGGTGACAAATCCAGAAATATAGCTTTATCCTCTTCCAGTTTGATATTCTTTTCACTACAAATACTGCCTCATTTGTAGCTTTTCAAGGATAATTTTGAATTATTTGCTTATGTTTTGAATTTTTGGATTCATTGTCAGTGTCTAAAATAATGTGTGAGATAAAAGCCTAACCAAACCTTCCATAATAAAGCAACTGAATTTATTCTGAAACGCCATTCAGGAAAGCCAAGTTCCAAAGAGGTTTCAAGACTATCACATTCCAAGATATTTTTAGATGAGAAGAAAATAGAATCTTGGAAACATGGACCTTCTTTTTAAACAGCTTGGTACCAGTCTTCTAAGAAACCAATGTAGGTTGTTAAGCTGATTCTCCAAGGACATATTAAGAGGACAGGTTTTTCCTTTCTTCATGACCTTTAGAGTAATCTTTTCCCTCTATTTGTGTCCCAGAAATGCTAGATTGGAGCTGTCTTCTACCTGACATTTTTTAAAGTGAAAATAAATACGAAAACATGAGATTTCTAGACACTATGAACATTTGTATCAAAGGGAAAAACTGCTGGTTTAATTTCCTTATAAAATTATAAAAAATTATTATAAAATTTTATAAGAACTCGATTTAATGATCACTGAAATACATATACTAGCTGCATCTATATTTTGTTATTGTTGTTCAGTTGCTAAGTTATGTCTGACTCTTTCTGACCGCATGGATTACAGGACACTGGTCTTCCCTGTCCTCCACTGTCTCCCGGAGTTTTCTCAAATTCATGTCCATGGAGTCAGTGATCCATCTAACCATCTCATCCTCTGCCACCCCCTTCTCTTTTTGCCTTCAATTTTTCCAAGCTCCTAACTCCCTAAGAATGCCTTTATTTTATTTATTCTATTACTAAACATGTAACATGGAGAAGGCAATGGCACCCCACTCCAATACTCTTGCCTGGAAAATCTCATGGACGGAGGAGCCTGGTAGGCTGCAGTCCATGGGGTCGTTAGGAATCAGACACGACTGAGCGATTTCACTTTGACTTTTCACTTTCATGCATTGGAGGAGGAAATGGCAACCCACTCCAGTGTTCTTGCCTGGAGAATCCCAGGGACGGGGGAGCCTGGTGGACTGTAGTCTATGGGGTCACACAGAGTCGGACACGACTGAAGCGACTTAGCAGCAGAAGCAGCAAACATGTAACATATGCTCATACTCAGTCTGTTGGACGTGTCTGACTCTTTGCAACCCCATGGACTGTAGTCTGTCAGACTCCTCTGTCCATGGTATTTTCCAGGCAAGAATGCTGGAGTGGGTTGCCATTTAGAAAATCACCTGTAAGCCTTTCACCTGGAGAGGGCTTCTTTTATTCATTTGGTGTGATTTCAGATGCTTTTAGAGCATCTGTCCAAGTTTCTCTGTTTCTCTCTCCCTCTTTCTTAACAAAGTCTCCATATTATAAATTTCACATTGTTTTCTTGACCTTTTATTTATTTTTGCTTCTTCTTAAATATCTTTCAAATCCAATTATTCTAATTTTGGTATATTCCTCCTATTTTAATCCCAATTTTAAATATGTATTTCTCATCTTTGCAGTTTTATTGGAATTTCCACAGGTTTCTTTGTTTGATTGTTTACATTGTGTTTGTTTATAAAGTTCTCTCCTCCCTTGAAAAGAACCAGAACTTATTTTTCCTAACATATTACTTTTTAATATGTGTTCTATTTCTCCATTTTTCCTCATTTTAAATTTCTTTTCATAATTCTTGCTTCTTGAAATTGTCAATATTTGGAGACATTTTTAAAAAGGATCTGATTTATTTGACTCTTACAGGGATGCAGCTGTAACTCACAGAGATTTACAAGATGTGCTTTTAAGTAGTTTACACTAAGAATTGTATTTTTATTTTATATCAAAGCTGAAAAAAATCCAGTGGAAATTTAACACTGGTCTTTTTCTTTGAATGTTGCTATTATTTATAGAATTACTACTATAACCTTATATATTTGACAGAAACTATATACTTTGTCTTTTCAAGATATAATTTCAGTGTGTAGCCTGTGTTTTCCACCATCTTAAAATAGTTTTATAACAAATAATTCATGCTTAAACACTTTGCGTGCTAAAATGTATTAATTCCACAAGACTTGCCTGGCATTTTAAACGTCAAAATATTGCACCTAAAGCAGAAATCGATGCAGTTAAAACTCAGAGTGAAGCAAAAAGAAACAGCTGGCCTGTTTCAGCTTATGTTAAAAAGAGTGTATTTGCTAATAAACAATGCTTCAGACTGAAAGAAATATTCTTTCTTCTTATTTCCTCACTATCATTTTTTTAAACTCAAGTGAAGTTTAAAAAAATGATAGTGAGGAAAGCTGAGCACAGAAGAATCAATGCTTTTGAACTGTAGGGTTGGACAAGACTCTTGAGAGTCCCTTGAACTGCAAGGAGATCCAACCAGTCCATCCTAAAGGAGATCAGTCCTGGGTGTTCATTGGAAGGACTGATGTTGAAGTTGAAACTCCAATACTTTGGCCACCTGATGTGAAGAGCTGACTCATTTGAAAAGACCCTGATGCTAAGAAAGATTGAGGGCAGGAGGAGAAGGGGAAGACAGAAGATGAGATAGTTGAATGGCATCACCAACTTGATGGACATGGGTTTGGGTGGACTCCGGGAGTTGGTGATGGACAGGGTGGCCTGGCGTGCTGCAGTTCATGGGATCGCAAAGTCAGGCTCAACTGAGCGACTGAACTGAACTGAGCAATTATTTTTGTTATTAGTCTTTAAATTTTACTTCTTTAGGCTACCAGGGAAATTAAGGGCAATAAGAAAACAATGTCTTTCTTAATGAGAGTGAGTAAATTTACAGGAAACTTTCATTATGAAGTCTATTTTCTGCCTCCCATTTGAAGCTAATAGCCATGTTCTAGCACTCAAGGAAAAGTAGGCTTAGTTCTTAGGTTCAAGTGCACTTATCCTCTATTTTTTTTTTAATATTTTTTCTTTTTATTCAGACCATTTTTAAAGCCCTTATTGATTTATTGCAATAGGGCTTCTGTTTTATGTTCTGAGTTTTTGTCCACCAGGCATGTGGGACCTTAGCTCCCCCACCAAGGATTGAACCAGCACCCCCTGCATTGGAAGGCAAAGTTCTAACCACTGGACCACCAGGGAAGTACTGACTTACCCCCATTCTTAGTGGAACAAAATGTTACTGAAGGGCATAATATGTAACTTTTGAATCCTCATTATTTGCTAAATTCATTTGCTGTGGTTTAAGAGAACCTGTGCTTCATATGTTACTATCTTTTCTGATGTTTCCAAGTGAGGCTGTTTCTACTGTCAAGTCATGTGAGTTTGAAGGAAGTTTTTCTTATCAGTGTATCTGCTGTGTGAAAGAAGGATGTCCCTAACTCCCCCAGTGCCTAATTGTGATTTAACTTCACTGAGAGCAAACCCACAATTACCTGGGAAGGTTTATTTCAGCACCTTGGAGGCTGTCTCAAGTTATTGTTTTGGAACTACTCGAATGCCAATAGTCTCTGTATCCCCCTCACATGAAGGAGCCTTGATATGCTGCCTCTCCTTGCATGGTAGAAATTGATATAAAACCAATGAATCTTAAAAGATCCCTCTTGTCTGCTACTTAAATAAAACACAATCTTGCATTAAAATTTACATCCCCAAAGTATCACTTCATACAATATTTCAGATTCATGGCATATTTAAACATACTCTCCAAACATTTGAAACTTTCAATACCAGACCACATTTTGTTTATATAAGTTTATAAGCAAAAATGACCTTGGTGAAGTCACTCAATAGAGATGTTTTTCAGCTTGTTGGCACTTTCAAGCCCATAATCATCTAAATTATATTACTGACCTCTGCATTACAACATAACACCTGTACTTCTATGCATTTAATATCTTAGTAAAAATTGGCTTGTTTCTTTTACTTATATACAAGTATATAAAATCATATTTTCTGCACTTCTTTAAATTGAAACTACCATTATTGGACATATAGTTGTTAATGGTACAGCTAAAGACATTCGTGTGTTTGCTCAGTCATTTCAGTAGTGTCCAACTCTTTGAGACCCTATGGAGTGCAGCCTGCAAGGCTCCTCTGTCCAGGGGATTCTCCAAGCAAGAATACTGGAGCGGGTTGTCATGCCCTCCTCCAGGGCATCTTCCTGACCCAGGGATTGAACCCGCATCTCTCGCATCTCCTGCATTGCAGATGGATTCTTTACCCATTGAGCTACCAAAGGCAAGGAAACCACAAAAATATTATGAGAATTTAACTCATATTTACTGCCCACTAAAGACTCTGAGTGAAATTATCTCTCCTTGGTAAAAGCATATACGGGGTCCAGATTAATTCCTGGCCATTTAATTAGAGGCTATAGAGAATATGAGAAAGAACAACCACGTCACCACATGAATTAATGCTGTTTAATAACACTTAAAAGCACCTAGCACTACCAGTACTGGGGAAACATCAATTTACATGGAGTTTTTAGAGTAATGTGAGAAGGAAGAGAGGAAATGAGGTTTTATTGGCACATTCCTCTGCCAGAGAGGAAAAAGAATGAGTGAACCAATCTGGACATGAATCACATGGTTAATAAGTAAGCAACAGCAGCTCAATGTTAAGAAGAGATTTATTACCTTATATAACAATGCCGATAAAGGTCCATCTAGTCAAAGCTATGGTTTTTAAAGTACTCATGTATGAATATGAGAATCAGACTATAAAGAAAACTCAGCATTGAAGAATTGATGCTTTTGAACTGTGGTGTTGGAGAAGACTCTTGAGAGTCCCTTGGACTGCAAGGAGATCCAACCAGTCCATCCTAAAGGAAACCAATCCTGAATATTCATTGGAAGGACTGATGCTGCAGCTGAAGCTGCAATACTTAGACCACCTGATGCAAAGAACTAACTCATTGGAAAAACCCTGATGCTGGGCAAGATTGAAGGCAGGAGAAGGGGACAACAGAGGATGGGATGATTGGATGGCATCACCAACTCAATGGACATGAGTTTGAGCAAGCTCTGGGAGCTGGTGATGGACAGGGAAGCCTGGTGTGCTGCCGTCCATAGAGTCACAAAGATTCGGACACAACTGAGTGACTGAACTGAACTGAACTGGTAATAAAGACCCTTAGGAGGATTAAGAGGACGTGTCAACAAGTAGCACTTGCTTTCACTCTCTTATTTGGAGGAGCCACTTGTAGATTTGGGGGAGACAGCAGTGAAATAAGCCTTGGCATCATAGTTTCTATCATAGAGAACATAAAGATGTGTAATGAACCACAGTTTCTTTGTGTTACAGGAAGAGAATGGCATTGAAAAGAAATCTTCAGGGGCATATTTGTTTTGGTCTTCCCTTTGTTTCCCCTTCTTATAAATATCTTTTGGGATGCTGCACCTCAATTCCTAATCCATATAGAACCGAAGGGCTAAGCCCAGTTCCAGCTTCAGGGATGCCCATCTGCCTCAGTCTTGGACAATCACAGTATCCCATACTCAGAGTCCACACCATGTTCTCTGTGCTAGAGTAGTCTATGCTGGTCCAGAGATAGACTCACCTGGAATTTTGCTGTCATAACAAGAAAAAGCAGGATCTTGGGACTTCCCTGGTGGTGCAGTGGATAAAAATCTGCCTGCCAACGCAGGGAACACAGGTTTGATCGCTAGTAGGGGAAGATCCCGCATGCCGCAGAGCTGCGAAGCCCATGCACCACAGCTACGCCTGCACTCTAGAGCCTCTGCCCCACAAGAGAAGCCACCACAGTGAGAAGACTGGGGACTGTTAGGAAGAGTAGACCTTGCTCGCCACAACGAGAGAAAGCCTGTGAGCATCAGTGAAGTTCAGCCAAAAATAAAAATAAATACATTTTTTTTTAAAAAAGGAAAAAGGAGGATCTCTTTCCTTGAAGGCTGGTGGAACAGGACGCAGTCATGGTCTCTTGTCACTGTGGCTCTGCTAGATCACCACACCGAGAGGACTGTCCGAAAACAAATTGAACATAGAAAACAGCGTGACTGCGAGCTGGAACAATTGATTCCCGATAAGTCCTTCTATCGCTGAGGCTTGTACCACTGGCCTCATCAGCTACAGAAACCAAAAATTCCTTCTTTTGCTTACACTGCTTTGAGTTGGATTTTTGTCACTTGCAAACCAAGTAGTCCTAAGTAATTCAGAAACATTGATAAAAGTTGCAAAAGCTTCTTGTCTCCTTAGTAGCCCTTCCACTGTCTCCACACAGACCTCAGTAATTCACTGGCATGAGCTGTTCTGTCACTGTCTTCCTCATGCATTCATTATTCTTTTTTGTTTATTAATCCATCAGCTTATTTTTTTAAAGCCAGGTAAACACATACTGTGTTTTGGGCCCTGAGAATTTATGTTAGTAAGACACATGTATGGCACCCCAAAGTTCAAAGTTTAATGGGAAAAAAGAAATATACATATGATGTGGCTGAGAAAGTGCAGAGGATAAACAGTGTACACAGAGAATGTGCAAGAGTGAGAATCAGACAAGGCTTTGTAGAGGTGGACATTAGGGGATGAGAGGGCAATAAGTCTCCTGGTGATGAAGGAGCTTCAGGGTGGTTTAGAGGAAGCAGGCCACAGATACAGTGGGAAGAAGAGAGAGAGGATGTGCGAATGATGCTCTGAGAAGCAAGGAGTATTTCAGGCGGACTGTACTATGGGGGGTATGGTGGGTGATGCCTAGATAAGAAATTGGGCAGACCTGGTCTTTGCTTTCTCAGAACAAACTGTGCCAATGTCCACCTTTGTGCCTTAGATTTCTTCATTTTTCCAAGTTTCTTGGAAATTTCTTAACCTTTTCTTCACATGGCTGTATTATATTTTCTGTTCAAGATTTACCTTTGATCCTGCCTAAACCAATCATGATTTCTCTCATCATACCCTTTTCTCTCCCAGATGAATTCCTTTCCTGGCTGCTCATCCAGGTTGAGGAAGGTGCCCACTTACCACCAGTGGGGAGGCACCTGCTATCATAATGATAATCGATAAGTCAGTTTTTGCTACAGGTGCCTTCAGACCAGAAGTGAAATTGACACACTTAGAAATGGACTTCCTGCAGTCAGGCTTTGAAATAAACAGGCAACATGTAAGAGAGACTTTGTAAACCTGGAAACCAGAAAGGAGCAGAAGAGTTTCACTTTTAAGCTGACACAAATACAGAGATGGTCTTCTGTCAGAGAGGCAGTATTAGAGAATAATTGAAATACTTAAGTGCTATATTGTATAGTTACATGTACATGCATTTTTCATATGCATGTATTTAAACAATGCTTGGAGAAGGCAATGGCAACCCACTCCAGTACTCTTGCCTGGAAAATCCCATAGACAGAGGGACCTGGTAGGCTGCAGTCCATGGGTTCGCTAGCAGTCGGACACGACTGAGCGACTTCACTTTCACTTTTCACTTTCATGCATTGGAGAAGGAAATGGCAACCCACTCCAGTGTTCTTGCCTGGAGAATCCCAGGGACGGGGAGCCTGGTGGGCTGCCATCTATGGGGTCGTACAGAGTCGGATACGACTGAAGTGACTTAGCAGCAAACAATGCTTTATATGTCTTTACATATCTGTGTAGTGGTATATACACAAACTATTCATGACTTAGTAGATTTCCAAGGGTCGTTTTTGGCTATATACCATCTGTTACTTGTTTTTATTGTGTAGGAAACTGTTCAGTGTAATCAAGGGATACAAGATCGTTCTATTGTTAAGTGTCAATGGGATAGGAATTCGTTATTGTATAACCCAGTGCTAATAGAATATTCTTCAATTAAGAAATTATTTTATGTTTGTGATGTCCCATGTGACATCCATGTGACTACTCATGTGTCTATCCATGTGACTATATCTATCCATGTGACTACTCAATACTTAAGATATGACTAGTGTGATTGAGGGACTGGATTTTCACTTTTCATTAATTTTAATGATTTCTTTATGAATCATAAAAGGGCTTCCTGGGTGGCTCAGACAGTAAAGAATCTGGCTGCAATGCAGGAGACCTTAAGATTTCTTTTCTTTTCTTTTTTTTTTTTTGATCCCTCGGTTAGGAAGATCCCCTGGAGAAGGGAATGGACAGCAAGGAGGGGTAGGAGAAATAGGAGACTGGGACTGACATATATACACTATTGATTCTATGTATAAAATAGATAACTGATGAGACTCTCCTGTATAGCACAGGACACCCTATTCATTGCTCTGTGGTGACCTAAGTGGGAAGGAAATCCAAAAAAGAAGAGATATATGTGTATAGCTGATTCACTGTGCTGTACATTGGAAACTAACACACCATTGTTAAGCAACTATTCCTCCAACAAGAATAAATAATAATAATAATGATAAAAAGACTCAGGTTCCCTAAGCTCAGGGTTCCTCTCCTGGACACAACCCACTGTGAGAGTAGGTATCACTTGACCCTCTTCACATCCTCTTGAGGGGGTTGGGGGCCCAGGGATCCAGAGCACATGCTGATACTCTGATTGTCACTATGGTGTTAAAAACTAAATCATCCTTTGTTACTTACTCAGGAATCTCATGCTATCTGCCAGCATCCATAAAACTGTGGCAGGCTAACTGATTGGCTTGCAATCATGTGATGTCTCACAGATCTTGACTGTCTTACGACAAGAAGATTAAAGATAGGGTTGAGTCGAGGTGTACATCCAGGCTCCAGAATTGCTTCTCTGGGATTCTTCTTGTTTGCCCTCTTCTCTGCACTGGCTTCAAACTCAGTCTGGTAGTGAGATGGCAGCAGAATTGTTGTAAACTGGTCCTATATGTGAAGGCAAAAAAAGAGGCAGACCACTCCATCTTGGTAGGTAGCAGGATTACCAAGCAAGGAAAATTACATATGAGACATCTCTTGGGTGATCACAAGAGGCGTAGATCTGTGTACCCATCTGCCAGAATCTTAGAAACTTATATAGAAGACATAAAAGGATCCAGTCACATTTTCAGTCCACATAGTCTCAACAACACCTTTATCTCTCAAAGCCGCATTCTTGAAGCAGCTTCTTGTGTGGAAATGGTGGACAGAACGTACATTCTGAGGCCAGAGAACAGCATGAGAAATCTCTAATTGCCTGGGTTCAGTTTGCAGGTCAGCCCACAGTCACATCTTTTTAATGACCTCCTCCAACAAGATGTTTCAGAAGAAACATCCAAACTTGACATTGTTTAGCAAAAAGAAGGGGTGATGCATTGCAGTGTAATTTTCAAGAACAAGGAAACTTTCCCATAAGGCACTGCTCACAATCTGTTGACCAGTCCTGGGTTACATGCCCACTCATAAACAAATGAACAGAAAACAGTGGGAAGACATTTCATCAGCCATCACTGAGGGCCATATGGTCTCTCCTATAAACCATGGTAATGGCAGAGGGAAAACAAGGCAGTATGAACCAAGCTTGTCCCAAAAGGGGTCTGCATGGCTGAAGTTTGGGAACAGAGAAGACAGAATGCTGTATAAGAATCAGTTGCTTCCACATGGATGTTGATAGTGGTGTGTGTGTGTATGTGTGTGTTCACTCAGTCATGTTTGACTCTGCAATCCCATGGACTGTAGCCCACCAGGCTCCTCTGTCAGTGGGATTCTCCAGGCAAGAATACTGGAGGGGATTGCCATTTCCTACTCCAGGAGTTGATAGTGGTAGAGATGGACAAAGAGGATTATTAAGATGGCTTACCATGAATTATAAGTAAGAATACGAGCGTTGGACTGTGAAGAAATCTGAGCACTGAAGAATTGATGCTTTTGAATTGTGGTGTTGGAGAAGACTCTTGAGAGTCCCTTGGACTGAAAGGAAATCCAACCAGGCCATCCTAAAGGAGACCAGTCCTGGGTGTTCATTGGAAGGACTGATGCTGAAGCTGAAACTCCAATACTTTGGCCACATCATGCAAAGAGTTGACTCATTGGAAAAGACCCTGATGCTGGGAGGGATTGGGGGCAGGAGGAGAAGGGGACGACAGAGGATGAGATGGCTGGATGGCATCATGGACTCGATGGACATGAGTCTGAGTGAACTCCAGGAGTTGGTGATGGACAGGGAGGCCTGGCGTGCTATGATTCATGGGGTCGCAAAGAGTCAGACATGACTGAGCGACTGAACTGAACTGAACCATGAATTAAGTCTGATTCTCTCCCCCTCTTCACATTGGTGATGAGACAGTAAGTATAAATTTCCATAGTTTTTGAACTACCATTCCCCCACACAGAGTATAGGCTATATAAAATATTACAGGTGACACTGATGCTTTGAAATGGTAAAGTAGATAAAAATAAATCTCCCCCCAAATTACATAATTGTGAATAATAAAATCCCTGAGAAAACATTTTTTACCAAGTGAGACAAATGTGTAAGCACTTAGCTAATTTTTACAGGTCAACAAAATAGGGAGTGAATGAATGGAGGGCTAAGAAACTAAGAGGTAAAAATTAAAAAAAAGTTTCTGAGTGATTAGAAAGCATAATCTGACCTGCTCATAAGTTCTCTCTCCTTTCTGTTTACAAAACCAGGATGCTGCAGATAGATTTTACCTTACTGTCCTGCTTGTTGCATCAAGTTTCCCAAAGAAATTTGTCTCCACAAGGTTAAAGTAGAGATACTCTGTGATGGATAACGATATGTGTCAACATTACTGGGCTGCAGGGGCCCAGACAGTTGGTCAAATATCATTCTGTGGATGTCTGTGAGGGTGCTTCCGGAGATTAACATTTGGATCCATAGACTGAGTAAAAAGCAAAGGGTCCTCCTTAGAGTGGGTGAGACTCATCCAATCAGGTGATGACCTGAGTAGAAGAAAAATGCCAAATAATTCCCACTGCATGACCATTGAGCTGGAACATAGGCCTTTTCCAGCCTTCAGAGTCCCATGGACTCATCAGCTCTTATTGGCTCTTGAGCCAGCTGGCTTTGGGGCTGGAATTTACACCAGCTTTCCTGGTTCTCTGGCGCTGGACTCGGGCTGGAGCCATATGTTAGGTCTGCTGAGGCTCTAGCTTGCTGAGTGCAGATCTCGGGACTTCTCAGGCTCTGTAATCATGTGATCCAATTTCTTGTAATAAATCTTTTCATGTGTGTGTATATGTGGATGGCTTCCCAGATGGTGCTAGTGGTAAAGAACCCACTTTACCACTTAGTGGTAAAGAGACAGGAGACACGGATTCGCCCCTGGGTGGATGGGTGCACATTCTGTTGGTTCTGTTTCTCTGAAGAATCCTGATACTCACTCCTTGGGCAGTTTTATTTGGTCATATTTGCCTGGCCACACACGTTCAGTGTCATTTGGACAGCAGGATAATTTAGGCATCTATTATCATTCAGTCCCAATAACCAGATGTGGTTCTTTTGATTTATAAAGTATTCATTTCTTAGTCATGTCTAACTCTTTGTGACCCCATGGACTGTAGCCTGCCAGGCTCCTCTGTCCATGGAACTCTCCAGGCAGGAATATTGGAGTGGGTAGCCGTTCCCTTTTCCAGGGGATCTTCCTAACTCAGGGATCAAAAAAAAAAAAAAAAAAAAAAAGAAATCTTAAGAAGGTCTTTATGTCTGTGTCTCTGCTTCTGTTTTGCAAATAAGATCATCTATACCATTTTTCTAGATTCCACATATATGTGTTAGTAATTTGTTTCTTCTCTTTCTGACTTACTTCACTCTGTATGACAGCCTCTAGGTCCATCCCCGTCTCTACAAATGACCCAATTTCATTCCTTTCTTTGGAAGCTGAGTCTTGATAATGGGCAGGAGCACTCTTCTTCTTTGATCATGAAGGAGACATTATTGTTTATTATACTGCACACTAAAGAAGCTTGCTGTTGACTGGGGAGGGGCACATTGTCTCTGCCTTCCAAGGTTATGTAAACACCTTTGAAAAGATACTTATCATGCAAACAGCTTTGAAAAGCTAGACTGGAAGAAAGAAACACAATGCCTCTGCTCACAAGATGTACAGAAACACAAGAGATCCATCAGGAATTGTCTCCCAAAGAAGACACAAAAGGTCTCAGTATTGCTAAGGCCAATTTTGGCTGGTGCTTTCTGTTCCAGGCTAGCTACCAAAATCCTCCTTATTGTTACATAGGAGATGGATACACACATGGGGAAAAATATATTCCTGAGTGTCTGGTCCAAAAGGACTGGGTGTGCTGTGTGAATGAGAACTCTGTACCTTACTCTTCAGTAGTGAAGGGATACATTTCCTTCCATGATGATTCTCAGTAATATGTCTTGCCCACCAAACTTACACTGACGGTTGGCTGAAATTCAGCATTTTTTCCCCCTCAAATCAGATCTTAGGCTACTACATGAAAAGGGCATGAAATAAGCTGAAAAAAGGTTGATTTTTTTTTTTTTTCCCAATCCTCAGGGGTGTATCTATAATGTTCAGAATTTAAGGGTGGTGATGAACATGAAGACACCAGAGGAAAACAAGAGAGATTCTGCATTTTCAATGTAATTGCTAGTTTGGGAGTGTTCATCTCCCAATGTGTCTATAATCAATAATGTGTGTTTACATCCATGATGTTGCCTTTTAAAACTATTTTCCCTTGGAGTTGGACTTGTATTTTCCAGAGGAAATTAATGAAAGCTTTGAACAACTTAATTCCTGTGTAAAAGTTAAGTTCTCAGCCTCTGTGATTACTTGAGCCAGTTTCTTAAAATAAATCTTTCTTTATAAGTACACACACAGGAAAACGGTAGTCAAGAGATTGTAGCTATGAATGAAGACAAAATTATTAACTTTGGAAAATATTTTATGAAAACTCCAGCTACGTTATTCAAAATAGTTCTGTATTTTTTTCTTGGTTAAGATAAAAGGACCTTGTGAGTTTTGTTACTGAAAAAGGGTTACTTACTTTTAGGAATAAAAACTGTTAAATATGATCAACTTATTAATATTTAATGATGCTTACACCTAAGTTTAATGAAAAGAATGTGAATAACATAGAGCTAGACATATATGTGTGATGTTTTAGATTTTTCTAGTAAGAAGAAGAGCTTGTACTTGAAGTGAAAATCGCTCAGTTGTGTCCAACTTTTTGCCTCCCCATGGACTATACAGTCCATGGAATTCTCTAGGCCAGAATACTGGACTGGATAGCCTTTCCCTTCTCCAGGGAATCTTCCCAACCCAGGGATCAAACCCAGGTCTCCTGCATGCAGATTCTTTACTAGCTGAACCACAAGGGAAGTTCAACAATACTGGAGTGGATAGCCTATCCCTTCTCTAGCAGATCTTCCTGACCCAGGAATCAAACCAGGGTCTCCTGCATTGCAGGCTGATTCTTTACCAACTGAGCTATCAGGAAGCCCAAGATTGTACTTGGCTAGACAAAAAATTGAAATAGGAAAAATTAAAATAATATTCAGGCTATTTTCTTAAGTTGATCCCAACTTTTTCAGATGCTTCTAAGTCAAAGGTAAATGGGATGGGGTGGGAAAAGCTTTTTAGGCTAATTTTATCAGTTCATTCAACTAGCACTTTTAAAAAATAGTTGACTTTCTTTAATTCTTTGCAGTGAATGAAACAAAGAAGTGTGTGTTCTCATGGAACTTACATTCTGTAGATGAATATCCAAGCATTCAAATCCAAACTTTTTTGTTATGTATTCACTTAAAAGAAAAATGACCTCAGTGACTTGGTATGAGAAACACGGTGCCAATAACTTGAAACATAAGATATTAGATTTCTGCTTTCTTTCCTCTACTTCTTTTAACTACCTGACATAAAAAAAAACAGCTCAAGACATAAACAATTCTCTAATGAGCAACATTAAATCTTCTCTTCTCCACCCCTAAATTTGTAGTTGTTAACTTTCACCCCAGGTTCATGTCAAGTTGTGAAAAAAGCCACTTGATTTTTTGATCTATGCCTTATCACTGAGTAAATTAGTCATTCTGGCACTAACCAGTTGGAATCCTTCTTCTTTAAATGTCCCACCTGTGATAGCAAAGAACATCACATGACTTTGGCAAACTTGGGAAATTTAGCAGAGTTGAGGTTGAGAATCTCATAAGGGCTCTCTATGGTTGTGAGCATGTGTGCTAAGTTGCTTCAGCTGTGTTCAACTCTTTGTGAGTCTATAGACTATAGCCCATCAGACTCCTATGTCTGTGGAATTTTCCTAGCAAGAATACTGGAGTGGGCTGCCATGCATTCCTCCAGGGAATCTTCTCTACCCAGGGATGGGACCTATGTCTCCTGCATTTTGGGCAGATTCTTTACCACTGAGCCACTGGGGAAGCCCCGACTCTGGTATTAGAAAGGACAAACAGAGGTATAAGTGGCATGCTTGGGCATGAAGAGAGTAAAGAGCACTCTCCAGTTTCTGGAGAGATTCTCATGTTCCCCATGGGCTTGGAGGTTAGAACATCTGTGTCATTAGAAAGAGTTTTATATTTTATCATTGCCCCAAAGAGGCTGATGAAGGGATTTCCAATAGTGAGAGGGAGTTAGAAGGAACCAGGTCTCCATAGTCTCATCCATCCATGAATGCTGTGCAGGAACCTATTTGGACACCAAAAGCCATCTAACTTCTCAAAATAGAGCATTAGACAATATCAGATATGACCAGAGAGCCACTACCAAGACCTGAGTAGCTAGGCCAGACAACATCCGAGACCAAAGCTTAGCAATGGACCTAATGAGAACTCTACTAATGGACCCAGACAGTGAAGAGCAATATGGAGCCAAACAAGAACCCTCTCCACCCTGAGATACAGACAATCTCATGGGCAGCCTAGTTCCTTCTTTACCTCTTGGGTAAGGGTCATATTTGGGTTACATGCAACTAGAAGCTGGATCAGAAGAATGGGAAGAGAAAATCTTTGCCAGTGAATAGGAACACTGAAATGGGAATTGTATTCTGGCCAGAGACAGAGAGATAACTTAATTAAACCCTCAAACTGCTTGATTTGATAGAGTTCATCTAGAATAAATTGTCATTAGACATTCTTGGAGGTGAATTGAGGTAGAGAGTTATGCTACAGTAATTCTGTCTAATAAGCCATACCCAATACAACAACAGGCATCTATTTTTCTCACTCATGGCCCTGTTGGTCACCTAGAAGTGTTCTGATGCATGTCTGCTGGGATTTTTTGGATGGTTCTGCCCCGTGTGAGAATAGGCCATGGGTCCCTCAGGTATGGTTTTCTCACGGCCATCCTAAGATTGCAGAAGACAAGCCAAAACACATGTGCACATTTCACGTTTCTGCCTGCATCACACCTGGTCACTGTCCAAAGTTCAGAGTAGATGACATGGCCAAACCCAAAGCTTTTGAGATAAGGAAGTACCCTACTTCAAGGAAGAGTGAGGAGTGAGTACTTGCTGAACAATAACCCAATCTATGACAAGTGGAGATCATTCAAAACCAATAAAGGCCTGTTTAATTATCAAATACAACTGTATTTGTTTGTGACTGGCTTATAAACCTGCTTTATTTTTAAAGTTTTGATATTTACAATCATTTGCTGTGCTGTGCTTTACTTGGTAGGTTGGTGCTTCTCTATTTTCAACTTTTTGGGAAAGAATTTTTTGTATACTACAGACTCACTGGAGTGTTGTTTTATCTTAATTAGGAGGAATGTAGCTGTCAATGGTGCTGGGAAAAAGGCTAATGAAAACACTGACAGTCCATTCACCATTGCCCTGCTGATGAGGGGCATAATACAGGCTTTTCTTCTAATTTTCTTTTTAATTTTAACAGTACATCTGTACTTCAAATCTTTTTCATTGTTGTGATGGTTCGAGAATTGGATTGTTACACAAATAATATCTGAAGTCTTAAAAATCTCTTTTTTTCCTAATGCTCTTCCCCAAATAGTAGCCAAAACTTTAAGATACATTCTTCCTTTGGTTGTTTTGTTTCTTTTCCTTTTTATTTGAAAATCTCTCAGTTTACTCATAACAAGAGGAATTTGACTGATGAGGACATACAGGTTAGAACTATTTGCTAACTGGATTTCCACCACCCAGAGC
This sequence comes from Bubalus kerabau, assembly GCF_029407905.1. Taxonomy (NCBI): domain Eukaryota; kingdom Metazoa; phylum Chordata; class Mammalia; order Artiodactyla; family Bovidae; genus Bubalus; species Bubalus kerabau. Next base: position 167,618,001 of record NC_073626.1, read on the forward strand.
AGTGCAGGGACTATTCACACATAACGGGAGGAAAGCATTTCAGTAAAGCCTGGTGTTTAAAACCTCTGATGAGGGGACCATTGACATGCAGAGCTCTCAATCACATCCACCATTGCTGGGTCAGATCCCAGAGGTCATCAGAAAGCACTGTGAGGAGGATCCATCCATCTCTTCTCTCTCCATGTGTGCTGGCAGCGGAGGCAGGGATCCAGGATGCTTAAAATGGAGCTTCAAAAAGCTTCCCAGGGATCTGAAAGCAGGAATCTCTTGGTATCATGCTACAAACCAAAGCACACATGTTTTTGGAAATGGTTTTGTTGCTAAATGTTTGTTTTAAAAAAGAAAAAGTGTCTCTTTTGCTGTGTCGTACACAGGGTTATTGTTATCATCTTTCTAAATTCAATATATATGCGTTAGTATACAGTATTGGTACAGTACACAATAACCCTGTGTACGAGACAGCAAAAGAGACACTGATGTATAGAAAAGTCTTATGGACTCTGAGAGAGAGGGAGAGGGTGGGAAGATTTAGGAGAATGGCATTGAAACTTGTAAAATATCATGTATGAAACGAGTTGCCAGTCCAGGTTCGATGCACGATACTGGATGCTTGGGGCTGGTGCACTGGGATGACCCAGAGGGATGGAATCGGAGGGAGGAGGGAGGAGGGTTCAGGATGGGGAACACATGTATACCTGTGGCGGATTCATTTTGATATTTGGCAAAACTAATACAATTATGTAAAGTTTAAAAATAAAATAAAATTCAAAAAAAAAAGAAAAAGTGGGTAAGAGTATGAATCTAGGCTTATTTATATTTGTATTCTCGTTCTTCTTCTCTGTTTACATAATGGTAATGGTATGATGCTTTACAATTGAGTTCCTTGTCTGTCGAGACTGCCAACAGCAGTTCTTCAGGGTTGTCTGCAATTTCAACAGCTACACATGAAATATTTTACACAGGTCTTGGCACATTGAAAATATTCAGTATATTGTAACTAGTATTGGTAGGTGAACATTTCCCCCATTAATTTAGTGATAAATTTCTCTCCAAACTCTGATCCATTAGCATTGCGATTGCAAGATCAGACACTTGGGGATTTTGATGGGCAAGACTTGTGAAAATGCATCATTAAGCATTTTTATGGTATGTTTGAATTGTAACAGAGCCAATTCTATCCTTGAGTAGAGACAACCTTGCTCTCCCCTTGAAAGTGATTTTGGCATACATATTTATTTGAGCTCCATCCTGTCTACAGGGCTCTGTTTCTTTAATGGAATGTGTGACTGAAGGCAAGCAGGCTTCTGTCCAGTACATTAGACCAGAGATGCTCTGGCTGTGAACTCACAGTCATACCTCACCTTTCTGGCAGGTACTAGCATCCCTCATCTGTAAGGTATGGATGTGAGTCACCAGGATTAAAAACATAGTCCTTACATGTACCTATCGTCTCTCCAAGTTCCCAAAAGGGAGAAACAGGGATCAATGTTAGCATGTGAATTTTCTCTGAGAGAAAACTAGATTGATCTGAAATTGTTGAAGGAAAAGTTATCAGTAAAGGTGCATAAATGAGAATTTAAAGCTCCCGTTGCCTACGGAAGTGGCTCTTACAGAGCAAAATATCCAGGGAAAATAAACACTCCATTAACCCAAAGCCTTCCTGTTTGTTTCTTCATTTAATCATCTGCTGCTAAGTTGCTTCAGTCGTGTCAGACTCTGTTCGACCCCATAGATGGCAGCCCACTAGGCTCCTCTCTCCCTGGGATTCTCCAGGCAAGAATACTGGAGCGGGTTGCCATTTCCTTCTCCAATTTAATCATCAGATATCCTCAAAGCTTTCAAAATGCTTATGTTCACTTTGAAACTCCAAGATGGGATCTCTAACATTCACATGATCCCTTTATTAAGAGGTATCTTTACAACATCAGTGCCACTCTTAGGGAAACACTGGGTTATATTCCCAGAAAATGCTGATACTCTGACCCCTCCCTCCCTCTTTAGCTATATACCTAGACATCACTGTTCTCAGCTCCCTAACTCCCTGTGCTGCCCTATTCCCAGGCAGGCTGAAAGTGAAATGTCAGTAGCTCAGTTGTGTCCGAATCTTTGTGAGCCCATGGACTGTAGCCTGCCAGGTCCTCTGTCCATGGAATTCTCTAGGCAAGAATGCTGTCATAGTTTTGTGCCTTCGTGTACACGACTGCTTCTGATGGAGATGGCATTTTAGGAGCAGTTAACATGATGGCACCTTTTATCATCGAAGTTTCTCCTCCTGCTTTAGATTCTCTGTGAAGTTTTATGATTATCCCATGCAGTCTTGTACCCTGCACTGCACCCTAGGATAACCCTAGGATGGTCTCTTTACAAGCTTTACTGTCCGTCTTGGTCTCTGTCATTTATTCTGAGGTTGATCTCACTCTGGATTCCCAGCCCTAAGCTCGGCAGTAAGCATAGTGTTAGTGTTCATTAAATATTCTGTGTATGATTGAATACATTAATGGATGAAATTAACAAAATAATGTAAGCCAAAATATTTTTATTCTAATGTAATCATTGGAGAGTAGAGATAGATGGCAGAAATTGAGGATCCATCATTCAAATCCTTGTCTTCCTCTGTTCTAGCTGAAACTTTAAACCTAAAAATCTAGATTCTTCATCTTTAAAAGCTGATGTAAGTCCCTGTGCTCATCAGACTACTGTATGGATAATATGAGGCAAGATTTAGAAGTGGTTTAGCATCTTGGTTCCCCAAACTGTGCACCAAGGTACCCTGAGTATTGTTACAACCCAGTGGAGAGATTTTGAGTTTTCAAGGGAAAATAGATGCTCTATAAACTCCTGGCTTTATAATTTCAACATGAAATTTCACTACATTCCATTTGATGGTGTCTTTTCATTGCAAAGTTGAGTTATGACAGAAAGCAAGCCTCATGCAAAAATCAATGTGTAACAGAAAATGAGGGTGATGGTGCCCACAATAGGTTTCAAATTTTGAGAAAACATGTATTGCCTAGTATTTTTTTTACATACCTGTGGATATGTTAGAATTAAGCAAAAATATTATTTTTTGTTCAATAGATGTGTATCAATTTTTTCAAGTTGTTACTAAGTTTTTACCATATAGATTGTAATTCAGATGTAATAATTGGAAGTTTTAGGTATTTCTTTTGGCTCATAGGTGTCATGAAAAAGCTATTAAGGGGTCAACGAACTGAGAAAGTGTGGGCACCTCTGGTTAGCTCAGTGGCAATGGTGACAACTCAATGAATGTCAGCTTTTTTGTAGGGGCAATATATTGAAAGATTAATTTGTGTTTTGTACTTTCTGTACTTTTTTTCCTTTTATCTCATTTGCTCTTCCAACAATGCGTCTCAGTACCCGGTTTTTTATTGCTACGGGGAAGCTGCATGGCAGAGCAAATGCTCTTATGCAGAGCAGTTACCTGCATGGCTTTGAAGGTCCAAGCTTATTATGCCAGTTTTCGAGAGAGAATAGAGAGATGTGCGCTTTGTGGGAACAACACAGGAGGAGGGTTACTGCAATCAGAGAGTAGAGATGACAATCTGCGGGTCCCTTGAGTCATAATGGCCTACACTGCTCGCTTGGAGAAGGAAATGGCAACCCACTCCAGTGTTCTTGCCTGGAGAATCCCAGGGGCAGGGGAGCCTGGTGGGCTGCCGTCTCTGGGGTCGCACAGAGTTGGACACGACTGAAGCAACTTAGCAGCAGCAGCAGCAGCAGCACACTGCTCGCTTGCAGGATTCCCGTTTAGCTGGTATGAGAAGTATCTTTCTAAACCTATTAAAGGCCAACTGGTGTTTACCCGGTTAAACAAAACTCAACTACTGCCTCAAGAGAGTAAACTAGGAGTGATTGAACTACCCCAGAAAGTTATGTTCTCTGCACACCTGAATACTTCACTCATTTCCAACAGAGACCTTTGCAAATCTTTAACAAATAATAAATGCCATTTTTGTTTGTTTTTTTAGTCACTAAGTCCTATCTGACTCTTTTGAGACCCTATGGATTGTAGGGTCTGTCTATGAGATTTCTCAGGCAAGAATACTGGATGGGTTACCATTTCCTTCTCCAAGCGATCTTCCCAACCCAAGGATTGAACCCATGTTGGCTGCATTGGCAGGTGGATTCTTCACCACTGAGCTGCCTGGGGAGTCCTAAATACCATTTACTAAGCTCATTTTTTTTTCTTTTTAATTCTAGACAGTTGGATAAGTTCTTCACATGCACTGTCTCATTTAACACTAACAAAACTATGAATTAAGGTAACATTATTAGGTTCATTTTAAGAATAAAGAAACTAGAACTCAGAAAAGGTATGTAACTTGGCTCAAGTCAGCCAGTTCATTAGTGGCAGAGCACAGATGTAAATTCCAAAGCCCATTCTCATGCTGAACATGGGCAGGGAATCTTCTTGTTGCAAGTGGTGGAAACCTAATTTGAACTGGTTCAAGTTTAACACATGCACACAAGTTTGCATTTCAACAAAGTTTGGGGATAGAATATATATTAAGACTGGATCCAAGTAGTCTGATGATGCAGTTGGCAACCTGCATGCCAGCTGTGGCTTTGTGCTCTGTATCTCTTTGTGTTGGCTTCACTCTGAGAAAGTTATGCTCACAGGAGGCCAGGTGGCCTCAACCACCCTGAGAGGACCTCCACCAGACTAAGACAGGCCAGGAGTTCCAAAAGAAGCCTCAGAATGAGTTTTATTGTCCTTTGGGCTTTGTCATAAGCCCAACCCTGAGCCAACCTCTGGGAAATGAAATATGCCAATTGGTTGTTTCTGGATCATCTGCCCATCTCTGGAGGGGGGATGGATTCTGATTCATCTGAACCACATGGGCCAGAGTGAGAAAAGAGTAGTTTCTTAGAAGAAGATCTAATTTTATTAATTGTAAAATTAAAGTGATGCTGGAAGGCCAAATATTACATTTAAAAGCATCTATATTTTTGTTTTGTTTTGTTTTGTTTTTAAACGAAAGAAGACTTTGATTTTCTAGGCAAGAGTAGTGGAGTGGCTTGCCATTGCCTTCTCCGATTTTAGAGGTTAGTAAAGTCTATTCAGATCTCTATAATTCCCTGGATTTGGCAAAGCTGCAGCTGTGGGTTTCTCATTGTGGCTGACACTTTATGATGTGTGTGCTTTTTCATTCTTTCACAAAGGAAAAACTAGAAATGTCTCAAACAAAAAGCACCCTTTACTGGTGCTCAGGCTTTTCCCAGGGAAGCCAAAACCACAACTTCATCTTGGGTCCGTCAGTTCCCAGGATGGAGGTGAAGCATCCTTAGGCAACAGGTGGGTGTCTCCCTGCCGGTGGTCTGGGTGCTCTCTTGGCTGGGCTGCTTTGAAGCACTCATTATAACTCCTCTGCGTGGTAACTAACTCCACTAGGATTCAGTTGCCATGCAACTGCATGGTATTTCTCCATAATACTGCCTTTCCTATGATTACAGAGTGAGGAGCTTTTATATTCATAATAATACCTTACACTTGTGCCAGGCCTTTTACATAAGAGGATCCCAATAGGGTGAATAAAGGCACTCTTTATGTAAGTCCTTTCACCAAGCACTAAAAATACCCATGCTTCCAATTTAGCTATGTGGCGGCCATCCTCTCCCAGTTAAAGTATACAATAGCTTATTTTGGCAGGAGGTGATACACATGATTATGCATCAGATTTAAAATGCTAAAGACGTTTAAATGGACATCATAGAAACATCTCCATTAGAGATTTGCAGCAAGACATCAGGGATGCTCATGGACTGACAGGCACTTTGTAGGTGTCTCTATTTTGAGTTCCTGGAAGAGATTTGATTGTTTCTGATTTCTGTGGAGAACAAGGGAGTATTGAAAAGCTCATGGGGTCAGGTTCTACCGAGTGACTCAGCTCCCAGGACTGAAATAGGTACTTAGAAGGAACTGTCAGTGCGGCCTCACTGGAGTGGTATTTACCATTTGCCTGAGAAAAATCACTTTGTGTTGCTGATGTCCTACTTTTCACCCAGTGAGTAGTTACTCATCTGGCAGGATTCAGCACATTATTTTTAATCCTTTAATAAGAAGCTTTCAGAAGTTTAGGTGTTATTATCAAAGAAACAATATTCTCTCTGAAAAGAAACAAGTTGCAGCATTCCCTGAAAAACACACCTGTTAATCTTTTTTTTCCATGACATTGTGCACTTTTACCTTTTTATTAATATTTTTAATTGGAGGATCATTGCTTTATAATATTGTGTTGGTTTCTGCCATACATCATCAGGAATCAGCCATATGTATACATATGTCCCTTCCTTTTAGAACCTCCCTCCCACCTCCCACATCATCTCACCTCTCTAGGTTGTCACAGAGCACCAGAGCACCATACAGCAAATTTCCACTGGCTATCTATTTTACATACAGTAATGAATATGTTTCAATGCTACTCTGTCAACTTGTCCCACCCTCTCCTTCCCCTACTGCTTCCACAGGTCTGTCCTCTATATCTGTGTCTCCATTGCTGCTTTGCAAACGGTTCCTCAGTACCATATTTATAGATTCCATATATATGCATTAATAAACCTCATTTGTTTTTGTCTTTCTTACTTACTTCACTCTGTATAATAGGCCCTACGTTCATCCACCTCCCTGCTGTTGCTGCTGCTGCTGCTAAGTCGCTTCAGTCGTGTCCGACTCTGTGCGACCCCATAGACGGCAGCCCACCAGGCTCCCCCGTCCCTGGGATTCTCCAGGCAAGAACACTGGAGTGGGTTGCCATTTCCTTCTCCAATGCATGAAAGTGAAAAGTGAAAGTGAAGTCGCTCAGTCATGTCCGACTCTTCTCGACCCCATGGACTGCAGCCCACCAGGCTCCTCTGCCCATGGGATTTTCCAGGCAAGAGTACTGGAGTGGGGTTCCATTGCCTTCTCTGCATCCACCTCCCCAGAACCGCTCAAATGTGTTCCTAACATTCATATAACCCTTCTCCTTTTAATAGATTCCTTAAAATATATGGGGACACATGGCTGCCCTGGTTAAAACATGTTTTCCAGTCTTCCTTCTAGCTAAGTATGGCTATGAATCTAAATTCTGACTTGTGGGATGTGAGTGAAAGTGATTTGTACAGCCTTCAGGTCATGCCCTTAAAGGGACTAGATATAGCCTCTGCTTCCCCCTTCTCCTTCCCTGGTACTTCAAAATTGGATAATCCTCTTAGGTCTTGAAGTCTTGTGAGCTAGGAGTCTTAGGAACTGTTGGCAGCCATGTCTCCAGTTATGTAGAGAAATCCAGTCCATAGTGGAAGAAACTCATGCTAAGATGAAAGCCATAGTATTTTCCCAATAACTCTCCTCTTTTTCCCAGGTTAAGTCTGTTTTGTTTTGGGTTTTTTTTTTTGTCACAAGCAAAAATTATGGTTTATAAATTAAGATAGACTTAAACAAAAATAGTTGACCTGGTAATTATATTATCATGGAATTGCCCCATCGTCCAAAACCGGGACTTTTTAACAATATGAAAAAATTATAAGTCCTCCAATATGACTTGAAATGAAAATGTGTGAGGAGACTCAATTAAACATTGAGAACCAAATGACTGCATTGATGGCATCTAAGTTCACTCTTAGAAAAAGGCATAAATGAGTTCAGGAGACATACAGTGTTTATACATACAAAAACATTTTGTATATATGTATAATATTTTGAATTTATATTAAAAAAATCTCTCAATCAATAAAGTGCTTTTTTTAGGTACTGTAAATAATTGACCGCATACTATTTTTTTGTTACCAATTTCAATTTTAGGATCTGAGTTTAAAGTGAATACCACAGTTTATAATGGGTTTAAGACCCAACATTCCTTGCAGTGTAATATTTCCATCAAAACATACAACTAATTTAAAAGGCTGAAAACCAGACAAACTCAAGATAATCTGAGTAGCTTTAAATAACTTTTTAAGATGATTTTAAATGATTCCACATCTATTTCTTTAAAAAAGTGCTAAGTGTGTGTTAGTCACTCAGTCATGTCTGACTCTGAGACCCTGTGGACTGTAGCCTGCCAGGCTTCTCTGTCCATGGGATTCTCCAGACAAGAATACTGAAATAGGTCTTCCTGACCCAAGGATCAAACTCAGGTCTCCTGCACTGCAGGCAGATTCTTTTCCATCTGAACCACCAGGGAAGCCCTAAAAAGTGCTAAAGATCATTTAACTTTTCAATAAGGATCCAGATTAAAGTAGACTCTTTGCATTCAGTGTCTTATATAGTGTTTTGCTCTCTATAGCATCCCTTCAGTTCTGTGTTTTCTCTTAATGAGGATAAAAATTTAATGATTATAGACAATTAAAAAGTTAATGATTAAAGTTTCAGATACTTTAAACAAGAATCTCTAAAATAAAATGTTACTATTAACAAAAATAGCTTGTAATTATACTCGACATTCATTACCTACTACTGACCCAATCCTACTATTTTCCCTACTCTAATTCTACTAAAAAATTAAATTTAGAGCATCTGCTAAAAACCAATTTATGTCAAATTTTGTCAGTAGTATAATTTTACATTAACATTCAAAGAATTTAAAAGTGATGCATTGACTTTAAGAATTATATATATATATATGTACATACATATATATATACATACATGCTGCTGCTGCTAAGTCACTTCAGTCGTGTCCGACTCTGTGTGACCCCACAGACGGCAGCCCACCAGGCTCCCCTGTCCCTAGGATTCTCCAGGCAAGAACACTGGAGTGGGTTGCCATTTCCTTCTCTAATGTAGGAAAGTGAAAAGTGAGTGAAGTCACTCAGTCGTGCCTGATCCTCAGCGACCCCATGGACTGCAGCCCTCCAGGCTCCTCCATCCATGGGATCTCCAGGCAAGAGTACTGGAGTGGGTTGCCATTGCCTTAGGAGATATTATATCTATATGTGTGAGTATATAGGTAATATTTACATAGTGTTTTTAAGATTTATTAAAATTGTATATTTTCAAGGTGTATTTTGACATTTTTATGACTTTTGTTTTCCTTCTGACTATTGTCTTTAATAGGGCAGAAAGAATTTAAAAATCCATGATGCTATATCACTAAGTAGAAATTCAAGGAGTAAGAATTTCACAAAATATATTTTTCCTTCATACGGGTTATATACACTTTGCAGTAAGCTGTTCAATTCATGATATTCCAGATGAATGAACCTAGGAACACACCTAAGCACAAAGTATTATTTCTTATATAAAGAGCTAGAAGTTTCGTCCCATTTACTTCAGATTCTGTCCATGTAGGTCTTCTCTCTGGGGAAAAGAATACCAACTAGGACTTAGAATATTAGATTATTTGTATTAATTATTTTAAATTATTTCCCAACTTTATTGATATATGATTGAGAAATAAAAATTGTATGTTTAGGCAGTACAACATGGTTTTTAAGATATATAATGTAATGATTTAATATAGATATATGTATACACACTGTGAAATGATTACCACAGTAAAGGTAATTAACACATCCATCATGTCACATAGTTATTTTGTATTTTCATGGTGAGAACACTTAAGATCCATTCTTAGAAAATTTCAAGTGTTTAACTATAGCCACTATGCTATTCATTAGATCCCTAGAATTTATTCATCTTATATTAATAACTGAAAGTTGGTGCCCTTTGACTAATATCTCCTCATCTCTCCCCCGTCCCCAGCCCCGGCTCCTGGCAATCTTCTGCTTCTGTGAGTTTGAGGTTTTTAGATTCCCTGTGTAAGTGAAATAATATACAGTATCTATTTCTTTGTGTCTGGTTTATTTTACTTAGTGCAATGTCCTCTAGGTTCATCCATGCTGTTGCAAATGGCATGATTTTCTTTTTTGCAAATTATATTTTTTTATCCATTCATCCCTCAAACACTGGTTATTGTGAATAATGCTTCAATGAACATGAAAGTGCAGATATTCTGGATATGGATTTTATTTACTTTAGATAAATACTCAGAAGTGGAATTTCTGGGTCATTTGATAGTTCTAATTTCAATTTTTGAGGAAACTCCATGCTGTTTCCATAATGACTGTGCCAGAATATTGGATTCTGATGATGAACTTATCCTTGATGAAATTTGAACAAATCTCAAAATTTTCTGGTTTCATATCCTTCATTTATAAAATAAACCCATTGGAAAAATTAATTTTATGGATCTATTTTATATTATGTGATTTTATTTAATGTTTTTATAATAGCATTCCTATAATTTTGAAATGGTTGTATTTTGTTCATGTAGACAAGGTAATTTCTATCTCATTTAATTACTGTAGAATAAAACACAGTTTATTGAAATGACTCATCCAAACAAGTCATGTTCAACTCTTTGCAACCCCTTGAACTGAAGCATGCCAGGTCTCCCTGTCTCTCATCATCTCCCAGAAGTTTGCCCAAGTTCATGTCCATTGCATTGGTAATGCCATCCAGCCATATCATCCTCTGAAACCCTCTTCTTCTGCCCACAATCTTTCCCAGCATCAGGGACTTTTCTAACTTTTCTAATGAGTCAGCTGTTCACATCAGATGACCAAAATACTGGAGCTTCAGCTTCAGCGTCAGTCTTTCCAACGAGTATTCAGGGTTGATTTCCCTTAAGATTGACTGGTTTGTTTACTGGTTTGTTGTTGATAAGTTTCAGTGTTTATTTTTTTGCCCCTACTGTTTGCAATTATGCTTGATAGCCATAGGAAATAAAATAAAACAACAATAATAATTAATGATAGTAATAACAAGATGACAACAAAGTAGAAGTTAGAAACTGTCCATTGCCTCTACTCTATAAAGCCATTTTTCAATATGTACTATTTATTGGATACCTGTTGAAGATAGCCCCTGGGCTCAGAGGCTGCTAGGTATCTATGTCATCAAAAGTTTTCACTTCCAAAATCAACTCTATCCATTTCCTGAGCTCTGGTATTTACCCTGATTTTCTACATTTCCTTCAGATATTATTGCTAATCTTGTAAACTTTAGATTAATTGTGACTTAAACTGGGAAAGTATCTGATTTACTTTAATTCTTGACTTTTTCCCCTAAAGCATAGTTTTCTATATACATTTTCATTATTTTAAATTCTACTTTACATGCATTTTCTCAGACACAAAATGAAAAAAAATTGAAATTTGAAAAAAATTCATGAAACATGAAGTTTTGGTAGCTACAAATTGGTGAACTGAGTCACCTCCATTTTTCATTTCTCTCTTTTTGTCAGGATTATTTTCTGGGTACTTCCATGAGCACTAGTCAGAAAATTTAGAAGAATATAAATACAATTTTACTTTTCTTGCCAGAGGCCGATTTACAATGAGAAAATATTGTTAGTCAATATTCCAGGTTAGATTTCACCTGTATGTAAACACAAATTCCTCAGATAGATCTTTAGTAAAAGATAGAGTTGAAGTGAAGAAAAGAACAGAATTTCAGAAACTGTTGTGATTTAGTTGGGAACATTGTTTGGAGAAGGGACACTTCTCAGGGTTCACAGGTGACTCATGCAGACACAGATTTGGGCTCACCTATCCCCATAGGCCTACGATTGCCTTCCCTACTCTCGTTATTGAAGCTTGAAACAGCTGCAATTAGAACAGAACTTGATTCAGTGGTCAGAAATAAGACTGAAACTGAAGGGGCCCGAGAAGATACTTAAGTGCCCTGAAATGGGAATTACTAGACTACTTAACAAGTATTTATTAGGGCCCTTTTCTTTGCCAAGAAGCTTTCTGAACACTTGGGGTAGAAAATAAAAAAGAAACTCAGACTTCTTGCTCTGCTAGAATCTTATCACCACAGTAACTGAATCAATGGACATGAGTCTGAGTAAGCTCCGAGAGTTGATGATGGACAGGGAAGCCTGGCATGCTGCAGCCTACAGAGTCCCAAAGAGTCAGCCAGGACTGAGCCGCTAAAGGGAACTGAACTGAAAGACAAACAATAAACAAGTGAAGAAATAACTGTACTATCAAGATAGTAACAGATAACAGAAATACACGAAAGAAAAGAAAATCGAGTGATAAGAGTTAACATTTTGTGTTTTACAAATAGTAACTTGCTTAATTATCACAATTCTGTCAGGTAGGTCCTATTACAATTATTCCGATGGGTAAGTTGAACAACAGAGAAGTTAAATTATTGTTCAAAGTCACCTAGTTAACTGAGACTAAAACTGAGCTGTAAACCCAGGTGGATGTAGCTCTGAAGTCAACGAGATAGTGTGATGATAACTGAGGACACTCAGGACAGAGGCTGGTGGGAGTATTAACCAGCGGGAGGCATACAGACAGGGGAAGAGCTTGTCCCACGGAGGGAGGCGTGAGTGCCGTTGTGCTGTATGTGTGCCCATTTGCTCAGCCGTGTCCGACTCTTTGTGGCCCCAAAGGGATCTTTGTCTGCCAGGCTCCTCTGTCCATGAGATTCTCTAGGCAAGAATACTGGAGTGGGTTGCCATTTCCTCCTCCAGGGGGTCTTCCTGATGCAAGGATCGAATCTGTGTCTCTTACGTCTCCTGATTTGGCAGGAGGATTCTTTTCCAATGTACCACTTGAGAGGTCAGCGCATGAATACAAACCTACACTAGTAGCAGATTGTCTCTTGAGCACAGTTTCTAAGAGCCATGTACAGGGTATTAAGCAGTTGTCTGAGAGTGTAGAATGATATTAGCTTGAGGCAAGTTGAAAGGGATTCCTGGGATCTCCAGAAAAAGCCCTCACAGTTTTACCCAAGGCCTGCCTAATACATCTCAGATCCGAGTTAATAGTTCAGCGTCTACTTCACCTATCCACAAAGGCTTTTTTATTACCTAGATTGTATTTTAAATATGCAATCTTATTTTTGCTAATTTGGAGAGAAAAGAGCTAAAGAAAAAAAGTCTATTAATGACAATAAAATATTCCAGGCTAGAAAGAGAACTACCTAGTCCTGGAAACCCAAAGAAGCAACTTTGTGTTTTGAGGCAAGCTGTTTACCATTCTCTCTTCAATTTCCTAGGGCTTCTCAGGTGGCTCAGTCGTAAAGAATATGCCTGCCACTGTAAGAGATGCAGGAAAAGATGTAGGTTCAATCCCTGAGTCCAGAAAATCCCCTGAAGTAGGAAATGGCAACTGACTCCAATACTCTTGCCTATAAAGTTCCATGGAGAGAGGAATCTGGTGGGCTACAGTCCATGGGTCAGAGGCGACTGAGCACACATGCCTGCTTTAGTTTCCTGATCAGTTTCATGAAGGGGATAGATTGAGTCATTTCCAAGGTCCTCTTTTGTATTTAAATTTGACCTTAGATTAATGGCCAACCACCCAGAGAGAGAACTATATAGCTCGATTATGTTGAAACCTGATCCACCAGCATCTTAAATTTAATTCATAGTTAATCTAGAGTTACAAAAAGATCAGATGTTTAGAAATAATAATCTTGAATTTATTTTTTGTTACTATGTTTGAAGGGAGTATTGGTACCTCATGTCTTACCTTGGTAATACATTTCCTGAAGCCTCAAAGTTCATCTGCCATAGTGAAAGTCGCTCAGTTGTGTCTGACTCTTTGTGACCCCATGAACTATACAGTCCATGGAATTCTCCAGGCCAAAAGACTGAGTGGGTAACCTTTACCTTCTCCAGGGGATCTTCCCAACCCAGGGATCGAACCCAGGTCTCCCACATGGCAGGCGGATTCTTTACCAGCTGAACCACAAATACTCTCAAATAATTTTATTTGGATTAACTAAATGAAGCTGAGCACCAACAAATTGATGCTTTTGAACTGTGGTGTTGGAGAAGAATCTTGAGAGTCCCTTGGACTGCAAGGAGATCCAACCAGTCCATTGTAAAGGAGATCAGTCCTGGGTGTTCTTTGGAAGGACTGATGCTAAAGCTGAAACTCCAATACTTTGGCCACCTCATGCGGAGTTGACTCATTGGAAAAGACTCTGATGCTGAGAGGGATTGGGGGAAGGAGGAGAAGGGGACGACAGAGGATGAGATGGCTGGATGGCATCACCGACTTGATGGACATGAGTGAGTAAACTCCAGGAGTTGGTGATGGACAGGGAGGCCTGGCATGCTGCGGTTCATGGGGTTGCAAAGAGTCAACTGAGCAACTGAACTGAAATGAATTAAGGAAGTAGGCTTGGGGAGAAATACATTGTACACTGCAGCTTGCACTTGTTTCTTCCTCTGTTCCAATTACTCATGGGTATTTTCAAGTACTTATTAACTCTGTGTGAGTTTAAATAAGACTAATATACCCCCATTCAGGAAGACAGGCTACAGCATTTTTTTGGGCAGAAGCTGAGAAAATGGGCAGGACTTGGTTTAGCTTTGATTAAGGTAGTCACAGAAACCAACCTGGCCACGGTCCTCAAAGGCACAATCTTCTAAACCCCATTTTAAAAATTTTCATTATACAGGTTGTTTCCACCTGCAGTTCTCTGTTTCTTTATAACTTTCCCCCAAATCTTATCTGGCCAATACATTACTCATACATACTTTTGAATTTTTATCTCTTTTTTGCAGATATTGCCAAACTCTATGATGCATTGGTGACATTTTCATTTCACAAATCCTCCTGATTCAGTCTTCTCATTTTAAAAATAAATGGAAAGCCATGGATTCCAAAGGCTCTTCTTTCTGGGGGAATTTTGTGAAGACAGAATTTTATGTTTTTTCCCCAAATTACTATGTAAAATTATTATTAAAAATTATATGTGCTTATTTGAGAAAATAAAGCAACATATATACCTGTTTTTTTTTTTTATTTAAGAAAAGCATACACACACACACACAAACTGCCAGTTGGACATAAACATAATTGTGCTATTTTTTTTTTCTATACTAGGATTTCCATCTTCATATAATAATTGTGCAACCCTAGACAAATCACTTAAATTCTGCCTTACTATTCTAGTTTGTAAAATGAGGAGTATTAGAGTACCTACCTTAGAAGATTGGTGTGATGATTGAATGAAAGAATTAAGTAGAACACATAACAAACATTATGCATGTGGAGGGCATGGCAACTCACTCCAGTATTCTTGCCTGGAGAATCCCCCCGGACAGATGAGCCTGGCAGGCTACAGTCCATGGGGTCATAAAGAGTCTGATACGACTGAGGGACTAAACACAGCATAGCACGTGTGTTTGCAGTTACTGTTATTATTGTGAGTATTATGTTTTTGTATGAGTCTTATTTTATGTATGCATATATCATCATACTATAGTATGTTTCTTGTGTAATGTATTCAATGCATTTTGGTTCAACGCCTCCTATATGTAAGCCTTTGCTCAGATGCATAGACAAGCAAGCTCCTGAAGTTACCTGTTCTCATGAAACTTGTTTTCTAGTAAGGAGAAACTGATAATACTAAAACAGGGGTAAAAATACTTGTGTGTGTGTGTGTGTGTGAGAATAAACAAGATAATAAAAAATGGTGATAAGTATTTGCAGAGAAAGCAGTCTGATTGGTGTAATAATGAGTGACAGTTGTTTTTCTGTTTTTGATTGAAGAACAAGAGCAAAATATGAACAAGATGAGATAGAGGTCTGGTTCTGAGGTCTGGGGCATCCGAACATTTAGAACGTCAGCAGAGAGCCAACAAAGAAGACGAAGAAGTCATTGAAACAAGAGAGGAAACGGAATGACATGGACAATAAGATACAACCGTACCTCAACAAGGATGATAAAGAAATGGCCACTGGATTTGAAACCACGAGCTAGTGGGTGCTAGATGTGATACTGGTTGTCTTTCCAAGTACTGCTTGCTCTTGCTGTGACTATGTCCATTACTAAGGGCAGTGGGCATCTATTGGTGCTAGACTCAGTTTTTTACTGGGACTTTTACATTCATTAGTTAATTTAATCATCATCATAAATTTATGACTTTGCATTAATATTATTGTCACTTCTTTAGGTCAGGAAACTGAGGCAGGGTGAAGTTATGTAGCTTGATCTTGTCAGGCTGTTAGGATAAAGACATGAGTGGTAGTCCAGCCCAGAAATTATTTTCCAGAGCTAATGCTCTTGCCCTTCTTACTATACCAATATTTACATAAATGAATATAGATCTATATAATAAATTTAATACATCATGATTTATTTTTTGATCTCCTATTGTTGTTTCAATCCCCTATGTGAAGTTTTCAAATTTCTGCTCTTGCAAACCTTAAATGACAGAAACACAGGTTTGTATACTTCTCACATCATTAAAGTAAAAGTATTGTTTCAAAGACTGTGCTCATTAAAAAAAAATTGTAACCTATCAATTTTTCCTCACTTGGTTGCATGCATTCATATAACTGTCCTTTCTCCATGTGCTTACCATCAAGATAAATTACGTAAAAAAAAGATCCATTTCTTATTTTAATTTGAGTTTTATTATAACTGAGGCTAAACATCTTTTTCCATATTTATTTCCCATTTCAAATTTTTATTTTGTGAATGACCCATTCCTATCTTTCGTTCTTGTTTATTACTGTGGTGTTTATTTCTTTTTTATGTATTTTTTTCTCTTTTTTTTTTGCTTTTACTAATATAAAAGGAATATGTATCTGCCAAGCTCTCACGTGAATTGCCAAAAGTTTCCTAATTTTGCACTTAAACGACAACTTTATAATCTTTCCATTTATGTATCTTACATTTTTATGTGTTCAGATTTCTTGACTGTCACTTAATTTCTTCCAGCTTTGATACTATCTTGAGATTGATCATCTGCACCCCAAAATTATATTAAAATTTCAGTAAATAAATGCTTTCATATATAAATATTTCAAAGGAAGTTCTAGAGCTGCACTGTCTACCATGGTAGCCACTACCCACAAGTAGATTTTAAATTGAAATAAATTAAATTTAACATGTATTTCCTCAGTGTCACTAACCACAGTTCAAGTGCTCAATAGCCATGTGTAGCTAGTGGCTATCATTTTTGGCAGTGCATCCTATGAATTTGTATTGGATAATGCTTTGCAACATTAATATGCCTACCAATCACCTAACCTCTGTTAAAATGCAGTTCTGTTAAAACTCAGGAAGAGACCTGAGTTTTCATACTTAATGAACCCCACGTGATGCTGACACTGCAGGTCCTTGGACCATATTTACATTAGCAAAAATCTAGATTTATTTCACAAGGAATTATAAAAATGTTTTGTGTACATATGTATGCATTCCTCTGCTTACCTAATTGTATTGCTTATTGATATGCAATGCCATATTTATCACATGCTAAATACAGATATATGCTTTTCCTGGACTTTCTAATCTCTTTTATTGATTCACAGTCAACTTCCATCCAATATTACAATAAAATGAATGTAGCTTTGCAGAATGTTTTCATATTTGGTCAAGAAAATATCTATCAAAATATCTATTGGCTTTCCCAATTCCACCAAACATCACATTTCATTCAAAGTGATACTACATTCGTTTTGAAGTCCATTTAATAAGAAGTAATTATTGACAAAATTGATCCTTTCTGTTCCAGAAGGAATATCTTTATTTTCACATGTCTTCAGGGCCTGTGTTATGGACTGAATGTCTGTGGTACCCCAGAATTCATGTTGAGACTCTAACCTTTAAAATGATGGAATTTGAAAGTGGGAGGTTATTAGGTTTAGATGAGGTCAAGAGGGTGGGGGCCCCATGATGACATTAATGTCCTTTAAAGAAAGAGGAAGATAGATCAGAGCTCTCACTCTCTCTGTTGTATGAGGACACAGCAAGAAGCTGGCTCTCTTCAAGTCAGAGAAAGGATCCTCACTATAAACTGAATCTACTAGCACCTTGACCTTGGACTTCTCAGCCTCTGGAATAGTGAGGTATAAGTGTCTATTGTGTAAACCTATCAATCTATGGAATCCATGGTATTTTGTTATAGCAGCCTAAGTTGACTGAGAGACCCTCAGAAAAATTTTGTTTTCTCGAAATACCATCCTTGTATTTGTATATTTAGTTGACCTTTCTATGATCCTATCTCATTATTTCCAGCCAGTTTCAAACTGGCTATATTTGATTTTTCAGGTAGAAAATATGGAGCCTCTTTGGAAAAATTTTTTTTCCCTTCTTAAAAATTTGCATTTTAGACTAATTCTATTTTGAAATTTTGACTTAGAATTTTTTAAAAAGAGAATTTCATGTTCAGTACATGGGTGCTTTTGAATTTTCTATTTGTACAAGCCGTGTCATCAGTTAAGATCTGGAGGCATGCATATATTCAATAAATCCTTGCTACTGTCTGTCCTGGGGTCCTGAGAATAGAAGGAAGGGTCACACTCATTCAGTAATCTCAGACTAGCACACATGGAGAATGAAATAGACACGTTTGGCCGAATATGGAAAATTATATGGCTTCACTTTTTATTGGTGGAATATTTATTGGTGGAGAATTTCCTAACAGAGAATAAGCATCAAAGTTGGATTATGGTAAACCAGGACAGGCTACCAGGGTATGATAAACCTGATTTTTGAAATGAATAAAAATTATCCATACAAATAAGGGAGATGGTTGGAGTGGGAGTGTCTTTTTTTGGTACAATATGCAGATTAATTCTTAACAATTAAAAAAAAATAGTTGAGTGGCTCAGTGGTAAAAGAGTCCACCTGCAATGCAGGAGACTTGCAGGAGATGCAGGTTCGATCTCTAGGCTGGGAAGATCCCCTGGAAAAAGAAATGGCAACCCATTCCAGTACTCTTGCCTGGAAAATCCCATGGACAGAGGAGCCTGGTGGGCTATAGTCCATGGGGTCTCAAAGAGTCAGACACGATTAAGTGACTAAACAGCAACAACAAAGATAGTTACATTTTTTATAGATGTAAAATCTTCTGAAATATTTCCTGGAAAATACATGCTGGACAAAAGTGAGGGATGTCTGGATGAATTCATAAGTTCCCTGCCATGGAAACTCCCATTTATTGACAATGCCTTAACAGTACAAATGTAGCATGTTATTAGACAGTAAAAATTTTCCCCCAGTTGCTCAATATTCTGGATCCCTGAGCACCATATTGTTATCCAACTACCCTATTTTTCTCAGATCCTATGCATGACTTCTGTTGATATCTATATTGTTGTATAGGCAAAAATCATGAGGAACATATGGTTCTCATTCTACCAAGACTTTCATTTCATGCTGTTACCAGAATGCTTAGAAATCCTGATTGGATGGGAAGGAGATTAGCTTTTTCCCTAGTGGAATAATTTCATTATAACAGAGGTGTCATCTCCTTAAGCTAAATGTGGAGAGAATAATAGAAAAATTACAGATCATGGAAAAAATAGAAAGGCTTTATTATAAATTATGACATGACTTCAGAGAGTACCTCTTGATATATTTAAATAAGCCCCTTAAAATTTAGGTAGCTAGATCGCTCAATTTCAATTCTCACTTTTCTCATTTGCATCACTTTTATACAAAAAGCACTCCCCACCATCTGGCTGATTTATAGACTAAGAAGCACTCTCAGGGCTCTGACTCTCCTGGTCTATCTGAGTGCATAAAAGGGACCTATTTAACCCCAACAGCATCAACTCTGTTAGTCAGCATAGCATAACAGAAAGAGCCAAGCCACCCTGACTTAAGAATTTTAAAAGAAATAAATCATGAGGCATTTCAGGGACTGGTTTCCTATTGACATCAGTACAATATATGTAGTTTATGAAGATGTTCAAGAAATAAACCAACACATAATTGCAGTTCAAGTTTTTTTGCCTCTATACTTATGTTTTAAGTATTTTTAACTTTAATTTTGTCCAATGCATTTTTCTCCAGATATTATCAAAGTGAGTAGAAATGAGTTTTACATTTGGTTCTATGATTGATTATTTGAAAGTAGAGACATTTTTCTGTTTCCTTTAATGAGACCTGAAGAAGTAGTTCTTGGGACCTTCTAGGTACCAATTCTCAAAAGTACCAAAAATACCAATACATCAATATGTCTCCAGAGGAAAAAAATGCCCAATCAACAGACTCTGCAGCCTGAAGTGAGGAGAGAATGGGATTGGGAAGACGGGGTTGATACAATATGTTGTTTCTCAAGCCCTATTCTATGAAAATGGGGGAAAAAGGAAGGAAGGAAGGAAAGATAGGAGGAAAAAGGGAAACTGCAATAATCACAAATTTTCCTAAAGCTGAAAACATTAAATTTTAAGAACCACACATTATCATAAATATGTTCTCCTTATTCTGGGGGGATAAAAAATCCCTTTAGCTCTTGAAATTTTTGTAGTAAAAATGTCGCTTCTTTTTATAGTTCGCTACCATATGTCAGTGTCTCCTTTATTTGAAATTATCTTGGTGCATGAAAGCAAGGTGACTGAGAACCACTCTGTGGCCGAAGATGCACAACCAGCCCAGTGATCTTCGCTCCTTGTCCCAGCAAGCCAATGCAGCTGAGGCCTAAAGCAGGTCAGTGTAGTTATCCAGGGGGTAACTTTCTCGTATGTAGAAATGGACTTTACACAAGTGCCTATTCAAGCTCTTTATAGTTGAAAAATATAACCTCCCAAATCTGATTAAAATGATCAGTCACGATAAAATATTTCCACTTTCTAAGATGTCTGTCATATAGTTTCTTTATAAAGAATCTTTTCTACTTTCAGCCATGTGCTGAAAGACAACTTCTTTAGGGACAGTTGACTATTATTAATGATACACAACTAAGCCTCTTGATCATAGTGTGGTTATTATTAGTTCATTATTTTTTGTTCAGAAGCAGTACTTGAGACAAAGTGCTAAGTTTTTAGAATTTTAATGAGATGGGGTAGGAGGTGGAGAGAGAGATAAGGAGAGAGATGACCTCTTCTCTTTCCCAATTATATTTCCCTTCCTGCTTTTCATCTGTCTAATCTCCCAAAGTTCATTAAACATATGTGCTGCTCTGAACAAAAAGTAGATGCATGAAGATCGGAAAATAAATGGCTGCTGTGATTCGCTTTCGGAATGCACTTTAGGACATGTGAAAACTGAAAGTCTTATAGTAATGTAGTGTGCTGATTTCATTTTCCCGCAGATACTCGCAAGTTTAAAATTGTAAAATAATACCACAGTCCCAGATAGCATTTAAAAATCAAGAAGGTGAACTTAAGTTTATTACTTTTTTGTGGCCTGTTGATATATGAAAAATTACATTCAGAACACATTTTTCTAAGAAATTAGTTATGAATTTAGATGTTTAGGTTAACCGTTGAGAAAAATCAGCTTTTGAGTGAAGGTAATTTACAATAAGAATTATTAGAAAAGAATGTGAAGAGAAAAAAATCTAGAAGTCACTATTGAATAATAAACTCATTTTCTCCTTTAAAATTTATATTTTAGCTGGAATGAAGCAGAAACTTTTTGCCTACTGTTACTTTTACCAAAGAAGGAACTTATATGTCAGATCATTTACTTTGTTTTATATGTTACATTTTACTTTGTTACAGTTTTTACTCTGAGGAAAAGCACATTAGATAAAAATTTAGGACTTGATATATATACATATATATGTAGATATATGGGTGTTTGTGTGTGTATCTGTGTCTGTTTATATAGATTGTATTATATAACGTGATATATATCTACATATTCAGTAAGATATTAAGACATGTGTTAGGAGAGTTGTCAGCATATGTAGGAAACAGGATTACTTTACATAATTTCCACAGTGATTCTATAGGAGTTAATGATACACATGCTGTGGTTAATTCACATCTTATTTTTGTTAAAAAGTAAATAAATAACGTGCACTCCAAGTGAGATCTTTATTCCACATAGGCATGTGCTGTGCATGTTCTTTCTAACTGGGCTAGTTTTTTTCTCATGCCATGGGAGCAGGTGGCATGAAGCTGTTTTGATGAGGTTAAAAGGCTCCTCCCCTCTTTCCCCAAGCAGCAGCCTGAAGAACGTCAGCAGTAATTGTGTGCCTGGCTCTGCTGTGCAGAGAGAGGGTGGAGGCAAAATTGATATCAAATAAGGGTATCAAACTGAGATCTGAATGTTCCGTTTAAGTTGTTGCTCATTTTCATTAGCTATGCCAGGGGTGCGAAGCTTATGACTTAAACATCCTTGGGAGTAAGAACAGTTATTTTTGATGGATTCATATTTCTCTTCTCCATAAAGACTGAATTAGTGTTGTAGTGGCTATAAATGAAGGGGTTTCTTTATCCTCTTCTCATTTTATTATTTACTAATCAGACTTCAGCTCAGATAGATGAAAGAGAGAGGCTCAGTTGCCTAGATGTGAGGCCTTTAATGAGGATGAGAGACCCCAGGGAGCCGAAATCTGAAGTAGAACGATGCTGCTTTTGGGTTTCTTGTCATTTCTTCAGTTGCTTCGCCTCCCTTTTCCAATGGGCCTAGTGAGCAGGAACTATCCAAGGTGCTAGAACGCTGGCAGCTTTGCCGTTCAATGCAGACGGATTGCAGAAACAGAGAAGAAAGATTACTGCTTATTTCAGAAGGTAGGTTCTTTGTTTCAGAATCCCTGATTAATCAGCAGCAGCATCAACAGACTAAGGCAGCTGGAGAGGAGAGAGAGAGAAGCAGGAAGGGAGGGAGTCAGGGGCAGGGAGGGAGGGGAGAGAGAGAATGAGAGAGAGAGGGCTGGTTGTCACGGGGGAGGGACGATGCCACAAGCTAGGCTGCTCCAAACCTTCTGTATGTAAGTGGCAATGAGAAAGAGCATCTTTTTGGCTGAAAGGAGACATGTAGAAAGGATGTTTCTGATTTTTTGTTTTCATTTATTTTTGCCTTCACAGAATATAATCAAATGAGGCACCTTAGCCAGCCTGGGTGATTGCTTCGAGTCTTATAATCATCTGTGTAGCAAAGTGGGTAAAATTATTCAATTTCTTCCCTGCTGGACCTGGAAGGCGAGAGGCTGTGTGTTCATCCCCACCCATTAGCTATGCCCTCTTTTCTCTGAATGTCGATTTAAGGAAGCAAGCACCTGTCTTCTGCCACTGAATCTTCCTAGCAAACTTTAAAGGCCATTTTATCTGATAGAAAGAACATCAAGAATGCTCTGATCTCTAGTGATGAAGAATCTGGGAGTGGACACTTTTCCCATCCAGATCCAATGCACTTTAATTGAAGAAAAACTGAGCTGAACTACAAGTCTATTTCTTATGGTGCTGGATGACTCCTACAGAACTGCCCTGAGATCAGCCGCGAGAGAGGGCTCTGACAGACACAAGTCACCTTCTGAATATTGAACTTAGCTGTCCCTGGGGACTTAAAATTTTGGTATGTATCTCATTTTTCAGATTCTCTAAGCATGCTAATTGAATCCAGCACTAAATAGATCAAGCAATCTGGTTATAAGATGGAATGGATTTTAGCTGGGGATACTTAATGCTGAAGTTTGCATGTCTTATTAGCTGGAGCAGAAAGAAAGCCACAGCAAAGGCATCCAAGGCTTTAATGAGCCTCAGGCTATTCTGTACCCTCTTAGCCACTTAGTTATATTACCGCAGAAATGGTTAAACCAGATCTTCATTGGTAAAATAAGCCATGTTGAATTATTAAAAGCATTGAAAATATTTTCCAGGGTATTAATTGGCATTCATGTGGTGCATGCTAGCTATTTATCTGCTATTTCATACCATAAATATTTTACAACAATGTCTTAGCACATTTGTTTCAGCCCAGTTTTGTGTTCTCAAGAAAGAAAAAAGAAAGAAAAGGCACAGAACCAAAATGTAAAAATCCAAACTATCAGAATACAGCAAAGCTGAAACTGCTTTTTCCTAACTGATAAGACATAAATTTCTTTGAGAAATATATATTTTAGGATCAATCAATACCAGGAAGATTTCACTAGTCTCATCACAATAAATATTTGAGAACTTTAGGTGGACCCGTTTTACTTGGGACACACACTTATTTTGTTGGGGTGTCTCCATTCTAATTCTTCCAACTATTGGCAAATTTTAAATACAAGAAATGCAGGTATTCCCTATCTGGAAGAACTAGTACATGAAATAATGTTGTTCATTGTCGTTAGGAAATCTTAAAGTTGTTTCAGTACCAAGAACTGGAATGTTGTTCTAAATATAGTCCAAAAATAAGAGAACTCAAGAGAAGAGCTTCCACGATGTAGTTTTGGTCATTTTAACACACAACAATTTATTACTGAGTAGTGTGGATTAATGACTGTAGAACACAAGTGGAAATTAACTTCTCTCTTAATATTTCACACTTCAGACAATGCTTCAACTTATTTTGTAGATAGTCAAGTGGTAAACAAATTAACATGAGAACATGTGAGCCACAAATGACAAAATTATTTCATTTTTCTGTGGAAAGTGCAACATATGTTTGCCAACTCAGCAAAGGAGGGGACTCTGTGAAGGACATTACCGATTTAGAAAATCAGTGAATGCAGACCTGAGGGGGAAAAAACACTACAACTTCACAAGGAACTGCAGAGAAGCCCAAGGACTTGGAGCATTAGTAAAGTTTAGAAAGAGAAGTGCAAAAATCCTGGAGACAGGAAGGTTGGCTATTGTTTTTTTTTAAAAAAAGTAAGTCATAGCCTTCCAACCCAATTAGATGATTTCTATTGTTGCTCCAGTCAGCAATTTATTCTACTGACTATATCTAGTTTGCAAATACTGCCTTGTAAGCATCTGGAAACATCTGGCCAAAGGCTCCAAAAAGTACCTCAGCCATTGACATTTTCAGTGAGTGCCTAATATTAGTGAAATGTGCAGTGTTTTTAGAACATAGGCAAATAGTCCCATGACAGCCTGAAAGTTGGGGTGGGAGTGGATGTCTGATTTACAATGCTTCTACGCTAATGTGATCAATGCCCATGTTAACCATTTTGGGAAGAGAGATAGTAGAGAAAAACTCACTACAAAGTAATCTGCTTTCTGAGGAAAAAAAAAAGCAATCACTGTCTTTGTAGTCACTTCAACAAGCTCTCTTGGTTTTAACTCTAACATTTCCCATTTTGGGCAGAACAGCTGCATTTTGATGACAGTGGAATGAAAAATTAAGCGTGACCATTCGTGGGGTGGAGAGCAGGATTTCAAGCATAATCAAAGTGAAATTATAGGACTTATTTTTACACATTATAAGATTTGATCAGAAAAATAATTCTGACATGGTTTGCATGGGTTGTGGAGTGGAACCAGGCAATCTAGTCTGTTGATTTGGTCCTCCGTGAAGTCAGCAAATTTGATATTAATTTGCATATGTATTTTACATATGTATATGAAGCCTGATTATTTAAATACCTATTTTTTCAAATTGATGTGAGTACATGCAAAAAATGTAAAAGATCTTTTTCTCGTGATGAACAAAAAATATAGTCAAAATTGCCATGAGAAACTTTTTTATTTGGATGAATAGATACTACTGGACAAAATAAGATTCTCTATCTCAGAGAAGATGCAATGATTGGTGTGGGAGGGAAAATCAAATTGTAATAAGCCAAAATCAAACAGCTTCCTCACAGTGTTGAGACAGGTGTGGTTTGAAAACCTAAGAAACAAATAAGGGGTGGGGACTAGAAAAGTTTCCCATATGTATATAAAGTGAAAACCATTAACATTAAATCAAAGCAAAGTGTCTCAGGTTTCCACCATGAAACTTATCCCCTTCTACGTATTTTGTTTTTCTCAAATAACATTATAATAATAGCACAAAATAAACTTTATCTTATTCTGGCTGTAACATCATATGGAGTTAAATGTGACCTAAAATTTAAGACATTTCTTACAGAACTTTAAGATTGGGGAGCAGTTCCCTCCCACACATATGTTTTTGATTCTACTACCTCTCAGTGTATGTGGAAAATATCTGGATAGGTAGAGTTTTCACAACTTTATATCTTGGAAAACCAAGGTTTTAGATGGAGCACAGCTCCGTTTCAGAAATTCTGAGTAAACACCACAAGAAGGGAAAAAAGAAGCAGTCCTCCTAAGGGCCAGAGGACTAATTCACTGAGAGGATGCTGGTATGCTAGAACTCTGCTTTGGGTAGATGGTAATAAACGGCTCATAGGATGTTTCTGCCAGAGAAGTCAGTGTACACCTCCACTGGAGCCATTTCTTACGGAGTCAGAGTGGTTGATGTCAAAATGCGTGAAATTACACTACAGGAGGAATCTCTTCTGACTTTTAAGAAAAGAAAAATTATTTCACGTGTATGAGAAGATGGCATACCTGATATTTATCTGACTCTTTTGGTATATTTTAAAAATTAAAAAAGCCTATAGTTAATCAAAAGCCCTCTAGACTATGGAGGAACCTAACCTTAACACCATTTTTAGAGCCACATTAAATATCCTCTTATATGGCTTCAAAATTTCAGCCGTGTAAGATTTGTTTCTTAATTTACAAAGGGAATAACCCATGTGAATGTATTAATATGATCTTAGCTAAAGTTTTTGCATGTACTTGCTTCTCAAAAATAGGCTTCCATTTTTTTGGCTTGAACACTTAAATTCATAAAAGTGTCTCATCTTATTGGGTTCCTTGAATGCAAGCAGTGGCTACAGAAAGAGAAAGAAACATTTTAAAATGTTTCCATGTACTGTGTTTGAATAGCCGTATGTATATTTTCTGCTCTGTATATGTATATAATGGATAGTTTCATTTCAGTGGAGATATTTGTAAAGAAATGTAATGTTACTTTCAGTTCTAGGCTCAGCATTAGTAAGGTCAAGTGATGATGTTAAAAGAAAATAAAGAAATGATTAATTTGATTAAAAGATAAAATGTTTAATGTCATAAATATGACTGAATCCCATCTGGTGCCTCTTAGCTGAGTAAAGTGAAATTTCATATTCTGATAAGTATCACAATACTGTACAAAGTAATCTTTACAAAGGGTGTGGTCAATAGGAAATGACAAAAGTTAAAGAATAAAATAAAAGAAAGCTGAACAATTAACCATTCAGTTGTATTTAATCCAACTTCTGTAGCTCTTTATTAGAATGGGCTGATTCTAAATACAGTGATCCAAAAATTGAATAAAAAGAGTGCCTTATAAATGCAGAATACAGCAGTACAAGAAAGGCATAAAGTGAATACTTGGAGTTATCTGTGATTTGTACGGGAATTCTGATCTCCATTATTTTAGATGCTTTCCCAGAAGAGTCCCTGACACAAATTTTAAATATTGACCACAGCTTCCAAGAAAAAGAACATATACAAGAAAAAATCTTGGGCTATTCGAATCAATGTTCTGCATTCCAAAGAAAACATATCTGCTTTGTGGGTGGAGACCATGGATGCCAGCTTTCAACCACTGCGGAGGGGGGTGGGGTGCTAAAATTTCTAATTGGTTTTGAGCAAAAATGGCTGAAGACACATATTTCAAATAAAGGAGATGCCTGGAGAAATGCAAACTTTCCATTCAATTTCACAGGCTCTGTTAAAATATGTTAGGCAATGATTTTGACCTACTGACTGACGTAGACTCATTCATTAATTAATTGCAATATGGCTAAAGATGCTACCTGAAGGAAGTTGCCTGTTTGCTTCTTAACTGTTTTCTTTTATGATGCCAACTTTAGGAATTAGGTGCTCAAAACAAGCCTTCATAAAATGTTTGCATATAGGATTGTCTTTCAAGGGCTAGAACTGAACTTGATTTAAATCCAACAATCAAAACACAGTCAAATTTTTAGTGATAACAAATATATCTGATTAAATATCTGTCTTAGCCATGAATACACATTTCTGAAAGGCTGATTTAAGATCACACTTGTCTGTGGGTTCTCCCTGCATGGGAATGGTAGCAGTTGTAAAGAGGTAGACACTTAATATGATTCACTTTTCTTAGGTGAGGCCATGAATCTGTTCATTCATAGTCCAGTTTTCTGAGAAATACCATTGGGCTTGGATGGGTGGAGTCCAAGTGTTTGGGAGATGGGATACATGTCTTGGTTCATATTCCCCAAAGCCTTTATTTTCTAGATGTGAAAAATGGGTGTGCGTGGGTGCTCAGCTGTGTCAGACTCTTTGTGCACCTATGGACTCTAGTCTGCCAGACTCTTCAGTCCATGGGATTTTCCTGGCAAGAATACTGGAATGGGTTGTCTTTTCCTTCTCCAGGGGATCTTCCCAACCTAGGGATTTTACCTGTGCTTCCTGTAACTCCTGCATTGCAGGTGGATTCTTTACCTGCTGAGCCATCAGGGAAGGGGCAAAATGGATAAGTACTTTTAAATGCTTTTGGTTAGTGAGCAAATCTATTAACCCTTTTCATGGCCTCTATTTGCATACCTTTGATTAAGGAAGTTAGTTGAACATTAAGCATTCTATTCTGTTTCAAGTAAAACTATATTTATAGAGGAATTATTACAAAACCTTATCTTCACCACAGTTGAAAATTGTGAGAATCATCTAATGTTAATGACTTATAAATTTGGTCCCATATTGAGCATGCATTTTCTAACTGAATCCTCACAATAGTGTAAGGAGGTAAATAACGATTTTTTAAATATGGAGACTGAAACTTAAAGAGGTTAATTAACTTGCACAAAGTCATAGATCTAGGAGTGCTTTAGTTTAGGACTTTTAGGCTGTTGTGGTCAACAACTCCACTATGTGTCCTTCAAGACTGCCACCATTTCTCTCTACATTACAAACTACATTTTACATATGGACAAAAAGGCAAAAGGGCTTCCCAGGTGGCCCTACTGGCAAATAATTCACCTGCCAATGCAGGAGACACAAGAGACATGGGTTTGATCCCTGGGTCAGGAAGATCCCCTGGAGAAGGAAATGGCAACTCATTCCAGTATTTTTGCCTGGAAAATTCCATGGGCAGAGAAGCCTGGTGGACTACAGTCCATGGGGCCTCAAAGAGTCAGACATGATAGAACACTTAGCACTAAAAAGGCAAAAAAAGTATGATAGTTAAATAGTGATACAGCCCGTCAATTTTTTTTTTTTTTACTTTTACTTTTGAAGACTACATATAACCATTGAAAACTGTTTGTCGTCAAAAATGCTGACCATCACCATGACAAACTAGTGAATGCCAACACTGCCAAGTGAATTAGTGCCCTTGTCACACTGCATTGCGATTATTTACTTCCTGTGTTCTTTCACTGCTGAATGAATGTCTAGAGGGATACAGTTTTGCCTTTATCACTGCCTAATGCATAATATTGGAGAAGGCAATCGCACCCCATTCTAGTACTCTTGCCTGGGAAATCCCATGGACAGAGGATCCTGGTAGGCTGCAGTCCATGGGGTCGCGAAGAGTCGGACATGACTGAGCAACTTCACTTTCTCTTTTCACCCTCATGCATTGAAGAAGTAAATGGAAACCCACTCCAGTGTTCTTGCCTGGAGAATCCCAGGGACGGGGGAGCCTGGTGGGCTGCTGTCTATGGGGTCACACAGAGTTGGACACGACTGAAGTGACTTAGCAGCAGCAGCAGCAGCAGCAATGCATAATATGGAGCTTCCTAGGTGGCACTAGTGGTAAAGAATTTGCCTGCCAATGCAGGAGATGCAAGAGATGTGGGTTTGGGTCAGGAAGATGCCCTGGAGGAGGGCATGGCAACCCACTCTAGTATTCTTGTCTGGAGAATCCCATGGACAGAGGAGCCTGGTGGGCTACAGTCCATAGCGTTGCACAGAGTTGGACGTGACTGAAGCAACTTAGCATGCAGCACAGTGTATAACATGTGCTCAAGAAATACTTGAATAAATGAATGATTGTAGAAACAAATATCCTCTAGAACTGGATGACTCAAGCATGTTCACCAACATCCAGTTTTCATTGCTCTGAAGTGTTACTAGATTTCACAGTTGATTTTCATCCCCCAAATTTTCATCTCAATTAAAAAAACACCTTATAATAGGACTCTCCACAGTATACATATTTTACTATGTTATTATTTAATATTTTCTCAAAATAAACAAATTTGAACTCTAATCAAGTTGAAAGGCCACTTAGGGAGATAATTAATTTTCAGAGGTGCACAATTAATCTGGTTAATGTTTGGAATATATAACTCCATAAAGAATCGCAAGTGTCATCCGTATGGAGAGGAAAACTTAAGGGAAGAAATAAAAATCTTTG
Source organism: Bubalus kerabau (assembly GCF_029407905.1). Classification (NCBI taxonomy): domain Eukaryota; kingdom Metazoa; phylum Chordata; class Mammalia; order Artiodactyla; family Bovidae; genus Bubalus; species Bubalus kerabau. The sequence continues at coordinate 167,648,044 of NC_073626.1, forward strand.
GATAATGCCTTACACAATGGGAAATAGACAGTTTTGCTCCAGGGCAGAGTAGGAGTGATCATCTTCCACCCTGAGGCATTCTCTCTAGAATCCTTGTAATACTGACTTGGCTTGCTTAACTATGGTAGAAATAATTGCCATGAAGTTGTGCAGATCTTTTTTTATTGAAGCACACCTCTTGCTGAAATCCTTGGTAGAAGTGATTTCCCAATAATACTAATGCTTTAGCTCTTTGAGTATCATGTTGCATCCCCTCCCCCACAAATTACCATCATTCATAGCAGAATTTTTTTAATTCCTATGTATGTTCACCACTTCTGATAGGATGATAATGAAATACAATTTGTCACATTAGGTGGTTGCAATTAGAAGTCCATTTCATTTACCAACCCATTACGGCTTAAAACCAAATTAAACATAAGAAAACAAAATAACAGAAAAGCATGAGTGGAAGAACAATTAATTGATCCTCTGGTTTCAACAATTTCTTACATGTTGAATAAATCCTTAAATTTAGAGTGGGCTTCAAGTAACGTATGGATTGACTGGCAGCTGAAATGCTAATAAACTCTGATAAGAAGTGAAGTTTCCATAGCTACGATCCAGGTTATGGAACATGATTATTCTTGTAAAAAAATCAGAATGGAAATAATTTGAAATGGTAAAAATGAAGGTCTAGGACTTCTACCTTAAAAAGCTCAGTGGATATTAAAAAAAAAAATCTTTCTGAGACTGTTGAAGAAAGTAAAAGATGTAAAGGTGATTTATAATTTTTAAATTTGCCAACATTTTCTTTGCTATTAGCAAAGATTTGCTTTACCACAATGAATATGCAACTGAGGACAGTAAGCATTATTAAGCTATAAGTGTAAAATATTTATTCTGCATGTAATTAATTAAAATTCAGTTCTATTTTGATTGATACAAACACAATTTCTCTATCCCCTGGCTTCATTTATTTCTATGATTCTTTGGATACTTCTACTTCAAGCCATGCTGATTTCTATAGCCTGCTGGCTATCTATCTACCCATTCATCTATATATATATTTTTACATGATTGTTCCTGTCAATAATATCAACAAGCTTTATTATGTATACACTTATTATTGTTGAACTCTATGTGAAATTCTCTATAGTCATCACCTTCCATAATCTTCATATGAGTAGGAGCTAAGCATTATTATTTCCATCATTTTATAGGTGAGTTTGTAAAGTCCTATGTTTTTGTTTTGATTTGATTTTGGCTTTCAGAGTTCCTTTCTGTGGCTCAGGTTTTTAATCCTTCAAGTAGTAAGGATAATCAAAATTGCCATTGCTTGAATGACCAGAGTGGTAAGTATTAACATGGTTCTGGTGATCTATGATTTTTGACTTACAGTATGAAGCCATTTTGGAGAATAATGGAGGACCCCAAAGAGATGATTTCTAAGCCAATTTATATTAGAAAAGTGAATTTCCTTGATAACTGCTCTATTTTGCATGAATTGTTCAGATTCATAAATCTTAACTTTAAATTGCAAGGAAAACATACAATAAGAAAGTTCATTCCAAATTATTACATTATTTTATTTGAAACTGAACAGAAAAGTTGTTATGGTGTTCAAAAAAGAAGTAGAGCTTGGCTCTAATATAGCTTATTAGCATATGAACACATTTTTGAGAAACAAAATCATGGCTATTTACATGGTGTGGTCAATGCATGCTCAGTCGTGTCCGACACTCTGCTACCCCATGGACTGTAGCCCACCAGGCTATTCTGTCCATGGGATTTCCCAGGCAAGAATACCAGGGTGGGTTGCCATTTCCTTCTCTAGGGGATCTTCCTAACCCATGGATCGAACCTGCATCTCCTGCATTGGCAGGAGGATTCTTTACCACTTGTGCTACCAGATAAGCCCATAACCTATGTTATTTTTCCCCCCAAATGCTTACACCTTCACATCACCCTTCAGTGCAAGAGCTTTGGCCATTGATTTGTTCATTTTGCCACTTTGAGGAAGTGTTTGCTACCCAGGCAAAATTAATTTAATATTTACTTTCAACATGCAACTGTGATTTCTAATGAGACATGTTCTCCAAGTCGATTCTACCATAGACACTGGAGTTTGGGGCTGATGAGACGTTAGGAGAATAAGTAACACCTTGCTTTTACCCGCATCTCTGATGAAAGTGAAATGTGCTCTCATCCCACAGGAAGTGTTCCTTTTCATATGAAATCCTCCAAGATGATGAGCTCCAATCCCGAGGAAGACCCTTTGGACACGTTTCTCCAGTACATTGAGGATATGGGGATGAAGGCCTATGATGGCTTGGTTATTCAGAATGCATCAGACATTGCTCGAGAGAACGACCGCTTGAGAAACGAGACAAACCTGGCCTACTTGAAAGAGAAGAATGAAAAACGCCGAAGACAGGAAGAAGCAATAAAACGGTAAGTATAAGCAAAAGTGTCCTGAGTGTTGTTCACTCCAGGGAGTCTGTGGGTCCTGCGAAGACTGTGATGTTGTCACCTGCTCAAGAAGGGGTTTGCCAAAGTTAGACTTGAAAAGACAAAGTGAAAATGTCTCCTCAACTGTAACAGAAAACAATCCACCTTAGGGACAGGACTCTTGCCTTAGTTAACAAAAGTTGTTTACTTCTGTGTTATGATTATAGAGGCACAGATGGGATGAGGAAAAAAATTCAGTTTCAAGTAAAAGTTCATACTGAACGATCTCTTGATAAAAGCTTAAGGGAACACACATTTATTTAATGTTTAATGAAAAACCCCCATCTTTAAAGGTCTTTGTATCATCCTTATCTTATAATAGAGTTCATCTTTCTATGAAAAGACTTGTCAATGATTAGACTTTTGTGAGTTTCTGAAGTGGAAGCTTCAGTGTGTGGTCTCTATGCAGAGTTCTGTGGCTATGACATCTCTTACCTGATACTAAGTGCCCCAAGTTTGTTCAAATGAGATGACTTTTATGCTTCAAAATCTACCTGCTACATGCAAATGAGCCTCAATTGCAGCCTCCAAACTGAGGCTACATTTTCCAGTGTATTGAGATCAAAAGAAGGATATACAACTTTTGATTTTTCCAAAAAAATGTTCAGCATTTTCTGAGTGTATATATTGTAAGGGTACAGGTATAAATGTGTGTTTGATGGAGTCCTATTTATTCAATGAAGTACATTTATTAAGGGCAAAGAGACAGAATTCAGGAAATTAATCCATCAATTGCCTGGATAACTGAATGGTAATAGTAAGCTGTCTTGATAGTTGGTGGATTTTTCATCTAATCTGAAATTAATCCTTTTGCTTACTCTCTGTGAACACTATAATATGAAGGAAAAGAAAACATTCTTTTAAGGTGGACTGTTCATTCTTATGGGCTTCCCTCGTGGCTCAGGTGGTAAAGAATCTGCCTTCAATGCAAGAAACTGGGTTCAATCCCTGGGTCAGGAAAATCCCATGGTGAAGGAAATGTCTACCCACTTCATTACTCTTGCCTGGAGAATTCCAGGGACAAGGAGCCTGGCAGGCTACAGTCCATGGTGTCACAAAGAGTTGGACATAACTGAGTCACACACACACACATACACATTCATTCTTATAAAGAAGCAAAGTAAGGATGCACTACTCCAGTCATTTAATGATTGATGAGGAAGAAGAGGGAGAGAAACAGGGAGAGAGATTTGGAATCAAACACATAGAAAAAACTTTTGTAGAGGATCATTGTGAAAGACTGCAATCTTTTTCTCTGGACTATTAAAATGGAAATCCATTCTATTACCAAATATACAAATATTTATAAAATTGCTTCATAAACATGTTAATAATTGCATATGATTTTTGTAAGATGTTATTTATTTTATTTATTTCTACCCAGTTTTAGTTCCGAGAAGGCAATGGCACCCCACTCCAGTACTCTTGCCTGGAAAATCCCATGGACGGAGGAGCCTGGTAGGCTGCAGTCCATGGAGTCACTAAGAGTCGGACGTGACTGAGCGACTTCACTTTCACTTTTCACTTTCATGCATTGGAGAAGGAAATGGCAACCCACTCCAGTGTTCTTGCCTGGAGAATCCCAGGGACGGGGGAGCCTGGTGGGCTGCCGACTATGGGGTCGCAGAGTCAGACACGACTGAAGTGACTCAGTAGCAGTAGCAGTTTTAGTTGACATCCCAGGTTCCTTGCTTACAATAAATTTTTTTCTGCAAAGTACCTCTGATAAACTTCTATATGTATATGAACATTTTAAATTATTTCTGTGAGTCTAACATTTCTGAAACTCAAACAAAAAAGAAAACTCATGATTTTTAAAATAACTTCATATATAAAATCTAAAGTTTTCCAATTTTGCCATTAAAACTCATAAATTCATTATTTTCTCTAAGCATAGGGACAGAATTATGTGCTTAATTGTTCTATTAGACTACACAGAGCACCCACAGTGTGCTTATCACTGTACTATTAGATTCTGTGTTTCATCAACAACCTTCAGAAAGTTTCTATCTAAAGATCTAAGACAGCAAAAATGACTCATTCTTAGGTGGTAAAGTGTTCAAAGAGGCATAATTCCAAGAAGTTCAGGGAACAGGGACAGGAATTTAGGTAAGTGACTGTGCAGTTCTTAGAACAGAATCTTAAGCCAAATTATTGCTCAATAATTACTGGGTCGAAAAGTTCATATGGGTTTTTCCATAATGTCTTACGGAAAAAACCCGAATGCAGTTTTTGGGCCATCCCAATAACTTGCTGTCAAATATATTCATTGATTGGTAAAATATTTATTGGAAGTTTACTGAATGCCAGGAAATGTTCTAGGCTTTTATGTGCATGTGCTAAGTCGCTTCAGTCATTTCTGACTCTTTGTGACCCCATCGACTGAAGCCCACTAGACTCGTCTGTCCATGGGATTCTCCAGGCAAAAATACTGGAGTGGGTTACCGTGACATTCTCCAGGGGGTCTTCCCAACCCGGTGATCGAACCTACATCTCTTACGTCTCCTGAATTGACAGGCAGATTCTTTACTACAGGCGCCACCTGGGAAGCCCTAAGCTTTTATGAAATATCAATAAACAGAACAAAGTTCCTGGTTATAAAAGACTTCATTCTGAAAGGAGGGTAAAGGAGAGGCAACATGAAAGATATGTTTAAATAAATGTATACGACAGGTGGTAACAGTTTTTCACACTGTAAAACAAGCCAAGATGAGGAAGATAAGAATAGACTCCAGGGAAGAACTCTGAGATCCTGCAACATCTGAGCAGGAGTATGAGACATTGGGAGCCTGTTGCTGGAGACATGAACCACATATGGCTATCTATGGGAAGAGGATTCTGGGCAGAGAAAACAGTTTGGTGTGTTTCAAGGGTAAGGTGTCCTGTTGTGACCGAGCAAATACTGAGGTTGGGGGACAAGTTCAGACTGGTAGTGGACCATCAGGTAATACAAAGCCTTATAAACACTTATGTTTTACTCTGATGGAAGAAAGATTACAGATTTTTGAGCATAGGTATGATGTGCTCCAACTGATCATCCCACAGTGATTACTATGGGTTCCATGGGTTGACTAGATGGATGGGGTATACCTGGATGCAGGGAAATCAGAGAGAAAGTTTTGTAGTGGTTCATGTGAGAAATGGTGGTAGTTTGGAGTAGGGTGATACTAGCAGAGGTGGTATAAAATACTAAGATTATGGGCTCCATTAGAATTTTCTAACTGATGAGATGTAGAACTAGAATAAAAGAAAGGAACTGAAGATGATTCTCAAGTGTGTTTTGCTGGTGTTCTGGGTTCTGTTGTTATGTGTTGGTTTTATCTGAGACAACTAGAAGAATGATGCTTACACTTAATGAAATGCTGAAGATTTGAAGACAAGTAAGTTTAGGTTGAATGGTGGGGGAATGGAAGTTCAGCTTTAATCGCCAATGTTGGGAGTCCTTTTAGATATTCAAATGGAGAATTCTGGATGGGCAATTGGATCCAGGATTCATGGTAGAGATCAAAGTTGGGGATGTTAATATGAGAGTCATAGATATTGCAGTCAAGAGTCTAGTTAGGAAGCCCTAGGACCTAAAATTAGATAGAAAGAATAAAAGCACCCAGGACAGTTCCTTGGGGCATATATTTGCTTACATAACAGGAACAGTAGAAGAATCCAGTAAGAAGAGGTAGTGAGATAAGAGAACCACCAAAGTGGGTGTTGCATCAGAGTGAAACTACAAAAGGGATTAAAGAACAGAGATTTTTCTGGTGGGTCAAATATATTGAAGCCTGAGGATTGAACAATGCTTTTTACCACATTGGTGTTGACAAGAAAAGTTTTGCTGGCGGTCTGGGGACAAAACCCAGTGGTGTTATGTTCATGAGAGGATAGAAAGAGGAATTGAAACAAGGAAGAAAATGTGTGCGTGTTAATCGCTCAGCCATGTCCAACTTTGTAAGCCCATGGACTATAGTCCTCCAGGCTCCTCTGTCCATGGGATTCTCCAAGCAAGAATACTGGAGTGGGTTGCCAGTTCTTCTCCAGGGGATTTGTCTGACCCAGGGATCAAACCCAGGTCGCCCACACTTAAGGAAGAAAATAATAGAAAATTATTGTAGGGATTTTTGAGGTTAAATAAAATTCACACATATGGAGAGTAGTTGAAGGAGGAAGAGAAGTTTATGGTGTTCTGTTTTCCTGGTTTTTTTCCTTTAAGAAGAGAGAAAGCTAGCTTATTTGAAATGCTGATATAAATGATTACAATAGAAAGGGAAATGTTAATGACTTAGGAGAGGGAAGGAAAAATTACTGTGATTATGTCCTTGAGTAGGTGGGAAGGGATGGGATCTCAAGTGTTTCAGATTGGAGCATAGACTGCTCAGCCGCAATGTATGGGTGACTGAACGATGAATGAACGGATGACTACTCCTGCGTGAAGCGGCCCCAAACCTGGCTCCTCACGCACCGTTTTATTATTGTACCGTAGCCGTCACACGTGCTAGGAATAAGAAGATGTAGTATGTCTCTTGCTCTCAGTAACTCTTACCTACTCTCTCCTACACTCATCAAATATTTTCTGGAGTTCAAACTTAAAATGTAAATATTTTTGGAAGGAGCAAAACACTAGTAAAATCTCCTAAATTTGGAAACCTTTCAGATGACGTTCTTTTTTCATTTGTTTTGTTTTTTTGTTGGAGTACAGTTGATTTACAATGTTTCAGGTCCTCAGCAAAGTGATTAAGATATATATGCATGCATACTAAGTTGGTTCAGTCGTGTCTGACCCTTTGAGACCCCGTGGACTGCAGCCTGCTAGGCTCCTCTGTCAATGGGATTCTCCAGGCAAGAATACTGGAGTGGGTTGTGAGAGTGTGAGAAGGCATGCAAGGGTGTGTGAGGATCTTCCTGACCCATGGATCGAAACTGCGTCTCTCTTACGTCTCCTGCATTGGCAGGAAAGTTCTTTATCACTAGTGCCCCCTTATATACCTATATTAGGTGTATAATATAATATATATAAATATATAATATTTATATATTACATAAATATATATATATATAATATTCAGATTCTTTTCTATTTTAGGTTATCAGAAGATATTGAGTGTATAGTGATATACTGTGATATATAGTAGGTCCTTGTTGTTTATCTATTTTATATATAATAGTGTATGCATTTTAATCCCAAATTCCTAATCCAAAATCCCCTCCTTTCCCTTAATAACTATGTTTGTTTTCTATGTATGTGAGTTTATTTCTGTTTTGTAAATTAAGTTCATTGGTATCACTTTTTATATTCCATATATAAGCAATGTCATATAATATCTGTCTTTTTCTGTCTGATTTACTTAGTATGATAGTCTCTAGGTCCATCCATGTTGCTCAGATGGCTTTGTTTTATAAAAGCTGGGCTCATGAGCAGTGTGCAGGAGATCTGGCTTCAATCCCTGGGTTGGGAAGATCCCCTGGAGAAGGAAAACCCACTCCAGTATTCTTGCCTGGAGAATTCCATAGACAGAGGAGCCTGGCGGGCTACAGTCCAGGGGGTTGCAAAGAGCTGGACACGACTGAGGGACTAACACACACACATGTGCAGTGTGAGGACATACATAGAAGTTTCTGGATGATACAAAAGGAGGAACTGGAGAATCAAGAAAGGAGCCAGAAAAGTCATGACTGGGCAGGAGGAGGAGGTTCAAGGCCTCCTTGTCTTTGGGATGGGGCTCTCAAATTATTCCATCTCAGTATCCTACTGAAATGTTCAAATTCAATTTATATTGTTTGTATGGGGACCAGTGTTCTGGGATTCTGACAATTAATGAATATAATAAAATTTAAATATTATATAGAATATTCTCATAGTACATTTTTAGAGTGGCTTCAACTTTGCTAATAGGAAGTTCATTTTTGTTTGTGTGTGTGTGTTCTATTTTTTATTTTATTTTATTTTTTAACTTTACAATATTGTATTGGTTTTGCCATATATCAACATGAATCCGCCACAGGTATACACATGTTCCCCATCCTGAACCCTCCTCCCTCCTCCCTCCCTGTACCATCCCTCTGGGTTGTCCCAGTGCACCAGCCCCAAGTATCCAGTATCGTGCATCGAACCTGGACTGGCGACTCGTTTCATATATGATATTATACATGTTTCAATGCCATTCTCCCAAGTCATCCCACCCTCTCCCTCTCCCACAGAGTCCAAAAGACTGTTCTATATGTCAGTGTCTCTTTTGCTGTCTCATATACAGGGTTATTGTTACCATCTTTCTAAATTCCATATATATGTGTTGGTATACTGTATTGGTGTTTTTCTTTCTGACTGACTTCACTCTGTATAATAGGCTCCAGTTTCATCCACCTCATTAGAACTGATTCAAATGTATTCTTTTTAATGGCTGAATCTACAAGCAATAAATGCTGGAGAGGGTGTGGAGAAAACGGAGCCCTCTTACACTGTTAGTGGGAATGAAAACTAGTACAGCCACTATGGAGAACAGTGTGGAGATTCCTTAAAAAACTGAAAGTAGAACTGCCTTATGACCCAGGAAGTTCATTTTTAAAATTTTTGAAAACTCCTTAGCAAGATTCTGGTCACATAGGCATTTTGAGGTTGCAGAGATGGTGACCAAGTCAGAATGTCCACATCTAAATTTCACACATATTTAATACTTTTAACATGCAATTTATGTCATTATATATAAAATTCAACGTGATATTAATGAACACAGTCTAATCAATTAAAATTCCTTGTCATATCTGCTGAATGCTCACTTTAATATATACTATGATTTAATGTAAATGCTGAAAATCTAAAGATGGGGCATGTTTGACCTTGAAAAGGCATTGATGATAATTCTCTGTGAAATATGCCAGTTGCAATTTGGGAAATGTGCAGACTGCCAGGGATTGCTTAAAAAATGGAAATAGGATTTCATGTGATTGACCTTCTAGATCACATATGTGCTGAAATGCCTTTTGTGTTGAAGCTGGGAAGCTTAAAACACTGAGCTCTTAGGAAAAAATCTCCTCATCACATTCTCAGTGTTCCAAGTCACTTGGGCTTTCTGAGCCCAATTACTTATTTTTAAACTAAGTTGAGCCCATTTTTTGCTACTAACTTCCTTATATTTTCACTTCCATTTCCCAGATGGGATTTCACTGAAAAGTCTTATTGGATAGAAAATTTTAAATAAATAAAAAGTGATACTCAGTACTTAATAGCTCCAAATAACATTTGGTGGGAGAGAGAAAGACTCAAAAGGCGAAAACTTAATGAATAATGAAAAAATATTTCAGTAGCTCATTATTTCTGCTATGTTAAAATTCTAATGGTTTTCTGCAGGCATTGTTAAATGAGATTTCTTTTTTATTAAAAAAAAAAAAAACTATCAGAAAACAAACATGCACAACCTATCATTTCAAACTAGTGAGATCACCTGAGATAGGTTAGAAAACCCTAGTTTGTTACACATGTGGATGAAGAGGGGTGTTTAAGACACAAGGATAATAGATATATTGAACCATTGACACACATAGGCACTAGTTATTAAGGGGAGGCAACTGACAAATGAGAACAGGCTGGTTACAGACAACATGTAAGGCAGTACTTATGTGTACCTATTAATGTAAGATCTCTTTTGAAGATTCACTCTTTACCAGTAACATCAAGAAGAGCAATAAAAAGATCATCTGGTAAACCCAGTGATGCGTGCTTAGGCTTGAGGCTCCTCTCTTCATGTGAATTTTTTCTATCTGGATTCTGGAATTCATTCTTGCATTGTCTCATTTTACTATCAGTAAAATGATTATATTTTGAAAACAATATAAGACATATCCTTTATTTTAAAAAAGCTACTGGAAAATGTGTTCCCAGTACATATCTTTCTAAGTATGTTTTCTATTAAAGAAAGGGGTCGAATATTTTTTCTAATAAAACAAATGCTACATTAGTGAAATTCCCCCTAACATTGCAAGTCTGGAAGACAGTTCTCGATTTTAGCAAAGTGGTTCTGACACAAAGGACTACTTAGGCTGATTAGGAATGTCTCTATTCCCTATGGATGCCCTCAGGGGATCTATATGAGGTTATATTTCCTCTTTAAAAGTGACAGACAGAAACAGAATTAGATTAGTTACAGCTCCTTTAAAAAAATACATGCAATTGTATATTAAGATATATACTTGGAAGCCATTTATATTTGAAGATTTCAGTATCTCTGTTAGTCAAAAGAAACAAAGGGCCAGGAAGGTTCATCCTTTAGACAATTGAGAAAAAAATAACTAAAAATAAAATTAAAGAAAATATTTGCTTCCTATTTATTAAAGCATTTCTACTTAGAAAGCAAATGACTGTGATACCAAAATTTAGAATTGGTTGCTATTTGAAATGATTACCCAAAGACATAATTACATTGAGAGCTCTTATTAGAGAAATGTTAGCAGTTACATAAATCCTCTTTAGATTGTTATGGCTTCTGGAATCATACTCGTGATTTGCGGCAGAAGACTTTATGGAAATAGGGAGCATTTACTGAAGAGCATTTGAGTGAAAGAAATATCCCTTCAGTGCAATGTGAATAGTCACGGATAGGTAATCTTATTAGATCTGACTTAATTGCAGGTATGTGGAAAAATGAAATGCCCTGTTTATGCATGAAAATGGATGTTCACTTTGTCAGGTGAAGTGGGGACAGTTAAATGAACCAGAGTTCAAAAACACTACCATCTCAACTTTTAGGAATACTCTACTGCTAGCCTTAGAAATGACTCTACAGCCAGCTCTAGCTCCAATGCTTAGAGCACAGGAAACAAACCCCCAAAGCCTTCAGCCATATTCGTCTATCTAGAACAAAACCCAAATCTGCAGCGTGTCAGGGTCGTGCTGGAATGAATCAGCTGATCTGATCTGATGTGAATTTCTGACCTAATTTTGCTGTAGGACTCAGGGCTTAGGCAGAGAAAACAAGGTTAATGTGTTGATAAGGGGGTGAGATTAAACAGCGGACAGTATCTTAATAACCCTTTCTAATTTCAGCTTCCTCTTGTGTTTGTGATTAATTCCAATCACTTTTCTATTAATCATTTCAGAGGACCACAAGCTGCTTTATTTTTTTTTAATTGTTGTTAAAATTGTGCATCCAGATTTCTTTCTTCAAAGTTTAAACAAGATATCTAGACACTGGAGTAATTTTTATTATAATACAAATTTATGTGGATATTTTAAATTCATAGATCCCTACGATTAGAAGAGAGAATTCAGTAATTTGCCTTGTCCATCCCTCACTGCTCTTTATTGAGCCAGAAGCCAAATCTACAAGGGTGATCCTAAATAAATTGATCTATTAAAAATGTTCTATATTTCCAGTGCTGGAAGGGAAAGTTAATATTAATGAGCATGTATCTAAGGACACCACTTATGCTCATTAATATTAACTTTCCCCATTTAGCCTAAGGACTAAATTTGTCCATTTTGGTTGTTGAACCAGTTCACTTTGTAAGTCAGAATGGTGTCTGACTGCTGGCCTCCTGTTTTCAGTAAGGGTCGTCGCAGTCCTAAGAGGATTTATACTAACATCAGTATTCATCTTTTACAATTCATATTGCATCTATATTTGTAATAGAGGTGATTGTAGGTTTTTCACTCTGTCACCTGTGGGGGCACTTAGAGGTCCCATTAAGAGGGACCTTTAATGGCTCAGGTTAAGGAAAGACTTTATTCTTCTTATGTACCTTTTGGAGAGTATTTATCCCTCTGGTTGTTGCAACTTTAATTACATCTGGGACCTAGCGTTGACTTCACGTTTTAGGAAGCTCAGTGTCTGTTCTATATCTGAAATAAATAGACAGATGTTGGCAAGAGGAGGGGCTTTTTAGAACACAATCCCATGTGCGACTGTCAGTCAGCCTGAGAATTAAGCTCTTATGCGGAGGATACCACGGCAAAGAATGGATCTTTCAAATATCCATACCTACGGCTACCTGAATCATTGAAAAGAAACCCATTGGAAAGTATAAGGTAATCTTTTTTTTTTTTCAAAAGCAGTGTTAAATATTTAGAGATGGTTATAGATTAATGGGGCAATAGTTTTTAGTTTAAGGCTGTTTCTTTATACTCTTCAGGCTATCAGAGGATATTCTCAATCTTTAAGTAAACATAGCCTTTGGAAAAGGTTCAAAAATCCAGACAAGGAAAAGAAATTATTATGGAGCTAGGGTATGAGTCAGGGGACTTTCATAACTACTAAAAATGCAATACAGCTTAGAGAACATGTCTAATGTAACAAATGAAACAGCTAGAGCATAGGCTGAGCATGCGAATAAAATAGCTCCAAGGCTTCTGTCCAACTTTGACATAGCCTGAAAGAAAACATCTTCATTATAAATGTATGGGTCACCTTGAAATTAATTTTAATCATGCACTGATAGAAGGAAAATCAAGCTCCTCTCCCAAAATGAATCTCTGCTTGAAACACATGCCTCTGGAGAAAAGTTATTCTGAATAACAGTCATATTTGGAAGTACAGGACAGAATATTCATAGCCATGCTACAATATGAATATAACTAGCCTGCCAGGAAGCAGAGGGAACAATATTTTTTAAGAAAAGCACTTTCATTAAGAGGAGCAAGGAAGCTGTTTTAAAGATAAAAACACCAGCATTTAAAATCCATTATTTTAATTAGTAAATTGCATTTTAGTCTCTGATTTGGGACTAAGTATACCACTCAGCATATCCTGATGTTTGAATAAAAAATGAAGTGGCTCAGCAGTGAAGAAGAGCTTTACCAAGAAGACTTGATAATTTTCTATCAGGGTGGCATTTATATGTGCTGTGCAGTATTTTGTTTCTATATAAAGTTTTTCATTAAGCATTTACTGAATGTCTATCACAACTCAGGTATGGTTCTAGGTGCTTGGGATAAAGCAGTGAACAAATAGTTTAAAAAAAAAAAAGAGTTTGTCCTTGTAGGATTTACAGTCTGGTGTGTTGGGTGAGGGAGACAGACAGTTAACAAGTAGAAAGTAAGTTAAAATTTGATGAGTTATGTGGAAAAAATGAAATAAGGACATTGAAGCCAAGGATGTGGATGAAGAGTGCAGTGGTACATAGAAAGGGTCAGAAAAAGGCTCACTATGGATGTTACACTATGGATGTCACTGACCGTGAAGGTCACTGTCACTCAGTTGAGATGAGAGGAGGATTTGTTGCAGGGCTTGGGAAGAAAGAATGCCATAATCTGACTCCCAAATAGAGAGGAGGATCATTCTGGCTGCTCTGTGGGGCAGGAGCATCAGTTGGGAGGCTGTAAAAACCATCATGAGGAAGACAGATGGTGGCGTGGACCAGAGCAGCAGCGCTGGACAGGGGGAAAAAGTGGTGGAATTGGAGGTGAATTTTGAGGGTAGAGTTGGTGAAATTTGGTGACATCGATTGGCTGTGGGGTGTAAAAGCAAGATAAAGGATGACATTCCCTTTAGCTGGCATAGCGAAGACAGCAGAAAAGGGGTTTTGGTGAAAAAGGTTTGGGGCATATTGAGATTTCTCAGGCTTTAATGGTTTGTTGGTATGTATGAGAATTTCATATTTCCTTTTTGATATTTTGTGGGTATGGGATTGAAAAATTGCATAGAAATTTGAAATACTTTTATAAAGCTCAAAGTTATACACACACATATTTAAGAAAGATTTGAAGAAAGATTTTTTTTTTTTTTTAGTGTTTATTCAGCAAAGGGCAAGTGTGTAGATTAACCAGAGCAAATGAACAATTGCCTGAAGGTTTCTGCCTTTGTGCAGATTTAGTGGAGTAAGTGATCTCAATTCTAAGAGCTACGTGAGCCACATTCTCGGACGCTTTCCAGTTAAGACAGAAAGAACCACCCTCATCCTGTAATCTTAGAAGCAAGATGAAAGGCAGGTGTAGACAGGCAGAATACTTGACATTGTTAAAAAGTAAAAATGCTCTAACAATGGGTAGCTTTGGCTATGTTTATTTACGGCCTTTTTGCGATGATGGAGACATAGATAAGTGGTTAACTGATGGACCTTTTCCATCAGTTACATGGGACCTTTTCCCGGTCCTGAGGTACTCAATAAACCGGGGTTATCATCCCGTTGTAAGATGTAAATTCAGAGTAAAGTTGTGTGTGTGTTGGCAGACAGGAAGTAACGTTGTGTGTGTTGGGCTACAGGAGGATAACTAAGTAGTGGGAAAATCCTGGTGCCTGGACAGAAGGTAGAATTGGTTTCTTCTACTTTCTAACTAAGGTGAGACCCATAAAGGGGCCCTCAATCCTTAAAGTGACATTAACTCACTTGTTAATTAGAAATAATAATATGCCCTTTCTTGTATTATTAAGAGAAATAAAGGTACAACTCACATGGAACAACCAGTGGAGTAATCGATGTATCATAACTGTTTAGAATTGGTAGCTGCCATTATTGTTAGCATTATTATTATCATCACTATTATTGCTTTCACAGTCAACATTATGACCTTCATCTTCATCATATAATATAGCTACATTAATAATGACATACTGCACCAATTAAAAAAAAAATCTGTCTCCATTTAGGTAGAAGGCAACACAAGGAAAGGAATTGGACTGTTTGCTTTAAGTGATTGCAAATGACACATACACCCAGCCTCAAATGTGAATTTCTTCCTTTTGTTTCATCTTCTCCATGTACACATATTTTTGTCTCTTCTAAAATAGTTAAAATTATATGAGGGCTGAAAGATTTTAGCACCTAAATTGATTCAAAAGGATACACTAATTGGTAGTTTTAGTTTTAATTATTAAACTGGTTTTCAAGAGCAGAGAAATTGCCTCTTGTGTGTAGTAAGTTTTGAAATGTTTGTCATATAAGATTGTATCAAACTCAGTCCATTCACTGATGATTTATTTCCTATAGGAATAGTAAATAAGCCAGCATAGTATGTGATATTTGAAATGTAAATCATTAATGAATTTCCAGATACTTACAGGGAACTACCCTGAAAGTTTTCCCTCTTGGCAAATGAGCTGCTAAATTTTTACTTTTTTCATGGAAATGCATACTGTCTGTGAAGAAACTGCTTATAACACTTGGGCTAAAGCTAAACAGAGAAAGGAATAATGACTCATGAAGATAAAATAACAACTTAATGTCTACAAGAGATACAAGCTAAAATATTTTTTAAAAAATACTTTATTATTTGATTTCTCTTCTGGAGAGCAACATGTTTTCAACATGGCAGTGTAAATACTGCTAAAAGATTTCAGCTTCCTATTATTTTGAGACTGACTTGGGAGACTAATCACATGAAAGCCTCCACCTGCCCGTCACACCAGGAAAGAACTCTTCTTCCTTTTAAACCCCTTGATGCAGTAATTGTAACTCTTTTTTAAAGAGAACCAGAATTGCATGCAGACACTTGAGCCTTTGAGAATTTTCCTAGAGGGATTCTTAACCTCCTAGGATGCTTGTTTTTAGATTGTTGCACCCTGGTAGCTCAGACGGTAAAGAATCCACCAGCTATGCAAAAGACCTGGATTCGACCCCTGGGTTGGGAAGACCCCCTGGAGGAGGACATGGCAACCCACTCCAGTAAAGAATCCCATGGACACAGGAGCCTGGTGGGCTACAGTCCATGGGGTTGCAAAGAATCAGACATGACTGAGCAAAGCACACGCACACATATAATTTAAACAAACTTTAAAAATACTCTGAAGCCGGTTACAATACACAATTGAAATAGTATTTGTTTTGGAGATAAATGACAAAACAGGACTAGATATCATTTGTTGAGCAAGTTATTTTATAGATCATTTTTAAGGAAACATTGTTCTTTCAGCAGCTGGCATTTTATTTTGTTTAGGGAGAGATGGCATTTTGTGATTTACACACAAAAAAAGAAAACAGTAATGGAGAATTTTTTTGAAAAGACAATGAGGAGACATGCTTGTAGCAATGAGAGGATGAACAGACTCTTCTCTCAAGAGAAGGGGGATGACTTGGATGACTTCCTTTTTTACCCTCCTCCCCTACCATGTATGAAATTATATGGTAGGGAATGTTTGATCACAGTGAGACTAGAATCTGAAATAATTTACTTTTCTGTTATCTTTAAAGCATTTTAGAAAAAACTCACTATAATTGATAAACATTATTCCCTTCTGCCTTCTGGCCTCTGGATAATGAAGCAAAAGGTTAAGAGGTGGATAGTTTATGACTTTTCTCACAATTTTTACAGAATTCTTTTTGAAGGCAAAAAACCTCAGAAAATTCCAACTCTCAGCAGATCAGTACAAATAACATCTTTTTAGAAAGAAATCCCATGCACTTTGCAACTCTTGTTAGCACAGACACATTCATTTCTAGAAATTAGTTCTTTCAAATGCCAAATTTCACTTCGATTATGTCTTTTTGATAGAGTTTTATTTTTATTTTTCCTTAATGTCTTTTTAGGATTTTAATTGCTTTCCTTAGTTCCGGTGTTTTATAATACACTTCAATTCCAATCTGGTGTGTATGTGTGTGTGTGTGTGTGTGTGGGTGTTTGTGTGCTTTGTTCAGTTTGTGCACAATTATTTTTAAAAAGCCTGGGTATTTCAAATAAAAATAGAGGAGAGAAATACATTTTCAAAACATGGTACACGGTTCAACAGATTAAATGGAATAAAGAGCGATGGGGGAGGGGGATAGAAAATGACTGCCTAGTAAAAGGCTTTTTAGCAAATCATACTGAATCTCATTAATAAAGAATACGTCCACTAGAGCCGTACAATCAATCTGCCATGTGCATTAGTGATGTCTAGCCCAATTCAGGTAGATAAATTGTTCCCTAAGTGTTGGTTGCCTGCCACTCAAATCACAATACCCAATAATACATGCCATGCTGAATTTCCCCTGACTCATGATGAATTTTTTCACAGGTTAGACTGGGCTAAACAGGTGAAAGAGAAGAACGATGTGTGTCTGTATGAACACCACCACCAGCAGCCAAAACGTCAGATAACTGGACAGCGAAATAAGAGAATAGGACACTGAACCAATCTACCAAAAATAAACTGACAGGGAGGAATCCAATGAAACATCATTGCCAAAAGTGTCAGCTAAAAATACAGCCAGAAAAGTGTGCAGTCAATACAGAGCTTGCAAAGCCAGATGAGAGCGTTACTGTAGTGTAAAGAGATCCATCATGGAAAAACAGGCATAAGACAAGGAAGATAAAAGGGAAGAGGAAACACAGTGACTACATACTTCCATGAATTTTTTTCAATGAATACTTTAATTACAGCATCTAGTCTGGTTTCTACCCATGAACAATTCTATTTACTGATGAATACCATAACTAACCTACTTCCCCATAGCTAGCTGTCAGAGCGTTCATTATTATAAACAGATACTCTTAAAACATCTTTTTAAGTTTTATATGGGGATATAGTTCATTTACAGTGTTGTATTAATTTCAAGTAGCAAAGTGATTCAGTTATATAGATACATATATCTATCCTTTTTCACCTTCTTTCCCCATATAGGTTATTACAGAATATTGAGTAGAGTTCCCTGTGCTATACAGTAGGACTTTGCTGATTATCTGTTTTACACATGGTAGTGTCTATCAAACAGATACTTTTTAAAGACATGGTATAATATGTCTTTGTGAGACTCTGGTTTGAATTGATAACATGTAATTTTTCTGAAGAAGTCCATCGGTTTTACATACAACCTGCAAACAAAAGCATCCGCTTTCCCACCTATAGTGGAAGGGAAAGTCTTCTATCACTCCTTACAAGATTAAAAAATCTCTAAGGAGACATCGTGCATGTAAGAGAGCATTTTGAAATGAGGTGGGAACACTAAGCCTGTGCTGTCCCATGATTGCATTAAAGTGGAAGAATGAAAGATTAGGCTGCTATTGGGTTTAAGAAGAATGCTGCTTGTGGATTTGTCATTAATGCCGTGACCCTATCTGTCCAAGCCTTTCCATTTCAATGTGACTTAGAATTCTAAAGAAGTCAGCTTAAAGGTGTCAACACAATCCCCTGTGTAACTTGCCTTCAGCAAAGAACCTCTATCTTTAATTTAACACAGTTGGCAATCTTGGTTTGAGACAGACTGTGATTTAGTTAACATGAAAACAGGATCACCTCTGTCACCCCCGGGTTGAATGAGGAGCTCAGCCCAGGCTTGATGGCATGTATGAACTATTGTAGAAATGATAACCTGCAAACAAAATGAAATGGGCTCAATGAACATGTGGAAGAATGGATGTATCCACCCTCTTGTGGCTTGATCTCTTCTAAAGATGTGCTTTAATAATGGGTGCGTGTTATGTTACCTCAGTCACACAGATAAAACTCATCTTAATGAACCAGCTCAGAATAATCAATCTAATGCAATAAAAATTATCTCCATGTGCCAACGAGCAGCTCTTGTTAGGTCCTGATAAAGTGAAAGTCTTAGTTGCTTAGTCATGTCTGATTCTTTGCAACCCCATGGACTGTAGCCAGGCTCCTCTGTCCTTGGGATTCTCCAGGTAAGAATACTGGAGTAGGTAGCCATTCCCTTCTCCAGGGGGTCTTCCCAACCCAGGGACTGAATCCAGATCTCCTGCACTGAGGGTGAATTCTTTACTGTCTGAGTCACCTTGTTCTATTAGATCCTGATAATGATGCAGCATATCCTGGGAGTCAAGAATTAGCATGTAATGGAAACACTTTCAACTCCTGGAGTAGTCAGTTTAGTCAATAAAAATCTTATCCTTTAACTACATGGATCATGAAGGTCAGGGAATCCTGGTGTGCTGCAGTCCATGGGGTCACAAACAGTCAGACATGACAGAGCAACTGAACAACAACAAAAATCTTCACTTTAGAAAATTTTCTAAAAAAGATAATTTATTTTCTTCATTCATGATCCATGTAGTTAAAAGATAATATTTTTATTGATTTGGAGACATTTTATTCCTCATGGACCATGTAATTCCCAAGATACTTGATGAAATGCAATTCATATATTTAAGATCAGGCCTGAAAATCAACTTTTCATTATTTTTTTTTATATTTGTGTCTCAACTTTGGAAGAAAAAAAGCATTTCCCTTACTCCTTCTAAATTCAATCAGATAGATTTTTAAAAATGAATGAAGAACATGTTACTTTATATTCAAAATAAAGTATATTCATAGTGGGACAATGAATTAAAGTTTCATCAAGTTATTTTTTTCTCAGGTACAAGGATGTCAAATTCATCAAAAGCCCCATTTGCATACTTTCTATATATGATCTCCAGCCTCAGTTTCTACTATTTAACCCTTATTATCATCTCTAAGCAGAGAAGGCAATGGCACCCCACTCCAGTACTCTTGCCTGGAAAATCCCATGGACAGAGGAGCCTGGTAGGCTGCAGTCCATGCTAAGGGTCGGACATGACTGAGGGACTTCACTTTCACTTTTCACTTTCATGCATTGGAGAAGGAAATGGCAACCCACTCCAGTGTTCTTGCCTGGAGAATCCCAGGGACGGGGAAGCCTGGTGGGCTGCCATCTATGGGGTCGCACAGAGTCGGACACGACTGAAGTGACTTAGCAGCATCATCTCTAAGCAAAGCAAATAGCCACATAAATAATACAACCCCCACATATAAACTGTATGGAGAATCCTTAATTGTCTGTGGCTTATATGTCCTCCTAAAATCGAAGCATCAGATGGAAATAAATTAGATAAAAAATAAGGAGAAAAATGAAACTCCCAAAGAGATTAGGGTAATCTTAGCCTGGTCACTAAAATGCCAGACTATGTTTCTTTCTTCTGTAGTCTCTGAATTTATAAGTAAGTTTGCAAAATACTTGTCAAGAGTAGTCATTAAAAGAGTCCTTGTAGTTTTGCAAAATAAGCCAAAAATAATTTGAAGTTATTTCCATCAGACTCAAAGTTGTATGCCTAAACTGGCACTTAATCACTACGGTAAAGTTGTTTTTCTAGAAACCAAATTTTTAGCAACCTCAACATTAGACAATGATTTTTTTAAGGGATTGAGCTTTAATAAAAAGGAGATAGAAACATGTCAGGTGCCTGGCAAATGTGTGTCTTTGGAGTGACCATGTCCTTTCCCACTGTGGAGTCAATCAGACGCAGCTCTGACACAGCTATAAGACAAGGAAGTTCGTGTATTCATGCAAAAGGTCACCTATACAGTTTTTTTCAAACTAGTTAACTTGGCATATCAGAATTTCTATTTTTATTTTCATTTTCTGTGTGGGCGTGTGTGTCTGAGTCATTGATGTTTTGATGGATTATACACAAAGCATTTCTCACCAGGAATTTATCCAACAAGTCAAGGCACTTTGGTTATTAAATTGAGGTCTCATGTTAGAGGCCATTAAGCAAATTATTTAGTGCACTCTGCTTTAGCAGGCAAGGGCACAAGTACAGTATTTTATAACTGGTTAATTTCCTGCTGCAATTAAATTCTTGACACACATTTGGAATGAGAAACAATGGAAAAGGGAAAATTAAAGATGGCTTTCTATTGTCAAGTTTCTGTTGGAAAATGGGCCTTGGAAAAGAGGTTGATCTAATGCATTTGAGGATTCACATCTTTTGTCCTATGGCAGATTAGAAAGTTCCAGTGGTATACAAGCAGAGATAAATGTTTGGGGCTTTAGATTTATTTTATTTTTAGATTTTATACAAGCAGTAAGAGTTTCATTCTAATAGATTTTAACAGCTACTGTAGCAAACTAGGCAAATGCTTTTTAATAATGAAATTGGACTAATTCAATATACATGTTATATAAATGTCTAATTTTCAGTTTGATGGTGGATTAAGAGACAAGGAAACTATTAGTGTGTGTGGAGTGTGTGAGAGAACACTAATGTTTAAATTCAAGCTTAAATTCATTACAGTGGGAAAATCCAAATGAAGAAAAATGAGGTAGCTTTTCAGACATAAATTCTTAATAATTGAAATCAAAATAAAAAAATTGAAATCAATAAAATTTTAGTTTTGAGATAAAATTGTGTCAAAATAAAATTAGTTTCATGTTATAGCTATCTCTTTTTTCTTTTCTTTTTTTACTTCTTCAGTATTTTCATCTGAACCCATAGTATAGTATAGCAGGTGATTTACAGCATCAGATTTCTTTTCAGGCTGTACTTTTGTTCCTAACTCCTTCTGGATGTGTGATCATGTGCAAAGTACTCAAACTCTCTGGGCTTCAGATTTTTCTATGAAAAAGTGGTGATGATGATAGCGTCTACAATGCATGTTGTTATAAGAAACCAATGACATCAGGCATGCAGAGGGCTTAAAACAGGACTTGTAACACTAAATGAACATTAGCTCTTATAAATGAAATGTTCCCAGCATGAAGACAGGGCCTTGGCTTCACTTTACTGTATCTTCAACATCTGGAAAAGTATATGCTTAATAAATATATTTGAATGATTTATTGAATATTAATTTGTATTAGGAGATCTTATTCGTGACTTAGCAGCAGCAGCAGCAGCGTTCATAAGTTAATAGGAAGTTAGTGATATGGTGTAATTTGAGGGGAGGCTAATGCAACGTGAGTCTGAGTGAACTCCTGGAGTTGGTGATGGACAGGGAGGCCTGGCGTGCTGCGATTCATGGGGTCGCAAAGAGTCGCACACGATTGAGCGACTGAACTGAACTGAACTTGAATGTAACTCTCAGCATCTGTGAAAATCTCTTTTTCAATATAACCAGTGCTACACAGCATAGCACTTGAGAGTCCCTTGGACAGCCAGGAGATCAATACATGACTTGAGAGTCCCTTCAACTGCAAGGAGATCAAACCAGTCAATTCTAAAGGAAATCAATCCTGAATATTCATTGGAAGGACAGAAGCTGAAGCTCCAATACTTTGGCCACCTGATGTGAAGAGTCAACTCATTAGAAAAGACCCTGATGCTGGGAAAGATTGAAGGCAGGAGGAGAAGGGGATGACAGAGGACAAGATGGTTGGATGGCATCACCAACTCAATGGGTCTAAGTTTGAGCAAGCTCTGGAAGATGTTGAAGGACAGGGAAGCCTGGTGTACTGCAGTCCATGGGGTTGCAAAGAGTCAGACAAGACTGAGTGACTGAACAACAACAACAAATATAACCAAGGCTTTTCTGATGACTCAGATGGTAACAAATCTGCCTGCAATGCAAGAGACCCAGGTTTGATCCCTGGACTGAGAAGATCCTCTGGAGAGGAAATGGCTACTCACTCCAGTGTTTTTGCTTAGAGAATCCCATGGAGAGAGGAACCTGGTTGGCTATAGTCCATAGGGTCACAATGAGTCAGATAATGAATTGAGCAATTAATACACAGACACACATATACATCTCAAAAATATAAGATTATTCTTTTGGCTTGCATTGATTCAGTCTTTATATTGTGAATGAAGAGACAACATATTAGTAAAATTATATACATTCAGTCAGTTCATTCTCTCAGTAGTGTCTGACTCTTTGCGACCCCATGAGCCGCAGCACGCCAGGCCTCCTGTCCATCACCAACTCCCGGAGTCCACCCAAACAAATGTCCATCGAGTCAGTGATGCCATCCAACCATCTCATCCTCTGTCATCCCCTTCTTCTCCTGCCCTCAATCTTTTCCAGCATCAGGGTCTTTTCCAATGAGTCAGCTCTTCCCATCAGGGGGCCAAAGTATTGGAGTTTCAGCTTCAACATCAGTCCTTCCAATGAACACCCAGGACTGATCTCCTTTAGGATGGACTGGTTGGATCTCCTTGCAGTTCAGGGGACTCTCAACAGTCTTCTCCAACACCACAGTTCAAAAACACCAATTCTTCTGTGCTCAGCTTTCTTTATAGTCCAAATCTCACATCCATACATGAACACTGGAAAAACCATAACCTTGACTAGACGGATCTTTGTTGACAAAGTAGGCTCTGCTTTTTAATATGCTGTCTAGGTTGGTCATAAGTTTTCTTCCAAGGAGTAAGCATCTTTTAATTTCATGGCTGCAATCACCATCTGCAGTGATTTTGGAGCCCCCCAAAAATAAAGTCTGACACTGTTTCCACTGTTTCCCCATCTATTTCCCATGAAGTGATAGGACCAGATGCCATGATCTTCGTTTTCTAAATGTGAGCTTTAAGCCAACTTTTTCACTCTCCTCTTTTACTTTCATCAAGAGGCTTTTTAGTTCCTCTTCACTTTCTGCCATAAGGGTGGTGTCATCTGCATATCTGAGGTTATTGATATTTCCCCCAGCAATCTTGATTCCAGGCTTTACTTCCTCCAGCTCAGCGTTTCTCATGATATACTCTGCATATAAGTTAAATAGGCAGGGTGACAATATATAGCCTTGATGTACTCTTTTTCCTATTTGGAACCAGTCTGTTGTTCCATGTCCAGTTCTAACTGTTGTTTCCTGCCCTGCATACAGGTTTCTCAAGAGGCAGGTCAGGTGGTCTGGTATTCCCATCTCTTTCAGAATTTTCCACAGTTTATTGTGATCCACACAGTCAAAGGCTTTGGCATAGTCAATAAAGCAGAAATAGATGCTTTTCTGGAACTCTCTTGCTTTTTCAATAATCCAGCGGATGTTGGCAATTTGATCTCTGGTTCCTCTGCCTTTTCTAAAACCAACTTGAACATCTGGAAGTTCATGGTTCACGTATTGCTGTATCCTGGCTTGGAGAATTTTGAGCATTACTTTACTAGCGTGTGAGATGAGTGCAATTGTGTGGTAGTTTGAGCATTCTTTGGCATTGCCTTTCTTTGGGATTGGAATGAAAACTGACCTTTTCCAGTCCTGTGGCCACTGCTGAGTTTTCCAAATTTGCTGGCATATTGAGTGCTGCATTTCACAGCATTATCTTTCAGGATTTGAAATAGCTCAACTGGAATTCCATCACCTCCACTAGCTTTGTTTGTAGTGATGCTTTCTAAGGCCCACTTGACTTCACATTCCAGGATGTCTGGCTCTAGGTGAGTGATCACACCATCGTGATTATCTGGGTTGTGAAGATCTTTTTTGTACAGTTCTTCTGTGTATTCTTGCCACCTGTTCTTAATATCTTCTGCTTCTGTTAGGTCCCTACCATTTCTGTCCTTTATTGAGCCCATCAGCATTAGTCAATTTTGCTTTACTGTGAATGGTTTGTCACACCCATTCCTAATAATAAATAGGTTATAAATCAGTATTCTTTTAAGGGAACATGTAAGAGACAAAGAGATTATGAATTAAAGGGAATGGCAGTGGGCTGGTAAGAGACCAGTTTTGCATTTTTTATCTCAGATGTAGATCACTATGTAATGTCAACCAGCAGAAAAGTGGGTTTCCTGAAGTCATGCAGCATATAATTGCTGAATTTAGAAAGAGAAGCCAAACTAGTTTCCTGCTATAACTGATCTAAATTATTTCTCTGAGTTTAAATTTTGGTGGATAATAGAAAACAGAAGACAGTTGGGCAATAAAATATGGAATCTTTAGATAAGAGCAATGGAAAGTTAAAAAACCTACTAAGGTCTCTGAACAAATAAAATGCTTCTCATCCTACAATTTTCCCCACAAAACTCCAAATAGATGGATGAATATTAAGGAATATCCAGACTGGCTAAATTTTCAGTGTTACCAATATAATCCCCATTCAGTATTTAAAACCTGGGAAAATGTCACCAAAATGGGTCATTATTTATACAATATTAAGTGAAAAGGCAAATAACGGTACTCTATATTGTGTAATCTTAGTCAAATTTATTTATCCTCAAATTATCTGTTTCCTCCTTGATGAAAATCAGTCATAATGTCCTCTTTGCCAGACAGTAGTGAGTATTAAATGGAATATAAATACTGCTAGAAGGACCACTACTCTCCACCCATAAAGGATGTGTTCCCCCACAAGTTCAGCCTCTTGTACTTTGAGCCATTCATGATCCTGTGTCTTAGGTTCCTATGATTCCTTTGAGACAGCTCAAGCAGTATCTCTGACAACTTCTCTGATTTTCACAGACCCTATTGTTTATTCTCTCTTATTTTCTTTCATTGTACTCTCTATGATTCTAACATTTAATGCACCTTCTGGAATGATTTCTATATATCAAATTAAAAACAGCCAAATAATGGCCAGATCCTGGCACAGAGTCCCATTCAAACAAATGAGAATTTAGCCACTTGGAATATCTGTAAAGTGGTATAGATCTTTGCTGGAATCTCTCAAAGAATAGCCTAAGGGCCATTTCATTCAGAAAACCTGACATAATGGCTCTCCTTCCTATTACCAGACAACCCAGGCTCTCCTCTCTCCACTCCCCTGCTGTCTGGATAAGCTCTTATTTGTGTAGATCAAGATAAGTGAATACTGGGGTTTTATGGGGAGGATGAGAGGCTCATTTTTGGCCTTCATTCTTTGTATAGTACCTGAACTTTGCACAAGAGAGCAAGTCCCTAGACTAGCTGTGCAGCACAGCATTCTTCCTCCTTGGGAAATGAAGAAGAGAAGTTTATAATCAATTATAATGCAAAATTTTCATTTTTATTCTAGTCATATAGTTGACTCTTCCCCTCCACTGCTAGTTTGAGTTCCTGCTTAATATAGGTATAAGATAGAGTTTGGAAAAAAAATGACAGATTGGCATTCCAAATATCATTTTGCTGCTCTGCCCTTTAAAAACCTCCACTTTATCTGTTTTTCCCTGCTCAGGTATCCCAGGTATCCTTTGGTTCATGGATCCCCAATTCCTGGGCTACAGATCAGGTCTGTGTTCTGTTAGGAACTGGGAGGCCAGTGGTAGGTGAGCAAGCAAAACTTCATCTGCATTTACAACCACTCCCATCACTTACATCACCTCCTGAACTCCACCTCCTGTCGGATCAGTGGCAGCATTAGATTCTCATAGAAGCATGCACCCTACTGTGAACTGTGCACGTGAGAGATCTAGGTTGTGCGCTCCTTATGGGAATCATCCCCAAACCATCCCCCGTCCCAGTCCATGGAAAAAACTGTCTTCCACAAAACGAGTCTCTGATGCCAAAAATGTTGGGGACTGCTGCTTTAGTCCATGGGTCAGCAAACATTTTCAGATGTTCCTTATTTTAGACGTTGAGGGCCATTAAGTCTCTATTTATGCTACTCAACTTTGTTCCTAAAGTGTGAAAGTAACTTCAAAAAAACTTAAACCAACAACTATGACAATGTTCCAATAAAACCTTATTTAGAAAAACGGGTAGAGGGGCAAATTTGACCCGTGAGTCATAGTTTTCCAAACCCTATTAGTGTATCCATTGGTTTTGGTTGGCCTCATTGGCACCATCCAGGCCAATTCTTCTGAAAGGAATTTTGTTGGTATTCTGTCCTCCCCAAACCTGTGATTCAGAAGCATCAAGAAACTCGGCTTTAGAAAGACACTTGCTGTCAAGTTACCTAGCCGGATTATTGATCCTGATGCAAAATAAAGCTTCAGGAGCTCTTTGGGGGAAAGTTTTGAAATTCTAGGATAGCTGGTTTTTAAGAATGTGCACAATGTAAGGAAGATGCTGCTGCTACTGCTACTAAGTCGCTTCAGTTATGTCCGACTCTGTGTGACCCCAGAGACAGCAGCGCATGAGGCTCCCCCGTCCCTGGGATTCTCTAGGCAAGAACACTGGAGTGGGTTGCCATTTCCTTCTCCCGTGCATGAAAGGGAAAAGTAGAAGTGAAGTCGCTCAGTCGTGTCTGACTCTTAGTGACCCCATGGACTGCAGCCTACCAGGCTCCTCTGTCCATGGGATTTTCCAGGCAAGAGTACTGGAGTGGGGTGCCATTGAAATTCTAGTTTTGAAATTCTAGGATAGCTGGTTTTTAAGAATGTGCACAATGTGAGGAAGATAGATGTAAATAATCATAAAGAGATCACAATAGCAACTGACATTAATTTAATGCTTATATCATGCAAAATCCTATACAATTTTACATGCTGTCTATTTAATCCAAATGATAATCTGAAGTAGATTCTATCATTTGCCCCATTTCACAGATAGAGAAGCTGAGTCTTGAAGAATTCAAGAAATTTGCCAAGATCACATAGTGAGGGGTAGGACTGGTCTAGAGCTCAGGTATATTTGGCTTCTAAAAACAATTCTGAAAAAGAAGAGAAGAAATGAGTGAGAAATAATGCATTATTTTGGCAGTGGGATTTAGGGATGGGCAATGACTCAGCCATCAGTTGCTTCTATGTGAGCCAATCTGGCAGGTCATCTGGGCAATTTCAGGATTCCAAATTCATGAACCAACTGCTAAGCTTGCCTTTTACAGAGTGACACTGCAGAGAGCAGAGAGGAACTTCTGAGCTCTCAGACAGAGCCTGAGGTTTAAAACCCATGATCTAGTTTTCAGAGCAGCTTTTACATCAAATTCAGGATGATGTCTTTAGATTTGCACAATGTTCAGCACATCTGGAATTTTTTACAATGCATATGATATATTGAAAATCGAAAACAATAAGAATCATTTTCTTGTGAAATAAAAACTATTCAGGTAGCTAAGAAGTCCTCTATAATATAAGCCTCAGTATAGCAAAAGAGGAAACAATGAAACTGGTTAGTATATTTTTAAAAATTGTATGTTGATAATCCATTGATCACTTTAAGGTAAACTCTTTATACTTGAGAAAAAATAATAAATGATGTAGCACCTTTGCTTATAGAATCTAGCACTTATGCTGAGTGTTTAACCAAAGCCCCTTAAAGCTTCCCCTTCCAATGCATTCCTTATAGTATTAATTTGAATTCTGGTGCATCTATGCTAAAGCTGCATATCAGCGGGAAAAAAAAAAAAACCCTTCAGTTGCACACTATATACTTACCATGGCAACCTGATATCACATGGTGCACATGCTGGTCTGGAGGCAAAGAGCTTCACGGGCAGACACACACCAGACTCTCAGCCACGTGACTTTGCCTACAGTCAGCAGCCTTTGCCAAGGAAATGTGTCAGCGTAAACTGATAAACTCTGGGTTATTCTGACTCCTGCAATTCTCTGCTTTCTTTAGATCTGCTCACTCATCTTCTCTCTCTTCTCTCTTTCTTTCCCTCCCTCCCTGTCTACCTCTCTCCCTCTCTCAGTTATATATTTTATTGTAGATATGGAATGCAATAGTTAAAGTTTCATTTACCATCTCAGATTGTCTCAAAATGATCCTTTCCAGCGACAAATCAATGACTTTGGAAAAACAATGTTTTGCAATGTGGTGCATGCATGCATGCTCAGACGTGTTACTCTTTGTGGCTTTATGGACTGTAGCCCACCAGGCCCCTCTGTCCATGGGATTCTCCAGGCAAGGATACTGAAGTGGGTTGCCATTTCCTCCTTTAGGGAATCTTCCTGACCCAAGGATTGAACTTGCATCTCCCGTGTCTCCTTCATTGCAGGAGGATTCATTATTGCTGAACTACTAGGACTATTAATTTCCGTATCAGTGTCTTAGAATATGCATAACATGCAAGCTTTCCAAAGACTGACAAATATCAGAAATGTCTATAGCATAAATGGTTTAATTTGCACAAATGATTCAGATTCTCTTCTTCAGTTTTATGTGGGGTTATGATTTGTTTGGCCATTATTTTAACAGAATGAAAATTGCTTATTAAGTAAAAAGTATTTATTAATTTTATTAAAACCAAAACCAAAGATAAGTCCAGGCACAAATGGGAAAACAAAGCAAACACAACAAAATAAAACTTTCAGACCATGTAATGAATATAAATTCT
Source organism: Bubalus kerabau (assembly GCF_029407905.1). Taxonomy (NCBI): domain Eukaryota; kingdom Metazoa; phylum Chordata; class Mammalia; order Artiodactyla; family Bovidae; genus Bubalus; species Bubalus kerabau. The sequence goes on from NC_073626.1 coordinate 167,677,244, forward strand.
ATCTATTGAAAAGAGTGATGAAAAATGCGGTGGCTCCATCTTTTGCAAAAGTTATTTCAAATCACAGACTAGTATTTTAACCCATTTGGATTAAAGACATCACAGTTACATGCTTTCCATATGGTACAGAGGAATCAAACCACATCCACAAGCAATATACTCTTGGCATTCTTTCAGAGTTTCAGTTTACAGATTGGTTTTATTAACAAAATTCTATACTTTAATGCCTTGCTGGGACTCTCCCTTTCTAGTTTAGTTTCGAGAATATAAGGGCAGCAGGTTTTATGAACAGGCAACTCCCAAGATCCTATATAGGGTAATTAATCTTGTGATTTGTGGTAAAGCTTTTGAACTTCAAGTGAGTCCATTTTCAACTTCCAATGCCCGTCCATCAGACTCCAATGTTATTTCACAAGTAATCACGTTTCTGTGCAAATGTTTTTAGTTAATAGCCATTGAGTAATTGCCTGCCCCTAAACTAACTCTCTCTCTCTCTCCTTTTCCTCACCTCTCTGTCTCTCTCCCTCTTTCTCTCTGTCTCTTTTCCCCCCACCTCTCTGGTCTCTTTCTCTTTGTCTCTGGCTCAAATGAGCTTGTTTGCTTGCAACCATTTTGGAAATGATCCAGAACAAAATATCATTAGCATGTTCCAGGAACTCATTTGCAAATGGATTCATGCATTAAGAGGCCCACTTATAAAAAAAGTGGGGCCCTGTTGCATGTACTGTTAAAGCAGCAGAAAGATTGAAGAGCAGAGTGTAGGAAAGGTTGACTAAAGTTTCCATCAGTGAGTGAAGTCTGATGTTCACAAAAAATAGAATTAAAAGCAAGATAATAATAAACAATATTTCCAAAAAAAATACTGCAAATGCATAATTGTTAAATTCAGTGTTAACAAAAGGCATTTCTTTTGAAAATAATATTGATATTGTATTTTCCCCCTTTGCCAAAACCCTAGAATAGGAACAATTACTGAAAAATTATAGTCAGTTCAAAATTAAACAAGAAATGTATAGCCAAATATTTTCAAAGAACAAATGTTAGAATATTTTAAAATTTTATGATGGATACAAAAATCAATATGGTATTGGTGTGTATACACATTTTAGTTTGTCCCTGGAAAGTTGAGTAGGAATGTCCTAAAACTGACTTAATGGTCTTCAAATGTTGTTTTTTTTTTTTTTTTTTTCCAAATGAAACTGAGTAAATAGCTTTCAAAAAACGTTACAGTCAAGCAGTATGAATCTTAAAATGTCAGCTGTTTCATTAAGCTGTATTTTGCAAAGATCAGTATTTATGGAATGTAGAACTGACTGTGAATAGAATGAGTGGGAAAAACATGTATCTCTATAACGATCAAACCATGAGCCAATATATTTTAATAAAATGATGACTGTCATTTGGCTGCCTGTGCGTTTCTCCCATTCAGTGATAAGACAGGGTCTGTGTGACTACTGAAGACAGGTGCTCTTTGTGTTCCTTTCAGAGGAGTTAGGGAGGAGAACGTGGCTAAGGCTTTCTTCTGTGTTGTATAGGATGCTACATAAAGACAATTGAGTACCCAAATGAGGACGCTGCAAAGGGTGGGATGGGGAAGATCAGCATTGCACAAGTGGCCTCAGGGACAGCTGCCACTCTGCCCTCTGCTACAGCAGCCTCCTAAGGGGGGCTTAAAAGCTGCTTAGGAATTTCTATCAGTCAACAGCCACGGTAGGACCAGTCTTTCCACACGTAAATTAGGGGAAATAAACCTATTGCTTTCTTAAAATTCTAGCAGAACTTTGAATGTTTTAGGGCAAGAAGGGGCTGTTCTTTGAGTTAGGAAGTGTGATCATGTGTTAAAAGGAAATACTTTAAAAATATAATGCTTTAGGCTTCCATAATAGGAAAAGCAATTCTTTTATTTTGAAAATGTTTATGCACTCACTTGATACGGGTGGATTGTCCATTAGGTCCCTCTATTAATAGTAGACACTGGAGTGTACAGCATGAATTTGAGGTGCTGTATGAAGCCAGCTGGCATTTCCTGATAATGCATTTTTGTTGTGAACTCTTTCTTCTGAAGACTATGCACCCAGTTATTTCGTAATAGATAAATGTACTGATGGTGCCGTTGTTGTAGACCGTACAAGGCTACATATTATCAACTAACATGTTTACTGTGCTCCTATAAATACACCAACACACACATATATACGTCTATACAGATGGAAAACGAATGTCTGTATGATTAAAAAGCCCCTTGAGAACTTGAGACCCTTCGGATATGATCAGACTTGCCCATCTGTGCCAGACATCAATGCTGAATCCACCCTTTATTGGGTGAAACACTATTGTTCTCATGAGCTATTGAACAACCAGCTGAAAGTGCTCTCTGGGACAAGTCCAAAAAGTGTCCTGGGATATGAGAAGGCTATTGTATTTCACAATACTGCTCTTCCTGCATCCTGACCCACAGTTTGTAATTCTTTACTAGCTATATATATATATATATATATATATATATATATATATAATTTGTTTTGCTTTTTTAAGAGACATTTTTCCTCTGAATTTGCAGCCTTGATAGTTGTTGCTGCTAATGCTGCTGCTAAGTCGCTTCAGTTGTGTCCGACTCCGTGCGACCCCATAGACGGCAGCCCACCAGGCTCCGCTGTCCCTGGGATTCTCCAGGCAAGAACACTGGAGTGTATGCCATTTCCTTCTCCAAATGGCAACCCACTCCAGTGATAGTTGGTATTTACCCTCAAGATCTTCTGTAATTAAATGAACATTGAAAGTAAACTAAGCAGCGATAATTTAAGTATCATTTTATATTATTCAGTATACACAGCAGCAAAGGATTAAGATGACCCAGAGGGATGGAATGGGGAGGGAGGTGGGAGGAGGGTTCAGGATGGGGAACACATGTATACCTGTGGCAGATTCATTTTGATATTTGGCAAAACTAATACAGTTATGTAAAGTTTAAAAATAAAATAAAATTAAAAAAAAAAGGAAAAAAAAATAAAAAAAAGAAAGTGATCTATGTAAAGAGATAAAGAATTAAAGTCTCTTAAACTCAGTTGTCCTTGCCTTATAAATATAAATGAAAAGTGAAAATGTTAGTCACTCAGTCATGTCTGACTCTTTGTGACCCCATGGACCGTAGCTCCCTAGGCTCTTCTGTCTATGGAATTCTCCAGGCAAGAATACTGGAGTGGGTTGCCATTTTCTTCTCCAGAGCATCTTCCCGACCCAGGGATTGAACCTGGGTCTCCCACATTGTGGGCAGACTCTTTACTGACTGAGCCACTAGGGAAGACCCTAAATGTTTAGAGTGCTGAAACCTGGGATATAAATGAAGATGAATTAAAATGAAGGACCCTGATGGTCAAATGATGTGTTACACATCAGTTAAAATCTTCAAAGATAGCAGTCAGAGTGGAAACTAAATGAGTTTAATTTTTTAATTTAATTTGACTGGCTAAATACTCAAGTCTCCTTATGCCTATAGCTACAATCTGCTTATTGATTCAGTTTTCTTTTAGCAGAATAAATTGTTTATCATTCCTAATTATTAAAATGCTTATGAATTTTCAACACATTGACATTCCTTTTACTAATTAATTTCTCTGTAAATTATCCACTTAGTAACCCAAAGGGATGAATTTGTATTATAGCAGTTGCCCTTTTTGGCTTTATTTTGCAATCGTACTTATGCTCATGCATACAAACACAAGCATATAACCTGCATTCATTCAGCTATTACATGTAAATTTATTTCAGGATCACATATCATAGTGGTATAGAACTTGAACCCTATAAACAGACAGATCTGGATTTAATATTTGGCTCCACCACTCACTCCTTTGGAGCACAACTTTACTCATATGTAAAAGGGAGATATTTGATATTACCTCCTTCATGGGATGGTTGTAAGAGTTCAATGAGGTGATGCATATAATGTGCTGGGTATTGAGTACTAGTAAATGTAAAGTTATTGATCACTTCCTAGGTGCCAGGCACTGGGACTTTCAGTTGTGCTGTGGACTTCTTACTGGGCTCACTGTCTCTAGTTCTTATACCCCACATTTAGTCAAATTAACATGTGCCTGCTCAGTCACTCACCTGGTTGTGTCTGACTCTTTGCAACCCCATGGACTGTAGCCCACCAGAGTCCTCTGTTCATGGAATTTTCCAGGCAAGAATACTGGAGTGGGTTGCCATTTCCTACTCCAGGGGATCTTCCTAACCCAGGGATCGAACCTGCTTCTCCTGCATCGGCAGGCAGATTCTTCACCACTGTGCCACCTGGGAAGCACGAAATTGACATTCAGCAGCCAAATTAATTGATCAGAGGAAGTCTCTTCCCTGGGCATTTTTGTGCTTTCCTTTTGCCTGCAAAACGAAGGCCAAGCAATCCTTAGTCCAACATTCAACATAAATTCGTTTACTAGGGCTGCTGTAGCAAAGTACAGTAAAGCTGGATAGTTTAAAAAATAGAAAGTTATCTCACTGTTCAATATCAAGATATTGGTGGTGGTTCTTCCTGAGGGCTCTGAAGAAGAATCTGTTTCGTGTTGCTCTCCTGGCTGCATTCCTTGACTTATAGATGCACTACTTCCATCACGGCCTTCCTCTTCACATGGTGCTTTCCCTTCATGTGTCTATGTCCAGATTTCACCTTTTTATAAGGACCCCAGTTATATTGGTTTAGGTGGCCACGCTTCTGCAACAGGAACTCATCTTAACATCTTCAGTGATCATATTTTCAAATAAGGTCATAGTATGAAGTACTGTGGGGCTTCCCTGGTAGTTCACCTGGTGAAGAATCCGCCTGCAGTGTGGGAGACCTGGATTGGATTTCTGGGTTGGGAAGATTCCTTGGAGGAGGGCATGGCAACCCACTCCAGTATTCTTGCCTGGAGAATCCCAATGGACAGAGGAGGCTGGTGAGCTGCAGTCCATGGGGTCACAAAGAGTTGGACAGGACTGAGCATCTAAGCACAGCACAGCAGCACATGAGGTACTGAAAGCCAGGATTTCAACACATGAATTTGGAGGTAGCACAGTTTAATTCATAATAGAAAGCATGCCATAACCTGGCCACATATCAAAAAAATGCTGACTGACCTCCATACATACTATATTTTTCTGCCTTTTATATAAGCATAAAAGATATCAAACTGCCCTTTTCCATATTTATTGTTCTCAGGTCATATTCTGCTTTCTTCATATGCATTCCTTGTCTTTTTCTCCATGGCCCCTGCTATTCTGCAATTCCATTCCTGCTTAAAAGACTCTACTTCTCTGAACTTCTGTCATATCAGACCTTCATGCCCTTATTTGGGGTCTGCTAGTGGAGTTTAGTACTCTTGCCTGGAAAATCCCATGGAAGGAGGAGCCTGGTAGGTGGCAGTCCATGGGGTGTCACAGAGTCGGACACGACTGAAGTGACTTAGCAGCAGCAGTGGGGTTTAGGGAGCAGATACCCACAGGGGAAACAGATGGCTTGAGTAGCCACATGATTTACCTCAATAAATCATCAGAATGAAATAGGCTATGTGAAGGAAAAGATGAAGTGAACTGTGAAATGAAAAATAGAATTTAGCAAACTATACTGCACCTTAAAACTATAAGAACAACTGTGTTATCTTGTGTCTAGCATCTAAAATGAAGCATCTGGGACTTGGGTTCTGTGCTGGGTTGGAACATGGGCTCGAACATTGGCACTTCACATGTGCTCCTCCAAAGCCTCGTGGAAAGGCTTAGTGGTAGCAGTAAATGCTTTATATTTATGGAGGAATCAGTATATGACAAAGGAATTTCCTGCCTTCCCATGTTCTAATTATCTAAAGATAAAATCTGGTATGAAGTATCAGTATTTCCATATTTGGGAGTAAATTTGTGTTAGAATGAGCTAAAAGACAGCTAGGTTGTCCCTTTTCACAAATAAAACCCAACATAGCTAGCTCTAAAATTTGAGGATGTTTAGTTCTCTATTCTCAGAACACATTCTTTGCAGATCATAATTGTTTCATTTTCTTCCCACTTCAACTCACTAAACAGAATAAAAGTAATACTACAGGATAATTCTTTGAACTTCTCTCAGAAAAGAATGACATTTCACCACCATTTTGAATAAACTTAAACCAGCATGTCTGCAAGTCAAAATGAGGTTTTTTCCTAGACACAGACACTGGGCTATGTGCTTCATATACATCATCAGCTTTAGTCCACCTTCCAAATGAGGCTAAGGAGGTAAAGTAAGGAACCCAATGCCAAAGAACTAATAAGTGTCAGAAAGCATATCAAACCTAGACCTGTCTGTTTTTAAGCATTGCTTCATGTCAGCTCTCTTTTTTTAGGTAATTTATGGGTGAGAATTTCAATCCAGATGACCACAGATGGTTAACTATGTCTCTTTCTTCCTCTCTCTGAACTTATGTAGACCATACATATGCTGAAGTAACCAGGTAAAAACATGATTGCTTTCTTGAGATTTCATGCCCACCTTTTTATTTAGATCCCGAGTATGTTCTTAAACAGCAAGTTTCCCATCATATCTTACTTTGTGTCTCCTCTTGGATCCTTTACAATGCCAAGTGCAGGACTGAGTGACTAGAAGGTGTGTTCAAACTATGGGTGGGTTTTGGATTTTCAGTTTTACTGGGGGCAAATGAGTTTTATTGCATATGGATGAATTTCATCTGAAAACAACCACATTAAATAATGCCATGAATAAATTTGAGTATATATTCAGTGCTATTACATTGATGTTAAGAACCTACCATAGAATAAAATATTCTGGCAAGTGCGTTTGCTTTATCAAAGAGAGACCCAGGCTCCCCTTTTCATAGAGCACTGCCTTTACTATGGCACTATAGTGGCAGCCTCATCCCTGAACTCTAAACTGGGAATTCCAAGACCTTATGTGGCAAGAATTATAAAATTATTGACAAATGACTGATGGTTTTATACAGGTCTTTCAATTGATTTCATTCCTAAAGATAAAAATATCAAAATGTTTCAGTAGATAATAACTCACATTTCACATAATATCTTTCTTTGTTCTAAATGAAAGAATTAAAGCTGGTAGGTATTTCTAAAATATTATCATCATACATCCAAGGGTGAAATAAGGCAATCTAAATGATTTGTTCATTCATTTACTCATACACTCAAATCATTTGTTGAACACTGACCGTTTTTTGGCATCAAGAATTTTGATAGAGGACTTCCCTGGCAGTCCAGTGGTTAAGACTCTGTTTCCAATGCAGGGAGCATGGATTCAATACCTGGTTGGGGAACTAAGATACTGCATGCTGCAGGGCATGGCCCAGAAACAAACAAATATAAAATCAAAGGAAACTTTCTTATTGAAAAAAAAAAAAGAAAAAGAATTATGATAGGGTATGCCCATGCTTTGGAAGGACATTTGGTTGTGCAACCAGGCCAGAATTAGAGTGTCAAGTAAGTCTTCCTGGGAAAAGTAATAAATGAATTAAGACTGATATGATGAGTAGAAGTTACCTAGGGTAAGATTCACTTCACTTCAACATTTTGGGTTTCCCTTTATAGCTCAGCTGGTAAAGAATCCACCTGCAATGCAGGAGACCTGGATTCAATCCCTGGGTTGGGAAGATCCCTTGGAGAAGGGAAAGGCTACCCACTTCAGTATTCTGGCCTAGAGAATTCTGTGAACTGTATAGTCCAAGGGATCACAGAGTTGGACACGACTGAACTACTTTCACTTTCACTTCAAGTTTACCAAAAGATTTACATCTTCTAGACAGGTGAAGGTAAGTTTGCCCAGATGTCTATGAATCCTGCTCAGCTTGGGTAAATCTTACTTCTGATGGGAGATGCCTTGTGTAAAGAAAAATAGGAGAGCCCATTTCCCATTGCATTATATAAAAGTATGGAAATTTAGTTAACCTGAGGCCATCACTGAGGGACACATCCATTCCTTGCATACAAACAGATGAGGTTCTGAGCCTGGAAGAGGAGCAAAACCTCTCACCAGGGACAGGTTCACACCTATGTATAGGGAATGACCTGACCAGGACTTGAGTGCCATTTGCAGGCCAAACTTCAACTGAAAATCTGCATTTGCTTATTGAGAAGTATCACATGGAAAGGATTCTTGCACATGACTGTGAGGAATGCACCAAGCATTACCATGTCCCACAATGAGGGTATATCTGGGCTACCGCTAGGTTTTTCTGGGATGATATTCTTCTGGATTGCCATGTGTTCATTAGGAATTTTCAGCTTTGACATGCCTACAAAATTAATCTGTATGAGTTCCAAGTCTCGTCTTGGGTTCGTGCAGTGATTTTTAGATTAAAAATATAAGTCACTGATGCTTATGATGTGATGTGCTGTGAGATACCTCTCCCTAAAGTCTCCTTTGCTCACAACCCACTTACTGTCTCTGTTCAAACTGGCACATAAATGGGTTGTTCCTGCCAAGTGAGGCAGTTAAAAGAGGAACAATAATTAATTTAAGTGGACTTAAGTCAATGTCATTTCGGAAAAGGTGACAGTGTACCCCATGGGTGCTTGGCATCATGCACAAGTCCTGGGCTTGCAGTTAAGAGGCAATCCTTGTAGAAGCTCAATAATTCTTAAAATCAGATCTTCAATTCCAGGAAGTACAATGCTACTTTCCAATGATCACTTGGAATGATTCACAGTTGATGAATAACTGATTTTTTTCAGACACAATAATTTTTAAAAGTTACAGCTTTTGCAACGCATATTAATTTTCTTAAAGTTACTAAGCTATTTACTGATAAAATATTAAATTCTAGTGAAGATAATCCATTCAGTGAAAGATATAAAAAAGGACATGCATACTGTTTGCATAAGAACTTCATGACCTGATGGATTAGAGACAGAAGGCAGAGAACTAGGATTAGAAAATGAAGCTAAGACTAAACAAAGGGTAAAAAATGAATTAAGAGAGGGGAATAGTGAAGTGACATTAAGTGAAGTCGCTCAGTCATGGCCTACTCTTTGCGACCCCATGGACAGTAGCCTACTGGGCTCCTCTGTCCATGGGATTTTCCAGGCAGGAGTACGGGAGTGGGTTGCCATAGTTAGACGCAAACAAGGAGTTAGACTCAAACAAGGAGTATGTCAGAGGTCATCTCGGTTCCAGAGATTGGAAAAGGGAATCCTAGATACCCTAGGTCAAAGGAAGGTAGCTAGTTAAAGATAAAGAGGTATGTTAGAATCCAAAAGATACAAATATTGACAGATACCAAAGTAAACATTTAGAAAAAAATAGTCAGGGGCCCGTAAGTCAACAGGAATCCGAGGGCAAGATGGAATAAGAAGGCTTATAAATTAGGTGAGATGAGGATTGAGATTTCAATGAGAAAGGCTAGTTTCACCCAAGTACAGAACTTCCATAAATCAAAGAATAAATACAGAATTGCTCTGGCAAAGAATGAATGATTGTACAAGAGTGCAGAAACTCAGAACCCAAGAAGTAAGGGAACAAGCTTCCACAATATGGCAGATGAGCTTCCAGGCTGGAGAATCCAGGCTAAGCGGCTGAGTAACAGGTAGAGAGAGGGACAACAGAGTTTGTACTACTGTAAGAGCTGTGTATGCCTGAGCTGCTGCCTGCAATTTCCTCTCTATAACAGAATAACCTCAGACTGTGCATAAGTTTAGTCTCTCAAGGAGATTCACTTGACTGATGTGACAGTAATAAGAGATGGGATTTTCCAAAGTGTGTTCGGTGGAGTACTAGTCCTTCGGAAATGCTCTTTGCTCATAAACACTCTCTGATTTTTACCGTCAGGGGATGACACTGATATTGCCCTGTCTTTAGTATACGCGATGCACTTGCTCATATTAGAAGGTTTGAGAAGTTGTGTGTGTGGGGAGGGAGGGGGGAACACATTAATTTTTATCCTGTATTTCTAAAATTCCTCATACGTACTTGTCAGAGCCTTTGTTGACCAACAAGCATGCCTACAAAGGAAACTGCTCTTTGGAAATGTATTTGGATGGAAAAAGCCTGACCTTAAATTGTATCCCTGCCACTGCTTCTTGGCAAATTATTAATTTTTTGAGATATAGTTTCTTCACCTATGATATCAAGGTAATTACTAATTTGATAGAGCTGTAGTAAGGCTTAATGAGATTTTACAAATGAAAGCATCCACCAAAGGTACTTAAATATCATTCCTTCTCTTTCCTAATGCATGCTCACACAGCATTTTAAAATGTGGTACATATATGCAATGGAATATTACTCTGCCATAAAAGCGAACAAAGCTGAGTCATTTGTAGAGATGTGGATAGACCTAGAGTTTGTCATACAGAGTAAAGTAAGTACAGAAAGAGAAAAACAGATAATGTATATTAATGTACATATGTGGAATCTAGAAAAAGGTACAGACAAACTTATCTGCAGGGCAGCAATAGACGTTTAGAAAATGAATGTGTGGACAAGGGAGTGGGGAAAGGGATAGGATGAATTGGAAAACTGAGATTGACATGCGTGCCCTGCCATGTGTAAAACAGATAGCTAGAGAGAAGCTGCTGTATAATGCAGGGACTCAGCTCGGTGCTCTACGGTGACCTAGAGGGGTGGGATGGGGGAGGTTGGAGGGAGGTCTAAGAGGGAGGGGTATATGTATACATATGTCTGATTCACTTCATTGTATAACAGAATATAACACAACTTGTAAAGCAACTATATCCACCCCCTCCTATAGAAAAAAAAAAAAAAAAAAGACTCCAGGCACATAGCTCTGGGAGCAGACATCATGTGCCAAGCAAGGGACCTCTGTGATGCTCTACAAGCACAAGTTCCTTTACACATCAATACTTGTGGCATGAGTAGAACTAATTTCTGGGTCTGGGGCAAAATGATGGTCTGATTCACATTTGGTACCATAGCAAGAAAAAAGATAAATGTATCATCTCATTAAAAATAGAACTAGACCTTCAAGAAACTATCTTTAAAATAATAACTTCCTGTTTATCATTGTGCCATCTATGTTTTCTTGGAACTACATACAAATATTATACATAGAGTTTTGACTTTTCTTTTAAGGAGAAGCTGCATATTCATTTTTCCACACAATTTAGACCATTTCCCCTTTGGACTGGTGAAGTACTTTTATGAAATGCTTCCTCAGACTTAAAAGGAATAATCATTAGCCATATAGATATGGGAATTACCTGGTGGCTCAGACTGTAAAGAATCTTCCTGCAATGCAAAAGATGCAGGTTTGATGCCAGGGTCAGGAAGATCCCCTAGAGAAGGGAATAGTTACCCACTCCAGTATTCTAGCCAGGAGAACTCCATAGACAGAGGAGCCTGGAGAGCTACAGTTCATAGGGTCACAAAGAATTAGACATGATTGAGAGACATCCTGGAATGCAAAGTCAAGTGGGCCTTAGGAAACATCACTATGAGCAAAGCTATGGAATTCCAGTTGAGCTATTTCAAGTCCTAAAAGATGATGCTATGAAAGTGCTGCACTCAATATGCCAGCAAATTTGGAAAACTCAGCAGTGGCCACAGGACTTGAAAAGGTCAGTTTTCATTCCAATCCCAAAGAAAAGCAATGCCAAAGAATGTTTGAACTGCTGTGCAATTGTATTCATCTCACACACTAGCGAAGTAATACTCAAAATCCTCCAAGCCAGGCTTCGCCAGTATGTGAACCATGAACTTCCAGATGTGCAAGCTGGATTTAGAAAAGGCAGAGGAACCAGAGATCAAATTGTCAGCATCCATTGGATCATAGGAAAAGCAAAAGAGTTCCGGAAAAAATCTACTTCTGCTTTATTGACTATGTGAAAGCCTTTGACTGTGTAGATCACAACAAACTGTGGAAAATTCTTCAAGAGATGGGAATACCAGACTGCCTTACCTGCCTCCTGAGAAGCAGGTCAAGAAGCAGCAGTTAGAACTGGACATGGAACAACAGACTGGTTCCAAATCAGGAAGGAGCACATCAAGGTTGTATATTGTCACCCTGCTTATTTAACTTATATGCAGAGTGCATCATGAGAAATGCCAGGCCGGATGAAGCCCAAGCTGGAATCAAGATTGCTGTGAGAAATATCAATAACCTCAGACATGCAGATGACATTACCCTTATGGCAGAAAGCAAAGAAGAACTAAAGAGACTCTTGATGAATGTGAGAGGAGAGTGAAAAAGCTGGCTTAAAACTCAGCATTCAGAAAAATAAGATCATGGCATCCAGTCCCATCACTTCATGGCAAATAGATGGGGAAACAATGGAAACAGTGAGAGATTTTATTTTTGGGGGCTCCAAAATCACTGCAGATGGTGATTGCAGCCATGAAATTAGAAGACGCTTGCTTCTTGGAAGAAAAGCTATGACCAATCTAGACAGCATATTAAAAAGCAGAGACATTACTTTCCCAAAAAAGGTCCATCCAGTCAAAGCTATGATTTTTCCAGTTGTCATGTATGGATGTGAGATTTGGACTATAAAGAAAGCTGAGTCCCGAAGAACTGATGCTTTTGAACTGTGGTGTTGGAGAAGACTCTTGAGAGTCCTTTGGACTGCAAAGAGTCAAACCAGTCCATCCTAAAGGAAGTCAGTCCTGAATATTCATTGGAAGGACTGATGCTGAAACTGAAACTCCAATACTTTGGCCACCTGATGCCAAGATAACTCATTGGAAAAGACCCTGATGCTGGGAAAGATTGAGGGCAGGAGGAGAAGGGGACATCAGAGGATGAGATGGTTGGATTGCATAACCAACTCAATCTGAGTAGGCTCTGGGAGTTGGTGATGGACAGGGAAGCCTGGTGTGCTGCAGTCCATGACGTCACAAAGAGTCGGACACGACTGAGTGAACTGATCTGAACTGAGAAACAAACACTATCACTCTCACTTTCATAGAAAGATATGTAAGAGAATTAAACACTTGCAGAAATCACATTCTTGGTTTTGTGTGATCTGCTGGCTCCTGAGAAGTTTAATACTTTTCTTTGCACCGTCTTGTGCCAAAGCAAGATGGCAAATGCTAGTTGGATTCAAGCGATCTCAATGGGCAGTTCATATTGGATGAGTTAAAATTAGTGGTACTCATCTTCTCATGTTATACTTTTTTCAGATGACCTTGGAATTATTTTAAAAGACTCAAACTCTGTGTACTCAAAAGGCAGTCAACTACTCAGAATTATCTTTCATTCCATTGATTCTCAGGGAAACTTTTTTCTTCTCTCAGTTATGGCATTACTGACACTTCCCATAGAAACTCCACAAATGTGCTCTTATGCCAACCTAGCCAGAATCAATATGAGTTAAATTATGTGCACTGGCAGCTACGCCCACCCTGAGTTCAGTGTTTTTCTCTCTTAGCACACATGCTGTCTGTGTCCCATGCCATCTGTGGTATTTTTAAATGATGTGAACATATATGAATATTAAAATGTGATGCAGACTGAAGTGCTTCTAAAATGTAATGTCTTGCTGCAAAGATTTTCAAAAAAGCCTATATACATGCCTCAATTATTTGATTTATTATTTTTATACATACACACACACACATAAAGGTGACACAGTAATATAAAATATAAGAGTCAAAATGAAGAGAATAATATGTGTTCAATTAAATTTACTTGGAGTAAACTTTTTGAGGAATGTGGATCTCTAGAATTTTTACACGCTTCCCTGGTGGTTTAGTGGTAAAGAATCTGCCCACCAATGCAAGAGACCCATGTTCAATCCCTGGGTCAGGAAGATCCCCTGGAATAGAAAATGGCAACCCACTTCAATATTCTTGCCTAGGAAATCCCATGGACAGAGGAACCTGGAGGGCTACAGTCCATGGGGTTACAAGAGTTGGACACGACTTAGAGAATAAACAAAGCAACAGCAAAAATTTTGTGGTTGTGAGGAAGGGAAAGCGTATCTCTGAATTTATTTCAGTCATCATGGGCCAAGTGTTACTGAAACAATATCACCTTCCTATCAATTTGGTTGCCACGTTAAAATGCCAAGGTGTAGCAACACAAAATCTTAGCCACACAGATACGTTGCCAACCTAGTTTGGTAATATATGTTAAAAACTGATACCACTTATTTATGTTATTCTTCAGTTTCTTCTATCAAGTTTCAAAAAGTAATTTTAAAAACCTGCAGCATTTTCCTCCTCTATCCCTATAATGGCACAAACCATATAGATTGAAAAATAAAGTCATCCCATGTTTTATGTTATTGACCTAGATATGAGCTATGCTAATTTATGAAAAAAAAATATGTGTTTTGCTAAAAAAATATACAGGTATATTACTGATATGTTCTGCAGCAAAACATTAAAAAGCATGTTTGAGTTACTCATAACATCTGCAGGTGTTTCAACCACTCTTACTAGAAAATGTTGATGTCTTTACTATACACAATTTTTCCAAAATACTACCTACACCAGATTGCTAATGTGTATCAAAATTTTGTTCAATATTTTATAGAACAACAAAAATTGTACCAAATGAACATAAAAATGGCTCTCATTAATTGATATTTCTGGTGCTTCATTTGAGTTTAAATTTATATCAAAACAGCAAAAGGATCTTAGAATTAAGGAATAACTAAGTTTCAGGGGTACCATCTGGAAGAGACTGTGCTTTTCTCTTACTCCACTTTTTGACACTGGATTTGATATATTTATATATTTTAGTCCAGAGTCATGTGCATTTTGGGATTTGAATTAACTGAATTCTGATGTGAATGGCTAACCTGTGATTTATGTGACCTGTGGTACCTCTTAAAATGAGACTATAGAGCACAAGATGGTTGAACAGCATCACTGACTCAATGGACATGCGTTTGAGCAAACTCTAGGAGATGGTGAAGGACAGGGAAGCATGGTGTGCTGCAGTTGGTGAGGTGGCAAAGAGTCAGACATGACTGAGCAACTGAACAAAAAAACAATATATACATACATATATACAACACACACACATATATATACATGTATATATGTGTGTGTATAACTTAAAATCTGAGTATCCCAATTTAATACTAGGCTAAAACAAAAATGAATTAGAATATCTTACAAAATATAGAAAAGGAGACATTAAGAATAAACATTTTAGTTAAAGAGATGTATAGACATATATATGCAAGCTAATTTTTTCCAAAATTTTTAAATAAAATATTTTATTCATTTACTTACTTATTAGTAAAAATATCCAGTCTTACCTTAAGCTCTTTTTTTTGTCTAAATTTTCTAATCTATAAAATTAGTACCA
Organism: Bubalus kerabau; assembly: GCF_029407905.1. Taxonomy (NCBI): domain Eukaryota; kingdom Metazoa; phylum Chordata; class Mammalia; order Artiodactyla; family Bovidae; genus Bubalus; species Bubalus kerabau. The sequence continues at coordinate 167,692,492 of NC_073626.1, forward strand.
GATTTACAGAATTATTAATATAATTGCAAATGACTTAGAAAGTATATAAGACTAAGAAAGCATTAAAGAATATTAGCTCTCACAATTTTCCATTTGTTCATTTATTTATTAACTCATTCATTCAATGAATCAATTATCCTCTACTGAATCTGGAACACAGAATCAAATTATTCTCTCCAGTGTGAATAACTGATTTTACCAGGTAGACAGAGATGTGAAAAAAAATTACTGGTTCACTTGAAAGTGAGAAAATATGAAGTTACCTAGAACCACAGAGGAAGAAAGTACTAGCTGAAGAAGAGCCAGAATGAGAAGACCCAATACCATGGTGTTCACAAGTATTAACCATTCTTAGTAGTGTTTCATTGTAAGATCCAATTACATAATATTGATTTATTAAAAAGTGCATACATGCTCAGTCACCAAATCATGTCTGATTGTTTGTAACCCCATGGACTGTAGCCCTCCAGGCTTCTCTGTCCACAGGATGTGCCAGGCAAGAAGAGGGTTGCCCTTTCCTTCTCCAGGGGATCTTCCCCACCCAGGGATTGAACCCATGCCTCCTGCATTGGCAGGGGGATTCTTTATATACTTCAAGGCAATTAAAATTTTCCTGTTAAGTTGTGAAGTAGTCAGTACGCAGCAGTAGGGTTTTTAACAGAGCCACTAGGATTACTCCTGCAACCGTTACCTTTGGCTGGTAAGGAGACAATGAACCCAAATGGATTCAGACAGTTTATTACATGTATAGACCATGAAAGCAAGATCAGAATGGTGTTTGCTCCCCATGGTCCTAGTCCCAGATAAAGCTTTGAACCAAAGAAGCAATATGAGAGAAAGTGCAAGCTGGATCTTTTCCACTGAGAAAACACCACCAAGCTACAGTGAGTTTTTCAGACCTATACAGAATCTGACAGCTATAGCCTAGGATCAGTGAGGCTGTAGCAAGATCGATGAGAAACTGCCCCATGGCAGCTTCTCATCAGACTGCTTACCTGCACTGACTGCAGCAGAAATTGACAGATGCTGGGCCAAGACTCTGGGAAGACTGTGGTCCAGCCTTGACCACGTAGCCCCAATGGAGACATGCAAGGTCATCAGGACACTCCTGCTTTAGATGTGCCCTTTCACCCCTGGATTGACCCCATTGTTCTTTGGTTCCTATAACAGGTAGCCCAGCCTCCCTCGGGTTTGTTTAAAAACACTTTTTATTATAAAGTCCATTGATAAATTATTTATATATAAACTTGCTAGTCTTAAAATATTATAACATTTGATACTAATATCAAATAAATGTGAACTTCATTACCTAGATAGTTCAATATTGAGACAATAAAAATTGTCTAAAAATGAAGTAATTTGAGTTGCAAACCCCAAGGCTGCTGTGAAATGCTAGTACTGAAGAACTCTAATAAGAGAACATACATAAGTAATGTTGAGTACATTCCAGACATGAGGACTAGAATCTTAAATCTACTGTCAATTCTTTAAATTATATAGAATGGATGAAAAAAATGAGGCAAAATGATTAGATAAAAGGGGTCAAAAGATCAAATACAATAAATCTATGCTGCTCAGAGCCCTAATCAAGAAGAAACTTGGCAATGGCCAGGGAACAGTAAAATCAATGTTTTCTACGATCCACTGCATCATTTATGCTTAATTCAATATGAACAATTTGAACTTGTCGTTCCCTAGCCAAGGGATTATAAAGGAAGATTGTGCATACAGTGAGAGCAGTTCCAAACAGCTGTTCAAACAAATGTAATTTCTGAAAATGTTCTTGATGTTCTTTGGTCTGATGTTTAGTTTAAAAGGAACTCAGGTGAGGATTCCATTTGCAGTGGAATTTAGGAAGATTGAACTTGTGATGAAAAAGCAAATGAACCTGGGAAGCTGTCCCATTTTGTTGCCACCTGAGGTTGGCCTTTTCAGCTTTGTTGGCAAAATACAAGCACACGGCCATGGCTGGTTAGTGATGGATTCAGCTCTATAGAAGAAATATAGAGTAAGAAAGAATTTTGGTAGGAAAAAAAAGAAACAAGGGAGACTAAGAAAGCAGGCCAAATGGAGGAATTGGCATCTCTTCAGCCAGTTAACACACCACCTCCTGCTTTTGAGGACACAAACTGTAATCCAGTGACAATCATCAATAATTGTTAAAGATCTAGAAAAGTGATGCCACTGTGGTGGTGGAGGGTCACACCGGAAAGAGATAGGAGGAACTATAGGCAACAGAGGATGATTGGTTTAAATAAAAAATATTCAGGGGATGGGGAGCAGGGAAGGATGCTAGATTGCTTAAAGTGTTAGTCATTCAGTCAAGTCCTACTCTTTGTGACCCCATGGACTATAGCCCACCAGGCTCCAATGTCCATGGAATTTTCCAGGCAAGAATAACAGAGTGGGTTGCCATTTCCTTCTCCAGGGGATATTCCTGACCCAGGGATCAAACATGGGTCTCTTGCATTGCAGGCAGATTCTTTACCATCCTAGTTACCAGGGAAGCCCTAGATTATATGAGCAGATATCTTTCTTTTAATGAAATAATTTATGTGCTCATTCCTTCCTTATTGACTTTTAAAAGGTATATGAATAAATTTGTCCTTAAAAAAAATCTCTTAGGGATTTCCCTGGTAGTCAAGTAGCAAAGACTCCATGCTCACACTGCAGGGGGCTCAGGTTTGATCCCTGGCCAGAGAACTAGATCCTACACAGTGCAACTGAGAGCTTGCATGCAACAAATAAAACCCAGTGCAGCCAAATGAATAAATAAATATGTGTTTTTTTTTTAAGCTCTTAAACTAAAATTATAGGAAATGAATTCTTCTACTCTATTGATTTTTAGAACTCAAGTAATATATGTGTTCACATCTCTGGTGAATGGGCATAGGTGCATCCAGGTCTAAATATTCCCAGTCATGATGGGTCTCATTTCCTCCAAGAAGGCTCGCACATTAAGCTATACCTTCCAAGCTATCAAATTAGCATTACTGTTTAGAAGCACTGAGTGATGACAAGCCATCATCTATGTCATGCTTCAGAATCAAAATTATCCAGCAGAGCAAGATCTAAGTTTAGGTTGTTAATTTTCAAATTGGTTTGCAAACTGTGAGCTTTGTTTTTGTTCATTGCCCTTGTGGTTGGTATACATTCAGATCTCCATCAATTCTGGTGAGTGAAAAGGACACATATGTGTTTATGATCGAGCACTTCTACACAAATTGCATGGTGAATTCCTTGGGGACAGGGTCTGTTACAGCATTTCATTGCATCTCGTAGTATTCAACATAACATGCTGAATATATACATTTAATAATGAGGAAAGAGAAGAGCCAAACAGATACGTATTTGTTGAACATGTGCTATGTGACATATACTCTGCAGGTCATAAAATGGCAAAATAGAAGAGTGGAAAGTTTTATATCGTGATAGTAGGTGCCCATGCACTAGCAGTTATTTATCTTTGAGTCTAATTACCTTGACTGAATAAGAGAATAGTACTGACCTCACAAATAATGGTCAAATGAAAACAGCATGTATTCTATGTAGTATAAACTCTAATATGCTATGCAAATAAGGAGAGTTCTTATAATACTATAGAGATGAGATGTGGTCCACTGGGAAGAAAACTTTACCATATATTTGAAGACATGAGAGCTGATTCTTGATACAGCAAAAAATATGCAGTGATAAGTCATATAACAAGGAGATCATTTAATGTATATAAGTAAAGCAAAAGCAAAGTACAATCTAAACTAGTTTCTTTACAAATGTATTTTCATTTTGAAACATTCTTTTCTACCTTGTGCCCAAGGAAAGGAGATATCTCTCAATTCATAGCACCTAAGCCAGACCTCACATTTCTCTGTGTACCGTAACCAGTTCTTACAATCTGATGCCTAATAAGTATTTGTTAGGTACCAGTTTTGTAGGACACACTGTGTGGAATCAGAGAAAGATAACACGTAGTCTTGTTCCTTACCTTAAGGACGTTTTTGGGGAGAGATGGAAAAGAAAGTGACACAGACATTAGAAATAAAGAATGCAACACCATTAAGGAAAATGATTGGTGTAGGCACAGACTAGAGGATATGAGGAGAGTTATGTGCTGGAAATGTGACTTCAGCAGGAATTACTCAGCTAGAAAAATAGATTTAGTGGAATACTTCTAACATCAGTAAATATGAACCGTGCAACACATGAGATGTACTTTTGTTTCTGAGGAGACTGGTCTGGATTTTAGCAGTGATGGCAAACCCAACTCAAAATGTCCTAGTGGGATTCTTTTTTTGCTCAGTAAAATGAAATTCACAAAATAGAACTGGCTTCATCCCAAAGGATGGTGCTTGAAGAAGCAGACGACAGTGGTTAAGGCTGTCCTCCTGGAATCGCGTTTCTAAGGTTCCAACCCCTAGTTCTGTCTCTTGATGACTGTATGTCTCTTCAGTTCAGTTCAGTTCAGTTCAGTCACTCAGTTGTGTCCAACTCTTTGCAACCCCATGGACTGCAGCATGCCAGGCCTCCCTGTCCATCACTAATTCCTAGAGTTTACTCAAACTCATGTCCATTGAGTTGGTACTACTGTCCAGCCATATCATCCTCTGTCATCCCCTTCTCCTCCTGCCTGCAATCTTTCCCAGCATCAAGGTCTTTTCAAATGAGTCAGTTCTTCACATCAGGTGGCCAAAGTACTGGAGTTTCAGCTTCAGCATCAGTACTAACAATGAATATTCAGCACTGATTTCCTTTAGGATGGGCTGGTTGAATCTCCTTGCAGTCCAAGGGACTCTCAAGAGTCTTCTCCAACACCACAGTTCAAAAGCATCAATTATTTGGCGCTCAGCTTTCTTTCTAGTCCAACTCTCGCATCCATACATGACTACTGGAAAAACCATAGCTTTGACTAGACGGATCTTTGCTGATAAAGTAATGTCTCTGCTTTTTAATATGCTGTCTAGGTTGGTCAAACTTTTCTTCTAAGGAGGAGCAAGCATCTTTTAATTTAATGCCAAGTGTGTCTCTTGGCACCCTTTAAAAATTGTGCACCTGTTTCCTCAGCTGTAAAACAGGAATAGGATTGTTGCAACCAACACAAAGTATTCCCCCATGTCTAGCGATTCCTGATTCGGGAAGATCCCTTGCAGGAGGGCATGGCAACCCACTCTAGTATTCTTGGAGGGAGAATTCCATGGACAGAGGAGCTTGGCACGCTGCAGTCCAAGGGGTCACAGAAAGTCAGACACCACTGAAGCAACTTAATATGAGCCTGAGTGCTTAGAACAATGCCCATGACATCATAAATGCTCCATGAGTGTTAACTTTAGTTGTTAGGATCCAGTCTCTCAAGATTTTTCCATGTCTCAAGAACAAAGAGGTGTCTAAAAGCTCCCAGATGAGGACCAATGGAAAGAGAGTGTCCTTTTCCAGGTCATGGCTCTGATTGGTCATCCTTAAACAAATCACTATGGCCTGAAAAATACCATGTTCTGAACAGGCCTGAATTCTTTGCATGGACTATCCTTGGAATACTGTCGAGAAAATAACCCTTAGAGGAGGGGGTTGAGAGGTTTTCAAAGAACAAAATAGGAGTGCTGTGGACACATAAATGATGACTAAATCAGTTCAGTTCAGTCGCTCAGTCCTGTCTGTCTCTTTGTGACCCCATGGACTGCAGCACACCAGGCCTCCCTCTCTATCATCAACTCCCAGAGCTTGCTCAAATTCATGTCCATGAGTTGGTGATGCCATCCAACCATCTCATCCTCTGTCGTCCCTTCTCCTCCTGCCTGCAATCTTTCCCAGCATCAGAGTCTTTTCCAATGAGTCAGCTCTTCTCATCAGGTGGCCAAAGTATTGGAGTTTCAGCTTCAACATCAGTCCTTTCAATGAATATTCAGGACTGATTTCCTTTAGGATGGACTGATTTGATCTCCTTGCAGCCCGAGGGACTCTCAAGACTCTTCTCCAACACCATAGTTCAAAAGCATCAATTCTTTGGTGCTCTTCTTTCTTTATGGTGTAACTCTCACATCCATATATGACTACTGGAAAAACCATAGCTTTGACTAAATGGACCTTTCTTGGCAAAGTAAGTTTCTCCTCTTTAAAATACTATCTATGTTGGTCATAGTTTTTCTTCCAAGGAGCAAGGGTCTTTTAATTTCATGGCTGCACTCACCATCTGCCGTGATTTTGGAGCCCAAGAAAATAGTCTCTCGCTCTTTCCTTTGTTTACCTCTCGATTTGCCATGCAGTAATGGGATCAGACGCCATGATCTTTGTTTTTTGAATGTTAAGCCAGCTTTTTCACTCTCCTCTTTCATTTCATCAAGAGGCTCTTTATTTCTTCCTCGCTTTCTGCCATAAGGATGCTGTCATCTGCATATCTGAGGTTATTGATATTTCTCCTGGCAATCTTGATTCTATCTTGTGCTTCATCCAGCCCGGCATTTCTCATGATGTACTCTGCATATAAGTTAAATAAGCAGGGGACCAATATACAGCCTTGATGTACTCCTTTCCCTATTTGGAACCAGTCTGTTGTTCCATGTCCAGTTCTAACTGCTGCTTCTTGACCTGCATACAGATTTCTCAAGAGGCAGGTCAGGTGGTCTGGTATTCCCATCTCTTTCAGAATTTTCCACAGCTGGTTGTGATCTACACAAAGGCTTTCATGCAATTAATAAAGCAGAAGTAGATGCTTTTCTGGAACTCTCTTGCTTTTTCTATGATCCAATGGATGCTGGCAATGTGATCCCTGGTTCCTCTGCCTTTTTTAAATCCAGCTTGAATATCTGGAAGTTCACGGTTCATGTACTGTTTAAGCCTGGCTTGGAGAATTTTTTGAGTATCACTTTGCTAGCGTGTGAGATGAGTGCAATTGTGCAGTAATTTGAACATTCTTTGGCATTGCCTTTCTTTGGGATTGGAATGAAAACTGACCTTTTCCAGTCCTGTGGCCACTGCTGAGTTTTCCAAATTTGCTGGCATATTGAGTGCAGCACTTTCACAGCCTCATCTTTTAGGATGACTAAATACTAGGTAATAAATGCAATGAGTTACTTTTGCAAGCTTTAAAGGGAATAGTAAATATAAATTAATTAAATTAAACAGGAAAGTTGGAATCAGGTTGTGAAAGTATTTGATTTTGGGCATTGGAGAGAATAGGTGAGCAGGAGGAGACACTGAGGACAGAAGATCCAACTACAGCTGCCAGGCGCTGGAAAGATAAGGAATTTCTGGGATCAGTTTGAAACTCTCCAGGATCTGTTCTTGTCCACAGTGAATGACAAGAGCTTTATCTGATTTCAGATGCCCTTGATCTTCCAATATTAATATTTGCCTTGTTTATATAATATGTATATATGTATGTGTGTGTATGTATATATATACACACACACACAAATATGTCATCTGCATATAAGGATGCAGATGACAGCATCCTTATGGCAGAAAGCGAGGAAGAAATAAAGAGCCTCTTGATGAAATGAAAGAGGAGAGTGAAAAAGCTGGCTTAAAGCTTAACATTCAAAAAACAAAGATCATGGCATCTGATCCCATGTGTTCCTATATTGGGTTCCTATATATATATAGGAACCCAAAATATATCTGTTTTTATACAGAGCATAATTTCATTGCAGTTAAGTGAAATCAAAGAGGTTTTTTCCTTACACTGTGAAGATTTAGATGTGCCTAAGCTCTGTTACTGTGTGTAAGAGTAATTTAGAGAATGGAAATTATTGCTCTTCCTTTAAAAATAAAATTGGATACAGGATGAATACATTTACCAGACCAAGCAGATGATGTACACATTATAGAAACCATTACGAAGATTTTAATTTGAAGTACCAGGTGGACCACTTTAATGCTGATAGAAACCTCTGGCTAATTCTAGTTCAAATGATCATGAAACCTCACATGGCTCACATTTCTCATTTTACTCAAGTACACGTTTCTGTGGCATTTAATAAAAATAAGAAAAAAATAATGGACCAAGTAATGTTTTTCTTAGCTTCAAAACTCTGTTACATGATGTGTTAATATAAATGGAAAGTTGGTTCTTTTGTACTTTCATTCAACAAACATTCTTCGAATTTCTTCAAACCATATGCTCCTGCATTGTTTTGTTAATCCATTAACTTGTATAATGATCACAGTAACTGTGCAATAAGTACATTAACCTCACTTTCTCCTCCCTCCATATATGTATCCATACATAACTTGTAGTAAGAAATATTAAATAATCTGCTGCTTCTGCTGCTCAGTCGCTTCAGTCATGCCCAACTCTTTCTGACCCTAGGGACTGTAGCCCTCCAGCTCCTCTGTCTTCCATTATCTCCTAGAGTTTGTTCAAATTCATATCCATTGAGTCGGTGATGCTATCTAACCATTTCATCCTCTTCCAACCCCTTCTCCTTTTGCCTTTAGTCTTTCTCAATGACTTTCCAATGAGTCAGCTCTTGGCATCAGGTGGCCAAAGTATTGGAGCTCCAGCTTCAGCAACAATCCTTCCAATGAAAATTAAGACTTGTTTGAGCTCTTGCAGCCCAAGGGACTCTCAAGGGTCTTCTCTAGGGTCTTCTCCAGTTTGAAAGCATTTATTACCAGGAAGCAATGTTCCCATTGAGGGGATGATGAGGTTCAGAATCTATCTTAATTCATTTGAAGTGTCTTGTAGCTCAATAATCTGAGGGACTTGGATTCAAATTCTGTCCCAATGACTCATTACTTCACTTCTCTTAGTCTTTGTTTAAAATGATGAAAACAGTAGTACCCATCTTATAGAATGGGGATTAAAGGAGTCAGAGTTGTAAATTGCAACAGCACCTCACCAGCTCCTTAGGAAGGACTCAGTAAGTGATATCTGTTGTTAGTTATTAATCTTCCAAGAGAAACCTGAGTCCCCTCTGCAGTGCTCATTTCAAATGGCCATTCTGCCTTAAGTTATACACTTAAGGCAGAAGATAATTCATTAGCTCCCAATCCAGCCCATTTCATCTTTAAACAGCTCTCTGGAATGGTTGGAAAACTATTCCTTGTAAAGAATAAAATCCTTCTTCGTGTACCTTCTTCACGTTGATTTTTGTTCTGTCCCTTAGGACTTCGTTGTATGTTCCGCATTCTTCTTTCATTTGATAGCCTCCCAAATACATGAAGACAACTTTCAAGTTTCCCATTGAATTTGTTTTGCTCTAAGCTAATAAGCAGCCCAAGAATGCATGGGGTTGTTAGGTTGATTAGTCTTTTGTTATTGTTTATTTTGATTTGTTTCTTTTCCAAGTGCATATTAAAAGGTAATAAAATGTACTAACACAAACAAATACACAAACAGAAAATTCAGCTTCAGCCTTAATGTTACTCTAAAATCTCTGGTTTTGGCTTTATCCTGGGCCTTTGGAACACAGAGAAGCAAGATCCCTGTTTCAATGTAATGCTTGCAGCTGCTGCTGCTAAGTCGCTTCAGTCGTGTCCGACTCTGTGCGACCCCATAGAAGGCAGCTCACCCGGCTCCCCATCCCTGGGATTCTCCAGGTAAGACCACTGGAGTGGGTTGCCATGTCCTTCTCCAGTACATGAAAGTGAAAAGTCAAAGTGAAGTCGCTCAGTTGTGTCCGACTCTTAGAGACCCCATGGACTGCAGCCTACCAGGCTCCTCTGTCCATGGGATTTTCCAGGCAAGAGTACTGGAGTGGGATGCCATTGCCTTCTCTGAATGTAATCCCTAAAATTCCTAATTTCTGTGTAATCAACCATTATGAGATATTTTATGATACTCTCAAATCCAATCAGCACACTCAGTTCAGAAATTGAACAAGGCATGCCATTCAGCTCTTCTGTGTATTTACCTCTGAATATTCACTTTCAAATATAGGTAAGCATTCTGAATGTAACTCAGATCATAAGTCTTTTTCTTTCTTTATGGGCTGAAAATTTTGTCAATGATGTGCAGTGTTTATTTATTATTGTGCAAATAAAACTATGATTATGAAAGATGTTAATTTTATGCACAAAACATTAATGAAAGTCTTTTTTTGAAGGCATTTAAAATAGTTAAACAGGAAAACATATTGATAGCTAATATAAATGTTTACAATAAGTAAGGGACTCTGCTGTATCAGTGTTTCTCATGCTTTAATCTGCTGACAAATCAGCTGCAAATCTTATAAAAATTCAGATTCTGGTTCAGTTGGTGGACCCTAAGGTTCTGTTACTTCTATCAAGTTTCCAAGTGATGCCTATTTTGAAGAATATTAAATCCTGTTTGGGACAATGAATGCTTATAAAAATAAATATATATACATAGCAGAAAAACAGGATGAAATATCATAATTTTAAGAGCATTCTTTTAATATTAAAGCCAATGAGATCACTTTTGTTTGAAAATTTCAAGTTTATGATGATCACATAGGCATGTTCCAGACAAAGTACTAGTCTATTACCTTTTTAAACAAATAAATTAGTGGTTTTGTGTTACAGTATAAGACTTTTGAAACTTGACTAATAGATTTTTCACAGTAAATTTCAATAAAAATTTGTCATGTGTGCATGCTCAGTTATATCTGACTCTTTGTGACACTATGGACTGTATGTAGCCTACCAAACTCCTCTGTCTATGGGATTATCCTGGTGAGAGTACTGGAGTGGGTCACCATTTCCTCCTCCAGGGGATCTTCCCAACCCAGGGATCAAACTCATGTCTCCTGCACTGGCTGATAGATTCTTTACCACTAAGCCACCTGGGAAGTCCCACTAATAATTATTTTTTTTATAAAATTATATATTTATTCTAGTGTCTCAGGTGTTCCATTTTGATGGTGATAATAGCTTGAACTTTATAGCATAGCCAGCAGAACAATGACTCTGCAGAAATGTCCGTGTCCTAATCCCTAGGGCTCATGCACATAGTATATTATATAGCTAAGTGGAATTGACTGACTGTAAAATAAGGAGATTGTTCTGCATTATCCAGGTGAACAGAATGTGATTACAGGAGTCCTTAAATGGAGAAGAAAGAGGCAGAAGTGTCAGAGTGATAGGACTTAGGAGAAGCTTCAACTCATTGCTGACTTTGAAGATGAAGGAAGGGCCATGAGCCAAGGACTACGAGCAGCCTTTAGGGGAAGGAAAAAAAGGAAAACAGATTCCTCCCTAGAGTCTCTAAAAAGACCTGCAGATGCCTTGGTATTACCCATCAAGACCTATTTCAAATTTTTCAACTCCAGAAGTATAAGAAATGAATCCAGGTGGTGTTAGCCACTACATTTGCTGTCCTTTATTCCAGTAATAATAGCAAACTAATATGCTCATCTTTGGCCAAAAAATTATTCTAATCCTTAGCCATGCAGCACACATCTAAAACATGTGTCTCTTAACATTCATAGTCTCAAAAATACATTCTCTGTGCAAGGTACCACTCAATGCCCCAAAGCTCAAGAAACAATGAGTGGCATACACCCTTCAAAATATAGTCCAGTGAAGTTATCCTCACAATTAGTCATAAATTTTATCAGCAACAAAGTGGATAGAAAATGGCCATGACTTTGTCTGACACTAAGGTATAAATGTCCTTCATTTTACCCACAAGTGTGACTAGGATATGTCAAGTGAGAATAAGCATGATGCATCTTCCCAAAGCATTTTATAGCATTTATATGTTCAAGTGACTATGTGATGAAGAAGAAACAGGACCATAGATTTGAATGGGAAATGAAGGAAACATTGGCAGGCTGTAGAGTCTCCTCACATACCTCTCCTCTTCTCTAGGATGGTCATTTCACACTTCTCAACTCTTAAGGTTAGGTGTAAACACTTAAGCAACTTACTTCTTTTGAAGGAGTTCAGAGATTGTCATTCCAAAATACGCCATTTTGGCACACTGGTTATTTTGAATTAAAGGCACTTGAGAAACAGAAGAGTACTCTGACCTTCCTTTTCCTTCTTAGCAGCAGGAGATACAACTCTCATGTGAAAGATGCTCTCCCCGACTGGGAGGTACAGTGACTTTTTTATCTTTAAGGACAAAAAGTTGAAAGAATTCTGTACCAACAGACCTTGTTAAAATAATTCTCATCTTCTCTTAGCCTCCACACATAGTTTGGTCATTTCTTCACAGTCGCCTCTCTCTTTACATCCTATTATAAAAACAACTAGATTTTCTCATTTCTTTAGGTTATTTCCTTATGCTATTGTTCAGTCGCTCAGTCGTGTCCAACTCTTTGCAACCCCATGGCCTGCAGCACGTCAGGCTTCCCTGTCCTTCACCATCTCCTGGAGTTTGCTCAAACTCATGTCCATTGAGTTGGTGATGCCATCCAACCATCTCATCCTCTGTCGTCCCCTTCTCCTGCCCTCAATCCTTTCCAGCATCAGGGTCTTTTCAAATGAGTCAGCTCTTCACATCACATGGCCAAGTATTGGAGTTTCAGCTTCAACATCAGTCCTTCCACTGAACACTCAGGATTGATCTCCTTTAGGATGGACTAGTTTGATCTCCTTGTGGTCCAAGGGACTCTCAAGAGTCTTCTCCAACACCACAGTTCAAAAGCATCAATTCTTCGGCACTTAGCCTTTTTTTACAGTCCAGCTCTCAGTAAGGTCACTCAAATCATGTAAAACTTATATTAAATGAATTTGTATGCTATACTCGTGTTAGTTCATCTTTGTCAGTTTAATTTTCAGACACAGTCAGGGTCCCTAAGAAGACTGGAGGAAACTTTTCTTGTCTTCACTTTGGTTAGAGGCTCAGCTTTTACTAAGCTTATTAAAGATTATCAACAAATTCTTAAAATTTCAGTTTGATTAGGTAATACATAGACTTATTTTTAGAAAATAATTTTTAATAAGTCTTATGACGATCCACTGTCTTAATCAAGAATTGTATGAGCAGTCCTGGGATATTCAGAAGCACTGGTCCATATGAGATTTAACATATTTGCCAGACAGGTTGGGGTTTCCTAGGTGGCTCAGTGGCAAAGAATCTGCCTGTCAATGCAGGAGATGAGGGTTCTATCCCTGGGTAGAGAAGATACTCTGGAGGAGGAATTGGGAACCTATTCCAGTATTCTTGCCTAGAAAATCCCTTGGACAGAGAAGCTGGGGGGCTACAGTTCATGGGATGGCAAAAGAGTCTGGCATAACTGACCATGTGCACATGAACCAAGCAGGTTAGTCTCCAAGAATCCAAACATTAAAAACCATCATTTTCATAACTTTTTTGGAGGAGTTCTCAGATGAAAGCCTTTTGTCAAACACTTGCCAATGAGTTTAATTTGCCTCTCAAAAAAAAAAAAAAGTGGGCCAACCTGATCAGTAAGTCAGTTTAGTCACTCAGTCATGTCTGACTCTTTGTGACCCCACGGACTGCAGCACACCAGGCCTCCCTGTCCATCACCAACTCCCACAGTTTACTCAAACTCATGTCCATTGAGTTGGTGATGCCATCCAACTATCTCATCCTTTGTGGTCCCCTTCTCCTTCCACCTTCAATCTTTCCCAGCATCAGGGTCTTTTCAAATAAGTCAGTTCTTTGCATCAGGTATTGGAATTTCAGCTTCAGCATCAGTCCTTCCAATGAATATTCATGACTAATTTCCTTTAGGATGGACTGGTTGGATCTCCTTACAGTCCAAGGGACTCTCAAGAGTCTTCTCCAACACCACAGTTTAAAAGCATCAATTCTTCGGTGCTCAGCTTTCTTTTTTTTTTTTTTAATTTTATTTTATTTTTAAACTTTACATAACTGTATTAGATTTGCCAAATATCAAAATGAATCCGCCACAGGTACACATGTGTTCCCCATCCCGAACCCTCCTCCCTCCCCCCTCCCCATTCCATCCCTCTGGGTCGTCCCAGTGCACCAGCCCCAAGCATCCAGTATCGTGCATCGAACCTGGACTGGCAACTCATTTCATACATGATATTTTACATGTTTCAATGCCATTCTCCCAAATCTTCCCACCCTCTCCCTCTCCCACAGAGTCCATAAGACTGTTCTATACATCAGTGTCTCTTTATAGTCCAACTCTCACATCCATACATGACTACTAGCCTTGACGAGATGGACCTTTGTTGGTAAAGTAATATCTTTGCTTTTTAATATACTGTCTCAATGAATTTGAGTTGCTCTGCATCTGACTTTCTTCATGAGACCTCGTTTCCTGATGATCCCTTTTGTCCCCAGTAGTAGTTCCTCATACTGACTTCATTTCATAGTGCAAGACCTAGTACATGTCTGACTTGCATTCTGACACCTTCTCCTCTGAGACTGAGAATGTGATTTGGCTTTGATTTCTGCCTTTGTCTTTCCTTCCATCCTCTCCTTCTTCCTTCATTGATTCAGTATCTATCAAAACTACCCAGCAACCAGGCACTGGCCCAATACTGTTCCAGAGTGAATGCAGTGCACATCCTTTAAGCTTCCTAAGCTGTCTTTTGCCTCGTGTGGATCTCTATTCAGCTCTGAATTTACTGAGGGACAGTGTTTTATTATATAGATTTAATGACAATTGTTAACATTCTTTTAAAGAGGCTCCCAGGTTTATTGCTGGATGGCTTGCTAATGTTTGTTGGTACAGTATGGAAGAGTCCATCAGGCCTTCTGTAACAGTCTTTTATTGATAAAAGAAAAACAATCACTTTGAACTAATCTCACTTTAATTCCTATTGTGGTTACCTTTGTGACTCAAACAAAGGAACACAAACTCTAATGCTATATTATAGAAACGCCTGATGTAAATGCTACAAGGAAAATAGGAAAAACTGAATGTAATTAAACCTAAAACTAGGACCAGAACAACATCTTAACCCTTGAATCTGAAGAACAAGATGGGCTCTTGTGAACTTCCACCAGGCTGAATGTGTTTAGCTAATAATAATTATGATTGAACAGATGACTCAATTATGCCATATGCCATTTTATTGGTCCCCAGAGTGTATTTGTGAATACACAGAGATAAATGTAATTCATTATTATGTTAATCAAGACCAAAGGTCTTGTGGCAGACAGGTAGGAAAATGATAGTGGCTAATGAAACGTTTGCTTTTCTGTGTTCAACATCATGAGAGGATAGCATTCTTAATGCCCAAATGAGTCAACAGTGACCACAGTGCTAATATATGAGGTTTTCTAGAACAAAAGTGTTTGATCAGGCAGAAATAATGTGGTATTATTTTTAGGGTTCTTTGGTGATTGATTTGTTGGACTTTAGTTCTCTCTCCTTTTACTTCAGTTACCTGATTAAGTGTTATAATAGAAATAATCTCCACTAATATTTAGAAAAAAAAAACAATATGCAAAGTACACAGGAGATTTACTTAATGGATCTCTTAAGGAAATTCTTCTAGATTAAGGCATTCTCTTTAGCTTTGTTTAACATTTCAAAATGCAAATCACTCTGTAGGTAAGATTTGATTGTAAGTTTTTGACCAAATTAATGTGAGTATAGCTTTAATCTTTTCAGTTAGAAAAGAAAATCATTTAAAGTTTAAAATTTTTTTTTTAAATTTTAACAGAATATAACAAAGACTTAGATTTATCTGAATGCCAGAGTAATACTGCTTTGTGCAGGAGACAATTCTGAGCTCTGGTTCATACTAAAGAAAATCCTGCTAGATTCTGTGTTCCACTGGAGCAGAAGATTCTGCTTTGTTTTATAATTTTTCACCTATTTACACTAAAACTCTTACAAGTGGGTGCTCAGTTAAATGTTTCCACTGAATGTGTCCCACCATTAGCAACTACAAATTTAAATTTATGACTATATGGTTTATTGGAAATATAAATGTTTACTTTGTTCTTAGCAATTAGTCAAGAATATACAAGCTGGTTCTAAACTAGCTCTTTATTGATAAATTTAAATCCATTTCTTCTTTATCTGCAGACACATGTGAAGATAATGAAGAACAGTCCCCTTTTTAGAAATAAGTAACACATTTTTCTTGAATTCATTATTGGATCTTTTATTGGTCATTTCTACTTCCAGTTTTAGAAGCTCTTATCTAGTGTTTTTCCAGTTTCTCTTTAATCCTTTAAGAAACATAAAGATAAAATTCACCCAAATTTTCAGGAAGTGAGGAGAGTAAGTGAGGGGGAGAGATATTTACAGTTACTCCTGTTCTATTGTATTATACCCCCTAAAAAAGAGATTCATCTCATATAGCTGAACAATTTAAGTTGTTGATAGAAATGGTTTTAAATTATGTGCTCTTAAAAAAAAGTTATTGGAGTATAGTTGCTTTACAGGGTTGTGTTAGTTTCTGCTGTAGAGCAGAGTATATCAGTTCTATGTATACATATATCCCCTGTTTTAGATTTTCCTCCCATTTAGGTCTCCATACAGCACTGAGTTAGAGTTCCTTGTGCTATATAGTAGGTTCCTATTTTACACATAGTAGTGTATTATACGGAGAAGGCAATGGCACCCCACTCCAGTACTCTTGCCTGGAAAATCCCATGGATGAAGGAGCCTGAAAGGCTGGAGTCCATGGGGTCACTGAGGGTTGGACACGACTGAGCGACTTCACTTTCACTTTTCACTTTCATGCATTGGAGAAGGAAATGGCAACCCACTCCAGTTTTCTTGCCTGGAGAATCCCAGGGATGGGGGAGCCTGGTGGGCTGCCGTCTATGGGGTCACACAGAGTCGGACATGGCTGAAGCTACTTAGCAGCAGCAGCAGCAGTGTATTATATGCCAATGCCATTTCATCCAACCTCTTCCTCTGATGGTATCCGTAAGTTTGTCCTTTACATCCAAGTCTCTATTTCTTCTTTGCAAATAAGTTTATCTGTACCATTTTTCTAGATTCCACATACAAACAATATTATATGATACTTTGTTCTCTTTCTGATTTACTTCACTCTATATGACATTCTCTAGGTCTATCCATGCCTCTGCAAATGGCATTATTTTTATTCCTCTTGATGGCTGAGCAAATAGGACTTAATTAAACTTAAAAAGCTTTTGCACAGCAAAGAAAGCCATAAACAAAACAAAACAAACAAAAAAAAGCCCTTAGAATGGGAGAAAATATTTGCACATGAAGAAATCAACAAAGTATTAATCTCCCAAATATACAAGCAGCTCACTCAGCTCAATACCAAAAAAAATTAAACAACCCAATGAAAACATGGGCAGAAGATCTAACAGGCATTTCTCAAGAAGATTTACAGATGGCCAAGAAATACGTATATTGCATATATTTTACTGTTTATTTTTTATTGAGCTATTCTACATTGTGCTATTGTTTTGGCCATATCATGGGGCATGTGAGGATTTTAGTTTTACAATCAGTGATCCAAACCCATGTGTGTTCTGTCTTAATCACTGGACCACCAGGGCAGTCCATACTTTGTGCAATTGTTATTCATATATGTCATTTTTCTCACCAGAATTTGGCCCCCTGGTGCCTCAAATGGTAAAGAATCTGCCTGCAATGCAGGAGACCCTGGTTCCATCCTTGGGTCGGAAAGATCCCCTGGAGAAGGGAATGGCTACCCACTCCAGTATTCTTGCCTGAAGAATTCTATGGACAGAGAAACCCGGTGGGCTACAGTTCATGGGGTTGCAAAGAGTTGAATACGACTGAAGTGACTTTGCACGCATGCACACAAGTTAGCATCAGGATGTCCTGTCCATCTTTGTATCACCCAATGACTAATGTAAAACCCATCCCACCTCACCAGAATCTCACAGAATCTTATTTTCTCTCAAGAGTAAGATGGCCAGAAGAGAAGGTATCCTCATATCCTGGACCTTCACTTTTGAATTTAAAACTTGCATTTAGAAAACACAGGATGGGTACTTTGCTCCTGTGGAATGGATTCATTGTGGCAGGATAACTGGAATGACTGAAAGAGAAAGGAACTTATCCATTAAGTGAATAATGCTTCTTTTAAAAGAGAACATTAGTGATCATTTGTACATAGGCATGGTGAAAATTGCTCATATACTATTTCAAAATTGTTTTACCAATGCAAACATTTCTTAAAGCTGAAAGATGACTCACCCTAAATAAATGTCGGATGTACCTTATCTGTTTTTTCTATGTAAGGGTCTCACTAGGTTATCCTAGGTTCTGTCCCTAAGAAGTCTGTGTCTAACCTTTCCAGGGACTTGAGAGCATATCACATTTTTTCCCGTTCAGTGGGTAGCTCTGAAATTGCCACTTTGGCTATTGTATACAATTTTCCATCCATCTATTCTCATTGTCAACCATCCTTATAAAGTGGCATTTGAACACTTCACTGAACATGAGAACTATTTTATGGAGGAAATGATTAATTGCCAGATATGATAAGAATGGAGACCAGCAGAGAAAAATCTGTTCATGGAATAGACTTTGGGGAGTGGAATTTGACAGATAAGTTAGTTTTTCTGTGCTTTAAGAGATGGAAGTTCTTGCAACTTCCACCTTCACCTTTCATCACTGGAACCTGTATGTCTCAGTCCTGCTTTTGGCTTCATAGCTTCTACCATGTTTAATTTAGGGACCATCATAGGGCAGTAAGGAAATACAAGAATGTTTCTAAAAATTCCACTTATCTTAATGGAATGAAGATGGAAGAACGTTCGTTGACAGTGATTACAAGGACTATAGCCTTAAAAATAAAATTAAGCTTAGTGTTTACAGTTAACTGAAGAAAAATAATAATTTATGTATCTTTTTTGTATTATTTATTTGAGTTAAAACATGTATCTTCTTCTGCCACAGATTGCAGTATAATTAATGTGGGTCTCTCAACATCAACACTAATTAGTTAGAAATGTAAATTTCCAGATCGCTTGATCCTAATTAGAAAGTGATTCTCCCCCTAAAGTTTGCATGTAAATCATGTAAAAAATGCTATCTAATCAAATAACTTGAACATGTAAATGCATATATATGCTGTATCTTTGCACAGGTTACTTATTAATATACTGTTTTAGTTCATTAGATTTGCTATTCTACATATGTTTCTGTAGAGATTTCAAATAAATGCACAAGGCACTGAATTATCAAACTTGAAAAAAGTCTGAATGTTTAAGCCATGACAATGATTAGAAATTGGATTTAAAGAATGAAATGAAAGGTACATTTCTCTCTTGTCTCTTCATTTTTCACTCTCTTGCTGTGAACTCTTTCCCTGGCCTCTCTGTTACTCCCATCATCTTTCTACCAGGATCTGACTTCACCTCTCCTTTGTGTCTTGCTACGTTTTACCTGCTTTCCTGACCACTGCACCCACTCAGACTAGAAGACTCCACTTTCCAATTCTTCCATCCCAATGAATGGCTTTATAACTTGGATGATGTTATATAGGGGTCAGAGGAGAAACACATCTGCTATTCATCTTCTTGATCTTATTAGATCATCTTTTTCCTGGCCAGCTCCAAAGAAATTTAATTCCCTTTAAGTTCAGTTCAGTCGCTCAGTCGTGTCCGACTCTTTGTGACCCCATGGACTGCAGCACATCAGGTTTTCCTGTCCATCACCAACTCCCGGAGCTTGCTCAAACTCATGTCCATTGAGTCAGTGATACCATCCAACACCGAAATCTCTGTCTTTGTAAATGCAGATGACCTGAATCAGAATTAAAAGCAATTGAAGTATTTTTAGAAATTCTGAGCTCTAGTCAGATCAGAATATTATTTAGAGTTCCTTCAAATAGCTTCAGTTGGTACCTTAAAAAAATCCACTTTATGCTCTAGTGGCCTGTGATTGTATACATCAAGAGCATTTTAAAATGTTGATTGAGGTGATTTAATTTGAGCCATCTTTAGTGATTGATGTATCTTTAAGTGGTAGTGATCAATTGGTTCCTATTTTAAAATGATCCATAGCAGGAGGTTCAAACTTACCACCTACTGGGTCCTGATGTGTAAACTTACATAATGAAGCGTTCCAGGTTAGAAATGAATAGATGAAGACTGGAGAAGGCAATGGCATCCCACTCCAGTACTCTTGCCTGGAAAATCCCATGGACAGAGGAGCATGGTAGGCTACAGTCCATGGGGTCGCTAAGAGTCGGACGACTGAGCGACTTGACTTTCACTTTTCACTTTCATGCATTGGGGAAGGAAATGGCAACCCACTCCAGTGTTATTGCCTGGAGAATCTCAGGGACAGGGGAGCCTGGTGGGCTGCTGTCTATGGGGTTGCAGAGAGTCGGGCATGACTGAAGAGACTTAGCAGCAGCAGTAGCAGTGATCCAGTGAAGGATGCTCCATATATGTCTGTCAGTTGCCTCTCAGCCCTCTCTGAATAACATACAATAAATCCCCTACATGCAAACCTTCAAATTGAGAACTTTCAAAGATGTGAATGTGCGTTTGCACGTCCTTTCATGCAAGTTACTTCAAGCGTCTGGGGTACATCATCACACAAGAGCATCCTTTACAAGTGTTTGTGCTTTTGTGTACTTTATTGTACAGAACTGTACATAGCACAGCAGTAAGGTGTCTTTATGTCAAGTCCAGGATGTCCAGAAACAAGCATAAAAGCAGCAGTGATGTAGCTAGTACTAGTATATTTTTCATGGTACTGTACTGTAAGAGGATGAGATGATTAGATGGCATCATGGACTCAAGGGACAGAATTTGAGCAAACTCCAAGAGATAGTGAAGGACAGGGAAGCCTGGCATGCTGCAGTCCGTGGAGTTACAAAACGTCAGACACAACTTAGAGACGGAACAATAATTGTAAGATTAAAAATGCTTTCTTTATCTTTTGTGTTTGTTTTTTATGTATTATTTGTGTGAAAAGTATTGTAAACCTACAGTACTATATAGCTGATTATGTTAGTTGGGTAACTAGGCTAACTGTTGGACTTATAAAGTTGGACTTCTGAGCACACTCTCAGAACAGAACTCGTTCATACATGCGCGACTTACTGCATGCATAGAATACATTTCAGCACCATAAATTCCAAATAAACATTGCTGAGAACAGGATTAAACTTGAACCTAAAAGACCTTAGGCTTGAATTTAGCTGCATCATAGGGCAAAATCCTTCGGGATTTTGCTGGTCCTGCTGTTAGTGCTGGGGTGTGGGATGGAGTGTGGGTTAAGGACAGGCCCAGTTCCATCTCTGGCATTTGGAATGATTTTGCAGCAGATTCTTGAGTGGCAAACAAGTCTGCAGAAATAATTTTGTCAAACTGAATAGGTCATCAGTCAATCAATCATACTTTAAATAATATATTTGTAGTTTTGATTAGCATGTCATTTGTGAATAATAATTTTGCCCATTGTTCAGAATTTTGCCTACTTTAAAAAAATGCATTGCTTAGCTTTATTTGTGACAGTCAATACTTCAGGGCAGGGGAACCTGCCCCTAGCGTACTCTAAAGTTACCAGAAAAATCATTAAACCAATGTTTAATTGCACCATTTGGACAAATTGCTTTTAGCCAAATCATTCGGAATCATTTTCCTGCACATCATTGTGCCCTTTCCTTTACACCCAGACCCCCATTTCCTCTCCAGGTCCTTTCCAGGAGACTCAGAAAGCACTCAGGTGATAGAGTGGCAGGCAGAAGCAGAGTAAGCAGAGCAGTCTATCTGAGTCTGGATTCTAAGCCTGTATACTCCAGCAATGCTGGAGGACTCTGCTTATGTGGAAAGACAGCTAGATAGACCATCCTGGTGACTCTTCTGGGCTAACAAGGCTCGAGTCCGCCTAGAAGTTGTCCTAATATAACTAGTGCACTGCAAGGACCCATCAGTGTCTCCTTAAATATTAAATCAGGTGGGAGGGGCCGAGGGATGAGGCAGGTGCAAACTGGCCTCGTGGATGTGATTTGACAGACTTGTCAAGGAAAGCCTTGTCTTCCCAGCTGAGGGGAGTACAGTCAGTAGGACACAGTCCACATTAAGCAACTGTGAAAGGCAGGGGACTAGGCCAAACTTAGGACCAATCTGACAAGCCATTTGCACTCCAGAATTCCTTGTGGGTTCAGCCAAGAAACCTTCAGAACCATGTTGCAGCTGGAACTTCATAACCTGATATCACAAAGCGTTGGGAAAAAGCAGAGTGACAGGGCCTGTTGGAGAAGGTGCTCATACATAGGAACATATTTGTTGCATCAGAAACAACACAAAATCAAAAAATCTTGAGGGGCCAGGAAAGTAGCATGAGTAATGGAAGTGTTGCAGGAAGAGGGATCCCTCCCAGGGCCTGGGAGTAGGCTCTTGTCTGACACACAGAAATGAATTCTCTGAGGAGAAACACATGCTGACAAAGAGACTGTATTGCAAAGGGGCGCTCAGGCAGAGAACAGCAGGGTAATGGAAACCAGAAGGACTGCTCTGCCATGTGCCCCCAGTCTCATGTTTTATGGTGATAGGGTTAGTTTCAGGGTTGTTTTTGGCCAATCATTCTGATTCAGGGGCCTTCCTGATAGTGCGTGCATTGCTCAGCCAAGGTGGATTCCAGCGAGGAGGATTCTGGGAGGTTGGTAGGACATATGGACTGGCATTTCCTCTCTCCTTTTGACATTTTCTGTATGGTTCAGATGGTAAAGAATCTGCCTGCAATGCAGGAAACCTGGGCTTGATCTCTGAGTTGGGAATATCCTCTGGAGAAGGGAACTGCTACCCACTCCAGTATTCTGGCCTGGAGAATTCCATGGACAGAAGAGCCTGGCGGGTTACGATCTATGGGGTCGCAAAGAGTCAGACATGACTGAGTGACTTTCGCTTTCACTTTTCATATCATTCTGGTAGGTGAAGCTCTGTCATTTCTGCATTCTTTACCAGGACCTCCTGTTGTAAGATAACTCATGCAAGTGGTTGCTCTCATGCCTGACCAGGGCGGGTGGTTTAGGTCGGTGGTTTCCCAAACAGAGGCATCCTAATTCTAAAATTCTAATCCAACAGAGAAGGGTACTGTCTGCAGTCAACTGGAGGCTCATACACCCTGCAAGGGTCTCACCAAACTCAATTCTATCCTACTGCTGCATCAGGACCATGTGATTTTTTTGTAGACACACCTTCTTTACTAAAGGAGATGTCACAATTTTATCAATATGAACTTTTAAAAATTCTTATAAGTGTATAAATTATGAGAAAGGGATCAACTTGTAGTCTTCTAACACTTTCCATCCTATAGGTGGTTTGGGGGAAAGGTAAGCTCATGGACTATGAAGCACAGATGTCCCCTTATTTTGCACAGGGAAAGAGATGATCATTGGTTGAGCAGGTTCAAGAAACCAAGCAGTCTGACTAGCATCTGTAATACTTGCTTCTTTCCCTTTTTGCTGCTTGTTCTCTGCAGTGCTCTAGATCACTTTGGGAAAGCATTTGTGCAGCAAAGTCAGCATGGGATGAGTTATTTAAAGACTTTTAATCCGATTACTGGCAAAAGTTGTATTTCCATCTCGCCTTTAGATAGGGTATAAATTTAGAAATCCAATATGTCGAAGGCAATTAAATACCATTTTAAGTACAGAAAAGAGCTGTTCCAAGGGGAATACTGAATTTCCTTAGGTTCCCCATGAAATCAAGAGCAAAGGAATGAGCAATGGGGAATGGACTTTCTTTACCAGTGAAAGCCAAGAAGTCTGTTTGCCTGAACCATGGGAAGTGAAGTGAAGTGAAGTGAAGTCACTCAGTCGTGTCCGACTCTTTGCGACCCAATGGACTGTAGCTTACCAGGCTCCTCAGTCCATGGGATTTTCCAGGCAAGAGTACTGGAGTAGGTTGCCATTTCCTTCTCCAGGGGATCTTCCTGACCCAGGGATCGAACCCAGGGTCTCCTGCATTGTAGGCAGACGCTTTACCATCTGAGCTACCAGGGAAGAACCATGGGAAGGTTTCCTAAAAGTGGATTTTCTACCTATGTAAGAACCTGGCCCTGGTACAGGTAGGCCAATTTGTATCTTTTATCAAACTCTAAGCCTCTATGTTTCTGCCAGAGTTATACCTCTGAAAGAGACTTGTGAAGGAATTTATACTGTTGGATGTTTCCTAGACCGGCATACATTCTAAACCTACTCTCTGTGAGCTTGAGAGCTTTGTAGAAAAACATGTCTGACATCCCATGAATGCATTTCAGTGGACAAAAATCTGAACTCTTTTTCTCAACCACAATAACCACATGCAATCACTTCTGTCCATTGTGAGGGTTCTTGTGAAATGCTCAGTTTCTCAACCATTCAGGCATTCCTTGCTGCTGCTGCTGCTGCTGCTACTAAGTCGTTTCAGTCGTGTCCGACTCTGTGCGACCCCATAGACGGCAGCCTACCAGGCTCCCCCGTCCCTGGGATTCTCCAGGCAAGAATCCTGGAGTGGGTCGCCATTTCCTCCTCCAATGCATGAAAGTGAAAAGTGAAAGTGAAGTTGCTCAGTCGTTAAGCACAAAATAACTGCACTCTTAAGAAGCAATCAGCAGGCTTATTAAGGCTCACCTGCAATTGAAGGCACCATGTTGTTTGTTAATTTGCATTGCAAATAAGGTGGCCTGAACCAGTCCCTTTAATGGCTTGAGGGCTTTGTGATACAGGAAAGAGTCTGCCCTACCTGTGTGCTATCACACAATACTCAACTGCAAAAGCAAAAAAAGAACACATACACAAATTTCCCAAAAGTACCATTTCCCCAAAACATTTTCACCTCAAACATGTGCAGAAGATTTATGCCCACTTGACAAATCCTGTTTTCCCTTTCTCCATCTGTGATTTATGGGAATTTGTGCAGTTTCTTTTATTTCCTTTCTTTTCTGTGGGTGGCATGGATGTCTGTTAAATTTTGCAGATATTTAATCAGCAGGGTTAAGAAAATGAGCATTTGGGCTTACTTTTGGGATAAAGAGACTACTTAAGTAAAAGCATTAATAGAAAGATGGAAATTGTTTAATTCTCTTATTTCAAGTATTCTTTGTCATGTTTACGACCCCAGGTGTGAGGCTTCTTCTGTTCCCCATTGTGAAGCTGATGAGGGGTTATGAAAAGTTAATAGTCGAGGCTGCGGGAGTTGTTCCTATGATTTTCTAGTTAAAATGCTATTTAGCAGTAAATTGGGTATATAAACAGATATGTGTCTTTTTCCCTAATAAAACATACAAATGGAGAGAAAAACATATCATCAAAAAAATTAAAACTTGAAGTCTGAAAGATATGTCCAGATGGTATCTAAACAATTCGAATCAGCTAGATATCTGGAATTTTCTATAATAGTGAAAGACTTTGCATTTGGTTTAAGCAAAACATTAATCACCAATCTATTTGGCTTTGCTTTAATCTCAATAGGCCTTTTCCTGCCTGAAATAGCCTCCACTTTTTCTAAATGTCTCTAAACGGGCGATTGATGTCTCTGTGCCTTTCAATCAGATTTTTCTAGACCAATCAATTAGCAAAGCATTTATCAGATTATCATCCATGTGGGAATCCTATGCTGGACTCTGTGACTCTGAAATTGAAAACAGGGATAAAACAGTGCCCTTCACATTCTTTTAGAGGAGCAATTAATTTAAATAAAGCAAATAACCCTAAGCCACTGGGTCCAAAAATAACTGAATTATATAGTATAAATTCATTTGCTTGTTGACTATAGTCTTTTGTTCAACAAATACTGATTGAGTTCTTACTATTAATATGTGGCAGCCACTCTTCCAGCCTCCTCGAGTACAGAGATGACCAAACCTGTCATAGTTAATGCCCCCAGTGAGTCATTCGATCAATGAAAATTCGGAAAAGTATGAGCTGAAGAAATGAGAAGCGTCTCCTTGATGGAGTTGGGGCATATTTTGAGCAATGAGAGATGGCATTTTCTGAGTTGAATTGTGTCCCTCCAAAAGATGGATTAAAGTCCCAACCTCCTGTTACCTGTGAATGTGATCTTATTTAGAAACAGGATCTTTGCACACACAGGCAAGCTAAGGTGAGGTCGTCCTGAATTGAGATCTTAATCCAATAGAAATGATGTCCTTGTAAGAAGAGATGAAATCCAGACTCAGATACAGAGAGAAAACAGCCATGTGAAGGCAGAGGCAGAGTTTGAATTGATGGGTCTACAAGCCAAGGAGAATTGCTGGTAACACCAGGAGCTAAGAGACAGCCATGGGATAGGTTCTACCTGAGAGACTTCAGAGAGAGTCTGGCACTGCCAACATGCCTGGATTTCTGACTTCTGGCCTCCAGAACTGCAAGAGAATTTCTGTTATTTAAAGCCATCTAATTTGAGCTGTTTTGTTATGGCACCACCAGGAAATTTATACAAGAAACAAAGACAGGACAGTGAGAAAGAAAGGTTCAACAAGCAAACAGAACAGAAACAGCAAAAGGGGAAATAAATAAGATCGCTGGAACTACAGGTTCAATTCAAGTGGGCAATATATTCTAGAGACTATTGGCATTTAGATTAAGAAAGTGATTGCATGACAAACGGAAAAATTTAGACTTAGACAGTAAAAAATCATTGAGGAATTGGGAGATTGGGATTGACATAAGCACACTACTGTATATAAAATAGATAACTATTAAGAACCTACCCTATAGCACAGGGAACTCTACTCAGTACTCTGTAATGGCCTATGCGGGAAAAGACTCTAAAAAAGAGTAGATATATAGATACGTATAACTGATTCACTTTGCTATACACCTGAAACCAAGACAATATTGCAAATCAATTATACTAGTCATTTTGACAAATACCTGAACAACATCCACCGTCCTAATGAGAAAGAAAGAGTAAGCCACTGAAGACATGAAGAAGACATAATGGAAAAAAGAGGAGGCGCTAGCCGACTTTGGTAATGAGTGATTTCATGTAACCTATAAATTTAACAGTTTTGAGTATATATTTAAATTCTAGCCTTGGTATTTAGAATTTCTCTGTCAGGTGGGTAGGTGGTACTTCAAAACTCTGATTTCAGACTGACAAAATAAAGGGGGGAAGTGCTAATTAATAGCTAATAGGTTATTCAGAATTAAAAAAAAAAAAAAAAAAAGAAGGATCACTACGGAAGGTGACTGCAGCCACTAAATTAAAAGCTGCTTGCTCCTTAGAAGAAGAGTTATCACAAAACTACACAGCATATTAAAAAGCAGAGACATCACTTTGCTGACAAAGGTCCATATAGTCAAAGCTCTGGTTTTCCTAGTACAGATGTGAGAGCTGGACCATAAAGAAGGCTGAACACTGAAAAATTGACACTTTTGAACTATGGTGTTAGAGAAGACTCTTGAAAGTCTCTTGGACGGCAAGGAGATCAAATCGGTCAATCCTAAAGTAAATCAACCCTGAATATTCATTGAAAGGTCTGATGCTAAAGCTGAAGCTCCAATACTCTGGCTACCTGGTACAAAGAGCCAACTTATTTGAAAAAGACCCTGATGCTGAGAAAGATTGAGGGCAGGAGGAGAAGGGGACGACAGAGGATGAGATGGTTGGATGGCACCACTGATTCAATGGACATGAATTTGAGCAAGCTCTGGGACATGGTGAAGGACAGGGAGGCCTGGTGTGCTGCAGTCTAGGGGGTGGCAAAGAGTCAGACACAATTTAACAACTGAACAAGGTTATTCCGAAGATTTCACAATAACATATATTTCTGCTTTCTTATCTATTAGGCACTGCGTAAATGGTAAATAATTGCATGTGTGCTTCCCTTTTGGAGCCCACACAGTTTTAAAAGTTGGTGTGTTTTCCTAATGTTGCTTGTGACCTAGTTTTTTTGTGCCTGAAGTAATATGTCTGGTAAAACTCTTCTCTTGAAATATTACCACAGAAAAATCCCGCCCTTCCTTATTGTCTAAACATCTCTTTATTTTTATATTATATGCAAACACATAAACGTCCATTCTCCTAGTTGTTAGAAATAAAATTAAAGCCCATTAAGTTTACTTGGACTTATTCATTAGCATCAACTGAAACCGCAAATTTCAGGACAGAAGTGAAGTCTGGCATGCATAGTATAGGCTCTTTTGAGTTTCTGTTGAATCTTGCTAAAATTTGTGTCATGATTGAGAAAAAGTGCAGTCAGCATTTCTCTTGGGTAAAAAACAATCAGAATAAAAACATCTTGGGTGGGAGGGGAGCTTGTTTAGAAATTCTCCTTTCCCATAGAATACAGGAGATTGTATGCTCTGTTTCACATGCATTCTAAAATAATGAAAATTCTAAAATAATAGCCAACCCTTTACTAGGACTGTAGTGAAAAATAAAAGCTTAGTACATGTGGTAGTCTTGCCTGTAAGGCCTATATAAATATAAGTAAAATTTTACATATATCTGTACATATGTATATACACACATATGTGTAGAATCTTACATGAATCTTACAAGAAACATAATTTTTATATGACAATGCAAAAAATGTTGCTGAATCTTAATTTTTCGCATTCACACCTTTGAAAATTTGACCACAGTATATGGTAAAGCAATATGGAAGATCAACTTTCATTCAATCCAGTGTAGAGGAATTTAAACAAATCTCCATTGTCCATGAAGACAGGACTCCTCTGACCATTCTGCTATGAATGTCTGCCAGAAACCATATCTGTATTGTTGAGTGTGCTATACACATGTTTGTTCCCAAACAAAGATGCAGGAATCAGTTTAAAAACCAAGGCGGAACAGCTATTCAAGTCCTGAAGTGTGCATAACCATGTGTGTAAATGAATATGTGGGAAGCAGAGAAGTTTGGATGAATCTTAACTTGTGAGCAGTGAGTGCTCAGTCATGTCTGACTTTTGCAAACCCATGGACTGTAGCCCCCAGGCACCTCTGTCTATGGAATTTTTCAGGCAAGAATATTGGAGTGGGCAGCCATTCCCTTCTCCATGGGATCTTTCCCACCCTGGAATCGAACCTATGTCTCTTGTGAGTGAAAGTCGCTCAGTTGTGTCCAACTCTTTGTGACTCCATGGACTATACAGTCCAGGGAATTCTCCAGGCCAGAATACTGGAGTGGATAGCCTTTCCCTTCTCCAGGGGATCTTTCCAACCCAGGGATTAAACCCAGGTCTCCCGCATTGCAGGCAGATTCTTTACCAGCTGAGCCACAAGGGAAGACCAAGAATACTGGAGTGGGTAGCCTATCCCTTCTCCAGCAGATCGTCCCAAATGAGGAATCAACCCGGGGTCTCCTGCATTGCACATGATTCTTACCAACTGAGCTATCAGGGAAGCCCACATCTCTTATGTCTCCAGTATTGCAGGTGCTAGCGCCATCTGGAAACCTAGAATTTTAATAAGAAAGCTGCTCTAGAAAAGGCTCTGTGGCCTTGATCCTTGGATATTGCTGTGGTGATAGATTAAGAAAAATATACCTGAAACTTTTTGGAAGTAATGCTTTTTTTTTTTTCTCAAAGATTTTTTTCATTGTCATGTACAAGAAAATGTTGAGGCAGACTAGTACTTAGATATATTTTTTTATTAACTTTGTTTACTCAAATTTGGAGTGAAACTCTAAACTAGATATATAGTAATAACATGCATTAAATATGAATAGAAATAACCTGGAAAGCCACCCTATGGAAACACTGCATGTCTGTGGTTGATTTTGGTGAACACATAGAGCCAGTTTTCACAAGGTTCCAGGTTTTGGGGGAAGGCGCTATACGTGCATTATCTTATTTAATCTCCATGCAGCCTCTGTGAAATGTTGCCTCATCTGACACAGGAGAAAAGAAACTGAGAGGGCAAGTGGCTCACAATCACGGATGGTGAATGGGAAAACCAGGACTGAATTGTCTCTATCAGTCTTTAAAGCCAGCCTCAACTCTTTTCTGTTTAACAGTGAAAATGCTTTCATGGAATGCATTAAAATGCAGCATAGTAACAGGGACACCACTTAAGTTGCTAATATTTTAACACACAGAACTTAACGAAGAGGTCAAAAATAATGACAAGAAATACCACTTAATGAGTGTTTATTATATTTCCTGCCAAATGTGTGTTATCTCATTTAATCTCCCTACAGTCCTTTAAGGGAGCTACTAATATCTTGTTTTATGAATGGATTAACTAAGGATTAAAGAGGTGAAATAATTTGCCTAAAGTCATACATCTAGGAAGAAGCAGAGCCAGGATTTGAATCTTGAAAAACTGACTTTTAAGAAAATACTGCCTCCTGAGGAGAAGAAAAGTGGTCAAAATCAACCAAATTCAATGTTCTAGCTCTGAGATTCATGCAGGTCTACTCAGACCCTCAGGTTCAGACTCTCACCTGGTTGCTCTTGACTTTCATTTGAATTTATACATGCTTATGGTAAAAATTTTTGAAAGTATATATAAAACATAACAAAAGCATAAGAAAAATGATCAATGAACTGAATCAGTGTATTCACTATATGTCTTTTGGTATATGTCACTCTGAGGAAATATGTTTCCCTTGTGGACAGTTTTTCAAGTTTTTGTAACAGCCAAGGTTTAGACTATTACAAGACGAAACCAAACTAAGCCATTTGTGGTTTAGTGAACTGACTAGCTTCATTCACTTTTCTCAAACAGCATCATCTTCTCTTTGCTGTCATAATACTTGCTAAGTTGCTTCAGTCCTGTCTGACTCTCTTTGCGACACTATGGACGGTAGCCCACCATAGGATTCTGTCCATGGGATTCTGCAGGCAAGAATACTAGAGTAGGTTGCCGTACCCTCCTCCAGGGGATCTTCCCGACCTGGGATTGAATCTGTGTCTCTTATATCTCCTGCATTGGCAGGTGGGTTCTTTTCCACTAGGGCCACCTTGGAACTTCATGATCCCGTAATACTTAAATTTCTTGTTATTCTGTTAAGGATAATGCTGAGGTTGAAAACAAATAAAACTGACAGAAATAAGTAAAACTAATGTGAGAGTTGGACCATAAAGAAGGCTGAGCACTGAAGAATTGATGCTTTTGAACTGTGGTGTTGCAGAAGATGCTTGAGAGTCCCTTGGACAGCAAGGAAATCAAATCAGTCAATCCTAAAGGAAATCAGTCCTGAATATTCATTGGAAGGACTAATGCTGAAGCTGAAACTCCAGTACTTTGGCCACCTGATATGAAGAACTGACTCATTGGAAAAGACCCTGATGCTGGAAAAGATTGAAGGCAGGAGGAGAAGGGGACAACAGAGGATTAGACAGTTGGATGGCATCACTGACTCAATGGACATAAGTTTGAGCAGGCTCTGAAAGTTGGTGATGGACATGGAAGCCTGGCTTACTGCAGGCCATGGGGTCAAACACGACTGAGAGACTGAACTGAATTTTTATTTGATTTATACATTATGGGTATAGATTCCAAATACGGTAAGGAAAAAACAGTTCTACCTGAATTTGAAAAGCTAGATTGATGTTTTGGCATTTTCCTATGTTTATGTTACACCCAGAAATCTAGACTAAGAAATCAGTTAGACATTTAGATGTGAGAGTTGCCGTTTGAATAGGTAAGTTGTATATCTTAATAATGGATCTTTTCAGATTTCATTCAGCTATTTTGTCTTTGAGTAGATAGTGCTAGAGAGTAAATCAATATTTCATTTATAATTCAAATCTCCTAGTTCAGTTTTTTGTATATATTTAAACAACAATGAACTGATTTCCCAATGAGAAACTGAAAAACACACTTATTCCAGTCTCTAATGAAGTACATGTTTAGAATTTTGAATATATTATGCATGAGTTGATGAAAACCTCTGGGGTGGATTACTTTAATTTGTATAGATGTCTGAAAATGTTTTTTTACATCCAAAACATGCCGGGTTTTGTTCATTGTAGGAACATTCTAGTTCTAGTGTCTTCGCCCAGTAATATGCTGGTCAATGTTCAATAGGCTTCTTCAGAAAAAGAAAACACGTTAGTGTATGTTTTGTGATGTACCTAAAAGGTGATTTTAAAACTAAATCTTTTTTGTTTGGTTTCTTAAATTTTGTACAAAATTTAAATATTGCACTCCATTTAGTTATTACAAAATATTGGCTATATTCCTTGTGTTGTACAATATATCCTTGTAGCCTATATTATACTCAAAACTTGGTGCCTTTCACTCCCCTTCCACTATATTGCCCCCCACCACACACACACACACACACACTGGTGATCTTTAGTTTGTTCTCTGTATCTGTGAGTCTGCCTCTATTTTTGTTGTATGCACTAGTTTGTTGTGTTTTTTAGATTCACATTTAAGTGACGTCATATAGTATTTTATATGCACATCATATATATGTGTGTGTATAAAAAATACACACACATATATATGATGTGCATATAAAATGTATATATATACATACATAGCATATATATATATACACATCACATCTTCTTTATCCATTCATCTGTTTATGGATAAGACATACCTTGAAGTCTAAACTGCATTATTATCATTTTCTCCATCACTTTTCCAAATCCAGACAATCAAAACAATACCAAGCTCTGACTGGTAACATTTGTGAATTTCCACAGCATAGATACTATTTTAGTGACTGATATAAAGCAACTAACCAAAGGCTACTCAGTTGCAAAGAGGCATACACATCATTATAAAGTATCACACCGAACAGGCATAATAATTCTAAGTCACTTCAGCATATATTAATAGTAGAATAAGTAAAATAACTAGGAAATAATGAGTTTTTAGCATGCCATTTTTGTCCCCAGTATGATTTTCTCTTAAGTTTGTATCATTTAATGTTAAGAATGGCTGCATTTAGCAACTATTTCAGAAACTTACTATAATTTTAATAATTGGATTTTGCTAGCTTGTATAAGCCAGCTTTAGCCATCATTGCTTATGCCTTTGGAGGAAAGGAACTGTAAAAAATTACACAATGCATTATGTATCATCTTATATATTATAATCAACATGAGAGGTGTATATATGTGTGTGTCTGTGTCTATGGGTGTGTGCTTTTAAAAGTATAACTCTAAAGCAGCACTTCTCAAACTTTAATGTGCATAAAACTCGGGGATTTTGTTAAAATGCTGTTTCTGATCTAGTAGGTCTGAGATTCTATATTCTAACAAGTTCCCAGATGTTAGTGATGCTTCAGGTCTATGGACCATACTTTGGTCTCACTCTATATATAAATATACAAAGAGACTGATAGATATAGAACACATGCACACATGTGATATGAAAGGGTCTACTCTATCTGCCCCAAATAGAACAGTGTGTAATTAATTGTCACTCTATAGAGAAAACAGGGATAAAAATGAGAATTGGAAAAGTTAGGGATGGCCTAGTGGAAGAGGAGGAACTGCCACTGAGGACAAGTAGGATAAAAAAAATGCAAGCAAGAATTAGAAAATCAGATTTAAGGCCTGAAGTCAAAGCTTATCAATCCTACTATTAAAGAAAATGTTTAAGGAAAAACCAAATCAGTTCAAGCTTTGTGAGATTTTAGGACCTAGGAGAGATGAGAAAACCTTGAATTTCAGCCAAGATCACTTGAAATTAATGCTGTAGGCATTTATAAGAACGTAAGTGATTGATGAAAATATATTTATTATGCTCTAGGAAGTTTAATCTTGTGCCATCCAAATTGAATACAATGTAAACTTGGTACAGAGAGGTTGTTTGTCATAAATTAGGGGTAAGTGGTCAATGGCTATGCTAGAGGGTGAAAAAAGTACAGGAAGAATCCGAGTCCTGGGAATGGAGGATGAAGTGTATCAGATACCAAACCACTGCGACTGGGAACATAATAGGGTAGCTGATTAAATGGTAGCCCTGGGAAGGGAAGAAGCCAGTCTTTAATTTTTCTCTTTTCTTTTTAAGCTGAGAGTAAGGCAGAAGGCATTAACTTTGCTTGTTAATCCATGTTTTCTCAAGGTTGAAGTAATTCTAAGGTGTACCTCATGGCAGAGTTTAGAAACATGATCCTTAGGAAATTCATGATTATAAACCTCATGAGTTTGTGAGAAATCGGGTATCTTGTATTACTCATTTGCCTTTACAACAAAACAAATTTTCTGAAAGGAAACCAAACAATGAGTTACAGTTTTAACCTGGAGGTGGGATATATATTTCTAATCATTTCATTGTTTATATTGTTTTTTTTTCCTAAGCAATATAACTTTAAGTCTTTTTCAGGAATAATCTGGGTATTAAAATAGATAATCAAAAACTTTCATGAAGAGCTGTGATTTTGAAAGATTCAGAAAGGAGACAGTAGAATATTTCAGGAAAAGGCAACCATGGGCTTTACTGAACGGTAGAGGAGAAAAGCATATTTTAAACCCTTATGTGGGCTTCCCTGGTGGCTCAGAGCATAAAGCAACAGACCTGGGTTCGATCCCTGGGTTGGGAAGATCCCCTGGAGAAGGAAATGGCCCTGAACTTCCAGAAGTTCAAGCTAGTTTTAGAAATGGAAGAGGAACCAGAGATCAAATTGCCAACATCCACTGGATCTTAAAAAAGAAGGAGTTCCAGAAAAACATCTATTTCTGCTTTATTGACTATGCTAAAGCCTTTGACTGTGTGGATCACAATAAACTGTGGAAAATTCTTCAAGAGATGGGAATACCAGACCACCTGACCTGCCTCTTGAGAAATCTGTATGCAGGTCAGGAAGTAACAGTTAGAACTGGACATGGAACAACAAACGGGTTCCAAATAGGAAAAGGAGTACATCAAGGCTGTATATTGTCACCCTGCTTATATAACTTCTATGCAGAGTACATCATGAGAAACACTGGGCTGGAAGAAGCACAAGCTGGAATCAAGATTGCCGGGAGAAATATCAATAACCTCAGATATGCAGATGACACCATCCTTCTGGCAGAAAGTGAAGAACTAAAGAGCCTGTTGATGAAAGTGAAAGAGGAGAGTGAAAAAGCTGGCTTAAAGCTCAACATTCAGAAAACTAAGATCATGGCATCCAGTCCCATCACTTAATTGCAAATAGATGGGGAAACAGTGGAAATAGTGGCTGACTTTATTTTTCTGGGCTCCAAAATCACTGCAGATGGTGATTGCAGCCATGAAATTAAAAGACACTTACTCCTTGGAAGGAAAATTATGACCAACGTAGACAGCATATTAAAAAGCAGAGACATTACTTTGTCAACAAAGGTCTGTCTAGTCTGGAGAAGGCAATGGCAACCCACTCCAGTACTCTTGCCTGGAAAATCCCATGGACGGAGGAGCCTGGTGGGCTGCCATCTCTGGGGTCGCACAGAGTCGGACACGACTGAGTGACTTCACTTTCACTTTTCACTTTCATGCATTGGAGAAGGAAATGACAACCCACTCCAGTGTTCTTCCCTGGAGAATCCCATGGACGGAGGAGCCTGGTGGGCTGCCATCTCTGGGGTCGCACAGAGTCGGACACGACTGAGTGACTTCACTTTCACTTTTCACTTTCATGCATTGGAGAAGGAAATGACAACCCACTCCAGTGTTCTTCCCTGGAGAATCCCAGGGACGGGGGAGCCTGGTGGGCTGCCATCTCTGGGGTCGCAGAGTCGGACATGACTGAAGCAGTAGTCAAGGCTCTGGTTTTTCCAGTGGTCATGTATGGATATGAGAGTTGGACTATAAAGAAAGCTGAGCACTGAAGAATTTATGCTTTTGAACTGTGGTTTTGGAGAAGACTGTTGAAAGTCCCTTTGACTGCAAGGAGACCCAACCAGTCCATCCTAAAGGAGATCAGTCCTGGTTGTTCATTGGAAGGACTGATGTTGAAGCTGAAATTCTAATACTTTGGCCACCTGATGGGAAGAGCTGACTCATTTGAAAAGACCCTGATGTTGGGAAAGATCAAAGGCAGGAGGAGAAGGGGACGACAGAGGATGAGATGGTTGGATGGCATCACCAACTCAATGGACATGGGTTTGGGTGAACTCCGGGAGTTGGTGATGGATGGGGAGGCCTGGTGTGGTGTGGTTCATGGGGTTGCAAAGAGTCAGACACGACTGAGCAATTGAACTGAACTCAACTGAACTGAACTGAAACCCTTATGTATAAAGGGTTTTCCAAACAGTATTACAAAGAATTTCAAAATAGCTATTTCACCTTTTTTATAGTATAGAAATTGGTCTGGAAGTAGTGGAAGGAATGGAAGATGACTTTTCACAGATAGTTTACAAGAAACATGTTTGAATAGTGAAAAAAAGAGTAAAGAAGTTTGACTTGAATTCAAGATGCCATCAGGGAATCCAGTTGTTCTAAAGAAACTAGGGATTCAGCATTCAGTGCCAATTTGTTTTAATATTATGATAATAGGTTGACTATTGATGGAGCCACAGATGATTCAGAGAACAAAGGATGAGTGGGAACCAAAGGAGAAAACAATACAAAAAGATGGGAACATTAATGAGAGATATGTTAAAAAGGAGTAGGACTTCCCACAGTTGGAAGAGGAATTCGGGCAAATAAGTTCACTGTTATCAAATCCTTCCCTTAGAATTCAGTATTATTTGCACAGGAATTTCTAATTCTTGCAAAATCAGGTCAGTTACTCTTAATTTAAAATGCAAGTTGTCCTAAATTAATACTATACCTCAGTGCATTAGAGTCTCTTGATGTGATTCACTTATTAAGTGAATCTCAGAAAGAATACTTAATTAAAAAAAAAGTCCAGACAATTTTTTGACCCATTGGGCTTCTCTGATAGCTCAGTTGGTAAAGAATCCACCTGCAGTGCAGGAGACCCTGGTTCAATTTCTGGGTCGGGAAGATCACCTGTAGAAGGGAAAGGTTACCCACTCCAGTATTCTGGCCTGGAGGATTCCATGGACTGTATAGTCCATGGGGTCGCAAAGAGTTGGACACGACTGAGCAACTTTCACTTTCAAATGACCCATCAGTTCAGTCAGTTCAGTCGCTCAGTGGTGCCAACTATTTGCGACCTCATGAATTGCAGCACGCCAGGTCTCCCTGTCCATCACCATCTCTCGGAGTTCATTCAAACTCACGTCCATCGAGTCGGTGATGCCATCCAGCCATCTCATCCTCTGTCGTCCCCTTCTCCTCCTGCCCCCAATCCCTCGCAGCATCAGAGACTTTTCCAATGAGTCAACTCTTCGCATTAGGTGGCCAAAGTACTGGAGTTTTAGCTTTAGCATCATTCCTTCCAAAGAACATCCAGGGCTGATCTCCTTCAAAATGTACTGGTTGGATCTCCTTGCAGTCCAAGGGACTCTCAAGAGTCTTCTCCAACACCACAGTTCAAAAGCATCAATTCTTTGGCGCTCAGCTTTCTTTACAGTCCAAATCTCACATCCATACATGACCACTGGAAAAACCATAGCTTTGACTAGATGGAGCTTTGTAGGCAATGTAATGTCTCTGCTTTTGAATATGCTGTCTATGTTGGTCATAACTTTTCTTCCAAGGAGTAAGCGTCTTTTAATTTCATGGCTGCAATCACCATCTGCAGTGATTTTAGAGCCCAGAAAAATAGTCTGACACTGTTTCCACTGTTTCCCCATCTATTTCCCATGAAGTGATGGGACCGGATGCCATGATCTTCGTTTTCTGAATGTTGAGCTTTAAGCCAACTTTTTCACACTCCTCTTTCACTTTCATCAAGAGGCTTTTTAGTTCCTCTTCACTTTCTGCCATAAGGGTGGTGTCATCTGAATATCTAAGGTTATTGATATTTCTCCTGGCAATCTTGATTCCAGCTTGTGCTTCTTCCAGCCCAGCATTTCTCATGATGTACTCTGCATATAAGTTAAATAAACAGGGTGACAATATACAGCCTTGATGTACTCCTTTTCCTATTTGGAACCAGTCTGTTGTTCCATGTCCAGTTCTAACTGTTACTTCCTGACCTGCATACAGATTTCTCAAGAGGCAGGTCAGTTGGTCTGGTATTCCCATCTCTTGAAGAATTTTCCACAGTTTATTGTGATCCACACAGTCAAAGGCTTTGGCATAGTCAATAAAGCAGAAATAGATGTTTTTCTGGAACTCTTGCATTTTGATGATCCAGTAGATGTTGGCAATTTGATCTCTGGTTCCTCTGCCTTTTCTAAAACCAGCTTGAACATCTGGAAGTTCATGGTTCATGTATTGCTTAAGCCTGGCTTGGAGAATTTTGAGCATTACTTTACTAGCATGTGAGATGAGTGCAATTGTGTGGTAGTTTGAGCATTCCTTGGCATTGCCTTTCTTTGGGATTGGAATGAAAACTGACTTTTTCCAGTCCTGTGGCCACTGCTGAGTTTTCCAAATTTGCTGGCATATTGAGTGCAGCACTTTAATAGCATTATCTTTCAGGATTTGAAATAGCTCAACTGGAATTGACCCATGAGGATAGTTAAAAGACACTGTTAACATATGCATAGCAAAAGTCCCTCAATAAAGTAGTGTGGCGTGCCAAAGCTTCAACTTTCCACAGGTTTTGGTGGTCCAGCCAAAATAACTTTAATAGCTTTTTTGGATCTGTTACAATGCATTATGAAAACACTTAGATTTCCAAAGTACAATTATTTTCTTTCCCTTTTTTAATCACCAGAAATGAACAAAGGTTACTTGCTTATGCAATCACCTTATATATCTTATAGTATGATCAGCATTTCTTTAAGGGCAAACTTTAGAAGATCTAGGGGTTACATTTAGCTAGGCTGTTAGAATTTGAGAAGCATCTCAATTTTTCAGAGTACAAAATCGAATTTCATTGAATGATTCCCTAAGTGACTT
This sequence comes from Bubalus kerabau, assembly GCF_029407905.1. Classification (NCBI taxonomy): domain Eukaryota; kingdom Metazoa; phylum Chordata; class Mammalia; order Artiodactyla; family Bovidae; genus Bubalus; species Bubalus kerabau. The sequence goes on from NC_073626.1 coordinate 167,731,046, forward strand.
CCTTTCCCCAGTCCTGTTTTCTACAAAGAATCTTTCTTAATGCAAAGCATTATTCCATCTCTATGTTCCTCTCTTCAATTTCTAACCAATCCCAAAGGTGAACATATATTAAGAAATTCTAGTTCTTCACCTGTCTACTGGCAATGTCAGGCTTCACCAACCATGCAACCTTGGTTGAAATTAAAGCAATCAAAATATGCATGACTTTCTAAGGACATTTGAATCACTCTCATGTAAATTCCTAACAGCCATTCTGATAGTCTGAGATAACCTTAAATCTTAGGAAATTATTTTCTAAAACCTATGTTCTTTTTAAGAAAACTTTTTAGTTCATCAGACAATATTGAACGTCTACTATGTATGGATATCATATCAGGGCAGTTGTTATTGGGGTTGTCTGTGCAGAGAAATTCTAGAAATTAAGAAAATACGATATCTTCCCCTCCAAATGCTTAAATATACAACACGGAAGATAGAGATTTATATGGAAATTCTAATACAAAACAAAATGTACTGCTAGGAATTGGAGGCCTGATGGAAACGTGAAAGGGAGGAAGGTGGAGGTCAACTAGGTGAGTTTAAGTATTATTTCTTAGATGCAAAAGCATTTGAGCTAGCCCTTGAAGAAGTGTATGTTTTCAGTAGGATGGGTGAACTTTATTCGGGATGGACTTGGAGGGGAAAGGAAATAGTATGAAGGAATATTGAGACCCAAGAATACAGGTTTTATAGCACAACTAGTTTGTGTAATTGACTCATAGGATATATTGTGAAGTTTTGCATGGCAAAGGTGGCCCAGAGAATATCTAGACAGATATTGAATGCAAAACTAAAAAGAATGGCAAAAGAGATCCATTGAAGATATTTAAGCAGGAGAATTGCATACCCATGGCTGTGCTTGAGAAGAGGACTTAAAACTTGTTTGATATAAGAGTAGTGAGAAGACAATCTGACTTTCTTATACAATTTAATTTTTTAAGTTAAAAATTTGTTTAAAAAAAGAGTTGCTATATTTTTGCTCAATAATACAGTCCAGGTAATAAGGGTCTGCATTAATTATTTTAAATTTAAAGTAAACAACCCTTCTGCTTATTTATAATCACTTTGTTTGATGTACGGGCTATCTTACACTTCAATAAGAGATCTAAAATGGAGATTTATTTTTTTTTCCTATTTCTTCTCTTAAGTTGACATCCCTTTGAAATTTCAGAATCATTCTTAATTTACGCACCATGAAATCAAAGGGAGAAATCAGGGGAAAATTGGATGACGGCTATTGATCTCAAGTTTTTTTCTTTATAACAAGAATGCCTTTTCTACAGAAATATTTGTCAATTAAAAGTATTACCTTATTTATAATTCATCATCTCTTGGGAAATAATCAGGTTATCTATATACTTCTTGTAACTTTGCTTTATCTAGGTTTCTATCAATAGTTGAACTTTCTGCACTAAATGGGAAAATTATGATGATTATTTATTTTCTCCAATTAGTTACTGTTGATTCATTGAATGCCCACTATATTCTAGCTAATGCTTTAGAATGTAAATGTTGTCTTAAAATAGTGAATACATTTTATTCCATTTATATTTTTTTTCCTAAATGTCAATGCTAATTTTTGAATGAAAAACTTTGTGATGTCCTAATACACAATTATTAGGTCACAATAATAATAATGTAATAATAATAACGATGATGATGATGTCACAATAAAGAATGTGTTGTTGGAAGAGGGTGTTTGCTATGAAATATTTGTCAATTAAAAGAATTACCTTATTTATAATTCATCATCTTTTGGCAAAACTCTGTTAGCCTTTGCTCTGCTTCATTTTGTATTCCAAGGCCAAACTTGTCTGTTACTCCAGGTATCTCTTGACTTCCTACTTTTGCATTCCAGTCCCTATAATGAAAAGAACATCTTTTTTTTTGGTGTTAGTTCTAGAAGGTTTAGTAGGTCATCAAAGAATCATTCAAATTCAACTTCTCTGGCATTAATGGTTGGGGCATAGACTTGGATTATTGTGATATTGAGTGGTTTGCCTTGGAAATGAACAGAGATCATTCTGTTGTTTTTGAGATTGCACCCAAGTGCTGCATTTTGGACTCTTTTGTTGACTATGATGGCTACTCCATTTCTTCTAAGAGATTCTTGCCCACAGTAGTAGATATAATGATCATCTGAATTAAACTCACCCATTCCAGTCCGTTTTCATTCATTGATTCCTAAAATATTGATGTTCCCTCTTGCCATCTCCTGTTTGACTGCTTCCAATTTACCTTGACTCATGAACCTAAGATTCCAGGTTCTTATTCAGTATTGTTCTTTACAGCATCAGACTTTACTTTCATCACCAGTCACATCCACAACTGGGCATTGTTTTCACTTTGGCTCAGCCTTTTAATTCTTTCTAGAGCTATTTTCCCACTCATTTCCAGTAGCATCTTGGGCTTCTATGGACCTGGGGAGTTCATCTTTCATTGTCATATATTTTTGCCTTTGCATACTGTTAATGGGATTCTCAAGGCAAGAATCAGATCAGATCAGTCACTCAGTCATGTCCGACTCTTTGCGACCCCATGAATCGCAGCACACCAGGCCCCCCTGTCCATCACCAACTCCCGGAGGTCACTCAGACTCATGTCCATCGAGTCAGTGATGCCATCCAGCCATCTCATCCTCTGTCGTCCCCTTCTCCTCTTGCCCCCAATCCCTCCCAGCATCAGAGTCTTTTCCAATGAGTCAACTCTTCTCATGAGGTGGCCAAAGTACTGGAGTTTCAGCTTTAGCATCATTCCTTCCAAAGAAATCCCAGGGCTGATCTCCTTCAGAATGGCCTGGTTGGATCTCCTTGCAGTCCAAGAGACTCTCAAGAGTCTTCTCCAACACCACAGTTCAAAAGCATCAATTCTTCGGCGCTCAACCTTCTTCACAGTCCAACTCTCACATCCATACATGACCACAGGAAAAACCATAGCCTTGAGTAGACAGACCTTTGTTGGCAAAGTAATGTCTCTGCTTTTGAATATGCTATCTAGGTTGGTCATAACTTTCCTTCCAAGGAGTAAGCGTCTTTTAATTTCATGGCTGCAGTCACCATCTGCAGTGATTTTGGAGCCCAGAAAAATAAAGTCTGACACTGTTTCCACTGTTTCCTCATCTATATGCCATGAAGTGATGGGACCGGATGCCATGATCTTAGTTTTCTGAATGTTGAGCTTTAAGCCAACTTTTTCACTCTCCACTTTCACCTTCATCAAGAGGCTTTTGAGTTCCTCTTCACTTTCTGCCATAAGGGTGGTGTCATCTGCATATCTGAGGTTATTGATATTTCTCCCGGCAATCTTGATTCCAGCCTGTGTTTCTTCAAGGAAAGAATACTGAAGTGGTTTGGCATTCCCTTCTCCAGTGGACCATGTTTTGTCAGAACTCTCCACCATGACCCATCTGTCTTGGGTGGCCTTACACAGCATGGCTCATAGTTTCACTGTGATATATCCGTTGGTTAGTTTCTGTGATTTTGTCTTTCATTTTGTTTGCCCTCTGATAGATAAGGATAAGAGGCTTGTGGAAGCTTCCTGATGGGAGGGACTGGCTGTGGGGGAATCTGGGTTTTGTTTTGTTTGGGCAGGGTCACACTCAGTAAATCTTTAATCCAATTTTCTATTGATGGTAGGGCTGTGTTCCCTCCCTGTTTTATGGCCTGAGGCAAATCTATGTTAGGGATAATGGTGGTAATGGTAACCTCCCTCAAAAGGATTTATGCCAGGACTCTTGTATTCGGTGCCACTGACCCCGTGGCAGGCCATTGTCAACCCATGCCTCTGCCAGAGATTCCCGGACACTCATAGGCAAGTCTGGGTCAGTCTCTTGTGGGGGTCACTGATTCTTTCTCCTGAGTCCTGGTGTGTACAAGGTTTTGTTTGTGCCCTCCAAGAGTCTGCTTCCCCAGCCAGTCCTGTATAAGTTCTGTAATCAAATCCCACTGCCCTCCAAAGTCAAATTCCCTGGGGGCTCTCAGTCCCTTTGCCAGATCCCCAGGTTGGAAAATCTGTTGTGGGTCCTAGAACTTTGGTAACAGTGCAAGAACTTCTTTGGTATAATTGTTCTCCAGTTTGTGGATCATCTGCTCAGTGGCTCAATGACGGGGCTAATAGCCACTCCTCCAAGAGGCCTTATGCCACATGCCTTGCCTCTCAGGTCTGCTGCAGTCAGAAGCCCTGTCCCTGAGGCGGGCCACTGCTGACCCAGGCCTCCACAGGAGACACTCACACACTCAGAGGCAGGTCTGGTTTATTCTATGTGGAGTCCCTGGGTCCTGGGGCACACAAGGATTTTTTTGGCCCTTCTGAGTGTCTCTGGCAGGTAGGGAGTTTGATTCTAAATGTGATTTCACCTCTCCTACCTGTTGGGGTTTTTCCTTTGCCCCTGCACATATCACCAGATGGTCAATACCAAAATTGGATTGATTATATTCTTTGCAGCCAAAGATGGAGAAGGTCTATACAGTCAGCAAAAACAAAACCAGGAGCTGACCGTGGCTCAGATCAAGAACTATTTATTGAAAAAAAAAAATCACACTTAAATTGAAGAAGGTAGGGAAAACCACTAGACCATTCAGGTATGACCTAAATCAAATCCCTTATGATTATACAGTAGAAGTGACAAAAAGATTCAAAGGATTAGATCTGATAGACAGAGAGCCTGAAGTGTTATGGACGGAGGTTCATGACATTGTACAAGAGGTGGTGATCAAAACCATCCCCAAGGAAAAGAAATGCAAAAAGGCAAAATCATTGTCTGAGGAGTTCTTAAAAATAGCTGAGAAAAGAAGAGAAACTAAAGGCAAAGGAGAAAAGGAAAGATATACCTGTCTGAATGCAGAGTTCCAAAGAATAGCAAGGGGAGATAAGAAAGCCCTCCTAAGTGAGCAATGCAAAGACATAGAGGAAAACACTGGAATGGGAAAGACTAGAGATCTCTTCAAGAAAATTAGAGACAGCAAAGGAACAGTTCATGCAAGGATGGGCTCAATAAAGGAACAAATGGTGTGGACCTAACAGAAGCAGAAGATATTGAGAAGAGGTGGCAAGAATACACAGAAGGACTATATGACAAAGATCTTCATGACCCAGATAACCACAATGGTGTGATCACTCACCTAGAGCCAGACATCTTGGAATGGGAAGTCAAGTGGGCCTTAGGAAGTATCTCTATGAACAAAGCTGGGGGAGGTGATGGAATTGCAGCTGAGCTATTTCAAATCCTAAAAGATGATGCTGTGAAAGTGCTGCACTCAATATGCCAGAAAACTTGGAAAACTCAGCAGTGGCCACAGGACTGGAAAAAGTCAGTTTTCATTCCAATCCCAAAGAAAGGCAAGCCAAAGAATGTTCTAACTACTGCATAATTGCACTCATCAGGAGGAAAAGGGTATGACAGAGGATGAGATGCTTGGATGGCATCAGTGACTCTATGGACATGAGTTTGGGCAAGCTCCAGAAGCTGGTGATGGACAGGGAAGCCTGCTGTGCTACAGTCCATGGGGTTGCAAAGAGTCGGACATGACTGTGTGACTGAACTGAACTGAATGAAGAACTGAATGAGTTAAGAATAAAAATGGGGAGAACAGAGTTTTGGGACCTGTGTTATTGTTTGTTTAGTCAATATTAGGTCTGACTCTTTTGTGACCCCAAGTACTGTGTAGCCTGCCAGGTTCCTCTGTCCATGGAATCCTCCAGGCAATAATACTGGAGTGGGTTGTCATTTCCTTCTCCAAGGGATCCTTCCCACCCAGGGATGAAACCTGCATTGGCAGGCAGATTCTTTACCACTGAGACATCAGGGAAGCCCATTTGGGGCTTGTTACTAATTTATTAAATTTTTAACCTCAGCAGACTGATTTAAATGGATAGTATTTACTTGTGAACCAGGTCTCTCCTTAAACAATGTTGTAAATTAAGTGTGTGTGTGTGCTCAGTTGGGTCCAACTCTTTGATATCCCATGAACTGTAGCCCACCAGGCTCCTCTGTCCATGGGATTTCCCAGGCAAGAATATTGGAGTTGGTTGCCATTTCCTCCTCCTGAGGATCTCCTGACCCAGCGATCGAACTCATGTCTTTCGTTCTTCTGCATTGGCAGGTGGATACTTTACCACTGCAGCACCTGGGAATCCCTGATGTAAAGTAATATGTCTCAAAACTTGGTCACAGAATATTTTCTATACTGGAAACCAAATATGTGAAATAAAGTTTGTGATGTTCTGGTTCAGAACACTTAGGCATTTCACTCTTAGGCATTTGTTTATTGTGTACTCAATACATGTTTTTGATTCCTGGTTTGGCCAAACATTGTGCTAAGTGCTGGAGATCAAAATGAGGCAGACTCAGAGCCCCTGCAGTTTGTGATTCAAATTGAAAGAGAAAGACATCAAAATAGTAACAACAAATATACACATACACACATTCAATGGCAACTGTATGATAACTGATAGTGAAGTCACGCAGTGGGGTCCAACTCTTTGTGACCCCATGGACCATACAGTCCATGGAATTCTTCAGGCCAGAATACTGGAGTGGGTAGCCTTTCCTTTCTCCAGGGGATCTTCCCAACCCAGGGATTGAACCCTGGTCTCCCACATTGCGGGCAGATTCTTTACCAGCTGAGCCACAAGAGAAGCCCATAAAAAGCAACAATACATAGGGAGTTTCCCTGGTGGCTCAGCGGTAAAGAATTCACCTATAATGTAGGAGATGCAGGAGCCATGGGTTTGATCCCTGGGTCGAGAAGATCCCCTGGAGAAGGAAATGATATCTCACTCCAGTAATCTTGCTGGGACAACCCCATGGACAGAGGAATCTGGTGGCTTACATTCCATGGGGTCACAAAGAGTGAGACAAGACTGAAGGACTGATTATGCATGCAATGATACATAGAATTTGAAAAAGTGTAATAAGAACAAAAATAAAACAGCAGGATACAAACTTATCCTTATATGGGATACATGATGATAATTTCTTTTCCATTTTCTATTTTTTAAAATAGAATTCTTGTCATGAAACCCTTTAACCATCTCTATCTACAATTTGACAGAAAAAGTTTCATTCAAGATGGTTTCATTACAAAACATCTTTCTATCTGTTTTTTTCAAATAAAAGTTGGGGGCAATTTTGTTGGGATGCTCTTAAACTTTGCTTATGTGTATATGGTGATTGATGTGAGAAAGGAAAAAGACTGAAAACAGAATGCTACATGCTGGGGTAGTAGACCCTTGTCCATCCCCAAAGCATGCTGGCTCTTCCACTGTTTCTCCGCTCCTTGGCCTTCCTTGCTGTCATTATGTAACATACCAACTAAGAGGCCATCTAATATTTTTTCTTCTTCACTAGGTCAGCAACAGCTTAAAAGAATATTAAAGGAGAATGTAGCTCCTAACGATGGATAAATAAGTCATTTCAGTGGAAAGCTGGAGATTGCTGAGCAGTTGGGGAAATTCATATACACACCCCTTCTTCATTTCCTCTTTATTCAGAGGCAACAGAAAACCAGACCTCCCAGAATGTAATTTTATGTACTTGCTGCTTCATCTACACCATGCCTATTTGGTCTATTGCCAACCCTCGCCCCCCTACCCCTTCCCTTCTAGGGTCATCAGTTCTTTAAAATTCAAGTTCCCTCCTCCAGGTCTCTTAGCTGGAATCCCTAAGGTAGTTTCTTTTCCCCAGCTGGCCCTACCCAAGCAAATGGCTTAGGTAAACAAATGTGCAGTCTTGCTGCAAATGGGAAAAACAACAGGGTGAGAGAAATGGATGAAATGGTGTTTAGAGGAAGGCGGAAGCCTGTGGACTCATTATTTCAGGGATTCCATGGACTGTTCAGGACTTCTTCAGATAGCTGGTAAATATTTCATCTCTTTTATTGAGAAGAGATTGGCTTATGTTTACCTTAAAGAATATGTTGCTATGGTCCATCTGTGTGACTCTTCCATGTTGGCAATATGTAGGTATGAGTACTGTGAAATTCTTTCATTTATTTTTAATTGTTTAAACATTAAGTTAATCCACCATTATGCAACTTTCCTGCCCTGGTGGGAGTAGAGACTTTAAAAAGGAAAAGTGTTAGTTTCATGTTTACTTATGTTTTTTTTCTATTTTCTAAAACTGGGAAATGCTGGGTAAAACACTGGTTAGAATTCTACTTTTAATAATTATTTGTAATTTTGACAAAGGTACTCATAGAAATGTTATGAAGTATACACGCATATATACAACATGTATACACTATTAAAATATATTATGAGTAAAACTATGCCTAGGAAGAATATTGATTCTAAGTAAATATTTAACTTAGTGCTCAAAATACTTGTTAAAGTTTTGAGTTTTACATGAAGAATGGAAATAATTTTATTAATGCTTGAGTCCCTCCAAGTTTTATGTGGAACTAATTTGATAACAATTGGTAAACGAATAAAATGTTATACCATTTATCTATTTCAGGCTCAGGAAAATAACTCTTGAAAAGTGTAATTTAAGCCTTTTTAAATTCTATCAGGGAGCAAACCTGTTTGCTTAAGGTATCAAATGCATGATAAATACATGTAGGGAATTTAATGTCAAATTTTAAAATAAATGCAGTTTTTAAAATCAAAGGACTCACATCTGCCAAGATGTATTTTGGGATTGTGGTTTGCAGGGAAAATTTGAGGGTCAACATTGCTAAGGTTCTTGAGAAGGTATGATCCTCCATCACAGAAGTTTTCCAGCTTATAAATCCCAAATGAGCAACAGTGCTGGATTGGGAACACAGCCCTTTACTAGGGCTCAGCCACTGTTCAGGCTAGCTGCAGAATAGTAAGCATCCTTACATCTATTCACATCTAGTGTCATTATTTATCATTTAAAAAAATCTCATTTTGTAGTCTCCATGGCACTGTGAAGTGGATAAGGCAAGTATTTTCTCTCTATTGAAGATAGGAGGTTGAGGATCAGAAATTAAATGGCTTCCCTAAGACTACTTAGTTCAACTAACTTATAGGTTAAGGCACCCTCCTTCTAGAATCAGGTGCTATGATGTGACCTCCTTTACTCTTTGTACCTGACATTAAGCCTCTTGCTTACTGTTGAGTAGCTTAATGCTGAGTTTCCTCAGAGTTATTGCTAAGGTTAATTACTGCTTTAAAATGTTATTTGTGAATCTTAATGTTTGATCATGAGCTTGGGAATCAAACTTGGCACATCTAGTCCAGTGGATCTCAATGTGTGGTCCCCAACGAGCTGAGCCTTAGCGCCACTTGGGTGCTGGCTATTAATGCAAATGACAGTTCTTGGGCCTCACACCAGATTACCAAACCAGAAGCTCTAAGGGTAGGGCCCATTCACTGGGGGCTCAACAAGCCCTCCAGGTGATTTTGAGGTCCTCTGAATGAAGTTTAGGATCACTAGCCTGGCCTATTCAGACTCCTGTTGATGTACTCGCCATAGTGGGTCACTGACTCTGAAACCTTAGTAACATCTCTCCTGAGTTAGCTTTGTACTTGCTTTAACCCAAAAGTTTTTCTAAGAACGATTACTGGAGACGGAAGCAGGGTGAGATGTCTATAAGTTAAGGTACTCTATTTATGATATTTTCCAGAGGACTGTTTGAAAGCAGCAGAGCAGTAGGGAGAAGTAGATGGTACACAGGTATTCACTTGGCCAGTAAAAGTCCATAGAGTACATATAGACTTAACTCCCTCTCATTGAATTCCATAGCCCCACACTTAGGGCCATACTTGGAAGGAGAAGATGAATATTTTCCAAATTTCTGAAATGACTAAATAATGGGCATGAGAGGAGAGTACTACATCATCACCTTGAAAATTTTCAGAACACTGAGGTTACATTATCTCAACAGTGGCACAGTTGCTACTTTTTCTTTAATTAATTTTTATTGGAGTATAATTGCTTTACAATGTTGTGTTAGAGTTTACTGTATAAGAAAATGAATCAGCTCTAAGTATAGATATATCCCCTCTTTCTTGGATTTCCTTCCCATTTAGGTCACCACAGAGAATTGAGTAGAGTTCCTTGGTGCTATACAGTAGGTTCGTATTAGTTGTCTATTGACATATATATGCTACTGATTTGTTGTTATTGTTGTTTATTTGCTCAGTAATGTAAAACTCCTTTGCGACCCATGGATTATAGCCTGACAGACTCCTCTGTACGTGGGATTTCCCAGGCAAGAATACTGGAGCGGGTTGCCATTTCCTTCTCTAGGGGATCTTCCAGACCCAGGGATCGGACCCACGTCTTTGGCATTGGCAGGCCGGTTCTTTACCACCGAGCCACCAGGGAAGCCACACTGTTGGTACTGTATATAAAGTAGACAATTGCCATTTTGGACTAGATAACTCTTTGCTGTGGCAGCTGTCCTAGGTAATGAAAATCTTTAACAGCATCTCTGGCTTCTACTCACTAGGTGCCAGGAGCTAGCCCTGCTAGAGTCATGGCAGACAAAAGTGTCACTGGACGTTGTTACTAGGCCCCTGGGGAGCACACTTGCCTCCACTTTGCTTGAGAACTAGTGTTGGATGGTACCCCCTCTCACTTTCCCCACCTCACAGTGCCAACTCTGAGCTAAGTGCATGGTACCCTGATTGAAATAGCCATCGCCTCTGAGACTTCCTTCTCCTGGACATTATTTCAGGACCAATGTAAAAAGAGAAGAATCAGATTTTTGAGAAGCTTTGTGGCTGTGAATGGAAAATAAATGAGAAGTAGGAGGGAGATGGTGAAGCCAAGATGGTATTCACTGATCTGATACTCCTGTTGACAGCCCACTTTGAAAGAATAGCCAAGGGTGGGAGCTAAGGAAGAAGAGGAGCTTGAGAACTGCAGCTCTTAGCACTTCTGTAGGAAATAAATGTTCCAGGCTTTGATGCTACAGAGAATTCTCTCAAGGCCTGCGCAAACAGCTCGATGGATGAGCCCAAGGAGCAAGCAGACATAGGCACTGAGCCTTGCCTGCTGCTGAGCTGGGCTTATGGTATTAGGTAGACCTGATCTCCACTTTCAAATGCCACGCATTTCCTCCATGGAGACATTTGCTTCTCATCAATAACCTTTTGAAGTAACCTTTGGGTTTATTTCCTGGCACTGTTCATGTAAATTCATTGCCCCCAGGCAAAAGCACGTTTGGCTATTTTAAACTACAGAAGAAGAACCCCCATCAGAGCCCACGTGGGAGGTAGGTGTGTTGGCTGGAGATGACGCCCTCCTTCAGGCTCTGAGAGAATATGTTCTCGTCCTCTACCCCATTCCCCTCTTCACCTGCACAGTCCAATCTCTCTGGCCTTTCCCCTTTGAGGAAATGGTCTGACAGCTCCTCCTCCATGTACATTTAAGTTCCAGTTCTTCCTCAGAACCCCTACATTTAAAAATATTCCAAAAGGAAAAGACTTTCCAGATAAGGGAACTGTAGCCAGCTGGAACCAGTTAAGTCCACACAGCAGAAACTTTAGCCAGCAGTGTGGGAGACTGGAGAAGGTAATGGCAACCCACTACAGTATTCTTGCCTGGAAAATCCCATGGACGGAGGAGCCTGGTGGGCTGCAGTCCATGGGGTTGCAAAGAGTTGGACACGACTGAGCGACTTCACTTGCACTTTCACTTTCATGCATTGGATGAGGAAATGGTAACCCATTCCACTATCCTTGCCTGGAGAATCCCAGGGATGGGGGAGCCTGGTGGGCTGCTGTCTATGGAGTCTCACAGAGTCGAATATGACTTAAGCGACTTAGCAGCAGTAGCAGTGGGAGACAATGGCTCTGGGTGCAGGATATATATGACCAGCACTTCAGAAATCACACAGAGACAAAAGCATCAACTGTATCTGGTACCCAAGGCCAGCCTCTGGCTTCTCTCTTTTCTGACTTCTGTCCTCTTGGACGCTTTCTGGGGCTGATGCCCCTTTCTCTCTGGGAAGGAGCATCCCGGCACATTCTCTGCTTTTGCTCTGGGAATGATGGGAGCGGACAAGGCACATACTTGGGTGTGACCTTCAAACCTGGAAGAATCCTCAACTTCCCCTCGACCTCTAACTCAGCCTCAAGCTCCTTTCCTGCTTTCTCATAGGTAACTTTCAACTGGACAGAATACAATTTTTTAAAGTTAGTTTTCATAGACCAGGTTTACCCCATTCTATAAGACAACATGCAGTATTTCTGGTGGTACTGTTTATTTATTTATTTAGTATTTTCAGATCATTCAACAGTCCCTTTTCCATCAGTCTCACAAAGGCCTCCCCCCTCCCCCCACACACTTATATCTACACCCACAGAAAAAATTGCATAGACAGTATTTTAAACTAATCCTCTTTCTCTGTGTACAGTAACACATCTTTGGCAGTTCTGGCAGAAGGTTGGCTGACATTCTCAGGGTGCTTGGGAGAAGAGAGGAAAGGTCCCATTGGGGGCTGGAGAGGAAAATTTGTCCACAGCATTCACAAAGCTCTTTTTGTTCACTTAAGAAGTTTCTTCTGATCCGTATCGATTGACCATCATAGGACTTAAATCAAAATGCTATTATGTTATTTCCATTTCTTAATCTTGCTGTTGCTTGGAAAAAGGAATAACAGAGGAAAAAAAAAAAACTTCATTGTTCTCCCAACAGAGCTTGAAGGAGAACAAACATGCTTGGCAGCATATGCCTAATGAAGTCATGAGTGCCAGGAAAAGAATGATAATCCTTGGCCTTTAGAAATATAACAAACAGATTCTGTGTATTTAATTTAAGAAAGAAAATCAGACTGCTCATTTTGTAAGCCAATCGTGGAAACTTAATGGAATTTTTATTTCATCTCTTTGATATGACTTTTATTTCCCAAACTTTCTAAGTAGGCAGATTGCATCTTCATTCTTCTCATAAGGAACATTCTTTCAGGGTGGGTTTTAGCCTTTTTCTGTGAGGGTCTGCAGAGCTCAGGAGAACAATTGTCATGAAATGAATTCCACTGTGATGGTTGCTAAGTGTGAGTGTGTCAGTAGCGTTGAAACAAGCACTCCCCTTAAAGAACCATCTAGCTCAAAACCGCTTGGCAAGAGGGAAACAAGCATATTTCCAGGTAAGGAAACGGAGGCTTTCCAGCATAAGAACCCAGGGAGGAAAGGGGTTCCAACTTCACCTACAAAATTATTCAATGACTGAGGATATCACCTCCCAACTGAAATAAAGTTTCACTCAGCTGCATGCCCACTCCAAAGTCTGCATCATACTCATGTTTTTCTAGCTGCTTCCTCGTAGACTAGAAGTTCCCCTTTTTCTTTCAAACATGTGTTGTCCCATTTGCCCATAGCTGGTAATTAATCATAACAAAAGCCAATAGATTCCTGTTTTCCTTTCTTATTAAAAGTCTAATAAAATTTTTATTATCTTTTTTAGAGCTGAAACAAGTGCCTATGTTCACCATATTCTGAAATTCCCAACATTTACGATGGTCATAAAATCAATATGGGCTCATGCAGCCAGAGTCTAGGTGTGTAAGTAAGCAGGCTTTCCTCACTTCTAAAGTATAGAGGTTAAACTCACATAGTGCAAGGCTCCTCAACCCTAACTTGCCTACTAAGAGACTCTGGGGAGCTTCTTAAATAGCAGAGCCAGGGACCTTGACCCAGATAACATAATAGTTCCTTCCGGGGACTGATCCTGACCCTAAATCTCCCCAAGTGGATCCCATGCAGGTTGAAAATCAAGAACTACAAGTCCATTCTTCAAAGGATGCTCATAGCTCTATGAGATTCTCAGAAAACCAGATTGGGAAACACTGAAAAGTGTAAAAGTTTCTAGGATGGTCACAGTACACATTCACATGTTGTTCTGCTCTATACCATCCAACATGCAGTGTTGTCCCAAAGGTATCCCTTTGATTACTTACAACATAAAACTCTTGTTCAACTTCCTTAGCAACAACGTGTGGGACCCATAAACATTATCCTTTGAAGAGAAATTTTCAAGGCATCTCCATGAGCAAAGCTTTAGAGCAGTGATTTTGAATGCTTGTTGCTAAATGAAGGGGAAGATTAGTTTTGAGGAAGATTGTGGATTTTCCTTGTAGATGCAAATACCTCTCCCTGACCTGCTTTGTAAGTTAAACATTGCGAGTAGCATCTTCTGTTCCTACAGTGAAGTCTCCTGGGTAACAGAAATGTCAAGGAGGCTGGGAAAGGCATAAAGCTTGAGAGGATTAAGTAGCCACAAACCAAGATTACCAATCCAGGGCCCCAAAGAGGAGTTTATGCAAGGCTGAGTCAGAGAGGAGTGTTGGACAGTATGGATCCTGAGAAGACAGAGAGAACTAATTATGTAAATTAAAATTTTGATAGATCTTTGTTTTCTCTTAAACGTGGACTTCCTAAATTTGTCCAACAGTTTGCTGTTAGCCAAGGAATCTCAAACACGTCTGGGTACTTGTGTGGTGAGTCGAATGACTAGTTTCTGTTAAGAGGGATTGAGATTCATATTCACCCACCTGAGCTTTACACTCTTGACTGCCCTTACGAGATTGCTCGTTTGGTTTGTATTTAACCAGAGCTTCTTGAAGGTGTTCCAAGTAATATACTTGATGCTGGATTCAGATTGAGAGTCAAGATGAACAAAGCTTAGGGTCTTCTGAATACCATCTGGCCCATCCAATATCCCTTCCTAATGGTGCCTGAAGAGTTCTTAACTCAGGATTTTAAAAGTGGGAAAAAAAATTAAATAAAATTAACACATTACAGAATAATTATGGTTTATTAACAGTAGTGGAGAAGGCAATGGCACCCCACTCCAGTACTCTTGCCTGGAAAATCCCATGGATGGAGGAGCCTGATGGGCTGTAGTCCATGGGGTCGCTAAGAGTCGGACACGACTGAGCGACTGCACTTGCACTTTTCACTTTCATGCATTGGAGAAGGAAATGGCAACCCACTCCAGGGTCCTTGCCTGGAGAATACCAGGGACGGGGGAGCCTGGTGGGCTGCTGTCTATGGGGTCGCACAGAGTCAGACACGACTGAAGTGACTTAGCAGCATTAACAGTAGCATGATTATGTAAGCAGTAAACAAATTTGTTGTTGTTCAGTCACTAAGTTGTGTCCAACTCTTTGTGACCCCATGGACTGTAGACTGCCAGGATCCTCTGTCTATACACTCCATGAAAGATGATGCAAGGAATAAATTTCGATCAACTTGCTTTCTAAGGAGGTAGTGATAGTGAATCCTTTGGCTGGACTGTGGTTAAAGGGAAGGTCCCATTGCTGATTCAACCCATCTCTACTTCCTCAGGTACTGTGGTCCTATCATTCTTAGTATGCACGCATCACATCTCCTGTTGAACACTATCACCCCACCTGTCTGAAATGTCTTCCTCTTTCATTATAGGTATTATATCAGAGAATTTATGTGTCTCTGATTTTATTTTATATCAGAGAATTCATTTTATATATTTATTTTATATCAGAGAATTTATATTTGTACATTTACAATCTCTCAGCAGCTCCTTGAAATTCATACTTAACTCTAGAATCCTCACCAACTGTAATTCTATAATTTTTACTATAGTTTGTCTTTAGAAAGAACTTAGTAAAATTTCCTTCTCCTTTACTGCGTGTGCTGCAAGGCCATCTGCTATTGATGACTTCTTCCCAGTGGGTTGAGCAGGGGTCTTTTCTTTGTAGTTAGTGATATTTCAAGCCCTGAGAGATGCTTGTAGCACTGCTGAATTTTGCAGGAGACATTTCCAGATTGGGTATGATCTATGGAAGGCTCATCTTCACTGTAAAATTCACTGATTCTGTGACACTTCCTTCAATGCAATAAAAGATTCCCTAGCCTGTGAAAGCTCATTACTTAACCTTGTATTTTTATTATGTATTGTCTGCATATTCTCAGGTAGTAAAAGATTAGAAACCTATATCCTGTCTGGTTGTGGAACAGGAAATGATGAACAGACATAATGGAAGAGGTGGTGGTAAGGATCAAAAGGATGTGGGTTGAGTCCAGGAACCAAGTAGAGCAGATCAAGGGCAAAAATGTGTCCCCCTCACGTATTGATTGCCCCATGGCCCATGGGACTGGTGTGTGACAGGAAGAGCAAAGTCCACAGGTCATAATGGCAACCCCTTTGCCTGTTGATTATTATAAGCATCTGTATCAGGGCCATCAGAGGCCACACTATTTTAACCACACATTATATTTTTATCTATGATTCTATACTTAGAATTTTTCTTTTGAAAATCCCCATGATCCATGAGTCATAAGCGTATGCTCAAATTCTGGGGACAGGCAGGCCTGGTTCAAAAGCAACTTAGTTGCAAGCTCTAAGACCTCATACAAATTATTAAGCTCCTTAAAGGTCATATTCCATCTGTAAAACATTGACAATTAATAGTCCCTAATTCATAGGGCTGTTTGGAGATAAGTCATATATAGGATCAATAAGTCATGTGTAAGTCATGTATAGGATAATACCTTATACGTAGATGTTTATGATTTCAATGTCACTACCATTATTGTTACAAGTAATTTAATCCATGCACTCATTTAACACACATCTTCATTAATGAAGTACCTGGGATCATTAATCTTCAATTCAAATGTGAACCATGTGACTCCACACAGGACACAGAGTGTTATAGAAGGGGTATGTATCAGAATTGACTCTACCAGTCCATTTACCAATTGGGGTGTGTTTCTTTATTCATAAAGCAGGTATAATCATACTATATGGCATATTCACAAGGACACTGTGACAAGCATATCACTTGAAGAATAAATGTATTTTGTATACATGTAAAATACTCATAATTTTGATGCAATTTCCACAACGTATTCTGTCAGTATGGTGCAGAGTATAAAGTAGGGTCTGCTAAAATAAGAACATTTAAAAAAATTTATTTCATTAAAGTATAGTTTATTTACAATGTTGTGTTAATTTCTGGTGTACAATAGAGTGACAGTTATACATATACACATTCTTTTTTATATTTTTTCCATTATAGTTTATCACAGGATATTGAATATAGTTCCCTGTGTTATACAGTAGGATTTTATTTATCTAATTTATATATGCTACTTTGTATCTGCTAGACTTGCCTGACAACACTGAGAGCAGAGGTGTCATTATCCACATTTTTTAGTTGACAAAACTGAGAATCATAAAGATTCAGTGCCTGACAGAGCCAAGACCAGAAGTCAAGAGTTCTTGATCTTTAATTCAGAGCTCTTTCTTTCTTTCTTTTTTTTTTTAAATTTTATTTTATTTTTAAACTTTACAATATTGTATTAGAGCTTGTTCTTCTATCATAATTTAGGAAAGGATAATGTAGGGAGGCTGCCTTTTATGAGAGATTTTTTTTTTTTTTTGGCATTGAGGCTTAGGGGGGAAATAGCATTTTTTTATAACAACTTTCATGTTTTTTAAAAACAGTGTTTAAAATGCACTTCCAAAGCATATATTAGTAAAGAGTGATGTCATTATATTCTGTCTCAGTAAGAAGATGGATTGGTTCAGAGCAGTGAACTGAAAGCTGAAGAGTAACATCTGCTCATAGCCATGTTTACCTAAACATGGTGTACAGAAAGACCAACATAAAAATAATGGGAGACTTAACACAAAAGTATTTTTATATTTTCCCAACATGACTAGTAGAGTGGTTTTCTTAACAGCAGAATTGCAAGAAAACTTTTCTTTCTGTATCCACGGTCACCACCCTAGCTCAAGTCACTTGGGATCTCTCCAAGATTAGCACAATGGCCTGATCATTTGATCTATCTCATTTTATTCTTGCTCTGGGGCTTCTCAGGTGGCGCAGTGGTAAAGAATCCACCTGCCAATGCAAGAGACACGAGAGATGCTGGTTTGATCCCTGGGTCGGAAAGATCCCTTAGAAATGGCAACCTGCTCCAGAATTCTTGCCTGCAAAATGTCCTGGACAGAGGATCCTGGCGGGCTACAGTCCATGGGGTTGCAAGGAGTCAGACATGACTGAGCACGTACACACACACACACACACATTCTTACCCTTCAACTCCCACTATTAACATGGAACTTTACACCATCTCACTCTTTTGTTTAAATCACCAAAAACTTCAACAATCACCTTTACCTGGACAACAACAACAAAAAAGGAGCCTTGATGGGTGACATTTGCTAGTTCCCACCTGTATAAATATTTCTATTGTGACTAATTTCAAACCAGCAATGTGAAGTCATCTTGGAGGTGGGAAGATAAGTGCAGGAGATGTTCTGCCTAGCCAGGATAATCAGCTCCACGTATAACTGGAAATCTCCCCAAAGACATCCCAAGCCACTCAAAGTGGAATTGAGTAGCTATGAATTATGCCCATGTTTCCAGTTACCTCTTTAGTCTCACTTCCAATCCAAGTCTCTTCTTGTTAGTTTCACTCTTTATTACTCAGTTATTTAATTGGTAAAATGGGGATGTGCTTGTGAGGACACATCACATGAAAAGTATGACAGCATTCAGTACTCCCAAGAAGGCAAATATTTTATAAATCCAAGTTGGTGGGAACACTGGCAGTTCCCTGAACATGAGGGAATGTGACACATACCTCACTGACATTCACTGAGCCAGACAAATTACTCAATGAGTGTGTGTCTCCACAAAACTGGATGTGAACCAAAGTTTCTGTCACCTGATTTTCTGTGAATAGTCTCTAGATCTTTGGGTGAAAAAGGGAAGTATTAGTTTGCTTGATTTTGAGGATGATTTCAAAAGGCAGAGATGAGTCATTTGCAGTGATACATACAGTCTCATCAAATCCTCTCCGTTTTGTAGGTTCAGTCACTAGGACTTTACTTTGCAGTGACCAGTTTGGCTGGATTCACCTTATTGTCTCAATTAGCCATTCATTTCTGCTCCAGAATCTGCTTGTGGTTTTTGAAGGGAAGATACTAGAAATCAAGATATAAAATTTCATTCCTTCCAAGAAACTGTATCTCAGAAAGGGTAAAAGAGGTTTGAAAGAAATGGTTTGAAAATAGACCTTCCACATGTATCTGTCAAGGTATGACTTTGGGTTTTTTTTTGTATTATCTGAACTTGGTCATATTGTGTAGGGAAATGTTATTTTCTATTTATGTTAATGATGCCTTGAGAATTGAGAAACAGTGGGAAAAAAGGTGAGGAGATATAGCCCCCGGAGGAGAATCCCATGGACAGAAGCGCCTGGTGGGCTAGTCAGTACGGTGCAAAGAGTCGGACATGGTTGAAGTGACTTAGCACAGCACAGATTGCTTTCTGCTCTTTGAGCTTGTATACACAAGGTAATCACTTCTTTACTTGCGTCCTTATGCAGGGTAGGGGAGAGCAGATCTTGTTAGCCTGGATTCACAAGAATGTTAAACATATGCAGCTTGTTTATGTCTATATTTCTTATACCACTATCATTAAAGCTAATAATGCCAACCCAAAACAATGCATCTTTATCTAAACTCTTTAAATTTGGCTGGGGGAAAAAATTGAAAGTATTTATTTGCTTATCACACAGAATTAAATTAATACTGCTCATGTAACTTCTTCATTGTAAAAATTCTACACTTGTACTTATTTTGATAATTTATAAAGAAATATTGGTAGATCAATTTTTCTGTCAATATAGTCTTCTAAAATTTCAGGACTGTGCTAGGACCTATGCGAACTAAAAATAAGCATAAGAGACTTCTAATTTATTTAGGAACAAAAACTCAAAATTACAAAATTAACTGGGAAAAAAATCTGTTATATTTGCACTTCTGAGGGCTAAGAAAGTAGAGAAGCTTAGAGAAATAGCTATTAGTGAGAGTGAATTGAAAGATGAGTAGATGGTATATTTTAAAGGACATGTAGAATTTGCAGAAGTGGAAAGGATATCTTCTGTGAAGAATGAATTATCCCCTCATCCCCCTGTCTAAAGCAGGTCCCCTCCACTTTCTTTCATCACATTTTTCACTTCCACCCTATTTTTTTCCTTGCTTGCTGAGTTGCTTTAATCATGTCTGACTCTGTGACCTCATGGACTGTAGCCTGCCAGGCTTCTTTGTCCATGGGATTCTCCAGGCAAGAATACTGGAGTGGATTGCCATGCCCTCCTCCAGGGCATCTTCCTGACCCAGGGGTCAAACCTGCATTTCTTTTGTCTCCTGCATTGGCAGGCAGGTACTTTATCACCTGGCATTAGTCTTGATCACCTGGTTCTGCTAGTCTCTTAAGTTTGGGAAAGATAAACAATCTTGGTCTCTGTTGAAAGACGGGGACCTAGTACATTAGCTGGCACAGATAGGTCTTCAATAATTATGAGTTTAAATAGCAAATTGTTAATTAACCAGGTATCTGTGTTTTTGAAGGGGATTATCAGCAAAGAAAGGATATTGAGAAGTATAGTATCAGAAAATAAGTTTGAATGTGTATGGTGCTGTCACATTAGAAAATATTTTAAGATCAAATACTATTAGGGGCATTTGAGCAAGGGAGTGTTCCGTTTAATGGATCTTCAGTAGACTGACCTAGTAATGCTCTGGGAGAACCATGAGAGGAGAAGGCTGCAGAGTAAATCTGGTTCTTTGCTTGAGGTCATCTGCACATGATGATGACAGCCTTGCTGCTATTACCCAGAACTGGCTGATCACGACTTCCGCACTCGATACACCCATGTTCATCATATGTTCTTCATATTAATATTACAGCACAAGGACTAGGGTGTTGAGGCTAGTTGCCAAGCAGTGATAATAACAATTGTTCATAAAACTTAAGCTGCTCGCAGAAACACAAGTTTTACAGCAATTGAGGAGGAACATGGAGATGATTGCAAGACCAGTAGACAAGAGGTTTCAAGAAAGTGTCAAAGGAGATTTGAGATCAAGCAAACAGAGGTAGTGAGCAAAAAACAAAAACAAAAACAGGTGTTGGTAGTCAATGATACAGATGCTTAAAACTAAGGTTATGGGGGGAGTGAAGCTACTGGCTATTGAAAGGATAGGTTCTGACTATGAGAGAGGGGGCTGAGATAGGAAGAGAAAAAGGAAATATTTGAGGAAAAGATTTCAAAAAACTGAGTGGCCAGGGAACGTGCATATATTTAACACTGTGTCTTACATGTTCCTAAGTTAGTCTAAAATTTACCAATTTTTCCATTTTCTAAACTGAGTTGCAATGAAAATCTCTTTTGGTGATTCCAATCTGGAATCCAAAGTTTGCAAATGCTTAAAAAAACTTAAAACAGATGCTCACAAATGACAGTTATAAATGCAGTAAAAATCAGCCTTTGCCAAAGAATCATTACGTTAATTGTCCTCCTTAAGTTGAACCATTCCTCAGAAAACAAAAAACTTCCTTTTCAATAAGACAGCCATGAAGTCACATGTCCTTGCTTCCCTTAGATGTGCATAAGAAGGGTTTATTTCAATAGGGTAGATCTTAAATTCAAATGTGCTTTCCATTAAACGGTAAACCCTGGGGGCTGTGTATTTTTCACTATTGTGTAACACAGGCAACAAATAACAGATGATAAATATTATAATGAGGCCAGCTAAGATACCGCATCCATTATAATGGGGAAATTGTTTCTTTTTATTTTAGGATGCACTGTGGGCATTAAAAATGTTGCTAAACTGTTGTGATAATAGCTTCTAATTTGTTATGAATAAAGATGTGTAGGAGAGGATGAGGTTTGATCAAAAGCAAAATTTTAACACTGGACCCTGAAGCCCTTAAGGGTTGCACTTTAAAGTGAACAATCCAAGTACATGCATTGACAGGGAGCATTCGGTTCAATCATTTTGTCTGAAGGAAACCAATCTGGGAAATTGTTCCCGGAAAGTCATTCTAGAAAAGCAGAGCCAAGCTTCTGACCTCTGCATAGGCTGTCTACGGCATCTATATTTCAGTCTTTTATATTATTACATTTGGGTGCATTAAGCAGATGTAAACCTGATGTGTATAAAGACACACACTGGCCACTCCGTTTAGAGTAACTAATGTGTCTATGAATGAGTGTTTCGTTCTTAAGCAGTATCTCTAGCGATTCCATTTACAAGTCACTCATTATATGGATGAGAGATAGAAGGTTGGATTTTAAAATGGCAGACATTTTTTAAAAATGAACTTTAAAAATGCCAAGGAATACAGTTCTCAGACTTACCAGTTTGCCAAGATAGGGTGTTCAATAGAAAAAAACTGGTTTCTGTTTTTAAACAGGAAAAACACTTCATGAATATAACCTGACTTTGTTTTATGCTCACATTTTTAATGCCACAAATATTATGAATGATTGCTGGGTAAGGTATTATAATACTACCCTAGTGGTAGGTGAAAGAATCTATTTGGACATGATTTCTCCAGTAGCCTTATGGTCATATGGTGATGTACAAGCAGAGCTAGAAACAGAAATCTCCCAACTAGGGTGGAAAAAGCATGCATACAGTGTGAATGTGTGTGTGTGTGTGTGTGAGAGAGTGTGTGTGTGTGTGTGTGTGTTTGTATGCGTGTCTCTCTGTCCGTGTGAGATTTATAGCGTCTTTTTCTGTAAACGCAACAATTATAGATTTTTTTTCACTTTATCAGTACTTCCTAGAAAAACAATGGCTTGATTATTTTTCAGTTGTAGACCTTGAGCTCAGTCTTCTTTAGAGGCTGGGAATTTCTGAAAGAAGTAAAATTCTCTAAACTTCACTTTACCTCTTCACTTCCTTCCAAACCAAACTTCTATTTAAAAAAATGGTCTTATAGACTTATTTATTGAAGAAATTTCTAGACAGTTTTAATCCTTTAATGTAATATACACTTGGAAATGCTGAGCTAAAATAATTTACTCTATATTCATTTTCATTATTGTCTGAATTTACTTTAAATTCCTAAACATTTACATGTTACTTTCTATGTGCAAAGAAGCATACCTGATACTATGGGAGATAAAGAAATGTACAAAATTTGATCCCCATTCTCAAAAAATTCTAGAATCTCATGTTTGTGTATGATAGCTGTATGGCAGAAAGTGACAAAAAACACACAAGAAATTCAAGATAGTGGAGAAAGAGTATTGATAAAACGTTCAGGGAGAATGTGGCACTCAAGTTAGGCTCCGAGGAACATGAAATTTATTTTTTTTTTCAAATGGAGATATAGTTTGAAGAGGAAGTGATCCCAGGGAGACAGAATTATGGAGTGGGTGGAAACGAGGTTGGGCCGTATGTACAAAGTTTGAATTGCCTTACAGATAAACTAGACTCTATCTTGGGTAATACTGAAAGCTCTATAGAAGAAAGAGGTAATCTTATTTCTTTCTTTTGTTTTTAGGATCATTGTTGAGGTTAGTGAATATTGAGGTGGGATTCAGATAGAGAATCAATTTAGTAGCCAAGACAAAAGTTAATTAAAGTCTCATTGATGGTTTGAAAATAGGAGACCAATGTGAGAGCCAAAGAGAAAAGGAAGGATTTACTGACCAGAATGTACATAGGAAGATTGTAGGTGTGAAATTGCTTGGGAATTTCTGTTCTGTGACTGGTAGCATGAGGATGCTATTGAACACCAAGTTTCAATAGAAGGAAGTGAGAGGTGATGCTGAATTGGTTTTGGAATATACTGACCTTGTGTATCAAAGGGATATCCAATTGAAAATACCCAGCATTTGTGGGGAGTGCAAGTATATGTCTCAGAATTTAAGAAACAATAGAATATTGGATTTAGAAATCAACTGAATAGAATAGAATGTTGAACTCTTGAAAATTGATAGCTGTCAAGGACATGTACAAAGAAATGACAATAACGGAAAAAGAATCTTGGTTTATACTGAAGCCTGAGGGCAAGGAGAGAAATCAGTAAAGATAACAAGCAGGAGGAGCCAGAAAGATGAAAAAATAACAGAGGACATTTTCAGGGAAGCCAAGAAAAATGGGACATTCTAGAAGGCAGCTGTGGTCTAAAAGAGTGAAACCAGCTCTAAAGAGACCAACAAGAATCTAGACAAAGAAAAAAGAAAATCTCCTAGATTATAGGCTTTGCAAGGAAAGAGTGTTTTTTAAGGAAACCATTTCAGTAGACTTGGGTGGCAGAAGTCAGATAACAATGGACACAGAGAGGGTGTGATCTGTGGATCAGTCACAAAGGAGGCCAGACTTTTGAGAATTTTACGTCCTGTTTCAAGGTGCATCTTCAGCAGCTAACGATGTTTTGGATGCAAAAGAGATGTTCAGTAAATATTTGCAAATTAAATATAAATGAATGACCTAATAAATGAATGTGAGAGAAGGAAGAAAGGCAGAAAGGTAGAGTAAAAGGGGAAAGAAGAAGAGAGGGAGAGAGGAAGAGTGAAAGGGAAAAAGAGAAAGAATGAGAGAGATGGGCAGGAACTCACACAGGTTTGAAGGAAAGTATTTCTAAAGAAAGGGGAGCCTGGAATCTTCTGGATTGTCAATGAGATTAAGCCAATGGAGAATGCAGAAAGATGAATGTATGTCAGAAAATCCTATGAGAGAGATTGAGTCAGAAAACCAGAGGAAGAGTATATAGCTAATGATGTAGAGAGAATCACAGATGAAGAAGCAAGGGTCTCCTCATTAGAGGGTAACAATCTTCTCAGTGAAAGAGACTTTGAGGTGAGCTCTACTGAGGGCCTGGGCTTGGATTTACCAAAACCGAGGTGTCCTAAACAGTCATTATGCCGTGTACCATTTGTCAATATAATATTATCTTAACCTTTAGGGAAGTGGAGAAGGGAATGGCAATCCACTCCAGTATTCTTGCCTGGAGAATTCCATGGACAGAGAAGCCTGGTGGGCTACAGTCCGTGGGGTTGCAAAGAGTCGGACACAACTGAGAGACTAACACACACAACATAACACACATGAGGTGTCCTAAACAGTCATTATGCCATGAACCATTTGTCAGTATAATATTATCTAAACATTTAGGAAAGTATAAACATTTAGGGAAGATAAACTTAGTTATATTTGGATAATTTGAAAATACTATTTAGAAAGACATGATGATTATTGGTTTGATAAGGAAGATGAAAGAGCGATATCTTTTTATTCACTGGCAGCTCATTTTCCACAGTTATTCTAGAACTTAAACTTTCTGAAGTGTATTATCCCCTTTTAGCCTCATAGTTCTGTTTAAACTGCACAATATTTCTGAGACCTGAGCAAAATAGTTTGCAAGTAATATTTCACTGTGTTCAAATACTCTGCATTTGTAGGTACTTTCTATAATGCTTTTGAAGTTTCCTTTTGCCCAAAACATTTAGAGCATCATTCCATTAAATTTTAAGATGCTGTTACTGACAGAAGAGTATAGTTCAAGTAATTGAAAGGGTGAATGCCTTATGTTTAAGACAGATGTGACACTATAGCTTTTTTATTCTGGTTCCCTGATTTTTCTTGGCAAATTGTATCACATCACTTGTAGAAGGTCGGTGAATAGTTAGGTGGTTTTGTACTTGGGAACTTTACAGATTCAAGGAAAAATTATTTTGGGGGTGTAAAATCATGTGAAAAATAACTCTGGGCTATACAAATTCCTTTTTGCCAATATTATGGGTAATACAGACTCGCCAAAATGTGATACATGTTTTGCTAGATCTGAACAAAAAACAATAGCAGAAACTTTCGGTGGTGATGTCAGCATCTAATGTGATGTCATGAATAATGGTTTGGGCTGGGAAAGTCATTAGGTACCCAAATGCTGATTTGTACCTTCTCAGAAGAGAAAATATCTTGAAATGGTACTGAAGAGTTTAACATTTGCTGCTTTCTGGAATTGTCCAGTTCTTGGCCTTCCCTGGTAGCTCAGCTGGTCAAGAATCCACCTGCAATGTGGGAGAACTGGGTTTGATCCCTGGGTTGGGAAAGTCTCCTGGAGAAGGGAATGGCTACCCACTCCAGTATTCTGGCTTGGAGAATTCCATGCACTGTATAGTCCATGGGGTCACAAAAAACCGGGCATGACTAAGCGACTTTTCACTTTCCTGAATTCACGGCATTGCTTTGTATGGCTTCACCACTGGGAAAATAGGTTCTACCTCCAGAGCCATATCCAAAGTGCTTTCAAGAATGTAATTGTTCAAATAATTTTCTATGAGTAAATTAACCTTTTACATTATTTTATTGACTATGTAATCAACTGTACACAATTCTACCTGAATAAAAATTTGACTTCCTGTAGGTCAATGGCTATCTCCAAAACTTTCTTTGAATCAATTATCTTTGAGTCTTTAGTGGATAATTTTGTGGGTGTTTTTTTTTTTTTTTGTAGGGAGGAAGGAAATCAGCATTTTTTAAGGCTTATCGAAACTACTGTGTGCCAGGCTCTTTGCTTGATGATTTTTTAATAGAATATAAATATAGAAGATCTGATTAAACAAAATATTGAAAAATTGGAGCAATATTTTTTAAAAAGAAACACATGAACCCATATAAAACTCTAAAATGTAAAGTAAATATACACTGTTTACCAAAATTTGAAATACAGTCTTTGATTTATGTGTGCTTTCCCTAATTGGATTTCCATATAATCTTTATGCACAAAGTGTGTCTATTAGTTTTCACTTTTTAATTTAGTTTTGGTTTCTTTAAAGCTGAGTCCAAATTTAAAGCCGGACATGACTTTGGAAAAACCTTTGGAAAAACAAACAAATAAACACAGTTCAGACTCCTTTTAGATTTAACAAATTTACCCTAATCTCACCACATCCAATAACACCATTTTTTTTTTTTTCAGTAAAACTTGTTATATTGAGTATCTTAAAAACCATTGACATAGTTTCTCAACAAAGTTTTTGGAGAAACTCTTTCTAATTGTTCAAACTCACATTTCTTTGGTTTATATACTATTTGGTAACATAGTTACAGGGACAAGTACAATTGACATAGCAGTTTTGAGGGCAAACTTAACTGATTCTGCATACAATTCAGTCTTCACAGCATAAAGGCCAGGGGCATTCAGAGTGCTGTGGCTGTTAGTCAAAATGTCTTACAAAGTGTAAGAATTCTATCTAATCCAGGGATTTGTTAAATAAAAATTAGTTCTCTAAACTTCCACTGTGCCATTTCAGGCATCCAGACGGTCTATACACACTATGACAGGTGACTATTAGTAACCTCCTTTTTGTTTGAACAGTGAAAATAATTATTGGATACTTGAGTTCCACAATGTCCTGGAAAACTTTTCTTTCTAATGATAGTTCGAAAATGCTCAAGTCAAAAGAGTTTTTAAAAAGAATGGCTCTGAAAATATCAAGCAATTTTTCATGGATCATATCTTTCCCTCCCTTCCATTATCTCCACTTAACTTCCACTTGCTGCAAATAATTCATGGTCTGTCCCTCACGTAGCCCACAGACGAGAAGAGATCAACTCACAGATGAGAACTGTAGAGTATCTTGAAGGAGGCGCTCTGATACTTTGATATGGAGAAGGACAGAGCCCTCTGTCAGCCATAGAGAGGCTTGGCGATCAAACTTGAAAAGACTGGCTCTTAATACAAAGAAGCCTGGCAGCCTACAGTCCATGGAGTCACAAAGAGGCGGACATGACTGAGTAACTGAGCACACATATAATATAAACCTTCTTCAAAAAACCACATCTAGATTGCTTTTTTTTTTTTTTTTTCTTTTTGGCTGCATGGCGTATGGGATCTTAGTTCCCTGACCAGGGATTAAAACTGCACCTCCTGCAGTGGAAGCACTGAGTCCTAACCACTGGATGGCCAGGGAAGTTCCTGAATTACGTCTTTAAACATGATTTAGCCAAAGGAAGAAGCTCAAGCAGACAGAGCAGTGTGACTGCTGGCTGAGGTCACAATTTAACCTGCCTGTGTCCTCAAAAGTCATTACCGCCCTTCCTCACATAGTCACTCTTGAATTCTATCCCTGGATCAACCATCTGGAACAAAGTTAAGGTGGGAACACCTTGTATTTGGGTGATTTTAAGGTCAAGGGGAGAAAACATGGCAGATGAGATTTGGTATAGGATCGAAATCTGAAAAACCTTGAGTGTCAAATAAAAGTTTGAATTTTTAGTCTGAAGAAATGGAAATGCTATCACAGGGTTTTAATTTAGGGAGTGACATGAGCAAATCTGCATTTACAAGGATAAATCTGGTGGCACCGTGGAGAAAGATCCGCTAAGAGGCAATTGCATTAATTTAGCCCAGAATTGATGAGCACCTAAAACCAAGCAGGCCAGGGGAAATGGAGAGGAGGGAATTAAACTGATCCCTGCCTTGAGATTACTCTTATAACAAGGATAAGAATTAATAGCGTGTGAATATTCACAGATTTTTCCTTTCTCCTTCATCATAAACTAAGAAAGTGGCAACTGAAGCAAAGGAAGAAGTAGAGCAAAATGTGCATGCTAAGTCACGTCAGTTGTGTTTCTGAGACCTCATGGACTGTAGCCCACCTGCCAGGCTCCTCTGTCCATGGGATTCTCCAGGCAAGAATACTGGAGTGGGTTGCCATGCCCTCCTCCAGGGGATCTTCCCAACCCAGGAATCGAACCCACATCTCTTATGTCTCCTGCATTGGTGGCAGGTTCTTTACCACTAGTAATACCTGGGAAGCACATAGAGCAGAATATTATTAAGTGTGCTTAAGAAATCTGGGAGTTATTCTTGAACTATGCCTAATTGTACACACATTGCTCCATTCATTTCACTAATAAATACTTACTGGGTTTCCTATTTGAGCCAAGCACAGTTCCAGCCATTGAAATATGGAACTAACAGGTCCAGTGAAGTTCTGCCCAAATACCTCTGTAATTTTTCACTTTCTCTTGATTTCAGCTGTTAGTACACACATTCTATTCTCTCCACTGCTATCCCTTGTCTGTGTCTTACTAATGCTCTGCATGACCTGGAGAGTCACTTCTTCCCAAGGGACTTCCCAGACCTTCAGCCATGGTTGGGGCCCCAGGACTTGTGCTTCCCTTGCACCTGCCTCGTACTTCCCCTGAAAGAACATCTGATCACATGGGGCTGAAATCATGCTGGTTCAATAGCCTGTGATGCCCTGAGAACAGGGACCTCTCTGCCCTGGTCACTGCCCAGCCAAGGGGAGGCACTCGGATACTTCATAAATAAATAGTGTGTCGATGAATTAAGTGGCTCAACACATAGAATTTTTTCTTCCTCCATAAAAATGATACCTTTAGGAAGCTAAACTTCTCATTATACTTTAAACTGGCATTATGTTAGCCTTATGCCCAGGAAGCTCAAGGCCATTATATGTTAACATTCTATATTTCTAGCCTCTACTTCTAGATTGAGAAATGAGCTACATATGGTTAGCTAAACTCATTTGTAAAAACTTGGCATGTTCTCAAACCATATTCAAAGCTTATGTTAGTTTTGAGGATACAAATAAAACATATATTTTCCAGAACTTCCCCTTCTTCAGTTGAATTTTTGGAAAAGATCTCCCACATTGTGAACTTCTATAAACTATATTCTAAGTTGAATCTGAATATCATGATTTGATTTGAATTTTCCATACACTCTTATTCAAGCCATGACACTTTAAAGAGAAGAGAAGTCTCATTTGTGTATAGGAATAAGGACTGTTTTAATTTTAGATTTCAAAGTACTATAGATAATAGCATATGTTAATCTTAAAAGCACTTGTCATGTTTCAAGTAAAAATAAGTCTCTTAAAGATGTTCCATAGAATTTGTTATGCCTTTAATAAGCATTAGATTTCAGTTCTGTCTTTTTAGAACCTCAGAAGTGAATAATAAGAACGTTGATAAAGTTTAAAAAAAATCTCTCTACCCCTCATTCTAAGTTCTTCACTTTATGACCAATCAATGGGCCACAATATCACCTTCAAACTCTTGGCAATAAGCACTTATGATAAATAACAACATATTTGTTTTGCAAGCATAACTCACTTGCCATGACTACCTTAAGCCCTAACTTTCAGAAAAATCTTGAGTTATCATATTTTTTACAGAAATAACCATAAAATTCATTCAAAAGATCTGCTGAACTCTGTATGATACCTAACATAATTATGACAGAAATATAGATTATTTATTTTTATTACTTTTCCATTTTCAAGCAGGATCTTCCCCTTCCCCCCAATTTGGTCTTGGGAATATATTGCCTGATGATTATTGCCAAAGCCCCCTTAGAGAAATACGCAACATGTATTTTTACTCTTGAAGTATTTTTTTTTTTATGGTGCCAAATAGTGGAAATGTACTCAACTTATACAGGGTACCTTGCTAGGTGTCTTTGACATATTTGATCTTTTTTAACTTATAATAACTCTGGAAAGTATTTCATAACTCCCTAAAGATAAAGGTAAAGGAGATTCAGAAAGTATGTGTCGCCCATCTAAAATTAGATAGCTAGTTAATGGTTGATTACACATTTAATATTCTTTCCGAGATACCAAATTTTAGGAAGAGTTAAAATATCTTTTAGTATGGAGAAATAATACAATTGTTGCTTAAGTATATCAGTTTTAAATATAACATCTGAAGTTAATAGAAACTTCATCCCTTCTTTTTGGGACAGGTTTCTTTGTTTCCCATCGTTTTGTTTTGCTTTTATAAGTCACCACAGCAGGTAATAAAAAGATATGTAATGATCCCATTTTTAAAACTTGACCTTAAGACCCGAGAAGCATCAATAAACAGCCAGACACAGGAAATTGATATCTGGAAAAAAATGTGAGAAAGTTAAGATATCAGTGTAGCACAAAAGTAGGAAACAGATATCACTGAGGATATGAAGTGGTGAAAATGACTGTTTGAGCCTAAGGCAAGAAATCCACATATTATGGCTCTGAATAAGCAACTTGGGCTCAGGGAAGACATTAATGGTAATGGTGAGTGAATAATTTGGAAGAAAATATGAACACAGTTTGATGTTACTGGAGCCCAGTTTCCACATCAAAGTGTACTGCGTGAGTAAAATCATACATTTGGGGCAAACATATTCAGTAGTTAACTACTTCCACTTATATTGTTAAATAGAAAAGGTATTTTCAAGCAATAAATAAAAATGACACATTAATTTCCTCCCTTGTGTCATTCCTTTCCTGAGACCAACTACATTTCTGAGATGTTAGCCCCCACTAACATTTATTTAGTAATTGCTGCATTGTGATGGTTCATTTAGAACTGCATTACAATGTAAGTGCCAGAAAACCCAACTATACTGGGCTTTAACAAAAGGGAATTTAGTATTTGACAAAACTGATGAGTCCTAGGGTTGATCTATGTGGTCAGGTATCTGATTCTTTGCGACCTCATGAACTATAGACCTCAAACTAGCAATTCTACAGGAGAAAGGGTCATCATCAGGGTGAATGTAACAGAGAAGATACTAGAAGGATACTGAGACTCATTCTAACACCATTTTGTCCCAACTTGGCCTTACACATGACCTTTGTGTGTGTGTGTGCTCAGTCATGTCTGACTCTTTGCAACCCCATGAACTGTAGCCCGCCAGTTCCTCTTTCCATGGGATTTTCCAGACAAGAAAACTGGAGTGGGTTGCCATTTCTTCTTCCAAGGGATCTTCCCAACCCAAGGGTCAAACCTGTGTCTCCTGCATTGGCAGGGAGATTGGTTACCACTTAGCCACCTGATCTAGCTGCAGACATATCTAGATCCAGGTCTACAGTGGCACAGACCTGATTCCACTAGTCTCCCTTTGTACTGGCAAGAGGGTTGAGGCACGTCTGAGCTGCTACACAGTACCTGGGTTTACTGTAGTTCAACCAACTTGAGGAATTTTCCAGTCTCCACAATAGTCACAGTGGCCACAGGGATCTAGTGGTTGATTGGCTGAGTAACATGTTAGACTGAGAGGAAGAAGCCTGATCTCCACATAGGAGTTTCCATTGCCAGGAGTAGAGAGAATGAATCCCAGGGAGGCACAGAAGACAAATGCTCAGGAAATCCTCTAAGCCATCCCTCTATCTCCCCAGAGTGGACTTACTTCCTTTCTTCATGTTTTCCTTCATAAAACATGAATGTTTGAGCACTTGTAATATGATGGTGTTTATAGCAGTGAGCAAGAAGACAAGACTCTTGCCTGCATGAAGCTTGAGAGGAGTGAATGTGAAGAGCCACTTGTACTCATCAAGGATTAATGGGACTGTGAAGATGAATTGTATGACAATTTCCATCCATCAAAAATTGTATAAAATGTAATGAATCATGCTCTCTTTTAAAAGTCTAACTATGGGTTGGGGCATATTGCTGTCAAGAGAGAGAAAAGTATAACATACCAATCTCTTGGTTCTTTCTATATCTAATTTTTCATAAGCTCAGGCTGTTTTAGTGGGACATGATGCCTACAAGAGGCCATTGCTGAGGGGGTGAATGACAAGTTCTAGAGCAGGAGCCCCCTGGCGAGTGAGATAGTGGGGACTCATGGGGCAGCAGAGGGTCAATAGCTTTTGGCCCCATGTAGCTGTGGAGAAAGTAAGAGGAAGATAGCATGAAATACAAACTTTTTAATTAATTATTTTATTGAATAAAACATTAATTTCCTTCTATTCATTCATTGTAAAATGCCTAACATGAGAGATTTGAATAGTTAGCAGATAACAGTGGTAAACTTGCCCACAGGCAAGTTTTATTATCTCCTTTAAAGATACAGTCTTCATTTCCCTTTCAGACTTTTGCCATTTATTTTATGATTTAATTTCCCTTCTCCCTAATATGATCAAACCATCTTAAAAAATCAACAGAAAAAATTCCAGGTGGTTCAGGGTTTTGCAAAGGTATAAATACACTGGATTGTGCATCAGGGTCAGAGATGGATTTTTGAGCTTAGCTTCACAGGACTGTTTGACTCTTTGTGACTCTATGGACTGTAGCCCTCCACCCCCGCCCCCCAGGCTCCTCTGTCCATAGAATTCTCTAGGCAAGAATACTGGAGTGGGTAGGCATTCCCTTTTCTAGGGGATCTTCCCAACTTCCCAACCCAGGGATCAAACCCGTGTCTCCTGCATTGCTGGCATATTTCTTACCATCTGAGCCACCAGCACCCTGGGTCAGGAAGATGCCCTGGAGAAGAGAATGGCTATCCACGCCAGGATTCCTGCTGGGAGAATTCCATGAACACAGGAGTCTGGCAGGCTATAGTCCGTAGGATCACAAAGAGTCAGACACGGCTGAGCAACTAACTCGTTACTACAACACTTTTCACAGAATGTTACTCCCTCCCAAAAAAAATCCAAGCAAGCAAACTCTTAGGTAACCCCTGAGTTTGCATCCCAACTTCCTAGATATGCTTGAAAGAGGATAAACATATGAACTAGGGTTCTATTTTTTTCCAGTGGTTCCCAGGAAGACTCTACTATGAGCTATTGGCATGTTTGCTTCAAAACTACCCAGAGAAGCAATATCTCTGTCACTCTTAGAGCTGACATCTCACCTTAGCAGCTCACCCTTCTCAGAGGTTGTGTTTTCATCTCTGAAAAGAGGCATTTCTCAGAAGGAGATATAGAACATTAATGCTGATGGATTTTCAAGAAAACAGCAAGACAAGTAACAATCTCTGTTGAACACTGCTGTCAAAGCAGTTTTAAAGTTCCTGTTTTGTACCTTTATTTGTCAGTCTTGATCAACAGGTACTTTAAAAAATCAAAGCAAAGTATTGAAGAAAAAGGCTAGATTATTTTGAGTTAAATGTAAGATTCTGTTTTGACTTTGTGTGAAGTTTTGTTGAGGATATGTGGTATCATACACTTTTTAGAGATGTAGGCTAACACTGCAAATGATGATCCCATAAACAAAATTCTGGAGGATTGGACTTAAAAGAAGGAATTGCAAAGTTAAAATTATTGACTGCATATTATATGTCAGTGCTGTGCTTAGTCGCTCATCTGTGTCTAACTCTTTACAACCCCATAGAGATATCCTGCCAGGCTGTCTGTCCATGGGGATTCTCCAGGCAAGAATATTGGAATGGGTTGCCATGCCCTCCTCTAGGGGATCTTCCAACACAAAGATTGAACCCAGGTCTCCCACATTGCAGGAGGATTCTTTACTGTCTGAACCATGAGGGAAGCCCAAGAATATTGGAGTGGATAGCCTATCCCTTCTCCAAGGGAACTTCCCAAACTCCAGGGGAAGTTCCCAGGTATCGAACTGGAGTCTCCTGCATTGCAGGCAGATGTTTTACCAGCTGAGCTCCCAGGGAAGCTTATTATATGTCAGACTCTGTGGCAAATGCTTCAGTGTAGCATTTCAAGTTAACCTGATAATAATTCCTTGGGGCCAGTACTACTATTTATCTCTTAAGGAAATAGTCTTTGGGATTAGCAGCCTAAGGAGAGGTGCTAAATGATGGAGCTGAGGATAGAAACCACAGCTCAGTGATTCCAGAGCACATGTCCAGCCTGTTCATAAGCCAATAACTTGTTTGGAGAAGTTTGCAAATATTTTATACACACTTCTAGGAAAACAACCTCCATTGATTTAAAGTAGTGCTTTATTTATTTAATTATTTTATAATAGAAAAACTAACCAACAGACAATTAGATCTCGCAACATCACCTTCATTGTGTGAGAAAAGTGTACTTGTTTAAATTCAGTGCTATGAAACTTATTTGTATTTTTATAACATTAGATGTGTCAGGCCTAGTCTATCTTGAGCGCTAGAGTCTCACTGCAAAAAGACTCTGCCTTCTTCAGCCCACATAACTTTCACTTCAAGCCAAGTATTCCTGTATTGGAGTTGGTTCTTACTTCCCTAACCAGCATTTAAATGCTCAGTCTGAGGCAAGAGTCTACCCTATTTTCACGTGCATTTCTTATTTCTGGGGTCTCACTTCTGTTTTTAGGCTTTCTCTTTCCTCCTTCTTTGGTTTCCAAATGTCAGAGATTATATGATTGTTCCCAAGTATGTCAGTTCAGGCCCTCCAG
Source organism: Bubalus kerabau (assembly GCF_029407905.1). Classification (NCBI taxonomy): domain Eukaryota; kingdom Metazoa; phylum Chordata; class Mammalia; order Artiodactyla; family Bovidae; genus Bubalus; species Bubalus kerabau. The sequence continues at coordinate 167,765,946 of NC_073626.1, forward strand.
CATACAGACACCAAGATAGATGGAATTTAGAATAAAAGATTTATTGAGGAGGATGCCTGGGATAAGAAAGGAACAGGAAAAGGCAGGAAGGCCTCGGGTCACAGTGCAGCATCACACCTGTGAAAGGAGAGGGGCAAGGAAAGATAACTGGATAGGAAGAGCCTCAGATCATGGTGCACCTATGGGGCAGGCTCAGCCAGCCCTATGGGAGAACTCAGACACAAGGACTCCCACACTAGGCAGAAATAGCCTAGTCCCATACCTCGTCATGCTCAACCACTAGCCAGGAGCTTTCCATGGGCAAAGTGGCCTTGACCTAAATGCTGCAGCTGATTTGAAGACTCTGTGGCTGGTGGCTGGCAGCTAACCACTGTCCATGGAGAAATTTTATGGCTGCCACAATTGAGCTCTTATGCTCAGCAGATGCTCTTCTGCAGATCTGAGGGCGAGCTCTTTCATGGCTCCCATTGGACTCTTCCTTAAGGGAAACTTACAAGGGAACAGTTGGTATGATCAGCTATAGGCTCCTTCCTTCCAGTTCAAATGCATGCCAAGTCACTTCAGTCGTGTCCAACTCTTTGCACCCTATGGACTGTAGCCTGCCAGGCTCCTCTGTTTATGGGAATTTCTAGGCAAGAATACTGGAATAGGTTGCCATGCCTTCCAGGGGATCTTCCCAACCCAGGGATTGAACCTGCATCTCCTATGTCTCCTCCTCCAGCAGGTTCTTTACTATTAGTGCCACCTGGGAACCCCATTCAGTTCGTATAGGGGCTGCAATTAATTCTCATTATCTCCCTCCTCCCACACTTATTCTAAATTCACCTTACTCTCACACAGCTAATACCTCTGCTGGTCTCTGTCACTCACTTAGTAGTCAAACAAATTTAATAAGAGGTTGGGATGTCTGGTAAACAAAACCTTCTCTTGCTAGATTGCTGCATGTGCCCTTTCAAAGCCATACTGGGCACGGGAATATCCAGGGATGTCCCACACATTTTTCTCTCTGCACCATCTTGTAAGAGTAGGTGCACCTTCTCCTATTGATTAGGGTCCATGATCTCTTCCGTAATGGATACCTTAGTTTTTTGCCTGCTGGCCAGTATACAAAGAGAGCTCAAATTACTTAGGAGGCAGCTTCGATGTTCCATGAGATCCTTGCTGTGTCGTCTAGAAAGAATGTGTCTTCTTTGAAGACCAGGACTTCTAACTCAGTAGAGACCAGAATTATGGGGATAAGAAACAGAAAACCCCTCAATGGGTTGCTGGTTGTCAGCTACCTTAATTCCTAATGTCAAGTCTCCTCTTGAAGACAGATCTCAGAGTCATATACCACAGGTGTTGTACCAGTGCTTGGCCCTCTACCTCGGAGAGGATTATACATCCCCATGTATGGTCATGTAATTTGCAGTGTTTTCCTGTTGGGCAGATTCAGTCCTCACCCATCAACATCAAGCTTGTGGTTTTAGCCAATGAATGTGTGTTCATGATATATATACTCCATCTGAGCAGAAGCTTTGAGACATACCGTGTGGTTCAGTTCCAGTTCAGCCACTCAATCGTGTCTGACTCTTTGCAACCCCATGGACTGCAGCATGCCAGGCCTCCTTGTCAATCACCAACTCCCGGAGTTTACTCAAACTCATGTCCATTGAGTTGGTGATGCTATCCAACCATCTCATCCTCTGTTGTCCCCTTCTCCTCCCACCTTTACTCTTTGCCAGCATCAGGGTCTTTTCAAATGAGTCAGTTCTTCACATCAGGTGGCCAAAGTATTGGAGTTTCAGCTTTAGCAACAGTCCTTCCAATGAATATTCAGGACTGATTTCCTTTAGGATGGACTGGTTTGATCTCCTTGTAGTCCAAGAGACTCTCAAGAGTCTTCTCCAGCACCACAGTTCAAAAAACATCAATTTTTTGGCACTCAGTGTTCTTTAGAGTCCAACTCTCACATCCATACATGACTACTGGAAAAACCATAGCTTTGACTAGATAGACCTTTGTTGACAAAGTAATGTCTCGGTTTTGCAATATGCTGCCTAGATTGGTCATAACTTTTCTTCCAAGGAGCAAGTGTCTTAATTTCATGGCTGCAGGCACCATCTGCAGTGATTCTGGAGCCCAACTGTATGGTTCAGTGAGTGTTTTTCCCTTTCTGCCATGAGAACATATCCTAGTGGGGGTTAGTTCCTAGAATGAAGAAGACATGTGGAGTAGAGCCACAGCTGACGCACAGCCAACTCAATGAATACAAGCAAAAAATAAACCTGTGTTGTTAAAAACAACTTAGTTAAAAATGACTAAGAATTGGGGATTATTTGTTACTTCAGGATAACCTAACGAGATCTTACTAATGCATGGTAGCTTGTCTTATCTGTGATATTTTCCCTGGTCTCTGGCAAGTCATCTTTGCTTGATTTCTGATACCTGTGTCTCTCTCCCTGTTTCTAACTAACAGACATCTGTCATAAATATCTTTAAGTATTGTTCTTAATATTTCTGGGGGTCTCTGGATTGACTATATCAGAGACACCTGGATATAGTTTTTAAGAAATTGTTGGCTACAGAATTTGGTTCATTGGCTACAGAGATACTGATTCAACAAATATGATTCAGTAGTAGTCAGTATGGGTCCAGAGATTTGCATATCTTAAAAACTACACATAGTCCTCTCATACATTCAGGAGTTAGTTGTATGTTATATTCCATAGTCTTCAATTTGCTTTAGACTAATTATCTTTGCTGGTCTCTTGAACCTAAATGTACCATAACTTTTACTGCTCAATTTTAGCCTTGGATAATGGCCTTTCTATCAGACTTATCTTAGCCCCATATCTTCATCCTGCATTTACAGCCTGGTCAAATGAAATTTCACCTAAGACCTACCATTGTTTAAAGCATACACTGAATTTCTCTTTGGAAAAGTTGTTAGTGTGTATGTGTATTTGTGTGTATGCATGTGTGTCTGTGTGTGTATACATGACATATACGAACAAAAGGATAGAGAGAGAAAACTGTACTATGCTGAAAAAGGTTTTGAACATTTTGAAATGAAGCAGCAGAGCTAATTATCTGTCTGGGAAAGGTACGTATTTAGGTTTTGAGCTATTTAGGTCAAAAGTAACAGAGAAATTGCTGATACAATTATTCCTAGTAACACTCTCATAAATGCCTGTGTGCGTTCACACATGCATAATCCCCTCACGTGGATATGTTCCTGGGAATGACTGTCTAAATAAATCCTCAAAGTACCTTTTGTTCAGTGATATGACAGTGGAGGTAAGGAAAGGATGCATAGAATGATTGAGGCAAAGTTAGATGAGATCAAATGTTTCATCTTCCATAAGAAAGATTAAGGTCACAATCATCACAAATCAATGATAAACCTTCCCATTCTATCACACCCTGATCCACCCTCTACCACTTCTGCCTTAAATTCTTACTGATTTTGCACAAACTGTTCCATTTGAATTTATTCTCGCTTATTTTTTGACTGACGTTCTAGAAGAAAGCCCAGAATATGAAATGCATGAGGACACTGAATGGATTTAGGAGACTGACCACTATGATGTGAAAACTGCCACCTAATCATTTGCTTGATTTCATTCATGTTTCTAGATATCAACTGCTCTGGACAGTACACTGAAGTTCCCTTATTTTGTTTTGCAAAGACAGTATGTCTAGAGTTTATCAACTCAAAATACTCCGAAAAATATGAAATAAATATAAAAATCATTTTTGATTGAATAGCAAATTGTGATCAGAATTAAATGCCAGAATCAAAGTCACATGCACTAGTTGGATCCTTTCTGGCTCTATTCTCAAGGCTCATATAACTGTCATAACTGCTTCACTGAAGATGGAAAAAAGGCTCATTTACCATTATTGTTCCTACCGGAATTAAAATGTATGACAAACCTTAGAGTCATGAAAAATACAATGAAGAGACAACTAAAATTAAAATTAAGACTTCCCTGGTGGTCCAGTGGTTAAGACTCCAACTTCCACTGCGAGGGACAGGAGTTTGATTCCTGGTGAGAGTAATACGATTCTGCATGCCGCACGCACGGCACGGCCAGGATAAATGAAAAAATAAATGAAATTTAAAGAAATAAATTTTTAAAAGGCATAAATAAACTTATGTTTGGAAAGGTAGATTCAAGAGGCTTCCAAAATTCATTTGCTCAAAGATACTTTTTATACTTCATACATGTCTAAGAAAATTAAATATTTCTAACAATGCTTCATTTTATTCCCTCTATTGATGAATGGCCATAAATGGGAAAAACTCTAGAAAAACATCTTTTAAAAATTCACATTGACATTCATGTCCTTTTTGTTCATAAAAGGGTCAACATTACTTAATAGCATAGAAAAAGGCCTAAGGGTCATTTTCTCTATGATGAGTTGAGCTTCAAACTGAGAGAAATTTCTTATGAATTTAAAATTTTTTGTTCAAACATTCCTATTTGAAACTTAAGAAACTTACGTTTGGATACCTCTCATACTTCGGATGTTTATGAAGTATTTAGAACTGTTCCAGAATTGGATGAGATTTCAACTTCATCCCTTTATTTTATTCAGTGTGGCTAATTTATTAGTTCAGTTCATTTTAGTTCAGTCACTCAGTCGTGTCTGACTCTTTGTGACCCCATGAACCGCAGCACACCAGGCCTCCCTGTCCATCACAAACTCCCAGAGCCCACCTAAACCCATTTCCACTGAGTCGGTGATGCCATCCAACCATCTCATCCTCTGTCGTCCCCTTCTGCACCTGCCCTCAATCTTTCCCAGCATCAAGGTCTTCTCAAATGAGTCAGCCCTTCACATCAGGTGGCCAAAGTACTGGAGTTTCAGATACAATATCAGTCCTTCCAATGAACACCCAGGAATGATCTCCTTTAGGATGGACTGGGTGGATCTCCTTGCAGTCCAAGGGACTCTCAAGAGTATTCTCCAGCACCACAGTTCAAAAGCATCAATTCTTCAGTGCTCAGCCTTCTTCACAGCCCAACTCTCACATCCATACATGACCACAGGAAAAACCACAGCCTTGACTAGACGAACCTTTGTTGGCAAAGTAATGTCTCTGCTTTTTAATATGCTGTATAGGTTGGTCATAACTTTCCTTCCAAGGAGTAAGCGCCTTTTAATTTCATGGCTGCAATCACCATCTGCAGTGATTTCGGAGCCCCCAAAATAAAGTCAGCCACTCTTTCCACTGTTTCCCCATCTATTTCCCATGAAGTGATGGGACCAGATGCCATGATCTTCGTTTTCTGAATGTTGAGCTTTAAGCCAACTTTTTCACTCTCCTCTTTCACTTTCATCAAGAAGCTCTTTAGTTCTTCTTCACTTTCTGCCATAAGGGTGGTGTTATCTGCATATCTGAGGTTATTGATATTTCTCCCGGCAATCTTGATTCCAGCTTGTGCTTCATCCAGCCCAGCATTTCTCATGATGTACTCTGCATATAATTTAAATAAGCAGGGTAACAATATACAGCCTTGATGAATTCTTTTTTCTATTTGGAACCAGTCTGTTGTTCCATGTCCAGTTCTAACTATTGCTTCATGACTTGCATAAAGGTTTCTCAAGAGGTAGGTCAGGTGGTCTGGTATTCCCATCTCTTGAAGAATTTTCCACAGTTTGTTGTGATCCACAGAGTCAAAGGCTTTGGTATCGTCAATAAAGCAAAAATAGATGTTTTTCTGGAACTCTCTTGCTTTTTTGATGATCCAGCGAATGTTGGCAATTTGATCTCTGGTTCCTCTGCCTTTTCTAAAATCAGCTTGAACATCTGGAAGTTCATGGTTCATGTATTGCTGAAGCCTAGCTTGGAGAATTCTGAGCATTACTTTACTAGCGTGTGAGATGAGTGCAATTGTGAGGTAGTTTGAGCATTCTTTGGCATTGCCTTTCATTGGGTTTGGAATGAAAACTGACTTTTTCCAGTCCTGTGGCCACTGCTGAGTTTTCCAAATTTGCTGGCATATTGAGTGAAGCACTTTCACAACATCATCTTTTAGAATTTTAAATAGCTCAACTGGAATTCCATCACCTCCACTAGCTTTGTTCATAGCGATACTTCCTAAGGCCCACTTGACTTCACATTCCAAGATGTCTGGCTCTAGGTGAGTGATCACATCATCATGATTATCTGGGTCATGAAGATCTTTTTTGTATAGTTCTGTGTATTCTTGCCACCTCTTCTTAATATCCTCTGCTTCTATTAGGTCCATACCATTTTTGTCCTTTGTTGAGCCCATCTTTTCATGAAATATTCCCCTGGTCTCTCTAATTTTCTTGAAGAGATGTCTAGTCTTTCCTATTCTATTGTTTTCCTCTATTTCTCATTGATCGCTGAGAAAGGCTTTCTTATCTCTCCTTGCTATTCTTTGGAACTCTGCATTCAAATGGGTTTATTTCCTTTTCTCCTTTGCTTTTTGCTTCCCTTCTTTTCACAGCTATTTGTAAGGCCTCCCCAGACAACCATTTTGCTTTTTTGCATTTCTTTTCCATGGGGATGGTCTTGATCCCTGTCTCCTGTACAATGTCACAAACCTCCATCCATAGTTCATCAGGCACTCCATCTATCAGATCTAGTCCCTTAAATCTATTTCTCGCTTCCACTGTATAATCATAAGGGATTTGATTTAGGTCATACCTGAATGGTCTCGTGGTTTTCCCCACTTTCTTCAATTTAAGTCTGAATTTGGCAATAAGGAGTTTATGATCAGAGCCACAGTCAGCTCCTGGTCTTCTTTTTGCTGACTGTATAGACAGTCTTCATCTTTGGCTGCAAAGAATATGATCAGTCTGATTTCGGTGTTGACCATCTGGTGATGTCCATGTGTAGAGTCTGCTCTTGTGTTGTTGGAAGAGGGTGTTTGCTATGACCAGTGTGTTCTCTTGGCAAAACTCTGTTAGCCTTTGCCCTGCTTCATTCTGTGTACCAAGGTGACATTTCCCTGTTACTCCAGGTATCTCTTGACTTCCTCCTTTTTTGTATTCTAGTCCCTTCTAATGAAAAGGACACCTTTTTTTGGTGTTAGTTCTAAAAGGTCTTGTACGTCTTCATAAAACCATTCAACTTCAGCTTCTGGTCGGGGCATAGACTTGAATTACCGTGATATTGAATGGTTTGCCTTGGAAACTAACAGAGATCATTCTTTCATTTTTGAGATTGCACACAAGTACTGCATTTCAGACTCTTTTGTTGACTGTGATGGCTACTCCATTTCTTCTAAGGGATTCTTGCTCATAGTAGTAGATATAATGGTCATCTGAGTTAAATTCACCCATTCCAATCCATCTTAGTTCACTGATTCCTAGAATGTTGAAGTTCACTCTTGCCATCTCCTGTTTGACCACTTCCAATTTGCCTTCATTCATGGACCTAACGTTCCAGGTTCCTATGCAATATTGCTCTTTACAGCATCAGACCTTGTTTCTATCACCAGTGACACCCACAATTGGGTATTTTTTTTTTTGCTTTGGCTCCATCCCTTCATTCTTTCTGGAGTTATTTCTCCACTGATCTCCAGTAGCATTTTGGGCATCTACCGACCTGGGGAGTTCATCTTTCAGTGTCCTATCTTTTTGCCTTTTCATACTGTTCATGGGGTTCTCAAGGCAAGAATACTGAAGTGGTTTGCCATTCCCTTCTCCAGTGGACCACATTCTGTCAGACCTCTCCACCATGACCAGTCCATCTTGGGTGGCCCCACACTGCCTGGCTTATTTTCATTGAGTTAGACAAGCTGTGGTCCATGTGATCAGATTGGCTAGTTGTCTGTGATTGTGGTTTCAGTCTGTCTGTCCTCTGATGCCCTCTCTCAGTGCTTACCATCTTACTTGGGTTTCTCTTACCTTGGATGTGGGGTATCTCTTCATGGCTGCTCCAGCAAAACGCAGCTGCTGCTCCTTACCTTGGATGTAGCTCCTCTTGGCTGCCGCCCCTGAGTTTGGGTGTGGGGTAGCTCCTCCCAGCTGCTCCTAGCTGTTCTACTAATTTATTAGTAGAAATAAGTTACTAGTGTAACCAAAGGATTCTGGAAACTGAAGAGAGATTGACCATTATTTTACTGATTTAAGCAAGTATTTCCCCACCCTTTCTTTCTTTCTTCCTTCTTTTACTCCTTCCTTCACTTCTTTACCCATTCCTGTCTCTCTCCCCCCTTGTATTCCTAACAGAACCCCCTTTGTGGTTGCTGTTTGTTTTGTTTTTCCCTCTATGCTAACTAGGTAAAAGTAGGGATGAGCTTGTGAAGTAGAAAAGAGGTACAGTTGCTGCCCCCTTGACCTCAGTCATGTGTCAGTCAACAACATATATGTACTAGTATATATAAGTGAAGTGAGTGAAAATCACTCAGTTGTGTCCAAGTCTTTGCAACCCCATGGACTGCAGCCTGCCAGGCTCTACTGTCCATGGAATTCTCCAAGCAAGAATACTGGAGTGGGTTGGCATTTCCTTCTCCAAGTATATATAAAAGAGATAACTAATAAGGATCTATTGTACAGCACAGGGAACTTGACTCAATACTCTATAATGGCCTATATGGGAAATGAATCTTAAAAAAGAATGGATATATGTTTATGCATAACTGATTAACTTTGCTGCACACCTAAAACCAGCATAACATTTTAAATTGACTATACTCCAAGAAAATTTTTCTGAAAAAGCAGTCTGCAAGTCATTGTCACAGATTCTTGTTTCCTTTTTAAGCCACTGGCAAGATCTCAGTTCAGTTCAGTTGCTCAGTCGTATCCGACTCTTTGCGACCCCATGGACTGTAGTACGCCAGGCCTCTCTGTCCATCACCAACTCCCGACTTTACCCAAACTCATGTCCGTTGAGTCGGTGATGCCATCCAACCATTTCATCCTCTGCTGTCCCCTTCTCCTCCTGTCCTCAGTCTTTCCCAGCATCAGGGTCTTTTCCAATGAGTTAGCTCTTTGCATCAGGTGGCCAAAGTATTGGAGTTTTAGCTTCAACATCAGTCCTTCCAATGAACACCCAGGACTGATCTCCTTTAGGATGGAATGGTTGGATCTCCTTGCAGTCCAAGGGACTCTCAAGAGACTTCTCCAACACCACAGTTCAAAAACATCAGTTCTTCTGTGCTCAGCTTTCTTTATAGTCCAAGTCTCACATCCATATATGACTAGTGGAAAAACCATAGCCTTGACTAGATGGACCTTTGTTGGCAAAGTAATGTCTCTGTTTTTTAATATGCTGTCTAGGTGTTCTTTGGAAAGTCTGATGCTAAAGCTGAAACTCCAATACTTTGGCCACCTCATGTGAAGAGTTGACTCATTGGAAAAGACTCTGATGCTGGGATGGATTGGGACAGGAGGAGAAGGGGACAACAGAGGATGAGATGGCTGGATGGCATCACCAACTCGATGGACATGAGTTTGGGTGAACTCCAGGAGTTGGTGATAGACAGGGAGGCCTGGCATGCTGCAATTCATGGGGTCACAAAGAGTCGGACACAACTGAACGACTGAACTGAACTGAAGCGTCTAACAAGATTTACCTGAAAGTAAAGAAAGACAATTGAAGATGAAATGTTCTATGTGGTAGTCTGGGGCTTTTTTTTTAGAATGCTAATTTTTGAGTATCTGAATACCAGTATAGCAGAATTTCTGATTATGGTTAAATCATATTGCTTTAACATCATATTGAATGCAAAAGTATAGAATATATTCACGCTGTTGGAAACGTTTCTTTACCAGTCTCAAGTTAAAATGTGAACTGTCATCAGTTATAGATATACTTGTGCCCATGACGTTGCCCATCCTGGCTCACCTGGCACCGGTTTCCTCTTTCTCTTACAGCATAGGTGGAGAAGTGGGGCGAGGCCATGAAGGAACTTACGTGGGCAAACATTTCCGCATGGGATTCATGACAATGCCCGCGCCCCAGGACCGGCTGCCCCACCCTTGCTCCAGTGGCTTCTCCGTCAGGTCGCAGTCGCTGCATTCGGTCGGGGGCACAGACGACGACAGCAGCTGTGGCTCCCGGAGACAACCACCCCCCAAGCCCAAGCGGGACCCCAGTACCAAGCTGAGCACGTCCTCTGAGACGGTCAACAGTACGGCCGCCAGTAAGAGCGGGAAAGGCCCCGAGCGGACCGAAGGTAAAACCAGCCAGGCCCATTTCACCTAGAAAGTGGCTTCACACCAAGTGTCCAGGCCTGCATACCCACCAGCATTTGCCTGGGTCACATGATCTTGTCTCCTCCACCTTAAGTCTTAGAAAAGAAGAATCCAGGGGCATTGGAGTGTTGCCAAATGACACCCCCCACAATATATTTAATTTATATCACCTGAAAAGGACGTGAGTTTTCTAGCCCCCTTTAAGGGGCTTTGAATCATTAGGAAATTATTTTGCCTAGCAGTATATCTAAAATCTATATTTTTTTGCTTTTATTCCTATTACTTGTATAATTATAGAAGTTTTATGAGATTCCCAGGTGGTGCTAGTGGTAAAGAACTCACCTGCCATTGCAGGGGAGGTGAGAGGCAGGTTAGATCCCTGGGTAGGGAAGATCCCCTGGAGGAGGGAATGGCAACTCACTCCAGTATTCTTGCCTGGAGAATCCATCCCCTGGACAGAGGAGCCTGGCAGATTGCAGTCCATAGGGTTGTAAAAGTGTGGGACATGACTGAGCAACTTAGCACAATTGCACACATCATGAAATCATAACGGGGGCTTTGTAATGCCAGAAAATATAAAAAAGAAAAATCGTAATCATCTTTAGAAATAATCATTTCTTAGTCATTTTGGTGTACTTCCAGTGAATTTGAATTTATGCATGTATGTGTGTACATTTGTAGCCTCTACTTCAATCCCTGTCTTCTGTTTTTACCATATCTACATTTTTTTCTCAGCCATGAAGTACATAAATCAAATATATCTTAGTCTCTCTGTTGGTCTATAATTATAAATTAGGTCAGATTAACCCCAGATCTCACTGGTACTTTAGCCTTGCTTGAATAAATCAGTTTCAGCTTTCCTGAAATTTCCCCGAGAGTCCCTTGCAGGGCGAGTAGTCCCAAGTGAGTTTTGATACAGGCGCATTCAGATCGTTGTGTGTCAGTCGTGGGAGATGCTTCAGGGCGTCCAGTGCTGACAGGACTGGCTTGAGAGCATGTTTCCTCCAGGTCCCATGGTCTTTCTCTTACCCTGCCTGTCCCTGACATTCTTCCCCAGTGGCTCACGTGAGCACCTGGTATTCCAAGTTTCCCAGTAGCTTGCAACAAAGAGTGGACACCAGCTGGTCCTTTCCTTAACTGGGCAGGTTTCTTTGTCACTTAGGCTCCCCCGTCCTTCACAAAAGCTCCCTCATCTTGTGGTCTAATCCTCCCACAGAAATGTAAACCTAGCCTATGGTATGGTTACCCACGAAGCATATTCCATCTCTTCTAACATCTTCATCTCTCCTTTCACCTGTATCAGTGTCCAATGGCATATTTAGCCAAAAAGCAAAAGCTTCAGAGAATATTGAAGAATACAAAATAATGCCTGGAGATTGAGCTAATCCATACTTTCTTCAGGGAAAATCTCCACTTAGGCTCAGTTTCTTCTACTTCATATACAGTCAGAATACATCACAATTGTGGGTATGTGTGTGAGATTATATGTGTGAATAATATGCATTTGTGCATATTTAGAAAATTGAAATCCTAGTGCATAGTTTTGTGCTTTATATTTTCACTTGTTTTCTTGTGGTTATTTTCCATGGCATTCAGTTTGTTGGGAAACGCCAGTTTTAAGGAAGGGCATGAACATCATGGTAATTTATGCAATTGTTATTTCTTTGATGAAGTCTTACTTGGGCTTCCCTGGTGGCTCAGATGGTAAAGAATCTGCCTGCAATGCAGGAGACCCAGGTTCAATCCCTGGGTCAGGAAGATCCCCTGGAGAAGGGAATGGCAACCCACTCCAGTATTCTTGCCTTGAAGAATTCCATGGACATAGGAGCCTGTCAGGCTACAGCCCATGGGGCCTCAGAGTCAGACATGACTGAGTGGCTAATACTCAACACACCAGATTGGTTCCAGACTGTTCTGCTGTAATCAATCACACTGCAATGAAGGCTTGTGTGTGTGTGTGAGGGGGTGTCTATTTGTTTGTGTAACTCTTTTGTTCCTCTACCTTGAAACAGATTTGAATTCTGAGTCTTTTTTTCTCATGATTCAAGGTCATCAGTATGTCCTTCAACTTGTAACACACTGATGTTTTAGAGATAGTGTTCAATTTACTTGTTAATAAACTAAAAGGCTCTAGAGATCTGCGTTTTGTAAATTTTAAATATTGCTCCTAAGTTTTCCCTGATATGGATACATGGTGCCTTTTGTTTCTCTTTATAGTCTATGAGGTTATTTCCAGAAGTCACCTCTTCTTACTTGTACTGGCAGAAAACTACATAATCAATTACATTGCATTGTTTTCAAAAGCAGATTATGATTTAGAGCTCTCTGAATGATGAGGGCCTGAATATAATCTAAAATGATTCAAGAATAAAGGGGGATAAAAGAACCATTGGAAGGGGAAGCGAAAAGGAATCAGACTAGGTGAGCAGCCAGTAAAAGGGTGTGTTATCAGGTGAGGTAACGGTGCTGGAAACACCCATGGAAGCAGTGTAACATACACATCTCAAAATAGTCCCCTCCCTAGGGAGGGGAGCCTCGGGGTCTTCAGAGTGGTCATGTGGAAAATTATGATTGTCCCACAGAAGAAATATTTGAGTGGTGATTCAATTGTCTTAAAGACAGAACTGATTGCCATTCATTTGAGATGCTTCAGGTAGCTAAATCCTGAGATAGAGAAACTCATAAGTCTCTCAGATCCCTTCACCATCTCAAGATTTAAGGCTCTAAATAGCTTATTATCAGAGAAGACAGGAAGTCTGTTATCTTTATTACTTCTGAGGCAGAAGAGAAGACAGTGAGTAAATTAAAGCAGTAGCAAAGGCTTATCTCAGACTTGGAAAACTACCTTATGGTCGGTAAGGCTTATTAAACACTAAGTTCAAGTTCAACATCTCTCCTCAAAAGGACTTCTAGGGCAGTTAAAGAGCCTTCAGCTGTAGTGCCTCTTTAAGGATGGTCAATGGGCCAGAAGGACTATTAAGATTCAGTGCAGAAATGGTCAACTTTTATAGAAGAGTGATTTTTCAATGCAAATTTCAGCTTCTCTTTGGAGCACTTAATCAAAAGGCAACTGCAGAACTGGATATATTCAAATCTGTTTTACCAAGGTATGACTTCAATAACAGGAGAGAATCAGAGCTCAGTTCAAAGATGGGAGAAAAATCTTGAGTCCAAATGCATGTATTCATATGTGTGTACTCAAAGCGAAAATTATATAACTATGTAGATTGTTCTTTTGTGAATCCTCAACTCTTTATAATTGTGAGTTAACTGGACTTCATTATGGAGCATATGTTTTCTTTACAATTTTTCTAGCTTTAAGAATTATAACAAAGATGAAGAGTGACTTTTATAAATCTTAGTTTGTCTTTTCTTTTTACATTAAATGTCAGCAAAGTCAAAATATTGATTCTGGGGCATTAGAATGATTTCCATGGTAACCAGCTTCTATTTAAGTCAGGGATTATGACTTCCCTGAGGATGAAAGTAAAAAGGAAATGGCCTTGTAGCAAAACAGCTTTCAGAGTAGGAAAGAAATAGTTTAATGATGAACACAAACAAAAAAATCACATACCAGGAAAAGTATAATTTAGCTTTTAAAAATTGTAATTGTGTCATACTGAAAATATATATTTGCAATTCTATTTTAAGATCTTTCATAATGACACATTTCAAAATGTATACAGTAGAGAAGATAAATTGACCATAAATATGCAATAGATATTTTAATTGCTCTTTCTATTGCTTCAGTGTAATACCTGCTGAGTTTGAGGAAAGATTAGTGAAGCAAAAGGAGCTAACTAGAAAGGATGAGAGACCTGACAACTACATCTGTAGGATGCAGGAAAGAGCAGTAATTGTGCAAACTCACATTCTCCATTCCCATTGTTCAGGTCAACACGTATTTCATTTCTTAATAGAGTCATTCGCAGAGATGCTCTGTGGTACAGGCAAAAGAGACTGTGCTTAGAATCTACAAGCAAACATTGACTTTGAGACAGTGATCTAATGAGACTGTTTCTTCACCTTTAAAATGATGATGAGGCACTGAAAACTAATCATAGCCTGCCCCTCTCACAGCCTTATGACCGTACAGTTGGCTAATGCCCACAACTGTGCATGGTAAAAAGAAAATGCTATACAAATGTAAGTTCATATGATTTTAAATGTGTACTTACACTTATTAACTAAACTGAACTGAATTGACTTATTAACGGGACAGAATAACATGAAATTTTGGTTTCATGTGCACACATGCTAAGTTTCTTCAGGGGTGTCTGACTCTTTCCAACCTTGTGAACTGTAGCCTGCCAGGCTTCTCTGTCCTTGGGATTCTCCAGGCAAGAGTACTGGAGTAGGTTGCCATTCCCTTCTGCAGGAGATCTTCCCATAGCACATATATTAAAAATATATAGGAGAAATACAGAGGTTGGTTCCCTCTTTGCCCACTTTCTGAAGAGATTTTATTATTAATGGGTATTGAATTTTAGCAAAAACTTTTTTCGCATCTATTAAGATGATCATGTGGTTTTTATTTATTATTATTTTTTTAAATTTTATTTTATTTTTAAACTTTATGTAATTGTATTAGTTTTGCCAAATATCAATTTTTCAGTTTGTTACTGTGCTGTCTCTCACTGATTTGCAGATATTGAAGAATCCTTGTATTCCTTGGATAAGTCCCACTTGATCATGTTGTATGATCCTTTTAATGTTTTGTTGGATTCAGTTTGCTAGTATTTTCCAGAGAATTTTGCATCTACGTTCATCAGTGATCAAAATGTTAGTCACTCAGTCATGTCCAACTCTTTTTGACCCCATGGATTATAGCCTGCCAGGCTCCTCTGTCCATGGAGTTCTCCAGGCAAGAATACTGGAGCGGGTTGCCATTCTCTTCTCCAGGGAATCTTCCTGATCCAGGGCTTGAACCCCCGTCACCTGCATTGCACAGACTCTTTACCATCTGAGCCACTAGGGAAGCCCTCATCTTGGTCTGTAATTTTCTTTTTTTGTGATATCTTCTTCTGGTTTTGGCATCAGGGTGGTAGTGTCCTCGCAGAATGACCTTGGGAGCATTCCTTCTTCTGCAATTTTTTTGGGGAAAATTTTAGAAAGATAGGTGCTATGTCTTCTCTAAATGTTTGAGAGAATTCACCTGTAAAGCCATCTGGACCTGGACTTTTGTTAGTTGGAAGTTTTTAAATCACTGTTTCAATTTCAGTACCTGTTATTGGTCTGTTCATATTTTTTATTTCTTCCTGTTTCGATCTTGGAAGGTTGTACCTTTCTAAGAATTTGTCCATCTTTTCATTTTTATTGCCATATAGTTTACAAACAGAAACAGACTTAAAGACATCAGAAACAAACTATGGTTAATGATGGGGAAATGTATGTGGGGGAGGGATAACATGAGTTTGGGATGAACATATACACACTACTATATGTATGGTAGATAACCAACAAGGATCTCTTTATAGCACAGGGAACTCTACTCAATATTCTCTATAACTTACATGAGAAAAGAATCCAAAAAAGAGTGAATATATGTATGTGCATCACTGAATCACTTTACTGTACACCTGAAATTAACACAACATTGTAAATCAACTACACTCCAGTAAAATCAAATAAATTAATAAATATGTAAGACAGGAAAGAAAAAGCCATACACACATACCTTATATGTTAGGCTTAAAATTTTTACACAATGACCCAAATAAACAGAGAAATATTTTCTGGTTGTAATAAACTCCTCATAATAGCATGACATTAATATGTTTAGTGTAATGAAGAAAACATATTTTTATTAAATCAAGTATTTCTATACTTTAGACTCCATTAAAAAACTTAAGTATTCTTTTTTTGAAGTATAATTAAGGTATACCATTATGTTAGTTGGTTCTTCCCAGATGGAGCTAGTGGAAAAGAATCGATCTGCCAATGCAGGAGATATTAAGAGACATGGGTTTGATCCCTGGGTCAGGAAGATCTTTTGGAGGAGGGCATGGCCACCTATTCCAGTATTCTTACCTGGAGAATTCCATGGACAGAGGAGCCTGGTGGCCTACAGTCCATAAGGTCGCAAAGAATCAGATACAACTGAAGCGACTGAGCACACACGCATTATGTTAGTTTCGGCTGTACAACATATTGATTGAATATTTGGATATGTTGCATAATGATCACCATGATAAATCTAGTTAGCATCCATCACCATACATATTACCTACTTTTTGGTGATGAGAACTTTTAGAATTTATTCTCTTAGAAGCTTTTAAGTATTTAATACAGTATTATTAACTGTAGTCACCATGCTGTACATTCCATCCTCAGGACTTACTGGATGTCTGTTCTTCTTAACCCTCTTCACCATTTCTCACACACCTTCAAAACTAAGTGTTCTTAACTTTCTTTTGTTTTAAATTCTTCTTTCAAGTAATTGTTAACACTTAGTTTATTATATTGCTTCATGATTATCTTCAGAAGACAATGAATTAGGATGGTTCTTCTCGTTTCTGATATTACCTTCTAGATATATTTGTTAGAGTCGTCTATGAATCAGAATTTGGAATACATGCAGAAACATTTGGAATCACAATGTGTCCTCAAAAACTTGAACTGTGAGGTTGAGCCAGAACCAAAGGAAGACTAAATTCATTATAGGGTCACTGCCTTAAAAAAAAAGAAATGCAAATCCCTCTTTCAAGATTACCAAAATAGATGACAGTCTTCAGCAATGTTGCTTTTCTTTTCTTTATTTATTCTGCCAATTCTTTGAGTGTCTACTTGGTTGTAGGGAAATCCAGCAGTGAACAAAATAGAAATGGTCCTTTCCTTCATGTCCTTTGTATGTGCTCAGTCACTTCAGTTGTGTTCGACTCTGCAACCCCATGGACTGTAAGCCCACTAGACTCCTCTGTCCATGGGATTCTCCAGGCAAGAACACTGGAATGGGATGCCATGCCCTCTTCCAGAGGATCTTCCTGACCCAGGGATTGAACCTGTGTCTGTTATGTCTCATGCATTGGCAGGCAGGTTCTTTACCACTATTGCCACATGGGGAGCTCTTCCTTCATGTTACTTACAACCAATATTGTTTCCAATTCTGTAGCTCAGCCTATTTCCCTCTATTTACACCATGAGGCAAGCACTGATTTGTTGTTGTTGTCGTTCAGTTACTCAGTCGTGTCCAACACTTTGTAACACCCCTGTCCTTCACCATCTCCCAAAGCTTGCTCAAACTCTTGTGTCTGGTTCTAACTGTTGCTTCTTGACTTGCATACATGTTTCTCAGCACTGATTTACAGGAATATTTTCTGGAAAACAGAAAATCTGGCATGACAGCCACGTGAGCATCATCTGTGTAATTAGTTGTTTAGCTCTGGAAGAAACAGTTTAGCACATTTTAATAATGTGTTTTTGTCCTACAAAGAGTATTTGCTGTTCTCTCATTGTTCAATGCTAACAATTTAAAGATGCCTGTATCTGATTTTGTACCAATGTACAGCTTTGTAGGCAACCTATATGCATTTGAGGGGAGAGGAGAAACAAGTTGAATGTACTTTTTATGTTGGGGAATTTACAAATTTTCCAGGTCAGAATTCCAGTTTGGGAACTTGAATAAGCCCCAGTCAGAGCCAGCCATAAACTTGGTTTTGCTTTTTCTCAGTGACTAGCCCAGATTTCTAATCCTTACAAGATATTTATCAAAATTAGACTGTGCCTTTTATGACTCAGCATGAAATATTAGAAAAATATGGGCTCCAGAAGGAAACAGACATTGGTTTCATATCAGTGCTGCCAACAAGTAATACACTCTCTCTCACAGACACAGTTTTCTCATCTGTACAATGGAAATAGCAATATTAGTCTTAGGCAGTGGATAGAATCTTGTCCAAGATTTTTATCCAGGATTCTCCACTCCCTCGTATACTCACCTTGGATATTCCCTGGAACTCTCATACCATTGGTGGCCTTAAGATTAAGGGGGCCATGTGGCAAGGAATGTGTTGTTGTTTGTTGTTGTTCAGTCACCTAGTCATTTCTGAGTCTTTGCGATCCCATGGACTGCAGCACACCAGGATTCCCAGTCCTTCACTATCTCCCAGAGTTTGCTCAAACTCATGTCCATTGAGTTAATGATGCCATCCAATCATCTCATCCTCTGTCATCGTCTTCTCCTCCTGCCCTCAATCTTTCCTAACATCAGGGTCTTTAAAGTCAAGGAATGCGGGTGGTCTCTAACAACTGAGCATAGTCTCTGGCTAAAAGCCAGCAAGGAAACAGGGACTTCAGTTCTATAACTACAGGATATGAATTCCGCCAACAACAATACTCAGCTTAGAAGTAGGGTTTCTTCTATAATCTCCAAAAATGTCACCTGGCTGCCACCTCGATTTCAGCCAGTGGGACCCTGAGCAGAGATCCCAGCCTTCTGGGTTCCAGAAGGGTTCCATGGCTGGGTTCCAGCCATGCCCAGTGAAAGTGAAAGTCACTCAGTCATGTTCTAGTCTTTGTGACCCCATGGACTATACAGTCCCTGGAATTCTTCAGGCCAGAATACTGAAGTGGGTAGCCTTTCCCTTCTCCAGTGGATCTTCCCAATCCAGGGATCAAACCCAGGTCTTCTGCATTGCAGACAGATTCTTTACCAGCTGAGCCACAAGGGAAGCCCAAGAATACTGGAGTGGGTAGCCTATCCCTTCTCCAGTGGATCTTCCTGACCCAGGAATCAACCCAAGGTCTCCTGCATTGCAGGTGGATTCTTTACAACTGAGGTATGAAGGAAGCCCAGCCATGTCCAGACTTCTGATGTATAGAACCAAGAGCTAATAGAGGGGTACTGATTTTCAAGCTGCTGTATTTGTGATAACTTGTTACTGTAGCGATAGAAAAAGAATCCATTTTATTAAATTATTGGGCAGAAAAAGTGGGGTAAAATTCATTGGCAAAGCACATAGCTTAGAGCCTGGAGAAGAGCGGATCCTCAGCAACCTTGCTGTCCTTTTCAGTGTGTGTGCGTGCTCAGTCTCTTCAGTCGTGTCTGACTCTTTATGATCCTATGGACTGTAGCCCACTACACTCCTCTGTCCATGGAATTTCCCAGGCAAGAATACCGGAGTAGGTTATTATGCCCTCCTCCAGGAGATCTTTCCGACCCAGAGATCAAACCTATGACTTTTGCATCTCCTGCATTGCAGACAGATTCTTTACCACTAAGACAGTGTTGGTGGTTTTCCAGATTCCCCAGGTCAGACTTTGAAAGTAAATGAGACGATAGAAGCCCAGAAAATGCTGACATGTTAGATCTCTTGAATATCTGCTCAACTCTTTCTGAATTTGTGTGGATCTTTTCTTGAGAGGATCTGTCCTTTCTTGCCAGCAGTTTTTGTTTTTTCAAAGGACTCAGTGATGGCTTTTCAGTGGTGTTTTCAATGACTCATTTAAATGACTGCAACTTGCAGGCTTAGTGCCTTTTTTTCATGTAACAAGTGGCACTTGTAGTTCACAGCAGGCTTTCTAGGAGCCTTCAAAGCTCCATTTAGCACCACACTAATGAAACACAAGGAAAGTGGAAAACAAGCTCTTGAAATCTTCATCGTTTTGGCACTGGGTAGTGTTCTAGTGTATGTTCTTGTTGCTTTGATGGGATGAAATGTGGGGAATTGTCACTGAAGCCCCACATTCCTAGGTTTCACTTTCCAGGTTGACAGAATCAGAAGTTGCTAGGCTTCCTGGTGTAAAAGCCATCTGTCAAACCAGGCTGCTCAGACAGAGACAGAGTTGTATGACTCCAGTGTGTGATCTTTTTCTAAATGTACCCCGAGGCCCATGAATGAAACTATTTGTAAGTCAAATCATCTTTCTCTTGGTCCTGGCTATAGATTCTAGTCCAGAGAACTACCCTGCCTCTTTCTGGTCTCACCCAACACCCTTTCAGTAACACTCTGAATTTGGTCTGATTGGTCTCAGTGTCTGAAATTCATAAGACGATTTTTATCTATTTTGTTGCTACTGATGGCATCTTCCACGAGAGACCAATAAGCTCAAACTTCCCGAGTATCTGTTCTGATCATGGCATTGATTGTGGAGTATTCTATTGCTATACTGAGCTTAGTCACTGAGTCATGTCTGACTCTTTGCAACCCCGTGGACTGTAGCCTGACAGGCTCCTCTTTCGATGGAATTCTCCAGGCAAGAATACTGGAGTCAGTAGTCATTCCCTTCTCCAGGGAATTTCCCAACGCAGAGCTTGAACCTGGCTTTCCTGCATTGCAGGGAGATTCCTTACTGTCTAAGTCACCAGGAAAGCCTGGTGCTGTACTCAGTTCAGTTCAGTCATTCAGTCATGTCTGACTCTTTGCAATCCCATGGACTGTAGCACACCAGGATTCCCTGTCCATCACCAACTCCCAGAGCTTACTCAAACTCATGTCCATTGAGTCAGTGTTGCCATCCAACCATCTCATCATCTGTTGTCCCCTTCTCCTCCTGCCTTCAATTTTTCCCAGCATCAGGGTTTTTTCAAATGAGTCAGTTCTACAAAGCAGGTGGCCAAGGTATTGGAGTTTCAGCTTCTGCATCAGTCCTTCCAATAAATATTCAGGACTGATTTCCTTTAAGATGAATTGGTTGGACCTCCTTGCTGTCCAAGGGACTCTCAAGAGTCTTCTCCAACACCACAGTTCAAAAGCATCAATTCTTCGGTGCTCAGCTTTCTTCACAGTCCAATTTTCACATCCATACATGACCACTGGAAAAACCATAGCCTTGACTAGATGCACCTTTATTGGCAAAGTAATGCCTCTGCTTTTGAATATGCTGTCTAGGTTGGTCATTACTTTCCTTCCAAGGAGTAAGTGTCTTTTAATTTCATGGCTGCAATCACCATCTGCAGTGATTTTGGAGCCCAGAAAAATAAAGTCTGACACTATTTCCACTGTTTCCCCATCTATTTCCCATGAAGTGATTGGACTAGATTCCATGATCGTAGTTTTCTGAATGTTGAGCTTTAAGCCAACTTTTTCACTCTCTTCTTTCACTTTCATCAAGAGGCTCTTTAGTTCTTCTTCACTTTCTGCCATAAGGGTAGTGTCTTCTGCGTATCTGTGGTTATTGATATTTCTTCCAGCAATCTTGATTCCAGTTGTGCTTCATCCATGCTGGCATGTCACATGATGTACTCTGCATATAAGTGAAATAAGCGGGCTGAAAATACACAGCCTTGAAATACTCCTTTCCTGATTTGGAACCAGTCTGTTGTTCCATGTCCAGTTCTAACTGTTGCTTCTTAACCTGCATACATATTTCTCAGGAGGCAGGTCAGGCAATCTGGTATTCCCATCTCTTGAAGAATGCTGTGATCCACACAGCCAAAGGCTTTCGTGTAGTCAATAAAGCAGAAGTAGATGTTTTTCTGGAACTCTCTTGGTTTCTCGATGATCCAACGGATATTGGCAATTTGATCTCTGGTTCCTCTGCCTTTTCTAAATCCATCTTGAACATCTGGAAGTTCACAGTTCGTGTACTGTGGAAGCCTGGCTTGGAGAATTTTGAGCATTACTTTGCTAGTGAGTGAGATGAATGTAATTGTGTGGTAGTTTGAGCATTCTTTGGCATTGCCTTTCTTTGGGATTGGAATGAAAACTGACCTTTTCCAGTCCTGTGGCCACTGCTGAGTTTTCCAAGTTTTCTGGCATACTGAGTGTAGCACTTTCACAGCATCATCTTTTAGGATTTGAAATAGCTCAACTGGAATTCCCTCACCTCCACTAGCTTTGTTCTTGTGTTGCTTCCTAAGGCCCACTTGACTTTGCATTCCAGGATGTCTGACACTAGGTGAGTGATCACAGCATCATGGTCATCTGGGTCATGAAAATTTTTTTTGTATAGTTCTTCTGTGTATTCTTGCCACCTCTTCTTAATATCCTCTGCTTCTGTTAGGTCCATACCATTTCTGTCCTTTATTGTGCTCATCTTTGCATAAAATGTTCCCTTGGTATCTCTAATTTTCTTGAAGAGATCTCTAGTCTTTCCCATTCTATTGTTTTCCTCTATTTCTTTGCACTGATCACTGAGGAAGGCTTTCTTCTCTCTCCTTGCTATTCTTTGGAACTCTGCATTCAAATGGGTTTACCTTTCCTTTTCTCCTTTGTCTTTTGCTTCTCTTCTTTTCACAGCTATTTGTAAGCCCCCCTCAGACAACCATTTTGCCTTTTTGCATTTCTTTTTCTTGATAATGTTCTTGATCACTGCCTCCTATACAATGTCACAAACCTCTGTCCACAGTTCTTTAGGCACTCTGTCCATCAGATCTAAGCCCTTCAATCTATTTGTCACTTCTACTGTATAATCATAAGAGATTTGATTTAGGTCATACCTGACTGGTCTAGTGGTTTTCCTTACTTTCTTCAATTTAAAGCTGAATTTGGCAATAAGGAGTTCATTATCCGAGCCACAGTCAGTTCCTGGTCTTATTTTTGCTGACTGTATAGAGCTTCTCCATCTTTGGCTGCAAAGAATATAATCAATCTGATTTTGGTATTGACCATCTGGTGATGTCCATGCTTCTCTTGTGTTGTTGGAAGAGGGTGTTTGCTATGACCAGTGTGTTCTCTTGGCAAAACTCTGTTAGCCTTTGCCCTGCTTCATTCTATACTTCAAGGCCAAATTTGCCTGTTACTCCAGGTATCTCTTGACTTCCTAATTTTCATTCCAGTCCCCTATGATGAAAGGCACACCTTTTCTGGGTATTAGTTCCAGAAGGTCTTGTATGTCTTCATAGAACTATTCAACTTCAGCTTCTTCAGCATTACTGATCAGGGCCTAGGCTTGGATTACTGTGATATTGAATAGTTTGGCTTGGAAACGAACAGAGATCATTCTGTCGTCTTTGAGATTGCATCCAAGTACTGCATTTTGGACTCTTTTGTTGACTATGATGGCTATTCCATTTCTTCTGAGGGATTCTTGCCCATAGTAGTAGATATAATGGTCATCTGAGTTAAATTCACCCATTCCAGTCCATTTTAGTTCACTGATTCCTAAAATGTTGATGTTCCCTCTTGCCAGTTCCTATTTGACCACTTCAAATTTGCCTTGATTCATGGACCTAACATTCCAGGTTCCTATGCAATATTGCTCTTACAGCATCGGACCTTGCTTCCATCACCAGTCATACCCATAACTGGGTGTTGTTTTTGCTTTGGCTCCATCCCTTCATTCTTTCTGGAGTTATTTTTCCACTGATCTCCAGTAGCATATTGGGCACTGACCAACCTGGAGACTTCATTTTTCAGTGTTGTATCTTTTTGCCTTTTTATACTGTTCATGGGGTTCTCAAAGCAAGAATACTGAAGTGGTTTGCCATTCCCTTCTCCCACGGATCACATTTTGTCATAATTCTCCACCATGACCCATCTGTCTTGGGTGGCCCTACACGGCATTCCTCATAGTTTCATTGAGTTAGACAAGCTGTGGTCCATGTGATAAGATTGGTTAGTTTCCTGTAATTGTGCTTTTCATTCTGTCTGCCCTCTGATGGAAAAGGATAAGAGGATTATGGAAGCTTCCTGATGGGAGAGACTGACTTGGGGGAAAACTGGGTCTTGTTCCGATGGGCGGGGCCATGCTTAGTAAATCCTCAATACTGTACTGTGTTATATATTTCAGATTTTTTAGGGTCAAGTCTGTGGAATGTTGCTTAATAAGTGTTTACTGAATCAATCAGGATAACAAGTTTAGAGCAACTGAGGATAACAGTTCTGAGGCCCTATTCTCCTGGTTCAGAGTCAAGCTGATTACAACACTTCACTTCAGAGACAAGATATCACCATAAATAATGACCTATTACAAAGATCAGGTTAGCCCTGCCCTGGCTTAAAGTAGAGAGTGCAGTCTGTCTTTGTCAGGTTTTCCAGAGTCTGACTTCCTGTGTGTCTGCATTGGGAGAATGCAGACCACCCTTAAGCAGGCCACCACTGACCCATGCCTCTCCCTGAGACTCCTGGACACTCACAGTCAAGTCTGGGCCAGTCTCTTGTGGGGTCACTGTTCCTTTCTTCAGGGTCCTGGTGTGCACAAGGTTTTGTTTGTGCTTTCCAAGAGTCTGTTTCCCCAGTCCTGTGTAAGTTCTGATGGCGCTATGGTGGGGTTAATGGTGACCTCCTCCAAGAGGGCTTCTGCCATACCCAGGTCTGCTGCACCCAGAGCCCCTGCTGTATTAGTTGACATAAATTTGTGGCTTAAACTGTACACCTTGATTATTTCACAGTTTCTGAGAGTCAGGAATTTCCACAGCATCTCCCAAGGCTTCAATCCAGGTGCCAGCTGGGGCTGGGGTCTTATCTGAGGCTAAAAGTCCTTTTTGGTTCGTATGGATGTTGGCAGAATCCATTTCCTTGTGGTTGTAGAAAATTATATCTTACTTCAAGGAAACAAGGAGAAATTGTCTCTCTCCCTTTGTTTCTCTTGCTTCAGGAAATGCCTGCATCTTCCATTAAAGAACTAACCAGGATAATCTCCCCTCTGATAAAAGCAGAGTCTACTGATTCAGTTCAGTTCAGTCACTCAGTCATGTCCGACTCTTTGTGACCCCACAGACTGCAGCATGCCAGGCTTCCCTGTCTATCACCAACTCCTGGAGCTAGTTCAAACTCTTGTCCATCGAGTCGGTGATGCCATCCAACCATCTCATCCTCTATCATCCCCTTATCCTCCTACCTTCAGTCTTTCCCAGCATCAGGGTCTTTTCCAATAAGTTGGTTCTTCACATCAGGTGGACAAAGTATTGGAGCCTCAGCATCAGTCCTTCCAATAAATATTCAGGACTGATTTCCTTTAAGATTGACAGGTTTGATCTCTTTGAGTCCAACGGATTCTCAAGAATCTTTTCCAACCCTACAGTTCAAAAGCATCAATTCTTTGGCACTCAGCTTTCTTTATAGTCCAACTCTCACATGCATACATGACTACTGGAAAAGCCATAGCTTTGACTAGATGGACCTTTGTTGGCAAAGTAATGTCTCTGCTTTTTAATATGCTATCCAGGTTAGTCATAACTTTTCTTCCAAGGAACAAGTGTCTTTTAATTTCATGGCTGTAGTCACCATCTGCAGTGATTTTGGAGCCCAAAGAAATGAAGTCTGTCACTGTTTCTGTTGTCTCTTCATCTAATTACCATGGAGTGATGGGACTGGATCCCAAGATGTTTAGTTTTTTGAATGTTGAGTTTTAAGCCAGCTTTTCCACTCTCCTCTTTTGCTTTCATCAAGAGGCTCTTTAGTTCCTCTTCACTTTCTGCTATAAAGGTGGTGTCATCTGCATATCTGAGGTGATTGATATTTCTCCCAGCAATCTTGATTCCAGCTTGTGCTTCATCGATCCTGGCATTTCACACAATGTACTCTGCATATAAATTAAATAAGCAGGGTGACAATACACAGCCTTGACGTACTCCTTTCCCAATTTGGAACCAGTCTGTTGTTCCACATCCGGTTTTAACTGTTTCTTCTTGACCTGCATACAGATTTCTAAGGAGGCAGGTAAGTTGGAATAATTCAAATACCTCAAGGTGTCTAAACAACTGGTAAATAAAAAAGGCAAAGCATCACCCCATTTCTCTCTGTCTTTTCCTTTTTCCATAAAAAAGAAGTTATCCCTGTTGCAAAAGATCTGAATTATTATTTTAGAGTTGAAAATGAGAAAATCTCATTTATTTTGGCCTCAGCCTTCCTGGAAGACATGATAAAATATGCTCCTTTGTTCAGCAGCTCCAAGTCCAAAGGAATTCTAGAATATAAAGATCCAAGTATTGACACCAAAATGGTACAAATAAGAAAAGTTGTATTGTGCATAATTATCAGTCTATTTGATCCTCCCTGCTAATTTTGCTAGCTGGGGAGCTCTTTTGTTGACCCAAAGAGCTAGCTTGACCCAACACTGTCATTGTCTCCTAAAATATCAGATGGATGTGGGCTAGATAATCCACAGCATCTTTGATATGGCAAAGATGCTCCCCGAGCTTTGGCTTGTCGATTTCCCCAGAACCCCAGTATTGTAGGAATTAGTGGTTGTAATTTATACAAAGTGATTTCCTGTCCTCTCTCTACGTGTTGAGTAGTATTTTGATGACAAGTAAAGATGAGACTGTATGATTCTAAATTATACAACTTCTCATAATTTTTATCTCTCAAAAATTTTATCAATTTCCAGTTATAGGAAAACAGACTTCAGAAAGCATGTGTCCTCAATGAAGAAGATATTAAATGTAACCCTCAGTGCAACTTTCTGCTGAAATTTAATAGACTAATGTAAATACCATAAGACATCTAGATAATTGGTAAATAAATCTCTGTTTTTGTCAGACCTCGAACTTGAATAGGGTTTTATTTCTTCTATGCATTTATACTGAAAGATTAGGAAGTAATGTGGTAAATTCTTAAATTACTAAGATTTTAAAAGGAAAATGAAGGACAAGAGTTGAGGGCCTGCCTTCCTTAAATGGTTCCTATTTCCTTTGGCTCTCTTCTCTACAAGACTCTCAACTCTCACATCTCCTCTGCTTCTCTGTGCTTCAGTCTGGCCCCTAAATTCTGAAGCTAACTGAGAACATCATCCTTAGAAGGCAATTCAGAACCTCCTTGCACTTACATAAACATGTTTCCTGCAAGTAACCCAGCCCCTTCTCAATCTTTGCAACCTCAGTCAGTGCATGTCTCAGGGTATTTCTGATAAAAACATTTTCTTCCATTTGGCTACATAAAGCATTTGATACAATTAAAATGTAATTTTTATTTTTTAAAAAAGTGGCATAATCTCCTTTATACTTGTACAGACCACCTCATAGATCCTCATAGATTTAACAGTCATTGGAAGGAGTCTTTCTAACTGATGAACTTCCCTCAAGGTATGATGGAAATGAGATTAGCTCCTTTCAGGAGAATATGACCTTGACTACTAGTCTTACCTACTTCTAACCTTGGCTTAGTGGCCTCTTCAAACCACAGTTTTGCATCTGTCCTTCCTTGTTTAGCTGATTTCTAAAAGGCCTTCTGCATGCCCATACTCCGTGGCCTCAATGTTCATTTGCCCCAGATCCATAGTTTACTGCTGACTCCACCTTCACTGTCACTGAATCCCATCTTGGTCCCCAGCTCAGTGACTTCCTTTTATGCCTGTCCTTTGGTATTTCTCTTCAGCATTTTAGACTGTTGATCATTCCCATATTTCCTAAATCAGCTATTCCTTTGTTATTCATGCATGGCTCCCTACTGGTTTTCTTCCTCTGGCTTCTAATTCTTCTTTGAGGGTATCTCTTGTTCTGCTTGATTTTTCAGTGATGATGTTTCTACAGGCTTTTTCTAGAAACGTCTAGATGCATCTAGATGATGTTTCTAGATTAATAAGATCATTGGATCTTATTAATATATTCTTCTCTTATATGCTACTCTATATTTGTTGAATAAGCAAGTGATGAATTTTACACACTCTCTGAGTGTCTGACTGCATCTCTGGACCCACATGTCTGTAGATGTCACAGAGTTTTCAAACTCATCATATCCACATTGACCCAGCAGTTTCCTCCATGTTTCCAAACCTGATACTCAGTTTAGAAAAGTGAGAGCCTTATCAGATTTCTCTCCTTAGCTTAGCCCTGACATCTAATCAGTTAACAAGTGTAGCCAATTCTGCTCCTCATACTTCTGCTGCCTGACCCTCTCCATCATCTGCAGTCTTTCTCTCCTATCTCAGACTATCGTCATTTCTCACTTGGACAACTGCTCAGGAACCTCACTGGTCTCCTTTCCTGCACCATCACCTTTTCAAGTCCATCATTTTTACTACATCCAGAGAGGATTTTTCTCACATACATACCAGATCACATCATTACTCAGCTCCTGATTTCACTGAATCATGTCTGTTCTTCATTTACCTGATAAAATGACAACACGTTAGCAGAACCCTCACCATCTGACCCCTGCCAGTCCCCAGAACCACATCTCCTAACAGTCACGCTTCTCACAGCATTCCCAAACCATATAATTTTCTCTGAACAAAGGCAGAAAGCTTGTTCCTGCCTCTGTACCCTTGAGAGTGAAATCCCTTCTTTCTGTAACATCTTCTCCTCATTAACTTCTATGGCAAATTTCCACTCATATATCAAGACCCCAATGCAACTGCTACCTTCTCTGTGATGTTTATAGGCACATTCTTCTGTGTAGTTTGCGTATGACTCCAGTATATCTATTGTTATGTGCTCAGTCAGTTCAGTCATGTCTGACTCTTTGTGACCCCATGGACTGTACCCTACCAGGCTCCTCTGTCCATGGAATCTCCCAGGCCAGAATACTGGAATGGGTTACTATTTCCTTCTCCAGGGAATCTTTCTGACCCAGGAGTCAAACCTGTGTCTCCTGCATCTCCTACATTGGAGGCAAATTCTTTACCATGAGCCATCCAGGAAGCCCATCTATTGTTATGTGCTGTGCTAAATCACTTTAATCATGTCCCACTTTTTGCAATACTATGGACTGTAACCCACCAGGTTCCTCTGTCCATGAGATTCTCCAAGCAAGGATACTGGAGTGGGTTGCCATGCCTTCCTCTAGGGAATCTTCCCAACCCAGGGATTGAACCCATGTCTCCTGCATTGGCAGTGAGGTTCTCTTACCACTAACACCACCTGGGAAGTCCCTATTTTATATCATATGCTAAATATTTGCCTAATTTTTGTATCCTGAGTCTAAACATGCCTTAGAAATGTGGACCTGTTCTTTTCCTCTTTGCATCTTCAATGCCTACCACAGAGTAGGACTTAATAGGTAAAGTTGAAGGAGCATATTTTTAATAACACACTCTTTCATTAATGAGTC
The DNA here is from genome assembly GCF_029407905.1 of Bubalus kerabau. Classification (NCBI taxonomy): domain Eukaryota; kingdom Metazoa; phylum Chordata; class Mammalia; order Artiodactyla; family Bovidae; genus Bubalus; species Bubalus kerabau. The sequence goes on from NC_073626.1 coordinate 167,794,982, forward strand.
TTCCAACTGGCTAATTGCTATGAAGAGTTATTGCACTTTCAAGCATCTTTAGAGTAAAAAGAAGTTAAAGCATTTGGAGAGCTTAGAGGAAAAAGCAGGGTGATTCATGATACTCAGGGAGCAAGTATCTTGGCCATCCATCTACCCTTCAGTCCCAGCTTTGTTTACGATACGGTAACCACTCTGAATGATTTAAAAGATGAAATGCTTCTGCTTGCTCTTAGGCTAGGTTTGTAAAACCTTACAATATGCTTCCTCCATTGTTTTACATTTCTGAATCTTGATGGGTATGCAAATTAATTATAGGGGGTGGTGAAAAATACTGTTGACAAGCTGTAATGTATTATTGGTGCCATGTACTTATTGGTTTATCTTCATGTTATAAATAAAACATATTCTGATTGTGCCCTTCAGATAAAGTTTTTAAAAAAAGTTTCTCAATTAATATGCAAGAGATAACTGAGGTTGCTTTCTCTTAAATGACTTTTGAAAGTTGTTTTAGTCTTTCCTATCCTTATATATAATGGGGTTTCCCTTGGTTGCTTATGTCATCATCTTAGGAGGCCAGATATGTTCTTCTAGATTAATTGCATTTTTCCATTCTATAGGCATGCAGCTTCTGAACAATTCTTCATTCTACCATGAAGAAGCATGTGTAAAGCCATTTTTTAAGCCAGAATGACTGCATGTGTGCATAAATCTTGCCTTTAATTGACCTCGACAAAGCATATACTTATTGCAGAATGAGTGCCTTGATTTAATGGCCCTGTGTCTTTCCTGAGAGTTTCTAGAATATGCATTGCTTTCTACACTTTTTCTTGTTAAGTGGAAGGGCAGTGATTTAAGACAAGCTCTTTTTATTTTTTTCTATTAATATGTATTAAATTAAGTTGATTATATGGAGCAAAACATGGGAACACATTGCCCTTTGGAAATCCCTGCTTTCTGACAGCTCCATCTAATGAGAACAGCTGAAAACTAACAAGAATTTTTAAAAAAGAGTTTAGAGGAGAAAGACTTATTCTTGCACTAAGGCTTGTGAATTTTTACAGAATATAAACTACACAGTTTTTTCTTTTTTTTTTTTAACTGGTATAAATTTGTTATAAGCAATGAATGAGCATGGGAAAAGGAAAAGTAAGGATTGTTTTACTGATATTAAAGAAGAGAAACATTTAAAGAGTGTATATATTTAGTATCAAGTTAAAGAGCATCAAAAGGTCTTGATTATAACTAACCTCCTTTTCCGTTCAGGGTTAATGTGATGACCTGAGGATGTCATTTGTCGAGTTATTTATTAAGTATCTATCATGTACCAGCTACAATGTTAGGTAACAGAGAAACAGGAAAGATGTGTTATCTCCCCTAAAAAGACTTGACAACCCAAGGAGGCCCACTGATAATCAAACAGGCAGTCACGGTAAAGTGGGATCAGTTCCTGGGTGGAGGCAGGGGTGGGACAGAGTATAGGGCCCACTGTGTGAGCATAAATCAAGGGCACCTACCCCAACTTAAAGAGTCAGAGGTGGGTTCTTAGAGGAAGTGTCATTAATGCTGAAAATAAGGATGCAAGATATTTTAGAAATATTCTGTGTAAAAATACTTAAAATGACAAAGTATATTGCAACTGAATGAGAAAGCTCTTCTTCCTCCAGAAAATATGGCAAAGCAGACTGATTTACATTCTTGTAGCTCTAAATAACCAAAACTCTACTGTCCATATATAATTTTATTTGGGGAATTCAGATGTTTATTTTATCTTGTTTAATCTTCCATCTCTCAGAGATGTGAAGGGCTGGGTTATCTTTAAGAGAAAGGTAAGTGTTCACAGAGATGAAATTCAATTTGAGATACTCACTTCCACAAAATATTAAATAGACCTCCTTGTACCCATATGTGAAATATAAATAAGAAACATGAAAATTAGAACTGGCCTATTTTTATACATTTTAATTTTATTTTCTTTCTCCAAACTGTGGATAATATGTCCATGATTGTTTACATGATGGGTCTTCCCTGGTAGCTCAGCTGGTAAAGAATCTGCCTGCAATGATATGGGGCTTCCCAGTGGCTCAACAGTAAAGAATATTCCTGCAATGCAGGAGACACAGAGGATGTGGGTTTGATCACTGGGTTGGGAAGTTCCCCTGGAGGAGGAAATGGCAACCCGCTCCGTATTCTTGCCTGAAAAATCCCATGAACAGAGGAGCTTAGTGGGCTACAGTCTATGGGATCACAAAGGGTCAGACACAACTGAGCACAAGGTTTACGTGAAATATAAACTTGAGGGAGAAAAGGAATGCATGTTCTATCTATGCTCCCTTAAATCAAAGAAGCCAGAGCCTTGTCGATCTGTCCCTTAGCTGAGATGCTTTCTCCTATTCCCATTCAACATTTAGATTTCTGTGGCTGTGAAAATCTTTGTTTTAGCAACATGTGCACACCAGCTTAGGGCTTCCTACATGGTGCTCGTGGTAAAGAACCCACCTGCCGATGCAGGGGACACGAGCCATTCATTCGATCCCTGGTTTGGGAAGATCCCCTTGAGGATGGCATGCAAACCCGTTCCAGTATTCTTGCCTCGACAATCCCATGGATAGAGGAGCCTGGCGGTCTATATTCCATAGGGTTGCAAAGAGTCGGACACGACTGAAGTGACTGAGCATACGTGCATGCACATCAGCTTGACAGTGGGTACTGGATTAAATATAAAATTAATTGTCACATTACAAATAGTTGAGTAAAAAGTTGTTGATTTGGTTGTAGTGGCAAAATGAATGTTGAAACAACATTCTCACATGGTGATAGAGAAAGAGCTATGTCTTACAAGTGGAACAGAGAATGATGAAGAGCTTCTATACTTGTAATCTGGGATGTATCTAATGGAAGGATTACTGTCTTTCTCAGTCCCCAAACAATATGGAAATGCTGACTATAGCCACTGAAAGGAAGTTAAATTCCCCCATTATGGGCCAATATATCCAGAGAGGCAACTTCTTGTGATCTATGAGATTGTTCTTTTAACAAATATTTATTGAGTACCTACTATATGCCAGTCACTGTTCTAGGAGTTTCAGATACATCCATGAACAAATTTTTGCAAAAGGTGCATGACCTTTGAAGTATTTATATGCTAGCGGGAGTAAGAAATTGATATATAATAGACATACCAACGGAGAAGGCAATGGCACCGCACTCCAGTACTCTTGCCTGGAAAATCCCATGGACGGAGGAGCCTGGTAGGCTGCAGTCCATGGGGTCGCTAAGAGTCAGACACAACTGAGCAACTTCACTTTCTCTTTTCACTTTCATGCATTGGAGAAGGAAATGGCAACCCACTCCAGTGTTCTTGCCTGGAGAATCCCAGGGATGAGGAAGTCTGGTGGGCTGCCATCTATGGGGTCGCACAGAGTCGGACACAACTGAAGTGACTTAGCATAGCAGACATACTAAACCCACACATTGGCTAGTATGTTATGTGTGTGTGTTAGTCACTCAGTCAGTCGTGTCTGACTCTTTGTGACCCCGTGTACTGTAGCCTGCCAGGCTCCTCTGTCCATGGGGTTCTCCAGGCAAGAATACTAGAGTGGATTGCCACCTCCTTCTCCACAGGATCTTCCCGACCCAGGGACTGAACACAAGTCTCCTGCATTGCAGGCAGATGCTTTACCATCTGAGCCACCAGGGAAGCCTGACTAGCATGTTAGCATGTTATAAATGCTATGGGAGAAAGAAAAATCTAGACCAAGGCAGAGAGATCCAAGAGGCTGGGGCACCTTTAAGAAGAGAGAGCAGAAAAGATTTCATCCTGATTTTTGAGTTAAGGTATGCACTCAATCTCATCAGAGGATGAGATGGTTAGATAGCATCACCAACTCAATAGCATGAATCTGAGCAAACTCTGGGAGATAGTGGAGGACAGGGAAGCCTGGCATGCTACAGTCCATGGGGTCACAAAGAGTCAGACACAACTTAGTGATTGAACAACAACAACAACATTGGATCAGTCTAGATCTGATCAGGAGAGAAAAACCATGCAGTTATTTGAAAAGGGAGGCTCACTGTAAAGAATCACTAATTATAACTGAGGATCAGAGTAATGGGAACAGTCAGAAATAAGTAAAGAAAACTGCAAAACTGCAATGACTACAGGATTGAAGATGCAAGGAACAGTCACTAGTCCCAAGGCTGAGATAGAGTGCCCCCTTCAACCTAGGTGAGACCCATGCCTTGTTGGAAGGCATAGCTGTGAATTATTGGCAGAGACATCACTGTGGCACAATGGTACTCTTACTGAAAATTCATCTTCTGGAACTTCCTGAAAAACCACCTTTTTAGGTGCTGGCGCTCATAGGAGTTTCTCATCAGTGGTACTCCACTACCTGGGATTTGGCTTGCTGCAAGCAACTGATGTTTTGGGAGCCAGATGCTAGTGAAGCTATCTGCTCTGTGGGGTGGGAATTAGATGTGGGAAAGCCACTTTGTGCAGCAGAAGGTTGGCTAGTGAGCCCGGGAACCAGGAAATAAAACCCTTTTCTGCTGTAATGTTCCTCCAGCATCCTCTGTAGACAAAGCTTAACATTGTGCCAGCTGGCCCAGGAGAAAATATTTAAAGGGCCTAAATTCCTTGTCACAAGCAGGAGAAGAGGATGCATTTGGAAGTGAGAGTCACCTAGTTGATAACTCATGTGGACAGAAAGGAGATAAGGACTCCCACTTAGGTGGGTGTCTTGAGGGAGTGCATTCCCAGTGGAGAAAACAGTTACCTGGAAGGTCCAAAAATTGGAATTGCATAAGAAAAAGGTCAGTGTAAGGGGAGCATTGTGGGTGAAAATGACAAGACCAGGAAGTGAGGTCAGAGAGGAAAAGAAGGTGAGACCCTGTAGAATCTTCCTTGTAGGTCTTCCTAGGGCTTGGTGTACAAGGGAGCCATTGCAGGGGGTGGAGCAGAAGAGTGGCAGGGTGTGTTTGTAAAAAATATTTGTGGTGACTGTGGTGAGGATAAATTTATAGGGGTCAGATATAGAATCAGGAAGACAGCCAGGATGCTTTTGCAGTCATACAGATGAGTGCTTCAGCCAAGGTTGCTTACCAGGGGTTCTCAACTTTTTGGCACCAGGGACTGGTTTGTGGAGGACAGTTCTTCCATGGACTGGGAGTGATGTGAGGGGAGATGGTTTCAGGATGATTCACGCACATTACATTTCTTGGGCACTTTATTTCTATTATTGTTACATCAGCTCCACCTTAGGTCATCAGGCATTAGATCCTGGAGGTGGGAGACCCCTGGCTTAGACCAAAGTAGAAGTGGAATTGGTGAAAAATAGAAAAGTATTACCTTTTCTGTTGGGGCAGTTACTCAAAATCCTATCTCCATTCCTTCCTTACTAGTGCTATAGATATAAATGTAGATACAGGTATAGATCTGGATGTAGATATAGATACCTAGATATACTTCGGGTATACTTTTCCTAGCTGTGAAAACTTTTTCCTTAAGAAAAGGATGCTAGTGCTCCGTATCCATGAAAACTCATTAAATGTGTGCTGTTGATTGCATTTTTTTTTTCTGGCAATCTGAAATGTTTTAAGTCAAGAATGAGTTTTAGTAAAAGATCTGTAGATGCTTAAATTATAAACATAGCAGACATGGCTAGTTCATCAAAGAAATAAATGCAAAAAGTTGTATTTATTGTTTGTGCTTTCCAAACAAAAACATATAAAAGATGTTTTAAGGGCCGCCCTCTAGAGCAGCCCCCAAACCCTCTCCAACTGTCCCAGCCTTGCTTTTCTGCTGCTCGGCCTAGGTTGTGCCCACACATGAAGCTTGGGTTTCCCTCCAGCTCTCCAAACACATCCCTCCCTTTCCTTGGCCATTGCTCTTAGCCTTACCTGCATTGAAATGCCAGTCTACTTTCCCCTGACCCTGGGAAAATCCTCATGTCCACCACTCTCCTGCCCCAGACCTCTTGGAGCGAAGACTTACCTAGTTCCTTGCAGGATTGTATTTTTTCCAGAAATTTTTTGGTGTGGTTGTTTAGTCTCTAAGTTGTGTCTGACTCTTTGGAACCTTATGGACAGTAGCCCCCCAGGCTCCTCTGTCCACGGGATTTTCCAGCTAAGAATACTGGAGTGGGTTGCCATTTCCTCCCAGACCCAGGGATTGAACCCGCATCTCCTGCTAAGTTGTGTTTTCTTAAAGATCTTACTCTTCTTTGTATCCCTACTAAATTCCCCAAAGCCTGCTATATTTAATAAATACATATTGAAGTTGACTTTTATTTATTTGGAAAGAAAGTTGTAGAGATGAATACCAAACCTACTAATTAGAGATACACTATGTAAGAAGAATTGAGATCATTCTAACAAACTATTTTCCACCATTATATGCCAGCTTAGGTCTGTGACCAGTAATTACTCCCCTGGAGTATTGAACTGAGAAGTAATTCCTTGCAACAGTATTATCCGTGGAATTTCCCACCTCTCCAGGTACAATAAAAGACACAGTTTATTAATAGTTTGAATACTTTTTCCTATGAACCATCATTAGTTTCCATTAATTCTTGCTCTTCCAGGGACTATCACACTAGACAGATGAAATTGTCTGTGATCCTTAATCTTTTAGCACTTTCTGAGTGAACTATTATACATGGAATATTCACATACCTTTATTAATACTCAAACTGGCACCAAATGCAAGTACTTAATGTCTGTGTATTAAGCGATGTACCTCACTACTTAATTATATAATGCTCATGTGTCTCTGGAGAGTAGGAGGTTTACTGGGGATGTCAAATTTCCTACAACTCTGAAATTATGCTAGCTTGGAGCAAAACAAAAATGCAGAGAGAAAGAAATGATGTGGGTTTTATTGCCATATTCTCTAAGAACACTAAAGGAAAAATAAAACATCTGATGAGGACAGGAATAATCAAATTCTATGCAACAATGAAAATCCACAGCTTGACAAAAGTTGCTATGTTAGAAAATGCTTCTAAAAACATTTACTTCAAAACTAAGAACTTTCCATCCTAAGGGATAATTAATTGTGAGCTAAATTGTTTAGTTACTTTCAAGTAATAAGCCAAGCAAGATACTGAATGGTTCTTGTAATGAGAGCAAAATTTTTCAGAACTTGGCTATTTGAAATAGCTTTCTCCATTCCTAGAATAGTATTGAAATCCTATTTTTTTCTGCTTATACATGTATTTTATCTGGTCTCTTCTATCACAGTTTCCTGGTTGCATTATAATTATCCCTTCACATCTGTTTTCAACTCTAAGCAGTGAACTCCTGTGGAATAAGAATCAAGTTAATCTAACACATGTTTGGTGCTAGTAAGCGCTCAATTAAATATGTGTTGGAAGAATAAGAGAATCAAATACAACTCTTGTGACTCTAGATTGAGCAAATGAACATAGCATGGAGTCATTACCACAATGGGAAAGATCAGGAAGGAACTGAGTTTCAGGTTGATATGCCTGTAAGATGTCAACTGGAGAGAAAAGTGAATAATTGGATATAGTTCTCTGGGGAATTGAGGTAGCACTATAGATTTGGTGATCATTAGAATAAAGACAGCATTTAGCCACTGGATCAGATAGAGTCACCCTGGGAGAGAAAGGTGTGGGTCAGAGGGTCTAGAAACATCCCATGTGTAACTCAAGACTCAAGTAGGTATGAAAGAGGTCAAGAAAGAGAACAGAAAAATATCCAGTAAGTTAGGAGCGAACAGGAGGGTAAATTAAAAGCCAAGAATTAAGTTATAAAGATATAGTGATGAATGGCAACAAGCCATAGAGAGCTTAGCTAAGTGGAGGGCAGAAGTGTGCCTGTTAGATCTGGCCATATAGGGGTTGTTGGTGATCAGGACAAAACTAATTTGGGGACTGGAGGAGGTAGAAATTGAAATTGAAAGGGGGTTGCAGGGAAAATGGACTAGGAGGAAGTGGAGAGAGGGCAAATGTAATTTTGGGGGGAAGGCAGGCTATGAAAAGGAATTGAAAAAAGGGATTGAAACTGGAAGGAAATGAGAGATAAGGCTAAGATACGTGTGTACATGCTTGTGTGAACTACAGGAGGAGTAAGAATGTGTTAGGAATGGTCAGTCAGGATCCAGAGAAGAGGGAAAGACTAACAGTCATGAGAGAGGAGGTAACCAATGGAGGAAAGCGCCCCCTCCAACTGAAACAGATCATGGATACCCTTAGGGCTTTTATCTCTGTACCCAAAGAAAATGAAGACGGGTATAAATTCTGGTTTGTGTCTTAATTTGATCCTGAGACTAAAGAAATTTCTCTCTGGTGGTGCTCCAGTAATCTTTGGCTACATAGCAAACCACCCCACAGCTTTGTGGCTTGACAGTGATTTATTGTTGCTCATTCTGGGCTTTGACCAGACTCAGCTGAGTAGTTCTGCTCCACATAGTGTCAGTGAGATCACTCATGGTACTGTATTCAGCTGAGAGCTTGGCAAGAAGATGGCCTTCCAGCCTCAAGGGTTTTTTTTCATGTGGATTCTTATACATCAGTAGTCTATCATTATAGCATGGCAGCTGTCTTCCAAGGGCAATTATTTCTATGAGGACACATTTGATATTCAAGTATTCATACTGATATTTCAGTATTTATCTGCTTGTATTATGCATTGGCCAAGCAAGTCTCATGGTTAAAATGAGAGTCAATATGGGAGAGGCTTTACAAAGCCATTCATGCCAGGAGATGAGTTCATCAGGAACCACTCATTTTTCATTGTTGTGGACATAACCATTCCATTAAAGGGTCTGATATCATAAAGTGTTTATGCCTACCATTTTGGCTTTAAAATGGGGTGAAAATTGATCAGGTTTTATCAATAATTTTGAAAGTATTTTCTAAAAAGGACAAAAAATAGGCATTTAATTAACTAGCCTATGATAATCTGAGAATGAAAAAATTCGCTTAAAACTCAACATTCAGAAAACTAAGATCATGGCATCTGGTCCATCACTTCAAATGGAAAATAGATGGGGAAACAATGGAAACAGTGACAAACTTTAATTTGAGGGGCTCCAAAATCACTGCAGATGGTGACTGCAGCCATGAAATTAGAAGACACTTGCTCCTTGGAAGAAAAGTTATGACCAACCTAGACAGCATATTAAAAAGCAGAGACATTACTTTCCCAACAAAGATCCATCTAGTCAAAGCTATGGCTTTTCCAGTAGTCATGAATGCATGTGAGTGTTGGATTATAAAGAATGCAGAGTGCTGAAGAATTGATGCTTTTGAACTGTGGTGTTGGAGAAGACTCTTGAGAGTCCCTTGGACAGCAAGGAGATCCAACCAGTCCATTCTAAAGGAAATCAGTCCTGAATATTCCTTGGAAAGACTGATGCTGAAGCTGAAGCTCTAATACTTTGGCCACCTGATGTGAAGAACTGACTCTCTGGAAAACACCCTCATGTTGGGAAAGATTGAAGGCAGGAGGAGATGGGATGACAGAGGATGAGATAGTTGGATGGCATTGCCAACTCAATGGACATGAGTTTGAGTAAACTCCAGCAGTTGGTGATGGACAGGGAAGCCTGGCGTGCTGCAGTCCATAGGGTCGCAAAGAGTCGGACAGGACTGAGCGACTGAACTGAACTGACTGAATCTGATCCTTGTCTCTTAGCCCTCACTGCTATTCCTTTTTTTTTTTTTTTTTTTGGTACTAGAATTTTCATGTTTCAGTGGTAATAAAACAATAAGCAGTGGAACACATATTTTAAAGTAGCCCACGTTTTTCTTCCTGGTGTGCTCCTATGGCCTTAATAGGAACTATTCGTAGTATAAAAATATTCCCCAATCCAAAAACAGCTGTAAAACTGTCATCTGAAAACATTGATCCTGGTAATAACTAATGCACAGATCATGGGAATTTTGAACACCACTTGTGAAATAATTACAGTTTTCTAAATGCAATATTATAGCAGCTTATAGAAACTGGGAGCATTTTCCAGTTTCGTTTTCAATTTTTTTGTCTTTATGTATTTTCTATACAAAATATGTTAGTGCTTTTGGGATGGTTTTTGTACACCAAAATAATCATGCTTGAGCTTTCTTCCAGAAGGATTTATGTTTTGACCAGCTATTCGGAAAGAGGTGTGAGCAAACAAAGTAAATATAGGCTAGGGTGGGAGGAAAAAAACAAGAATTTTGTTTCTTATGTTTTAAAAATACATTTCATGCACTTCAGCTGGGTTTTTACTTGATTTCCTGTTCCTTCCTATTTTCAAATTATAGACAGAACAAGGTCAGATCAAATCTGGGTTAATCAGTGAACCATTCTCTTTTCCTTTTCCTTTTCCTGGATCTGATCTATTTACTATCACCCTTAAAATAAAAAATTCTTTGCTGTTAAAATCTTTTAGTCATAATCTTACGTTAATAATAAGATTTTAGGGGTCTCCAAACCCTCCAGACTTAAGGTCTATCCATTCAGTTAACAATGGTAGATAGTGTAACTAATAGTTCTGGCCCATATATCACTGGATGCCATAGTAGTCTTTCCTGAGGACATGGAAGAATGCCTTCATCCTATCCACAGAGGACCACTTCCATACAAACCAGCCTAATCCTGATTAGTCCCTGTTACTGCCTTTGATTGATAATAATAGTCAAAATCATTTAGAGCTGATACGAGGACAACAGAAGCCTCAAGAGTTTCTAGAGTTGTCCTGACAGCTGGTGAGGGATACAGATGGAAACCTTGTTTGGCAATGTTCCTCTCTCCCCTCCATTTCTGCTCACTGTAGGTAGGGATCATCTAAATATTAGTTAAGCATTTTCTCCTCCTGGCTTCCCTGGTGACTCAGTGGTAGAGAGTCTGCCCATAATCTAGGAGAATCAGGAGACTTGGTTTCGATCCCTGGGCTGGGAAGATCCCCTGGAGGAGGAAATGGCAACCCACTCCAGTATTCTTGCCTGAGAAATCCCACAGACAGAGGAGCCTGATAGGTTCCAGTCCAAAACGTCACAAACAGTTGGACACGACTGAGTGACTGAGCCTAAATGATATACCCCTCCACACTCACAATCACACAGATCCTTGTACCACAGTCCAACAGTCCTTATCCTGCTCTCTGTTTCTATTAGCAGCTATTACCTTCTAATATACCATATAATTTATTTGTGGCTATATATTTTCTGAGTGCTATTAGCATAAAAACTCCCTGAGAGCAGGAATCTTCTCATTGATGGATTCTTACCAGCTGGAACATCTAAAGAGTTGTTAAATTTCTTCATATGTAAATAAATGAATTTAAAACATGATAATACTGGAAATCTGGCTTTTATAAAATGAATATTCTCTTTTGAGGAACATTCTCCTAAGCAAACAAAAAACTTTTTCTCATTCTGAAATAATCCTGTGTATATGCTTTCGTAAGTATGCAGTGCATATAATTTTAGTGTATGCCAAACATATTACAGAGGCCAGTATCAGTGGCTATAAGCTAAATTTTAGTAGCTGAACAAAATAGAAATTTTGTTCTTGACTATGTCATAGTCCAAACGTGGGTGCTTATGGTCTAGTGTGGTTTCCTCATATATGGTAATTCAGACACACAAACTTTTTCAATGTGTGACTGTCCTGTTTGTGGGACACCTCAGTCATCAATGTCCAGCTGGGTTGAGGGGAAATAGATGGATTTGTAGTCATCTTGGATTTGAGGAGACACACCTCACTTCTGTTGATTCCATATCTTTAATCAGAATTGTCACATGACTCCACCTGGGTGCAATAGGATATGCAGCCTCTGGACAGCTCCTTCCTAGGCTCTACACTAAGGTGTGTGTGTGTGTGTGTGTGCACATGTGCGTGTGTATGCATGTGCATGCTCAGTCGTGTCCAACACTTTGTGACCCCACAGACTGCTGCCCTCCATGTTCCTCTGTCCATGGAATTCTCCAGACAAGATTACTGGAGTGAGTTGCCATTTCCTTCTCCAGTGAATCTTCCCAATTCAGGGACTGAACCTGTGGCTCTTGAGTATCCTGCATTGGCAGGCAAATTCTTTACTACTAGTGTTATGGCACCCCACTCCAGTATTCTTGCCTGGAAAATCCCATGGACGGAGGAGCCTGGTAGGCTGCAGTCCATGGGTCTCAAAGAGTCAGACATGACTGAGCGACTACCCTTTCACTTTTCACTTTCATGCATTGGAGAAGGAAATGGCAACCCACTCCAGTGTTCTTGCCTGGAGAATCCCAGGGATGGGGGAGCCTGGTGGGCTGCTGTCTCTGGGGTCACACAGAGTCGGACATGACTGAAGTGACTTAGCAGCAGCAGCAGTGCTACCTGGGAAGCCCCTACACTATGGAAGGTGAGAATGAATTTTGATGAACTGTTTATTATCTCTTTTGCAATTCCTGACCAAGTTCTTCTGCAGCTTTACTTCCCATTAACAGATTTACTATCATAATATTGCATGGTAACTTGAAGAATATAATGGTTGACAACATTGTCCCTGGCTCTGTCCAACTTCAGGCTACAGGTCAGGTTTAAGTATGCACCAGATATCTTTGATGCCAGGACATAAGCTAAGCTCTTAGCATTGGTATTGGGGGCAGATTTTCTCATAAGCATGACTGAAAGAGTCCAACTCAAACCACCCATATCCAAACCGTCTTCTGAGCTATAGAATAGATTGTGTGCATGCTCAGTCACTCAGTCTTGTCTCACTGTTTGTGATCCCATGGACTATAGCCCTCCAGGCTCCTCTGTCTGTGCAATTTCCCAGGCAGGAATACTGGAGCATGTTTCTGTTTCCTACTTCAGAGGATCTTCCCGACCCAGGGATCGAACCCACATCTCCTGCATTGGCAGACAGATTATTTTACCACTGTGCCACCTGGGAATCTCCACAGAATAGACTAGGTCTGCTAATTTCATTGATCAGTGCAACTCACATAGCTAAGCTCAACAAATAAGGAAGACTGCTGCACCTATGGCATGTAGCGTATGAAAGGGAAGTAAGTGTCTAATGACAGATTACATGCTCCACAGGCTTATGTTAAGCAGCTTCAAACACAGAAGTCGAGGTTAGTATGGCATCTCAAATGGTTTCACCTGAGAATAGAGGGTGCGCTGAAGTGAGGGATTCTTCATATTCAGAGATCACAGGTTGGTAGAGGCTCTTTTGAATTAACAGTTCCCAGAGATAACTTCCCATTTTCTCATGATCCTTATATATACAATAATCCCAGGTTTTCTTCGGTCCATCACTGTCTTTATGTTACAGCCTTTTCAGGCGAGTTCCTGTGCTCATCATACACCAAAGACATTCTCTTCTGGTTTTGGCTAGTTTTATTATTTGCATGACATCTGTCACCTGGAATTCTTGCTTCTCTCCATCTCTTTTAATAGCCATCCATTGAAGACTTAAGAGATCTCATTATTTCTTTGAAAATTTCTTTACCTTCTGGGTACTGACTGACTTCTTTCCTCTCTGCTCCATGTATCCATCCATCCTTTTAACAGTATTTAATGCTCCGGGAGTTGGTGATGGACAGGGAGGCCTGGCGTGCTGCAATTCATGGGGTCACAAAGAGTCGGACACGACTGAGTGACTGAACTGAACTGAACTGAATATATATCAAGCATTCTTTTACAAAATGTGGATATAATATGAATAAGATAAATAAAAACTTCAATTTTGTGGAGTTTATATTTTAGTGGGGAATGTAGAACCAAGACACAAATATAGTTTTAAATCTATGAAAATGAATCTCTGCATCTATGGAAATGGGAAAACATGACTTTATAGGGGGAATGAGCAACATTATATAGGTAGTCAGGAATGACCTTCTCAATATTTAAGCTGAAAACAAAATAGCCCATGCGGCTATAGTCAAATATATAATTCTAATCAGAGTCAGCATACCAAAAGTATTTTTAAAGTATCTCCTTTATCCCCACCCTGGCATCCATTTCTCATATTTAACTTGTTGGGTGAATACAAAAAGGACCAAGTAGAATAAGGAAAGGCTGTTTGCCAGGGTCTATAATTTGCTCAGTTATTTTAGAATTAGGTTAAATTACCTTGTTTTAAGGGTCTTATTTTTTTTTTTTAACAAAGCCACAGTTGAACAAATATGGTAGAATAACATAGCCTACTGTATTATGACTCTACTTTAAAAGATCAAGAGAAAAATTAACAAAGGTCCTCGTTCATATTATTTTCTTACCCTGGTTTTTTTGTCCTCAGTTTGTATTGTTTTTGGTGTTGACTGGTTTAATCCCAATTTTCCAAGGAAGTGATCTGACTGTGGAGGGAGGACAAACTTGTCCCCATCAACATTGAGGGTATTTTTGCTTCTGATTAAGAACTAAGTGGTGATGTAGATAATAAAATGGGGATTTGAGATTTCCACTGTTTGCTTCATGTTAGTTTCCTACTGCTACTATAACAACATACCACAGACCTAGTGGTTGAAACAACATAAATTCATTATCTGATAATTCTGTCTGACATGAGCCTCACTGGGCTAAAATCAAGATGTTAGCAGGGCCGCTTTCCTTTCTGGAGGCTGTAAGGAATTCTCTCTTTCTGTGACTTTTCCAGCTTCTGTGTGTTAGTCAGTTAGTCATGTCCAATTCTTTGCAACCCCGTGGACTGTAGCCTGCCAGGTTCCTCGGCATGGAATTCTCCAAGCAAGAATACTGGAGTGGGTTGTCATTTCCTTTTCCAGGGGATCTTCCCAACCCAGGGATTGAACCTGGGTCTCCCACATTGCATGCAAATTCTTTATGGTCTGAGCCACCAGAGAAGCCCTTTCCAGCTTCTAGAGGACACATGATGTTTTTGGTTTATGACCCTCTTCCTCCATCTCCAAAGCAAGTAATAGCTGGTCAAGTCCTCATGACACATCTCTCTGACCAACTTCCATCATCACATCACTTCCACTGACCACAGCCAGGTAACAGATCCTCTGTTTTAAAGGTTCATGAGATTCAGTGCACTCACTGGCTAATCTCTTCATCCCAGAGTCCTTTCGCTTAACCATATCTGCAGAGTTCCCTTTGTTGTATAGGATCATGAATTCTAATTTCCAGATTTTTTAGGATTTGGGCATCTTGGAGTCTGCCACAATTCTCTCTACCCAGCTTTCTTGAAATTAATGAGTGATATCCATAAATGCAGACAGCCTTCCCAGAGAGAGCCATTCTTTACTGCTTCCTGGGAATGCATAAGGTTAATGAAAGTGTTTTCTTAGCACTGCGACACCACTCAGCTTCTGACCAAGAACTCTTTGTGACATGTTACGGGAAAAGTCCCTCCTGTTTGGCTTCTGTAGCTAGAATTTGAATCACACTGTGCAACTGTTCTATGACAGCCTGGAGAAATTCTATTACATTGGGAGGTCAAGGCAGTCTTCCCATACCCTCCCCAGTTGTTTGTGTTTTAGCATCATCCCCTTCTTTCCTTTTGATGTATTCCAAATTGTTCCTGGGAGGAAACTCTGGTGATAATTCTAATTTCAGCAGCTCTTGCTCTGGGGACTGATCTGGGCCTTGTCTTTGATATTGTGCTTCTCTAATCATAATCCTGACTTTCTGAAATATGAGTGTCAGTAGAGAAAAGGCTTGCCAACCCCATCGCTCATTTATCACTGAGACGATGCTTTTAAGGAAGGTCTTAAATGAAGGCATTGTACAAATGCCAAAAAAAAAAAAAAAAAAAAGGGCATTATGTCTAGGGATTAGTGAAAGCTTCCCATTGTCTGACCTCAATTAGAAAAAGCAGAAACATTTCTAAGGTTTGCTTTCAAGACGCCTAAAGTGGCTGGCTGGATTGGAGTTAACTCTCTCCTAAGTCGAAGCTCTTTGCCATTAGTGATCTAGTAACCTCATTCCTTTACTTCTTTTTGGAAACTCCTCATGAATTGATGTAGGGCCCTCTCCTCAGTGACTGAGACTGGATTTAAACTCATGCATACTAGAAGTGATGAGGGGTAATTGTGCAAAATAATGGAAGAAATTTAAATATTTCTGAAAAGATACATAAACATACAATTAAAAATTGGGAGTTGGAATGAAGTGAAATTCCTCAAGCTTTTTCTCATTACTATATAAGGAGTCTTCCTGCTAGTGGTAAAGAACCTGCCTGCCAATGCAGGATACATGAGATGCAGTTCAGCCCCTGGATTGGGAAGAACCCCTGGAGGAGGGAATGGGAACCCACTGCAGTATTCTTGCCTGGAGAATCCCATGGACAGAGGAGCCTGGTGGACTACAGTTCATGGGGTCGCACAGAGTCAGACACAACTGAAGTGACTTAGCACACATGATCACAAGGAGTCTTCTAGGTATATTCTTCCTCACTGTCCGCCCTCCCATGATATTTTAATACCACTGATAACACTGTATATCTGATGATGTGTGATATGTCTATTCATGCTTTATATGTGGAAAGAGTAAGATATTTTCCTCCTGCCCCCCAAACTAATGTTTGTCTCCTTGAGGAAGATGTTGCCCTGTTGTAAATGCTTGATATAAATTGAAACTGTACACTTAAAAAAATATCCTCACCATTTTTATAATATTACAATTATTTTAAAAGTGAAACTTGATTTGACGTAGATGTATACATATGGAAAAACATATACATGTACATATGTTTTTCCATACATGTACAGGTACAGCCATACTACCCTAAGTCATGCAAATATAAGTATATAATACTTATAAAAATATAATTTTGTAAACATGGCTATCTTTCCATATCAGTTTCTGTATTTGTGGAGTACTTCATTATATATTATAGCTATAATGTCTTCTAATTTAGTACACAGTACTTTTGCTGGATATTATGTTGTTTCTTTGGGATCATGCATGGATGTGAGAGTTGGACTGTGAAGAAAGCTGAGTGCCGAAGAATTGATGCTTTTGAACTGTGGTATTGGAGAAAATTCTTGAGAGTCCCTTGGACTGCAAGGAGATGCAACCAGTCCATTCTGAAGGAGATCAGTCCTGGGTGTTCTTTGGAAGGACTGATGCTAAAGCTGAAACTCCAATACTTTGGCCACCTCATGTGAAGAGTTGACTCACTGGAAAAGACTCTGGTGCTGGGAGGGATTGGGGGCAGGAGGAGAAGGGGACGACAGAGGATGAGATGGCTGGATGGCATCACGGACTCGATGGACGTGAGTCTGGGTGAACTCCAGGAGTTGGTGATGGACAGGAAGGCCTGGCATGCTGCGATTCATGGGGTCCCAAAGAGTCGGACACAACTGAGTGACTGAACTGAACTGATGTTGTTTCTAACTTATTTTGACAGAAATAACACCATGATATATGCATATTCTTGTATGTATCTTTTCATATGTGACTGGATATTTCCTTGGAATCCATACCTACAAGGACAACCTTCCAGCAAATGCACTTCCCAAGGCATTTGATACAGGATGCTGAATTACTCACAAAACTGCATGGTTCCTTTCAAAAGGCCATAATCATAGCAAAATTTGTCTGGGATCTGGGTAATTAAGTGGTATATTTCCTCCCAATAAAATATTACATTCACAGCCAGATGATTTGGCATATTTTTAGAGGGTATAATTGTTCAATTGGAGCAGAAATTCTCTTGCAAGCAGGCACTGGCAGGAGATTTGTGACGTGTATAGAATTTTCCATGTGTAACTCAACTGTCCAAAACTATAGGGGATTTTGTGAGAAAGGGCTAGGAAAAATGATGATTATCCATGTTGCTTTTTGTTTGATTCCTTCTAACATACTTTCTTTTAAAAAACGTTTTATTTTGAATTGGGATATAGTCAGTTAACAATGTTGTGTTCGTTTCAGGTGAACAGTGAAGGGACCCAGTCATACATATACATCCTTTCTTCTTATTATTTTTTTAGTATTTTAGAACTAGCTACTCCTTTCAGCTTAGCTTCTGTGAACAGATTTTCTGCTGAAGTTTTACATGGCAAAGATGCAGATTACAAAGGAAGTATTTTCCCCAAACTGTTTTTTGTTGCTTCTCATGACTTTATCAATTCAATATATATTTCTGGTGCAACTGACAGATGACAAGCACTTCTACAGGCCTAGAGGAGACAGCCATGCCTACAAATATTTGTAGGTATATGTTTTAGAGGAGGTAGACAATTCTACTTATTCCAAGTAGATATAAATATATAATATAATGGTAGTTAATGATAAGTACTATGAAGATATAAAGTGAGCAGTGGTGGGGGGGTGAAGAGGCAAGGGGATGACTATTTCAGATATATAAAATAGATAACTAATAAGAACATACTCTATGGCACAGGGAACTCAATTCCATACTCTGTAATGATCTAAATGGGATTAGAATCTGAAAGAGTGTTGTGCACACACATATATAATGGAAACCCTCTCCAATGTTCTTACTTGGAAAATTCCATGGGGAGAGGAGCCTGGTGGACTATAGTCCATGGGGTTGCAAAGAGTCGCTCAGTTATATGAGTGACTGAGCATAGCACATATACATACATATATATATGTAATTGATTTACTGTACAGCACAAAACAAACATAACTTTGTAAATCAACTATGCTCCAACAAAGAATATTATTCCAGTGAAATTATATAATCAACTAATTAAAAAGAAGGACAGATAAAACCTTTTGAGCAAAATTAAAATGAAATGATGAAACAAGCCTTGCAGATATCTGGAGGAAGATCATCACAGATAGAAGGAAGAACAAGTACAAAAGTCCTAAGATCAGAAGATGCTTGGCAGTTAGGAAGAGGAAGAAGGTCAGTGTGGCAGGAGCAGGGTGAGCAAGAAGGATACAGGTAGGAAAAGAAGTTGGGGAGGTAGACAAATATTTTGGGTAATGTATGGCATTATGAGATACAGTGAGAACTACACAGCATCTCCAATTTTGAATCATTACAGCCACTTGTTCAATAAATAGCTTAAAACTTCTGCTTCATCCCAGAGCCCTGGCTAGACACCAGGTATGTAAGATGAAGGCAGGCAGGGCTCTCACTGAGGGAACATTCCAGGGTGGGGTGATCTCCCTGCTTGCACACCCCTGGCCCTGAGCTCCTTTGTAGTTGTCTTTGTTGTTGTTGTTGTTCAGTCACCCATTCATGTCCAACTCTTTGTGACCCCATGGACTGCAGCACACCAGACCTCCCTGTCCCTCACCATCTCACAGAATTTGCCCAAGTTCATGTTCATTGCATCAGTGATGTTGTCCAGCTGTCTCATCCTCTGACGCCCTCTTCTCCTTCTGCCCTCAATCTTTCCCAGCATCAATGAGTCATCTGTGCACATCAGATGACCAAAATACTGGAGCTTCAGCATCAGTCCTTCCAGTGAATATGTAGGGTTGATCTCCCTTAAGATTGACTGGTTTGATTTTCTTGCTGTCCAAGGGACTTTCATGAGTCTTCTCCAGCACCACAGTTCAAAAGCATCAATTCTTTGACATTCTGCCTTCTTTACAGTCCAGCTCTCACAACCATGTGTGACTACTGGGAAGATCATAGCCTTAACTATATGGACCTTTATCTTACCTCCTCCTAAACTACCGTCTTAGTTTGGATAAACTTGGGCCACATCTCTTGTCCTGTTCCAATCGTGACTTTTTTTGCTGCTCTTCATACTATTAGTTCCTTCTACATGGGTCACAGATAAGATGTCTGATGATGAGACAAGGTTACCTGCTTATCTACTTCATTGCCAAATATCTTTGAATTGAAATTAATAACAAGTGTTTAGAATGAATGAGAACTATGAATATTTACATCTTTTTATCTGCAGTCATAGAGGCAATTGTGGTTTATTATGATAAGGCTATCGTGGGTGAGGGAGATGGCATTAGAGCTCAGTAAGAGTTCACCTTGTGGTTGTTGTTTATCCCCTAAGTTGTGTCTGACTGTGTTGTAACCCCATGGACTGCAAACCACCAGGGTCCTCTGCCCATGGAATTTTCCAAACAAGCATACTGCAGTGGGTTGCCATTTCCTTCTCCAGGGGATCTTCCTGGCCCAGGTATCAAACCTGCATCTCCTGCATTGGCAGGTGGCTTCTTCACTGCTGAGCCACTGGGAATAACCACCAGGGAATAATTCACCCATACAGCTGCAATATAGAGATCAGTTTATTTTTAATAAAACAATATTTTTCATTTAGTAGCCTTCACACATCATTTTACTGTTGCACGCATTAAGTTACTGTGCCGTGTGCTCAGTCATGTCTGACTCTGCGACCCCGTGGACTGTAGTATTCCAGGCTCCTCTGTCCATGTAATTCTCCAGGCAAGAATACTGGAGTGAGTTGCTATTTCCTACTCCAGGGAATCTTCTGGACCCAAGGATCTATTGAACCAGAGTCTCTTGCGTTTCCTGCATTGGAAGGCAGATTCTTTACCACTGAGCCACCTTGGAAACATGTTTAGAAATTAAATATTAAGTCATCTGCTCACCCACCCCCAAAGGACTGGGGACCCCATTTTTTTCATCTGTTTCTTTTCACTCAGCTCTCTGTCTGGAACAGGCTTTCACCACATTCATGGCAGTGAACATAATAGTGCAAAAGGAATAATTAATGTCTGGCTTCCTGCATTTGAAATGTTCTGGGCCTAACTGGACCATAGTGAAAAGATTAGAATGTTATGAAAAGCTCACTAGAAATCTACAAGACCTGGAAGACAGGGTGGGGCAGGAAAGAGTGGGCACAGCAGTTTGGATTACGGGTGCTTTTGCTACTTCTTTTGTCAGTTGTGAGTCTCACTTGCTGGTAAATACTTAGAAATTATATGTTTTTGTTTCCCCTTTAAATGGTACATTCACTGGGGGAAAGAACAGTTTCTGCTATGGCTTTGTGTGGGTGGGTGACAAATGATACATAAAGGAGGAAAATGATTCTTCTTTGAATCTGTTCACAGAAATACAGAGAACAATCTGAGAAATCCAGGGCATGTGGCTTCCTGCTCATTCTAAGGGCATTTGCCATATGTGTCCAATATCTCAATTATCTCTGTGACTCCGGAATTTCAGTTATTGTTTCAAGTAGCTTGCCAACATACACCACTGGAAAGCTCTTGTGCTCTGGTCTAAGTGCTGTGTGCTTTAGGGTGATTGTCAGAGGTTTTTGGGACATGGGTTTGATTGCAAAGGATCCTCATCTCCAAGGTAACACCGACATTCCTATTGTCTGGGAACAGTTTGTCTTCCCTGTTTGGGTCTTTGTGCTATTTGAAAAGCATCACAGGAGCAAATTTACTTGAGAACGTTCAGAGTCCAGGAAATGGAAGAGGCGGCACTGTTCTCAACTACCCTGTGTGCCTGTTCTGTATAGCTTGTACCTGCTGAGTGACCCAGGACATGACCCCAAACCTTGTTCCTGTTAAGATCGACTTCTCCTCATTTGATCTCCTCACTTGCGTATCCCCAGCATTGAGCTCCTGTGTAATGGTCTTATCTCTACCTAAACCACCATCTTAGTTTGGATAAACGTGCACCACATCGCTTCTCCTGTTTTAATTGTAATAGTTTTTGCTGGTTCTCATACTATGATTGGCTTCCCAGGTGGCTCAGTGGTAAATAATCCACCTGCCAATACAGGAGATGCAAGATATGTGTGTTTGATCTCTGGGTCGAGAAGATCCCCTGGAATAGGAAATGGCAACCCACTCCAGTATTCTTGGCTGGAGAAACCCATAGATAGAGGAGCCTGGTGGGCTACAGTCTATGGAGTCGCAGAGTCAGACGTGACTGAGCACACATGGGCAGCATACTATGATTATGATTAGTTAATATATGATTAATATAATTAATATATGATTAGTTCTTTCTACATGGATCACGGATATCTGATGATGAAACAAGGTCTACCCATTTATCTGCTTCATTGCAAAGTATTTTTGAAGTGAAATAAATATAAAATACTTTTTTGTTCTTTAATTAAAGATTTCTATGTATAAAGTTACAAGGACATACAAGAAAAAGTAAAGTGAAATGGACATAATAGCCTGGGGTGGGGAGAGTAGCATCTTTTTCTTAGGAGTTGGGAGAGGGTGAGGGTAAAGCCTAGATTATTTTTTTTAATTTATTTTTAATTGGAGGATAATTGCTTTGCAATGTTGTATTGGTTTTTGCTGTGTAACATCGTGAATCAGCCATAAGTATAAATGTATCCCATCCTTCTTGAGCCTCCCACCCATCCCCCGTCTCACCCCTCTGGGTCGTTACAGAGCACCAAGCCGAGGTCCCTGTGTTATACAGCAGCTTCTTGTTTTACACATGGTAGTGTGTATATGTCATTTCTACTCTCTCAGTTTATCCCACCCTCTCCTCCGCACGCTGCATTCACAAGGACATTCTCTACGTCTGCATCTCTATGAGCACTATGAAATTTTACATCCATCTCTTTGTAACTTTGCAAAAAATTTAATTTTATTCTAAAACTTGCACTGTGCTTTGTGCTTGGATCTGGGGCTTCAGAGGTGAGGAAGGCAAACATAATTTTCCTACCTAGGGGAGAAGGAAGATATGAAACAATCAATTAGATAATACAAATAGGCATGCACCTAGAAATGAGGACACAAAAAAGAGAAGAGTTCCAGGGGAGGTTATTTTTAGATTGAATTTCCTGGAAAGAGGTTCCTGAGTGAAAATTACACTAAGATTTGAAGTAAGGGGTGGTGAGGTGGGGCAGGGTGCTGGGAAGGGCATTCTGACTCTAGGAAGTCCTTGATGGAGACTCATTTTCTTGATCTGAATCACTGAAAGAGAAGCCTCTGGCTGAAGCAAGCTCTCAAAGGGATGGGCACTGCAAGATGTGGTTGGAGCAAGATATTTGAGCCACATGGTGGAAGATCTTATTTATTACAATGATTATGAGGAGTCATTGCCAGATTTTGAGCAGGGGTTGGGGAACGGGCTCATGGCATAGTCAGAGCTAATTGATTATTATAGTTACAACTATATGTATGTATATGTAAAGGATCTGATCAGGCATTTTCATTATCACAAAGCAGGGCATTTCTGGGTGTATAGGGAATAGATAGACTCATAAATGTATATATGATAATATGCTACATACACTTATATATATGCAGGTATATATGTGCACACATATACATGTGTACGCACACACATAGAAATTCAATTTTGAGTTTGAAAGTACACTTTGAGACTAAGAGCATTTCTTTAGATTCCCATTATTATTGTGCAAAACAACTATGAGTTGAAGTTTAATTTGTAGATTAAAATTACAAGCTGATGTTTAAGTTAGATATCTAAGTTGTGACTTGAATATTGGAAAGACTCTCATGGAAAAATCTGAGGACTGTAATCTAAGAATAATACAGACTGGGCAAACCATCATGTCTCCCTCTCTTTTTTTTTTTTTTCTCACATTGTAGGTTCAGAATTCATATCAACTTGATGACTTTATTGTAAAGAAAAAAAGCAAATCAAAATCTAAAACTGAATCCACAGTTGTCATACTGTTTGAACAATAAAAGGCTAGATTCACATGTAGCCCATGAATTCATTCAAGGTGAGAAAGACTGTGGTCTCCTCTGCAATGTTACTTCCTATGGCCCACTATTTGCCTGCCTATGGAGCCCCAGCTCTGAAGTTCCTGTGGGTTAAACAGAACTGCCAAATTAAAGGAGAAATAAGAGGCAAAACTGATCTGAGGCCTCAGGTCCAAAAGTCAAGGCTTACATTCTCCCACTGACCAATGCTGCTTCAGTTTGTGCTGTGTTTTCAGTGATCCTTAAGAATTCAGAACCAAAATAGACCAGTATCTGTTCCTCCTGGTCAATGAGCATGTGGCCTGGGTCATGCCACTGAGTCCCCAATGGAACCATTTTCCTCATTTGAATTTCTATAAAGATAAATATGGACCTTATTCAAAGGGCTTGCTAAAGAAGAATTATAGAATCATTAGGATCAAACAAATGTTGTGCACAAACAAAAAGAAATCATTTCACTTTTCCAATCCTCATCTGCAAAAATGGAGAGTAGACTACACAGGGATAAGTGAAAGTCCCTCAGTCATGTCCGACTCTTTGTGACCCCATGGACTATACAGTCCATGGAATTCTCCAGGCCAGAATACTGGAGTGGGTAGCCTTTCCCTTCTCCAGAGGATCTTCTCAACCCAGGGATCAAACCCAGGTCTCCCGCGTTGCAGGAGGATTCTTTACCAGCCGAGCCACCAGGGAAGCCTGTACAGGGATAAAGAAGTACCTATAATATCCCAAACTTAATTACATAAATATTACGCAATCTACATGCTCATTAAATGCATAGAGCATAAAGCAATAAGATGTTCTTGAGATGAGCCACTTCATCTTTTGGAAATATTCTTTTTCATTTTTAGAATCTAGTCCACACTCTTCTTAAATTTGAAGCACAAAAAGCTGTTCCCAATGTCATTTTGCAGAACCTAGAGAGTATCTCTGTGGTTTGGAAAAAGGAGAGTTTGAGTAAAAAAGTATAAATCTGTTGAATTTTCTGCATTGCTTCATGTATGCCGTGACTTCCATCCACATTTTCTCTTCTGTTTTGATTTTTAATTGCATTTTTAAATTAAAACCCACCCAAGAAAAATCATTCTTTTAAAAAAAATTAAGCTGTTAAGCTTGAAAGAAACTAAGAGTGCCAACATTGAAATGATAATATCCAAAAAATTCCAAAACTATGTATCTCTAAAGGAAGGATTACATCTTCTCAAATAAATTCACTTCAATTATGTGGCTATACATAAGATATAACTCTAATACTGAAGGAAACTGAAATATTGATCTCATAGTTCAATGAACATAAAATCTATATTTATTTAGGCAATCATTCATTTTACAATTTCCCAGAACTGGTAGGCTTGCTGGCATTGGTGCCATTAATTTTTATAGCTCAGTGCTAAATAAATGTGAAGTATGCGTGAAAGCATACAGTCTCATTACATATCTTCCAACATAGAGACATTTTTTATGAATACTGAAAATAATGGATAATGATATCGGCTTTACTTTTTAAGCCCTTCCTGTGGCCCGGGCAGTATGCTAAACACTTCAGTACAGTGTCTTTTTAAACTCTCACAACATCCTGCAAACAAACATCATTATAGTCACTTAACAGTTGAGTTCAATGAGGCTTAAAGAATTTAGAGTTGACTTTTCCAAGGTTACACAGCTACTAAATTGGATTTGTAGTTTAGGCTAATCTTACTCATGAAAGAGTATTGTTAATGTTTTTTAAAAATTGTTTAAAACTCCTATTTAAAACTCCTTAAAATATTTGTAAAAAAAAATGCATCATCATATATAAAGGCAAATTATTATTTGACAGTATGGCACCTAGAGTCAGATCACTGGGTTCAAAGCAAGTTTCTACCACTTGGTCAAGTAATTTATTTTCTGTATAATGTAATTTCAGTGCCCATAAAATGGGTTTTATAATAGCATTACCTCCTAGTGATGTTGTGGGGATTAAATAAACTTGTCTCCCAAAAGCACATTGCCTATTACCAAAAAAATACATTTGATACACGGTAGCCTCCTCCTCCTCTTCCTCCCCTTTCTCCTTCCCCTTCTTTATATTATTCCTATACTTTTATTACAGATGTTAGCACACATCAACACATCAACTTCAGTGAAATTGAATGAAATGTTTTATGGTTCTGTAATTTCATGCTGCTTCCTCTGTGATCTCAGACACTTTAAAAGATCACAAACATTTCTATCTTTATATCTCAACCAGGACAGATTTACAAAGGATAATCCTAGTAGACTGTATCTATGGAACTGCAGGGAATCAGCTTCTACAAAGTTGGCTGCCCAAGGGACAGGGGAAAATGTTCTGTTAATCGGATTTTTCTCCCATCTTACTTTTCTTTAACATAGTATCCTCCTGGGTTGAATCTAAATTAACTGAGCTTCTGTTGGATCTTCAGCATCATGCATTTTCCATGGCTCATTTTTTGTTGTCACATTTTTCTTTTTTTTGCTCAAGACTCAGGAAATTAACTTATTTGCTTACTTCCTTACTCCACAGGTAGTGATGTTGCAACTGATAGCTACCATGAACTTGTAAAGATTGCTAAAATATTTGGGCAAAAGGATAAAGAGCTATAACAAGTGGTTTAATAACTCAGCTATATTAAGTTTTAAATATATGTGTTACTTTCTATGACTTGGACTTCCTAAGTATCATTTGGTTGAGCACTGGGTGGAAGTTAATATGTAGCACAGATAAAACCAAGAAAGATTTTGGTTTGGGGAACCTGTAGTAATATAGGCACAGAGTTTTGTTCAGGTTCTTTTTTTTTTTTAAATAAAACTAGTCTTTAAGGTTAAGTATGCCTAAAATCTCTAAGGAGGTCAACTTTTATTAAAAAAAAAAAAGATTAAAAATGGAGGAAAGAATGATAAATACCCGAAGGAATATATGAGAAAGAGAACTGAAAATTTTAAATCATTATGCTTACAGAGTAAAATAACTGAGAAGCAAACAAGAGAAATATCCAGTGTGATAAGTACTGATTGGATGGTTATAGAAGACTTCTCTGAAGAAGTGACTTTTTTTCGCTGAGTGCTAGGAAGAAGCTGGGCTTCCCGGATGGTGCTAATGATAAAGAATTTGCCTGTCAATGCAGGAGGCATGAAATGTGGGTTCAATTCCTGGATCAGGAAAATCTCCTGGAGGAGGGCATGGCAAACCCACTCCAGTATTCTTGCCTAGAGAATCCCGTGGACAGAGGAGCCTGGAGGGCCACAGTCCATAGGATTGCAAAGAGTTGAACATGTCTGAAGCCATTTAGCATGCACACACAGGAAGGAGCCAGCTGTGCATAGTTCAAGGATATCAAATAGAAAACAGGACTGGACAGTAAATGGTAAAAACAGATTTTATTTAGGACTATTACAATCGGTAATGGAAATATCAAACTGGATATTTGTGATAAATACTATAAATAGAGGAAATAGCAACCCACTCCAGTATTCTTGCCTGGAGAATTCCATGGACAGAGGAGCATGGTGGGCTACAGTCCATAGATGGCAGTGTCGGACATGACTGAATGACTTTCACTTTCACTTTTATTATAAATAGAAGGTTGTGTCTCCTTAGGAATGCTGGCTGGCTCTCTGAACAAATTCCAATGCAATTATGTTACTGTGATGAATTTCCCTGTTAAAGTGTGTACGTGTGTGCTGAGTCTCTTCAGGCGTGTCCAACTTTTTATGACTCTAAGGACTATAGCCCACCAGGCTCCTCTGTCCATGGGATTCTGCAAGCAAGAATATTGGAGTGGGTTGCCATGCCCTCCTCCAGGGGATCTTCCTAACCCAGGGATCAAACCCAAGTCTCTTACATCTCCTGCATTGGCGGATGGGTTCTTTACCACTAGTGCCACCTAGGAAGCTAACCCTGGTAAAGTACTGCCCTTTAATCCATAAACTCAGAAAATCCATCATTAAAGGTCTAATAACCAAGATGTCAAAGTTCAGTTCAGTTCAGTTCAGTTGCTCGGTGGTGTTTGACTCTTTGCAACCCCATGAACCGCAGGCATGCCAGGCCTCCCTGTCCATCACCAACTCCCGTGTTTACCCAAACTCATGTCCATTGAGTCAGTGATGCCATCCAACCATCTCATCCTTTGTCCTCCCCTTCTCCTCCTGCCCTCAATCTTTTCCAGCATCAGGGTCTTTTCCAGTGAGTCGACTCTTCGCATCAGGTGGCCAAAGTATTGGAGTTTCAGCTTCAACATCAGTCCTTCCAATGAACACCCAGGACTGATCTCCTTTAGGATGGACTGGTTGGATCTCCTTGCAGTACAAGGGACTCTGAGTCTTCTCCAACACCACAGTTCAAAAGCATCAATTCTTTGCTGCTCAGCTTTCTTTATAGTCCAACTCTCACATTCATACATGACTACTGGAAAACACAGAGCCTTGACTAGATGGACCTTTAATGACAAAGTAAAGTCTCTGCTTTTTAATAGTAGCTAAGCTCAAAAGTGTTGGTACATGTCTCTCTTTAGGCTACTGTAACAAAATATCGCAGACCTATGAACAACAGAAACTAGTTTCACGGTTCTAGAGGCTGTAAGTGCATGATTAGGTTCCAGGCTGCATACTGCTGACCTATTCAGCACGCCCACATAGCAAAAGAGGCCAGTGAGCTCTGTGGGGTCACTTTCCTATGATCTTTAATCCCCTTCACGAGGGTGCCACACTCATAAACTAATTTCTCCCAAGGCCCATCTTCTAACACTGTAACATGAAATGTTAAGATTCTGTCTTGTGAATTTGTTGGGTGGGGAGTGAAGGGACAAAAACATTCAGACCATAGCAGTGTGCTGATAAGTCGCTTCAGTCGTGTCCGACTCTGTGCAACCCCAGAGACAGCAGCCCACCAGGCTCCCCCATCCCTGGGATTCTCCAGGCAAGAACACTGGAGTGGGTTGCCATTGCCTTCTCCAATGCATGAAAGTGAAAAGTGAAAGTGAAGTCGCTCAGTCGTGTGCGACTCTTAGCGAACCCATAGACTGCAGCCTACCAGGCTCCTCTGCCCATGGGATTTTCCAGGCAAGAATACTGGAGTGGGGTGCCATTGTCCTTGCAGTCGAAGGAACTCTCAAGAGTCTTCTCCAACACCACAGTTCAAAAACATCAATTCTTCGGCACTCAGCCTTCTTTATAGTCCAACTCTCACATCCATACGTGACTACTGGAAAAACCATAGCCTTGACTAGACAGACCTTTGTTGACAAAATAATGTCTCTGCTTTTGAATATGCTGTCTAGGTTGGTCATAACTTTCCTTCCAAGGAGTAAGCATCTTTTAATTTCATGGCTGCAATCACCATCTGCAGTGATTTTAGAGCCCAGACAAATAAAGTCAGCCACTGTTTCCACTGTTTCCCCATCTATTTGCCATGAAGTGATGGGACCGGATGCCATGATCTTAGTTTTCTGAATGTTGAGCTTTAAGCCAACTTTTTCACTCTCCTCTTTTGGATATTACTCTTCTTAAAAAGTTTCTTGATGAAACAGAAGTCAGAGAAGGAATGACTCACAAGAATCACATTGTAGTAGCTATAGACTCTTACCAGTGTGCTGGGCCCATCCCCACAACAGGGAGATAACAGAGTACCAGGTTCCCCAGCCATTGGTGCAGAGGCCACCATCTTTTGCTCTGTGACTTTCCTGGCTTGATAATCCCTGTGGCTCAAAAGAGCCCTGTTAGTTGTTTTTCCTTTACATATGTTGATACCTACACTCTGATTTCAGTCCAGTCTTTTTGACCAGAAAGTATATAGTCTCTTTTTATGTCTCTTCTCTGAATCATCCCATGGTGACTTTGTAAGACTCAGAAAGCAATCTTACTTCTTTAATTTCCCTATTCTTCAAGGATGCTTTCTGTTTCCTCAGGGTGCACACTGTGCCCTACTTCTACAAAAATAACAATAGCATTTTCTGTGAGATAGCTACACAAACAGGAAATCAATTTTAGGATTTTTTTTCAGTTATCTATGGTGTGCAATAAACCAACCCAAAATGCTGTTGCTGAAAACACCAACAATTTTTTACTTATTCTATGAGTTGAGCTGGCTTCTATGCATAGTTCTTCTATTCTGTGTTTCATTGTTTGGGGTCTCTCATTTAGCCATACTCAACTGGCAGTCAGGATGAGTTGAAGGATTCAACAAGGCTTCACTCACACTCCTGGGTGGTCTTTCTTCTCCAGGTGGTCTCTTCACATATTTGCGTTGAGTTTCTTCACAGCATGTTGGTCTAAGAGATTTTACATGGCAATTTACAGTGGCTTTTGAGATACAGGCAGTGAAAGCTGTCAGTTCTCTTATATTCAAGACACATTATCACTTCTGCCACATTATATTTATCAAGGTAAGTTAAGGCCTGCCTTGATTTGAGAAGGACATAGATTACTTACTGAGAAATGGAAAGCATACAAGGAGGGGAGGAATTGAGGGTGGCTTTCTTAGAAGCCAATCTATCACAACTTGCCTTCTAGTCCCATTGTTTTTAATAATCAAATATTGACCAGAAGTTTCACTGAATTATACCATAAGCTTGCAATCCAGGATTTCATCATCTAGATCATGGCCTTATGGTTCCTTGGGTGCAATTTGTCATATGCAGAGGTCTTTGAATTAAAAGTACAGTTTATCTGCCCTACAAAACTTGACACAGACTGGCAGTTCAGGAGCAGGAAGACCACAGTGTACAGTCTTGTTCAGAACAGTAGGGATTGGAGGCACATAGAAGTCACTGCAATTAAGTGACTAGTGCTATAACATAGAAGTCATAGCAATTTGGGAATCCAGTTGTGTACATATGTACAGTTCTTCCTATTCTCGTTGTTATTCAGTCACTAAGTTATATCTTACTCTTTGACTCCGTGGACTGCAGCATGCCAGGCTCCTCTCTCCTCCACTATCAGAGTTTGCTCAAATTCATGTCCATAGAATCAGTGATGCTCTCATCCTTTGCTGTCCTCCTTTTCCTTTTGCCTTCAATCTCTCTGAGCATCAGGATCATTTCCAACGAGTGGGCTCTTACATCAGGTGGTGAAAGTATTCGAGCTTCAGCTTCAGTATCAGTCCTTCCAATGAATATTCAGCGTTGATTTCCTTTAGAATTGACTGGTTTGATATCCTTACAGTCCAGGGGATTCTCAAGAGTCTTCTCCAACTCCACAATTTGAAAGCATCAATTCTTTGGCACTCAGCCTTCTTTATGGTCCAACTCTCACATTCATACATGACTACTGGAAAAACCATAGCTTTGACTAGGTGGACCTTTTTCAGCAAAGTGATGTCTCCAGAAGAATTTATTGATTAGAGCCCAGTTCTGCTCCCCAGTTTGGGTTCTGTAATTATCCTCTCTGAGCTCTTAAATCTTCCCTCCGAGTCATCTTTCCTTGTTCACAAGAAACGCCCTGTATCTAATTTAAGCCAAGACTCTCAGTCCCACTCAACTTTAAGACCATAGTGGTGAGCCAATCCCATGTCTTACACTGTTTCAATCCAAACTTTGATCTGAGTCTTGTGTTTTCATTGTTGGCAGATCTAGGATGGTACAAATAGCACAAACACTACAATTCTAAATCTGATCCTTTTTGTATATTTTCACACTTTTGTGGTCCTACTGTAAACAAACCAAGAGTATTTGTAACTCCCATCCCTTTATAAACACCTTCATTTAAAAAAAAAATAAAACAAAATAAGAAAAGAACAATTTTGTGGATTCTATTATGGGGGTTGTGACTGTGAACATAAAAATATTCTTAAAACTCCTGAAATTCTGAGTTGTGAAAAGAGAGTTATTGTGAGCAGAATTCTACTGAAAGTGGGAAATGTGTCTCTCACCTTCTAGAATCAGCCAGTTCAGTATCTTGTAATTTGGCCATAACTTCTGTTCACTGGACACTCATTTCCCAGTTTGAATGACCTATTTAAATATAATTCTGTAACCAGAGCTATTTAAGTATACCTCTTTAAGGAAACCACACAATAGTGCCATTATAGCATGCATGAGGATGACCTTTCTAAGTGATACTTTTTGCCATATACAAAATAAGGAATTTTAGAGTTTTTTCCCTTTTTCCTTTCCTTCGTTTTAAAAGGTATAAAAGATTGAATCGACTGAAATTTTTTTAAGTAGTTGATAAGGAATTTATATTTCTTCATCAGTGGTATATGAAGTTTGGGTTGGATAATCTCTAAGACTCTTTCAAATTCTGGGAATCTGTGATCAAAGGGACTTTTCATCAGAGGAGATACTCACCTGTGTTGTCTCTTTTCTCACTTCTTGCATCAAGAACATGCATAGACACTAAAGTGTGGTTATTCATTACTCTTTCTTTAATAAGGAAAAAATATTTCAGGATAGTTTGACAAGGGACATGGTGAATTTCCAAAATTAACTGTGAAAGACAGATCATTTGGGCATGACTGAAAGCCATACATAATCTCTGTGCACAGATATTTCACTTCAAAAATGTCACTTTCTGCTTATTCAATGCTACTGTCATTATACTATTTTAAGCATAAAGTTTGTGTTCTGGAGCTGAACAGGGATTACTGCTTCTATCTTTGGTCTTATTAGAAATAATTTACAGTTCATTCAAGTGCAGTAAAAGTCACCTTTTTATTATGGTTGAATTAGGTTAAATGTTGAAATCTGCAATGCAAATTTTATTATCATTTATTAGTAGAATTTCATCATCTATGTATATAGAACAAAACTATTTTTAAACACCTTTTAAAGAAATAATTTTTAAAACATGAATTTTTAGTTAATTTTTAGTTCTCTAGAGTGATGTTAAACTAGAATGAATCATGGGACAATGCTGCTAAAAATTTCAGTCTTTTCCTTCTTTTGGTAAGCAAACAAACAAAGCATATATGACAGCTGAAACAAAATTTCATTGCTCAATGAATTATTTACTCAGTACTTGGAATAAGGTGAAACCAGGTGATAAGTTGCAAATGCAGAGAAAAATCAGTTCATTAGAGATGAAATCATTCCCTCTTCTGACTTTTCAGAGAGAACCATGAGGTTGCAAGGGGGATGTGTAATGGGAACCAGACATTGCCTGGAATAAAATTCTCCTGATATTGAAGCAATGAATCTGTTTGTTCATCCTGATTGGCTGTAATTTACTTATTGCTTTACTCACTAAATAATCCTCAATACTCTCATCTTGATTTGAATCAAACAAAGGAAGAGGAGCAGGAAATA
Organism: Bubalus kerabau; assembly: GCF_029407905.1. NCBI lineage: Eukaryota > Metazoa > Chordata > Mammalia > Artiodactyla > Bovidae > Bubalus > Bubalus kerabau. The sequence goes on from NC_073626.1 coordinate 167,827,726, forward strand.
AAGTGGGTTTGAATTATATGAATCTGCTTGCCTTAGGCTCTTTTCACTATACATGGAAAGGGGGAGGGAAGAAGCTTGTCCAAATAATGAAGGATTCTCTGGACAAGGATGGCTGGAGAATTGCTTTCGATGATGGGCAGGAGGACACACCCAACCCAGTGGAGGAGCAGAGAGTCTATATGCCACAGGAAGCAACAACAGAAAACAAAGAATATCTAGAAAGTGGGTTCATTAAATAGCATGACATGTGCCTTGGCATAAATCAGAGGTTGGATTATCAGAGAGAAAAGAACCAGAATAACAGGCAGTGGGCGGGGAAGGATGCTCCTGGGTGGGTACCTTAGATCAACATCTCTGTATTCCGCATTAATATGCTCTCTAACGTGGCTTCAGTGGTTGAGGAGTATCGGGGAAGGGAAGGTGCAAATTACATCCAAAAGAATTCTCCAGGCAAGAATACTGGAGTGGGTAGCCATATCCTTCTCCAGGGGATCTTCCTGACCCAGGTATTGAGCCCGGGTCTCCTGGATTGCAGGCAGATTGGTAAATAATACCAACTGAGCTATGAGGGAAGCCCAAAAGACTGGGAAAGAGCTATATTAATTCTTAAAGTAACAAAGCTTGTTAAAGTATTACACCACCAGAAGATGAAAGAGTGGGTGCTTGAGTGTTAACATTATAGGGTGTTTCATTCAATCAATCAATTCAGTTGCTCAGTCGTCTATGACTCTTTGCGACCCCATGAACTGCAGCACGTCAGGCCTCCCTGTCCATCACCAACACGGGAAGTCCACCCAAACCCATGTCCATTGAATCGGTGATGCCATCCAACCATCTCATCCTCGGTCATCTCCTTCTCCTCCTGCCCTCAATCTTTCCTAGCATCAGGGTCTTTTCAAATGAGTCGGCTCTTCGCATCAGGTGGCCAAAGTATTGGAGTTTCAGCTACAACATCAGTCCTTCCAATGAATACCCGGGACTGATCTCCTTTAGGATAGACTGGTTGGATCTCCTTGCAGTCCAAGGGACTCTCAAGAGTCTTCTCCAACACCACAGTTCAAAAGCATCAATTCTTCGGTGCTCAGCTTTCTTTATAGTCCAACTCTCACATCCATACATGACCACTGGAAAAACCATAGCCTTGACTAGATGGACCTTTGTTGACAAAGGAATGTCTCTGCTTTTGAATATGCTGTCTAGGTTGGTCATAACATTCCTTTCAAGGAGTAAGAGTCTTTTAATTTCATGGCTGCAGTCACCATCTGCAGTGATTTTGGAGCCCAAAAAAATAAAGTCTGACACCGTTTCCACTGTTTTCCCAACTATTTCCCATGAAGTGATGGGACCAGATGCCATGACCTTAGTTTTCTGAATGTTGAGCTTTAAGCCAACTTTTTCACTCTCCTTTTTCACTTTCATCAAGAGGCTTTTTAGTTCTTCTTCACTTTTTGCCATAAGGGTGGTGTCATCTGCATATCTGAGGTTATTGATATTTCTCCCGGCAATTGTGATTCTAGTTTGTGCTTCTTCCAGCCCAGCGTGTCTCATGATGTTCTCTGCATTTAAGTTAAATAAGAAGGGTGACAATATACAGCCTTGACATACTCCTTTTCCTATTTGGAACCAGTCTGTTGTTCCATGTCCAGTTATAACTGTTGCTTCCTGACCTGCATACAGGTTTCTCCAGAGGCAGGTCAGGTGGTCTGGTATTCCCATCTCTTTCAGAATTTTCCACAATTTATTGTGATCCACACAGTCAAAGGCTTTGGCATAGTCAATAAAGCAGAAATAGATGGTTTTCTGGAACTCTCTTGCTTTTTCGATAATCCAGCGGATGTTGGCAATTTGATCTCTGGTTCCTCTGCCTTTTCTAAAACCAGCTTGAACATCAGGAAGTTCATGGTTCACGTATTTCTGAAGCTTGGCTTGGAGAATTTTAAGCATCACTTTACTAGTGTGTGAGATGAGTGCAATTGTGCGGTAGTTTGAGCATTCTTTGGCATTGTCTTTCTTTGGGATTGGAATGAAAACTGACCTTTTCCAGTCCTGTGGCCACTGCAGAGTTCTCCAAATGTGCTTGTGCATTGAGTGCAACACTTTCACAGCATCATCTTTTAGGATTTGAAATAGCTCAACCTGAATTCCATTACTTCCACTAGCTTTGTTCATAGTGATGCTTCCTAAGGCCCACTTGATGTCACATTCCAGGATGTCTGGCTCTAGGAGAATGATCATACCATTGTGACTATCTGGGTCATGAAGATCTTTTTTGTACAGTTCTTTTGTGTATTCTTGCCACTTCTTCTTAATATCTTCTGCTTCTGTTAGGTCGCTACCATTTCTGTCCTTTATCAAGCCCATCTTTGCATGAAATGTTCCCTTGGTATCTCTAATTTTCTTGAAGAGGTCTCTAGTCTTTTCCATTCTATTTTTTCCCTCTATTTCTTTGCATTGATCACTGAGGAAGGCTTTCTTATCTCTCTTGCTATTCTTTGGAACTCTGCATTCAAATGTGTATCTTTCCTTTTCTCCTTTGATTTTCGCTTCCCTTCTCTTCACAGCTATTTGTAAGGCCTCCCCAGACAGCCATTTTGCTTTTTTGCATTTCTTTTTCTTGGGATGGTCTTGTTTCCTGTCTTCTGTACAATGTCATGAACCTCCATCCATAATTCACCAGGCACTCTGTCTATCAGATCTAGTTTTAATCAGTATTCTGTGTTCTAAGTCATCTCAAGCTGACATAACAAAATTCCACGGACTAGGTGGCTTAAACAGCAGATATTTATTTTCTCATAGTTCTTGAGGGCAGAAGTCCAAGATCAAGGTATTAACATAGTTTCTGCTGAGAATACTTTTCCTGCCCAGCAGATGGCAATCTTTTCACTATGTCCTCACATGGTGAAGAGAATGAGACAATGAAAATGCTTTCTGGTGATGCTTCTTATAAGGTCACTAATCTCTTCCATCAGTAGTACCCAGCCCTCATGACTTCATGACCTAATTATCACTCAAAGGATCTCCCTCCAATAACATCACATTGGATGTTAGGACTTCAAGAAAATAATTTTCCAGGGACACAGTTCAGTCCATAGCAACTGTCAATTTTGATTACCTTAGATTCATCACAAGAGTCACATATGTAATTCCCCTTGTCAGATAATATTTGTACTTGGTTTGGTATTAAAGTTGTCCTCACAGTACAAATAAATTATCTAAATTCCTTCGCAATGAACTTTTTTAGTCGCTAAGTCATGTCTGACTCTTTTGCGACCCCATGAAGTGCAGTCCTCCAGGCTCCTCTGTCCATGGGATTTGCCAGGCAAGAATACTGGAGTGAGTTGCCATTGCCTTCTCCACGGCACCTTTTGACCCAGGAATCAAACCCACATTTCCTGCATTGGTAGGTGGATCATTTATCACTGAGCCACCTGGGAAGCCCTAATAATGAACAGTTATCTTAATTCTAACTATGTTGTGTTATAGAATAGAATCTTTTTCTTTCTTACATTATTTAATAGATATGGTGGGTCTTTATTTTATTTCATTTTTTTCTGTTTATTTTGGCAAACAAAACTAGTGTCATTTGCTTATATTTTGAGTGCAACCCAAGCATTGGTCTTGCCTGTTCCAAAGGCCACATTCTAATCTATGTGGAAAGAGGGATGCTGGTTCCAGGGAAGAGGCTGATGCTTCCACTTTCCTGAATATCATGTCACTTTCAGCTCTACCCTGACCTCTATGTTCCTGGGAATCCTGGGCTGCAGTCTTCCCTCAATGCAGTGTTTCTACCTAGGTTTGGGCTCAGTAGATGCTTATGTTCTGCTTGTCCTGTTAATTCTCTCCACACAACTACCCAAGTCTATGTTGGTATTATAATTTAGAGGAAGGTCAAAAAAGAAAAAAAACCCAGCAGTGAGTTATAATTTAGGAATCAGAATAACGAAAGTCTTATTCTAAGTATGATAATTCTTAAATCATGAAGTTATCCATTTCATGGACACACATTCATTCCTAACTTTAGATTAACCCTCAATTTACAGAATGACTTGCTACTTCCCACACCATTCAATTCCTATAACTCAATACTCAGTGGCAAGTATTCCTAGAGGGTGAGTTATGCAGTCTAGGATGACAAGCTGAGGTGGAAGATGGCAAGAAACAAGCTACAGAAGAATAGTCTGGGTGGACTTTTAAGTCTTGGCTCTTTCAAAGTCCCTTCCAATTCAAAGTCAATCTTATTCATTAATTTATGGTTTTACTTTATTTGGGCCCAGATTTTTGTATATAATTTGATAATTTACTTAAACCATATAAAGTGAACATGCATGGTAGATTTCAAAACCAATAAAAATTTATTACCAGTAAGAGATACAGAGAGGAACTATTAGTCACTTTGGGTCCTGCCTAAAGAATCTTCTGGGTCGTTTTCATCCCATTATGTCCCTAGATTTTTCTTATTTGACATGAAAAGGCTCTACTGCTGTATCACCCCACCCTGGAAACGGCATCTAGTTTTTTCCTACTGTAAGTTAAAGGAAAAGTATACATAATATTAAGAAACTTCCCTCAACAAGCTGTTTGATTGTAATGAGTGAAAAAAATCATCATGGGAACAATGGAGCAGAATATTTGAAAGCAGGAATGACCTAGAAAAGAAGTGAGCAATATAGCCACTGCTAGAGTATGTGATGGGTTCTCTTTCTCAGAAGATATGATTGATGTTTAGCGAAGCCACCTAAATAAACTTTAAGCACTTGATTCTCCTATAGTAAGTTTTAGAAGACTTTCTGTATCACAGGTTATACTAATTGAAAAACAAAACTAAGGAAATTTGGGGTATTTCCTGCTTTGTGCCTTGAGACCTCCTCTCCCTTCAAGCTGCAAATTATAGAGAAGTCTGTTCTTTTCTCATAGTTTTATACCTATAAACTAAACTGTCAACTTACATTGTATGCTATCACTTACCACAATGAACTACATTCTGCCACATTGGATAAAAATGATAATCATTATAATTCTGTATCAGCACAATGCAATAATGAGATAATAACAAAACTTCAGTACCTTCCCTGCATGCTAAACAATTGTTTGCAGTCACAGACACATTGCCTGTTTGGCCCTCCTGGATGGAGTCAGAAGTTTATACTCCATTGCAAGGAGGACTTCCAGCAGGCTGTGGAATATACTTGTATGTACATCTATTGTGAGTTTCCAGAAGTTATTCTTGAAGCTTGCACATCATTCTCTGGATTATTCTCTTGTAAAACTCTCTAGGGGCTTCTTATGTGTCAGGGCAATAAATTCATTCCAAGACAGCATTTGGAATATCATGAGAGACCTTCTGAACAAAAACAGAATACACCATAATCAACACTACCTGGAGATTTGGAGATTAACTTGTCTAGCCTCATAAGATGTTCACATCAATTTCCCCTGATGTATCAGCCCCATCTGTATAAAAGTTATTTGTCTGAACCAAGACAGAGATTAAGTCTAGCAGGCTGGAACATTTTTATCCCAAATGAAAGCAAGATGTGATCATGTGTAATAGCCATATCATTAAATGGGCACAGTCCCCATGGTGTTATTATAACCATTTGTTCTAACAGAAACTGTTTTGTTTTTTTTCCCTTAAGTTTCTTTGTTGCTTAATTGGTAGAGGTTGATTTGTATCAAATATGTGATTGTTTTTATCCAATTTGTGTCATCTGAAAGTTTCTATTTAGAAATTCTAAGACAGTGGTGAAGAGTTCTGGCCTTAATGCATTTATCAGTGTTGGATTATTAATATTAAGTTGAAGATAAATATTACTACGGTTTTCACATCATGTTTTTCTAAATATTGAAATGTTTGATTTCTGTTGCAATTTTAGTCTATGCCTCCATCTAGAAATGATTCAGGTTACCCCTTCCCTCATAAGTTTAGAGTAGTAAAGTGTTAGTGGTTCAGGGGTGTCTGACTCTTTGTGACCGCATAGACTGTAGCCCGCCAGGCTCCTCCATCCATGGGATTCTCCAGGCAAGAATACTGGAGTGGGTTGCCATTTCCTTCTCATTAGAGTAGGAAAGCCACCTGCAAGTCATATCTGAAAGTTTTACTATCGTACTCATCTGTTTTACTGTTTTCTTCTTTTAGTGTCAACCAAGCCAAGACCCCACAGTGATGAATATTCAAAGAAGATTCCTCCTCCCAAACCAAAACGGAACCCGAACACTCAGCTCAGTACATCTTTTGACGAAACGTATATCAAAAAGCACGGACCCAGGAGGACCTCACTCCCGCGGGACTCCTCCCTCTGCCAGGTCAGCAGCCCTGCAGGGGACCCCGAGGAGGAGGAGCCCGTGTACATTGAGATGGTGGGGAACATTCTCAGAGACTTCCGGAAGGACGATGAGGACCAGAGTGAGGCCGTCTACGAAGAAATGAAATACCCCATTTTTGACGATCTAGGCCAAGACTCAAAATGTGACCTCGACCATCACAGCTGTTCTTCGCAGTGTGCTACTCCCACGGTGCCTGACCTGGACTTGGCCAAGTCCTCAGTGCCATGTACTCCAAAGGGTTTGCTCTGTGACATACCCCCGCCCTTTCCCAACCTGCTGTCTCATAGACCCCCGCTGCTGGTGTTCCCCCCGGCCCCGGTGCAGTGCTCCCCCAACTCGGATGAGTCTCCGCTCACCCCGCTGGAGGTCACCAAGCTTCCTGTGTTGGAAAACGTGTCTTATATGAAACAGCAGGCTGGGGCCTCTCCATCCTCCTTGCCATCGCATGCCTCCGGCCACGCGAAAGTGGAGAAAGACCAGGCCGGAGCCCTGGGGCCAGTTCCCACCTCCTCCGTGCTCTCCTCGTCTCCTCCCCCGCCCTCCACTCTGTACCGAACGCAGTCGCCGCACGGCTACCCCAAAAGTCACTCCGCTTCCCCATCGCCTGTGAGCATGGGCAGGTCCCTGACCCCGCTCAGCCTCAAAAGGCCCCCACCCTACGACGCCGTGCATTCGGGCAGCCTCTCCAGGAGCTCGCCATCAGTGCCTCACTCCACCCCCAGACCGGTGTCAGACGGGAGCAAGATGGTCAACGCCGCGGTCAATACCTACGGCTCGGCTCCGAGCGGCTCCCGGTCCAGAACCCCCACGAGTCCTTTGGAAGAGTTAACCAGCCTCTTTACCTCGGGGCGCAGCCTGCTGAGGAAGTCGTCCAGCGGCCGCCGCTCTAAAGAACCTGCAGAGAGTAAGTGCACAGACGCTGTCCTTTGTGACTTGAGTGCAAGGAAGCCCTTGATGTACAGATAAGGCACGTGGTATGTGGGCTTGGCGGGGCTTCCCAGGTGGCTCAGTGGTAAAGAATCCGATTGCAAATGCAGGAGACCAGGGTTCGATCCCTGGGTCGGGAAGATCCCCTGGAGAAGGAAATGGCAACCCACTCCAGTATTCTTGCCTGGGAAAGCCCATGGACAGAGGAGCCTGGTGGCTATAGTCCAGGGGGTCACAGAGGACAGGACTTAGTAACACAGCAACAAAGTGAGCTTTGGTCCTTTTAGTTGAAAGCTCAAGATGCGTGATTTTTTTTTTTTCACCATACCAAAGGAAATATTGCCTTCTTACAGGTCCTTAAAAGTGAAAGACAGAGGCAGGGCCGTCGGAGGCAGAGATGAACATGCGGGTTTGAGGATGGGGGAGGGGGTTGTGAGCCAAGAAATCAGAAAACTTCTAGAACATTGAAGAGTCCAGGGAACCCATTCTCTCCTAGACCTTCAGAAAGAATGGGAGCCCAGCCTACAGGCTTGATTTCAGTCATGTGAAACACGTTTCAGACTTCTGTCTTCTAGAATTTCGAAGTAGTAAATTTGTGTCATTTTTTTTTAAGCTGCCCAAACAAAAAAGGAACTAGTGTGTTCTGAAAGAACTGAAAGTGACGGTCTGCACAATATAATATATTAAAAAGAGGAATCGGTTTTAAATTTAAAATGAAGTGTAAGATCTCAATTTAAGTGACCCCTGGAAGTCTAACAAAGAAAACATATTAGTATAAAAATTTTTAGGTACGTCTTGATTTGGCAGGAAATTATACATTCAAACATGGAATTGGTAAGTGTTAAAATTGCCTTATATTAAAAACTGCTCGAGCAAATCTGTATTAGAAAGCCTTTACTGGAAAGAGAGCAATTTGAATAGAATTATTACTTTTTAAAAAAACAACAAATTATTCTCTCCGCATACTCCATGTTGCTACATCCTTACCTTCCTGCTAAACTAGACTAGGCTTGCTGTTTCCCTTTTAAAGCCCTTGGTAATTAGCATCTTATTCCTATGGTACTTTTCCTAGATCTATCAACACATAAATTACAGAAAGATTGTTAATGATAAGTAGGTGGGGAACATGATATTTACCACTGAATTTCAAAGACTAGGGATTGTCTCTATCTGAAGGACTAACGCTTTTGTGAGATCCAAATCACTACGTAAAGATTTTGTAAAGTCAAAACAGATCCCAGTTTTCTCAATGTTCATTTCATTAAATTACACTGTTTTCCTTTATTTAAAAATGTCTTAGGGCACTTAAGCTGAAACGTAATCATTTACATCTCCAATGATGCCATAGGATTCCTAAAGAATCCACCAGCCAACGCAGGAGACGAGACGCAAGAGACAAAGTTTCCGTCTCTGGGTCGGGAAGATCCCCTGGAGTAGGAAATGGCAACCCGCTCCACTGTTCTCACCTGGAAGATTCCTTGGATAGAGGAGTCTGGCAGGCTACAAGTGACTGAGCACACAGGCATTCATGCAGTTACACTGAGAAACTTCTTTAAAGGAAAAGAACTCTTCAGCATGTCTGATGAAGATGGTGATGAAATTCCATAGATAATTAATATTCATTAGTGGTTATAAGCAACTTATCTTTTTCCTCTTTAATCAGAAAGATTGATGAAAACATTAACTTCTTACTACCAGACATATTCACAACTCAGCGTTGTTTCCGCTTTGGCCCAGCCTCTTCATTCTTTCTGGAGCTATTTCTCTGTTCTTCCCAGGAGCATTCTGGACACCTGCTGACCTGTGAGGCTCATTTTCTGGTATCTTGTCTTTTTGTCATGTCTTCAACTCTGAATGATTGAGTTGGTTTAAACATACATCTAGTAAGCTTTTTGGAAAAAGGTGGAAAAAAATTATGGAGAAGACTTTACTCTCAAAATACATATTGGTTAGTATGAAATTAGTAGAAGTTTAATCCTAGAATTGGTGAAATGAGCCGGTGTTCCCCCTACCTACCAATTTCTTTGGACATTTCTTAACAGCTCCAGCTGGCAGTTATACCAATTAGCTAGAAAAAGTATATGTAAAAAAAGTGATTAACTAATGAAGTTATTTCAAGAAAAATCCATCTGTTAGAATCAGACTATGTGCTATATGTCACAGACTTTCCTATTCAACTCCAAAATGAGCTTTGTATGCGTCTAAAACCAAGCTTGTACATGGAAAAGTGATCTAGGCTCTTTATAGCTTTTTAGAGATCTGAGGATTAAATTCCTTTCCATATGTTATTAACTGTGCATCAGCTCTTCAGAGAAAGGTCATGCCCTGAGTTATATCAATTTCAATGTTTTACTTTATCATATGGAAGGGAGGAAAAATGCACATAGAATTTCTAACGAGTAATCCAAAGCCATTTTTTTTTTGACTCAGGAAGAAAATAGAAAAACACTGTCTGATTTTAACACAATCACAGGGGCTCTTAGAATCATCCTGTGATTCAAAATATAGATCCAAAAGTGTTGATAGCTGAGAGTTTACCTACAGTTACTGCTGCCCTCAGTGATATAACTATCCGCTTCCCTCTTGACAGATAGGATTTGTAAACACTTGCCCATAACATGGGGAGAGGATAAGTGATATGAAGTAGTATACCATTCATGACCCCTGAGTCACATTCTTTTTTTTTTTTTTTTTTGCATTTCAGAAATAAAAGTAAGACTTGTATCTCTGTGCTCCATACCCCACTAAGTTTCACTGCTGCTGCTGCTGCTAAGTCGCTTCAGTCGTGTCCGACTCTGTGCGACCCCAGAGACGGCAGCCCACCAGGCTCCCCCATCCCTGGGATTCTCCAGGCAAGAACACTGGAGTGGGTTGCCATTGCCTTCTCCAATGCAGGAAAGTGAAAAGCGAAAGTGAAGTCGCTCAGTCGTGTCCGACTCTTTGCGACCCCATGGACTGCAGCCCACCAGGCTCCTCCATCCATGGGATTTTCCAGGCAAGAGTACTAGAGTGGGGTGCCATTGCCTTCACTAGAAATGTTCATTTTGCTAATATTCTGATATTCAATTCAAAGCAAATATAATCTTTTGGCTTTAAAAAGCTATGTCAAATAAAATGTATCCCTTCAACTCTTATTTTTAATAATCTCTAAAAGATACACCTAATTTAATAATTTCATGTCTTAGAGGCTTATAATTATTGATGGGGTTTGGGAAATAGGAAAGAGTTAAAATAATACAGTAGTGTTAGACTATGAATCAATTTCATTTTGCTTCACAGTTTTCTAAGTACAGCCTTCACATTAATTGAAGCATGTTTTTTTAGGAAGCATTTTTTTTTAAACTCAGAAGCATGCTTTTCCTAGTTGATCTGGCATTATTTTGTTATTTAACTATGCATGAGCATAGTAATGATAAATTTATGTAAACTGGTTCTTATTAGTATTTTTAAAATCTGTGCAGTGCTATATGCTTAGTTGCTCAGTTGTGTCCAGCTCTTTGTGACCCCATGGACTGCAGACTGCCAGGCTCCTCTGTCTATGGGGATTCTTCAGGCAAGAATACTGGAGTGGATTTTCATGCCCTTCTGCAGGGGATCTTCCCAACCCAGGGATTTAACTCAGGTCTCCCACATTGCAGATGGATTCTTTACCATCTAAGCCACTATATATCACCTGTATACTGATAAAGAAGATAGCAAACATGTTAGAAGTGATTAACTTGTATTTTATTATTCCACATTTCTTTGTCTATATGAGAAGTAGGTGAAGTATTGCATTGGCCAAAAAGTTGAATAAACCTTTGGTCAACCCAATACAAATATGCTTTGTGGTGAATTTTCTACTTATCATTTTTATCTTCCTTTTACACATTCTTTTTCTATATATCCTTTGATTGGAATCTAGAACACTTAGGTCGTGAATAGGCCATTTTGTTTTAATAAATCAAAAGCCCTGAATCATAGAAACTATTAGCCAGAATCAAGTGAGAAAAAAAGAAAACTCTTTTATCCTCTCAAATAAATCTTTTAAAAATAAAGTTCAGCCTATATTTAATATAAATGCATGAATGTATGTTCCTATGAAAATGTATGAGGCATAATGAAGGATATAATTAAATTTATGGTATACTTGAGGGACAAAATGCAACAGAAAAGTTAAAAGTGGAAAAGTGGAAAGAGAAACTTTAAAGAAAAAAATAGAAACATGAAACAGCAAAGAGAAGCAATAAATTAAAAATACTGAGGCACCAAGAAGCATACACAAAAAATGCACACAGCAAGTCAAGTGGTCACATAAACAAATATAAGTGCCAACCAATGAAGCACATACAAGGTACACAGAAAACCAGAGGAGAAACACCGAAACACAGTAGGGTCAACGAAAGATCAAAGAAAAATAAAGATGTAAGCTCATTCTTCTGGTACTGTTGCATGAGTGCTAAGTTGCTTCAGTCGTGTTCAACTCTTTGTGACCTTACAGACCTTAGCCCACCAGGCTCCTCTGTCCATAGGATTCTCTAGGCAAGAATACTGGACTGGGTTGCCATGGCCTCCTCCAGGGAATCTTCCTGACACAGGGATTGAACCCACGTCTCTCGTGTCTCCTGCATTCGCAAGCGGGTTCTTTACCACTGCCACCACCGGGGAAGCCTATGAAAGTGAAAGTCACTCAGTCGTGTCCGACCCTTTGTGACCCTATGGACTGTACAGTCCATGGAATTCAGGCCAGAATACTGGAGTGGGTAGCCTTTCCCTTCTCCAGGTGATCTTCCCAACCCAAGAATCACACCCAGGTCTCCAGCATTGCAAGTGGATTCTTTACCAGCTGAGCCATAAGGGAAGCCCAAGAATATTGGAGTGGGTAGCCTACCCTTCTCCAGTGGATCTTCCCGAGCCAGGAGTCGAACCAGGTAATCAATCCAATATCAATCAATTCCTATATATATATATATATATTTATTTTCCCATCCCTTTAATAAGACTCCCTTTTAAGACTTTTGGATGCTATGTTACATATTTACAATTGTAGATATACATATGTCCTTTGGGTCTGATGACAGACAGTTGGGAATCAGATGTAACTTTTGCCTTTCCACTTACTTTCTTAAACAACAACAACCCCAAACCATCAAACAAGCAAAATAACCCCATACCCTCCACCTCCCATATGCATGCCTTTTTCATTGTTTAAGTAGCTTGAGGTCAAGTGATTCCTAAAATATTAGTCATTGCAGGCAAAGCAACTGATCCAATTGACTCTTACTTATTTAATTAAAACATAATTTTAAATTAGAAAAACAATGATTTTGGAAGGTTGTATGTGTATAGTACCCCATTTTAAAGAAAAAGGAAGGGTATATGAATATCAGGGTGTTTGACTCAGGGTCACTGTTGTGATCAGCACTGCGTGGGTACCGTGTGCTAACACTTGAGACGTGTCCAGCAAGATGGCCTGAACAAGGGAGGCCTCACACAGGGGTGGCCCTCATTGTCCCGTCACTTGTAGTAGCAGTGACAGTACTGATAGATTAACTGTGATACTGAGGTCTCCTCCAGTGGGACTGTTTGAGGTTGTAGAGCTCACTAGTCCTCTATAGCTCTACTATTTAAATTCACTTAAATTCTTCTGTCTGTCTCTTGTGGTTTTCCTGCCTGCTCTGGCTTGCAGGTAGTTTTATTGATGGATCTGGCCTCTCCTCCCCTCCCCTTCTTCCCTCTTTTCCTTTTGCACTTTTCCTCATTGTATTATCATATCATTAATCAGTTTTGGACCAAGAAACCAGATATCCAAACTTTTCTGTGGAGCCTCTCATCGAACTTAAGTGCTTGACCTGCAGTGTAGGGACTTTGTGACTTTCACTTTCAAAGGCCACATGAATCCATTTGCTTAGTCTTGGATGAAGTTCTCAGATTCATGTCTGAGATGGTCAGGGGTGACCATTTCTGAGAACTCAGCTGTCCTGGGAAACATGAAACTAATGTTAACTTACACATTTTGTTTAGCCCATTGGAAATATTGTTTCCTAGTAAAATCTGGCAAGCACACTAGCTAAGGACTTTATTTTTCTCTCCTGTTAATTCCTGTGAAAGTAGAGACTGACAAAGAGTGGGTTGGACAGAGAAGCTGAGGGGAAGGGTGGGGAAGAGAACCCAGGAGCCTGAATCTTGCATTTACTGTGGGGAATGGGTGAGCCTTCAGCCTGTTACTGCCCACTGCCCAGCATGCTGACTATGAGCAGAACTTCCATTTGCATGGTGACTAGAAGCCACCTGGCCAGTGTTGAAGGGTGAAACCTGGAACCTCTTGAACATACAAATCCTCCAAAGGCTCCAATCCTCCAAAGGAGTGGTAAAGAACCCACTGGCCAATACAGGAAACATGAGGGAAGTGGGTTCAATCCCTGGATCAGGAAGAACCCCCTGGAGGAGGGCATAGCAACCCAGTCTGTATTCTTGCCTGGAGAATCCCATGGACAGAGGAGCCTGGTGGGCTACAGTCCATGGGGTTGCAAAGAGTTGGACCCAGCTGAAGCGACTGAGCATTCATGCAGAACAGTTGAAGAGATATCTGAGGATATAACAAGGAGAATTCCAGAAGATCTGGCAAGATCAGAGCCTATAGGTTCTGCTAAACTTCCTAATCTAAACTTTACAATCCTTGTCAGGTTCTTTTCCTGCTGTTTATTGATTGCCCTCCTGCTCAGAGTCCCACACTGTGGCCTCAAACTGGTTTCTGTCTTAGCAGGACTCCTTCCAGTAGCTCAGAAGGAAAATTGAGCCCTCCTCTGGGTTATGATGATGTCCTCAGGCCAGGACTGTGGAGACGTGCTCCCAGGAATATCCTTAGGTCGTTCAAAGTACAGTGGGCAAAGGACCTTGTGCATTATTTTCACCTGCCTGTTACTAAAAATACAGATTCCTGGGCTTTATCATAAATAGACCTGTTCAATGAAAAATTTTGGAGCTTGGGCCTGTGATCTTGACTTTTTGGTAATCCTCAGTAATGTTTATGGCTGTACATGTGTGCTAAGTCGCTTCAGTCATGTCTAACTATTTGCAACCTCATAGACTCTAGCCCTCCAGGCTCCTCTATCCATGGGAGGAGGAGCCCATGGACAGCCCAAGAGAGCCCTTGTCTCTCTCTCCAGACGAGAATACTGGAATGGGTTGCGATTCCCTTCTCTGGGAATATTTATGGCTAATATCCAACAATAACTCAGGGGTATATGGCTAAATATTATCAACACTATTTACTGTGTCCAAGAGAAACCTGTAATACATCAATACTTTGAGTTTGCTTTCTAATAAACACAGGCAGGGAAAAGGAAAGGAGGGAGGGAGGAGTAAAATTGAGATAACATGAAATGAGTAAATATTGTTTTTCTTTCCTTAAGTCAGTTACTGATTAGTTGACAGCTTGCCAAAAAAGACAGTCAGGGTCATTTGATTGAACCAGCAGGGAAAACAATTTCACTACCTCCAGTTTCTTCTGGAGACCTTGAGAGTTTAACAGCGTATCAGGTAGTGGACGATGTGTGAAAAACATCCATTCTTGTTCTTAAAACCTTCTTGCATGCCAGGTATGTGTCATTTCTTCTTCTCCTTTTTTTTTTTTTAATTTTTATTGCAGTATAGTTGCTTTACAATGTTGTGTTAATTTCTGTGTACAGCAAAGTGAATAAGCTGTATGTATACATACATTCCCTGTTTTTAAGATTTCCTTTGCATTTAAGTCACCAGAGAGCATTGAGTAGAGTTCCCTGTGCTATACGGCATGTTTTCATTAGATATCTATTTTATCGTAGTGTATATATGTCAATCCCAATCTCTCAGTTTACCCCATCCCTTTCTTCCCCTTCCTGGTATCCGTAAGCTTGTTCTCTACATCTGTATCTCTATTTCTGCTTTGCAAATAAGTTCATCTGTATGTGTCATTTCCTTCCTCTGAATTTCTTGACTCTTAAATTTGAGAACCACTGTTAAGAACTGCTTCAGGAAGGAGTTGTTTCTGTTGGTTATACAGTCAGGAGAATTTGAGACTCAGGCCAACAGCAGTCTTCACCCCAGAGGTCTGTTTAGATGGGTCTAGACCATTCAAGGGGGAGAGCTAGACAGAGCAGAATGGTACCCACAGATGGAGCCATGATACACAACCAGGGTGTGCTATCTAGGGAGGTTCCCCAGGCCACAATCTAGCCAATGTAGTAGAGCAGAACAAGAGAATGGGGGTCTTCCTTCTGGGACACTGGAGGGGATGAGGAAAGCAAGGAGGAGGTCTAACTGTCATAACTGAGCCAAGCATCTCAGTAATTAGAGCTAACAATATTAATGGGGAAATGAGGTGATGAGCTTCTTGGGAAATGTTTCTGCCTCAAACAGGTTTGCCTCAGAAATGATTTCAACATGAACTAAGTATGATGGAATTCATCCGAGAAGTAGTGTTGAGGACTCAGGGAAAGAATGCAGCCCTAATCTTTTCCTTCAGAATGCTTCCGAAACAAGAGTAGGATGGACTTGCTTTTCTGCCATTGCCTCTGTGCCATACAGAGTCCGAAGCATTTTACTTGTATTCCACCTTCACTGCAGTACTAGGAGGTAGGTAATATTAACACTGCCATTTTAAAGATAGGAGAAGCTGAGGCATAGCTTACCCAGAGTCACATACGGAGTAAATCTAAGGCTTGAATCCAGATTATTTGGCTTCAGGGTTTTGGGTCTTAATGATACTTTATCTATACTTGTCAGTCTCCCCGATTACTTTCCCATCCAATTTCCTTAAAATACACCAGTACCATCAAAAACTCTAATGTCTCATACTGCTGTTGCTCCCAGAGTTATCGGCTGGATAAGATAAAGCTGGATCTATACCTAAATGACATGGACCACTTCATATTTGTCATCAGCTTAGGAAGGGAGAGGAAAACCTTTTCAGGACCCTCCAACATTCACTTTGGATTATCCTAGTCACTCTGATGAAGAAGGTAATGGCACCCACTCCAGTATTCTTGCCTGGAGAATCCCATGGATGGAGGAGCCTGGTAGGCTGCAGTCCATGGAGTCGCTAAGAGTCAGACACGACTGAGCGACTTCATTTTCACTTTTCACTTTCATGCATTGGAGAAGGAAATGGCAACCCACTCCAGTATTCTTGCCTGGAGAATCCCAGGGATGGGGGAGCCTGGTGGGCTGCTATCTCTGGGGTCACACAGAGTCGGACACGACTGAAGCGACTTAGCAGCAGCAGCAGTCACTCTGAAGGGATTTTCTGGACCCCAGGCCTCTGAGCTGTCATTGAAGGACTGTGGTCTGCCCAGTGGGCCTCACAGTCACCTAAATGGCCTGGCAGAGAGACCATGAGCACTCATCTCAATGCCTTTAACCATAACTTAGGGATGCTTGGACATGTTTATTTGGGCTGAGAGGTTTATAGTACTGAGCTACCAACTAGATGATTCATCTTCCAGGAATATAGGGCTTTTGCCCACACTTCCTTGCATCTTGTCCATAACTAAGCAGTATCTTGGTGGCTCAGGGCTGCCCCAAGAGGAAAAAAAACACTCCATGGATTAAAAAAAAAAAAAAAAAATCAGCCAATGCCCAAAGGCAATGAGAGCCTTAGCATCACTCACCTAGAAAATGATCTAGTGAAACAAACAAACAAAATCTCCTAAAGAGGCCCTTGTAAAATGCTTCTTGGCTTGATTTCTTTTCTCTTCAGATTTATGTTAATGTGTACTTGGCAGAATCAGACACCAATCTTTAAACACACACACACACACACACACGCAGTTCTTTAAGAACACACTGGCCTATTTAATTATTATTTTTTTTAAAGTTAAACAATTTTTTTCAAGATGATGAAGTTAAATAATATATAAGTAAAATCCCTTGATTTTGAAAATGCATGTGACTCCTTGGCTAATGGGACCATGACACTACCTGTTTTCCTCATTCGGTTTCTCTTAGGATTGCAACATAGAATCACTGAAGAAGACATAATTTCATAAATAATTGCTCACCTTTCTGGGAGTAGACTGCAGCTGTCTTTGATTGATGCAGGCAGACATGTTTATTCCCCGTGTTTATGTTCTCTGGCTGCTGAATCTTTAAGTGCAATTTCTTGTCAGCAATTTAATCAGCAATTCTCTCCATTAAGAAGAACCCTCCCTGCTTTAGGCTTAAAAAATGCAGAAACATTTTCAATTCAGACATAAAGCTAATCTAGTCAATTTTTTTTTAAGCCAGGATTTCCTTAGTTTGTATTCAGTATACTAGGACTGATTTCCTTTTCTTCTGTTGAATTATCTCAAACAGAAAATTCAGTTTCTGATTTGTATTTGATATCATGTGTTTTCAACAGTTTGACATCTACGAGAAATTAAATGGTAGGTAAAAGTAGAGTGAATATTCTTTGGAAGGACTGTTGCTGAAGCACCAATAGTTTGGCCACCTGATGTGAAGAGCTTGGAAAAGACCCTGATATTGGGAAAGATTGAGGGCAAAAGGAGAAGTAGGCAACAAATGGTTCGATAGCATCACCAACTCAATGGACGTGAATTCAGGCAAACTCCAGGAGATAATGGACAGAGGAGCTGTAGCCCATGCTGCAGCCCATGGGGTCACAAAGAGTCAGACATGACTTAGCAACTAAACAACATCAACAATAAATAAAGGGTTTCTTATCAGTCACATAGTTCCTCACATGTGTTCTACATTTTCATATGATCTAGAAGGCTTGGCAGGGCCTGGACATCGTAAGAGATGGTTTTCTTCTTGGCTGAACCATTTAAGACGCTTTGACAACTTTGGATCAATCAGTTCATCTCTTAATGCCTTAGTTTTCTCACTTTTCAGATGAGACTATTAAGTGCTCAAACTGTGAATCTCTTTGGGCTCTGCTGTTTGATACATCTGTGGATTATTGAATGAGCTGTAGATCCCCAAACAAATGACCACTTCCTGCCTCTGAAGCTTTCTTTCTGATGCTGTTTTATCTTGCGGAAAGGATTCCTCCAGTAACTCCATAAAACAAAGTCTAATGGCACAGAGTCGGACACGACTGAAGTGACTTAGCAGCAGCAGCAGCAATGCTTGGATCATGGCTTGCATCTTGATTGACTTTTTCTTATGCTATTGTCTAGAAATAATCTCTCTTTCAATTCTTGGAGCATTATATACATCTGTGATGGTATGTGTCTTATTCTGACCTATTGTAAAGTTGCTTTTTTTTCTGTTTTATTCCCCGTTAAGACATATGGCTAGGGAGATCAAGGGCCATACCTTTTCATCATTTTGTTTCATGTAGCACTTGGCTCAATGCAATCTTTCCCAAAGTTGATACAGGATAAGTATTTATTGAACTTGTTGAAATAATAGGCATAGTGACTTGAGAGAGCTATTGAAGAAACAAAAGCCATAAGAGAAATGTTTGACCATTAAGTAAAAAAAAGAGAAAAAATCAGATCCTATGACTTAGAAAATTCTACACTGAAATCAATATAGTCATTCAGCCAAAAAGGAACTATACTAAATGCTAAATTCATTGCTTCTGCACTTAAATATCCTATTTAAAAGAATGCCCATTTCATTCTAGGCAGATTTATTAGGGGAAAGATATAAAGATTATAGCCATAAAGCATTTAAATGTGGGTCATTTTGTAGATGTCAGATCATCACCAGTTCCTGTACAAATGGATAGCTGAAAAAAAATTGATCACGTCTCAACATTTGGAGATAGAGAGATGCATTTTTCATGAAGAAATAACAGAGACTAACATCTTAAAGAAGGAATTTGAATCTGCTTAACATTATGCATTATTGAACTCAAATAGTAAAGAGAATAAGAACACATTCAGCTATGTCATTTTACCTCCTTGGTGAAAAAGCACTGCATAAACCAAGGGAGTTATTATTATGGGACCACTGGTCTTAAATGAATGTGTTTCCAGGTAAGAATTTGTTTAAATTATAAAATATTTGAAAAGCTTTTTTTTTTAAATTTTCAGAAAGATCAATTTTCAGAATTCAATAAATGGATGGCAATTCTGAATTTAATGAAGTGTCTGTAGTGGTGCATGGTGTTTCTCGGCTGAAGCAAACTCATTATTGTTGTTAGTTGATGGGAGCTGGGTTAATTAAATGTTCCACTCCTGGTAGAATAACCAATCAACTGAAGAATCTGGGCTATTGCTATTCCCAAATGAAAGGAGTAAAAATGCTATAAAGAATCTAAGAGGGGAGGAGGGAGGATTAGTAACATGGATTTGGAAGCAGAATATCCTGTCTAGCCAGATACACCCCGAACATATGAACTGAAAGGAAAAAATTCAAATACAGAAGTCTGGAATAGTCTTGTAACAATTGAAGGTAGAAAGAATACTTTCCCCAGATTTTCTTCTGGTCAAATTTCAGTTATATTCAAAAATATATCATTTTTTTAAATGTTTTGCATCTGTGCCCTTGTTACAGATGGAACTGATATAATTAAATTGAGAAAGAAAAAGGATAGTAAAACTATAGAATCATAAAGTAAAGATTGGCGGTATCCGTGTATTGTCCAATCCTAGATCCACCCATGTCACTGCTGCTGCTGCTAAGTCACTTCAATCGTGTCTGACTCTGTGTGACCCCATAGATGGCAGCCCACCAGGCTCCCCCATCCCTGGGATTCTCCAGGCAAGAACACTGGAGTGGGTTGCCATTGCCTTCTCCAATGCAGGAAAGTGAAAAGTGAAAGTGAAGTTGCTCAGTCGTGTCCGATTCTTAGCGACCCCACAGACTGCAGCCCACCAGGCTCCTCTGTCCATGGGATTGTCCAGGCAAGAGTACTGGAGAGGGGTGCCATTGCCTTCTCCGACCCATGTCGCTATGGGTGGGTAATTCTAAAGTGGTCTCTGTTCCCGTGACACAAATAAGAAATCAATATTTCTAGGAACTTGGAAACTGGGAAAAGTTTTAGATGTTAGGACCCCCCAACAGAAGGATCAGAGCTGAAACACAGCATTATTCTCTTTACATTATCAGATTTTGAATCTCAAAGTTACCTCTTTAATTTTTTGATTGATAAGTTATTAACTACTTATGATTAAGGACAAGAGAACTCTGTCAAAACGATGAAAGGCTTTTGTCAAAGAAACTTGACCAAGCTTTTGTGCAAAAGAACTTTTAAATCTAAGAAATTAAAACAGATTGCCTGAGAGTCATCCTTCTTTGATTGATTGCTAATCTCACTCGAAGCCTGCAAAACTCACTTTGACTTCTAGACCATGCTTTGTTTGTGATCAGTGAATATAAATGATAATAAAATTGTCCATCTGTGTTTCAGAAAAAGCAGCTAGATTCTACACCCAGCCATGATACTCATTTCCTTTTCATGGCCAAGACATTCAAGTGAATGTTTACTTGCTGCCTTCATTTCCTATCTCCCATCCCATCTTTCATTTCCTACAAGCTGGCTTCCTCTTCTACTCACTCCAGAGTCACTAAGGGCTTCCTCACTGGCCTCTGGACCTTTCCTCTTTTGGACGAGAAAACATCACAGAACATTTGATATTCTTAATTCCTCCATCTGAGGGCATTCTTGGTTCTCATGCAATATGATGTCCGTATTAACAATTAATTTTGAACTCTATCCATTCAGCTTCCTTTTTGCCTTTTCAACTAAACGGTCAGGACATAGTGGTAAGTCTTTTTTTTTTTTTTTTCCCAGCACCTGAACAATTAGCACATTTTCTGGCACAGAGGACATTTTTGTCAATATGTATTCCTTGAATGATCAAATGACTGGCTAAATTGAATGAATGTGTGTCCAGTCTCTACAATTGAATGATTCATTTTTGAGCGGAAAGACTATGTGTGTGCTGTGTGCTAAGTTGCGTCAATTGTGTCCGAGTCTTTGCAACCCCATGTGCAATAGCCTGCCAGGCTCCTCTGTCCATTGGATTCTCCAAGCAAGAATACTGTAGTGGGTTGCCACTCCCTTCTGCGGGGATCTTCCCGACCCAGGGATGAAACCTGGGTTTCCTGCACTGCAGGTAGATTCTTTACCGTCTGAACCACCAGGGAAGTGAAGCGCATTTATTATCTAATTTCCAGAAGATGATAAGGAGTTTAGAATGAATCTTCATTTCTATACTTTCGTTTGTTCTTAAAAATCCTTTTGTTTGACCAGCTTAAAAAGCCATCTTGGTATAATGCAAGGTAGATGGGAGGGGGATCACTTAATATATATAAATGGAAAAGAAACAGGAATCAGATATCATGGGGTCAAAAGATGAATTTATCACTGAACAGTTGTTCTTTCAGGGCAAGTCAAATCCTCCCAGTATCAGCTTTTTCATATTCATCTCAGAGGATCATTGTGTAAAATGAAAGAAAAAATGTGTTCTAGAAAAGACTTCATAAAATATAAATAGCTGCAGAGGTCTAAGGGGTGATTGTTTGATTTTTAAATATCTGGGGAAAATAAATATTTTATACAAAAAAAAATGCAGCAAGGTCAAAACGAATTAAATTTTTAGGCAGTCCACTCTGTTCCCACAACTCTCTTCAGTTCGGTTTGGGTAAAGGATCTGACATCTTAAGTGGATCCCACACCTGATGTAAAGGAGCACATAGCAGTCAGCAGAACGTTCCCTCTGGAGGCAAGTTGTTTCAGGGTTGCCAGATGATATCTAAGGCTGGAGGGTGGAGAGACATCACACCTGAGAGAGCAGTTACCCTGACCCGAGAAAGAACAGTGCTGAGAACAAAGAGCTCTTCCTCATTGAAAAAAGGGCAGAGAAACATGGCAACATGATTGTGAAAGATGATTTCTTCACAGAGGAAAAAAATTCAGTATAACTGGATTGTGGATGTGTTTTTCAAATGTAATGAATATTTTTCTTTTCCTGCTTATGAATTTAAAATAAAAATCTTGCTTCCAAAAAAAGTATAAGTATTAATATTAAACAATGAATGAATAGAAGCCAAAGACTCAAAGTGTTTAATACAAAAAAAAAAAAATATTTAGTATGTTGATGGAGGACTGTTCGCAGGGTGATATGTGAAGTGTTGTTTCTAAGCAGATTCAAAAAGAATCTCTTTTCCTTCTAAAGTGATTGGTCAACATGCAAACGGATTTGAAGGTTAGCATTTGGGAAAAAAAATCAGAAAAAAAGCAATAAGAAACACAAATTTTGTATAAAAACATGTGTGCAACTACAGATAGAGGAATAATGCCAACCCCAAAAACCAGATTAACTAGCATCAGTAGGCAGAGCATGAGGTGACCATCCCTATACTTCTCATAAATGAAAGGCTACAGACACAAAAATAGCTGTCGAAAGACTTCATTGTCGATTTTCTCATTTTATATTAACTTGCGTGGCTTCCCTAGTAAAGTCTTTATCTAGATGCTAATTAAGCAGAGGTTTGCTTTTCACATCAACTTTTAATATTCCCTCCACATAGCTAAATGAAACCTGCAGCGTGAGGCTCCGCTAGTTAAAAGCAGTCCTGACCTACTTCCATGTGAAATCAATGGATGACTTAAAGAGACTCATGAGTAGCTGACATTTAAGGAGGCCAGCTCATCGTCCGGGTTGGTGTAAAACGTATGTTTCCTTGGGCTTCAGCATTCTCTCCTTTTTTATTCATTTTAAAAGTCCTTCTAAGAATAGAGAGGACCGTGGAAGCTATTGAGTCAGAGAAGTGGAGCCAGACCTGCATTTTGTGCCCCTGGGAGATTTTGAGCTCCTGTGTCAGATATGTCTATAGTGGCTTCAAATTAGCAGAAACCCCTATATCTGGGACTGAGGAAGGGAAAGAAAGGTCTAAAAGGCCCCCACTTGCACTCAAATATAATCCACAGAAAAGCAAAATCGAATCCACCAGAATAAGGTCTTCAGACACCTATGTTTCAATTTCGAAAGTAAGAATCCAGGGTATATGACAAACCTTTTTGAAGACTAGTATGTTAAAGATCTGAATTGTAGGGCATGAAATAGGAACAGGAATCAAAACCAGCTAGGCAGAGGATCAATAGTCCCTTGGGGTATGGAAAAGCACAGTGCGTCTCCATCTGGAGAGGGACTTCTATGAAAGATCGGATAAGTTCCTGCCAAGTGTTAACATGAATCCACAGAAGGGGTCACTGTACAACCTGATGGAAGTGGAGGGTTGGCTGGCTTCACATAGATTCCAGAGTTCTGAGCTAGAATACTAAGCTAAAGTGGAGTGAGCTAGTAAAATTAATGGTAGAAGTAGTGTTCAGTGTACATATCTTTTACTTCCTTGGTTAAATTTATTCCTAAGTATTTCATTCTTTTCAGTGCTATTAATACATAGTGTTTTAACCATGTATACACATTCACTCAGTCTTTCATTCATTCAGTTAATGCTTATTAAATAGCTACTCTGTGCAGGCACTATTCCAGGTGCTGGCGTGTCTATTTTGAAGTGTCAAACAATGCCTGCGTGCTCATCACTTCAGTCATGTCCGACTCTTTGTGACCTTATGAACTGTAGCCCACCAGGCTCCTCAACCCATGGGATTCTCCAGACAAGAATACTGGAGTGGGTTGCTATGCCCTTCCCCAAGTGTTGAACAATAAAACCTAATAATTCAAGTGAAGATGAGGGACCCCTTTATTAAGGGAGAGGGTTCTTTTTGAGTGGAGCTTTGGCAATCAAAAACACATTTTGGGGACTTCCCTGGTGGTTCAGTGGTTAAAACTTCCTACTTCCAATGCAGGGAGCCTGGGTTCAATCTCTGGTTGGAGAACTAGATCCCACATGCTGCAACCAAGACCCCGCACAGTCAAATAAATAAACACATATTGTTACAAAGACATAAATAGTAGAACTAAGCATTCAGAACTGAACATTTTAGAAAAAGGCTCTGTTTCTCTTTCTCCCTTGCCCCTGCATTGTGCATGCTGATCCTCCTGGCTTATGTCACAACAGTTCTTTAGTTTCTGAAGGTCATAAAGCCCTGGGCACTCTGGATTCACTCCAGTGGACTGGCTCTGGTGACCCTCAGGAGATAAGTGGGTTTTATTTGAGGCATAATCATGGCCTCATCTAAAGAATCTAGTATTGCAAATATTGCTCTCTCCTTATCCTCCTCCTAATTTTTTTCCCTTTTCCCTTTTTTCCTTTTTTTTTTACTTATGAGTCTAACCCAGAACAATGGATATTGGAATTCCCTGAGGCCTTATTAATCATTCAGATTGGTTTTGGCTCAAAAATTCTGCTACTAAATAACTTAGATAACTAGTATCACAGTAATGAAGAGTATTGGTAACATCAGAAATAAGGAATGATATCCAGGTTTAAGGATTTTTAAATTTAATTCACAAAAAATGAGAAAGGTACCTCTATTCCTGAGGTACTTTGTGATTAAGGAGTTCATACATGATCCGTATGTATGTTTATGTGAAAGTATGTGAAGATGTTGACCAGAGTTGAGAAAAGGGGACAGGTGACTGACTTAAGCATTGATGGCAGAGGTACCCAATTCAAAGATGTCTATCTTGAATAAATGTATTGCTGGCCACAGGACTGAAGAGCCAGACACTCCCACTGCCTCCAATTTCCTTTGTTTTAGAGATCTTGGTTGATTTCATAACTGACTGTTTAGACCCACTTGTTTTTTCTCTCCCTGGGCTTCAAATTCTTGCAGTTGCTATGTTTTAAATTCGCCAATAAAGAGTGAGCCCATAAAACCCTAGGCTGCACTCTCAACCCTAAACTAGTGATTTTTCTTTCTTGTGCATGTGGTACCATAGGGCTTCCCAGGTGGCTCAGTGGGTAAAGAACCCACCTGCCAAAGAAGGAGACATAAAAGATGAGGATTCGATTTTAGGTCAGAAGATCCCCTGGAGGAGGGCACGACAACCCACTCCAGTATTCTTACCTGGAGAATTCCATGGACATGGACAGAGGAGTCTGGTGGGCTACAGTCCATAGGGTAGAGTCAGACACAACCATAGCAACTTAGCCCCTACACGCTGCCATGCACTTTTGGGGATCTGTGAGCAACAAAAAATTTTTTTTTCAAGGTTTCATGGTGATTTTTTGCTGAAGGTGTCTTGCAATCATAGAGCCACAAGGGATGGTCCTATGAGGGACTGGCTACTATAGCTTGGTACAAAAGTAACTGCAGTTTGAGATTGTGAATTATAAACTATTATAACTAGGCTAAACACATCTTTACTGATCGAAGCAGGAACCATTACAATCAACACATTTTTGCCAATGAGAAATAAATTTATTTACTACAGCATAAAAATCCATGCTTTGGGATTCAACAAAGTCTTGGAAAGCATTTTCTGCTTCCTGCTGTGGATGCAGTTTTGCCTGCAAAAAGTCGTGATGCTCAAAGAAGTGCTAAGTCAGCTGGTGAGAGGTCAGGTGAATATGGCAGATGAAGCAAAACTTTGTGGCCCAATTCGTTCAACTTTTGAAGTGTTGGTTGTGCTATGTGCGGTCAGGTGTCGTCTTGGAGAAGAATTGGGCCCATCCTGTTGACCAGTGCCAGCTGCCGGCATTGCAGTTTTCAGTGAATCTCACTGATTTGCTGAGCATACTTCTCAGGTGTTCATGTTTCACTGGGATTCAGAAAGCTGTAGTGCATCAGACCAGCAGAAGATCACCAAACAGTGGTCATAGTCATTTTTTTCTTGTTAATTTGGCTTTGGGAAGGGCTTTGGAGCATCTTCTTGGTCCAGCCACTGAGCCATTTGTCATATACAGTCCACTTTCCGTTGCAAGTCACAATCCAGTTGAGAAATGGTTTGTCATTGCATAGAATAAGAGAAGATGATGCTTCAAAACAACACTTTTTTTGATTTGCAGTCAGCTCATGAGGCACCCATTTATCGATTTTTTTCGCCTTTCCAACTTGCTTCAAACCACAGAATGGTCAACATTGAGCTCTTTAGCAACTTTTCATGTAGCTGTAAGAGGATCAGCTTCAATCATTGCTGATTGATTGAGCAATCAATCAATTACCAATTGACCAATTGACCAATTCTCAGTTAGTCATTGTCAACTTCCAATGGCCGGCCAATATCCTCCTCATCTTCAAGACTCCTGTCTCCTAGGCAGAACTTCTTGAACCACCACTGCACTGTGTGTTCATTAGTAGTTCCTGGGCCAAATGTGTTGTTGATGTTGCAAACTGTCTGCTGCTTTAAGACCCATTTTGAACCTAAATAAGAAAACCACTTGAATTTGCTTTTTGTCTAACATCATTTCTACAGTCTAAAATAAATATAAAATAAACAACAAGTAATATGTCATTAGCAAAAAAAAAGCAAGAAATGTGCATTAAAATGATATAAAATAACCACATTTATTTAAGCATGTCTTCCAGTATCAAACTGCAAGGTACAACAATGCAAAACCACAATTATTTTTGCACCAACGGTCAGATTGGCTGAAACTGGAACAAAATAGAAAGGGAGTTAGGGAAGGAAGGATGGAAAGAAGGAAGGAATGGAGGGACGGAGGGAGAAAGGAAGAGAGGGAAAGAGAGAAACTGAGAAATGCAATGATGTTGCCACAGGAAAATTCCAGAGAAGAATTTTTATATCTTACTTTTCTTGGCTTCAAAAAGAACAATTGGAGAATAAAATCATTGATTTTCTACTCTTGTTGTTAGACCATGAATCACACAGTAGGTGCTCAATAAAAAATTTGCTGGGTCTTGGAAAGAATCTGGAGAAGGCAATGGCAGCCCACTCCAGTACTCTTGCCTGGGAAATCCCATGGACGGAGGAACCTGGTGGGCTGCAGTCCATGGGGTTGCTAAGAGTCGGATACGACTGAGCGTCTTCACTTTCAGTTTTCACTTTCATGCATTGGAGAAGGAAATGGCAACCCACTCCAGTGTTCTTGCCTGGAGAATCCCAGGGACAGTGGATCCTGGTGGGCTGCCATCTATGGGGTCGCACAGAGTCGGACACAATTGAAGCGACTTAGCAGCAGCAGCAGCAGAAAGAATCTTATTTAATTACATATAACAGACAAACTAAAATAAAAAGAGGCTCAATTCAGTTCAGTTCAGTCACTCAGTCATGTCCAACTCTTTGCGACCCCATGGACTGCAGCACACCAAGCTTCCCCGTCCATCACCAACTTCCAGAGCTTTTTCAAACTCGTGTCCATTGAGTCAGTGATGCCATCCAACCATCTCATCCTCTGTTGTCCCCTTCTCCTCCTGCCCTCAATCTTTCCCAGAATCAGGGTCTTTTCCAATGAGTCAGTTCTTTGCATCAGGTGGCCAAAGTATTGGAGCTTCAGCTTCAGCTTCACCATCCAATTAATATTCAGGACTGATCTCCTTGCAGTCCAAGGGACTCTCAAGAGTCTTCTCCAACACCACAGTTCAAAAGCATTAATTACTTGAGCAAGGATTTAATGTTATGTAGAAAAATAATCTGAAAAGAATTTCAGCTTTTTTCTGTGTCTTCTGAATATTAAGAAAGCAACATTTACATATATTTCTACTAGTTTACTTCTAGCATTACTTCATCTTCTTGACTAACTACTTTAAAAAGAACATGTTATGGGGGAAAATCAAACCTACATAACTTATAATATCCCCAAACAAGTTTTTTTTTTTCTCTTTTCAAATTTATATGTATATTTTCCCCAAGAATATGATGCAAGATTATTCAACCATGTTTCCCAAACACAATTTCTATGTGTTATCTAAAGACTCTGTGATTTAAAATCAAGAATGTACAATATACACTTATTTCCATATCCATCTTATATTATCCTTAAAAAGATTGCTATTCCTACCATGCTCTTCTTATGAAACTTTAAGAGCTAACTCCTTTAATCCCCCAAATAAGGCTATTAGTAGCTGTGGTTTCAACAATACTCTTTTGCATTTATTTTGATAGAAATTAATTATTATGTTTTTTGATGAAGAGATTATTCTTCATACTATCTAATGTTTGCTTCAGAAATATTTATGACTGTGTTTTCAGAATTATACCTTTTAGGAAGAATAGAAATGATATTTTTCTCTTCCCATGCATTAATATTTTTAGTGCCTGAATGCCTCTGTTACTTTAAAAGAAGACTGAAGCATTTTTCCATCTGCCTGTTAAAATGATATGAGTCTTAATTAAACTCATTTGCACCTGTGCATATATCCAGCTACCCACACATCTCCCACCTACTAGTGAAAAAGCTTGTATCTCCTTCAAAAATAAAAAAGGGAACTATGATCCTTAAAAAAATCATAGAAAACAGACAACACTGAGAAGTAAGTTATGATGGTTTTGGATATCTTCTATTGATGACTTTTTCATCTTTTAATATTGTTTGGCGGGTGATATAAAAAAGTTGGTTGTATTCCTTAAATTGCTGGTTTCTGTGTCATTTATAAGGCAGCCTAGCTGAAAAAGTCAAGTAAAGACATAAAAATTCATCAGCAAATTCTCACCCACTCGCTGGTTGCTTGTATGTGTTGTTAGCTTTGGCAATTCAATCTTTCCTTATTTATGAAGATAGGAAATAATCCAGGTTCGATGCACGATACTGGATGCTTGGGGCTGGTGCACTGGGACGACCCAGAGGGATGGAATGGGGAGGGAGGAGGGAGGAGGGTTCAGGATGGGGAACACATGTATACCTGTGGTGGATTCATTTTGATATTTGGCAAAACTAATACAGTTATGTAAAGTTTAAAAATAAAATAAAATTAAAAAAAAAAGAAAAGGAAAGAAAGGACAGAAGAAAGATATTTAAAAAAAAAAAACAATAGGAATCATCTAAAAACTTGATGTGATCAAATATTTTTCTCCACCTACAAATTTTTTCCAAAGAATTCTAATAAATATAAAACAGATGTGTCTTTTTTCTAGGTCTTTTTCATTTATTTTGGGTAAAGAAGGATAATGAAAATGCTTTCAATCAAAACAGGTGAAACTGGGAAAATAAAGGACCAAACTAGTCTACAAAAAGAATGCTACTGTTGCCATTTAGTCCCTTAGTCATGTCTGACTCTTTGCAATCCCATGGACTGTAGCCCTCCAGGTTCCTTTGTCCATGGGATGATCCAGGGAAGAATACTGGAATTGGTTGCCATTTCCTTCTCTGGGGGATCTTTCCTACCCAGGGACCAAACCTGCGTCTCCTGTATCAGCAGGCCAGTTCCTGGGAAGCGCACAAAAAGAATGGAAAGTATATTAAATGTTGCTTTAAAAACAAACAAACATTCAGTTAAGTATAGAATAGTGATTTTGAACCCCAGCTTTACTTTCAAAACTCTTGGGGAGCTTTTAAAAATGCTTACGTTCTTAGCCCCATACTCAGTGATGATTTAATTGTGGCCCAGGCATGGATACTTTCTGAAGTCTCTCCAAGAGTGTCCAACAGGCAGTCAGGATTTAAACCTGCAGTATAGAGAGTATTCTGTATTTATCAATAGACTCCTAAACCTGAGTTCAGATGCCTCATTTAAAGACAAGCAAATAGGCTCAGAGGGGAAAGTGATCTGCTCAAGGCCTCACAGTTAATTAGGGACTTAGTTTGAACTGGTACCCAGGGTCTCATAATCCCAAAGATGACTCAGTTTATACTGTAAAATGCTGTGGCTGAGACTTCCCAGATCATGACATTAAGAGCTGTGAACCCTCTGTACTTGGTTTCCAAATTGCTGGTATGAATCCAGGCACTGCATTATTAGTACAGAGTTTATATCTTCCAACAACATTCAGGCCATTTCTCTAAAAATGTGATAATAACCCATGTAACAGGAACTTCCCAAATGTCTAATAGTAATTTCCTGTGCACATTAACTCAGTCTTGAGGACACATAAAAATGTCCTATATTACAAAGTCCTCCCAACCTTCCTATGTCTGGTAACAGAGTCTGGCTTGGATCTTTCTAGTCATTCATTTTTTCTATTGGTCAAAGGGTTATTCTGACCTAACCACTTAAAAAATAGAAACAAAAATGGTAGATGAATGAATAGAATTCCACATTTTTCTTTCTTGTACCAGAAGAAGTTAATGTGGATTCCTTGCATCCAGTAGTTAACTGGTCTACTTTCTCCCAGTGGCCTTAATGAGCAGCGGTTCTGCTCACAAAGCCACATCCTCTTGAATATCTCATAAAGGGCAATTCAAATTATAGCCATGGTTTCTTTATCCTACTCTTCCCATTGTTACTTCTGATTGGACTTGGCATCGTTTCTTCCACATTTTGGCTGTGCGATTCTTCATGCTGTCAGTCGCACCCAAGGATATTTTGTATGTAAGAGCTCCCCTCTTTTGTTGTATACCAAGGTATCATTAATTAATTTGAAAAATCTCTTTAAAACAAGCCCAGATCATATTTTAAGAATATTATTCTTCAATAGTCGGTCATTATCATCAAATAGCATTTTTGTAATATATTTCAGTGCACTTGAACCCTATTTCACTTTAAACTGAGGAACCAAGTGCATGATTTTGGACTCTTTTTTTCCATTGAATTTCAGATTCAGAAGGCATCTTAGAAATGCTGTGGTCTAAATCCTTTATTTGAGACATGAGTTCATAGGAGCAGGGAAAGTAAAATAGCATACCTAGTGTCACCTTGATGATGGCAGAACCATTGCCTAGGTCAAGTTTCCCAAACAGTTAGATCCACAAATCTCTGTGCTATGCCAGCCTCTATTCAGCATGACTGTGACTGGGACGGTAGGAGGAGAAAAATGTAAAGCTAACATATGTTCGTGTCCCTGTGGCCTCCTTTCTTCAAAAAGATTCTTTTTTAGATTGTTAACTTTATGGTAATTTGCTGCCTTGTGTCCTACTTAAGCTGACACTCGTGTCAAGTCTTCTATAACTGCATATGATTTTGGAATTTGTCAAAGGATATAGATAGCTTAAAACATCCTAAGCCGAAATCTGTGACTGATCCAGGTTTAAAGATTTTATAACCCTAGAACTCTGTATTTTAGAATTGTCAAATATTTTAGTATTCCCTTTGTCTTCTAAGAGGTTTTATTGGTAGCTTCTCTATCCAATATGTGAAGAACTGGATGTAGAGGGAACTCAGCTGAGCTGCAGTCCTGTCAGATTTTAAAAGGGAAAGAAGAACGGAGAGACCTCCATTGACATTATGGGTGCTATAGACAGCTGTGGGCATAAATATTTAATGTAGTAAATTATAGAGAGATATTTGCATTTTATGCACTATTCTGAAGTAAAAAGGATTGTTGAACAATAAGGACACTTTCTGTAATTATGTTTCATTTTTAATATGCAGAGAATTGACTCTGGGTTCAGAGTAGTTATTTAATGAAATCTCAAAGTAACCTTGTCTGGTATTTCTCTCTTTATATCTTGACATCAGATTAAGAGCAGACAATGAGGTTGATTTTTTTAAAAATGATTATCTTGTCATTGAACAGATGATATATTTTGAATTAAAAAATGATCTTCATCAGGTAGATAGTCGCAAATTCATCTGCGTTGGATGCAAACTCTAAAAATTGTCTATAAAAAATAGGCAACAAAATAGTTTATGTTTCTGCATCTTTGTATCTATGTCTGTACAATTCAGTGAAAAAGATGTTTAATAAGTTGGTGACATCAGAATGCTAAGATAGTGATCTCTGGAGTGCTGGGGATTTCCTGTACCCAGAGATAAGATGGTGCTGATTATAAGCCACTGACCTGCGAGAACTCCTTACACATTGTTTTCCTGGTTCTTGCACACTTCTGGAGAATCTTCCTTTAATACTGATGGCATCACCATTACTCTTCTCCTCAAAAATAAATACAAACTCTGAAGGCTGTCACTCAAAACCCTCCTTACTTCTTCTTTTCTATGTACATTCAGGCCCCATTCTTTCCTAATATAAGGCCTCTCTAGACACATTAAACTTATTGTAGAACCCAAAACGTTGTTCCTGTCTACCCTTTGTTGAAAGTATTTGCTTGTGCTATTTTGTCAGACTGAAAGTTTGTTGTTAGACAGGATCAGTTTTGGGGAGGATAGCCCCAAGGTAAAAGCCTGGAAGCCAGCTTGGGGCTATTAACACAAAAAGTTCAGGGGTTCAAGGTGTTTGAGGAAAGTTCTAGAAGGAGAAAATGGAGGTTCTGGATGGACACAGGCTTTTGGCCTCCTGGACTCCTTGCCTTATGGTGAGAGTGCAACAGGAGGAGAATCAGAATGAGATCCTCCAAGGAGTAGTGCCCAGGACAGGGGCCCTGGTTGCCCAGGGCAAAGGGTGACATTGTCTTTACTTAAATCTGCTCCAAATAAAAGACATAGAACGCAATGATATTAAAATGTTAATAACGTAATGGTATTTGAGATTTGGAAATGTCCTTAAAAGTGAATTTATATTGCATAATGCATGCATGCTCAGTTGCTCAGTCATGTACAACTCTTTGCAACCCTATGTACTATCGTCCACCAGGCTCTTCTGTCCATGGGATAGCCCAAGCAAGAATACTGGAGTGGGTTGCCATTTCCTCCTCCAAGGGATCTTTCCAACCTTGGGATCAAACTCAGGTCTTTTGCATTGGCAGACGGATTTTTTTTTTTTTTTTTAAACCACTGAGCTCCCTGGGAAGCCTATTATTATACTGACCAGGGCTTTATGGTTGAGTGATAAATATGGGCTTCTGCTGATCATATTCACAGCCCACACTTCCTCTGTGGCAGATAAGAAAGACACTGATTGCCTTCATGAATAATTCTCATTGAACAAAGCAGGCCACAGCATTGGCTGAAGAGAAAAGCCTAAAACAGTCATTTCTGAGGGCTGGCCTATGCACATCATTTCTCTTCTCTGGCCCAGAGTAAGTGAACAGCATGATACTCACATTTTAAAAATAAAGATTTCAGAAAGAGAATGTGCCACACTGGGAGTCAAAACACTATTCAGAGTCAGACAGATTGGGAATCACATCTCGGCTTTATTATTTACCAGTGTGTACTGGTTTCTTCATCAGTAAAATGAGAATTATGTAATCACAGAGCAGTTACTCAACAAACATCTGTTTTCTTCCACTCATTTTTTCAAATCTCTCCCTACCCTAAGAAAAATCCAGAGAGTGATGGAACTAGATCAAGATTTCATGTACAGTCTATATGTTAGTCTTCAGAAGCTTATTTCTTAGAGTTCTAGAGGCTAGAAGTCCAAGCTCAAAGTATCAAGAGGTTTGGTTTCTCCTGAAGCCTCTCTCCTAGGCTTGCAGATGGCCGCCTTCTGACTGTGTCCTCTTGTGGCTTTTTCCCTATAGGTATGCTAAGAGTCAGACACAACTGAGCGACTTCCCTTTCACTTTTCACTTTCATACATTAGAGAAGGAAATGGAAACCCACTCCAGTGTTCTTGCCTGGAGAATCCCAGGGATGGGGGAGCCTGGTGGGCTGCCGTCTATGGGGTCGCACAGAGTCGGACACGACTGAAGCAACTTAGCAGCAGCAGCATGCATCCTTGGTATCTCTTCCTCTTCTTACGAAGAAGATCCCAGTCATATTGGATTGGGATCCCACCCTTATGACCTCATTACCTTAATTACCTATTTAAAGACTGAATCTCCAAAGATAGTCACATTCAGTGTTAAGCTTCAACAAATGAATTGAGGTCAGGGGAGGGCATTGGAGAAGACTCTGATGCTGGGAAAGATTGAAGGTAGGAGGAAAAGGGGATGACAGAGGATGAGATGGTTGGAGGGCATCACCAACTCAATGGACATGGTCTGAACAAACTCCAGGAGTTGATGAGGGACAGGGAGGGCTTGCATGCTACAGTCCATGGGGTTGCAAAGAGTCAGACAAGACTTAGCAACTGAACAACAACAACAGGGGAGGGCACAGTCCGGGTTCATACGTGTGGGAGTAGAAAAGAGATGGAAAAAAGTAAATAACTGGAAATTTCAATTACATACCAGAGTTTAAGTTTTTCTCTAAAAATGTGTTATAGGATGAGATTGAATCTGAATTTCTGCTTCATCTTTACCAACAGCAGACTGTCTGGGGACCACCCATGAATTTTCCAGAGTGCCTTCTGTGAGGCTGAAGAAGCCATGAGATTTTTTTCTGAAATAGGAGAAAACAAGCAAGCAAGCAAACAAATGCTCTAAAAAATAAGTTGAAGAAACTCTGCAGATTATACCAGCCTCCTAGACAGGGATAGTGTACAAAATTTTGTTAAAAGACTTGAAGAAATCTTAAGAGAGCAAAGCTATTTAACATTGTTTAGCCCAGCATTTTCCCAACTTATCTAACTGTTGAAACATTTTGTTATTAATACCTATAATCTATTAAGAGTTGTAGGTGTTTATGGCATGCAGAATTTGTGTTTCACCTGTGTGAACACATTTGTTCTCAGAGTTTGAGGTTTCAGCAACTTGGTTGGTGTTGGGATGCAGAGAGAGGAGGAGCTGAGCTAGAAGCAAATTTTTAGAATATGTTGTAGACGGAAATGAAATCTACGCTGGGGTAACATTATATCACTCCAGTAGGAAAAATCTGGCAAGAGCCACTCAAAACCCTAATTTCCATGAAATTGCCCTCTTCAGATTTTTTTAAATCAAGGACAAAGAATTAATTAGAAGACTAGGCATCAGTCCCTCTTCTAAGCTGCAACTAGCATAATATTTATGTCTCTCTCTCTATATATATATAGTCTATCCCTATTAAAAAAAAATGTTCAATTGTTTTCCTTTGCTCTCAGAATTTGCAATGAAGCTCTTTCCCCCAGGAGATCTTACATATCTGAACCAAGTTTCTCTCTCCACCTCACTTAGTATTGGGTTGGTCAAAGACTTTGTTCAAGTTTCCCATACTATCTATGGAAAAACCTGAGCAAACCTTTTGGCCAACCCAATAGTTCTCACATCTTCTCCTCTCTGCTCTAGCTATGCAGACCTTCCTTCCCTCTTTCAACTTGCATGCATACTGGACAGTAAGTTTACCATGGGCTACAAAATTCATCTAGCCCATCCTCATCCGTCCTTTACCACTTGTTGAATCACTATTGAATCAAGATTTCTTGATCACTCTACTAATAAAATGTAGTGTCAGGCCCTTTCGTTAGACCCCACCATCTCTCCTTGTTCATACCAGACCTCAAATACCACCTGTATTAGTTCATGTAATTTCTTTCTCTCTCTCTCTCTTAGAGTAGGAGCCCCATATGGGTAGAAGCCGTGGTGTTGTAGTTTGCTGTCCTTTTCTCTCACTGTCACAGCGCCTGGCGTGAAAATGTCCATACAGACCGAGCAAGACATGTACATTTAATCACTGATTGAACAAAATAAGGAAAAATATGTACTTCACTTGCCACGTTTTTCAAAGCAATCCAAAAAATATTTCAGAGTGAAATGGTCAAACCAGTCTTAGAAAATTGCACTTAATTAGACATTCTGACTTGTTTCAGTGTAACTGATAAATATCTCTTAATAGCTATGGTTTACTAATACAATCTACATTCCATCTGAAAACTACTGTTAACTTCTTTTTTTTTTTTTTAATAGATCATATGACAGTTCCATTTTTAATTTTCTGAGGAGGCTCCGTACTGTTTTCTATCTTGAGAAATTTACAATCTCACAAACTGTGCACAAGGGTTCCCTTTTCTCCACATCCACACCAAGAGCTTCAATTTTTTAAGTTAAGTTCAGCCCTGCTGAATAAAGAAATCTTACTGTTAACTTCTTTATTACTTGAATGTTGATATCAGAAGCTGAGTTGTTTGTGCATGCTTCCTGTCTGACTCCTTGCCACCCTATATGGACTGTAGCCTGCCAGATTCCTCTGTTCATGATATTTTCCAGGCAAGAATACTGGGATGGGTTGCCATGCTCTCCTCCAGGGGATCTTTCCAACCCAGGGATCGAATCTAAATCTCTTGTGTCTCCTGCGCAGGTGGATTCTTTACTACTAGTGCCACCTGGAAAGCCCTGAGTTGTTTGTAATCTATACTATTTAGATTGACAACTGATTTCTCCCAAATATCTTCAGTGGATTTTCTACTTATACAATCTCCAAATTTCTGAAAATAAAATTATTGATTCTTTTTAAATAAGGTAAATAATCCTCCTTATAGGAATCCAAGCAAAAGAAAACTAAACAAAGCTGCACTGGTGGGCTGTTTGTTCAGAGAAACCTGAGTTCAAATCCATAGTATTTAAAGCATTTACTGTGTACTCAATAAAGATGTAATTATCAGTTTTCTAAAGTGGTTTTATTATAACTAGAGCTCAGAGAGAAGCATTGCTTGCTGAATTCCTATACCACATTTGGCAATTTAACTCATTTTGTCCTTCTTTTTTCTATCAGTATGCCAATAAAAATATTGCCCTCATTAGAAACTCAAAGACCTTTTGTTTATTTATTTTTGACCACATCGTGTGGCTTGTGGAGTGATCTTATTTCCACAACCAGAGACTGAACTGGGGCCCCAGCATTGAAACACCGAGTCCTAACTACCGTGCCCTGGAGGAATCCCCAAGAACTTTATACTTAGAATATAGTTTACAGGAGACAAAATGAGAAATAGTCTATTGAAATCTGTATTAGAGTAATCCACCTGCTACAGCAAGCAACTCCACAACCTCAGGGGCTTAGTAGAGTAGGACTTATATCTTTTTCACGGCACGGACCACAACATATGTCACAGACACGATAATGAATTAATGGGTTCAATGGGAAATGGGCTATTTTCCCCCTAGTTATTGGGAATTTTCTTTCTGGTGGTTCTTCTAGAACTCAGGACCTCAAAAAAAAAAAAAAAAAAAAATCCTAATCAGCAGGAGAGGGATACAAGAGAATGCGGATTCTGCGGGGAGTTTTAGGACTAGCCCTGGAGCTGGCATACGTCACTTCCACCCACATTCTAGTGACCAAATCTCAGTTGTATGGCTCTCCTTGACTGCAAGGAGTTCTGGGAAGTGTGATTTTTCTAGGTGCTCAGAAAGAACAGTTTGGTCAGCATCTAGCTAGTCTGCGCCCACAGGTCCATTTGGCTTCTGCACTACAAGAATAGACAAAAGCATGAAAGTGAAAGTGAAGTCGCTCAGTCGTGTCCGACTCTTTGCGACCCCTTGGACTGTAGCCTACCAGGCTTCTCAGTCCATAGGATTTTCCAGGCAAGAGTACTGGAGTGGGTTGCCATTGCTTTCTCCAGGAGATCTTCCTGACCCAGGGATCGAACCTGGGTCTCCCACATTGTAGGCAGATGCTTTACCCTCTAAGCCACCAGGGAAGCCCTAAACATAGATTATGTTATTTGAGGGGCTTCTCTGGTGGCTCTCAGTAGTAAAGAATCTGCCTGCCAATGCAGGAGTCACGGGTTCAGTCCCTGGTCTGAGAAGATCCCATGTGCCACGGAGCAACCAAACCCTGTTCCACAACTACTGAGTCTGTGTCCTAGAGCCCAGGAGCTGCAACAAGAGAAGCCACCACAACGAAAAGTCCATGAACCACTACTAAGGAGTACTCCCCACTTATCACAACTAGAGAAAAGCCTGAGCAGCCCTGAAGACCCAGCAGAGCCATAAATAAATAAGTAAATCTTAGGTTACATACGTTGAGAAAATTGTCTCTCGTTGGCCTGCAATGCTAGAATTTTTTAAAGAAAGTGTTACGAAAATCTGTCAACATTTGCATTGTGCCTGATGACTTCAGTGAAGGTTTTTTAGGTAGAGAAAATCTCTTGATGAAAAGAGAGTAATTGAATCATGTGGGCATTTGTTTGAAAGTTTTTAAAGACCAAACACAGCCTTTAAAATTCTATTTATTATGAATAAGTATCATTCTTTGCAACCATAAAAAAATAACTTTTGAATATAAGTCAGTATGTGAGTTTCTGTGTCTTAGGGTGATAGTTACCTGCTGGGCGGTGGTCAGGAAACCTGTCACTTTATCAGGTCTTTACTAATTGGCATTTGTGTGACCTTGAGTAAGCTACGCAAAAGCTCTGAGCTGTCTTTAAATGTGTAAAATAATTAGGATTCTTTGCATAGTCTCTCTTAGTTCAGTACGTGTCATCTGTTTTATTACTTTATTAAATGGTGTGTGTGTGTGTATGTGCTCAGTCCTGCCTGACTCTGTGACCCCAGGGACTGTAGCCTGCCAGGCTCCTCTGTCCATGGAATCTCCTAGGCAAGAACCCTAGAGTGAGTTGCCATTTCCTCCTCCAGGGGATCTTCCCAACCAAGGATTAAACCCTTGTCTCTTGCACTCCTGCGTTGGCAGGCAGATTATTTACTACTGGCGCCACCTGGGAAGCCTACTTATTAAATGATCTGCCTCATCTATTTTATTAAAACTAAGCTTTTACTTTACCACTCTTCTTAACACAAACAGAAGTTTTGTTTCTGATTTTATTTAAAACCATGGACTCTCTAGCTGCTTGAGCTATTATCATTCTTTCTCTCTATATATATTTGAAGAGAAGGCA
The DNA here is from genome assembly GCF_029407905.1 of Bubalus kerabau. Classification (NCBI taxonomy): domain Eukaryota; kingdom Metazoa; phylum Chordata; class Mammalia; order Artiodactyla; family Bovidae; genus Bubalus; species Bubalus kerabau. Next base: position 167,866,389 of record NC_073626.1, read on the forward strand.
TCCCTTAAATGTTAGAATTGATGTAACTGACCCCAAATGACAGAGTTCACACAAGAGAGAAGCAATCATAAAAAGTTAAAAACTCACCTCTGCTCCTCAGTGCCCTTTCATTGTGCAGACAGAGGCGCCTTTGCCCTGTTTTCCTTGGAGACTTGGGAGGTGGAATCATAGAAGGGCAAGGGGAAGATCTCAGAGACCACCTGGACTCTTAGGTAAACCATGTCAGGCTGTCTGGCTCTGATCAGTTCCAGACACCACAGTTTGAAAAGACACAATGACATGCAATTACTGTCCAGGACAGAGAGAATGGGAGAGCGAGAGTTCTGGATTTGTATTCTGAATATGATATGACCAAGGGGAGACAGACTCCCTGCTCTAGATGCTAAAGGATGTTTACTTAAGAACAGAACTAGACTAGCTCTCTGAGTTGTTGCAGAAACAGGATGACCAACAACCAACCAATGATGGTGCTTGGAGAGAGACCAACCTGAGCTCCGGTTAGGAGCTTTCTAGTACTTAAATATGTTTTCTGTTGAGTCAAGCTTTCCCATGAGATGGGAACACTAGGGGAACACTCCCCTAGTGGGGAGGCCCACTAAGTAAGATGGCCATCAGCAATTCCATACACTTACACCCTCCTTTTGATGAGTTGTTGTGTTTAGGATTTCTGAGATCTCTTTCAGCTCTCAAATTTGATGCCTGAATCTAATACACATCTGATAATGCATTTTAGTGTAGTGCTTCCTTTAGAGTCCAAATGTGTTGTCTTTTCTGCCTAATTAAGTTGCCTTTATCGCCTTTCATTATTTCCATGGTTCAGCAGTGGGAATAGAATGGAGAGACTTCAATCTTGAGGATTATACTAATATAAGGGGATAGTTCTAAAGTGTCCTTTATGCCCATAGCAAACTTGAATTCTCATCAGAAACATGAGATTTGGTCTCTATATTTCCAAGCACTATTAAGTAGGTATTTTGTATCTGAGGGATCTCTGTGTGAAAGTGTGAGATTTTGAGTACAATAGCAGTCACAAACCACAAATTTAAAAGTCTCATGTCTAAGTCATCTGACTCATGTAGATGTTTCATGGAAGCAATTAAGTGATAAGGTAAATTAATCTTTTTAAATATTGCAAAAAATCAAAATAATCTTATGTCTCCCCAAGAAAACAGTGTTTACTGGTCATATTTACAAATAAATATTTATTTACTCAGACAGATTACTTATTTTCTGGTCTACCATTAGCAAGTCAATAAAAAACATGTATGCATTAACAAAAAATAATAATTTTTACTATAGGAATTAACTTTTGTTTGTCAGTGAGGGTTATTGGTTCTTGCCATAGTCCATGTGCTGGCTGAGTTTGGAAAGGTTGGTGGGGAGGCTGAGTCATGGTCTAAGATAGGGTTACATCTGGGACTTACACGCTAATAAGTCCTGAGTGAAGAAACAGGGATGCATTCATTCATCCCCTTGATTTTCATTGATGTCTATTCGATATTAAGTACCAACATGAAAGATGTAGTCTTTAGTCCTAAGAAGTTTATGGTCTGCTGGGAAAATCATATGTGTAAATTAGTAATTACATGACCTTTCCAACCTAAAAAAACAACTTTGGAGAGATGACAAAACTGTCCATTTTAAACCATTGTGGTTCCCCAGACAGCCATAGGTAACGGTCCATCAGAACAAATTGTTTTCTTTGTCTCTAGAGCTTGAAAGGGGTTTTTAGGTGGTGGAAATCTGTAAGAATCTTTAGTGCTATGTCACTGTTGAGAGAGTGAATGTTGATGAGAAAGAGTGAACAAAGATTCAGGGAAAACTCAGTGTCTGGTGGGCAGCAGATCTGGGGGAAGGCCTTGACACCCATCCAGGGAGCCATGTGGCTGCAAGTGGCCCAGGGCAGAAAAGAGAGAGAAATGAATTAGAAGCTGGAGAGACAAAGATACGCTCAGAGACAACATAAAGTAAAAGTGAAAGTGAAGTCACTCAGTTGTGTCCAACTCTTTGTGACCCCATGAACTGTACCCTACCAGGCTCCTCCATCCATGGAATTTTCCAGTCAAAAGTACTGGAGTGGGTTGCCATTAGACAACATAAGCAGCAGAGAAATGGGAAAACTTTGAGAAAGGACTTCAGAGTTAGCAGCATGAAGAGTGATGGACTGACATCCTATAGAGAATATGTTGGTCATAAAATGATGACTCCTGATCTTTTAACCTTATTTATCAGTCTTCAACCAAAACACTGTAAAACGTTTAAGACAATAATATGTAAAACATGCAGTCTGAAAGATCAATGCAATGCATTAATATGTGCTTTTATATAGCAAGATGAGATTTCAGTGTGAGAATCAGATGTTTAGATCAATAGTCAACACCCCATGATAGAGGATGAGCAATTTCTCTGTGGTTGACTTCTTGCTACATGCTGGAGCTTAACTGTTCTTTCAACTAAACTGAAAGAACTTAGTTTCCACATAAAAATGTACCACTGTACTTAAGATTCATTTTGTTTAGGAAAGTTTGTTACTAAAATCAATTTTGTTTTCAATAGGTGTTAAGAAAACACTGAGAGATATGGATATGGATAAACACATCCTTATTCCTCTGAATAGATTTCTTTGGGTTTCAGTATTTCTTAGTCTAATTGTCTACTTTTCATTTGTCTCTGGTCAACAGCTATTTTAAAGATTTGTTTTTATTTTATTTAGGAAATGCATTTTGTAGGAAGCTGCTCTTGAACATCAATGGCAAACCTGGTTTCAGTTCAGTTCAGTCGCCCAGTTGTGTCCGACTCTTTGTGACCCCATGCATCGCAGCATGCCAGGCCTCCCTGTTCATCACCAACTCCTGGAGTTCACTCAAACTCATGTCCATAGAGTCAGTGATGCCATCCAGCCATCTCATCCTTTGTCGTCCCCTTTTCCTTCTGCCCCCAATCCCTCCTAGCATCAGGGTCTTTTCCAATGAGTCAACTCTTTGCATGAGGTGGCCAAAGTATTGGAGTTTCAGCTTCAGCATTAGTCCTCCCAACGAACACCCAGGACTGATCTCCTTTAGAATGGACTGGTTGGATCTCCTTGCAGTCCAAGGGACTCTCAAGAGTCTTCTCCAACACCACAGTTCAAAAGCATCAATTCTTTGGCACTCAGCTTTCTTCACAGTCCAACTCTCACATCCATACATGACCACTGGAAAAACCATAGCCTTGACTAGATGTACCTTTGTAGGCAATGTAATGTCTCTGCTTTTGAATATGCTTTCTATGTTGGTCATAACTTTTCTTCCAAGGAGTAAGTGTCTTTTAATTTCATAGCTGCAATCACCACCTGGTTTACTCTCCAGTAAAATGCTCAATAGTACATTTATGATTTTCCTACTGATTTTTTCAGATATGCCTTCTACTTATATATGAAGGTACAGGAGCACAAGACTGAGTAGTATGATTTCTGCACGTTTTTTGTTCAGGTTTCCCTAAATATACCTGCCAAAGTTCACTAAAGTCTAACTTCTCGGACTTGAAAACAAAGAAAGGAAAAAAAAGAACCCTTTTTGTTCCCAAAGCTGTACTGGGCTTTTATTTAGTTGAGGTTTGAGAGCAAAGTGACACTTCCCTGGTGCCTGTAAGTGAGTAATTTGAATGAGAACAAAGAAACTGAGACTGGTATAGGGGGAGAAGCTTGACATACATCCTCAGCCTTTCATATTTAAAATAGTATCCGAACCTGTAGCAACAGTATTGAACCCAGTGATAAATTAGAGCATTTTTTTTTAAGTTGGTTAGTTTCAATTCCAGTGGTAGAAGACTGTGTGTGTATGTGTGTGCGCCCGCGTGCGCACGAGAGAGGGGGAGAGAGAGAGAGAGAGAGAAGAAAAAATTTTAACTGCTTAATGATGGCAGGGGAATAAAACTTAGAAAGTGATAATAAGGCAAACATCCCAACATTAAGTTTGAAATCTGGAAGAGAAAGCGAGGTGAAACAGATGGGTCATTAGGTTCTGAGGCTGTGACATTTGGAAGCCAGTCACATTTTCTTTGAAACTGTGAATAAACAGCTTGGAAATAGTCTAGGATGTTCTTTTCTGATACTCGTTTTATTCCATTTGACTCAGGGCACAGAAAAGCAATTGTTAGTTAAATTGTCTTGCTGTAATTAATTGCTGGGATGTATTAGTTTGAAAATATTTTTTTCTTATATTTGATTTCAGTATAACTGGGACTTAAGCTTATAAATGGGTCCAGGGATCTTTCTGAGGTTGTTTTATGGAACTGCCCTCCTGGTTTACATTCTGTCTCATAGAATTATATTTTTGACAACTGTTTATACAACTTCATAGCATCTTGACTCTGGAAGGGACCTCAGTAATGTGGAAATTAGTGAAGACCAACAAATGAGAACACACGGGGCTATTTATTCAGACTTTGCTGTAGCAAGGCAGTCAGCCACCAGGATGGGCAGAGACTCAAGGCAGGGAGAAAGTGCAAAGCTTTATAGTGGGAAAACGGACTACTTCAGGTATGCCCCCAGTGGAGGCAGTTGGCATAGGTGAGTTGCAGGCAACCTAACCTAGAAACAGGGTTGTTTCGTTGCTAAGTCCTGTCCTACTTTTTGTGACCCCATGGACTGTAGCCCGCCAGGCTCCTCTCTCCATGGGATTTCCCAGGCAAGATCACTGGAATGGGTTGCCATTTCCTTCTGCAGGGGATCTTCCCGACCCAGGGATCAAACCCATGTCTTCTGCATTAGCAGGTGGATATCTACCACTGAGCCATCTGGGAAGCCCAGAAGCAGGGTATCTTATGTTATTGTTAGGGGAACATATTTGACTTTCTCTGGTCCTGTGTTAAAAGCAGGGATAAAAGCTGCAGAAGCTGACAGTTTTTAATCAAATCCTGTCTGTTTTGGGCCAATTCTTACACAGGTTGCAGTTTGCTAGAGATAGCAGTCAAAAGTCTCTACAAGTCTGACTTATGCATTGCAGGTTAGCTTTTTAGACTGATTACTGTAGATGATCAGCTAGAATTCTATTTTTATATGTGGTCTGGCAAGTTTACATCTGTATCTTCAGTCTCTCAGTGATTATCCAAAACAAATGTAGAAAGAATAAATAAATTCATGAAGGACAAATTGCCGCAGTTTTTTTTTTTAATGAATACTCTGTTTAATATGTGTGGCCCTGTTTCATTTTTAAAATATTAAAAATGTAGGATATGATTAGATCCTTCAAATTAAATTGGGAAAGTTAGGCAGGGCTGGTCTTACGTCCATTTTGTAGTTAAGCAAAGCAGAGATCCAAGAGAAAAAGCCAAGGGCTCAGTGTCATGGGTCACCAGCCATGTGGCCACAGTGGCTAAGGATTCCAGCTAGGCCTCTCAGATCCCTCTCCCAGCTGCTTACTGTATTACAAACTATTCTATCTCTGCCCCACAGATTCAAATCACAGGGAACCAAAATATGACATTTGTCTTATCACACTGCTGGAAGATGATGAGTGTTTGAACTTCCGTGCAAAGAAAACAAAATACAGATTCTCTGAACCTATTCTGTCACTGTTCATTATACTCTTTCTCAAAGATTCTTTATTTGAATTAAACTTTCAACCTGGCAAACTTTACAGCTTGTGATTGTCAGGTAATTAGACTTTTGAAAATACCGTTAGCTCTGTGCCACTTGAATACATTTGTATCAATCACCAGATCCCCGTCTTCCATTAGGAATGTTGTATTTCCTATACACATTGAAAAGATGCCAGAGGATTTAGGAAAACTACTCCATAAATGAGTTAATCACATACCCACTGAGCAATATGCTAAGAGCTAGAGGCACCAATGGAAAAAAAAAAGCAAAAATCAACACTCAGATCCTACCTTTAAAGAACTCAGGGCCTTTTAAGAAGAACAAGTACACAGAAAAAAAGTGATACAAGACAATGTCAGTACAGAGATGTTATCCCACCATGGGCTATATATGGGGTAGGGTGGCTTCAAACGATACTTAAACTGAGTAAAGATGACTGAGGAAAGAGTTCTCCGATGAAAGGAAAGGATATAAGGGTTTTTCAATGCAGGTGAGGTAGGAGATAGTAGCTATGGAAACCAGCATTGTTTTTGTTGGAGAGGGAGTAGAGAGGAAGAAGCTACAGCTAATTTATTGATGTTTCTTTTGAATACAGTGTTCAAGTAGGAAGTGAAAAAGTTAAAAAGGCAAAGAGTGAGATGGAGAATCATGCAGGTCATAGGGATCTTAGACATACTTCTGTAACAGGAAGCTTCTGGAAGGATTTTAGCCAGGGATACATTATGAATAGATTTGCATTTTTTGTTTTTGTTTTTTGTCTTTAAATACTTATCTATATGTACTACAGAATGACTATCACATCAGTTCTCTGAAATAACATTATTCTGAATGTAGCAAGCTGGTATCACTCCTAAACCATATTTATTTACTACATATGCTCTTTTAAAAATTAGGAAGTGATTATATTTTTAAAAAAATTTCCCATAGGCTATTTTTTAAAAAATTGAAGAGTAGTTTATTTACAATGTTGTGTTAGTTTTAGATGTACAGCAGAGTCATTCAGTTTTATATATGTATATACATTCTATACATAGAAATTTATATATGTATATATAATTTATATCCATATATACATTTATATATGTATATACATTTCTATATATAGAAATACAAATGTATAGAAATGTATATATATATGTATAGAAATATATATGTATAAAAATGTTTATATACATTTCTATGTATAGAAATGTATATATATTATATATAGATGCATTTCTATATTTGTTGTTTAGTCGTTAAGTCATGTCTGACTCTTCTGCAACCCCATGGTGGACTGTAGCTCACCAAGCTCCTCTGCCCATGGGGTTTCCCAGGCAAGAATACTGGAGTAGGTTTTCATGTCCTTCTCCATGGGAATCTTCCCAACCCAGGGATCAAACCCACGTCTCTTGTATTGGCAGGTTTTTACCAGTGGACCATCAGGGAAGCCATACATATGTAATATCTATCTATCTATCTCTTCATATATATATTCTTTTCAGATTCTCTTCCTTTATAGATTTTTACAAAATATTGATATAATCCCCTGTGCTATCTGGTACGTCCTTGTTGGTATCTATTTTATATATAACAGATATAATGTGTATAATATTATAGTACTATATAGTGTCTATCTGTTAATTCCAAACTCTATGTGCTTTTAAATACTAATGTACATGACTTACAGAATGGCTATCACATCTAGTCCCTGAAAAAACACTTGATCAAATTTGCATTTTACACAGATCACTTTGGCAGTATATGGAGCTTATTTTTGGGGAAGTCAAAGACAGAGTCAAGGAGGTAAGTTTGGTGATGATTAGAGCTTGAACCAGAACAGCTGAGATAGACATGATAGAAAGAGCAACAGAAGGTAAAACAAGATATTCGCAGATAAAATCTGTAGAATATGCAGACTGATGGATTGGAGAGTAGCAGTTAAAAAAGAGATAGATAAGTTTCTAGGTTGGATGGTTGGCAGAACAGAAGGAATCATTAGTTTAGTTAGAAATGGTGTCAGCACAGTATGTGAAATGTTAAATCTGTTTTATCTAAGGGACATCCAGATGGAGCATCCAGTAGGCAGTTGGATGAAAAAGTCTACAGCTCAGGAGAATGGTCCAGCCTTCCCATAAACTATTTAGAAACCACCAGCCTCAAACAATTGCTAGTAGAATCCTGGAGGATAAAAGCATAGAAAGAATATATTCTTTCAAGTTGTGACTGTATTTTTTAGTCAACACAACCCAAATGGAAGGGACACTTGGAGGAAGAGAAGGTGTGAATGACACAGAAAAGGTGTTAGACAACACACCACAGAAAAATGGCCATCAGTGACGCCAAGAGAATTGAAAATATCAATAAGAGAGTAATACGCAGATTAATCTGGTTACTCTCTTATTGTAATGATGTAAAGAGAGTGGCTTAAAAGTGTCTTCTAAATTTGCCAACTAAAAGGCACTAGGTGATTTTAGCAAAAGCACTTTGTAGTAGAGTGGCTGGGCTAAATTTATGTCACAGGTGGGTATCAGAATGAATGGAAGATGAGAATGTAAAGAGAAGGACTGTAAAAGTGCTTTTTATGAAGTTTCCTTGAAGATTTGCACCAGGGAGGAGTTACTGAAGAATACACAAGGTTCATTGAGGTTCTTCATCCTAAAGGTATAACTGTTTCTCACTGATGATAACCTGCAAAGCTTGGAAAAATGGGCCCGTGTGATGTGTCCCTGATTTATTTAAATGTTATCATCTCCAACACACCTAAGTTTCCAAAAATACATTAAAATATTTTATAAAATGTTAAATATTTTCTAGAAATTAGAAAAACATTAAATATTCTTTAATTTTTAAAGGAATCTGGGGAGGATGTGACTTTTGTTTAAGAGAATATATTTCTGGTTAATACACAGAATCCACAGAGGAGCTGAAGGTTCGGAGCCACAGCACGGAGCCAATACCAAAGTTGGACAGCAAAGAGAGAGGCCATCATGGGGCATCGTCCTCCAGAGAGCCTATCAAAGCTCAGGAATGGGATGGGACCCCTGGACCACCTGTGGTCACCAGCAGACTGGGAAGATGCTCCGTGAGCCCCACTTTACTAGCAGGAAACCACAGCTCAGGTAAGAAAGAGAGTAATCCCCCAAATGGTAAGTCCTCGTGTCTCTAGAAACTGTTTTTATGCAATTATCCCTTAGAAAATCATAACCGCAGGTATCTCTGTCTCTACTCATAGAGACAGTGTAAGTAGCCCTTCGCACAAAAGGAGGGAACAGTATGTGGTACACTCCAGGGAACATTCATCACATGGATGATGGAGAAGTGAATGGTGCTTTTCAGAGCTGTACAATGCAGCAACCCTGACAATTCCAACAATCTGTACTATATTTCTTAACAAAACAAAACAAAACAAAAAACACTAGGGGCTCATCTAAAGCAGTTTTCATCTTATAAAGTCAAAGTAATTTAGAGTTTATGCCTCCTTTGCTTTAAAAAAGATTTTAGACTACTGGGAAAAATGAATAGGAAGTAACATGGAGAATAAAAATGTAGCAAAGATGATTGGAAGGCAATAGAGTACATATTATAAGACATCTGATGTCATAAGATGAAGACAGTGGTCATTGGGCAAGGTACTATGTTTCCATATAAGTTGAAAGAGTTACAAAATTATAATTTAATACATCTCAAATTCACAAGTTGCAGTTAAAATCTGAAATGCAGTTTTGCCATGTTAATTGTTGTTTAGTCGCTAAGTCCTATCTGACTCTGCAACCTTGTGGACTGCAGCAATATTAATAGATAAATATTATTAAACAACATTTTTAAAAACACAGAATATATGTGCTTTGAATTGATTGACCGACATGGTGGATTCACAGAGAACTGTCAACTGAAATAAAGAAAAATCAGGCAGACGCCTGTAGTTTTCAGCTTTCTATTCTTTAAGAGTGTTAGGACTCTGAAAGAAAAGACCAGTCCTTTAATGTTCTTTTCAACTCTGATAGTCATCTTGGAAAGCAATTAGCGTGAATTTAGCCTGGGGTCTCTGACTGTCATGCACAAGTTAAAATTGGAACAGGATGGATGATATATGTATTGGGAAAAGGATGCTTCCAGAACATTAGCCAGGCGAGGCAGAACAATAGCTTCCTCAGACTTAAATGTAACTAAAAGCTTTGGTGCTATTGCCATATCACATATCATATGGGTCATCAACTTGATAGCGTGAGTTCAAATTTCAGAGAAGGAACATGTGAATTTAGTAGAAATCTAAAAATAGATGTTTGATCATAAAATATAGATATCTATAGGTATATGAGAAGATATCTGTTCATTTTGTCATGAAGAAGAAAAACATAGGAAACAAATGGAATTTTGTAGGATAAAAGCCACTCCCAAAGAAGGTTGACATCACTATTCTATTGGGAATTGTGATTCATTTTAGTTAACTTATTAGTGTATTATTAAGGTATATTTTTGGTTATTTTGTTATTAGTATATTAGTTGTATTGTTTTTAGTTATTTGGTTATTAATATATTAGTATCAATAATGTTTTTAATTATTAGTATATTTTTAGTGATTAAGTTTGTGCCACTATCAAAAAAAAAAAAAATGTATAGTATTTGCTCCTGTTGTGACCACAGATATTTTATAAAATCCAGAAGCATTAGCTGAATGTTTATTATGTAACAGCCACTATTTGAGGATCTGTGAATGAAAGACATCTTCAAAACTAATACAATTATGTAAAGTTTAAAAATAAAATAAAATTAAAAAAAAAAAAACGAAAGACATCTTCATATTTGGGGCCTCAAATGCAAGTGCAGGACAGATGAGTGGATCATTGCAATAGAATGTATTGTATACACTTCACTCACTATTATATAACAGCCACTGTTTGAGGATCTGTGAGTACAGTAATGAGTAAGACATCTTCATATTTGGGGCCTCAAAGGCAAGTGCAGGACAGATGAGTGGACCATTGCAATAGAATGTATTGTATACAAATAATATGCAAACCTAGTAGGGAGAAATAAGCTAATTTTTCTTGGGAGGATGTGATTTCAGGGAAAACAATGAGAGGATTTTGGTGTATAGATGAAATCATCATTGCTTACAGAGGTAACACTTTGAGCTAGAGCTTGAACTATCAGAAACCTGCTCACCAGGAGGACACAGAAGAAATGTCTGCCTTCTAAATGAAAATCTGAAATACTGTAGGATGGACTCTAGCATGTTTGGTGTGACGATTTACAGAAGATTTACTGAAAAAACCGCAAGTAGGTTGGGACCAGATAGCAAGAATTGTGAAGGGCCTTGTGCATTAAAGCAGAAATTCTTTCAGTCACAGAGTACCAATTAACAGTGGCTAAAAAGGAAATTCAGAGAAGGCAATGGCACCCCACTCCAGTACTCTTGCCTGGAAAATCACATGGACAGAGGAGCCTGGTAGGCTGCAGTCCATGGGGTTGCTAGGAGTCGGACACGACTGAGCGACTTCACTTTCACTTTTCACTTTGATGCATTGGAGAACGAATTGGCAACCCACTCCAGTGTTCTTGCCGGGAGAAACCCAGGGACGAGGAAGCCTGGTGGGCTGCCGTTTATGGGGTCGCACAGAGTCGGACACGACTGAAGCGACTTAGCAAAAAGGAAATTCTTTGGAAGGAATGATGCTAAAGCTGAAACTCCAGTACTTTGGCCACCTCATGTGAAGAGTTGACTCATTGGAAAAGACTCTGATGCTGGGAGGGATTGGGGCAGGAGGAGAAGGGGACGACAGAGGATGAGATGGCTGGATGGCATCACTGACTCGATGGACGTGAGTCTGAGTGAACTCCGGGAGTTGGTGATGGACAGGGAGGCCTGGTGCGCTGCGATTCATGGGGTCGCAAAGAGTCGGACACCACTGAGTGACTGAACTGAACTCAAAGTAACCCTGGCTTCTGTTAAGACTCCATAGCCTGGAGCTGGAGGTAGGCGGTTTCAAGAGTATCATAACTGTTTAGTGATATCACCGAGGGCTGAGAAACTTTCTGTCCTATAACTCTCCTCTTTTGCTACCCTGGATGGTACCTTTGTGATCACAAGCTGAGGAGATGGTTCTGAGTATCATGTTCCAGCAGACTCTCTTTTTGATCTACTTGGGCAAATCTGGGAAGCATTCTCTAGATCAATCACTGAGTGAAGAGGAAGGGACTTCCACGAGCTTATAGAGGGCCTTTCTTTCCCTTACATAAAGAGACCTCTGCTTTATACCTGAAGATGAAATCAACAGTCTATTTGCAGGGAGTGTAGCATAAGCAATGGACAGTTATCTGTCCCATTGTGGTTAGGTTTGGCACATTATGTGGTGGACTTTTGTAGTCATTTGTATATTTTTAAGATAGATAAAATATAAATTTAGTTTTCATCATGAAAAGCCCAATGATAATACCAAGGCTTCAAGCATAGTCAGCGTTGTTACTGAGTCCAAGCTTGTACTGCTCACTGCATGACAAGTCAATAAATTGAGAGATGAGTTGTTGGGGCAAGGAACAGTGATTTTACTTGTAAAATCATCAGACTCAGAAGATGGTGGACTGGTGTCCCAAAGAACCATCTTCCCAAAGTTAGAATTCTGGCTTTTTTTATTCTGAAAAGGGAAGGAGTGTGGCTGGATGCTGCCAGCTTCCTGGTGCCAGAATCCTTTGTACTTGCAGCTGTCCAGATAGGTCTGGTAACGTGTTCCTGCAAACCTCCAATAGGATAAGTGTTATTTTCTGTTCTGTAACTTTTTACCTTTGTATGAATGGGAAGCTATTATCAGATACTTGAAAATGTCCTATCTTGTATATATATTTCAGGCTATAGGCAAACTTGGCTTCCTGGGTGGCACTAGTGGTAAAGAACCTGCCTGCCAAAGCCAGAGACATAAGAGACCTGGGTTGGATCCCTGGATCAGGAAGATCTTCTGCAGAAGGGAATAGCAACCCACTCCAGTATTCTTGCCTGGAGAATTCCATGGACAGAGGAACCTGGGGGGCTACAGTCCATAGAGTCACAAAGAGTCAGACATGACTGAAGTGACTTAGCACCGAATATGTTTACCTCATAGGCAAAATTAGTTTACAAAAGGTGCAGAATTAGCATGACTGAGTACAGGCGACAGAACAGAGAATAGAGCTAAAGGAATAGATCCAACAAGGAGTCAGGTTTGCTCTTCTCCGTTACAACATGAGGTGTGGAGCAAGGTTAAGGTGGGAAAGCCAGTATTCACATTTTGATGATGTTAATTTGGAAATGCTCTGGGTCGTCTAACTGAGAAGTTAGCATACAGTTGGAATTGTACGTCTAGAGCTAAAGAGATTTAGTGATGTTAGAGAATGAGACTAGGGCTTTCTGACATGGCTGGTACCATAAAACTGGATGATTCTAATCTAGGAGGGCAGGAAACTGAGATTAGAAGGAGCCTGAAACTGTACCCTGGGGAGTCCAAACATTTCTAAGTGTAGGCAGAGAAGAAGCACCTGTGAAACAAATGGAAACAAAACCATCAAATAATACACAAATGAAGTTTTACTGAACACAGTATGTTGCATAAAAATGGGTAAACTGTAATATGTCTTTGACACTCTGACACAATTCTTCTACGAGATTCAGAGTGTAAACTGAATTTATAATGTGCTTTCACTTTCTTCAACTGAAAACTCCTGAAGCATCTCTTTCAGTTGATGGCACCTAAAAATCTCCTCTTCTAGGTCCTTAAGCTCTGTTTGTAGAGTGATAAGTTGACTACTGGCCAGGAGAAATAGCACAAATAGCTTTCGTTTTGCACACTCTCCATATTAGATTATGAAGGAAGTAAATAAAGTGGAAGAAAAGATTTTTGTTACAATTTTGATAAAGACATTTTTGTATCTATTTTATAAGAAATGTGAAATGCAGGGGCAAATATAGAGTTACATATACAGTGTCCATGCCAATTAGGGCTTCTTCAGTGATACTGAAACATATTAGCATGATATAATCCTTGAAAAAACATTACAAGTATTGAACTTTTAGAAGTCCCTGCCTCCCAAATACTGGGTTAGCCCAAAAGTTCATTTGGGTTTCCATAAGCTGTTACAGAACAAACGTTTTGGCCAGCCCCATAGATCATTGAAATTCTATCTGTCAAGCCTACTCATATTCCAATTTTGAGAGGAAAAGTGAAAGTTGCTCAGTCATGTCCAGCACTTTGCTACCCCATAGACTATATAGTCCATGGAATTCTCCAGGCCAGAATACTAAGAAGAATAGGAAAATATTTGTTATGTTGGTAGTTCTAACTTTTCTAAAAAGAAAGGACCTAAAATGTGCCAATTCTATATTAGAAAAGGGTATATTTCCACTAGCAAGGAGAGGTTTACTATTTGAATTATAAAGTTCACTCACTTTTGGGGTTTTAAACAAATGGGACACTCCTTAAAGAATCACCTCCATCAGTGAGATGACCTTCATCCAGACTAGGTAAATAGCTATGTGAACAGAACATGTTGGACTTGCTATTTTGGAACAGAAGAGAGTGACTCAGTATTTACGCTTTATCCCTCTTCTCCTCACACTTCCTCTTCATTTTTGTATCCTTGACATGGGACCACTGGATGAGGAATATTCCTGCACTACACTAGAACTGCAAGTGATAACCCTCCTCCCTAAACGAGGAATCACACAGCTCCACACCTGACACCCAAAAGGAATGCAAATCCCACCAGTTCCAACTTTAAATTCTCCCTCTCTGTGTCAGTCAACTTTCTGCCTCTGGTTCTTTCTCGCTCTCTCTCACTGACACACACACATAGATACACACACACACACACACACATATGCACACAAAGACACAAACTGCTACCAGTCACAGACTATTTGCTTTAACAGACGTAGTTTAGCCACTTGAAATGGTTGTTCTTAACAGCTCTTCTGAGGGATGAAGGAAATGCTGAAGTAAAGCAGATGAGTGTATCAGGAGATCTCAGTTCTAATTACTGGTGCTACTGTTTGCTGTGGCATTTTTTTCAAGTCACTGTTGTTTAGTAAATCAGAAATTCTGCAGAGGGGAGAGTCTTGCGGGTAGTGGAGAACTGGGACCCCAGTGCTCACAAAAACAATGAGCAAAAGTAGAAATTATACCAGTATATATTATATTAACAGCAATTTAGATTTCAAAAACTAAATCCATCAACAAGTAGTTTCTAAGCTTGTATCCATCTCTGCTACGTTTTGTGGGAGACAAGCACATACACACATTATAGGGTATATAAAACATAAACATGGTCCCTGCCACTCTACAACATTACTATGCTTCTTTTTGACACAAAACTATTGAACGTAAATTAATTAGATTATAATTTAGCATATTATTTTTCTTATTGTCTCTACTTTTAAAATTCAGAGATCAAAAAATGAGGGCAAGCTAGAAAAAGGATGGAGGGATTAATGAGAGACATTGAGTCTTTAAATAGGATTGTATCAGGTCTTTTGAAAAAATCATTTATTATTATTATTAATTGAGTAGAAATCTAGAATGAGGACTTTCTACATGGGATGAAGAAGATAAGTAGCACATCAGACTTCTCTGTCCATCACCATCTCTCAGAGCTTGCTCAAACTCATATCTACTGAGTCAGTGATGCCATCCAACCATCTCATCCTCTGTTGTCCCCTTCTCCTCCTGCCTTCAATCTTTCCCAGCATTAGGATCTCGTCCAATGAGTCAGCTCTTCTCATTAGGTGGCCAATGAGTTGGAATTTCAGCTTCAGCATCAGTCCTTCCAATGAATATTCAGGGTTGATTTCCTTTAGGACTGAATGGTTTGATCTCCTTACAGTCCAAGGGACTTTCAAGAGTCTTCTCCAGCATCACAATTCAAAAGCATCAATTATTTGGTGCTCAGTCTTCTTTATGGTCCAACTCTCACATGCATATGTTACTAATGGAAAAATTATAGTTTTGATTATACAGACCTTTGTCGGCAAAGTGATGTCTCTGCCCTTTTAATGCGCTTGTCATAGCTTTCCTTCCAAGGATCAAGTGTCCTTTTCTACTCTACTTCATATTCTAATCATGTTTTTGAAGACTGGAAAGATCATAAAGATGTGAGTGTTTTAGCCAAAGGTCTAATAGTGTATAGGATATCTGGGAAGAAGATTTGTCAGAATGGGAACCATGTAATATAAGCAACTGAAAACTAGGATTCAAGAAAGGGAACTATATACAATTGAACCCAAGAGTGTAGTCTTTGAAAATTGATGATTAGTTGATTTATAAGAAAGATGCTTTCCTCTTGATGTTCTGAAACACACTTTACTTGATAACCTGGGATAACTGGTAACTTTGCTGATAAACCTCCAGGCAACCATAACTGAAAAATATTTCTATCCAGAAAGTCTTATGTGCACAAGTTCAGAGAAAGAAAAACACGTGAGAAGCATGCATTGGGCTGCAGAACTGAGGATAGTGGAATGGTATTTATGACAATAATTCCTGGAAAACCATAATAAATCAATGTGGTCTTCCCTCTTTGTTTATGTAAGCCATGCTTTACAGTGGTGTTAATAAATTAATATTTTGGTGTTAATAACATGTAACACTGCTATGCCCCAGTTTATCTTTATAGAAAAGATAAGGGGAATCTCACCATGTAGGTTGTTATGAGAATTAAACTCAGAAATGTATAAGCAGGTCTGGTACAAATCTGACTTGTAATAGCTAGGAGACCACGGTTTATTGTGTTCCCATTCAGTTTTATTAGAAAGATCTCCAATTCTTTTTTTTCTAGGACAAAACCTGAGTATTTCCTTTGGAAAGCTCAACTCATTGCAAATATAAGGTTTTCTTGAGTCACACAGAATATAATTGGCTATAGGACCACTACTAATAGGAACACGACCACAACATCCTGTCTTTCATTTATTTGTGTATTTCTGACAAAGACTGTAAGTCAATGTAAAGGCCATTTTTGGATTCTCTTGAGTCTGAATTTATGAAATCTGGAGAAAGTATCAGGTACAGGCTTTAAAATTTACTTGCTGTATTATATACAGCTATCAAAAAGTCATCTTAAACTCTCATAGTGTTTCTTTTCTGCTTCGTAGCAATGAATGAAATTTAAATACACAGGTTAGTAAGGACATGGGAATCACAAGAAAACACTGATATACACAAAGTTACACATTTCTTTAATAAATACTCAACTTGACATTCATTCATCTGTTAATTCAGTCATTCATTCCCTTTGTGTATATTTAACAAACACTTATTCAGCATCTACTCTGTGATATTCAGGGACTAGGTTCTGGGGGTGCAGGGTAAGTGGGGTAGACCTGATCTCCCCCTTCCAGAGCTCATGTTCTAACAGGAAAGATGGAGAGTAAAGTTTAACAGATTCTTATAAATGATATGAGGGGGAAATTCTGGGCACAGTTCAGTTCAGTTCAGTTCAGGCACTCATTCGTGTCCGACTCTGCGACCCCACGGACTGCAGCATGCCAGCCTTCTTGTCCATCACCGACTACCAGAGCTTGCTCAAACTCATGTCCACTGAATCAGTGATGTCATCCAACCATCTCATCCTCTGTCGTCCCCTTCTCCTCCTGCCTTCAATCTTTCCTAGAATCAGGGTCTTTTCTAGGATCTTTTCTGGGCACAGTCACATGATTTATTCATCTAAAAGGGAATGTAATTCAGACAGGCTTCCTTGAGAAAGTGATATTAAATTTGGTACTAGCATGATGAGTAAGAACTAGGCACATAAGAGGGGATAAAGTGCTCTGTGCAGCTCACTCACTGATGGGTGGATGAAAAAGATTTATTGTTAAAAGCTGATTAGTAGTAAACTGTTTAATATGGCTGTGTAATTCCCAAACTTTATACTCTTCTCCATATTTTCTTATGGCTTGATGCCTTATAGTTGCAATAACGGTCTCAATCATTCTCATCTTCCTGAATGCACATTCTTTGCAATGTGCTTTAATAACTCCTTATCAACTAGTAAGGTCTATTTCCTACCCTTTAAATCTGGGTTATCCTTGTTTCTTGCATTGATCAATAGAATGAGATGGAGGTGACTTTGTGTCAGTCATGAGCCTCAGCCTCAAGAGGCCATGAATGCTTCCAGTCCTACCTCCACCATGAAAATAAGCCTGTACTAGCCTACTGGGAAATGGGATACATGTGGAAGAAAGCCAAGGGTCTTCAGCCTTCAGCCAGCCAACTCCCAGGCATGTGAGAAAGCACAGCATGAAACAGCAGAAACGCTTACCTGACCCAGAGCTGACCACGGATGCATGAGTGAGCCCAGCCCAGACCAGAACAACCACCCAACTGATCCATAGACTCAAGAACAAAACTCAGTGAGCGTCATTTTAAGTCACTGGGTTTGGGTGCAGTGTGAAATCATGAACTGACTGTAGCCTCCATGGTCTGTTTCAGTTTTGCTGGTTTTCCATCAAATGGAAATATTTAATTACTATTATTTGATTGCAGTATGCTTCTTAAAAACCCAAAAGTCACAGAAAAAAAAGTGAAAACCCACCCACCTTTTGCTTTAGCATTCCACTTTTCAAAGCATCATTTTTTCATAATTATATTTATTTATTTTTAATTGATTGATGATTGCTTTATAGTATTGGTTTGATTTCTGTCATGCATCAACATGAATTAACCATGGGTATACCTATATCCCCTACTTCTTGAATTTCTCTCCCACCTCCCACCTTTTCCCACCCCTCTAGGTTGTCACAGAGCCCAAGTTTGAGTTCCCTGAGTCATACAGCAGATTCCCATTGGCTATCTATTTTACATATGGTAGTGCATATGCTTACATGCTACTCTCTCCATTCATCTCACCCTCTCCTTGCTGTCTCTAGCCCTTTCAAAGCATGATTTTTAACTGTCAAGTTTGCATCACTGTTTGGGGCCTGTGCATAGATAGAAACTGTCATTTCTATTATTTTCATTGTTATTATGCAACAGGAACCACAAACCAGTCAGGTAGCATTCAGGCCTCATGGTGATTCGGGCTTCACTGCAGGAAATTGACTAACTTCCTGTTTGGCTCTGTATGAGCCGCAGGCGGCTGTAGGCTTCAGCTTCTATGACCCTCAAGGCTGCCATTCTGTACTGTCAGCTCAGGCAGCAGAGCTCAGTTCCCCACATCTGCTCTCCGTCCCAGTTCTAATTGGATGCTGGGTTATTTCCTCGGGGAACACTGGCCAAATCCGGTTGCTAGGTTCTGCTGGCTAATTTCACACTCCAGAGTTTAACGCTCCCTTTCTGAATTCTAGTAGTAAACACATAACAGAATTCTCACGTGGAGTCTTTGGAGAGCATAAGTCATATTCCCAGTCATCCCACTTTCGCTTCTCTGCGGATAACTGTGACTTCTGGCTGCTAGAATTTGTGTTCACCAGAGAAATGGTTTTATTTGTCTTTCTCCTGATACTGGTGATACAGCTTTGAGAAACAACCAGGACAGGAGAAGTTGGTCTTAACCATTGTAAACAACCCAGATGTGTCTTTTTGGGGTTCGAATGTGCAGCAGGTAATTACAGAATGATAGAAGG
Source organism: Bubalus kerabau (assembly GCF_029407905.1). Taxonomy (NCBI): domain Eukaryota; kingdom Metazoa; phylum Chordata; class Mammalia; order Artiodactyla; family Bovidae; genus Bubalus; species Bubalus kerabau. Next base: position 167,885,537 of record NC_073626.1, read on the forward strand.
TGATTATGCTCATATTCCAAGGCCAAAAGCTAAAGCACAGAAGCAGAATTTGCAAAGGAGGTGATGGAAGTGAGTGTCCTTAACTGAACCCCTTTCTCTAGCCTAGGAAAAGGGCTAGAGGCTGGGAGGCTAGAAACCAGCTGTTAGAGACTTTGAAATAGTGTGTGTTTGTGTGTGTGTGTATGAGAGAGAGGCAGAGACAGAGAGAAAGAGAGAGAGAGAGAGAGAGATGAATCTCCATTTCTTATAGACAAGGGATGAGAAAATTGTCTCCCCCAGTGAAAAATCAAATTATAGAGACTTTCACTGGACCACCTGGAAAATTTGTTATTTTTTTCAGGTCATTGAAGGGACACCATTAAGGAAAAAAAAAGTACAAGAGGTTAGCTAAATAGCCTATGACCACAGAATAGACAGCTTCCTAGCAAGTAACTCTTCAGCTACTTCTGATGGGTTAAAGATGTGTGCAAAGTGTGTTTACTGTGAACCAGATTAAGCCATGGGGAGAAACCCATGGAGGTTGTTTAGGTCATGTGACTAGCCAGAGTGGCAAGGCCTCTGCAGGACATGGCTCAAGGCCCATCCACAGGATGCCCACTGGGCAAAAAGGAGATCTCAGGTGAGAGATGGCCAGCCATGTGGGCCTTTCAGGGTGCACTTGAAAGCACCCCACAAAGAGTATTCTCCTCCCTTTCCTTCCCTGCTACACCACAGTGTGAGGCACACCAGCTCGTGCTAGCACCAGGCAAGAAGGCTTTTCTTATCCCTTCACCTCCCCTCTTTCCTCCTACCTCAACCCTTGTGAAGGCAGACATAGTGAGGATCAAGCTGGGGGCACTGGGGTTAGAACATTGTCAGGCAAAATGTCAGTGTGTGCTGGAGCAGAATGGACCAGGAAAGAAGCATCTACTTGAAACAAAGTTCAAAATTGTAATTAATGTAAGGAACTAGGCATTTAAATGATTATTTCAATAAGTCTTTTGTGACTTGAAGAAACCAAAGGATTTTAAGGTTCTTTATGTTAACAGCTAAATGGAAAACTTAAAAAGAGAAAAACAGAATCAGATGTAATTATAAAATTTTCTCTAAGATTATTGCAGATTCCATTTAGCCAAGTTATGAAATTTCAGTTTATCACCTTTGTTGATTATCTGTGACCCATTTAAAGCAATGGGTTTCTCTGGTGGCTCAGACGGTTACAAATCTGCCTGTAATGCAGGAGACGCGGTTTTGATCCCTGGGTCAGGAAGATACCCTGGAGTAGGAAATGGCAACCCACTCCAGTACTCTTGCTGGAGAATTCCATGGACACAGGAGCCTGGCAGGCTACAGACCATGGGGTCACAAAGAGTCAGACACAGTTTGGTTCAGTTCAGTTCAGTTCAGTTGCTCCATCATGTCCTACTCTTTGTGACCCCATGAACTGCAGCATGCCAGGCCTCCCTGTCCATCACCAACTCCCAGAGTCCACCCAAACCCATGTCCATCGAGTCGATGATGCCATCCAACCATCTCATCCTCTATCGTCCCCTTCTCCTCCTGCCCTCAATCTTTCCCAACATCAGGGTCTTTGCAAATGAGTCAGCTCTTCTCATCAGGTGTCCAAAGTACTGGAGTTTCAGCTTCAACATCAGTCCTTCCACTGAACACCCAGGACTGATCACCTTTAGGATGGACTGGTTGGATCTCCTTGCAGTCCAAGGGACTCTCAAGAGTCTTCTTCAACACCATAGTTCAAAAGCATCAATTCTCCGGCACTCAGCTTTCTTTATAGTCCAACTCTCACATCCATACATGACTACTGGAAAAACCATAGCCTTGACTAGACGGACCTTTGTTGGCAAAGTAATGTCTCTGCTTTTTAATATGCTGTTAAGGCTGGTCATAACTTTCCTTCCAAGGAATAAGCATCTTTTAATTTCATGGCTGCAGTCACCATCTGCAGTGATTTTGGAGCTCAGAAAAAGTCAGCCACTGTTTTCATTGTTTCCCCATCTATTTCCCATGAAGTGATGGGACCAGATGCCATGATCTTAGTTTTCTGAATGTTGAGCTTTAAGCCAACTTTTTCACTCTCCTCTTTCACTTTCTTCAAGAGGCTCTTTAGTTTTTCTTCACTTTCTACCATAAGGGTAGTGTCATATGCATATCTGAGGTTATTGATATTTTTCACGGCAATCTTGATGCCAGCTTGCACTTCTGCCAGTCCAGCATTTTGCATGATGTACTCTGCATATAAGTTAAATAAGCAGGGTGACAATATACACCCTTGACATATTCCTTTTCCTATTTGGAACCAGTCTGTTGTTCCATGTCCAGTTCTAACTGTTGCTTTCCTGACCTGCATACAGGTTTTTCAAGAGTCAGGTCAGGTAGTCTGGTATTCCCATCTCTTTCAGAATTCTCCACAGTTTATTGTGATCCACACAGTCAAAGGCTTTGGCATACTCAATAAAGCAGAAATAGATGTTTTTCTGGAACTCTCTTGCTTTTTCCATGATCCAGCAGATGTTGGCAATTTGATCTCTGGTTCCTCTGCCTTTTCTAAAACCAGCTTGAACATCTGGAAGTTCATGTTTCACATATGGCTGAAGCCTGGCTTGGAGAATTTTAAGCATTACTTTACTAGCATGTGAGATGAGTGCAATTGTGCAGTAATTTGAGCATTCTTTGGCATTGCTTTCTTGGGAATTGCAATGAAAACTGACCTTTTCGGGTCCTGTGGCCACTGCTGAGTTTTCCAAATTTGCTGGCATATTGAGTGCAGCACTTTCACAGCGTCATCTTTCAGGATTTGAAGTAGCTCCACTGGAATTCCATCACCTCCACTAGCTTTGTTCATAATGATGCTTCCTAAGGCCCACTTGACTTCACATTCCAGGATGTCTGGCTCTAGGTGAGTGATCACACCATTGTGATTATCTGGGTTGTGAATATCTTTTTTGTACAGTTCTTCTGTGTATTCTTGCCACGGCTTCTTAATATCTTCTGCTTCTGTTAGGTCCCTACCATTTCTGTCCTATATCGAGCCCATCTTTGCATGAAATATTCCCTTGGTATCTCTAATTTTCTTAAAGAGATCTCTAGTCTTTCCCATTCTATTGTTTTCCTCTATTTCTTTGCATTGATCGCAACTGAATGATTAACACACATTTAAAATAGTGTTTTTATTTATATACCATGTGTTAACTTCTAAAATAAGTGCTATTTTATCTGATCTTCACAAACACCCATACATCTGCAGATTAGTGTTATGATCCAAGTTATTTAGCTGACCAAACTGTAGCTCAGGAGAAATCAATTAAACAGCCCAGACCCACCGATCAGTAGTGGGTTCAAATCAAGAATGGGATTTCAAGTTTCTGAACAATAGTACAGCTCCCTTCCCATGACTGAATTAGGTTGTTTCCCCATTTTCACCTCCATGTTCATAAATTCATTTATTTATCTATGCATTCATTTATTCTTCTATTTTTCCAATATAAAGTTCCCAGGCACTGAGCGTGATCACGCCAGTGAGGGAAACTGCTATTAATCACAAAAGTTAAAAATGTAATTACAATCTGTGACAAAACTCACCAAGGAAAATGACACCACACTCCCTCTGAAGTCACAGGGCCTCCTGGTCACTTGGGAGCTAAGATCTTATGTGATTTAGGAGAAAAACTAATCCAGGGAGAGGACCCAGGAGGTGTAACAACTCTGGAACTTGGGGGCATGTGTGAGAGAGTGGCCAAGGGCGGCTGCCTGACAGTGTGAGGCTGAGCCTATGCTGGCCTATGATGGTGCTTGAGTTTTTACGAGAGGGCCTCACTGTCCCAGATTCAGAAAGAAAGGACCCTAGACTTTGTTTCTCAGTGGTTTGTAAGGATTTCCCTAAAGTACTTACATTCTTTTTCTCATTTTTTCCCAAGCAAGATGACTTGTTAAAACTATGGGAACAGTTCTGGAGTCAAGCAATTTGATGATATTAACTGGTGTATATGTGTGTATGTGTGTGTGTGTATCTATAGCTACTTATAGATTTTAAATTTGAGTTTTCTGTGGTCTGATTTGCAGTCAGCTAGCTTATTATCATATTCTGTACATAACCGTGTGACTACACATACATATACACACATAAAGTTCCTTAAACCTGATTTCTAATAAACGCCATGCACAGACCATGACATTGCATATCATACAGATACCCTGGGAGCTGCTAGAAAAAACCCAGTTTGATAGTAGTTCACTCTTGTTAGAAAAATTCTGAATTTCTACCTACTCTCTGTTTGATTCTTTTGGGGAAAAAAGGTCATTTATCCGGCATAATTCAGAGAATGCAGAAGGTACCTTCACCTTACTCGCCTCTCAGCAGGTTAACCCTGTTTAGGCATCATGATGACACTATGCTTGAGTTCTGACTGCAGCGCCATTCCTCCGGTCTTTCACTGCAGGAAACCTGCCCCACCCTGTGCCTCCTTGGGGAGAAGAGGCTCTGACATCGCTCCTGGTTGACAGTTGGCTTTCTTTGGGAAAGCGCTGTGGGTACAGCACACCACCAGTTTTCGCAAAGCATGTTCTTACTGCATCTGTGAAAAGCCATAAGAGACATGACAGAAAAGAAGGTTCTGTTTGACTTACGCTGGGAGTGTACAGAAACTAGTTCTGGGAGCTTGTAGGCACACCAGAATACGTAGCAAATTGCATTTGCACTGCCATCTCCTGTCCAAGTCAGGCATTGCAGTTTTCCCCATCATGAGTTTTTTTTTTTTCAAGTTAAATTCAACTATAATCTGGTATGGACCTAACAGAAGCAGAAGATATTAAGAAGATATGGCAAGAATACACAGAACTGTACAAAAAAGATCTTCATGACCCAGATAATCACAATGGTGTGATCACTGACCTAGAGCCAGACATCCTGGAATGTGAAGTCAAGTGGGCCTTAGAAAGCATCATTATGAACAAAGCTAGTGGAAGTGATAGAATTCCACTTGAGCTATTCCAAATCCTGAAAGATGATGCTGTCAAAGTGCTGCACTCAATATGCCAGCAAATTTGGAAAAAACTCAGCAGTGGCCACAGGACTGGAAAAGTTCAGTTTTCATTCCAATCCCAAAGAAAGGCAATGCCAAAGAATGCTCAAACTACCACACAATAGCACTCATCTCACATGCTAGTAAAGTAATGCTTAAAATTCTCCAAGCCAGGCTTCAGCAATACGTGAACCATGAACTTCTAGATGTTCAAGCTAGTTTTAGAAAAGGCAGAGGAACCAGAGATCAAATTGCCAACATCCGCTGGATCATGGAAAAAGCAAGAGAGTTCCAGAAAAACATCTATTTCTGTTTTAGTGACTATGCCAAAGCCTCTGACTGTGTGGATCACAATAAACTGTGGAAAATTCTGAAAGAGATGGGAATACCAGACCACCTGACCTGCATCTTGAGAAACCTGTATGCAGGTCAGGAAACAACAGTTAGAACTGGACATGGAACAACAGACTGGTTCCAAATAGGAAAAGGAGTACGTCAAGGCTGTATATTATCACTGTGTTTATTTAACTTATATGCAGAGTACATCATGAGAAACGCTGGACTGGAAGAAACACAAGCTGGAATCAAGATTGCTGGGAGAAATATCAATAACCTCAGATATGCAGATGACACCACCCTTATGGCAGAAAGTGAAGAGGAACTCAAAAGCCTCTTGATGAAAGTGAAAGTGGAGAGTGAAAAGTTAGCTTAAAGCTCAAATTCAGAAAACGAAGATCATGGCATCCAGTCCCACCATTTCATGGGAAATAGATGGGGAAACAGTGGAAACAATGTCAGACTTTATTTTTCTAGGCTCCAAAATCACTGCAGATGGTGACTGCAGCCATGAAATTAAAAGATGCTTACTCCTTGGAAGGAAAGTTATGACCAACCTAGATAGCATATTAAAAAGCAGAGACATTACTTTGCCAACAAAGGTCCGTCTAGTTAAGGCTATGGTTTTTCCAGTAGTCATGTATGGATGTGAGAGTTGGACTGTGAAGAAGGCTGAGCGCCGAAGAATTGATGCTTTTGAACTGTGGTGTTGGAGAAGACTCTTGAGAGTCCCTTGGACTGCAAGGAGATCCAACCAGTCCATTCTGAAGGAGATCGGCCCTGGGATTTCTTTGGAAGGAATGATGCTAAAGCTGAAACTTCAGTACTTTGGCCACCTCATGCGAAGAGTTGACTCATTAGAAAAGACTCTGATGCTGGGAGGGATTGGGGGCAGGAGGAGAAGGGGATGACAGAAGATGAGATGGCTGGATGGCATCACTGACTCGATGGACGTGAGTCTGAGTGAACTCCGGGAGTTGGTGATGGACAGGGAGGCCTGGCATGCTGCGATTCATGGGGTCGCAAAGAGTCGGACACGACTGAGCAACTGATCTGATCTGATCTGATCTGATAATCTGGCCAATACAATTTTTTGCCTCTTTTGTTAGAGTCTTGGGAAAGATGAAGCAATGGAAGAACACATTTTCTCAGAACTTGAAGAGATACACAAAGAAGTCATTTTTTACACTGACTTCATTCTTTAAAATGTGGTTTAATGCTTCATTTAATAAATACTGCATGAGTCCTTATCAGGGATTAGTTTTCCTGTTGCTCAGGTGGAGAATGAGATGGGCATGGCTCCCGTCCTCACAAAGCATTCAGTTTAGTAGAGAAGGAGATGGAAGGAGGGGGCAGGAACAAGTGTGCCAGCAGAGTGAGCAGCATGATTAAAATTCGAGAGTAAGGGAATACATGGGCCTTTAGGAGAATTTAATGCAATGTGACAGGTGCAAGGTTGCAGGTGAGGCTGGCTATGTAAGCTGAGCCATGTGTACCATTGAGAGGAAGCAGTTTAGACTTCTTTATATTATAAGCAGAGGAACTGAAAGATCATATGTGCTTTAAACAATAAAATAAAAACAGCTAACATTTATTGAGACTTTATGACTTGTTGGCCACTATGGTGAAATCCACACTTATTATATTACTTAATTCCTAAAATAATGTTCCGAAGCAGCTACCTTTATCTCTCCCATTTTTCCTGTGAACAAATGGAAGCTTAGCGATGTCAAGTAAATTGTCTTTAGTCATTCAACTAGTCAGTGATGAGAACTTAGCATCATTGGTAATACATCTTTCCAAGAGCTCCAGCAGAAGTATGAAGGCAACTCTTATTGGCTGCCTTGGGTCACATGTTCAATCCTGAGCCAGTCAGTGAAGCAAGGGGATAGAAGGATTGATTGGACAGGGCAGAATCACGTGGCCACTTCTGGAGCTGAAGTTGGGGTCAGCCCATAATAGGGAACCATGAAACTTGAGATTACTGATGGTTGTGTTCTCCAAAGGGAATTCATACTATTCCAGAAGAAAGAATAAGTGGATTCTAGATAGATGAAAATGACAGATGACCTTCATACCTCCTCAATTTTATTTTTAAATACTTATTTTTTTTAAATGTTTAACCATTTACTGCCAAAGCTTTCACCAACAATTTTATAAATGTTTGCACATAGCACACTTGAGTTATGCATAATCCTACCAACACTGATACAGAAATTAAGCACAGAAGTTTTTCAGTTCTTCTGGATATCTCCATGTATAGGTGTTATTAAACTTTGTTTGACAATAACTATCTAAATAAATAAGTAATAAAGCATGAAAAGCAAACCAAAAGGAGGAGTAAAAGAAGTGACTTTAGTAAACTAACTCACCATCAATCAAGAGTATTTTTGAGGTCATTTCAATGATTCCAACAGATTTAATTTATGAACATCCAAGAATCAGTGAACCTTGGCAAGTGCTTCTTATTATAAGTGATGAAAAAGCACCCTGAGAATTTGGATGGCTTCCCTCAGGTCTCACAGGACGGTCATAGCATTTCTTAGACATTGCTGTCGAGATTTTACTAGGGCAGCATTTTACAACTAGTGGTTCCCAAATCCTCTGGAGTTTTCAAAGGTTTTCCCGTGTTTCTGGTACTTCAACATGATATTTTCCACTGTTTCAAATTTTTGTTTTTCAAATACTCAAATGGATGATTAACTGGATAAAAAAATGACCCTTTTAAGAGAACTTTTTGGGGGTTCAGAGTCCATAGGAAACAACAGTGCTTAAAGTCCTCATTCTCAGAACCCTTTACGTTCTTCAAAGTTATTGAGAACCCCAAAGAGCTTTCCTTTCTCTGGGTTAGGTCTACTATTTCTTATGCTAGAAATTAAAACTGAGAATTAAAATTATCTGTTCATTCAAATAGTAAACCCATTACACATTAACATAAAATTTTTTTCTCATGAAAGATGACACTGTTTTCCAAAATTGTAACAGATGCTTAGAAGATTGACATTTTTTACATTTTTACAAATCTCTCTGATGTCTGTTTCAGTAGAACATAGGATTTCATCTATGTTGGATTCAGTCTGTTGTGATATGTTACTTTGGTTAAAAGGTATCAAGGAAATCTAGACTTAAATATAGGTGAAAGAGGAGGGATATTTTAATAGCATTTTCATATAATTGTGGCTATTCTTCTTTAACACTTTCCCCAAATTCAACAAACAACAGTTTGGTTAAGGTTAGCTACATATCAATAAACTCATTATGCTTTATTACATTAAAATACCTTGGTCTATCTTAGACTTAAGTGTATCTTTATTGGTGAGTGATTTATAACATAGGGCTTTTAGAAAATGTGTCATGCAAATCTTCCATAGGTTGACACATTTTGTTATAAAAAATCAAAAGCAAAGCATTCATTAATATAGCCACTGATCTCCTAAGAAAAGTCTTTAAGTATAAGGGTTCTGTCAAGCTCAGAGTGAGAAATACAAGTGTTTGAAAAGTTTACTTTTTGCCTGAAAGCTCAAATACATCATTGTCAACACATACTGCTAGTTGTATTCCTTAAAGCAATAAGCTAACTTCATTCATTTTTTTTTGAGAAGATGTCTGCCAAATATGAAAGTGCGTGTGGCAGTGGAAAAAATGCATAATTACTAGTACAATTTGGTGCTATTGTTTAATGTTCTACTGTGTCAGCAGACTTATCCAACCTTGTTTTTGTACTTTGAGTGTGTTTGTCAACACAGTAGAGAAGACCAAATAATGTCTTAGTGTTTTTATGAAAGCAGTTTTTACCTTATGCCGTCCACCTCCTCAAAGGGTGTTAGAGCCCTTCAGAAGTTCTGCTGTAGAGTGAATAAGCATAGCCATTGCTGGAGATCAGATTGAAGTCCCTGCCATGGGGATGTCAATGTAGAGTCTTACACTCATTTTTTTTTTTTTTGAATTGGGGTAGAGGTAATGTTGAGTTAGCTTCTAGTGTACAATGAAGTGAATTAGCTATTTGTCCACGTATATCCCCTCCCTCTTGGTCCTTCCTACCATCAGCCCCCTATCCCGCCCCTCTAGGTCATCACAGGGCACCAAACTGAGTTCCCTGTGTTTTATAGCAGGTTCTCACCAGCTAGCTAGTTTACACACGGTGGTGTGTATATGCCAATCCCAATTTCCCAAGTCACTCCATGTCCTATGACACATGTTGTTTAGTTTATGTCTGTAACAGACAGTGTATTTAAGGTGGAATAATAAGAACATCATATTTATATATGAAAATAACATTGCATTTATATATATATAAATATAAGAACACTGCATTTATATGTATAAAGAGCATTGTATTTATAGTAAAACATGCTACAAGACCATGCACAATTTCAGTATCTGGTCACCCTTTGTCACAGGATATTTGCTCTTCTTTAAACCACAAAATCAGTTGTATAAAGAAGAATCACTAGTATGATGTCCAATGTTGATTGTCATTTACATTAATAAGGTGAGTGATACACAAAAATTTAAGCCTGGAATTTCTTTATTTTTGTTATTTAGAAGTCATATATCACATATTATATAAATACATGAAGTTATTTATGCCATGCATTCATTCCTAATATCAGAGGATGAAAGAGTTTTGTTCTGTTTTTTGTTTGTTTATTCTATTTTTGACATCATAACATGAAGTTAAATTTTTATTCCCATGGTAATAGTTGATCCTGTATATCAAATGCCTTTCCCTCTATTTCTTGGCAGATGAATTTTTATGTAATAATTTTTAAGATACTTAATTAGCATATATTACTTGTTAAATAGATAAAATATGTTCCTTTATGAACATATACTTTAAATCTCTTTTATGTGGAATCAAGTATCTTTTTTTTTAAAGCACACTTTCATATTCAGCTAAGGTAATGAAGATCTTAAGGGCATTTCAGAAATCATGTGTTTTAATAAAAGAGGCTCTCAAATTTAAAAAGCTGTTAATGCTACAGTATGCCATGTTGCCGTGTAAGAAACTAACCGGGCATTACAGCACTGGGGGCATCCCTGTGTATGAGCAGTGTGAGTTAAATTCTCTCTGCATAAGAAAGTCAGAGAAGGCAATGGCAACCCACTCCAGTACTCTTGCCTGGAAAATCCCATGGGCGGAGGAGCCTGGTAGACTGCAGTCCACGGGGTAGCTAAGAGTCGGACACAAATGAGCGACTTCACTTTCACTTTTCACTTCCATGCACTGGAGAAGGAAATGGCAACCCACTCCAGTGTTCTTGCCTGGAGAATCCCAGGGACGGGGGAGCCTGGTGGCCTGACGTCTATGGGGTCACACAGAGTCGGACACGACTGAGGTGACTTAGCAGCAGCAGCAGCAGCATAAGAAAGTGGAAGCAAGGGAAAGCCCAGCCCTCAGATACTCAGAAGGAATACAACCGGCACTCCTAACCGCAAGTGCATGGGATTCTCTTTCTCTTGTATGCAATGGATTCTTTAATTTTCTACCTTTGACATTGGATTATGTATTTTATCCATCAGGTTGCCACCTCACTTCTATCTGGGTTTTGGATCTTTACCAGAATTCCAGTATTCCCAAGGAGAATCACCAATTACTCCAGCATCAATAGTTTTACTATCTGACCCTTCAGATAACACTAGAATTTGGTCCATAACTAAAGGATGCCAGGATTCATTCAGTACCATATGAATGCTTGCTTAGAGGAATGCCCCTGATGGAGATGGAGAGAAAGAAGTATGTCTACTCCCAGGATGGAGTTTTACATTTGATTTTCTTTCTCCACAGTCACAAAGTGATCACATAATTGATCAGATTTGTTTCATCTTTCAGCATCATAGTGACAGTGCCTGGGTCTGTGGGCCGATGGGTTTTCATGGATCTATGCAAATGTTGTTGTTCAGTCACTAAGTCATGTCTGACCCTTTGTGACTCCATGGACTGCAGCATGCCAGGCTCCTCTGTCCTTCACTATCTCCCAGAGTTTACTCAAATTCACATCTATTGAATCGGTAATACTATCTAACCATCTCATCCTCTGCCACTCACTTCTTTTGCCTTCAGTCTTTCCCAGAATCAGGGTCTTTTCCAATGTGTTGGCTCTTTGCATCAGGTGGCCAAAGTATTGGAGTTTCAGCTTCAGCATCAACACTTCCAATGAATATTCATGGTTGATTTCCCTTAGGATTGGCTGGTTTGATCTCCTTCCTGTCCAAGGGACTCTCACGAGTCTTCTCCAGCACCATAGTTCAAAAGCATCAATTCTTCAGTGCTCAGCCTTCTTTATGGTCCAACTCTCACATCCATACATGAGTACTGGAAAAACCATAGCTTTGACTATACAGACCTTTGTCATCAAAATGATGTCTCTGCTTTTTAATATGTTAAGTTTGCCATAGCTTTCATTTCAAAAAGCAAGTTTCTTTTGACTTCATGGCTGCAAATATTTGATACTTAAAAAAAATAGTAGCACCAAAATTCCAAATGAAACTTCCACATTAACATGAATGAATATCTAACTAAATCAATACAAAATGAACTAATCAATACAAAATGTAGGTCAATTTAATTAATTGTTAAGTTTAACATTAAAACAGTTTCATTACACCTGAAAATAAATTCCAGATTAGATTGTCTAATTCTATAAGGATTCCTGAGTGTGCATGATTACTGTCTAGAAATCATAGCCAATCATGAATTAATTGGATTATTCACAGTCCAGTACTTTCAAAGCAAAACTATAAAAATGTATTCCAATTTTGTATAATAAAATTTACATTTAATGTAGGACATGAGGGCATCAGATACATTTGCTATGATGTGTGATGGAAGCTTGAAAACAAAACATTTGAAATCGGTGAAGGTTTTAGCATAGTCCTGGCAAAACTGTGCCTTTATTACTCAAGCATCAGTTTATCGCAAATAGCAAATGTGTTATTTAAAAAAAAAAAAGCCTTCCCCAGAAATGAAAGTAGAGTTTGCAATCAGCATACCTTGGAGTATTAAATAAAATACCTTTCTGTGACCTCCATGTAGCACAAAGTCATTGATTAGAAACTTTCAGCAATGTGATTGACCAGGGAAAACCATGATATGCCTCTGCCAGTAGAGAAAAATATTGTGTACTGAAAAAATAAAACAAGATGGAGAAAAAATATGTCTCCCCAGAATTTGACTGATCTTATTTCTTTGACGCTAGATGAAAGTGTTTTCTTTAGTGAAAATGCACTAATCTCTTATTGCTGTGTAGATCCAGATTGAGAACAGTCATTTGTCTTTTCTTTCTGAAAGCAAAGAAAACCTCAGTGCTCATGCTTGAAGCTGTGGATGCCTTGGGGATTCTCCTGTAACAACACCAAGGAACATAATCCTGAACAGAAATTAAATTCACCCTAAAGGGAAGATGGAAAATGATGGCGAGATTACCATGCTTTAAAAATGCAATGAAAGATTGTATCCAGTAAGAATAAAAAGAAAGATAGTAGTTCTTTCTTCTTAAGTAATAAAGTCCAGTTGGCACTTCCTTAATAAAATCATAAGATGGTGATGAATTACTAGCCTGGAAACATCACAGAATAATATCTTGATGATAGTTTATTTTAAGGAGTTAAAGTTAATGTCTCCTTTCTCCTTCCTTCCTCCATCCCTCCCACTTTCTCACCCTCACCTTCCTTCCTTCTTCCTTTTTTCCATTGTCCTCTTTCATTCTTTCTGTCCCTGTGTATCTCCCCCTCCTTATTCTTTCTTGTTTTTTTTTTATATTTGACCTTCACTAAAATTGCACAAATAACATCAACTTTTACCTCTAGGTTTTTGGTAGCTTATTACACAAAGACAGGTTTTTCCTTAGGTGTACAAAGAATAAGTAATTTCTAGCTTATAATGAATCTCTTAATGAAATGAGTTTTTTTTAAGGGGAGGAAAGCCGCATTTTAGATCTGTTTTGAGGCATATCTCCATTGTTTGTGGTCCTCTAAAGCCTTGGCAATTTTTTATATTAACAAAGTTCAGGATGAAAACATATTGTTTTCAGTACTATAGATCCTAAGCCCCACTGTTTAAGACTTAAAGCACAGTGTATTTCCAAAGGTGAGTGAACTGGACAATTTAACTTCAATATCATAGCTCTGCTGCTGCTGCTAAGGTGCTTCAGTCGTGTCTGACTCTGTGCGACCCCATAGATGGCAGCCCACCAGGCTCCCCTGTCCCTGGGATTCTCCAGGCAAGAACACTGGAGTGGGTTGCCATTTCCTTCTCCAATGCATGAAAGTGAAAAGTGAAAGTGAAGTCGCTCAGTTGTGTCTGACTCTTCGCAACCTCATGGACTGCAGCCTACCAGGCTCCTCCATCCATGGGATTTTCCAGGCAAGAATCTCTAAGCGACTCAGTTATAAAAACAGTATCTTTTCTAGGATTTTCAAGACTTTTTCAGAACATTCTTTTGGCCAAGATCATAATGGTTTGTTTCACCAACCTGGTCTCACAAACAACATAAAAGATTGCAAATGCATTTAAGTGAAGGACCAGGTGAAATGGAAAACAAGAGTGAAATGAGTACGCTAAAAATAAACCAAAAACTCACAATAAACAAAATTGTCCCTATGACATGATACCATTAAGCAACAATGGAGTATGTATATGTGTGTGTGTGTGTGTGTGTGTGTGTGTAAACACAGAAATGTGTTTATTGTCTGCATATGCATGTGTGCATAATGCATTTATAAGTAGTCATCTCAACCTGTCACTGCCACTGCAGGTGAAGTCATAACCCATGTGAGCCATGTTGGGAATGGACTTTAAAGCCACAGAATGTCTGGCCTGTAAGGGAAGCCACCATGTATGACTGGTTTATGGCTAAATTGCAGTCCCTAAAGGGGTGATGGATGAACCAAGACATGATCTGGACCACTGTCCAATGAGGGTAAGGCAAGGCCTTTCTGGGTCATGATGAAATTGGGAGTTTGCTTGGATTTTGGTAAGTCTCAATCTGTGCATTAGAGATATCAGCATCTATGCTTGAAAGATGCTGATTAAGTCGGAGTCTGACGGGAAACCTAGCAGGGGAAGTTAATCCGTAGGTACGCCGGGTAATATGAAAGGCATGGGATTGTGTCACTCATCGGATAATCTCTTCCACATACACTTTAAAGGAACCTCATAGTAAAAAATATTATTTGCTATCCTTTTCAAGGAAAAAAAAATGTCTAATTTTCTTCATGTACCTAAATGTATTAATGCCATAAAGGGATATATGGAAATATTGGCTCATTATAAAAACATGTCAACCAGGATTCCAATAGATGCTTACCTTTACCTTTATTTTATAAGATAAAAGATGATTCTTTAAGACATGCAAGGACTTATGCCTCCTGGGAAGTTAAGTTCATTTATAAGTTAGAGAGAGAGTTTATGTCAACGTGTGGTACACTTAGATTTGAACACTCATATTTTTAGAGTGTGTGTGTGGGTACTAGAATCACCTGCACAATACTCTCAAATATGTCTGAAAATTAGTGTCCTCTGTAGACCATACATTCTGCACTTCTTGGATGAAGGAAACTCTTTCCATCCCCCAAATTCTAATCTCCAGAGTATCCTGACAATGACCTAGGTGGCCAGTCTAGGTTCCTTAAATAAAGGAAGAGTTAGGAGAAGGCTTTTTAATTTTGAAAAATAATATTATTATGAAAGATTGAAAAGGTCTCAGAAGTATCTATAAACTTAAAAGCAAATGAATTTAAATTAGGGAAATGATATGTTGAAAACAGTATATCGTGAAAATAGCCAGAACAAGACAACTTGAAAATCAGAAAGCTAGAAAATAGAAAAAGAAGGAAAGAATAAGAGAAAGAAGAAAAGATAAAATGAAAAGAGGGCAGGTAGAAGAAAAATTTGGAGAGGGTAGAAAGACATTTTAGGACATAGGAGAACCATGGACCAAAGCTGAAAATGAAGCACCAAAAATTGGCTTTTTAACCAATGGGATGTTGTGTCGGTCACTTAGTCGTGTTCAATTCTTTGCAGCCCCATGGACTGTAGCCCCCCCAGGGTTCTCTGTCCATGGAATTCTCCATGCAAGAAAACTGGAGTGAGTTGCTGTTCCCTTCTCCAGGGGATCTTCCCAGCCTAATCACTCTGTAGAAACTCATTGTAAATAGGGTAAAGTGGACAAGGGAACAAAGCCTTGACCTTAAATGATTTGTTCTTTATTCCCAGGAGCTGATCCTCATGAAAAAATTTCATTTTAATCTGTTGTTATGAAATTGTTTCATCACTTGCCAATGATTAGCATGCATCAGAAGAATTCAGTACATTGAAAGAACCTGCTGCAAAACCAAAAAGAAAGTCTGAGAGCTGGTTCATCACTGCAGACTTTGCTCAGCTAATGCTTTGTCTTTCCTCCTTGTCCACAGAACCGAAAGTAAGCTGCAAACTAGGGCGGTCAGCGTCCACATCAGGTGTGCCCCCTCCGTCTGTTACTCCTCTCAGGCAAGCCAGTGACCTGCACCAGAGCCAGGTACCATCATCGTTAGCCAATCGTGATTGACTTCCTGTGATGCGACATGCCAAACGCTTTCCACCTCTGTCTGTCGTGTGTTGCTGTAACGACTTTTGCATCTGCTTTTATTTTTCTCTGTGTGTATGGGTGGGGGTCAGGATAAGCTGTGGCCGTCTGTGTTTTCATCTAAAAAGGAGATTCCTTCTTCCCTGTGATTGGTGCAACTTTCTTTGCTGTTTGTTATCAAATCGTTTTTGTCTCTGGTTCCCATCGTTCTGTAATATAAATGTAAACTTGTACTATATGTACTGGCTTAGTGGTTGTTTTTTTAAAATTCTTTCTCTCTTCCATGTTTTGTGTACTTTTATACCGTCTCTGAAAATTTATCAACATTTGATAAATTTATCAACTTTGTTTTATGTAAATTTCTTTTTAAATGTTTTGTCCACAACACTCGCACAGATGTTGTCAATGAATTTGTACATATTGTTTAGTTCTTAACCTATGATACTGTAATATTTGTGGCCGTTTAACTTTTATTTTTATTTCGCTTGGAGCATGATTGTAAGATACAATGAATATTGATGTCCTTATAAATATTCCTATAACAAGTCATTTGGATTGAACATGGCAGCTAGTCTTTTTTTCTTAGGCCATAAGGACAAACTGACCAACCACATAATCTAGATATTACCAAAAACTGTAGAAAAACAAGGCAATCTTTAAATAAATTACTTTCTCTCTTACACCAACAGTATCAGAAATGTTCTCAGTAAGGGAATTTAAGTGTTTATGCATGGTAACTGAGATCTCTATTATCATTGGAGAAAAGAGGCGAGAAATAAAGACATAAGCTACAGTATCATTTAACCCTTTATAGTACAATATGTTGCTCTGATGTTCACTTGGTTACATAACTCTGTATGGGAAATTTAGTATGGGGAAAAAAATCACTACACGTAAATTCTCTACCTATAACTCATCCAATAGGAATTCAATACAATGACTTAATTTGTGAAGCTTAATTGTGGTTACTGTTAAATATTATGGGTGTTAAATAGGATAATGCTATCCTGCAGTAGTTTTTCTCTGCTTCTTAGCTTTAATCTTCACTTTCATAAAACTCTCTGAAATTGTAAATTAAAAGACTAATAATGATACCTCCATGGGAACTGTCCATTACTGATTAGAAAATTACATATTCATCAATTATGTAAAATGTCAAGCTATTTTAAAAACATAACCAAGCAAACTAATTGCATTTTTTTCTAATGGAATACAGGGTGCTTTTTTAGTATTTTGGCCTCACTTAAGTAGTCACAGGATTTGATTTATGAATATATGTGATATCTACAAACCCAAGAGATGAGAGGTTTCTCTCAAGGGGGTGTCTCAAGTGCCACTTAGAATTTTTTGTGTCTTATTTAAAAGTTTAAATGCCTTTACAACTAGATGAATCCACCTCAAATGCTTTTTCAGTATAAAAGAAGTAGAAACAAGAAGACAATGAATAAATAAATAAATAACACAACTAACCTCACTAAGATAAACCACCATCTTAGTTGATTAAAACTATTGCAAAATATTACACTTGTTGATTTTTAAAGCTTAAAATATTGGATACAGAAAGGAGAGAGCTTTAGTTAACTGGCAGAGGATTGCATTAATACAATCAATTTTCCAAGTGCTTATACCTTAGTATTACAAGACTTTGGTAACATAGAGAGGCTTTGTGGTCTTTGTTTCCTTTGCTTTTTTCAGCTTATTATCTTTGTAGCTGTTTCATCCTGAGCCCCTTCAATTCTCAATGAAAGGGTTCTTGGGGGTAACTTCCAGAACAGAAACAAGGTGCAATCTTTGTGTCTTTGCATTATCAGCTCTTCATTTATCTGATGGGATGTTCTTCATTCTTCAACATACAGCAACAAGAGAAAGGCCCTCTTGGTACTTGTTTGCTGCACTTTTTCTTTCCAACCAGGAGAAATTCTGGCACACAGCCATGTCATAGATAGGTTGTCAGGACTGCAAATTAGAAGGCTGACCTCTGTGACTCTGTCCTGTGTGTTGTGACCAGATGTAGCATTCACCTCTTCCATATTCTGAGCTAATGAGGTGAACATGGCTTAGAAGAACCCTGCTCTGCATTCCTACAAATTGGACCTGAACTGAAGTTGAGTACTTTTTGAAGTCCCTCTTCTCACCTCATTCCCATGCTCTTGCCTGAGATGTCGCCTTAAGTTACAACAAAGATGACCCTGTCCTTTGCCTAGTCACCCAAGTCCACCCTTTGCCAGTTTCACCCAAAGTGAAAGGCATTTAAGCACACTGGATATTCATACACAAATTAGGAGACGAAACACCTAACACTGTTACACAAATAATTACCCTGGTCACTTTTTTGGTGCTGGTTTTTCCAACACCAGAATTCCTGATAGCTATTAAAACACAGAAAGCTTAATATAAGATGGATAAACTTCTTACTAGGAAATCTTTGGAAGACCAGGTCATCTCGTACTTTCAAGCAAACAAAAATAATCAGTGAGCCCTGAAATAATTCCAGTGGTGCTTATCTACTGATGAACCTGGCTTTAAGAAGAGATAGGACTTTTCTGCTCATAGAGCAGGAACTGCGTGCGTGTGCGCTTCAGATTGTTAATGCCTTCCCTCTTTTCAGTTTCCTCGGTACTGGTTTCTCACTTACCACTTCGGATCATGGTTAGAGCTTTCTGAGAAGGATTGCAGGAGGAAACAGAAGGGCCTAAAGTTACTCCAGCAGAGACAGGCAGAGGTGACCAAAACGGATGGACCCTTAGCCTTAGGAGCCTAGGCCAAAGGTGATGGACCACCCTAAAGAATCTAGAGATAATAGTGATTGACTGACCCACAGAGGAGCACGAGGCCCTTGGTGATTGCCCTCTAAGGCCATTGATATAAAAAGTGGAGGTAGTGTTTGCTTGGTTTTGCAGTCTGTTTTGGCTTCAGGTAGTAAAACAGGCACAAGATTTGTAGAAATGTACTGGAACTTAAGAAAAAATGTTTAAAAGGGGAAATGGGAAACTCAGGAAAGAAATATGAGTTCCAAAGCATTTACAATTTTTATACAACAGATACTCTTCTTTGAAATGCAGAGAGATGAAAAATAGATCTTTTATTTCTTAATTCATTCCTGAATAAATAGAGCAGTCATGGGACAATTAGGGAAAAGTGACATTTCCTTGGAATTTCATAGCAAGGCAGCCACATATTTTGGCATTTGTCATAATGCAGATCTTTGGAAATTAGATGGAATTTCTGCAGCTGCAATGACAAAGCTATTTCTTATCTTATTGATAAGAGCAAAACTGTATAGAAGTTATGTTTTGAACTTGGATATTATCACTTTCTCGATTTCTTTCTTCTGTGGTGAAGTAGAAAGCCTGTGCTCAGAGGGAAGAAGTGTGAGCGCTATTAGAGACAGCAGATTACGTTCACATTATCCCTCCATCTCTGACCTGTGTCATCAGTGACCCCCATTTCATTGGAAATGGGTCACCTCCAGTCTTACTGCAGCCAGTGAAGGAATAGAAAATAAGGAGCACGACCATGAGAAAATCAGACTGTCTTTCAAGAAAGGAGTGACTAGAGTGTGTCTTCAGACAGAAGCACCCACTGTCTTTGGAAAATTGTTGCTAAGAAATGTTTGTACTTATTTTTCTGGGAACGAAGGAGTTGAGAACCACATTCTCTGTCTCTCTCTCTCTCACACACAAACAGACACACTTGCAACACACTTAAGCACACACATCCACACAAACTCTCACATACTCACACAATCACACACACACACACACCCCACACACATACCCACTCACAAACGTATGCACTTTTTAATTAACAACTCCCCACGTCAAACCAGGGAGTCACAGAGCTAACAGTGACCTAAGTGTTGAACAGAGAACTCACTTTCTCTCTAAGGTTTATTGTTCTAAACTAGATCATATCTGATATTCCTTGATGTTGGGGAGGGGTGACAAAGGCCATCTGTCATTTCCTTTGGACATACAGTTTGAAATCTGGAGGTCCTGAATTTCCATGGGAATTTAAAACTCACCCCCCAAAGCCATTATCTCTTGTTCTTTGGGCCCATGTGGGATGAGAGCTGCCTTCTCACCCTCCAGTCGAGCCATTGCCCAGACCAGATCCTGCTGTGCGCTTACAAGCTGTTATCCAGGCAAACAAGCCCAGTCCCTTTCAACTTGCCCCTTCAGGATCATTTCTCAAATGGTTATTTCTTTTGATGCAGTCCCCTGGACTCCCCCCAAGCTCCTAACATCCTCCTTGAGCTTGATGACTCTGCTGAGGCCTAATGAGAGCCTGCCCGGGTTGCCTGCTGAGCAGAATTCCTCTTCAATTCCCATGGGCTCCATGGCTGTGTCTGTATGCTGGCATCTGGCTAGGTTTCTGAGATAATGGAAGATGAATGTGTTAGCATCTACAGCAAGACGCATGTCCAGGTGTGTTTCTAGATGTCACTCATGTCACAATTGTTTTCTAGATACATTAAAAAATACTAAATCACCCAAAGATAGAGATCAGGAATCCGTACCTATGAAAGACTAGGATTTAAGATTTAAGTAGATTCTGTAACAAGGACTTTGCCCAACTTAGTGTGTGACACTCAGTGGCTTTCGTTGACCTACTAAATACCTCTCTTGATAAATGTCTCTTTCTATATATCCTTGAAAAAATGTGTTTCTCACGCAATCCAATGTAATCTTTTCGCTTGGCCTTGAATACCTTCAAAGTCGTGGGATGTTCTGCTGGTCCCACAACCTCAGTGATGCTTTGCCTTAAAGCTTTGAGAAGACCCATGCTCTTTCTCAGACTGTGTGTGAGTTCTAGGCTTTCATTTGACTCTCAGACAATCAGCACATTTGCACACAGAACCTGTAGGAGCCTGGAGAGCATGAAGAAGACTAAAGACAAAAGAAGACTGAGCATAGTAACGTAAATACACAAGCAAGGGCAGAGCAAGGAATTCTAGTTTCATCTACTTGTTGCCCACCCACGTTTCTCAATAATGTAAGCTCAAAGGGTATGTCCTTAGTTAATGTCACCTTGTGTGCATTGTATCAGGTGGAAAAATGAAAATAAAGCTCTCGATTAGCTGAAGTTAAAGTATCCCACAATGTGAGAGCTCTGAGTTTTAGTTTTATTCGAGGACTTACTGAGAACTATATCCTGAGAGTTATAGCTGCTCAGATGACTCTGAGGAACTGCTCCACAGAAGAAAATGGAGGGGCCAGTGCACATGTGATTCTAGCAGAGGGGCAAATGCCATCTAGGAAACATCTCAGAAGAACGTTGCTGCTAGTCCCGAAGAACGGATATCTCAGTTCATGATTTTAGTGCTTTGCTAAGTGAAGATGCAAGAATCCAGGTTCATAAAAAGTTTCTCTTTAAGTATTTATTTCTACGGGGCTGATTTGCCTGTTTTCCCAGGACACGGAGTGTCTCGTTCTGATCTTCACCCTGAAAGCAATTCAGGGTGTGTTGCAGGTCAGCGACGACAGTGGCTAGTGACTTCATCATTGCATGGCAGTACCCGAGGATGGGTGACATTCCTTGCCTCACAAGTTCTAAGAGTAGAACATTTTCAGTCCTCTTTAGAATTCATGTGTTGCTATTAGTATAGATGGGACTTGTTTTGCCAAGACCAAAATTCCTGCCCTGGGTTCTGGAACATGTATGCCGTGAGATTTTGCCTGATCAGTTTCATATACACTGTTAAGTGCCCCCGTCGAGTAGTTAAGGTTTTGTGTGAGATGGGAGAAAGCGGTATTAGTAGAGAAAGGGCAGAATAGGTGGAGAGCATGTGGCACCCCAACTTAACCTGATGAAGGGGCCCTTTTTCTACCATCCCTTGCTCAGGTGTTGAACGAACTTTTCTTCTGTTTTTGAGACCCTGTAATTTTCCAGGTCCTATTAGACCTGAGCTAAGAGAATGTTTACGTTGCATTTGTACCTGTACACAGCTGGTTTGATTGTATGCTCAGGGATAACATCATAGTGTAGAGATGGTAAAAAAACAACAACAACAACAAAAAAAACAAGCAAAACAGAAAGAGAACATACAATCAGGGGAAGCGGAACTCACTGCATTCTTTGCATATAGCTCCCCCACCGCAGACCCTCCTTCAGGCTATGCAATCGAGTTTTAAATGACTCCTGTTGTTTGTTTAATTCTGCATACAAGTTAACCTGACAGTTATTTCCAAATATGTTAAAGCCTGATGGGAGGTGCTTTGAAAACCCCGCTAAGTTTACTGTGCAATGTTCTCATCTTATTGGAGAAGGGTTTATCTGTACAAAGTTCAAACTGTAAAATAAAATGCCATCTTCACAAAGATTATGTTACAAAGAATTTATCGTTATTTGTGATAATAATATTATTCACCAAAGAGATTGGATCTAGGCTTGTCAAAAGTGGAATAAATTCATGTGACCAATAGGAATGTCAGTGGTTGTGCTGATCTATTGCTGTATATTATAGCATCATTGTATTAAAATAATGCAAGTGCCAAAAAGTAAACAAAAGCTACTGTGTGCCCTCTGCAGTCTTGCCTGGTTGATTTATAAAAATGGTAGTCTTTAGTGCCTTGTGGACCTCCCTAAATTAGTGTCATATTTAAAGAAGATTTTGTCACTACCTTTCAATAATAGGCAAATCCAGTAATCTGTGTCATGAAATGTTGGCATGATTTAGCTTCCATTTTCATACAAAGAATTCAGAGGGCAGAAACTAAGATCGCTTTCTGTAGTGGACCACAATCTGAATTGAGGAACTTCGACGTATTATGAAGGAATTGTGTGCTTGTGTATATTTCACATGGCAGAATATTTAGGATCACTTTTTAAAGGCCAATTATCTCAAGATCAGTCTCTCAATAGCCCCAATATTGAGTAGTATGAAACTAAAGAAACCCATCCTTTTACCCCAATTCCAATCCCCCCACTCAGTAATCTTGCATTTACTCCCTTGGCGCAGGAGGCGGAGTGTAACAAAACAAGAGAATGTTCTCTGAGAAATCTTGAACATATTGACAAGTTAGAATGAGGATAAGGAAAAATGAACTCTGAGAGTGCCTGCTACCTGACTTTGCCTACCCTTATCTGTGTATGCCCTGCTCAGCGTCAAAATTGTTGCCATAAACCACCAGGGCTACAGGAAAAGGTGTACAGTTGCTTAGGTATATAATCCAGCATTCTTTAACACATGGGAAGGATACAAGGATCTCTAGGGTTCTTAGATGAAAGGAAAGGAAAGTGAAGTCGCTCAGTCGTGTCCGACTCTTTGCAACCCCATGAACTGTATAGCCTACCAGGCTCCTCTGTCCATGGGATTTTCCAGGCAATAGTACTGGAGTGGATTGCCATTTCCTTCTTCAGGGGAATCTTCCTGACCCAGGGATCAAACCCAGGTCTCCCTCATTGTAGACAGACGCTTTACTGCTTGAGCCACCAGGGAAGTCTAAGATGAAGTCTTAGATGAAGGTGCATGATAAAAATTATGTACCATTCATTGTCATTCCCGATGAGCTTCTTGTATGCCAGGCCAGTGATGACAGCCTTCTTATATTGTTGAAGGTGTGCTTCCTACAGCCCCACCTTGTGATCATCTCATTAATTTCAAATAAGGATACTAAAGTGAGGTTACATACCTTGTCCAAATTTTGTACCTATTAAGTGTCAGTCTGTGATTCCAACTGGTTCACAGTTGGTTAAAATGTGAGTGGTAGAGGATGTAAAACTTGCACTGGAATCCTGGCTCCAGCCCTCAGTCACTGTGTGTCCTTGAATACATTGCTTAACTTTGCAGAGTCTGTTTTCTCATCTGTAAAATGAGAGCAGTATTATCTGCCCGTGGCGCTAGTGGTAAAGAACCCACCCGCCAATGCAGGAGATGGAAGAGATGTGGGTTGGATTCCTGGGTGGAGAAGATCCCCTGGAGGAGGGCAGAGCAACCCACTCCAGTATTCTTGCATGGAGAATCCTATGAACAGAGGAGTCTGGTGGACTATAGTCCATGGGGTCACAAAGACTTGGACACCACGGAAGCAGCTTAACACACAGCACATGGTTGTTGTTGAGGATTAATAAGATAACATATGTATGTAAAGCCCTAGACAGAAATTACATGTTAGAAAAATAAGAATTCTTTCCTTTATAGCTTTCTCCTTCTTCCAAAATGCAAATTTCCTGCTTGCTGACAAGTCCTAAGGAGAAGAGTCTTTGTAGTCAGTGGAATTCTGAAAACGATGGCCACAGAGAGATGGTTCTGTCCACCCTGTATTGCTGACCTTGTATAGAACAGCTAGCATGTGGTAATAATAAGAAAGCAGACAGATTTTTAGCGAGTTTTATTACTGACTTTAAGTTCTTTAGAGGGTGTATCTCTTTATTACAGCATCTGAGACAGATTGGTTTCTCCACCTCATCTAGGTACACTTGATATGATTATCTTTCTCATTCCTTCTCCTCCAAATAGGGAATTAGATATTCAGTTGTTTACCATCTAATAAGGATGCATGTTATTAGATGGTAAACATCAAACAAGATGTCTTATGGTTTAGTTGCTAAGTCGTGCCCAGCTCTTGCGACCCCATGGACTGTAGCCTGCCAGGCTCCTCTGTCCGTGGGATTCTCCAGGCAATAACACTGGAGTGGGTTGCCATTTCCTTCTCCGGGGGATCTAATCTAATACGATGGTAAACTTCTAATAAGGATGCATCTTATTAGATGGTTGTAGTTGGCATGTCTTCTTACCTTGTAGATGCCACATGTGATATGGAAGCAAAGCAAGTGGAAGTCGACTAATGGTATCAATTCAGAAATACCAGCAGTCCTCTGACACTGTGCTTCTCTGCAGCGTGGGTTCAGATGTGAATGAACGTAATGAAAATGCTAGAGCTGCTGTGAAGTTGTTATCTGCAAAGGCACAGCATACATTTGTTGCCAACTTTGGCTTTGCTTAAAGCTTCCTGGGGCCTCAGTTTGCTATGCTTTGTTTTCCGAGCTGCACGTGTATTTGCCCACAAGCTCGCCCATTATGATATTTCATCCTATTATATCAATTTAACTTGTATATGCCCACTATATCGATGCCGCTTGCTTTTGTTTTTCATTTTTATTTTTTTCCTTGTCAATGAAGAAAGCATTAAGGCTATTGCATTATAAACGTTATAGAAACAAGGCAGCCTGAATTTTAACAACATTCAGCCTTGCCAAGTGAATGTGTGCCAAATCTAGTCCCAATATATAGAGATCAGTTATCACTGTTTAGTATTTCTTAGGCAAAATCAGAGGCAATAAGATTTATTTATTTATTTATTTTTACTTAATGTCATTTTTGGAATTCCCATTTGTTCCTCTTCAAATGCCAAGGGTGGTGTAGTTAACTAACAATACTATGAATGTATCTGGGGAAGTGAAGCTGAAGATTTTAAATCCATTTACAGTCACATTAGTTTATGCCATGCGTTCTCAAGCCAATCTTTAAAGTTTCCATGTCATTTTTTTCTTTTTTAGAAAATAGAGGCTTTGGGAAGTATTTGAAAATATTTAACTGTTAAATTTATGCAAAATGTCAGTAGAGCTGAATGTGAAGCTTTAGCTCCAAGTCTAGAGGACAAATCAAGAATTCCTAACTGTAGGTTTGGTTTGAGTTGTACACAGAGAACTGCTGAAAGAGTATTAAAGTTTTACAGAATGAGAACTCCGCTTGAGAACTAAATGCTATGCTTGTACTCTGCTGTCAGTTTTATCAGCAGACGTCACATTTTAGAAACCTTCTCCAGAACAAACTCAAACTATTAACATGCACGTCAGGCTCTAGATGGGCGGCAGCCAACCTCGTTTGGGGAAAATAAAGTAACATTGAGTGGACACTTGGCGCCACCTAGTGTCTAAAGTGAGCTTTGCAATCTGTATTTACATAGGAAGAATTGACTTCAGCAAAATTGCCTCCTGTCAGAGATGTTTCGCAGTTTGGGATAATGAACATAATGCTTATAGAAATCTAGGGAAAACATTTGGACCTTGTTTTGGACCTTTTCATTACTTCAGATTTGTAATTTTAAGTTAACTTTTAAATGCACCTTTCTCTACTTTTGTGTGGATCGGTGATGAACCACAGATAGTAATCACCAAGGGTTATATATTATTTATGAATCAGTTCAGTTCAGTCGCTCAGTCGTGTCCGACTCTTTGCGAACCCATGAACCGCAGCATGCCAGGCCTTCCTGTCCATCACCAACTCCCGGAGTCCACCCAAACCCATGTCGATTGTGTCGATGATGCCATCCAACCATCTCATCCTCCGTTGTCCCCTTCTCCTCCTGCCCTCAACCTTTCCAAGAATCAGGGTCTTTTCAAATGACTCAGCTCTTCACACCAGGTGGCCAAGGTATTGGAGTTTCAGCTTCAACATCAGACCCTCCAATGAACAACCAGGACTGATCTCCTTTAGAATGGACTGGTTGGATCTCCTTGCAGTCCAAGGGACTCTCAAGAGTCTTCTCCAACACCACAGTTCAAAAGCATCAATTCTTCAGCGCTCAGCTTTCTTTATAGTCCAACTCTCACATCCATACATGACCACTGGAAAAACCATAGCCTTGACTAGATGTACCTTTGTTGGCAAAGTAATGTCTCTGCTTTTTAATATGCTGTCTAGGTTGGTCATTACTTTCCTTCCAGAGAGCAAGCATCTTTTAATTTCATGGCTGCAATCACCATCTGCAGTGATTTTGGAGCCCCCAAAAATAAAGTCAGCCACTGTTTTCACTGTTTCCCCATCTATTTGCCATGAAGTGATGGAACCAGATGCCATGATCTTAGTTTTCTGAATGTTGAGCTTTAAGCCAACTTTTTCGCTCTCCTCTTTCACTTTCTTCAAGAGGCTCTTTAGTTCCTCTTCACTTTCTGCCATAAGGGTGGTGTCCTCGGCATATCTGAGGTTATTGATATTTCTCCCAGCAATCTCGATTCCAGCTTGTGCTTCATCCAGCCCAGCATTTCTCACAATGCACTCTGCATATAATTTAAATAAGCAGGGTAACAATATATAGCCTTGCTGTACTCCTTTTCTTATTTGGAAATCCAAATATTTCTGCTTTATTGACTATGCCAAAGCCTTTGACTGTGTGGATAACAATAAACTGTGGAAAATTCTGAAAGAGATGGGAATACCAGACCACCTGACCTGCCTCTTGAGAAACCTGTATACAGGTCAGGAAGCAACAGTCAGAATAGGACATGGAACAACAGACTAGTTCCAAATTATTTATGAAAAATGAGGCTATTTTCATTGGGATTTATGACATTTTCTGTGCATTGTGATTCCCTAAATCCAGGCTGAGCCTTGAAGAAGGGGGATCATTACCCCTATTTTGCAGATTGCAAAATCATGGAGCAGAGAAAGCCTGACTGGCTGGAAGAATTCCTTCTTGATTTTGTTTGACATTAATATGTTTAACCCTGGAGAAAGAAATGAGAAACCACTCCAATATCCTTGCCTGGAAAATCCCATGGACCAAGAAGCCTGGTGGGCTGCAGTCCATGGAGTCTCAAAGAGCTAGGCAAGACTGAGTGACCAACACACAACAATGTGTTTAGCGCACCTGACTTAAGGTTCTTTCCTGAGAAGAGCAATCTCCCTTGACCAGTAGACGAGTTTACTTCTCACTTAAGTTATATGTGGATTAGCAAGAAATGTTTATGTCAGGGCTCCCCAGCCTCTGGGTTTCAATGCCTAATGATCTGCGGTGGCGCTCAAGGAGATCCAGCCAGTCCATCCTAAAGGATACCAGTCCTGGTGTTCACTGCTAGGACTGATTTTGAAGCTGAAACTCCAATATTTTGGCCACCTCATGTGAAGAGCTGACTCATTTGAAAAGACCCTGATGTGGGGAAAGATTGAGGGCAAGAGGAGAAGGGGACGACAGAGGATGAGATGGTTGGGTGGCATCACCGACTCAATGGACATGGGTTTGGGTGGGCTCTGGGAGTTGGCGACGGACAGGGAGGCCTGGCGTGCTGTGGTCCATGGGGTCGCAAAGAGTCGAACTCGACTGAGCGACTGAACTGAACTGAACTGATCTGCAGTGGAGCTGATGTCATAATAATAGAAATAAAGTGCACAATATATGTCATGTGCTTGAATCATCTCAAAACCATCGCTCCAACCCTTGGTCTGTAGAAAAAATGTCTTCCACGAAACTGGTCCCTGGTGCCAAAAAGTTTGGGGATCATTGGTTTACATGATATTAATATTCAGAGTTAGACTACACCTGACTCAGAATAACAGATATTATACATCCACATTGTGAGTGCCTTACTCCGGAAGTTCTAGTGTTAGTCACTGAGTCGTGCCCGACTTTTTACAACCCCATGGACTGTAGCCCATCAGGCTCCTCTGTCCATGGGATTTTCCAAGCAAGAATACTGCAGTGGGTTGCCGTTTCCTTCTCCAGGGGATCTTCCTGACCCACGGATTGAACCTGGGTCTCTTTCATTGCAGGCAGATTCTTTACCAGATTCAGTTTCTCCACCCAGCTCACCTGCTGGACAAATCTTTGTTCTTTACCCCAATAAAGCAGATTACTAAAATTGTTTTTGTTGAAGGCTGATTATGTGCTTGGCATGGTGTTCAGAATGTTATATCCTAAAATTTCATTCTCACAACATACTTAAGAAGTAGGTAATATACCCTCATTTCACTCAAGAAAATTGAGGCTGGAAAATCTGTTACCTGTTAAAGGTTTAGAGCTTGAAAGTGACTGTAAGTCCAGGAGGGTCTAGCTATTTATCTTCTGCTTTATTTTCTACTGTAAATAGCTGTCTCTCTGAACTTAATCTCTTTATAAAACTCACCTTCCTTCTTTTCTTTCACCCATTTGTTTAATCGTTCTTTGATTTTCTTGATATTGCCTTATAACTTTTCTAGATTAAAGCTACTTAGTAGAGGGATGAATTCAATTAAGACTTCAACTGAACAAGGCATCGCCAAGGCAGTGGATCTGCAAGAGTGAGATGGGGTTGGGACTGTAACTTCTGGAAGGAACCTGATGTCACTTGTGGCATCCTTCTCTTGAGGACCACAGGCTGGTGTTGTGAGAGCTCACCACACTGGTGTGTGTGCCAGTGTGCACAGGCATGCACACTTGAGAATATCGACACATCTACCTCTCTCCACATTCTGAAAAGAAAATACACTCCTCTCACAAACATGCACACCCAAACACCAGCATCTAGAATATTCTTGTAGATTTAACCAACAACACACAAAAAGATAAATAATACATTCAACAAGATTTCTCTGGGCTTCCATAGCCATCTATTGAGCAGACACTTTAAAGTGGGGATGGGGGGAGAAAAAGCCATGCAATCACTCCAAAGCCTCTGTTTTCTAAAGGAAATGCTGCAATCAGTTCAGTTCAGTTCAGGGGCTCAGTCGTGTCCGACTCTTTGTGACCCCATGGACTGCAGCATGCCAGGCTGCAATAGAGTTAGATGTCCCCAGTTGTCATCTATTTTGACACGGGTGGTGTGTGGAATGCTGCATAGAATGACTTTCTTTCCAGAAAATGAGGAAGTTATTTGAAGGACCCAAAACTATCAAAAGTCATCTTACCCAAACCAGTCAATTTTGAAAGTTGAGTTAAGTCAACTTTGAGTTAGACAAGGGCAGAGGCTTTTTGGGAGAAACCAGCAGAGCCAAAGCCACATCATTTAGGATACAGCCCAGGAAGAAACCCACTCTGTGTTGTCACTTGTCTGATACAAATCTCAACAATGGAGCAGGAACCCTTGAAGAAGCCTTCCATGGGAAGCATTTACATCCAATGGTGGCTTTCCTGGGTTTCATGGAATTTCTAGGTATTTTGACTTCTATATCCATGTGACATGAGATGATTCATATGAAAGCACCTTTTAAGCTAGAATGTCTAAATATAAATGCCTATTTTTAGTCATATAGCTATTCAACATGTTTTTGTTGTTGTTAAGTCTTTAAATTGTGTCCGACTCTTTGCAACCCCATGGACTGCAGCAGACCAGACTCCTCTGTCCTTCACTGTCTCCCGGAGTTTGCTCAAACTCATGTCCATTGAGTTGGTGATATCTACATTTATAGATGTGCATTGGAAAGTGCAAAGAGGAGGATTTCACAAATCATGCTTCTCAAGTATATTTGACCAGAGAACCCCTCTTTTTAAAAATTTTTTCCAAGGCGTAGCTCTTTGGTTATAAAGATGCAGACTACAATGGTTTTCATGAAGGTGTAGGCTCTTTGAGGGCTGGAATGCATATTTTCACTTGGACATCTCTAGCTGTCAGTCTATGATAGTAAAAGTGAAAGTCGCTCAGTCGTGTCCAACTCTTTGCGACTGCATGGACTATACAGTCCCTGGAATTCTCCAGGTCAGAACACTGAACTGAGTAGCCATTCCCTTCTCCAGGGGATCTTCCCAACCCAGGGATCAAACCCAGGTCTCCTGCATTGCAGGTGGATTTTTTTTTTTTTACCAACTGAACTATCAGGGAAGCCCTGTCAGTCTATATATTTTTTAAAATTTATCTTATTGAAGTATAGTTGATTTATAATACTGTGCTAATTTCTGGTGTACAGCAAAGTGATTCAGGTATATATACATATCCAGTATATGTTCTTTTTCATATTCTTTTCCATTACATTTATCGCAGGATATTGAGTAGAGTTCCCTGTGCTGTACAGTAGAACTCGTTGTTTATCCATTCTATGCGTAATACTTTGCATCTGCTAACCCCAGTCTCCTAGTCCATCCCTTCCCCACTCCCCTCCCCCCTGCCCCTTAGCAACCACAAGTCTGTTCTCTGTGTCTGCTGTCTTAGTCTGTATGAATGAATAAATTAATGGTAAGGGTGGAAACAGATGTCTTCTCACTGTAATACTGTTACAACAATTTCCAGAAGCGTTTGGGCTCCTGACAGGTGACTCTATACACAGTCATCCCATGTGCTCACCTCAGCTAGTTAATGAACTAGTTTTACCTTCTGGTGGAGGATGAGACACAGATGTTAGAGAACCAAAATGCAAGTGCTCCTGGGAGAAGTATCACCATGACTGCAATTTACACTGAAAGAGAAACCTCAGTTAAACTTATTCCTAAACATTGATTTTTTTTCTTTAAATCAGTTTTTATTAATAGAAGATGAAAGAGCATATCATGGAAATTACTTTAGAAAGATAAACTCTAATGATGAAAGTGTATATTTAGGACAGAACATAAACTGGGATTGGAGCAGACTAAGGCCTTTCAAAGCTGTACCAGGAAGTGATTATAAAAACCTTCCTCCTGTGAATAGTTCAATATGAATTTTATCTTTTAAATAACGTAAAGTTTACCTCACATCTGTACTTCTGGCACCAACCACAACGTGTGTTCATCAGTTCACATTTTGATGTGTGGGAGTTTTTCCCCACACCACCTAGCAGTTCTGTACCAGAAGCTGGGTGTCCTGCAATTTAACTCAGTTCAGATGCTGTCTACCCAGAGAGAGTCCCAGACCCCACGGGTCAGGTCTCAGTCCTACAAGAGTGCTCCCACTTCAAACGTCAGTCAAAGTCCAGGGACCAACCAGCTGTAAATTAGAGGTTCCCACAACACTCCTCGAGTTGAATTCATTTGCTAGAACAGCTCACAGAACTCAGAGAAACATTTACTAGCTCACCTGTTTATTATGAAAGGTTATAGCTCAGGAGCAGCCAGATGAGAGAGACGCACAGAGCAAGTTAGGGGCAAAGGGCGTGAAGCTTCTCTGACCTCCGATCTTTACATCCTCTGTGAATCTCTATGAATTTACCAACTGGCTGTTCTCCAAACTCAGTTCTTTTTGGTTGTAATGGAAACTTTGTTACCTTCAGTTCAGTTCAGTTCAGTCCCTCCATCCGATTCTTTGTGACCCCATGGACTCAGCATGCCAGACCTCCCTGTCCATCGCCAACTCCTGCCTGGAGTTGACTCAAACTCATGTCCATTGAGTCCGTGATGCCATCCAACCATCTCATCCTCTGTCTTCCCCTTCTTCTCCTGCCTTCAATCTTTCCCAGCATCAAGGTCTTTTCAAAAAAGTCAGTTCTTCACATCAGGTGGCCAAAGCATTGGAGTTTCAGCTTCAGCATCAATCCTTCCAAAGAATATCCAGGACTGATTTCCTTTTTTTTTCACTTAGGCATGATTGATTAGATCATTGGCCATTGGTGATATAATTCAATCTTCATCTACTCTCCCCTCCCTGGAAATTCAGGGGAATACAACTGGAAATTCCAAGCCTGTAATCATAGGACTGGCTCTTCTGGCAGCCAGCCCCATCTTCGGCACTGCCCAGAGGTAACCGCCTTAAGTTAACAAACAGCATCTTTATTGCTCTCATCACAGGAAAGTCTAAAGGTTTTAGTAGCTCTGTGCCAGGGACAGGGATGAAGACTGAATATATGTTTCTTTTCATAAATCACAGCATTGTCAGGGAGGAGGAAATTTTCCTCTACCCTTTTAGGTTATTCTGGCTGATTTAAGAATCAAGTGCACATGAGAGAAATTAACAGGAGAAAATCAAACAGAAGTTTAATAACTTGTGGGAGACACCAAGGGGATTTGAGTAACATGCCTAAACGGCCGAAATCTTCATCTTAAATGTCAGCTTCAGCTAAAGACAGAAGAGGGTGTTGGGATAGTGATTTGGGACTTCCAAGGGGATGGAGGCAATTCACGTGGATATGGAAAAGCAACATTTGGTAAATAAATGTTTTCTGGGTCAGGCAGAGATGATGGGACACAGAGAGAATTTTAACAGACTTTCCTGGGTTCTTCTATGTCTACACAGATAGTTCGTCTATTGTAGTAGCTGACTTCCTGGATTAGGTCCTCTGTCTACATTCTTTAAGGCAGTTAGTGGAAATGTCAAAAGTTCTTCCTGAGTGTTTTAAAACTTGATTTTCTTCCTAGCTTGAAATAATTCACATGCCAAAGAGACATTTTGGGGTGGCAAATTTTGTTTCCCTACATATCAGTCTCTATATATTCTACTGTATTTTACTTAACTTCATTTAGATTTTCTCTGTACAAAATTTTATTTAAGGTTATTGAAGCTGAATTCTTATTTCTTGCTTTCTCTCTTTTTTCCCTATTGTTTTACTTCATATTTGCTGGTTAGTTGCCCTAAACATAGGGCTTCCCTGGTAGCTCAGCTCGTAAAGAATCCTCCTGTAATGCAGGAGACCCCAAGTTGATTCCTGGGTTGGAAAGATCCCCTGGAGAAGAGATAGGCTACCCACTCCAATATTCATGGGTTTCCCTGGTCGGCTCAGATGGTAAAGAATCTGCCTGCAGTGTGGGAGACCTGGGTTTGATCCCTGCGTTGGGAAGATCCCCTGGAGGAGGGCATGGCAAGCCACTCCAGTGTTCTTGCCTGGAGAATCCCATGGACAGAGGAGCTGGCAGGCTACAGTCCATGGGGTCACAAAGAGTCGGACACAACTGAGTGACTAAGCACAGCACCGCGCAGCACAGCCCTAAGCACATGAGAACATGACCTTTGGGTGATTCCGTGCTCTTCACATGCCCAAAGTATTTCTACAACTAATCCTGCAGCCAAATTTATTAATTTGGCAATAGTTACAGAGTAACAGAGGCAAATAGTTAAAAACATTTTTTAAAAGATGTGAAAACCAAAGAGCTGTTTGCTATTAAGGTATACTGAATTTAAAGAAAGTCTGCCTTTTTGTTGCACTGTCTTCGCAAAATGAGTTGCAAGAAGGGAGCTGTTTTAACACAACCGCTTGATGAACTGAGTGTGAGGATTTGCCAGTAGAAGGCAGCACTTCATCTTTCTTGACCTGCTTTAAAAGTGGGTCCAAGCAGAAGTGATCCATTTCAGTATTGATCATGGAGATGGAAAGAAACGAGGTGCAGCAATGAGGTCGAGTCTCATCTGGAGAAGAACACGTCATGTCTTTTTTCCTCTCCTCGTCTTTGTCCACCATCTTTGCTCTCTCTCCTCACTGATGCCAGGGCTTTGGACAGAGGGGCTGGACCCAATGAAACAGAATTCACTGAAAGATATTTCTAATAGAGATTTGACAACCTTACATTTCACAGCTCTGCTAACAGTCAACTGGAGTCTGGGGAAAAAAAGATAGTGTGGATAAAATTAACGTTTGACCATTTTCCCTTTTCCTTCTCTTTCCAAGGCCTCTGTGCTCTAAATATCCTATCATGCTGTGTTATGTGCTTAGAAACTCAGTCATGTCTGATTCTTTGTGACCCAGGACTTTAGCCCACCAGGTTCCTCTGTCTATGGGGATTCTCCAGGCAAGATTACTGCAGTGGGTTGCTATGCCCTCCCCCTGGGGATCTTCCCAACCCAGGGATCGAACCCAGGTGTCCCACATTGCCGGTGGATTCTTTACCATCTGAGCCACCAAGGAAAATATCCTTTAATACTTCACACAAGATTCTCCAGCTCCTGAGGCCCATGTTCCCTATGTACCCTGCCATCTCTGCCCCACCAACTGAATTCTAATAAGTAACCTGTACAGCTGCCAGTGCTGATGCCTAATCCATGTGTGACTGCCACTGGCACCCTGCGGTAGTTAGCATTAGCGCTTTGGTGTGGTGTTTAGTCGCTAAGTCGTGTATGACTGTTTGTGGCCCCATGGACCGTAGCCTGCCAGGCTCCTCTGCCCATGGGATCCTCCAGGCCAGAGTGCTGGAGTGGGTCGTCATTTCCTTCTCCAGGGGTATGCTAATTGTTTTCATACCTTCCCTCAACAAATGCTCATTGCCCACTTGATCAATAGCCGATGTTCTGACCGATGTTCAATAGTTGATACAAATGCCTTGTGTTCAAGGGAACTTCAGCCCAGTAAAAGATACACACACACACACTTGCAACTGGTATAATTAAGAAGAGAGTGCACAGAAGACCAGGGACTAACTGAGTTTTGAGAGATGGCATTGAAGGTGGTCAAGCATGATTTTACAGAAGAGGAAATGGCCACAATTTCTCTGTTGGCTCAGATGGTTAAGGATCTGCCTGCAATGCAGGAGACCCAGGTTCCATCCTTGGGTCAGAAAGATGCCCTGGAGAAGGGAATGGCAGTCCACTCCAGTATTCTTGCCTAGAGAATTCCACAGACAAAGGAGCCATGGCAGACTACAGTCCATGGGGTCACACAGAGTTGGGCATGACTGAGTGACTAAGACTTTCACTTTCCTGATATTTTAATAGAAGAAGTTAGAAAGCCATTACAGACAGGGAAAAAAGATTTGCAGAAGAATAAGGTGTCGGAAACCACACAATGCAAACAATTTAGCATTATAGTAGTTACAAAAGTTGAGGTATGAAAATTTGAAGGAAGAATTATAAAAGGATGAATAACAAGTAGTAAAGTTCCTGGAGAATTCAATACCAGAAACATGATTATTCTTATAATTCCCATTTTACAACTAGGGAAAGTGATCCACTCAGGGCAGAATGCAGAGGAGCTATTTCTTTAAAATTCAAACTTGAATTACCTGAGATCATGTCACAGAAGCCTCAGATAAAGGTGGTCATGGTTGTAGAGGAAAGCCTTTCCCTGGACAATTAGAAATGCAAAGAGGAAATTGTTAACCCCAATAAATCTTCAGTTGGAAAGCTAGCACACTTGTATACTTTTCAACACACGAATATGTTTTAATTATGGCACTTCATCTCTAAGTAGTTAAACCTGTATGTCCTAAGATTAAGGACATTCTTCTAAACAATCACATGCAAAAAAAAGTCAACAAACTTGAAAGGTTCAATATCATGTTTTCAAATAAAGCGCCTTTTCAAATATCTACATGTGCGCCAATATTATGCGCCTCCCCTATTCAGGAAGGACTCAGTCAAGGATCATATATTATACTTGTTTCTCACAGTTTTTCAAAACAATCCCTTTAATTATGATCTTTTCCTTAGCCTTATTGATTTTTCAAGATACTGAAGTTTTCAGACATAAGAACAGGTTTTTGTTTTTTCCCCAGAAAAAACCCTGTTTTGATGTGTTTGATTGTTCCTTTGTGATTAGATTTGAATTAAACATTCTGAGCAAGAAGATGACATCAGAAGCCTTCTCAGAGGGTCACCTGACCCCTGATGTTAGTTTTATTTCCGTATTGCGAGATGGATGTTTGATCACCTGTTAAAGGCTGTTTCTCCACTCAATGCTCTAAGTACAATACCAGGAGAGAGGGGCCATGGAAGCTGCTGCGAGTGTTCATCATAGGATCAAGTCCATCGATTAAGTACATTATGTCCCTTTGCATTTTCTTTAAATTAAAAAAACAAATCTAATTGTATTTGATCAGTTTCTAAATGCTTTTGACTTAACATTTTCCATTATGACTATCACAACGATTTTGCAAATCATCATCATTACTCTGATGAGAAAACTGAAAAACAAAAGGCCACGTGGAGTCGTAAGTTCATAGTTGTCAGTGGCAGATATGGGGCTTGAATCCTCTGCAGTCACTCTTCCAGCAGTGTTCTTAGCTGCAATCCCCTGGGTATTTCAGGGCAAACGCAGCCGTTCAAGTGTCTGTACTGCTTTGCATCACTAGAGGGCGAGAGAGGACCTTCGAAGTTAATATAACTGCATTTATTTAGACTCCTGTACTCTTGCCTGGAAAATCCCATGGACGGAGGGCCTGGTGGACTGTAGTCCATGGGGTCGCTAAGAGTTGGACACGACTGAGCGACTTCACTTTCATTTCACTTATTTAGACTAGAAATCTTTTGACAGTTATCAAATTGAATGCTGGGCAACACTTGAAAGAATAAAGGGAAAAAAAGTTAATCTGTCCCAACTTAAATTTTTTGTTTGCTTATTTTAAATTAAAATAGATTAAATGTGCACTAAGTACAGACATTATTGAATAAGATTAAGAACAAGTATATGATTATTAACAAAGTACAAAATGAGTATATGGCCCATGCATAATTTATAGTGAGAGTTTAAGAAAAAATATGAAATTAGTTGTTCTTTTTCTCTATATATATGTACCTGGAAGAATAAGCATACTGCATGCACCTATCACGAGTTTGTCCCTTCCTTTATAGACAGAAGGTCAAAAATCATTATGAAATGTGAATTTGGCATTTACTATACTGAGTTTTTGAAAAATTAAAGGCTCCCAAATGAGTCTCAACTCGTTACAACTTTCCTTATCACACATTTAATTCATTGTTTAAAAACTCACTCCCATAGAAAAATATGGAGAAAAGCTGTCTTTACCCTGACTGGATTATAAAACCGAATCCTCTCTAGAGATCTAAGAGAAGGCTACTTTCTTAATCACCTGGAGTAACAATAATAGTACAATAGTAATTATTCAGTGGCGGAAAAAAACAGAAAAAAAACCCCCAAAGTCTTATGTCAATTATATAAGAACAAAATGCACTGGGCAGACATAAGCTTGGTCTGTGCTTTGAAAACCACTGGGAAGTGCTAAAATGAATAACAAAAAATCAAAGTTTATTAATATTTAAAGTGTTAAATGAGGAAAATATAAAATAGCCTTCAGTTCAGTGATAGAAAAAAATAAAATGCTAGACTTTAAAAAGAAAAAAAAAAAACCTTTAATTTCAGTTTTGTCCCATAGTTGACTTGCAAAGAGTAAAAACATTAATAGACAGTATTATTCAAAAATCTCTTGATTAAAATCCATTTTGAGTATCGCCTCTGAGAAGAGTGAGGGTTGGTGCGATCACATGCAGAGGTCGGGGGCATAGTGATTCACCTTCTATGAGGCACCTTTGAAGCAGTCCTCAGATGGAGAGCTTTGCTTTGAACATCCTGGCCCTTTAAACCACACCCTCTGCTTTGAATGGTGAGCCTAGTAACTACAGGTTTTCCTCTGGGCAGACATATAGGTGGACCCCGATGAGTTCCTCTGATTAAATCTGTTTCATAAAATTTTGATGTGGCTCCTTCTTCATATAGTCACCTAGGAATAAAGAGTAGAGACCATCTGTTTCTGATCTCAACCGCAGAGGCAGGTTTGAGACAGGTTAGAGGAAATGGGTGCATGCTGTAGTGCAAAGCATTTTAATAGACCTGAGAGTAAAATCCTGGAATGTTTTATAGGGAGAGGTCATGAAATCGCCCCTTTGAAGACATTTAAAAACACCGCAGATTCCCAAGCAGATGAGTGCCTATTGCCACCAGGGGGTGCTATTGACTAGTTTATCTCTTCCAAACTGCTGTCCGTCTTCTCACTAAAAATCCTATGTAATAGTTTAGGTTTTCGGCAATCACTTTGGAAGCATCAAATAATAATTGAAAAAAATATGTTTTAGGATGACAAAGATTTTGATTAAAGTCAATTTTCCTAAAATACATTTGGTTTGGTTATAACCTTTCTTTCTTTTTCTTTTTTAGAAAAATAAACGTGATTCTTGGGTTGTTACTATGAATCAATAGAAAACTTCACTTTTTCCAGGCATTGATAGGAGATATAGGCACTTGTGAATCAAATTCCTGTCATATGCTGAGGGCATATAATGATGTTGGTAATAGATTTCTGGTACCAATGGATGAGCAATTATTAGACATGCAGGATAATCAGAAAGCTCCGTCTCCTTTTAGAACTAATTGTCAATCAAACAAGAGCAACTTGGGACACCAGCAGTCTTTGCTCCTGACCATTCTTTCTTGGCAAGGAGGCTGACAATGCCAGGGGGAGCTTCAGCCATCTCTGTACGCACTACCAACAGCCCTCCTTTCCCCCTTCGTCTTGGGCATAATGACAAAACAAGGTTAAGGCTGAGGAAGTCGGGGGAAGCCACAACACGTAGGGTCTTAATGTTCCTGCGTTGCATCCCGTTGAGTTTCAGTAACTGGTTTTCTTGCTCTGAGAGCTGCTGGGCAGAGAGAAGGAGCAAAAGTAAATGAAAACCGTCTGCTTCTCCCAGCAAGACTTTGGTGAGGGAGCTAGTCTCTTGAAGAGAGTGTAACTTGCATAGAGTTCTGGGCTTTGACTATATATTAGGTTGTGGTGTGTGGATTCAGAGGTTTAAAAAGTATTCTGACATGCCGTGTCAAGAAGGGCTGTATTTTCTGGTGTTTGCTTATGCAACACTTTGTGAACCTAACATATAAATAATATGAGAGTTTATGAATCTCTCTTAGAAGAATTTATTATTCCTTTAGAAGTTTTGGTGAGGAGTGGGAAAGGTTAGTGCTTTTGGAATAACTGACAAGAAATGTTTGAGACCACATTTGCCCCCAGGGCTATTCCAGGTGAGTGTGCAGAGGGCAGCCATGAGTAATGGTGCTATAGTGATTCTCGGAAGAACAAGAGATGTGCAAAGTCAACCAGTGCACACTGCAGGGTGGACAGCTGCCCTCAGTCTAGAAGGCTCATCCTATGACGATGACCCCTGACCTGTTATTGCTTTATTGCTGTGTCTCCGTTTGCTATTTGAGACCAGGAAGCCCCTGCCTATTTGCCATTAGTCAGTTGAGAAGTGGAACATATGTTCCATCCCGTATCCTGAATCTGATCTCTTTGCAGGTTCTCGTGGGAACAATCTGTTGATAGAAAACCAGGGGTTATATTTGGTCCCAGTGGGTGTGTCCTGGAGATTAGTTGTTTGCCAAGAGCACAGAGGTCACTGAGGTTCAGAGAACTTGAACACGGGGTATAACCTGGAAGTTATATTTCTAGTAGCATAATGATTTTAGAGTAGATCACGTGTTAGTAAAGTGGGGGACAAAACTTCAGTCTTATGGGTTAATGGGAGAGAAATTCGGGATTATTAATTTCTATAGTAAATTGAATGATTAATCATTACTACTTTCTCAAATCATCTGACAAGTTTTTTTTTTCCACAATCTACCTAGGTTCCATTAATGTCATTAGTCACTGTTTACAATGGATGAAAGAGTTTTCAGTTGCTTTTCTGAAAATTTAAAACAAACTAAGGGCTTTCATCTTCCCAGGACAAAGTCTTTCAGAAATTTTTCTAAAATTTCATGGGAAAGAGGCAATATTTTCTTCAGCTTGCAGTATTTTATGAAGAGGAACTATAAAGACCATTTATTTCTTTCATGATTCCAGTATATTTTTGAATTGCATGAAAAGATGTAGGACATAAGCGTGGGGGGTTCAGAGAAATCTCAATCAGAATAGTCTCATTTATGGAATGCATGGCTCATGAACGTGGTGAGATTGGATATAAATGTGCAGATGTGTGGAATCTTTGATTTAATCCTGGCTCAGTTATCCCTGGCTGAATTTCATGGACACATTATTTAACTTCTCTGACTCAGGTGCCTTATATGAAAAATGGTAGCAATTAAAATAAGCTATAATTATAGTTCTAAAGGGTATATGATAATTGTAATATATGATGAAGTGGACGGCATCATTGGTTTTGTTATCATTACACAATCCTCTAAGGACAATGAATAAATTATTCTATTTCTATCCCAGCTAAGAGAAATATATTAAATATATTGTATGAGAAACTTGGCAAGTATGTTCAGGGAAAAATGTAGCTTAATAAGTATGGACACCATTACAACTACATGTTCTCATTTTTGAGGAATGTTTTAGAAAAGCAAGTAATTTATTTCTGTGGAGGAGAAGGTAGAAGAGAAACCATTAAAAAACATTGTATAAGTTGAAATCTCGGTCCTAGGGAAAAACATACTAATGAGTGAGATATTTTGCATTATTTACCACATATGATACAGAGAGGGCATTGGTATTTTAAAGCATTTTCTACAATGTTTATGCAAGTTTTAATAGTTACATTTGCAGGGGAGCAAAAGTTGCCACCCCTAATTGTGTCTTTTTGGCAGGATTAATTTGATTATTTTTAAGGCCCGAAAGACTCAAGAATCACCTTTGACCTTCCTCTTAACTGCCTAAAAGATTGCAGATTGAGGACTTGTTCCAGGAAGAGAGCTATCACCACAGATAAATGTAATATGAAGTCGGTGTGCAAACAGGGAGGAGCCCAACAAATTCTGTTTGTTTACATTCTTCTGTTGCCCCCTTGTCTCTGCCCGGCCCAGCAAGCATTTACTTGACAGACACCTGCTTTTTCATCTCCACGTGAATTGCCTCCGCAGGGTGCATTTTAGAAGTCCCAACACACTACTCCCTTTATACTCTTTTGTCTTTAGCTGAAGATGATATTTCAGGTGAGAGCTTGTGTCTTTTGGTGAGTTACTCAGTTTTCCTAGGTGTCTCCCATCTATACATGTTATTGAACTTACTGTTTGACTTTCTCATACTAATCTGCCTTATGTCAATTTGATTCTTAAACCAACCAAAAGAACCTAAAAGGGTGAAAGAAAATTTATTCATCCTCAACATATTGAATTAAGGAATTCTATTTATTAACTATGGCTTCTCTTGTGGCTCAGCTGGTAAAGAATCCACCTGCCATGTGGGAGATAGGTTCGATCCCTGGGTTGGGAAGATCCCCTGGAGAAGGGAAAAAGCACCCACTCCAGTATTCTGGCTTGGAAAATTCCATGGCCTGTATAGTCTACGGGGTTGCAAAGAGTTGGACACAACTAATGTAACTTAGAATAATATTTAAATTTTGAAGACAGATTGGTAATCCATTTTCATTTGAAGAGTGAAGTTTCTACTGGTTTAATTTCCTTTTCAAAACTATTTTTCTATTGACTATTTTTTTTTTCTAATTTGAGAGAAAACTTTGATAGGTAGAAAGATGACAGGTTGTAGAATCAATCAGTTGTAGAATCAATCAATCAACTTAAAACTGGTTCTGGGACCTTGGTTTCCTCAACTGGAATATAGAGAAATTTGCAACTATTTTTGTTGTTGTTGTTCAGTTGCTAAGTTGTGTCCGATTCTTTGAGACCCTGTGGACTGCAGCATGCCATGCTTCCCTGAGCTTCAGTAACTCCCAGAATTTGCTCAACTCATGTCCATTGAGTTGGTGATGCCATCCAACCATCGCATCTTCTGTTTCCTCCTTTTCTTTCTGCCCTCAATCTTTCCCAGCATCAAGGTCTTTTCCAATGAGTCTACTCTTCCCATCAGGTGGCCTAAATATTGGAGCTTCAGCTTCAGCATCAGTCCTTCCAATGAATATTCAGGGTTGATTTCCTTTAGGATTGACTGGTT
Source organism: Bubalus kerabau (assembly GCF_029407905.1). Taxonomy (NCBI): domain Eukaryota; kingdom Metazoa; phylum Chordata; class Mammalia; order Artiodactyla; family Bovidae; genus Bubalus; species Bubalus kerabau. The sequence continues at coordinate 167,927,603 of NC_073626.1, forward strand.
TGATCTCCTTGCTGTCCAAGAGACTCTCAAGAGTCTTCTCCAGCATCACAGTTTGAAAGCATCATTTCTTCTGTATTCAGCCTTCTCTATGGTCCAACTTTAACATCTAGATGTACATGACTACTGGAAAACCCTTAGCTTTGACTACACAGACCTTTGTCAGCATAGTGATGTCTCTGCTTTTTAATATACTATCTTTGTCATAGCTTTTCTTCCAAGGAGCAAGCATCTTTAATTTCATGGCTGCAGTCACCATCCACAATGTTTTTGGAGCCCAAGAAAATAAAGCCTATCACTGTTCCCATTGTTTCCTCATCATCTATTCACCATAAAGTGATGGGCCTGGATGCCATGATACTCCTATTTTGAATGTTGAATTTTAAGCCAGTTTTTTCACTCTCTTCTTTCATCCTTATCAAGAGGCTCTTTAGTTCCTCAATTCTTTCTGCCATTAGATACCATTAGAGTGGTATAATCTACATATCAAGGTTATTGATATTTCTCCCAACAATCTTGATTCCAGCTTGTAATTCATCCAGCCTGGCATTTCACATGATGTACTCTGCCTATAAGTTAAATAAGCATGGTGACAATATTCAGCCTTGATGTACTCCTTCCCTAATTTTGAACCAGTCCATTGTTCCATGTCCAGTTCTAACTGTTGCTTCTTGACCTGCGTACAGATTTCTCAAGGGGCAAGTAAAGTGATTTGATATCCCGATCTCTTTAAGAATTTTCGGCAGTTTGTTGTGATCCACAGAGCCAATCCCTAGGTCAGGAAGATCCCCTGGAGAAGGGAATGGCTACCCACTGCAGTATTCTTGCCTGGAGAGTTTCATGGACAGAGGAGCCTTGTGGGCTATAGTCCATGGAGTTGCACAGAGTCAGACATAACTGAGCAACTAACATAGACAGAGAGGACACAGTCAAAGACTTCAGCATAATCAATGAAGCAGAATTTTATTTTTTTTCTGGAATTCACTTGCTTTATCTATGATCCAATGCATGCTAGCAATTTGATCTCTTATTCCTCTGCCTTTTCTGAATCCAGCTTGTACATCTTCTCAGATGTATCCTGTTGAAGCCTAGCTTGAAGGATTTTGAACATCACCTTGCTAACATGTGAAACAAGTGCAATTGTATGGTAGTTTGAGCATTCTTTGGCATTGCCTTTCTTTGGGATTTAAATGAAAACTGACTTTTTCCAGTCTTGTGGCCATTGCTGAGTTTTCTAAATTTGCTGGCATATTGAATGTGGCAATTTAACAGCATCATCTTCTAGGATTTGAAATAGCTCAACTGGAATTCTGTCATCTCTACTACACTTGTTTGTAGTAATGCTTCCTAAGGCCTTTTCCTAAGCAAATTAAATTAGAATTATATTATGTTGGCAGGTATGAGGAGCCATGGGAAGAGTAGTTAAAGAAGGAAGAAGAGATGTAAGCTAACAGTACTATTTTTTTGGCCACTTCGATTCCATTTGAATTCTTCTGATAGCTGCAAATTATTACAAAATACCAATATCCTCTTGCTTGTCCTTTGTCTTTCTGATTTTCACCCCCACCCCCTTATTATTTCTGAGTGGCTTATTGATTAAGTTTGAGTAAGAACTGGTAGGGATGGGATGTTTTGCATAGCTTTTATGAAAGCATGGACTTGTATAGTTTTATCAGTTATTTCCAAAGGCTCTTAGAAATGGGGCTCAGAGCAGCACACTAAAAGTGATTCCTCATATTTTATTTAAAAATTAAAAAAAATTAATTGGTTTTGGCTGCACTGGGTCTTCCTTGCTTTGCAGTGGTTTTCTCTAGTTGTTGTGAGTAGGGGCTACTGTTCATTGCAGTGCAAAGGTTTCTCATTGTGGTGGCTTGTTGTGTGGAGCACAGGCTCTAGGGTGCATGGGCTTCGGAAGTTGCAGCACTCAGGCTTGGAAGTTGTGGCTCGAGGGCTCTAGTTGTGTGGGCTCAGTAGTTGTGGTGTACAGGCTTAGTTGTTCCTCAGCATGTGGAATCTTCGTGGACCAGGGTTTGAACCCATATTCCCTGTGTTGGCAGGAGGATTCTTATCCACCGTGCAACCAGGAAAGCCCTCATGTTTTCAAAAGTAGTAGGTATGTCATCTTCTTGGCCATCTAGAAATCTGAATTGAGAGCAGTCTTGATTGAGAGAAATATAATATTCCAATTTGAATCAGAAATGGTGTACACTGCCACAAGCTGGAGAGAACCCAGGATTCTATTAGTAATAAGGGAGTTGTAGGCAATGAGATCATGAAAGTACATGTGGCCATCAGGCCCACATGTTTCAATGCATCCCCGAGTTATGTAGACACAATTCTCTTGACAGTGGAAGCACTTTGAGATTCTGGGAAGATAGAAGACATGATTAAAGCAATTGTCTATGAACAAAAGTATTAGAACAGTAGTATTGATAATTCCCTCCCCATTCTGGTCTTCCTTGTCACTGTCTCCAAGTATTATCCCTGTTGACTTGCTTTCATTTCTCTGAAACCCCCAACTGAAGGACATTATGATGACAAATTCTACAGAGACTTGTCAATGAGGGCAGCATGATATGGCAGAGATGCAGGGACAATCCTAGAACCATTTACTGTATGAACAAAATAAAAATATTCACAACCTAAAAGTTGAGAGTTATCTTTTATTTGATGGGAATTTTTAGGACTTCAAGCCCAGGTAGCAGCATCTTAAGTAATCCTGGGAGAACTGCTCTGAGGAGATGATGCGGGGGAGACAGTTTATATGGAAGTTTTGCAACAAAGGGCAGGTAGTCAAAGGATTGTTATTAATTTAGGGAAAAAAACAGATATCTCAAGTTAAGGACTTTAGTGCTTTGCTTTGTATGGGAAGATACAAGAATCTGGGCTCACTAAAATCCTTCCTTTGATATGTACCTCAGTTATCTGGGACTGATATCCTATTTTTCACATCCTGAGTTTTCTCAGGGCTCACCTTAGGGAGTGGCTGGAGTCTGATAGCTGCTAAAGTGAAGGTGAAGTCGCTCAGTCGTGCCCGACCCTTTGTGACCCCATGGATAGTAGCCTGCACCAAGCTCCTCTGTCCATGGGATTTTCAAGGCAAGAGTACTGCAGTGGGTTGCCGTTTCCTTCTCCGGGGAATCTTCCCAACCCAGGGATCTAACCAGGTCTCTCACATTGTAGACAGACGCTTTACCGTCTGAGCCACATTAGGAACTCTAAAAAGCTACAAAAAGCTGAGGTCCTGTCCTCAGTCCACTAAACCAATCTCTGTTGTGGGGCTCTATCACCATTTTTCAAAGCTCCTCAGGTGAGGGTTTGATAATAGAAGACAAATTTAAGAAATTTCTTAAATCAATAGCCTATACTTGCTTTTCATTTTACATGAGATTTTTGTGTGACATCTTTATACTGCACTAAGACTTCTGAACTTCACCCCTGATGAAATAGAGACAGAAGCAATCAAAAGAACATTCTGAAAGTCAAGGCTTCAGGCATGGGCATATGTCCTTTGCAAAATGTAAGTTACTAAAGCCAGGCATATGATAAGATGGCTGCTAGATGGCAGGTATTCTTGCCTTCCTGAGTCTCCTCAGGGTTCTACAGCTCACCATCCATGGTGCCTGCAACCACTGATGATTGTGACATTCTTTGTTTACTAATACGGCAGGAAATATTCCATTTCTCACGCACAAGGATTTTATTGCTGTATGTTTTAACTTTGATTCTACCTCTGAGCATAAGTTGCTCATTATGACCAGTGGAGAATGATACTGCAGCCCATTCATGATTCTTTGAAAGACAGAAGCTGAGAAGATCTGGAATGGCAGAGCCATTTTCTAGGTAATAACTTCCAGGTTGAAAGAGTGTATGTTTTTCACAATTAGAGAACCTTTTGAATATTCCTTTAGAAAAGGTACTTTTAAATGAGCTGATTTCCTCAATTGTTATAACATAAATTACCACTGAATAAAAGAAATTTCTTCTAGTTTTCAAATGAGCAAAAATGATCAAATTGCCCTCCTGAGAAGTGAGTTAACAGCACATAAGAGACTTCAATTCTGGAAATCAGATTTCATGACTTTCAACTTGAGCCTCCGCTGGAAGCCCTTGTTTGTTCTTTGTAGAGCAGGGGTCCCCAACCTCCATGATATAATGCCTGATGTTCTGAGGTGGAGCTGATGCAATAATAATAGAAATGAAGTGCACAAAAAATATAAGGTACTTGAATCAGCTGGAAACTGCCTCTCACCCACCCCACCCCCCGTCCTGCCTCACCCTGCTCCAGTCCCTGGAAAGATTCTCTTCCGGGAAACCAGTCCCTGGTGCCAAAACCTCTGGGCCCCACTGCTTTAGAGCACATCTTACAGTCCATGCCTCCTCCAGAATTCAGTTAGGTGATTCCATGACACCTTGATTTTAGCTGCCCTGAAGGATGTTTTCTTGGGCAGTCAGTAAGCAGCATGGGAAGCAGGATAAAAGAAACTGAGATGGAGGACATGTAGGCAGCAAAGAAGGAAACTCTCTACTGAACTGTTGGCTTTGCAAGGGAACTGCTTGCTCTTAAGCTGATTTGGGGTTTCTTGTACAAGGTGCTCATTTTTTCCTGCCTTTCCATACTGACTCCATGAAGATTTGGATGAATTTGGCTAAAAGGAAAATGGCCAACTTCTTTTGAGGAAGTCCAATTATAAATCCTTGTAATGTTGACCACAGAGTACTTGGAGTCTAATTACAAGGGTTATTTTGATTACTTGAGGCATAAATGATGATTTTGAATTAAGATGAAAGGCCTTAGACTTTAGGTCCATGTGGCTCAGACTTGAAATCATAGAATGAAAAGAAATTTATTTAGATGGTGAAGTTACAGAGTCATAGACCCCAATGCCCACAGCTGCCTAGGAGGCATCGGAAATGGGTACTTTCTCACTTTGATAGAATCAACAGAACAGAAAATATTTTTCTATCAGATGAAAAGTATTATACCTAGTGAAATGAAAAATGGCAACTGGTGCTTTGTCTCAGCTTTGAGTGACATGGGACCAAGTTAAATTGGAGGCTTCCCTAATGACTCAGTGGGTGGAGAATCTGCCTGCAATGCGGGAGACAGAGGAGACACAGTTTCAATCCCTGGGTTGGGAAGATCCCCTGGAAAAGGAAATGGCAGCCTGCTCCAGCATTCTTGCCTGGAAAATCCCATGGCCAGATGACCCTAGTGGACTACAGTCCATGGGGTTGCAAAGAGTGGAACATGACTGAGCGATTAAGCACACATGCAAGTTGAACTGGACAAACAAGCATATTTAAAGAGAGGAAAGAAAACAGCCCTAGCCAATTGTTACCATCTTCCTCTGATTTTTCAAGAGAAGCCACATTCCAGGTGAATTTTCCCTGGCCCTCTCCTTTCCTCCTCTCTTCTCTCTCTCATTCTCTTTCTATATAATGATTTTTTTATTCACATAGTTTCAAAACTTTAAAATATTGTGCACTTTATACAACATACATCTGTGAACCTGATGCAACCTTGCATTCATTTTTTTTTATTCTTTTTTTTTAATTTTATTTTTAAACTTTACATAACTGTATTAGTTTTGCCAAATATCAAAATGAATCCGCCACAGGTATACATGTGTTCCCCATCCTGAACCCTCCTCCCTCCTCCCTCCCCATTCCATCCCTCTGGGTCGTCCCAGTGCACCAGCCCCAAGCATCCAGTATCGTGCATCGAACCTGGACTGGCAACTCATTTCATACATGATATTTTACATGTTTCAATGCCATTCTCCCAAATCTTCCCACCCTCTCCCTCTCTCACAGAGTCCATAAGACTGTTCTAATCTTGTACCTCCCAGTCCTTTCTAACCTGAGGCCAAGAGAAGTGAAGTGACTTACCAGAGCGAGTAAACAGCAAAGCTGACTTCAGGATGGCATTATTAGGATCTGTAACTTGTTTCTCTTACGTTCCTATCGGGCAATGTGTTCTACAGAAGAAAAATATATTTTACATACTTTTTCAGGTCTAGTCAAAGTTCCAAGATATGAAAATTATTGTTAGCTCTGCCAAAGATGTTTAAAATTGTTCTTTGAGGATTAGTTTATTCTGGTTGTCTCTGAACTTCCCTTTCTTTTGCTAGATAAAACAAGTGTCTATTGAGATGTGACACTCCTTAATTTATCTGTGGTCAAGTCCATATGAACAATTAAAAACCAGTATTTTCTAATGGAATTAAACTCTAAATTAACTTAATGCTAATGTAAGTGATTAAGAGAATATACTTTGTGAAGAACATCAATACACTTGTTGTAATTGAATTTTATCTTGTAATACTGTTTGCTCCTTCAGGGAATGTCTTTTTAAGTCGTTCTACTTAGAAAGTTCTTGCTCATTTAGAAACATAAATTAATTCTGAAACCTGCTCAGAGGTTTTCTTATTACAAACAATTCATTTAATCAATTAGCAGCTAAAATTGTAGTCATTATTAGATTTAATTGCTGAAGAATATGCTGTGCCTTTTTTTGTTGAGAAAAATGTATCACAATTTTTCTATAGTCTTTTTACTTTCTAAGGGTAAAGAATTCATAATCATAAAATAGTAAAAGTCAAATCAAGTTATATGTCTATATATCTGTGTCTATATCTGTATTTTAAGATAATATGTGGTCCTGCATGCAGACACAGACATAATATTTTTGGTATCTGGACATAAATCAACTTTCCTCTGTAAAGCTTCTTCTTGCATTTTGATATAGGAATGCCATGTATCAAATCATATATCATTTATGCTTATATTACATGTCCCTTACAACTGTATACAGATTCTAATGTAGCAACACTTTAAGACAATTTCAGACATTTGAGAACTATATCATAAATTAACTCTTTCTCATGCAGTATTATGAATATTTCTCAAAGTTGTTGCATTTTTCTATACCCTATACAAATGAATGCACTTATTATACCTGTATATATGCTCTGTACCTATGTATAAAGACACACATATGACGTCACACACACCTGAATAGATGATAGGCAGTTTCTCATTGTATATTTGACCATAGTCTTTGACCATAGTTCTGGCACATGGAACATGTATGTGCCAAATCACATTGTTATCACTGTGCACTTTGTATGTGTTCATAAGAGATACAAGTTAGCATCCAGTTTTGACAATTTGCTTTGCACATAGCTGTCATCTTGTTATACAAAAATGTGATGCATTTTAAGTATTTAAGCCTTCATTTTTCTAGATGTTGAAATTTTATTCTTCTCAAATTTCTGCTACAGTGAAAAAGTTATTAAATGGTGGTTTGATGCAATTAGCATCTTCTTTCATGGTGTTATGAAAAACCACCTTTGGTCTTTTCCCTTTAGGCAGTGTTTCTTGGACTTTTTCTCCTAATGCTACTCATTGAATCAGCTAACCCTTTTACGTAACTCAATAAGGAGACACTAACTATACTTGTGACTATACTTGGAGAGGTATATAAACATGTAGAAGGACTACTATCCTGTTTGTTGCCATAAAACTTAGAGTAAAAGTACTTACTGAAATGAACCTGAGTTGTGGTTGGTGAATAAAAAAGAAAATACCTTCAGAGGGCTTCCCTTGATGAAGTACACGGAGCAGGTAATATATTCTCAAAACACAAACAGAGATGCAACAAGTGAGTAAGCAGTTTGAAAGTGAGATGAGACGGAGGTGTTTTTATATAATGAGAAAGGAGCCCTTCTTTTTTTGTCGGAGGGGCATACTACTTGGCTTTTGGAACTTAGTTCCCTGACCAGGAATTGAATCCTGCACTCTTGGCAGTGAAAAGGCAGAGTCCTAACCATAGAACCACCAGAGAATTCACCCATTGTTCTTAATTGTTAATGAAATTGTTACTATTCATCACTTGGACACATCTCCAGTCAGAATGCTCCATCCATTAGATGTTTGAGTAATAACTTCTTTAAGAAGGAAGCCAAGAGGGAGGAAGTGAAGACAGAGACCTATCTTTGCAGTTTATCTCTGTGATATTAAATATAACCAAGTGAAAATATTCTGAGGATGAATGAATGTATTCCTATGGATTCGAGGCAAGGAACCTGAGCTGTGGATAGAGGGTCCCACCCAGGAAGAAGATGACATGTTCTACTATATTAATAATTTTCTTTCACACCCATTGTGGAATCTGTCTTTAGAGATGGCTAAGTGAGCTTTAACCTCTTACGAACTTGATCTTCTCATCTAGAATATAACGATCACAGGGCTATTGTGAGGCTAAAGTGAAATGAAGAAAGCTGAATGTTCACACAGTGCTTTGCTCACTGAGAAGCCATGCTATGGTTATTGTGCCCATGATCTTGATAATAATAGAGATGAGAGGATGGTATGATGATAATTATGACACGTATAACAAGTAATAAAATCAGTTTCACCCCTCCCCCAAAGTTTTGATAGTTTATAAATCCTATAATATTTCAGTTGCAAATTTTACCACCTTTATTTAATACAGCACACTTTCACATGTTACTGGCTATGTGAAGTGAGAATACCCTGACGATTGTTTGTGAGTGTGTGTATGTGTGTGTGTTTCCAGTCTGGGCCACTTTAATCAGAATTAGCTGTGAGACAATCCCATGTACGAATAAGGGCACAGACTTAAGCATTTGGTATATTTGGTTTTGAATTCCAATTCTAGTTCTGCCTTCTGTTAGGAATATGATACTATACAAATTATTTAACCTTTTTAAGCCTCAACTTATCATCTAACAAATAACAAGCTTATACAGTTATTAAGCTATATAGGAATTGATATACATGAAGTGCCAGGCTGGTGTCTGGAACCTGGTTTATGTATAATAAATAATGTTTGCTGCTATTATTACATTGTTGATGTTCTTATGATTAATAGTTAGATTGTGACAATCCTTCATTCCAAAGTCACTTGATCAAAGGTTAATATAACTTGCTAATTTATTTTTGAACTTTTGTAAAATCATTCAAGGGTTTTTTGAGATCATTCCTTGAGATCAATCAAGAATCTTAAGATATGAGATTTTATTAACTTTAGCATACTATTTTTTTCTTCGGTAACATTGTTACAGTTTAGTCGCTAAGTCATGTTGAACTCTTTTGCAACCCCGTGGACTGTAGCCCACCAGGCTCCTCTGTCCAGGGGATTTCTCAGGCAAGAATACCAGAGTGGGTTGCCATTTCCTCCTCCAGGGGATCTTCCTAACCCAGGGATCGAACCTGAGTCTCATGCATTGCAGGCGAGTTCTTTGCTACTGAGTCACCAGGGAAGCCTTTTAGTGACATTAAAGATACATATATTCTTTCACCAATATTTTATTATTTTGTTTTTTGAAACCCATAAGTTTCAATAATTTAATCATACTTGTATGTTATATATACATGTGCACAAATACACACATACATACTTATATACAAAAATGTATGACCTATACTTTATGCATATATACATACTTATGTTTATGACTGTACATAAAATGTTTGTGTGCATATATACTCATGTGTGCATGTGTTTGATCATATGGTCAGATGCCAGACAGCTTCAAAACAGATTTTTATTTTCTTTTAATGAAATGTAATGATTCTTTGGGAGAATGAAACGGCAGCCCGCTCCAGTCGTCTTGCCTGGGAAGTCCCATGGACAGAAGAGCCTGGTTGTCTACAGTCCAAGGGGTCGCAAAAGAGTAGGACACAACTTAGTGACTAAACATGACAAACAATGCTTTTTTTTAAACATAATTGCTAAATATTTTCCGAAGTGAAACACTTCTGAAGACTTTGGTATAATACATTGCAACCTGGAAAACTATATTTTTCCATTATATGAATCACTTAAAGCCAGAAAATGAAACAGAGTATTTTTTGCAAAAGATGGATTGTGTATATATATATATATATATATGTGCATTCATATACATTTATGTTTCCAGAAGATAATGATTATACCAGGGTAATTTGAAGAGGAGAAGTTAATTTTTTTCCCCTTAGACATTATTTTCCTTAAGATAGAACTGATATACAGATTGTAGTGATTGAAAGTTTTATATCAGCTACTACCTTATAAAATGAGATTATAGTACAGAATTTTAAAAATTGAAATATGGTTTAACCACTATGATGGATATATACATATATATACACACACACACACATATATATATATATGCTCGAACAATTGATTAGATACATGAAATAAATAAAGATAGATTCTCACCTCATGAAAAATTAAAATGCAAAATTTACCCTTTTATTGTTTTACCTTTTGTATCATTTTTCTTATTAAATATATTTTCTCTTCATAAGCAATGTACTTTTGGTAACAAAGAAGAACATAAACAAATGAAGTAAAAGTGAATTCAAGAATATAATAAAACCATAAACTCTGAAAAGAGTAAGAGTTATATTTATATGTTATCAAAAAGTCAGGAAATTTGAAGAATAAAAACTGGAGAAATTTTGAAAAAATTAACTGATTTTACTACTTAAAATTAGAAGCACCTGTTAGTAATAACATAAATGACTAAAAGTGTTAAATATTGGATATTATTAATATAAATAGTATATAAATACCTAAATTAAAATATAAAAATTAGTAAGCAAAACTATCTTATAGAAAAAAACAGAAAATAAGGCTATGGATCAACTCTTCTGTTATCAAGCATTTGAGAAATATCCATATCCATTCAACTCAATATTAAAAGCAAAGCATTATTTTAGACACATAAAATGCAGGAAAAAATACTTTTGTTTCCTTGCTTTTTATTTTGGTAGCACAACTCAATGCAAATAAAGATGTAGTATGAGTACCATCCTGCTATGGGAATGGAAAATAGTTCAACTTTCCTGGAAGACAAATAGGCTAGGTCTGTATCCAGAGCCTTAAAATGTTTTGACCCTTTGACTTGAGAATTACTGTTTGAGTGGCTTCATGGCAAAAAAAATGACAAAGCATTGAAACATTATTTATTGCATTTAAGAAAGGAAAGTCAATCAAATGTGAGCAATTATAAAATGACTAAATAAAGATGTTCATAGTGAATAATTTGCTTTTATTAACATGTCTTGAAAAAAGTATTTAAGACTAATAATGGGGAAAGTGCAAGGATATAGTAATACTGTATAATCCCAAGTTTAAAAAAGATATTTTATACATACATAAATATCCCTATTAAAAAAAAGTGAAAGTTAGTTACACAGTCGTGTCCAATTCTTTGCAACCCCATAGACTGTAGTCCTCCAGGTTCCTCTGTCCATGGAATTCTCTAGGCAAGAATACTGGAGTGGGTTGCCATTTCCTTCTCCAGGGGATCTTTGTGACCCAGGGATTGAACCCAGGTCTTCTGCATTGCAGGCATATTTTTTAGCAACTGAGCTACTAGGGAAGCTTATCATATCAAATATCATTATATGTATATATAGTTTATGTGAAGAAATATGCTACTTTTTGGTATGGTGGTATCAGATAATTTCCTTGTTATATTATTATTACCCTCTTTTGTAGAATTGGCATATATTACTTTTATAATCAGAAAAATGTAGTGAAAAAAATGTACCTCTCAAACTAGTCACTTTGAAATATTATTTCAGTGAATTTTAACTATTTAAAACATTTTTAGATTTTTTTTCAGGAGTACTAACTCAGGATTCTAGGGTTACAAAAATAGTGTAAACAAGATCTCTGATTTTCAGAAGTTCAGAATCTTGTGCAAAACTTGTAATAAACACAGTATTCATAGCATGGTGTAAGAGGGCTGCTGATTTCAGTAAGTGATGAATGAATGAGTAGATGTACTCCAGCAATAAGCCAGCCTGGCAGTGAGTCACAGAGGATCTCTCAATGGATTCTTGCTACATTTAGCTCAACTTTAAAAGCATCAGTGGAATTTCACATAAAAGATGAGGCTGCAGAGAGAAGGAGAGTTCCAGAATGAGGAAACAGCTTGAGCTAAAAATATGATCAAGTAGTGTGCCTGTGGTGTTGGGTGAGTTTTGAGTGGTTCTTATGACTGGAGTATGAAGCAAATAGATGGGATGTCCCTGGGGTTCTTCAGTAAAGAATCTGCCTGCAATGCAGTGGACGTGGGTAGGACACATGGGTTTGTTCCTGGGCTTGGGAAGATCCCTGGGCGAAGGAAATGGCAGCCCATGCTAGGATTTTTACCTGGAAAATCCCAACCCATGGGGTCGCAAAGAGTAGGACATGACTGGGCAACGACAAAGGACAACAACAAATTAATTAACTGGCAAAAACAACACTAAAACTCATTGTGATGGATGTGGGGCATTTACTATTTTCTGTAGGTAAAGGGGGAATCATTGAGTTGACATGACACTGTGGGGGCTTTGCAGGGAGGACTTGGGCAGAAGTGTGGATGGTGGATGAGAAGTAGCCAAGAAATGGAGCATTAGAGACAATCTTATTAGTCCAGGAATGGAACTGAGTCCAGGAAATGACCTGAAAATGTAAAAGATGATGGCAAATTTGAGAAAAATTTATGGAACAGAATTAACTGCATTTTGGGCCATTTGAATGCAGTTGCCTGAAACCTGCCTTATCTAGAACTTAGATTCAGGATCTCTAGGTATAATACCTAAGAATTTGATTTTAATGATTTCCTAAGGGGAGCTGAAAACATATTAAGATTTAGGGAGCATCAGTTCATCATTAATCTGAGCCAAAGTATCAAGGATTCTGAGACCCCAGAATTCAAATCCTTGAGACCCCAAGGATTCAAACACCCCAGAGCGATTTCAACTATGGAACACCCCGACTGTGACTCACATGACATCAAGGGCTGAATTTAACACTAGATTATTTCTGTGGCTGAAAAATCCCAGGAAATATATTCTTTTAACCTTGTAAAATTTGGGATATTTATTGGATTCAGTTGAGCCAAGTGAAATCAAATTGTTCAATAAATCAAAGAGCTCCAAAACTCCTTTCCTGAAATAGGGATTCCCTGATAGTTCAGTAGGTAAAAAATCCTCCTGCGATGCAGGAGACTCCAGTTCGATTCCTGGGTAGGGAAGATCCTCTGGAGAAGGGATAGGCTACCCATTGTAGTATTCTTGGGCTTCAATTGTGGCTCAGCTAGTAAAGAATCCACTTGCAATCTGAGAGATCTGGGTGCGATCCCTGGGTTGGGAAGATCCCCTGGAGAAGGGAAAGGCTACCCACTCCAGTATTCTGGCCTGGAGAATTCCATGAACTGTATAGCCCATGGGGTCACAAAGAGGTGGACATGACTGGAGCATTAGTCTTCTAGTCATCCACTTGCTTATCCATTCGTTCCTTGCATGAGTTTTTATGACATATTCCCTTGTGCTAAAGGCTAAGGGTGTGGTGATTTACTATGGAACCTTTCCCTGCCTTCAAAGAGCTCGCTAGTGGTGTCTGTACTCAGTCTACTAGGGGTGTGTGTGCTCAGTTGCTCAGTTGTGTCTGACTCTGGCCATGGGATTCTCCTGCCAAGAATGCTGGAGGACATTGCCATTTCCTATTCCAGGGGGTCTTCCCGACCAAGGAATCGAACCCGCATTCTTTACCACTGAGCCACCTTGTAGAGGAGCTTATGTTTTTGTGTCCACCTTGAGGTAGATGTTAACTTATTACATGTGTTTCTCCCAACAAAACTAAGGTCTTATTATTTTTACTTCAAAGCTAAAGAACCAAGGTCTCAGGAAGATTATATGACTTGTCCCAGATCTCACAAGTAATAAGTGGTAAAACCAGGCCATGATATTCATTTTACCCACTTATGCTGTCCCCTAAGAAAGAAGGAAATCAAACATGCACACAAAAATTGTATTGGTGTATTACAGAAGGATGCACAGTGTATTGGCGGAGCGTGGGGACAGCTGTGATTGCCATTGTTTAACAGAGTAGTACAGACCAAGCTCTGTCCTTAAAAGTGACCTGTGGGTCTTATTTAGAGGACATCATAATAAAACTGAAGAGTTAGATGTTTCCCTCATTTTGCAGGCAGAGAACATGAACAATCTATATTAACTTGAAACTCTATTTATAGACTTGCAATTGTAAGGCTTATTAACTTATAATTTAAAAATCTTTATGATGAGTGAGTTTTACATAATTGGTCATAAAACCCAACACAGATATGTAAAATAGCATATATGGTTTAAAATACCAACATGTGATGTTTCTTAGAGCTGATCAGAGATTGTATACTGAGGCAGATCTTCAAATCTAGAAAAAGAAGGGTGAAGATTATTCTAATTTTATCAATAGATATCTCAAAGCTAAATTTAGACCATTTTAAATAAAACCTGAAATTTTTGCATATACCTTAGGTGTACACTTTTAAAATAACTCTTTCATATACCATAGGTTCTAAATCAACAGTGCTGATAAGTGAGGAGAGAGTACAAAGGAACAGTTTAAAAAATAATATATCATAGTTAAAGATGAGTAAAAGCATAGGCATAAAACTATGGAAAATCCTTAAATTATCCCAAGGGTGCTATCATTTCAAATACTGTCATAGAATTTTAAAAGCTAGGAATGTTTCAAATATAATCTTTAATTCTCATAATATCTCAAGCAAGAGAACCAGATAAGTAACTTGCACATCACCAAGTGAGATTAAAAGTCAAAATAAAATCCAGGTCTGTGGAACTGACAAGTACCTGTTTTTTTGGTTTTGTAAACTTACATTATCTGCTTCGATGTTTGGCGGAGCTAATACAATATTGTAAAATTTAAAAATAAAATAAAATTAAAAAAAATAAAAAATGTTGCACATTTATATTATCTCTTTTTGTTTTGCACACTTATGTACTTTTTTATTTTTGATATTTCATACTTTCCTGTTCAAATAACTTCATTCCAGCCTTCATGAAAAAAAGAGAAACAAATTCATTTAGGGTAGAATCATCTTCCTGACCTTGAATTTGTAATTTTCAAAGTAAAACTAATGGTATTTTAAAGTAATTATGAGCTTCCCTAATGGCTCAGCAGTAAAGAATCTGCAATGCAGGAGCCTCAGGAGATGCAAGTTTGATCCCTGGGTCAGGAAGATCCCTTGGAGGAGGTCATGGAAACCCACTCCAGTATTCTTGCCTGGAGAAGCCCATTGACACAGGAGCCTGGCTACAGTTCACAGGGTCACAAAGAGTTGGACACAACTGGAGCGATTCAGTGTGCAGCATGTAATTATAAAGTCACATGGATTAATTTTTAATTTATTTTTAATTGGAGGACAACTGCTTTACAATACTGTGTTGGCTTCTGCCGTACAACATGAATCAGCTACATATTTACATATGTCCCCTACCTCTTGAACCTTCTCCCACTCCTCGACCCCATCCTACCCTTGTAGGCTGTCACTGAGCACTTCATTGAGCTCCCTGTGTTATAGCTGCCTATATACTTGTGGTAGTAACCTCCCAATAGCTATCTATTTTACTTACAGTAATGTATATGTTTCAGTGCTACTCTCTCAATTCACCACCCGCTCTCTTCTTTCCCCGCTGTGTCCAAAGTCTGCTTCTCTATTTCTGCCCTGCAAATAGTTCATCAGTACCATCCTTCTAGATTTCACATAAATGCATTAATACAGGAATAGAACTACCATATGCCTCAGCAGTCCCACTACTGGGCATATACTCTGAGAAAACCATAACTGAAAAAGTCACATGTATCCTGGTGTTCATTGTAGCACTATTTATAATAGTTAGCACATGAAGGCAACCTGGATGTCCTTTGACAGATAAATGGATTGGGAGGTTTCAGTGCATGCGTGCCATGGAATATCACTCAGCCATAAAAAGGAACACATTTGAGTCAGTTCTAGTGAGGTGAATGAACCTAGAGGTTGTTATGCAGAGTGAGGTGAGTCAGATTATTTGATGGTATCATTTAATATTTACCATAGAAAATACTGTGATGTTGGGTCACCTCTATGTGCTTTCAATTATTTTTCACAAATACATAGGCAGAGATAGGTAGATGCATACATACATACATACATGGATAAGCCTTATTAAATCAAAGAAAAATACATTTTTTTCCATTCTGTATAATTATCAAGGAACATGGATTTGATAACTTGTTATTCAATAAGTAATAAAACAATTATTGAATTTGCTGACAACTGCAGATAATTATAACCTTTTCAATTTTTTTGTTACATCAATTTCAAAAGATTTATTTAGGGTCTATGTTGCTGCCTATGCTATGGAAGACTGATATCTTCTTTCTAAAATATGTTTGGAAAAGTATAAAAGAAATACAAGTCACCAAAATATTATTTAAAAAGTTCTCTAGGCAACTTTTATATTGAAGTTGAATCACCAGTGTGACATATCACAGACGAACAAATAGCCACTTCAGAGTTATTAAAAGAAAAGCTTGACCTTATAGTAAATCTCTTATTGAGAGGACTTAAACTAGATTATCCACTTTATTTCTTTTATTCCAACATTCCTCTTCTTTCTTATAATGATGAAACTGTAAAATGTGTAGTCAGTGGGCCCAAATAATTTCTTTAAACTAGTTGTCAAAGCTTATTTTAAATCTGTCTCATCCTTTATGATTCACCTAATGGGCCATATTTGATATGAAAAATATTGTAAGTGTATATGAGTCAATGCTCTTGATTTTGTGTTAGCCCTTTTATAGTACTAACATTGATTTTATCTTTTTTGGTCTCTTATCAGGCATTTCTTAGGGTTAATATTAGGCATTTTAGGCATTGTAAAGGGTTAATTGGACATTTACTTAGTAACCTAGAGAACTTTCTTGAAAGAGGCAGACAATAAACACTTCAGCCTTTACGGGTCATGTGATATGAGTCCCAACATGTTGCTCAGTTGCAAAGTCATGTCTGACTCTGTGACCTCATGGACTGCAGCACATCAGGCTTCCCTGTCCTTCCCTATTTCCCAGAGTTTGCTCGAATTCATGTCCATTGAGTCCGTGATGCCATCCAACCATCTCATCCTCTGTCACCCCCTTCTCCTCCTGCCCTCTATCTTTCCCAGCGTCAGAGTCTTTCCCAATGAGTCGGCTCTTCACATCAGGTGGCCAAACTATTGGAGCTTCAGCTTCAGCATCAGTCCTTCCAGTGAATATTCAGGGTTGATTTCCTTTAGGATTGACTGGTTTGATCTCCTTGCTGTCCATGGGACTCTCAAGAGTCTTCTTCAGCACCACAGTTTGAAATCATCAATTCTTCTTTATGGTGCCAACATGTCCTGTACTAAAAAAGGCAGTGGGTTTTACTCGGGAAATGTGCTGTAGTTGGCCAATCTCTGTCTGTTATCCTGAAATAGATGAAAAAAATCCGTGCTACTTGCATGTTTATTCTATGTACATGTGTTAAATAAAGAATCAATCTCTTTGCCCACTAAATGGGACAGGAAAATGTTTTCAATGAGAGCACTATCACTTTTGGCTGACCTGTGACTCCGAAAGACAGAAACAGCAGAGGTGAAAGTGTCTTTCTCCCTTCTGTAATTCCTGAAGAAGTTGCTTCCCCTTCTCAAATCATACCAGCTGACCTCATGCCTGCTCTTCCTTGATGCCCCACTGATGTTATCCATGCTCTCCTGGAGAAATTTTTCTCTAGGGTAAAGAGAAAATTCAGAGAAATTTGATAATCTAGCTTCCCTTTCAGCTAGACTAAAGCTTATACTCTGCATACTGGAAACGATTATTTCCTTTTTTAAATTAATTTTTTTGGTGTATAGTACTACTATAGTGCTGTGTTAGTTTCTGTTGTACGGAAATGTGAATCAGTTATACATGTGCATATATCTACTCTTTTTTAGATTCTCTTACCATATAGGTCATTACAGAGCTGGGAATAATGATTTCTTAGAAAATGAGCTACCCAGGTAGCTCTACCCAGGTAGAAATTGGGACAAAGAGAGCAACATGGAACTGATAAATCCCCCTCGCCCCCCCTGCACCAGAGCTTTTGGAAATTAGTATTGGTGTTGTGTCTATTGTTTAAGGAATTAAATTTAATTCTCAAATCTTCAGGCTTACAGCCAAACTTTATTTCAAAGCAAACATCACACCTGCTCAAAAATCTTCAATGATTTTTTAAATGTGTTTATTCATGAAGCATAAAAATCAAAATCAGTACAGATAGATATGCTTGCATCAGCTTAATTCTTGTATCATTTTTAATATTGAAATGCTCCATGTGTTTACTCAGAGTATTATTTTCTCCTATGGTTTACATGTTTTGAAAAATTGAATAGTTTAGTTAAACATTATAGAGATTTTTTTATTGGATAGTCTCACTATTTCTTTGCTTTTGGGATAAAATGTACTCAATATTAGGAAGTACTTGATTGTTTTTTTTTGGAGAAAATAATTATTGAATTGAATTAAAATTCCTCATTTACGTTATTCTCGATGCATTGAAGAATCAGTAGATAAGATCATGAATGATGTATGGGACTTTACTGCTTTTCAATTTCTTGCATGTTAGTTAACTGCCTCCTGTAACCTTGTGCAATGTGGTGCATAAATATGCATAATATATATATATAAAGATATTCAAGTGTACATACTGTGTATATATGAATTATGTACATATATACATATATAATGTATAAAGGAAGTACATACAACTTCAGAAAGACACATGACTTCTCAAGGTCGCACAACAATCAAGATCCCAGTCAAGTCATTTAACTCTTCTATTATACCACGTTGCTTCCCTCTAAAGAATTAAAGATACAGTTACTTATTCTTTGGAAAGAATGTGATCCTATCATGTCATTTCTTAAAATATATATTTTGTGAATTTTAGAATAGTTTTGAACTTACCAAAAAGTGGCAGAAAACACACAGAGGATTCCTGCATGCCCCACACTCAGTTTTCCCTTTTATTATTCCCTTACACTATTATGGTGTTTTTGTCACAACTAAAGACTCAATATTGATAGATTGTTATTAAAACCATACTGTGATTGCTTCTCAGACTTTCCTTAGTTTATGTGATCTTGACAGTTTTGAGGATTACTGGACTGGTATTTTGTAGAATGTCTCTCAATTTGGGTTTGTCTGGTGTCTTTCTCATGATTCTATTGGAGTTATGGTTTAGAGGAGGAAGACCACAGGGATTAAGTGCACTTCTCATCATGTGATATCAAGAACGCATTCTCTCAACATTACTGATCAGTGTGGACCACCTGGTGTGGTGTAGGTAGTGTAGACGGGTTTCTTCATGTCAACTTCATCTTCTCCTCCTTTCCACATTGTACCCTTTGGAAATGTCATGTGTATAGCCTACACCTGAGGGGTGTATATTTATGATTCATCTTCTTGAGGAGGAGATTCATTTGATTTGATCTCCATGAAATTAGGCAAAAATATTGTCTCCATTGAATCTTGCTAATAGGAAAATCTTCTCCAAGATATATAAGTGTGTTCATACTAAGTGAATAATTGTCTCCCAGAGCATGCTTACTTGCTTGTCTATTTTTTTTTTCTTTCCTTCATGGTTCATACAATAAATGCATTTGGATTAAAGATAAGAAACAGACCACTTGATTAAATAACTAAGGAAGGGTTAGTCACTCAGTTGTGTCTGACTCTTTGTGACCCCATAGACTGTAGGCTGCCAGGCTCCTCTGTTCATGGAATTCTCCTGGCCAGAATACTGGAGTGGGTAGCCATTCCCTTCTCCAGGGGATCTTCCTGACCCAGAGCTTAACCCGGGTCTCCTGCATTGCAGGCAGATTCTGTACCATCTCAGCCACCAGGGAAGCCCCTAAAGAACTAAACTACTAGAGTTTATTTACTAGGCTTACTTTTAAATATTAATATTTATAAATTGGCATAGAAATGTTTCAACTATAGTATGAAGTGGAATGGAATTTTACAGCTAAATTTAAATTAAATATGAAGAATTAGATGAAAAAAAAAATAGGAAAGTCTCAATACCTTTTATGGAGAAGGCAATGGCACCCCACTCCAGTACTCTCACCTGGAAAATCCCATGGATGGAGGAGCCTGGTAGACTGCAGTCCATCAGGTCACTAAGGCTCAGACACAACTGAGCAACTTCACTTTCACTTTTCACTTTCATGCATTGGAGAAGGAAGTGGCAACCCACTCCAGTGTTCTTGCCTGGAGAATCCCAGGGACGGGGGAGCCTGGTGGGCTGCCATCTATGGGATCGCACAGAGTCAGACATGACTGAAGCAACTTAGGGGCAGCAGCAGCAATACCTTTTATGGGTAGTAGTCTTAACACACTTCATATAATGCCTAAACATACTATTTGTTATGCCTAAAGTAATGAATTAACACATACTATCAGGATGAAATATAATTTTTGGACACATTTTAGGGGGAAGGGATTTGGCCATGTCAATAGGCATAGAAATAACACTGAGTTTAACTTGGGGATTTAAAAACAATGTGTACTCTTCAGGAAAAAATTTTCAAAAACATGTGTTCTTTAAAAGTAAGTATGAGAAGCAGATTTATCCCCCCCAAACTGAATCTCATTCTTCATTTAATCATATTATTGCAACATAATAACAATTTGGGGGTGGTATTTTAAATGAGAAAAAAAGTTTGATAGCAAATTTAACATTAGAAGATTCTGTACCAGACTTGTTAGATTTGTTAAACTTTAAAATTAAAAAATGAATTTTACTATCTTCTAAGAACCTGAATTCTCTTAGAATACCTCTCCTTCTTTCATACACTGGGCAATGCTTTGTCATGGAATTTTTATTGACTGTGTAACAGACCCCCAAAAGAAAATAATTAAACATTGCAGAGTCAGTCTGGAAAACAAGAGTGATTGTCTACTAGTACTATTCTGAACCATTATATATCAATCAAGTGATATATAAGTATTCTAAAATAAAAATGCAATGAGTATGAAACTCAATTTATAACTCAATTTTTAAATTCTTATTCTTTATATTTTTAAAGAATGGGTTATTCTTAATAAATTGACATACCTATTTAGCATAAATACTAATTGACTGAAAACACTTATTCTCAATGATATAATGCATTTATGAACTGTAATGACAACTATGAAATGAAATGAAATATAATGAAATATATTGGTGGCACTGTTGTCAGAGGAATCCAGAAAAAAATTATTTTTCAGTTATATGTACTGATTCACACCCTAAAAATATTAAAGGAAATTAATAAGTGATTTAATGTTTGTATGGACAAGTAAATACCATGCAAATATTGAAGTGATGCTGTAAATATCTTACCTTAAAGAAGATGGGAGGTTTTGTGATTTCACTGGGATCTGTGAAATCCAGTGAGAATTTACTAAAAAGGAAATTATCTTGAGAGTTTTCTGAGGATAGCAAGTACTGTACAGCGATGGTGGCCTCACTCCGTTTCTAAAACTTTTATTAGAAATGATTCCGTTCTGCATGTCGGGGCTACTGTGTTGGATGCTATTTGGGGCTAGCCCTCTGAGAATTCTGTATTATAAATTCCATTTATAACAGTTTATAGTCACTCAATAAATTTTGCTTGTATTTCCACCCAAATAGAGTTATCGTATTTTTATTGCTTAGATTATCATGTTATAAAATATTACAAATCGTTTGAAAAATTATGAGCTACCCTGACAGTCTCATGTTGGGACAAAAACCTGTTGGTCATTGTCCCAGAAATTCACTTAAAAAGTGAACAGCCATGGCCATGGCCCTTTCTGCTTGGGGCCAGAGGACACCAAAAGGTGTCAAAGACAGCCCATCCTTTCAAGAAACTTTATGTCAAGTTAAGCTTATTACATACAAGATAGTTACCCAAGAGAATCACCCTCTGGAATCTAAGCCATAGGCTAATCAATTCAAGCCATTGATTTTACTTATTTGACAAGCAGTTTTTATTCACTCATAAAGCTATGAATATATTTGCATTTTTAATAGCATCTGGAAATGGTAGTACATACAACAACAACTATTATTATAATCTCTAAATAATATTCAGGAGATGGAGCTTGCTGTAGTAGAAAGATGATTTACTGTGGAGTCAAACAGATCTGAATTTGAAATAGACTTGCATCACAGCCAGTAACCTATGACCTTCCTTGAACTAGTTCCTTAAGCTTTCTGAGACTTGTCTTTCTCACTTGTGATGTGTAACTAAACCCTAACTTTCAGTGTGGCTGGGAGGCTTTAATATTAATATAACATATGTAGAGCTCTTTCCACATGAATGGCAGAGAGCATGTATGGAACTGTTGCTAGGTATTTGTCAGTATTAGGATAATAATTCCAGGGCAATATTTCACTGTTTTTTTTTTTTTTTTAATTATTTCACCTTCATTACCCAATCTAATTTTTAAACTAACTTCTGAAATGAAGATGTTATCAATTCAGTTATTCAGATAAAGAACTGAGAAAAGGAGTGACCAATGGAAACTCATCAAGTTTCAGAATTTGAATCTTTGACTTCTAGCTCAAGATCTTGTCCTTTCCATAAAGACTCAAGAAATGTGAGAATTCAGTTTTGCCTTGTTCACATAAAAACCTACCTTCCTGGTTTGGGCAAGATGTACAAATTCTTGAAAACTTAGCTTCCTCACCATCCTTGGAGGGTGTTGTACTGACTCGTCTCAATCCTTTCCAGTTTCACATGCACCAGAACCAGTAGCATGGAGTTTTGAAGGGCACAGGTGCTGAGATAAACTCTTGGGTTCAAATGTGACCCTGTCATTTGTTGGTTCTGTAAGCTTAGGCACATTACTAAATCTCTCCAAGTCTCATTTTACTCATTACGGGATAACAGGGGCTTCCTTGGTAGCTCAGACGGTCAAGAATCTGCCTGCAATGCAGGAGACCCGGGTTCAGTCTCTGGGTCAGGAAGATCACCTAGAGAAGGGAATGGCAACACATTCCAGTATTCTTGCCTGGAGAATTCCATAGAGGAACCTGGTGAGCTACAGTCTATGGGATCACAAATAGTTGGACATGACTGTGCAACTAACATACACATGGGGTGATTAAGAGTACTTAATTCAGAGCATTGTCATTGTGAGGAATAAATGCATTAAACTATGCAAAGTAATAAGAACGGGTTTTGGTATAGAGCTTTATATTGTTGTTTAGTGGCTAAATCATGTCTGACTCTTTTGCAACCCCATGGGCTATAGCCCACCAGGCTCTTCTGTTCATGTTTCCCAGGCAAGAATACTGGAGCAGGTTGCCATTTCCTTCTCCAGGAGATCTTCTCAACCCAGGGATCAAACCCATGTCTCCTGCATTGGCAGGCATATTCTTTACCACTGAGCCACCAGGAAGCCCCAGAAAAAGTGTTATAAATATTTGTCAATTATTTCCTAGAATTGTATCATTAAATTTAGTGCCTCCAAGTGAGCTGTTTTAACTCTCAAGTCATACAATAGATTTGCTCAAATGATTAATTGTAAGCATCTCCATCCTGGATTTCTGTCTCAATCACACTGCTATTCTGTAACAGATCCAACCTGCTAGCTTTGTGCTAAAGAACAGTTACTGGTGGACATAGTCACATACACCTGGGAGCAGTGTTTGCCTGTCCAGTAGTAGATGTATGTGTATCAATATACAGTCATCTCTAAATCTTCTCCTGATATCCAATTGACCTGATGAATCTGGTTCTTTGAAGTTCTGGAAATATTCAGGATCTGGATCAGTATGATTGTAGAAACCAATGATTCTAATTAAACATATTCTGTAGCATCAAGATGTATAGTGAAACTTCTTTGCAGAGTAATTATTTAAGTGTTTATATTCCAAGCATTGGATGTACATTGAAATTCATTTTGGTAGAAGAATGATTAAAAGTCTAAATTCCATGCTATTTATAAACAAATGTTAACCTTTAATTCACTAATAAAAATGTTCATGAAAACATATCACATTCATATAAGATCTCTCTTGAAAGTAATGCTAATAATTGAACTTAGAATATTGAGACCCATAAGACAATGGAGTCAACATAAAAATAATAGCCAAATATTTGGCAAATGGCTTAAAAATTTTACAGATTTTATTTCCATAGCATGGAGTTTTAGAACATATTGGTAAAATATTCACTCCTAAATTATTGTTTCATAATATCTCAATGTTTAATAATATAAGTACAAATTTTTTGGCACTTCTATGCCTTAATTTTGCTTTGTAAGAATTTTAAAAATATAGAAATGGCTGACATTTTTCAAAACAACTACTAGCACAGTGCAAAACAAATCTGCTTTCTTTCCATTTTTTTTTTCTGTATTCACTCTTTCTTTTTTGCTAGGTGGCATGCATGCAGTGGTTTCATGGAGACCATACAATGCTTGAGATGATTGAGAAAAAGCGTTGCTTGTGCAAGGAAATAAAAGCTAGACAGAAAACGGAAAAGGGGCTTTGCAAACAGGATAGCATGCCTATCCTACCCAGCTGGAAGAAGAATGCAGGTGCAAAGAAGTACAGCCCTCCACCCTATTCTAAACAGCAAACGGTATTCTGGGATACTGCCATATGACTGTGCAGGATGGCGTGAGCTCCACGTTACTTAACACGAAGAGGGAGGTCGACTCAGTCATGTGATAAGTAACTGTTACATATCTTCTCAGTCAGAATGGAATGCCAGTGGTTCCCTGGAAAGCCCATGGGAAGCTGTGCCTATTCATGGCGAGTTCAAGATAAAATGCGTATTTCCTTGCATTTAAGGCACACTTATTTATCATGGATTATTTTGAATCCAGAAGATATTGAGATGTAAATATTTTACTAGTTTATGGGTGACACCTGAAATAATACACATTATACATATATAAATGATAGAAATACCAAGAGTTTTACTATATGATACAATTTCGGTATTAACTGGTTTGTTATCTCTTTTATATGTCCCTTGATGCCTTTGATTATTAATTTTTGCATTTAAAATGTTTTTCTTTCTTCCTACATTTGGTTTCTGTACACTAGCTCATGTATGAATTATGTTCAATCACATAATATATGATCTGGTGCTAGTAATGTAGAAGTTGAAAATCACATCGTTAAGAACATCTGTTTGTTGCTTTGTACCTTTTTAAGGGTTTGATGGGAAATGAATGCCAATGTGATGCTGAACTTGGACATCTGCATTGCATCAACACTGATATTTTTGCCACATTGGCTTTATAAGAATTTCTCTTCAAATGTCGTCTTGTTTATACTAAGCAATGGTGAGTCAGACTCCAGAGAAAGTTACTAGGGTATATTTGGACATCCCAGCAGAAAACATTTCTTTCAGAAATGACTTTAGGGACACATGTCCTTGCATCATTGATCTGATTGGAGGAGACCAGGGTTCACTGTGACAATGGAAGGGACAAGGAATAGAAGGCGAAACAGCACGACTGCTTTCAAGGTGAGACCAGTGGCTTTAGAGCTGCTGCAATCGCTACTTTTGAGTAACTTTTCACGTGTATGTTTGTTTCCCCTAGAAAATGATCAATTAACATTCAGTCAGATGAGTTTGCATATTTCAGTACACTAAATGCCAAGCTTTCTCAAAATCTAGATGCCTGAATGGAGTAGTATTTCATGTTAACTTTTCAACGAGTTATCACCCTATTTGGGGGGTTAATCTTTTGTGCATGTTCATCACGTTCTTACCGATGATGACACCATGACCAAAGAATTATGACCAATTGTTTATTTTATTTTATTTCAAGGAAGAAACAGGAAATGCAGGGGATGGGAGATGGGGTGGATTCAATTTTTGAGGTGGTAAAGTTTAAGTTAAACAAATCATATATATCTTTTAAGAGTAACTTGTTGAGTATAAATAACCCCATGGAGGAATAAAAAGGAAACTATCATATATATTTTGTATATTTAAATTACTATTTATGCTTCCAAAAAATGGACAGTATGTGATTCTTCTTTAACAATCAATTTAGAATTATATTTCTGAGAGAAAAGGTTTGTGTTTGAAGTTGTTGTCATAGCGGTTTTCCTTGTAAGGGTTTTGACAGCGATAGTACAGTGCTGCTCAATATAACCAAATATAACAGGAAGTAGGGGAATTTTGTAATCTATATTGCTAAAGACCTGGTAATGCTTTATCAGTAATAGTTTCTTTCAAGCCTTTGAAATGTTATAAAATAATTTTTTAATATTTTATAATTAATGTATATTTTGATGCCCAACTAGAATTCTGAAAGAATAAGGGAAATAAGGTGAGTGGGAGCATGTGTATCTGTTATGTGTGCGTGTGTACACTACACGAGAATGAGTACTCGGTGGGGGAACTGTATACATAGAATGCTTACTGATGTTTTAAATTTTGCTTGCATCGTTGAGGTGGAAAAAAACAAAAGTAGAGTCACAAGTTAGTACATGAAATCATGGAGAGATCTTAAGTAGCTTAAATAGATCCTGCTGTCGTATTTCACCAGTTATAGATTATGTTTCAAACCCCAAAATCAATGGGGTACAAATCTTAAGAGTGGTGAAAATGTATTAAGGTAAAACTTAGAATTGACATTAAATGTGTTTATGACTCAAATTATTATCCTGATTTAAGTTATTATGACCACATACACTCAAGCCCATGAATTAGATATATGTAAGCCATCAATGATTAGCATCTTTATGATGATCTTGATACATGTACATACATATATGTCATATGAATATGTCAGGCTTGACCTAGTTACAATTGGATAATTCCCCTGAAATTTTCATTTAGGTAAAACACACAGGTGTGTTTTTCAAATGCCCATCATTACCATATCTCTCTGAATTAGGCAGAAGATATTTTTTAATGCTGGCCACTTGTCAAGAAGGAAATAGTTAACAAAATGATTTGTGTTGGGTTCAGCCATTTCCATTTGTTCTGCCAAACGAATGCTGTTGCCAGGTTTCATACACTCCCTTTTCAAGCAAGTTATTTTCTGAGAAGGTAGCTTGTTTGAAAATCTGACCTTAGGCAACCATTTCCATTTGCTGTCTCCAAATCTTGCCTTCAGTGGGAAGTAACTGAAAGATCTGGAAAAGCAGCTTCACTGATATTTAACTTAAGAAATTATATTCTGTACCTATAAAACTCTTCACTGTAGTTTAGCCGATGTGGCAATAACTATTATATAATTAATTTCCTTTTTGTGCAGCATTTCTTTATGTGGGAAAAAGAGGTCATTAGGATAAAAAAGAAAAACTTACTCTCTGACAGTAGCCATTTAGGGCACTTATACCTATGAATTTAGTCAAATAATGAAAAAATTCCAACCACAGCCAGAACACTATGGAGTGATAAAACTCCATATGCTATTTTAGTTTTTTTTTAGCAGTGCCAAAGAACAAATCATATCATTGTATGGTTACCAGTTGAAAGCTCAGCCCTATAAAAAATGATCGTTTCAGAGCAAATTTTATAGAAACAGAACTTTATTGGCTGTCAGCAAGATGTTTTTATATGTGAAAAACTTCTTAGAAGACACACATTTCTTTAGAACTGATGGAAGGTAAATATCAAATCCTGCTTTTCTATCCAGTCTCAGAAGCCAGCATTTTCTGAAATGTCACAGTAGAGTAGTTCTTTAGGTAAACACTGCCAACATCTCCCTGAGTGTTGGTACTATGGAAGCAAGTTTGGAGTGAAAACTGATTGATTTGTGGAAAAGGTAATGCCCACTCCCCCAAAATAGATGTTAAAATGAAACAATGCAAAATATTAAGAAATTAAATAGTGTAGTTTTAAAGACTGTTCATATTCAGATACACGGTAATTGAATGGATATAGCCAGATACAACTTCGCTTTTCAAACCAGTGACACTAGGACTTCAGAGACCCCAAGGTCCCAAACGGGTTTCTTTCATTTTTCTGGAGAGAAACATGTTTCTTATTACATTTTGGCTTAGGCCGCATCCTTATATCCAAAGTGGTTTGACTCTTATGAGCGAGTTTGGTAATCAAATTAATAAACTAAACAACTCTATTGTTTTATTGTTTTAATTAAATGAGACATCAGAACAATGCACATACAATGCAATTTCAATATTACTTCTATGTTAAGTTGACTTACTTCCCTAAAATTGAAAAGTAATTGTAAGCTAATTATGGCTACCTATAAAATTAAGGAAACATGTGTATGATATTAACAGCAAATTATCTGAGATGAGAGGGAATTCACCCTTGCAAAGAAGTAGAAGTAGAATAGAAAAGCAATTCACCATTCATTGCATCCCAAACTTAAATGGAATTGAAAAAAAAATGCTACTTATGTACTTAAGCTTAACTCACTGAATCTTCCTTGTAAGGGAAAAATTACAGCTAACTCTGGAATGTGAACAATTTACTATTAATCCATTATTCATTTAACAGTTCATTATTGAGCAACTTATATATCAGCTATTTTAAAGCATTTCTAAAGCATTTGACATTAAGCATTCAGAAAAATGTGGTCCCTGCCTTCAAGGAGTTTCATTATACAATCATTAGTAGTTTCCAACAGAGTTTTGAAGAAGATATACAATATCATATGTGTTCGACATCTCTTATGTGTTTATATATGTGTTTATATGTTTTTCCCGGATCAAGTGTATAATCAAAATAAAATGCTAAACATACTAAAGTTGATGTCTAAATATAAAATATGTTTATGTGTAAACCTCTATGTGTACACATAGGATATGTACTGCTGTCTATATAAACCAGTAACAGAATAATCCATTTTGCCATGTTGGACTTTGAACATTATAGCTGGGGGTTTGGATTTGTTTAAAACCCTTTGATATTTGGGTCAATGACATTGTAGCAAGATGTGTGTTACCTGGGTAAAAAAGTCTATTTCCCTTTAAATATTATAAAGTTTTAAATTTAAGGGAAAACATCTTTACAGTAACACTGCTGGATTTATCTCAACCAAACCTATGTGAAGATCTTCTTGAAGTTTTGAATTATTCCCAAATATGACTGGGTTTGCCCACCCTAAAAGCATTTACATTTTCACATGTATACACCCACATACAGTATACATACTGTATATAATATATATGAAAATGTTTAGTATGCACTTCTTCTGTTTGGAACTCCTTCAGTTAACATTTATAGTGTAGCAATTTGTGTGAAGTGCACTGTGATTATAAAAGACAAAGCACAGTAAAGTCACAGGTCTTGTTATCTTGCACTAAAAACGTGTTTACGTATTTAGCAGTTGTATGTTTACTTTCTTGCTCTTTTCAAGAAATTGAAACAAATAGCTATTGAGAAAAATGATATCAAATAATATGTTTTTTAGTGGATAATGACACTACGCTTTTAAAAGACAGGGTTTTTAAAAGAAACCATTTAACATCAATTCCAACATCACATGTTTACCGTATTTAAAAATCTGAATGTCATATTGCATTTTTCATAACTCATTAAAAATGTCAGGTATGTGCCTGAAAAGTTGTGCAAATAAGCATTAGATAACAGATTTCTCTACTCATGTGTTGTTAGCCATTTCTATATACATATTAATACAAACACTGATGTTTTAATTTCTTTTAATTTTTGTACTTGATTTTTTAGGTAATATGTAATTATAAATGTACTTTGATACTACTGAAGTAACCAGATGTTGTTTGAAAACAAATTGTTTTCTTTAGTGCATTGGCAATATTTTGCAATATTTTGTGCTTATTTATTTGTGCTCCCGTGTAATTATAATAAAAGCAATAGTTTAAATTAGTTGACTTTGTTGTTGCTGGTATTTATTCATCAAGAAATAAGATTAGTAAGAAATCTTTTACAGAAAAATGCACACATTTTTCCACGTTTCCAGTTGCCTGGGAGATTGTATGGTGAACGACTCTTGCCAGTGAGTCATTGAAGACTGAGGCTTTCACCCTAGTTATGTGACCCCCAATTGTCCTTAGTCACCCTCTGGCTTCTGCTTCAAATGGGCAATCCAGTAAATAAGAGGAAACTACATTTTTTCTTTCATATGCACCTAATTTCAAGTAAATGATTCAGTGTGTATCTAAAGTGTTCTGGAGGCACTAAAGGAAAAAAAAAAACCCAGCAATCCTAGACTGGTATTCATAGAAAAGATATTCATTTATTTAAAAAGTGTTTAACACACTCATTTGTTCAGCCATACTTCTAGAATTAATCTGGCTTAAACAGGGAGCAAGAAATCAATCATGAATAGTCATTAAAAGGACTGATGCTAAAGCTGAAGCTCCAATACTTTGGCCACTTTGGCCAGTGAAGAGCTGACTCATTGGACACGACCTGCCTCATTGGAAAAGACCCTGATGCTGGAAAAGATTAAAGGCAAGAGGAGAAGGGAGCAACAGAGAATGAGATGTTTGGATAGCATCACCGACCCAATGAACATGAGTTTGAGCAAACTCAGGGAGACAGTGAAGGACAGGGAAGCCTGGTATGCTACAGTCCATGGGGTCAGACATGACTTAGTGACTAAACAACAATAACAACAAAATAGGGAGCAAGTCAGTATGTTTAATGTTACTGAAGTGTTGATAACTATAGTGCCACTGAGTGTCTGAAATATATAAAACAAGGTTCTGGAGTTCAGCAAACTTATAAAAAATGTGCATTTGTCATACAGCAGCCTCCTTTAATAGTTTCTAATGGTTACTTAATCAACTACTTACATCTTCTCTTATACATTGAATTTCAGAGTAATTTATTATAATTTCAAAATTTCTCACAAATTTCCATGTTCATTCTTAAGAGGAATCTAATTTATTCTCATTCTTCATTTCCACTTCTTTAGCTACTCAGAGGCTCTCTATGCACCCTACCTCTTGGTTGAACAAGAAATAACTAACCATACTTTCCATTGTCAACACTTCCAACTTCCATTCATCTCAGCTCATGACAAGTGCCCCATATTCTGAATTCTCTTCTGTTCTCCCTGCTCTCCCTCAGACTCATTGTTCCCAGTGATCTCAGAGTAGAAGAATGGACACTTTCGAATTATGGTGATGGAGAAGACTTTTGAGAATCCTTTGAGCAGCAAGGAGATCAAACTAGTCAATCCTAAAGGAAATCATTCATTGAATATTGAATATTCATTGGAAGAAATTATTCTTAAGCTGAAACTCTAATACTATGGTCACCTGATATGAAGAGCCACCTCATTGGAAAAGACCTTAATTCTGGGAAAGAGTGAAGGCAAAAGAAGAAGAGGGTCACAGAAGATTAGATGGTTGGATGGCATCACCAACTCAATGGACATGAGTTTGAGCAAACTCTAATAGATAGTGAAGGACAGTGAAGACTGGTGTGCTGCACTCCATAGGGTTGCAAAGAGTTGGACATGACTTAGAGACTGAACAATCCACCTACACATTTATTTAAACCCCACATTGCTATTATATAAATTAAAGAAGTTCATATTAAAGTATAAAACACAGCAAGATATATGGTAGAACTGTATAACTATAAGAGGAAAAATAAAAGATTAGGGCATGATATTAAAAGTATTCAGAAATGATTTTAGTTCACAAAATGAACACAATGATACCCTAAGTTCATAATTAATCATAATAGCAACACAATTATTACATACTTCATGGTAGAAACTGAACTGTTGATGAATTTGTTTTGCTTAATTCCTACCTCAGCTCTATGATTATAGTTATTTTCTAGGTAAACTTGTTGAAATTTGTAGGACTTGCCCCAACTTATACAGATGGTATTTATAGATTCTGAAAATTCAAGCTAAGCTTATCTGATTCTAAAACAAAGCCACAGCAACAGAGCCTCTCATTTAAATTAGTGTCTGTTATTCACTGTTTGCAGAAATTCAAACACATTTTGAATAGTACACAAAAGCTCTACACTAGTTGCCTGCTAAGTCACTTCAGTTGTGTCTGGCTCTTTGAGACCCTATCGACAACAACCCACCAGGCTCCTCTGTCTATGGGATTCTCCAGGCAAGAAAACTGGAGTGGGTTGCCATTTCTTACTCCAGGGGACCTTCCTGACCCAGGGATGGAACCCACGTCTCTTCTGTCTCCTACATTGGCAGCAGGTCCTTTACCACTAGCGCCACCTGGGAAGTGTGACAACAATGGAACTAACTCATCTAACTTCAATATACTTATTTTAACACCAAAGAGGCCATCTTTTCCCCTCCAGTGGAATAAAGTTCACAGTTATGGTTCAGTGTAGAGGACTATAGTGGGTTTATTTTTTTGCCATTATTGATAATTTCATATCAGTCTTTTAACTGGCTGCAAGGAGAGTCAAATGAGTTCACTAAGGTCAAATAGTAAATTGGCTCTTAAATGGATTTCGCCTGTACATTTTCCTTAGGGTAACCACGGCCACACTATATTAAGTTTCTTGATATGTTTCAAAGTGCCTTCTCAGTTCCATTCAACAAAAGGTTTATTGGCTTAAGGATGTACTTTGTTTTAGGAAATGCATCCATCCAAATTCTTACTCTTTCTTTAGGGAAGACACTGGGTCATATCATTTAAAATGGAGGGGATGGGGGAAAAGAATAACAGAGTCACACCCGGTTTTGAAAGAACTGGGCACTGACCCCTTCAGATTTTTCAGCCACGTTTCCTCACAAAGATCCATGAAATATGCTACTCATGACACTAAGATAGAAAAAAAACAAAAAACTTTGTTATTATTTTAGTTATATAGTTAAGAAGTTTTAGTACATTTAAAGTGTAATGCTAGCATATTAAAATATTTGCCTTCTTTCACTGAATAAATAATTTTTTTGGCATACCGCTTGGCATGAGGGGGATCTTAATTCCCTTATCAGGGATGGAACCCATGCACCCTACAGAGGAAGCTTGGAGTCTTAACCACTGGAGGGCCGGGGAAGACCTGAAGGAATTATTCTTGAGTGCTCCTGTGCAAACTGAAGCAATGATGGGAATTTGGTACTGAATAAAGGACAACTCTACTCCTCTTAGAGTTTACACGGTGCATACGATTACTAGTCTTACTAAATTGCTGGCTTCCTGGCTGGCTCAGCCGTAAAGAATACACTTGCAATGCAGGAGACCCAGGCTTGATCCCTGGTCAGGCAGATCCCCTGGAGAAGGAAATGGCAACCCACTCCAGGATTCTTGCTGGGAAAATTCCACGGACAGAGGAGCCTGACGGGCTATAATCCAGGGGGTTCCAAGAGTCAGACAGCACTCAGGGACTAAATCACCAAGTTAGCCCCCTAGTTCAGACCTCAAGAATTATAAGGTGTGGTGTTGAGATTGATATTCAGATGTGGCAACATTCAGAAGTATTTGAAAGGCGGAAAGGCGGCTGCTGTGAGGCCATAGGATTATACTATGTATGCCAGGGAAGGCTTTTTTGCCTCACCCTCCTCATTGCCTTGGGGTTTGACACCTCTGTATTAGAGACCACACATATACACATATTGCTTCCTTGCTAAATACACACTTTGCTTTTTACAATGGAAAGTTTCTGAAGAGAAAAAGACTACTGAGACCACTTGGAGATGATTATACATCTCTGATGATAATTATGTCAAAATGGGCTGCTGGCTTGAGGAGCCTCCAGACTTTATCTAAGACTAGCATCCAAATGTTTCTCATACCCTAGAAAATTCTTGGTTTCTCTTAGTTTACAATGCTAATCGCGTTGTCCAGGTTCCAAACTGTTCCACTTGTTTCCAGAAACCTTCCAGCTTCAGTATCAAACTATAAGGCCCTTTTGCTTTCCAGACCCCAGCATCATCCATCAACAATCTCAAATTCAAAAGACTGTATGCACTGGGTAAGAAAAAGACAAGTCTCTATTGTCAAGTATTGAAACAGTCAATAATAAGGTTGGGCTTGAAAAAAATGGAAAATGAAAGGGATGGTAGACTGCAACATAAACTTACACATGAGGATAAGGAGTCTGTAAGGGAAAAACACAGGAGTAGGAATACAGTAAATTTTTAAAATAACATTTGTAGTGTTATTTAGTTTTGGAAAAAGTACAATTTATCCCAAAGATGGCTAGGAAGGAATTTTTAAGGAAATTTACCTCATTTTTTTTTTTTTTTTTTCTGAATGTGTGGCTTTCTTTCACATTTATATCAGGAGTCTTCAAAAGAGTCATTTGGGAAACTTGATCAAAAGTGTTTAGGAAGGGAAACAAGACAGTGAATCAAGGCATGCTGCTGCTGCTAAGTCGCTTCAGTCGTGTCTGACTCTGTGCGACCCCATAGACAGCAGCCCACCAGGCCCCTCCGTCCCTGGGAATCTCCAGGCAAGAACACTGGAGTGGGTTGCCATTTCCTCCTCCAATGCATGAAAGTGAAAAGTGAAAGGGAAGTCGCTCAGTCGTGTCCGACTCTTCGTGACCCCATGGACTGCAGCCTACCAGGCTCCTCCGTCCATGGGATTTTCCAGGCAAGAGTACTGGAGTGGGGTGCCATTGCCTTCTCCGGAATCAAGGCATAGAAATGAATAAAAGTGAGCACAGAGAAGCAAGGAATGGATAAGGCCCAAAATTATTGACTCAGTATTTTCTGATGACTCCTTATAGCTTTTTCTTCCTGCTTTGTAGATGTATTATTAATTAAATCTAAAGAGGTGAGGTGAGATATAAACAATGAATAGTGTTTGCGGGATTGTCAAACCTCTGAAATAATAAGATTTTGATGTGTTGAGGAACCCTACCAGCCACAAATACAGTGAACAGGAGGTCAGGGAGGGGAAGGGCCAGATATGTAGGTGCTGAGGAATTTATACACCAGGCAAGATGTAAAACATATCACTTGCAATATCTAAGAATCAAGGCATAGGTGGAATTTAGGAATACATGGGTCTAGTACAAAGGGTATCCATGACACCTTCCTAAACTGGTCGGCCCACTTCTCGTTAGCCAATGCATGTGCAGAAAATCAAGACTCATCAAGCATTTGAAAATATGCAACAAGTAAAAGAAAATTCAACAGAAGAGGTAAGTAAACACAAATAGATTTTAATAAATTATAGTTAGGTTGAGCACCAAAGATAGGTTTAATGGGAAACTAATGACGTCAGTTTTATGGCCACACATATTTATATGAAAACCGTTCTAAGATGCTGGGAGAAGCCCAGCAATGGCTTCAGAGGATCATACAATTGTGTAAAGTCTGCAAAAGCAGGCCTTTTGGATTATAAGTAATCAGTTCAGAGTGATGTCTTTTTCTACTTTAGTTTACCTTCCATCCTACTTCTCCTTGATTTGGGAACATTGAAGTGTTTCTGGGAATTTTTGAGATTTGGCTCAGAGATTAGGTTGGATGAACAATCACTTTAGGCTCAGTGGGATATTGTTACAGAAATCACAGAATTAATAATTTTTTTTTTCTTAAAGAACACCCCTCCACAATTTGTATGAGCTTCAGTTCTTACAAAATTTGGAGTAGCACTGATTTTCACAGATATTTACAGGTATTAAAAGGAGTATCATTTCCATTACAGAAAAACAGCTATGCCAATGATAATAATCTGGAAATCAGAAAAAAATAACAGCTATAAAGTATGAAATACTTCAGCTCCCTGACCGTCTCTTACCTTTTCAAACCAAAAAATAAGTAGAATAAATAATAAGCAACAAACAGTCTATGGATAACAGATGAGAGACACTTTATGAAACATTTTAGAAAATGCTGATTTAGATTTCTAGGAAACACTTAGATTCACAGGCTACATGTTATATTTACCACCCACGTGTTAGATATGCTCGTATCTTTTAGAATATGATTATTGTAATATTTGGGGCTCAATGGTAATGAATTTGCCAGCCAATGTAGGAGATGCAAGTTCGATCCCTGGGTTAGGAAGATCCCCTGGAAGAGGGCATGGCAATCCACTCCAGTATTTTTGCCTAGAGAATCCCCAAAACAGAGGAGCATGGCAGGCTACAGTCCATAAGGTCGCAAAGAGTTGAACACTACTAAAGTGACTGAGTACATTATATATTATATATATATATATATATATACACACATATATATTTAAAGAGCCTATAATGGAAAGGAATCTAAAAAGAATGCATATAATATCTAATGTTTTCATATTCTTTTCTATTATAGGTTATTACAAGATACTGAATAGAATCCCCTGTGTTACACATAAGGTTCTTTTTGTTTATAAACTGCTTAAAATCTTAAGGACATATGTCCACACAGAAATGACTAGATAATAGAAAGTTAAACAACTGTGAAAACGATCAATTCATATCATCTCAGCTCCAAATATAAGTGATGCTCATCTTCATAGAGTTTTAATGGCACCTTAGAGGGAGATTTCCAGCTTACCTAGGATCTGTGGACCATCTCCGGCCCAAGGCAACTCAGTAAACTACTCTGCTATCCATTAAGCCACAACCATACTCTAATGAGTTCTGAATCCCAGCATTGATGAAGGAAATCCCATCGTCCACATCTGTTCCTTCCTTAGGTTATATCTCTCAACCCCAAGGTAATTTTTAGAATTCTCTTGAATGCTGTATATCTTTTCCTCTGTTACAGTTAATGCTTCTTTACACCAAATTTTGCCTATTCAAATTATTATGTGTTGCTATCTCCTGAGTGGGCTTCCCTTATCATTGGATCTCCTCATTGGAACAATGATTTTCTATTCTTCTTTACTATTGTTATGTTGCTCATTTTTCATGAACACTTTTCTGAACTATTACCTAGAATGCCAATGAAATAAATATGTATTTCATAAAACTTATAGCATCTTGTTAATATTGATGACAGCAAAACATTTGAAACTGGTGTTGGGCTTTTTGAGCCAAAATTAAATTGGTCAGTTTTGGTGCCACTTATTTGTTATAAGTAGCTTGATAAATTCTGAATATATTTTAATACTCAATCTCTTCTTGTTAAAAGCAAACACTTTTTTGAGTTTCATTAAACAATCTGATTTCATTCCTGTTTTATTATTTTTTGTTAATATTAACTGAAATTAAACACAACACATTTGATGTTTAAAAAAATTGAACACATAGAAGAATTGACCTTTAGCTGGCATAAAAAATATTCAATTCATTGCAACCATTCTAACTTGCTCTAGCAAATGTAACTGGTTTGGGAGTTAAAGCTTCCATAGGAGACAGTGAAAATGATGAAGGGACTGCATCTCTAAGCCTTGGGCCGGAGATGGTCCACAGACCCTAGGTAAGCTGGAAATCTCCCGCTAAGGTGCCATTAAAATGATGAAGGGACTGTATTTTCTCTGTCATTCTGCAGAAAAACAAAGTTGGCTTCTTTCATTATACATTGTAATTTGTTATGGAAGATAAAAATGAGTGAATACATAGATAATAAATTCTAGTAGAGCTTCTATCCTGGAGAAAACAAAGCTCCATGATGGTACCAAAAACTTCATAATACTGTCTAATTTTATAAAATAAATGAATGCAAACATTTTATAACATAATTTTTAAATACAGGAAGTAAACATTTCCTTTTGTGACACTTTATAAATTTTAAGACGTATCATGATTTTCTGAAATATCATGGTGGTGGTGGTGGTTTAGTCACTAAGCTGTGTTCTATGTACCATATCCTGCTAGGCTCCTCTGTCCATGGGATTTCTTAGGCAAGAATACTGGAGTGGTTGTCATTTCCTTAATGGCACAAATATAACACATACAATTTATTCTCCACTGTAATATTTCTTTCTTTTGGTGGGATCTCCAAAAGCTTCTTGGTCTCTCTCTCATTGGCCTCACTTACTCCCTCCCTAGGGATGGAGAAATGACAAATGATTTTTACTTTGGGACTAACACCTGTCTCACAGGCCTTTCACATCAAGGCAAGCAGTCTCATCTACTACTATTTGAGGTTCATTGAATCTGAAAGGAGACTTTTGGCTTCAAAGATAATTGTCATCTCATGTCTCACGACTATGAAAACTTGAATATGGTTAAAGGTAAGTTAAAGTTTAATTCATATTTGGTATAGTAAATCTTTTCTTCTTGACTTCACAAACCTTATTTTTTCTTGAAAAAGATCTTTGGTTGGAAACATACTTGTGCATTTTCTAGATCAGGAAGCAGGACATTTTATGTAATACATGTATTTAAGGGTTCTCTTGGCAAAAATAAAACTGGAAAAGGGGGCACACTGGGTCCATGTGTCTACGGAGCAGGAGTGGGCTGGTGCTGAGCAGCTCATCTTGTATGCAAGGCTGATCCTCTCCCACTTATCCCAACAGGGAAGTCTTTCCCTCCCTGTTGCCTTACTCCAGCTGCTTCATTCAGAGATGTTAATAGCCTGACGCCTGCTTGAACTTTCTGTTTCAGGCACTTTGCTGGTTTTCCTTCAGAACGGTGTGTATTCTTAGTATGAATAAACACCACGACCATTGACTCATTTCATGAAACTTGTTTTTATGAGGATAATGACTGACCATTCTCAAGAAGAAAATTCACTCATTAGCAAACAGAGTGCCAATCGTGTAAATATGTCACTTCTTCCCAAATTTTCACAGATTCAGGTCTTCCAGAAGCAGATGCTGAAATAGAATTTAGGGTGCAAGATGGGTATTAGAGATCCACAAATGGGAAGAGGATAGAAGCAGAACTGGGTGGAGAACAAAACTAAATGATTATGGGCAACCTGGCAAGGCAATCTGGAGGGAGCTCTGAAGCCGTGGACAATCCCACCTGGGCCAAAATGGCTTGACTTTTACACCCCTCCAGCTTCCCAGGTGGCACTAGAGGTAAAGGATCAGCCTGTGCATGCAGCAGATGCAAGAGACTGGGGTTCAATCCCTGGGTCAGAAATATCCCCTGGAGAAGGAAATGGCAACCCACTCCAGTATTCTTGCCTGGAGAATCCCATGGACAGAGCGTGAACACCTCTCTGTTCACACAGCAGTAGCAGTGGAAGCAGGTCCTTTGGGGTAACTAGGTGGAGATGTCTCTGCCTGCAGCCCCTGCAGAAAGGCTGAAGTCTTTCCTAATGGCTGCCCGACAGCATATCACAGGCTCTATCACACAAATTAATCTGGAATTCAGTACTCTTGAGACTTCCCTGGTGGTCCAGTGGTTAACACTCTGAACTTGCACTGCAGGGGGCATGGGTTCAGTTCCTGGTCAGGAACTATGATCTTGCATGCTGTGCAGCCAAATAAATAAGCAAATAAATGAAATAAAATCCAATACCAAATAAATTTTGTATCACATTTGAAGACCTGACTCTAAATTCATCTAGGTTAAAGGAAAACTGTGTGAGGATAAGGCAATATGATGTTTAAAATGAATAATAGAGGAGAATTTGCTCTATCAGATTTAAAATTATACTATGAAACTACAGTAATGAAATAGGTTCATATTGGAAGAAAGGATGTAATAGAGGAAAACAAAATGACAGAACAGAGGTCAGGAATAGAGTGCAGTGCATATTGGAAATAAACCTAAAATGAGTGTGGCAAGTGGGGAAAAAATAGGTTATCCAACAAATCACATGGGAGTAATTGTTCATTCTTTTGAACAAAAACATATGTTCATTCACTAAAATTCACCATGTAATTCACTAAAATAAATTCTAGTTCCATTTAAAAGTTAAAAATGAAACAACTTCCAAAACTTAAAATGGCATTTTATAAAATAATTTAAATTATACTAAAAAATAATTCATTTTGTAATGCTTTGCTGAGTAGAGAAAAGCATCTTAAGCCCAAATTCCATATCTACCAAGAAGACAAAATTGACTATATATAGTGAAAGCTCTGTGTATAAGAGACACCAAAAATAAAATTAAAGGCAGTGATAGACTAGGAGAAAAGTATTTGCAACATATACGACACCCTCACTATAAGCATGTGTAGCACATAAGTCCCTATAAATCTGTATGTAAAAGAAAAAAAGTCGAAATATAGATAAAGCTTATTGACAGGTATTCACGGTAGAAAAAAATAGCTAATATACATAAAGCCAAATCAATAATCAGAAAAAGAAACTTAAACAACACTGGTAGATATTTTTAACTATCAGATTCTGTGAAAATTAAATTATTGATAGATCATATCCAATATTGGCTACAACATGGGTCAATGTGTTCTCATGACTATTTCTACTAGTATCTATTCTGACAACATTTTTATAGGACACTTTTGGCAAAATCTACCAAAACTGACTTTGCATAAAATCTGCCTTGGGTATAAAAATGTAAGATACAAATGTTAAGAGTGTCCCTTGTCACTGTTTATATACAGGGACAACTGGAAGCAATGATATCGATTTCATTATGAGAGGTGATTGAATTAAAAATCGTATTAATACATAGATACTCTTTCAATGAGTCAAGAAATGCTGAAGTCTGCAGGAGTAACACATAACTCCAGAAACCCAGTGGCTCAAAGCAGAAGGTTATTTCTTACTCACACTCGGGAGCTTTGTCTTGAGCGCTCCTCACCTAGGACCCAGTCAGAAGGTTCAGATGTCAGTTTGGAGAATTAGACTGTCGCCTGGCTTCCTCTTAAAATTGATCCAGTTCTCTCTCACCCACATTTTATTCACAGGGCCACACCCAACCTCAAGGACACCCCAAACTATACAATGCCTGTAAAGACTATTAGAAACTACCAAGTTACCATACAGTGGAATAAAATATTTACAACTAGAAAGAATGGGGCAGATAAGTACATTCTTATGTTAATTAAAAAGCCATTCACTTCTCCACTATATTTAAATTCCATTGCCATTTTGAAAACCCATATTTCTATATGTGCATATATATTGGTGTAAATAGACAAAGATTTGAAATCATAATGTATTAAAAAGAAGAAAAGTTACATTTACTGGTCAAGAACAAGGAGCGGTACTTTTATTTTGACTTTATATATGGCAATATACTTTTCAACATGTAATTGTAGGAATGAATCTATATATTATTTGCTTGATTTAAAAATAAAAGTACCACAGATTCTTGAACCTTCTCCCACTTCTTCAGATGGTAAAAATATGTCAAGAAGCAAACTGGAACAATTAACAATTACTATGTACATTTTGTATGTCCCAAGAAATATTTCTGTAGATTGCTGAAGATGCCAAGCTTTTATTAGCTGTTCCCAGATGAAAGAGTCATTAATTGTTTTCTTGTATCAGACCAAAGTATATCTGAGAGTAAACTGTAGTCTCTTCCTGGTGGCCCACCACTTCTTAAAACAAGAGTTATTTAGGAAAAAAATTGTGACCCATTTAACTTCATAATCATCATTTTCTACACACATATAC
The DNA here is from genome assembly GCF_029407905.1 of Bubalus kerabau. Taxonomy (NCBI): domain Eukaryota; kingdom Metazoa; phylum Chordata; class Mammalia; order Artiodactyla; family Bovidae; genus Bubalus; species Bubalus kerabau. The sequence goes on from NC_073626.1 coordinate 167,968,784, forward strand.
AGAGCCGTTAACTGTTCTAAGCTAATTTGGTGGTCTTCCTCAATTATTACGCCTGTTGCTTCAACCTTGCTAATGGGTGACCTGTTAAACAAGTCTTTAGAATTTGCCACACTTGCAAATTGCAATTAACAAGTGGATCCAAATATGGTCATATAATTGGTTTGCAATCAGTTTCACAAGTTCCTTAAAGGCTCAGCTCTGAAGAGCCTCTTGTAGGAAAGGTTGGCGAGAGTGAAATGAGAAGGTATTCAAGGATAGGTGTCGGCTACTCCCAGTCAGCTCAGGTGACACAATCCTATGAAAACAATTAGACACAGGGCTACACTCTGAAGTTGCCTTTAAGCCTAGTGCCTTCTGAAAGCTTAGTCTCCTGGTCTTGCTGGATTTTGAGACTGAGGGTATACAAGGGTGCAGTTGCTGGTCGTGATTGCATCTTAAACATGAATCCTTTCACCAATGGAAGCACGTTCTTGAAACCCATTCTGCTAAATTAATAGCCTTCTGATGGGAGTGGAAATAAAGCTGATTGATGTGCTCTTGTGGCTACCTCTGGAATGTGGCTTCTGCTTAGAGTCTGTATAATCCCCTTCTTGTGGACTGTGCACGCTTTATTAAGGAAAATAAAATATTTACTATTCATTATGGGGATAAAGATTTAAACAAACACAAAGATACCACTGCCTATGCCAAAGTGTTTGAAAGTAAGTTACATTCACTACAACTCCTGGTATGTCCAGGGTGCAGTGGCAGAGATGACCAAAGTCAGCGATAAGGAAGTGGTGTGTATTACTGCAGCCAACTTACATACAATAATTTACTCAAATAATTGACTTGATTTTTATTATCACTATGTGTTTGAGGTGATGGGGGCTGGTCACTGTCAGTGATAAACTACTTATTTCCTGAAAAATATATTTTATCAGTCTAAACTGTAAACCACCCTTGTAGCTAATATTTTTGAATATTAGCAGTATATATGTAAACATCTAATTAGCCATTGTTACTTTTAAAAAACACTGTATTTTATATGGAAGTTAATTCAGAGAACCTCCGATTATACAGCTCCCAACACACATAGACAAAGCTATAGATGACTCTCTGGAGAAAAAGTTTACAGTGGTTCATTATTATCGGAGTTTATTTTGAGCACAGTTTGTGCCTCCAGCCCTATGGTACTACCTAGTCTTGCATTTAAACAGTTAGTTGATCCAAAATAAATAATTTGCATGGTAACTGTAAAGATACAGAACTAGAAATGGAGTTATTTGAGTTTGTCATTCAAGGTCATATGGCAAATGGAATTTATACTGTGTTTGGAAGGTAAAACAGTACAACAGCCTGGACTGTAAGTACACATAATTTGTACAGTATTTGATTTAATAAGAGAAAATTTTAAGTAGCACATAAAGTATTTTAATGAATATAAATAATACATTGCATTCATAGAAATAAAATTTATGACTTTAACATATATAAAAATAAAATTAACCTTCTAATAACCTACAATGAGAAAGAATAAAAATATAAATATATACATATACCTGTATAACTGAATCACTTTGCTGTACACCTGAAACTAATACAATGTTGTAAATCAACTATATTTCAATAAATATATATGTAATTAAAATTTTACTCTTTTTCTTTAATAGTTATATCTTTTTGTTCCTAAAGACAAATACAATGTTACAAGAGCAGTATGATTCAGTAATTGCCTAAATTGTACTTTTTTGCTTATATTGCTGCCGCTGCTGCTAAATCGCTTCAGTCATGTCCGATGCTGTGCGAGCCCATAGATGGCAGCCCATCAGGCTCCTCCATCCCTGGGATTCTCCAGACAAGAATACTGGAGTGGGTTGCCATTTCCTTCTCTTATATTAGCAGAAGTTTAGCATATGCTTCTACTGTAATTAGCTTATATTTAACTAATATTAACTAATAAATTTAATGAACAATTATTTATATAACTAACATAGAACTGTCCCCTGAAGATCAGTGTTCAAACTGCTAGTTAGACATAAAAACTACTGAATAAATAATTGTGCTTTTATACTGAAAAAATCACTTTATTTTACTTTTAGCAACATAATTAATTATGCAAATTTCAATAAAAGAAATATTTTACTGTCTACACTGCTTCTCTGGATATTATTTTATTAGTTTATTCCATAATTATTACTGAAAGCAATGCTTTCCTGTAGAGGAGGGAGCATTAAACAGGAAAAAGCTGATGCTTCAGTTGGAAAGCTGTCAGGTATGAGGAATTCTCTTAAAAGTGTATGTGTGTGTATGTGTGTGTGTCTGTGTGTAAACTCAATCATGTCTGACTCTTTGTGACTCCTTGGACTGTAGACTGCCAGGCTTCTCTGTCCATGGAATTTTCCAGGTAAGAATACTGGAGTGGGTTGGCAGGCTCTCCTCCAGAGGATCTTCCCAACCCAGGGATCCAACCAGCGTCTTCTGCATCTCCTGCATTGGCAGGTGGATTCTTTACCACTTGGAGGCCCACTTAACCACGGTGGGGGATTAGATTTTTTGTTTGATTCAGGACTTTAACAGAATGAATGAGACCCACCCTCTTGATGAGAGCAATCTGCTTTACTGTCTATATATTCAGAGGTTAATTTCATCCAGAAACACCTTCACAGACACACTCAGAGAAATGTTTGATCAAATATCTGGGCATCCCATGGCCCAGTCAAATTGATACATAAAATTAACCTTCATAGAAACCTCTTAATACAACAAACTTGCTTCTGGAACTGTTAATTTTCCTAGATGTTAACTTTCTAAAATTATATTGTGGAACATGGTAGTAAGTTAGTCTTATCTTCTCCAAAATGTATTACAAGTGTATTTTTTTAGGAACTAATTTTATGTTATGACAAATCTGTAAGCTCTGAGCTTCATTTCTATTGTTCTTTGGTGATAATCTGATTCTTAAATAAATCATGAAAAGTTTTGAGAACTTTTATTTGAAATTCCTGTGGGTGACATTAAGCACTAAAGCTGTTGAATCTCTAAATTTTCATTTAAGTCAGGATCATTTACTCGATAGGCTATCTAGTTATCAAATGCATATTTATAAAAATAGATTTGACTTCTTACTTTTTAAATTTTATTGTCACTTTTAGAGAATAAGTGATCTTTAAGTTAAGTAAATGAACAAGTATTTGGAAGCTTCTATTTCATATGTCATACTAAGAAACTTTGCTCATTGCTTAGTTATTTTTTTCATTCTGAATTATAGCTGAAATGGGAAAATCTCTCTAAGTATAATATTAATTAAATGGAATGTGGTATATTGTATTGAGAAAACAGTTTTGCTCAATGAACATGGGTTGTATAAAAACTGTCAAAAATTTTTTTAGATGCTGCTGCTGCTGCTAAGTCGCTTCAGTCATGTCCGACTCTGTGTGACCCCATAGACGGCAGCCCACCAGGCTCCCCTGTCCCTGGAATTCTCCAGGCAAGAATACTGGAGTGGGTTGCCATTTCCTTCTCCAGTGCATGAAAGTGAAAAGTGAAAGTGAAGTCGCTCAGTCATGCCCGACTCTTAGCGACCCCATGGACTGCAGCCTACCAGGCTCCTCCATCCATGGGATTTTCCAGGCAAGAGTACTGGAGTGGGGTGCCATTGCCTTCTCCGTTTTTATAGATACACTAAGTTAAAAATCATCAAGGTAATACTTTTATGCTACTCAATATTTTCAAGTGAAATTACATTTATTAAACCTGGTTAATAGTCAATGAACCCATGAAGCTTTAAACAAAGTGGTATCAGATTATCGGTCAAAACCTAAAACATTAGAGGGTTTGCAAGAGTATGTAGCCAGTGTGTGTGTGAGTGCTCAGTTGTAGCAGACCCTTTGTGACCCCATGGACTGCAGCCCACCAGGATCCTCTGTCTATAGAATTTCCCAGAATGGAATACTGGAGTGCGTTGTCATTTCTTTCTCCAGAGGATCTCTCAGACCTAGGGATCAAACCTGTGTCTCTTGTGTCTCTTGCATTAGCAGGCAGAGATTTAGTGACTACACCACCTGGGAAGCCCCTATGTAGTCAGTAAACTCTCTGTATTTATATCGTAATGATTCCAAATGGTAAGGATCTTTCATTTTAAAATCCCTCAGGATTTCTTTAGGATTTATTATGAAAAAGTTATTGTATGGCAGCACATAACCATAATAAAATATGTTCTTGATATTTTTAAGCATAGAGCTGAGGTGCTTCAAAGATTCATCTGTCTTCACTTTAAAAATTTATGAAATATCTGCTAATAGGTACTTTCTTATTTCTAGAAGATTTTTTAAACTTTAATGAGAACTGTTAGAAATCAATTTAAATATCACCACAACTCATATTTAACCCATTTAAATGTTCTTTCAATGAGAGTAGAAAACAAATGGGGAAAAATATCTGATAAATGCAGGGCCCCTGAGGACTGAACATTAATTTGAATGGCCTTTAAGGGACACTAGAGAACAGAAGTTGGCAACTCATGGGAACCAACTTCCTTGGTGGCAGAATGCTGCTTCCTTAGAATCTTTTAGGAGCTTTTTTCTTTAGCATATCACTGTAGATCTGAAGTAAAAATCATGGCTTAAACCCAATGGGACTTCAGATAAATGCCCCAGAATTTGTGGGAGATCTGAAGTTAGCTTAATAGACAAGAGTGCCTTTAACTTTTTTGTCTCCAAATATCTTGAGATGAAGATGAAATTCAAAATAATTTTATATCTGCAGCTGAGCCTTTAAGATATATTAGTTCACATCATATACAATTTTGAAAATATTTTTGATCATCCAGTTTTGCTTTAGGAAATATGTAGGTCTAGTATGTGGTAAAATACTAAGGTAAAGAGTAGTCCATATAACCATTATCCAGTTTGAGTTTGAACTGAAATTCAGACATCCCTGGAGTGTGGCATATGGATAACCAGGAATCCATTTGAAGAATCAGTTTTCAGAGAAGTTTGGTCTAAAGAATATTCTACATACAGGTTAGGATTAAAAGGAAAACAAAAAGGGAAATAAAAGAAGATATTTATTGAAATGCTGGCCTGAAAGAAAGACTAGGAAGAATCATTGAGAATGGGTCTTTCTAACTGTAATGGAGATAAAAATGGTTTGGGCTAGGGGAAAAGGGTTATTGTTCAGAAAAAAAAAAAAAAGGCAGGACAGTAAATCACTCATATTGATCTCTGATAAAAGGACTCCTGCTTTCTACTTTTCTCTGAAGTCAAATTCCTGAGTGGCATCGAGAGGCAGATATTAGGATAGATTTCCAATAGAGTTTGGAGAGCTCAAAAACAGAAAAGGGTTTTATATCATTTCTACCTAAATCCCTTAGAATCTAGCAAGCTTCATGGAAATCCTCACGCCTGATCAAGCATAGAAGAGTCGGGTGGAGGTAAGTAGTTATTTCAAGACAGATTTCTACAGCTCTGCCAAGTTTTCCCGACCATAGAGTGAAGCAGGGGAAAGGCTGAATGTTGTCAAAATCCAAGATGGGAGATGAGCTGATGAAAAACGAGGAAGAGGGCCAGGTAGGGTCATGCTTTCTCAGCTGATGACAATATGCTGCTGCTGCTGCTGCTAAGTTGCTTCAGTCGTGTCCGACTCTGTGCGACCCCATAGACGGCAGCCCACTAGGCTCCCCCGTCCCTGGGATTCTCCATGCAAGAACACTGGAGTGGGTTGCCATTTCCTTCTCCAATGAACGAAAGTGGATGAAAGTGAAGTTGCTCATTCGTGTCCGACTCTCAGCGACCTCATGGACTGCAGCCTACCAGGCTCCTCCATCCATGGGATTTTCCAGGCAAGAGTACTGGAGTGGGGTGCCATTGCCTTCTCCGTGATGACAATATAGACAGATTCTAATAGAGGACCAGGGTACCTCCTTCGCTCTCATGCTTTGATCATCCTGGAGCCACCAGAATCTTAGTGTTCCATTGGCAAAAGAGTGAGAGGGAAACTCAAATTGCTAGTGAAGATCATGAAGCAACTGCTGTTTCTCTGAATGAGAGGTTTGAAAGATCATAGGATGGTATCAAGGCACGTAGTTTGAAGAGAGAGGGCAGGGAAGAGGAAGGAAGGAAGGGAGGGAGAAAAGAGAGGAATAAAAGAAGGAAGGAAAAGGGAAAGAAAACACATAAAGAGGCAATTGGAAATGATAAAACTAAACTGTTCAAAAAGTCATAGTTTGACATGTTGTTCAATCACTAAATCATGCCTTTGTTACCCCACAGACCACAGCATGCCAGGTTCCTCTGTCCTTCACTCTCTCCCAGAGTTACCTCAGATTCACGTCCATTGAGTCAGTTGGTGATACTATCTAAACCTCTCACCCTCTGCTGTCCCCTTCTCCTCCTGCCTTTAATCTTTCCCAGGATCAAAGTCTTTTCCAATGAGTAAGCTCTTTGCATCAGATGGCCAAAGAATTGGAGCTTTAGCGTCAGCATCAGTCCTTCCAATGAATATTCAGGGTTGATTATCTTAAGGATTGACCTTTTTTTTTTCTAAATTTATTTTTAATTGAAGGATAATTGCTTTACAGTATTGTGTTGATTTCTACCAAACATCAACATGAATTAACCAAGATTGACTGACTTGATCTTGCAGTCCAATGGAATTTTACATAGAAGCAAATTAAAATGTGGTATGATTTGGAATAGTAAAATAAAATCAGCTTGACCTCTATATGAGGATCATTTCTTCCAGCTTTAAAAGAGGTCCCAACATTAAATTTCTGAGATAAGAATGTAATTCTAATGCAGTAATTGAGGCAATAACATTACCTGCACCATCATAATAATATAGCTACTTATATGCCCTAAATCTCTAGAGTCAGTCTACAGACAAATCATGACCAACCTGGTTGTGAGTGCAGAATAGAGTGTAAAAGATGGTAAAGTTAATTACATAAAAAGGAAAAATTTAACTGCCAAGGTGGGAAATGAAAGAGCAAGGGAAGTAAGAGAGGGTAAGGGTAGTGAAAACTTCACCTTAAGAAATGTGGATAGGTCAATGTATACCATAAAAATCCTATAGAATAAGAAATAGGAACTTACATATATTAGTGAGGTCAAAAAGTGTCCGTATAAAAACTAAGAGCAACCATATCACTATCAAACACTGACAGTAGCGATGGAGAATGAGAGTTCAGTACATTTTATTTAAATGATCATCTATTACAGTGAGGCCAAAATGGGTATTGTTTTTATTAATGAGCATTAATAAGCATCGGAGAAGGCAATGGCAATCCACTCCAGTACTCTTGCCTGGAAGATCCCATGGACGGAGGAGCCCAGTAGGCTGCAGTCCATGGGGTTGCTAGGAGTCGGACACGACTGAGTGACTTGACTTTCAATTTTCACTTTCATGCATTGGAGAAGGAAATGGCAACCCACTCCAGTGTTCTTGCCTGGAGAATCCCAGGGACGGGGGAGCCTGGTGGGCTGCCGTCTCTGGGGTTGCACAGAGTCGGACACGACTGAAGTGACTTAGCAGTAGCAGCATTAATAAGCATACTATCTAAAATGATGAGGAGAACCACTGTAAGAGTAGAAACAATCAAAATTAAAAGGTATTTACAGAGGTGAGATTATGGAATAATGAAGGAGAATTTCCAAACATCAGCATGATTCTTCTGTGCCATTGGATGTCGCATACTGTAGTCAGGAATTACTACAATAAAGATTCAAGGATACTAACAATAATGCCACTATGGTTAAACCCAAGAGTGTTGGCATACCTGGATTTTAAATCTAGCAGTTATTATTAGTAGCTCAGAGATTTGAAATATTTTCTTTAACTTTTCTTTGCTTATTCATCTCTAAAATGGGGAAGAAATTGTAGCTTCTTCCTAAGATTATTGAAATGATTTAACCTGTAAATTTAATCTCAGAAAATTAAACTGTGCATAACATTTAGACACATAGCAAATACTATGGAAATAATGGGCTTTACTACCTAGTACCTCTGATCCTTAACCAACTTATGTTTGCTTATATCATGGTAACACCTAAATTTACATCGTTAAGTTGTATTTAGGCTTTTAATTTACATGTTGATGGAGACATACACTCTCTTTCGGTTGGGTTACTTCCTTGTTATCTCATAGCCCCAGCAGGTGCATGGCTGAGACTGTCATCTCTCATAAGGCCCATTGAAGAAGTCTCCTTGGCTTCTCCTCCCTTAACTCCCTCCCCACACAAGATAAAATCCAGTCCTCTATCTCATTCTTCATACTTGCTTCAGAAGATCTTTATAACCCAACTAGACTCTTCTTCTCCATAAAAGTCTTCAGCAAGTCCCAACTGCCTAAAGACAGTGTTTCCACTTCTTTGCAAAGTGACTAATTGACCAATCTGTTGTGTCCATCCATGGACATCTTGTGAGCAACCATGCTAAACTTTTGTACTTATTGAAAGTGAAATTTGCTGAATCGTGATCCACGCTTTGCGACACCATGGACTGTTTAGTCCTGGAATTCTGCAAGCCAGAATACTGGAGTGGGTAGCCGTTCCCTTCTCCAGGGGATCTTCTCAACCTAGGGATTGAACCTAGGCCTCCCACATTGTAGGCACATTCTTTACCAGCTGAGCCACCAAGGAAGTCCACTTACTAAAATAATCTATTCAAATAATTAGTCCTTTCTGTAGGAACTGGGCCTCATCCAATATAGATAGCAGGATTTTGACACACATTTATTGAATGAATGAATGAATAAGATTATAAAGCCATAAGACTTTGCTGTTTGATTCCAGAAATAGATAGTATTTATTCTATTCCTAAGCATCTAAAATTTATATAATCTTTTTCTATGGCTTATACACCCAATCTGATGAGAAAATAAAACCCACTTTTTCCCAGTATGTTTGAGACTCTGATTAGAATAGAGTCATACTGTTGATTCTAAATATATATTTTTTGAATGAGTTAATACTTGGATGGCTAAATAAATGAATGGATTAATATGTGTTCATTCTGAGCTCAAGAACTCCTATTAAACACAGTTAATTAAATTTAACTGCTAGCTGTATTTGTTTTCTCATTTTAGAATTAAAAACTTCAATTTCTAGAATAGTTTAAATGTCTAGGTATTCTTAAAATAAGTGATATTTAAATGCAAAATGGAAGCCAAAACTCAGGTATTCAACGTTTTATCTATTGTAATTCACAGTGTGAAAGCTTTTTCTCTGTTAAAAGCATTCACCCCCAAACATTAGTCTCCTTTTCAACCTTTGCTTGTTCTTGCTATGGTAATAGTACAGAAGATCCTAGCTCACCAGGAGTTGTAAAGAGTCTCAGTCACATCACCCAGGAGCATGGATGCTGTGGAGGTTTTCTAAAGCAGAGAGGACTGAGGACCAGGCAGCTTGAAGTATCTGTGGGATTAATGCAAGATGGTAAATGGTAATGGCTAGGAAAGGTCCGTCCAGTCAAGGCTATGGTTTTTCCAGTAGTCATGTATGGATGTGAGAGTTTGACTATGAATAAAGCTGAGCACAGAAGAATTGATGCTTTTGAACTGTGGTGTTGGAGAAGACTGTTGAGAGTCCCTTGGACTGCAAGGAGATCCAACCAGTCCATTCTGAAGGAGATCAGTCTTGGGTGTTCTTTGGAAGGAATGATGCTAAAGCTGAAACTCCAGTACTTTGGCCACCTCATATGAAGAGTTGATTGATTGGAAAAGACTCTGATGCTGGGAGGGATTGGGGGCAGGAGAAAAAGGGGATGACAGAGGATGAGATGGGTGGATGGCATCACCAACTTGATGGACATGGGTTTGTGTGAACTCCGGGAGTTGGTGATGGACAGGGAGGCCTGGCGTGCTGCGATTCATGGGGTCGCAAAGAATCGGACTGAACTGAACTGAACTGAGGATACAACAGTAGCAAGACAACTAGGAGAGAAATTCTGTGGGAAGCTCTGACTCTATGTGTAAAGCAAATAAGAAAATGCCTCAATAAATTGTTTGGGCTATAATTACTGCAGCTTGCAAATATTTTTAATGCTGGGGCCAACTAGGAGAATTGGACCAGAGGTTGGTGGATATGAACCAGCTTCCAGCTTCTAGGTTTCTTTTATTTATCTTCACCTTTTCCACATTAATACTATCTTGGTTGTAATTCACTGAAGATAGGAGGTGCACATCTGCTATTTTCTGTTTGAGTGTAGGGGTGTTAGGGGCCTCTGGGTGGAGTTGGCATAAAGAAAAATGGCTTGGTCTTCAGGTAAGCAAATGAGCTCATCTCATTTCAGTTATAGAATTTATGCTTCCCATTTAGTTCTAAGAAGATGCTATAAAAATCTTGATAATTGCCTAGAGGCAGAATGCTGTAACAAACCTTATTCTTCTCTCTTATGCCACTGCTTGGATTTTGACAGTAGAGGCTCAGACATAATTTTTAAGTCAAATAAACAAAATGCAGCAAAGGGAGTGGTTCAATTAATGGTAACCAATAGGAGCAATTAATGAATGAGTCAGATCATGAAGTCAAGAAAGAACTTAAATTTTATTTCTTGTTTCCAGGTGGAGATGACAGTTAAAATAATAGGTCTATGCCTGGACAAGACCATGGTTTCTGTGTACTTTAAAGCAGGCCTCTGAGTTGGTTTCGACCTTAATGATTGTATCACTGGTTTGGTAAGATAAAATAGGCTAAGATTTCCATACGTCACTCTGGGGTTCTTTTGTCTGGGCTGATTTTGACTTTAGCCTTGATAACCAAGTCATAGCTGTACTTTGCACTCATTGCAGAAATAACATTAAAAGTTATATATATTTAGTTTGTGATCCTCTATTTTCTTTCCTCTCTAGGAGACTTTCAGCTTCCCAAGGAAAGGGCCACGCATGTTCTGTCTGCTGTAATATACCTGTGCTTGACATGAATGGTGCTTCTTTAATGGATGTATAAAAGAAGGATGATGTGAATTTGAAGGCTCAGTGTTAGACAAAACAAGTCATTTAAAGACAGAACAAGTGTTAATCATTGAAAGTGAAAGTCGCCAATCCTGTAGGACTCTTTGCAACTAGGATTCTCGAGGACAGAATACTGGAGTGGGTAGCCTTTCCCTTCTCCAGGGTAATTTCCTAACCCAGGGATCGAACCTAGGTCTCCCACATTGCAGGCAGATTCTCTACTAGCTGAGCCACAAGGGAAGCCCAAGAATACTGGAATTGGTAGCCTATTCTTTCTCCAGTGGATCTTCCCAACCCAGGAATCGAACCAGGGTCTCCTGCATTGCAGGCAGATTCTTTACCAACTGAGCTATCATTGGTGGCAGCAAAAAAAAAAAAAAATAGGTTTTGGCAAAACTCAAGCAAAAATTAGGTAAAGTTTTCTGAAAATGGAATAAGATTCTTTGTGCGCTGGGGAGTTGCCTTTCATCTAGAGAAAACTCTGTTGGCTTGCGGTAACAAACAAAGAGCAATGCTCACTGGACACAGTCTCTTATGACATAACTTCCCATGGTCACTTGGGCTTTTCCCAATCACTAGGTCTTCTCTTGGGGCTTCCCTGGTGGCTCAGCAGTAAAGAATCTGCCTGTCAGTACAGGAGAGATGGGTTTGGTCTCTGGTTCTGCAAGATGCCTTGGAGAAGGAAATGACAACCCACACCAGTATTCTTGCCTGGAAAATCCCATGGACAGAGGAGCCTGGTGGGCTACAGTCCACAGGGTCGCAAAGAGTTGAACGTGACTTAGCAAGTGAATAACAACAGCAACAAGGGTCTCCTTTTGGTTCCCCAGCCCATTTACACTCCCCACTGTGTCCTTTCTGATCCTATATATTTCTTTAGACAGGACATTCCCTCTTTCTGGGATCCTTATGCCCTTTTTGCAGGTAATCTCATTACTATTCTCTAAATTTTACTTTATTTTCTTTATCTAAGAATATTGTTCCCAACATGGTCTTGTTTCTTTTTTAAAAAAAATTTGATTAGAGTATAGTAGTGTTACAATGTTGTGTTCATTTCTACTATATGGCAAAGTGAATCAGCAATATGTACACATATATCCCCTCCTTTTGAGTTTCCATCCAATTCAGTCACCACAGAGCAGTGATTAGAGTTCCCTGTGCTAACAGCCAGTTCTCAATAGTTATCTATTTTAGACATAGTATCAGTAGCATATATATGCCAATCCTAATCACCCAATTCATCCTAATCCCTAAATTTTAAAGTTAAATCTCTTGAACACCGGTTTAGTACATGTTGACCCCACCCTCTCTTTCCAACCCCATCCCTTTGGCAACTATCTCACTGAATTTGCATTTTCCTATTTCCCAAGGGCCACTGAAGTCAAAGATCATTTTTTTTTTCATCTCATTGGATCCCTAGAATCTAGGGTAGACCTGATGCTTATCAGGGTGCCTATAAATATTGGTAGGATGAATAGATACTTGAATCCTGGCCTAAGCTTTAAAAGTCACCTGTGATGGATAATTTTATGTGTTAACTGAACTGGATCACAAAATGCCCAGATATCTGATCAAACATTAATCTGGGTGTTTCAGCAAGTGTGTTTTGGGATGAGCTTAACATTTCAGGTAAAGACCTGAATAAAATTAAAGGGCTAACCTTCCCTCAAGTAAGAAAGAATCCTTATCTAACAGATCTGCTTTTCCTATCCTTAGATTTGAACTAAAAATTTTCAGCTTACCAACTGCAGGTCCCTGGACTTGTCAGCCTCCATTCTCACATGAGTCAATTCCTATTGGTTCCTTTTCTTTGGAGAATACAGATTAATATGCCTGGGATATAACAAATAACCTGGGATCTTTTTCTCTTTAATCTTCTAAGTCTCTTGATATTTTCTTTTCTATTATAGAAGATAGTGATCTAGGTGACTGAAGTTTTAAGATAAGTATCTTTGATGTACTAGTATTAGTTTCTTCCTTCCTTACCTGGATCATTTTCTAGTTTTTCCTTACTTCTAATAACAAGTATGAAATATTTTTTAAACTAAAAACAAGCAAATGCAGAGAAAGAGCAAAACCTTTTACTTCAGAACTTGACACATATTTCTTCTAAAAAATATACTTAATATTTCTTCACGTAAGTATATAACCTATTGCTCTGTCAATTATTTATCATTGAATCAAATTTATTGCTCAGCATGAGCCTTGGAGATTTCAGAGATTATCTCTGTATTTGCAGTGGTCAATCATTATTAAAGGATTTTGTAAAACTTCAAATAATTTACATTAGCTCAAAAACAGGTTTGGATTTGTATAAAAAAATTAACATCCATTGATAGGCTAAAAGGGAAACTTATATATAGAATTAAAATATCAAGGATATTAAGGCCAGTATTTGGGGAACAAAAGTACAGTAAAGCTAGAGTTATTTAGAATTTGCTTTTTGGCAGCATAGAAGGAATTCCCTAATAATTATACATGGCACTAATGATTATGATGATGACTAAAAATAAAAATAAGAAACAAAATAGCCTTTAAAAACTAAGCCACAATTAAAGCTGCTAATTGCCCTTGATGTGCTATGGATTAGCAAATTAGCCAGCCAGAAACAAGTAATTAAGTAAAATGTTATTGCTATGGATGTTCTGTTTGGAGATTAACATTAGCAGAACAGCAGTCTTTCAAAAATACTTAGTAAGAGTATGCCATTCTATGGTTTAAAACTTGCCAATAGCTTCTTGCCTTTTCATAAAATCCAGTTTCCTTTTTAAATCCATAAATCCCTGTGTGCCCTGGCCAATGCCCATCTGTTCCTGATCACTAAGATTCACTCTTAGTGAATTTATTTCTGCTAAGTTTAACTCTTTAGTCCGTTCGTGTTTGCTGTTTCCTCTTTTTCAAATGCATTTTAGCAACTGTTGCTTGTACAGTTTTCAGATCTGAGCTCAGAAGTCACGTTCTTGGCCTTTTCAGAATCTTGTTTGATGTGCGGTTCTTTCTTTCTGCTCTGAGTAATATTCTATGTATCACTGTGTTTGTTTTCTTAAATGCACTTGCCAGAAGTCTTTATTTATTTCTCTGATACTCCATAATAGAATTCAGACTCCATGGGTACCTGTCTGTTTTGTTCACTGTTGCATTCTCAGCTCCTGGGAAACTACCTGCTGCACAGTACGAGTGAGCTTGCGTGAACACATGAGTCATGCAAATTACAATGTTGTAAACATATAAGTTGTAAAGTTGTCAAGGCCTTTCAGAAAAATCCTCAAAGTTGGTATTTGAGAATCAAAGCAGAGTGAGTGGGTGATAAACTTTGTTTTTCCTTTTACCCTAATGCGTGTGCTGAGTTGCTCAGTTGTGTCTGACTCTTTGTGGCCCATGGTTGGTGGCCTGCCAGGTTCCTCTGTCCATGGAATTTTCCATGCAAGAATACTGGAGTGGGTGGTCACTTACTACTCCAGGAGATCTTCCTGATCCAGGGATCAAACCCACATATCTTGAATCTCCTGCGTTGGCAGACAGATTCTTTACCAGCCCCACCTGGGAAGCCTTAATGTCATGACTGAATTGCACTTGGGAAATTCTCATTTTGACCTCCCTTCCAACGTTTTAAACTAGATATCTATTTATTAAGTTATAAATTTTCAGATGATATGAGGAAGGATTATATAGATTGCTTGCTCTGTTCGTGGATTCATGATCTTTTCCACAAAAACCTTCAACCCACACTAAGGCAGCTAATGAATAGGACTGGATCAACTTTAATATAATAGCTGATATTCACCAGTGTATAAAAAACATAATCCAATATATCCCATATTTAAGTATTTAAGTGGAATTTGATAACTGGCCTTCATGGGCTCATGATATAAATTAGGGAGAAAAGTAGTGTCAGGGCTGTTATTAGAAAGTTTAAAAATAAATTTCTTATACAAAGAAACATAAAAAAAGTCACTGTTACTATGGACTAGAAGTTGTATTTTTCACATAAATAACTTAGTTCTGCTGAGGTTTATAGTTTGTCAGAACAAAGACATTGGGAACAAATGCTTCCTTGAAGTTATCCACATTTCATGTTATTTACACTTGACTCACCCTTAGTATATCAAAGATTTAAATCATATCCAAGAAACCACATGATGCATTTGTGGCAAAAATCCAGTTTCAGGTGTACTTTTGGCAGATGTTCCAGGGGATGATGAGCGTCTCAGGATGACCTGGCTTCAGCTAGAGAGTCAATGTCTCTTGAAGAACACTTGAAGTTTCCAGAACTCTACTTTCCAACAATGGATCTGTATCATGGTGACACTTTAGGGGTGCCAGAAAAGCTTTCCCTGCTATGACACCAAAAAGTCAAACTTAGTTGACAAAGAAAAGAAACTATCATTTATTTATATTAAGAAAAACAACCAAAATGCATATTAGGAGTATTTTTTTTTTCAATAAAAACTGAATAACTAGTGGGTCCTGGAGAAGTTAGAGCCTTCCCAGGTTGCTCAGTGGTAAAAGATCCGCCTGCTGATGCAAGTTCGATCCCTGGGTTGGGAAGATGCCCTGGAGGAGGAAATGGCAACTCACTCCAGTATTCTTGCCTGGAAAACTTAATGGACAAAGGACCCTGAGGGCTATAGTCCATGGGGTCACAAAGAGTGGGTCACAGCTGAGCACACAGGCCAGGAGGAGATGGCTGAAAGATTAATAGTATTCAGTTATTTGACCTACTCGTAACTTAGTGGATAGGATAAATATATCCACTTGCAATTATATTACAATGTGTGTCTTTATTGAGTTATTAATAATGTAGAATATTGAATTGAACCTGAGACAAGACGTGACATAACTTCATGTCAGCAGAGTCTTAAAAGATGAGTAGGGTTTAGCAGTACAGATTAGAGCAGTGAAACACAGGACATTTCGTACAAGTGGATGCATGAGCAAAAGCACAGATAATGGCCTGGAATGAGGGAGTTCAGGATATACTGAGAGTCACAGAAGTGTTAAGCAGCAAGAGTCAGAACTAAAGACTATGACCATTTTAAAAATCTTTAATGACTTTGTTACAATATTGCTTCTGTTTAATGGTTTGATTTTTTGGCTGCAAGGCATGTGGAATCTAATTCCCCAACTGGTCATCAAACCCCCAGCCCCCGCACTGGAGGGTGCAGTCTTAACCACTGGGCCCCAAGGGAAGTCCCCGAAAAGCTTTTCAAATACATCTCACGATTCTTAAATATTTTCAAAACTGTGTCCCCCTTTTCTTTATTCTTGACAGTGTAGAATGACATATCTCACCATTCCCTCCCCCTCAAAAGATACTCTGTGTGTCTTTCACACATGGAGTACCATTGACCACAGAGTATGGATTTTTAGCCGTGGACTAGATTGAATGTTCTGTGGCAGGGAGTCAAGAATATCTCAGGGATCTTCTTGAGATCCACTGCTTGGATCTTGAAGCAGGCCCTAATTTTCTACCCTCCAGTAATTCCTTCAAAAGGGTCCTTCTCTTCTATGGGCTCCTCTCCTCACCATTTCTATCCTTTCTCTGACCTGAGATGTTCCACACCCTGTAGCTGTGAATCTCTTCAAGGAGAAGAGTTAAAGAAATACCAGTTTACTCATTTCCCTCCATTTCCAGCATCTTTTATCTGGCCAAGAGTGACTGATTCTTAGAAAAAGTGTGAAACATTTTGTTAAAAGAGTATTTCTCCTTTCCCTTTTATACTATTAGAGGCAACATAACGTGGCCTCTTCCATTAGCTCTGCACTGCAATGGTTAAGCCAGGAAGAGAAGTGTGTTATATCTATCTTGCCCACAGAGCATATGACTGGCCATGGGAGAAACAAGCCTATCAAGTCGTGTACAAGTCATTGAAGGGTTGAAGCAAGGAAAGATATATTTTTATTTTTTGTTCACTCTTTGGCAGCATGGGGATGGTGGACTAAGGAAGACAACCCTGGAGTCTGGGAAAAACAGTTGTAGCGATTTGCACCACAGCAAAAAAGCCTCCTATGGGAAAGGGGTGAACTGTGAGAATATCCAGAGGATGAGGGGGGTTCAGCTGGTTTACTTATTGATTACATAAACTATGTAAATTTACATTACTATGTAAAATTGCATTACATAAACTATGTAAAACTCATCTTGACAAGCTTTCACTGATTTTTGGTGATGCGCATTACAGGATGGAAGCAGTAGAAGATATATGGTTAGAAAGTTCTTCAAAGAGTTAATTTTGGAGGCTATAGGGCATGCAGATGGGGAGATACTGAAGACTTCTGGACGTACCATTCCCAAGTTTGAGGACAGGAAGCTGTGGCTTAAAGGTAAATGGCCAAGGACTTTCCTGGAAGTCCAGTGGCTAAGACTTTGTGCTCCCAATGCAGGGGGCCCAGATTTGATCCCTGGTAGAGGCGCTAGATTCCACATGCTGCAAATAAAAAGATCTCACATGCCCCAACTAAAAGAATCTGCGTGCCACAACGAAGGTTGAAAATCCTGGGCACAACAACCAAGACTTGGTGCAGTCAAATAAATAAATAAGAATATTAAAAAAGGTAGACACCCAGTAGTTAATCTTCCTGTAATCTTGTAAGATCCTGTAGGTAGAGAGGATGGAGACACTGGGATAAAAAGGGGAAGGCAGGCTTGACTTCTCACATAAAGATAAAGAAGGGAGACCCACAGCAGAAAAATAGGAGGAGAAGCATCAAAGACTTCAGTACTTAACAAGTTGCCTAAAATCACTCCACTCAGTGCCATTCTTAAGATTCAATCTTGACTCTACTGCTAGATACTGCATTAAGACTTGGGTTCTTTTCTTGAACATCGAGGATTCTGGATTATTTCCATGAGGAATATATACCCTGTGGGATATTTATTGGTGTAGCTTTTTCTGACTTGAAGTCATTCAGACAACAGATCGTTCCATGTCACAAGAGCAAAGGTGTAGCTGTCATGAAGTATGCATGCAAAAATATTATTTCTATAAAATTATATGTATATACTTACATATTCATATATACCTTGGGTGTGTGAATGCTCAATAGCTCAGTTATGTCTGACTCTTTGAGGTCCCATGGAATGTAGTCCGCCAGGCTCCTCTTTCCATGGGATTATCCAGGCAAAAATACTGGAGTGGATCGCCATTTCCTCCCCTAGGGGGTCTTCTTGACTCAGGGGCTGAAACTGTGCTGTCTGTGGATCCTGCATTGGCAGGTAGATTCTTTACCACTGAGCCACCTGAGGAGCCCCATATATAACACATGTGATATAATTTGTGTATATATATATATATATATATACATACATACATATATATGTATCTATATGTATATATGGGCTTCCCTGATGGCTCAGATGATAAAGAATCTGCCTGCAATGCCGGACACCTGGGTTTGATCCCTGGGTTGGGAAGATCCCCTTCAGAAGGGAACAGCTACCCACTCCAGTGTTCTGGTTTGGAGAATTCCATGGACAGCAGAGCCTGGCAGGCTACAGTCCATGGGGTTGCAAAGAGTCAGACACAACTGAGTAACTTTCACTGATCACTGAAATGTATATGTATATACATACGCATATATTTTTTGACTGAATTGTGAGTTTATCTGCGATAAACTTTCTTGTGACTTGCTTCCATATATACAATTTAGACCCCAATGAAGCACCAATAAGGGAACATTTGGAACTTCAAAGTTCTAAAATGTAGAATCCCAGTGTGATAGCCTTAGTTCACTAAATAGAAAAGTAAAATAACCATAAGAAACAAGCATAACTCTGAAAGCAATCTGGAGCTGTATTGACTAATTCATACTCTTTATATAGTGGTAAGAAGCAAAGTTGGGAGCAACTTACCAACTGGGTCAGGAGACAAGAGTGAGCCAGAGAAGGACTATCAGGAGAGAAGAGAAAAAAAAAAAAAAAAAAAGGAGAGAAGAGGAAGCTCAAACCACGGCAGGAGAAAGCTTGTGAGTCATAGAGTTGGTCACTATATTTAATTGCATTTAATTTAAAGTTGATAGTGAGTATTCAATATTAATTTGCTTCCTGTTTTGTGTTGAGATGTAGCAACAGCTTACCCTGTATTGACCTTTTAGTAAAGAGTTTTCATCTCGAATACAGTGTGAAGAGGACACTGGCTGGATCCCCAGAGGATTGAAGACTGAACTGACAGTGATGAATTACAGCAGTTACCCCTTGTGGGGGGATGTGGCCTGGGTAGAGACTGGGTAACACCTCGCACATGGAGGATGACCCATATAAAAGACCTCATCCAGTTTGTCCACTGGTTCTCTGGAGAAGGAAATGGCAACCGACTCCACTATTCTTGCCTGGAAAATCCCATGGATGGAGAAGCCTGGAAGGCTACTGTCCATGGGGTCTCAAAGAATTGGACATGACTGAGTGACTTCACTTTCTGATGCAAAGAGCCAACTCATTGGAAAAGATGCTGATGCTGGAAAAGAGTGAAGGCAGGAGGAGAAGTGGGTGACAGAGGATGAGATGGTTGGATGGCATCAATGACTCAATGGAAATGAGTTTGAGCAAACTCCAGGAGATGGTGAAGGACAGGGAAGCCTGGCATGCTGTAGTCCATGGGTCACAAAGAGTCGGACAACACTGAATGACTGAAAAATCAATGAAAGAAAGGGTAGCACAGGATAAGACACAGTAAAAGTATATGTGTTGCAAGGATAAAGGATATGGAGTTGCAATGATTTGGACATGACTTAGCGACTGAACCACAAAAACAAGGGGACATTTGGAAATATCTGGAGACCTTTTTTTCTTGTCACAAAGAGGGAGACTTACCGGGATTTAATGAGTGGAGATCAGAGATGCTACTAAACATCCCACATTATACAGGACAGCCTTCTGCAACTAAGAATTACTTGACTTCAATGTCAAGAGCAAGGTTCAGAAGCCTTAGGTTACATATGCTTGTTTTCAACTATAGCAAGATACAGTGTAAATTTCTGGCATTTAATATAGAACTTTAGAAAGTGTTCCTTTTCCTTGCCCTAAAAGATTCTGCAACCTGTGGGTTGGGAAACTCCTTTTGTATTTCCTTTTCCAGCCCTTTCTTCTAAACTTGCCTCCCACCTCAAACAGTGAAAAGGCTGGTTGATGTTTAACTAGGACTCTGACATGGAAAAGAGGCCATATTTCATATTGCAAAAAAGACCCTTAGGGTTACTTATATTACCAAACAATTGTTAAACGGTCTGGTAGTTCTGTCTCGGATTGACTGGAAGAATCTGGCATTTTTACATTCTTAGTGAGTTCTTTCTGGGTGGTGGGGAATGTGGTATGCAGGATTTTAGTTCTCTGACCAGGGATCAACACTGTGCCCCTGAACTGAACACAGAGTCTTAACCACTGGATTGCCAGGGAAGTTCTACTTACTGAGTTCTTTGTCCAAGTTCTTCTTACTTTGTTTTCCCTCCATGGAACTTGAAGGTCTCATACCCTATGAAAATGGATTCCTGGTTTCCAGGATTCACAGGTCAGAGAGTCACAAGCTTAACAATGAAAGCATTCTTTGTCTTCCCTTCTTGATGTAAACAGAATTTTGTCACTCTGAATCTCTGTCAATACTTGTTCCTGAACCACTTATTTCTATGGTGGTTTTAAAGGTTAAAATTGATGTTAAAGAATATGAAGTCTTGGGTTCTGATTCTAAATTTAAGATGTTGAGAAAATTAGGTCATCTTGAGAGGTCTGTAAAAGAGCAAAGAGTTTAGACATTTGTAACTTCTCATCTTGAAATCGGAGAAGGCAATGGCACCCCACTCCAGTACTCTTGCCTGGAAAATCCCATGGATGGAGGAGCCTGGTAGGCTGCAGTCCATGGTGTCGCTAAGAGTCGGACACGACTGAGCGACTTCACTTTCACTTTTCACTTTCATGTATTGGAGAAGGAAATGGCAACCCACTCCAGTGTTCCAGGGACGGGGGAGCCTGGTGGGCTGCCGTCTATGGGGTCACACAGAATCGGACACAACTGAAGTGACGTAGCATAGCATAGTATAGCATCTTGAAATAGACATACACAGAATCTAATACCTGCCCCATGTTCCAAACTAGCAGCAATTCTGCCAAGCAATTGATGAGATAGTGCAGGAGAAGATGAGTCATTAAAACATAAGCACAAACTTTAGTCAGACAAACTGATGGGATTGCTGCCAAAGAAAAAAAATATCTCACAGTTGGGCCACCCTCATAGATTTGTCTAGCAAACACAGCCAAGTATTCCTGTACTTAGCAACCTGATTCTGTGATTCTGAATTATCAGTCCCTATCATTTTCATTGCTTAGGAGAAAGATTACTTGAGGGAAAATGTTATTTCAAAGCTAATAACTGAGACAGAAAGTGATACTCATTTCTCTGTCAGTATTCAGCTTTTTTTCTCAAAATAAGAAAAGTATCGATTCAAGTTATCTGAGAATCTGAGTCAAGATTTGTAAACCAGGATTTTTCAAGCTTTTCCATCCAGAATATGTGTTACCTAGAATATGTATGAAGTGCATACTCCCTACCCACTACCCCCATGGGATCTGACTCAACAGGCACTTTTTTTTTTTTTTTACAGGCTTCAAGGGTATTTCTGAGCAAATGGTCTGTGGACTTGACTTTACAAAAAGTCTGTCAAAGATGTCAGCTCAAGACTGGTGGGCAATGAAAAAATAACTAGACACACACAACTGGCTTAATAAATATTTGTTAAATGAATTATCTCTAGCTCTTTCCCTAGAAACAGAATTTTTTTTGCTTTCCTTATGAGTGAATTGCTGGTCTGACTTATTCTGTTATTTTAGAGAAACTCAACGCTCCACATTCTCTTAGATGAATTTTAGTCTCTGGAGTCAGAAAACTCAGGTTATGTTAACCCTTTCCTTTCCTAATTAATGTGATCCTGGGCCCTTGTTTTCATATAATGTGGCTTTAGTTTAAAATTTTCTAACTTGGGAAACAATGATTATTTCTCAAAATATCATATACCTCTGACAAGAAAGAAGGAATAACACTTGTGAAAGATGCAGTTTAAAGTCTGCTAACTAATGTTAGGGTTTCATTTTATGATTCCTAGAAACATAATGAATTGGAATTCAGAATTAAATAACAGAGGTAATGGCAATGAGATACTTCTAATCAATCCTATCTTTAAGAAAAAAAAGCTTTCCTCTATAGTTGGGAGAAAGCCAGGTTTAAAGTGAATGCAAGTTAAATATCAGTTGATGAGTTAAAGTTGTATCTGCCATACATCATTTTGCTTTGTTGTTTTTATAGTCAACATTATTGAGGTATTAGTTACTTGCTTCTAAAGATAGTAGTTGCCTAGGTTCCATAGGGGTCAATTAATCTCAAGGAGGAGAATGGATGGTCTTTTGGGTGGAGAAGGCTTGTTAAGACAATCAGTTCACTTCCAATCCTCCCCACCCTGAAAATCCCCAATCACTGTTCATACATTCAGCTCACACACACAGGTAGACACTTGCCCCGTTCCCCTTCATTCTCATCCTGTGCAAGATGAGTCAGTTGAGTTCTTCTTGCTTCCCCCTTGGCTGTGCTCGTGAAGGATAGCTCCTTAAGTAAGGGTGTTGGTGAGCAATTACAGGCTGGGAGTGGAGAAGAAAGTGAGTGTCTAAAAGTAATTCCAAAGCATTTTTCTGCATCTCTTTTTCTTTCTGATAAAAGAGGTATAAGCGCATCTGGGAAATGAATCATCCCGTCACCTGCAGCAGAAATGCAGGCGCTTTCCTGTTTAAGCCTAGCATATTAAAATTAAATAAAAAGAAGAAAGCAAGCATGGGGGTAGGTAAAATGTGGTAGGACTTAATTATATTGGCAAAAGTCAGACAGACATAACAAAAACCAAGATAAATTTCAGGGCAGGTGCTGCCTAAACTGAAGGGCACAGTGACCCACCAATATCTAGCTTAGTTTAACCTTGATTATCATCTGAATGAGTCAGAGCTCCTTGCCTTCCCAGCATCAGGTCCACTACTTGAATTGGGTGAGGGAAAGAAGAAAACACATGGAAAGTTTCCTGTCAATATGGGAAGGGAGCTGGCCTTGAGAGACAGCTGGAACATGAGAACTCAAACACTCTCAGATCACTCATTGAGACCCTGCTTCTCTCGGAACTTAGGATTCATTATCGTGGATGACTCTCCCCTAAGAAAAGAGGAAAAGGAAAATAAATCCCTAAATCTTGTATTTTCCATCTTCTGGGTTCAAGAGAATAAAAGCATGGTAGAGTGGGTCAGATTTGAGGTAGAGACAGAAAGTAAAGTCACAAGAACATGTTGTGTGTGTGTATGTGTTTAACTGTGTTTATGTGTGTGTGTGTGTATCAGGGTGCAACATGAGGCAGACACAATGATGTGACACATGGTTCAGATCCTTCTTCGTGAATAAAAAGTTCAAGATCTAACCTCTAGGAGGGCTGCTGGCACCTCTTCTGTAGCCTCTTTAGAGATTTCTTCCAATGGAGAGATCCACCTCTCGTTAGATTGTATTCTATCCCAGAATAGCTGGCCTCAGCCTTTGATGATAGACTGATCTGACCACCGAGGATATAAAAGCCTGTCCTTCTAGTTCCCCGGGAATTCTTCAAAGTCCTCTGTGCCCATTCCTGCTCCCTCCCCCACTACCAGCATTGAGACCAAGAACACACCCGAATAAAGCCCCTGCACCCTCAACTCCATCTCAGAATTGGCTCCCCAGGAAAGCCTTCCAGGGATAACTGAGAAGAAAGAAGAGAGAGGAGAATAGAACTCTGGGTACCAGCAACCTTTAAAATGTAGAAGAAGGAGGAGAATCTGTATAATAAAGTAAGAGGAAATTAAGGAGGAGATGGGTCCTGGAAGAGCAGATGGCATGGCTCCCACCTGATATGCTCCATTCATTCATTTTGGTGAGTAGATGGGCTTAGAGTGAGAGATACTTGAGGTTGATGGTAACATTTTTAATAGCTATGGGGGACTAGTCCTTGCAACAGGACACAAGATTGACAAATGGTGTTGAGGCTCCAGATGAGACTGATAACCATGATGTCAACACCAAACTGTACATCAAATGCCGTTTACTCTTGCATCACTAAGTTTTCACAATGTGGGAGAGAACACAATGGACTGAAGGATTGCTTCAGTTTGGAAATTTACGTGAAGTAGAGTGGTTACCTAAAAAACAGAGGCCATGAGAATTGAAGCAATAATTAAAAATTGAACATAAAATCTGCACACATGTGTGCTGTCTCACACACACACTCATGGCCATCCCTCTGAATCCATGGGGGACTGGTTTTGAGATACCATGGATATAAATATCCACAGATGGTTAAATCCCTTATATAAAATGGCATGTGAAAGTGGATGTGTGGTTGGTTGAGTTTGTGGGTGTGGGATCTCCAAGAGGGAGTACAACAATCTGTACATGATTGTTGATTCTTCTATAGCAATGATGATACTCTTATTTTTCACATTTTATTTCCAAGGAATTGTTACAACTTGCCATTCCATTTTCTCTTGATGATTTTACATGGTATTCATTTGCAATTAAGTTTTATATTATGTATTAATGAAGTTATCATTCCATTTGTCTTTTCTAGGTCTTGTGATGAATTTTAAAAGAAACAATATGGGTATACAATCACATAAGCAATTAAAATAGAAGGTAGGACTTCAGGCTTTAGTCATTGGCTAGCCAGAAATTTTACAGCCTATAAAATATGAGAAGGATGCTTTAAATTTACTTTCTGTTGGCATGACTTCACTTCCTTTTCAAATAGTGGGTATCATCCTTGGAGTTGGGGTGATAGAGGATGAGAAGGATATTAATGAAGTCATATCTTGAACTTTCCTATAAAATCAGTGAGAAAGGGTCTCCTTACCTCCATGGATTTTGGCTATTCATGTGGTATACAAGAAATATATAGGCTGAGTGACTCAAAAGGTAAATTTGGCAGTTATTGTATACATATTAAACTAAAATGTCCCAAAGCTCAATCATACTATAGCAAGTTTTCTGTTGAAACTATCACCATCTTCAGTAATTTATTCCGGAAAGGCTTCTGCATAATCCAGAGCAAGGAAGGAGCTGCATCCTTCTTGCCAAGCCCGATGGTTGACATCTCACCTAGCAGAAGGTTATCTTATTTTATCTTGTTTCTGTATGTTGGGAAAGCTCCAAGTAGCTTATTAGGGAGGGTGGGAGTGGATCAACTCCAGTGTTTGGATTCTCAAACTGTTTTCAATTAGGAAATGACTTCTGTGTTTCTCCCACTCAGGTGCCTTTGATTAGTGAGAAACACAAATATACAGTCACACAAAAATGCATGCCCTTATTCAGAATAGGAAGGTGACCAAGTGTTCAGCTGGCTGACATTGTTATGTGTTCCATGACACACACAGATGCTTTTTGAACCTGGCTGGCCTATCCTTGTGCATGGCTGCCAGACTCCACAAGGCTAACTAAGAACACCCAGAGTTATTTTTGTTTCTTATACAAGGGTCTTGCCCTATAGGATAGAGACATTCCACTGAACAGCTGCATGACTTTACAGAGCCCTGGCTCTGCTATCCTTGGAGTTGCTTTACGAGTATAGATATGAATATTTTTCACTGCCAGCAAAGGGTTGTGGATCAATTCTAGGTCATCAGAAGAGAATGTTGAATAATTAATACTATATGTGGCATATTTTAAACTTCTTATTTTATATTGGAATATAGTTGACTAACAATGTTGTGTTAGTTTAAGATATACAACAAAGAGATTCCGTTATCCATGTATCCATTCTTTTTTCAAATTCTTTTCCTATTTATGTTGTTACAGAATACTGAGCAGAGTTCTCTGTACTATTCAATAGGTCCTTGTTGGTTATCCTTTTTAAATACAGCAAAGTGTACATGTCCATCCCAAACTCCCTAACTACCTCTCCCCGCCACTTTTCTTCCCTGATGAACATAAATTCATTCTCTAGGTCTGTGAGTCTGTTTTGTAAATAAGGTCATTTGTATCATATTTTTAAGGTTCCGCATATAAGTGATAGCATGTGATATTCTAATACTAGCCCTTTCACAGTCCATTCCATTTGGATTCTGGGTTAAGATGAGAGCCACTGAGAAAAACAAGGATTGATGGAGAGACTCCTCTTGTTTCCTTTTCTCCAATCCCCTGATCTCCAATCAATCCTATAGCCAGATAAAGTTTATCAAGTCTGATCAGCTTACTCTGTTGCTAAAATGCAAGGGCTTCCCATGACTTTTCATGTAAAGACAAAAATTCTTTGTCTTCTACAGGCCCCTGCCTCTTTATTCAAGGAATATCTCTAGTCTGACCCTTAAACCTATTCTTTGTACATGTTTTTCTTTGTATCTGATTCCCTCACCCAGATTTCCCAATTACATCAGCTCCTCTTGAAACATGTTTCCACTTCATCATATGACTCTTCTTCATAGTATTTTTCCAGGTGCATTTTTACATAGAATTTTATGATTGCTTAATACAAATCTAGATACTCACAGACAAGAAATATGTCTGTTTCATTCTACACCATATGCCAATGTCCAGCACTGTACCTGCCGTGGCACACAGTTAAGTTAAAAGATATGCTGGTTTAGATAATGTCCAAGAAGATTCTCTCATACTCACTGACAGCTGACACATCCTTTGCCTGTGTCTTTCCTGTGCTACCCGTTCTTTACACTGAGCCAGAAACTCTCTCTTAAAAGACAATTTGACTACTATATTTTAAGAAAATCCAGTCATGATGAGACAGTATTAAGGACAATTAGAGAATAATCTAGTTGGTTTATGCCTAAGTAATTAACAAATTTCAAATTTGTGCCAAAATGTGTCTGGTTTCCTTAACCCACAAAACACTCTATATATTATCTTGGCTTAAAATGTATATTCTAATTCATGAAAAATTGGAGAAGGAAATGGCAACCCACTCCAGTCCTCTTGCCTGGAAAAGCCCATGGACGGAGGAGCCTGGTGGGCTGGAGTCCATGGGGTCGCCAAGAGTCGGACACAACTGAGCGACTTCACTTTCACTTTTCACTTTCTTGCATTGGAGAAGGAAATGGCAACCCACTCCAGTGTTCTTGCCTGGAGAGTCCCAGGGATGGGGGAGCCTGGTGGGCTGCCATCTCTGGGGTTGCACAGAGTCAGACACCACTGAAGCGACTTGGCAGCAAGATGCTCAATAAAATGTATCATCTCTATTAATACCCATATATAACTTTTGGGGGGCTTTTCAGATGGTGCTAGTGGTAAAGAAAACACCTGGCAATGCAGCATATAAAATAGATGCCAGTTGGACTCCTGGGTCAGAAAGATCCCCTAGAAGAGGGCATGGCAGCCCACTCTAGTATTATTGCCTGGAGAATCCCATGGACAGAGGAGCCTGGAAGGCTATAGTCTGTAGGGTTGCAAAGATTCAGACACAACTGAAACAACTTAGAGTGAATGTATGCATGCCTTTTTCAGTTTTGTTTAACCCAATATCAATAATTATTCCCTGTTTTGTATCAATACAGTGTAATATCAACATGCTTTTTTAAACCTATTTCAGTTGTTTTATATTTCCCAGGCAATATGATCTCAATTACATCATTCACAGCCAACTCTAAAATAAGCATCTTCTATCAGTAAGTCTGGTAGATGCAAAGTCCTAGGAAAATTTAAACAAATATTTTGATTTTGTTTACATACATGCCACCAGTTGCTTTAGAAAATCTACTTGGGAAAAAACAAAAATTACAGAAGAACCCCATATTGTAAACACCTGGATTTAATACTCAACAAAAAGCCAGAAAGTAAACACTGCAATATTAAACTCAATCATCTGGGAAAATACCTACTCCCAAGTGTATGTGAGACATTGTTTAATTTCACATAAAATAGGCTAAGTGGAAAACGAAGAGAAGAAAACAGATAAAAAGGCTCATTGTTATGGAACCAGCTGTGTCTCATCTTTGTAGATAAGATGAGGTACTGGTGGCCTGTTGGAAAGCTTAGAAACCCCAGATATACTGAGATTCCCTTCTGCCTATAACCTTCCCAGCTGACAAGAGGATCTTTTAGCCATGGATTCTCTGTCCATAACCACAAAGCCCATTTGCTAAAAAAAAGTACAAGTGGTTAAACGCTGAGAGTCATTGATATCTGAACTCTGTGCTAAGTGTCAAGAATACAGATAGTAAAAGCCATTCTTTCCTTTAGAATCTACAATTTAGCAGGGGTAAAATTACTTGTGAATAATTGTGTGATATTCTTGATACATACTGGAGTAGAGGTTAACGCTAGGACTTGTTGTTTAGCTGCTAAGTTACATCTGACTCTTTGCAACCCCATGGATTGTAGCCTGTCAGGGTCCTCTGTCCACGGGATTTACCAGGCAAGAATACTGGAGTGGATTGCCATTTCATTCTCCAGAGGATCTTTCCGATCCAGGATAGAACCTGCATCTCCTGCATTGGCAGGAGAATTTTTTTTACGATTGCGTCACCAGGGAAGGCAAGTGCCAGGACTAGTGGTGTTTCAAGGAAGGAAATGATGGAATTCTTGCAGGATTTAAGAAAGCTTTCCTATCAAAAATAATCATTCAGTTAAGTCTTGGAATATGCATAGAATTTTCTCCAATATTTAGGTAAAGGAAGGCGAGTTGACAAGTGTGAAAGGGGTTACAAGTGTGCATTCCAGGCAGAGAAAATGTCATCCCAAAGCAAAAGAAGGGTGTCCAGGACTGCCTGAGGCGGCACAAGTACAAGGGATCAAATGACAAGGGATCAAATGCTCTATGTGTCTGCCCTTGTGCCCAGGGCTCCTGGACCCCAACTCTGTGAAAACACTGCCATCCCAGTTATGTCTTCTACTCAGGCGGCACATGCTCCACTCTCCCGTGGGATGTCATTTCCAAAACACAAGGTCAAAGATGAAATTATTAGGAATTTCAGGATGGCAACAGGAGATCATTAAACCAGGCATAGGAGTCTTTCTCAGTACAAGACTTGTGCTAATACATATGTCTCCTGCCCATGAGGTCAGTTCCACATTAGCACAGTTTTAGTATAGAAGAAAGTGATGTACAATCAAAAACACTTCGTTTTCCTCTCTATTCTACCCAATTTTTAAAAATTTTCTCTTTTGATTAGTTTATTTTTTATAGTAGGTCCTTCTTGATTATCTTTATTATTTTAATTTTTTGGCTCTCCATTTTAAACACAGCAGTGTGTGCATACCAATTTTGAAACCCCCAGTCTTTTCCTCCTTCAGCCCCACCTCCACCCTCACTCTGCAACCTTAAGTTCACTCTACATGAGTCTGTCCTGCAAACAAGTTCATTTTTATCATTTGTTTTAGATCCCACATATATGTGATAGCATATGATACTCACCCCAATTTAAATTTTTTCCTTGTTCTTTATTTTTTAATTAATTTACTTTTTTATTGAAGGATAATTGCTTTATAGAATTTTACTGTTTTCTGTCAAACCTCAACATGAATCAGCCACAGGTATACATATATCCCCTCCCTTTTGAATCTCCCTCCCCTTCCCACCCTTCTAGGTTGATACAGAGCCCCTGTTTGAGTTTCCTGAGCCATACAGGAAATTCCTGTTGGCTATCTATGTTACATATGGTAATGTAAGTTTTCAAGTTACTCTTTCCATACATCTCAGCCTCTTCTCCCCTCTCCCTGAGTCCGTAAGTCTATTATCTATGTCTGTTTCTCCATTGCTGCTCTGTAAATAAATTCTTCAGTACCATTTTTCTAGATTCCGTATATGAGCTTTAGAATGCAGTATTTATCTTTCTCTTTCTGACTCACTTCACTCTATATAATAAGTTCTATGTTCATCCACCTCATCAGAACTGACTTAAATGCATTCCTTTTTATGGCTGAGTAATATTCCATTGTGTATATGTACCACAACTTCTTTATCCATTCATCTGTCGATGGGCATCTATGTTGCTTCCATTTTCTAGCTATTGTAAATAGTGCTGAAATGAACAATGGGATATATGTGTGTTTTTCAATTTTGGTTTCCTCAGGGTATATGCCTAGGAGTGGGATTGCTGGGTCATATAGTGGTTTTTTCCTAGTTTTTTAAGGAATCTCCATGCTGTCTTCCATAGTGGCTGTATTAATTTACATTCCTACCAACAGTGCAAGAGCATTCCCTTTTCTCCACACCCTCTCCAGCATTTATTGTTTGTAAACTTTTTGAAGATGGCCATTCTGACTCGTGTGAGGTACTAGCTCATTGTGGTTTTGATTTGCATTTCTCTAATAATGAGAGATGTTGAGCATCTTTTCATGTGTTTGTTAGCCATCTGTATGTCTTCTTTGGAGAAATGTCTGTTTAGGTCTTTTTCCCACTTTTTGATTGGGTCACTTGTTTTTCTGTCATTGAGTTGTATGAGCTGCTTGTTTATTTTGGAAATTAACCCTTTGTCAGTTGTTTCATTTGCTATTATTTCCTCCCATTCTGAGCATTGTCTTTTCACCTTGTTTATAGTTTCCTTTGCTGTGCAAAAGCTTTTAAGTTTAATCAGGTTCCACTTATTTACTTTTGTTTTTATTTATGTTACTGTAGGGGTTGGGTCATAGAGGATCTTGCTTTGATTTATGTCATCAAGTGTTCTGCCTATGTTTTCCTTGAAGAGTTTTATAGTTCTGGTCTTACATTTAGGTCTTTAATACATTTTGAGTTTATCTTTGTGTATGGTGTTAGGAAGTGTTCTAATTGCATTCTTTTACATATAGCTGTCCAGTTTTTCCAGCACCATTTATTGAAGAGGCTGTCTTTGCCCCATTGTATATTCTTGCCTCCTTTGTCAAAAATAAGGTACCCACAGGTGCATGGGTTTATTTCTGTCACCCCAATTTAATATTAATTGAACTTGAAACATGAACAACTTGGAGAAGAGGGGAAGGAAATGTGGGCAGCGCTGGAATGAAACCAATATCAGATGCAGGGCCTAGATTGTGGAAGACTTTATACAACATGTTGGAATCTGATGTTTATCCTGTGGGGGAAGAAGCACCGTGGAATGATTTCAGGAATGATCTCACATAACCAGATTTGTAGATTAGGAAATTCACTCTGGTGTTAATTTAGCGGGTGAATGTGATGTGGGAGAAACATGGTGGAAAACTAATTCTGAGCATTACAGAATTAATACTTAGATGGAAGGATGTTTTACCCCCCTCCCTAGACTGTAGAGATCATGATTCTCGTGCTGGTAGATACCTGCTCTGTGTTTTGGTTCTCAGTGTGCATGTCCTGTTTCTCATACTAGAGTGAAAATCCTTAGATGCCTTTTAAAGAATTCAGTTCAGTTCAGTCACTCAGTCGTGTCCGACTCTTTGAGACCCCATGAACCGCAGCACACCAGGCCTTCCTGTCCATCACCAACTCCCAGAGTCCACCCAAACCCATCAAGTCGGTGATGCCATCCAACCATCTCATCCTCTGTCGTCCCCTTCTGTTCCTCCCCTCAATCTTTCCCAGCATCAGGGTCTTTTCAAATGAGTCAGCTGTTCGCATCAGGTGGCCAAGGTATTGGAGTTTCAGCTTCAACATCAGTCCTTCCAATGAACACCCAGGACTGATCTCCTTTAGGATGGACTGGTTGGATCTCCTTGCAGTCCAAGGGACTCTCAAGCATCTTCTCCAACACCACAGTTCAAAAGCATCAATTCTTCGGTGCTCAGCCTTTTTCACACTCCAACTCTCACATCCATACATGCCCACAGGAAAAACATTAGCCCTGACTAGACGAACCTTTGTTGGCAAAGTAATGTCTCTGCTTTTAAATACGCTGTCTAGGTTGGTTATAACTTTCCTTCCAAGGAGTAAGTATCTTTTAATTTCATGGATGCAATCACCATCTGCAGTGATTTTGGAGCCCAGAAAAATAAAGTCAGCCACTGTTTCCACTGTTTCCCCATGTATTTCCCATGAAGTGATGGGACCATGCCGGGAGCCAGCATGGGATTCCCACCCATAACAAGGCTATGTGGCAGTGTTCTGGTGGGCAAGGTGAGCCAGAACTCGAGGAGTGCCCCTCTGGGCCTGCCTGAGCATCTACCCCAAAACCAGAGTCTGTCTGTTTTACTGCTTCATGACTTTAACCAACTCCTCTGACATTAATAGGGGGCTATCTCTGACCACATTTTCTCTGAAGGAAATCAACTTAGAGCTCTGGCTAATTAGCCTCTTGGGCATAATAGGAGTGTTTAAATCCAAACCCCTCAGATGGCTCTCTAACTTGCCTCACAGGTTTACCAGGACTCCTATAGCTATGCATAGGATTGTTTACAGTCTCCCAACCACGAGAGGCATGGGAAACTTAAGATATTCAAATAGTATAGAGCCTCTCGGAGAGTTAGAAATCGTCAGAATAGAACTATTAGAAGATTTCATTGTTGAGCCAATGCTTGCTGCCAAGTTTCCACATCCCCTGTATTGTATCCTTCAGATCAGATCAGATCAGTCGCTCAGTCGTGTCCGACTCTTTGCGACACCATGAATCGCAGCACGCCAGGCCTCCCTGTCCATCACCAACTCCCAGAGTTCACTCAGACTCATGTCCATCAAGTCAGTGATGCCATCCAGCTATCTCATCCTCTGTTGTCCCCTTCTCCTCTTGCCCCCAATCCCTCCCAGCATCAGAGTCTTTTCCAATGAGTCAACTCTTTGCATGAGGTGGCCAAAGTACTGGAGTTTCAGCTTTAGCATCACTCCTTCCAAAGAAATCCCAGGGCTGATCTTCAGAATGGATTGGTTGGATCTCCTTGCAGTCCAAGGGACTCTCAAGAGTCTTCTCCAACACTACAGTTCAAAAGCATCAATTCTTTGGTGCTCAGCCTTCTTCACAGTCCAACTCTCACATACATACATGACCACAGGAAAAACCAAAGCCTTGACTAGACGGACCTTTGCTGGCAAAGTAATGTCTCTGCTTTTGAAGATGCTATCTAGATTGGTCATAACTTTCCTTCCAAGGAGTAAGCATCTTTTAATTTCATGGCTGCAGTCACCATCTGCAGTGATTTTGGAGCCCAGAAAAATAAAGTCTGACACTGTTTCCACTGTTGCCCCACCTATTTCCCATGAAGCGACGGGACCGGATGCCATGATCTTCGTTTTCTGAATGTTGAGCTTTAGGCCAACTTTTTCACTCTCCACTTTCACCTTCATCAAGAGGCTTTTGAGTTCCTCTTCACTTTCTGCCATAAGGGTGGTGTCATCTGCATATCTGAGGTTATTGAAATTTCTCCTGGCAATCTTAATTCCAGCTTGTGTTTCTTCTGGTCCAGCGTTTCTCATGATGTACTCTGCATATAAGTTAAATAAACAGGGTGACAATATACAGCCTTGACATACTCCTTTTCTTATTTGGAACCAGTCTGTTGTTTCATGTCCAGTTCTAACTGTTGCTTCCTGACCTGCATACAAATTTCTCAAGAGATATTGGAAGTGTATTAATTAATACAGTTGGTATGTAGAAAAAATAAGTAGTGGCCTTGGTGTTAACAACTTTAGACCCTTAAGGTAATAAATTCTTTGCTTTGTTGTAAACCCATTGCACCTTTGCCGTATAGGAATGCAACTTTATCTAACACCTTGGAGGATGGTGCCAAACTTTAAAATAATTACTCAGAGAAAATAAGTCTTATGGTTGACAAACCTTTGTCAGAGTCATAAAATGTTAACAGGCCTTCTGGCCAGAAGATGATGTAAATCACCTAAACCATTTGTTTGCAGAAAAGAAACCCTGGTTTCGATAAGGATCAAAGACTGCTGACTTTGCATGATTTCACACTCCCTATTATCCTCTATGCGCAACTTAGGGTATAAAAGCCCCTGTTGAAAATAAAGCTACGGGCCTTGCTCACCGAAGCTTGGTCTCCCTGTGTTGTTCTTTCTTGTTTCCTTTTCCTCCTGTTCTCTTCTGTTCTTCCTTCACGCCAAAATAATTGGAGCGCGGGGGTCCTCTGGGACCACTTATTTGCCTGGGCTTCTAAGACCCACTCGAGAAGGTGCCTAAGGTGGGGCACCTTATGCTATTTGAGAGGGCGCCTGCGGCCTCCGTGGTCAGAGCAAGTTTGGTGTCACGAACTTTATTGATTTCCCATGTAAACCAGTTATTATTGAGCATCTAATAAATCTCTGCTTTGCTATTCTAATCGCCAACGTGGTCCTCCTGAGGGAATCCCTGGATCCAACTGGGGCTGGACCCTGGGAGGACCAGATGCCATGATCTTAGCTTTCTGAATGTTGAGCTTTAAGCCAACTTTTTCACTCTCCTCTTTCACTTTCTTCAAGAGGCTCTTTAGTTCTTCTTCACTTTCTATCATAAGGATGGTGTCATCTGCATATCTGAGGTTATTGATATTTCTCCCAGCAATCTTGATTCCAGCTTGTGCTTCTTCCAGCCCAGCGTTTCTCATGATGTACTCTGCATATAAGTTAAATAAGCAGGGTGACAATATACAGCCTTGATGTACTCCTTTTCCTATTTGGAACCAGTCTGTTGTTCCATGTCCAGCTCTAACTGTTGCTCCCTGACCTGCATACAGATTTCTCAAGAGGCAGGTCAGGTGGTCTGGTATTCCCATCTCTTTCAGAATTTTCCACAGTTTATTGTGATCCACACAGTCAAAGGCTTTAGCATAGTCAATAAAGCAGAAATAGATGTTTTTCTGGAACTCTCTTGCTTTTTTGATGACCCAGTGGATGTGGGCAATTTGATCTCTGGTTCCTCTGCCTTTTCTAAAACCAGCTTGAACATCTGGAAGTTCACGGTTCACTTATTGCTGAAGCCTGGCTTGGAGAATTTTAAGCATTACTTTACTAGCATGTGAGATGAGTGCACTTGTGTGGTAGTTTGAGCATTCTCTGGCATTGTGTTTTTTGGGTATTGGAATAAAAACTGACCTTTTCCAGTCCTGTGGTCACTGCTGAGTTTTCCAAATTTGCTGGCATATTGAGTGCAGCACTTTCACAGCATCATCTTTCAGGATTTGAAGTGGCTCAACTGGAATTCCATCACCTCCACTATCTTTGTTTGTAGTGATGCTTCCTAAGGCCCACTTGACTTCACATTTCAGGATATCTGGCTCTAGGTGAGTGATCACACCATCGTGGTTATCTGGGTCATGAAGATCTTTTTTGTGCAGTTCTTCTGTGTATTCTTGCCACCTCCTCTTAATATCCTCTGCTTCTGTTAGGTCCATACCATTTCTGTCCTTTATTGAGCCCATCTTTGCATGAAATGTTCCCTTGATATCTCTAATTTTCTTAAAGATATCTCTAGTCTTTCTCATTCTATTGTTTTCCTCTGTTTCTTTGCATTTTAAAGAGTAGATGCTTAATATCTCCTTCTTGTCAAGCTGAGGTTGCCTTAGCTATTTGAGTGATCACATCAAAATCTTAATTCATATAGGTCTCAATCTGAATCCAACCAAAATTATGGGATTCTCTGGCAACTTAGCAGTAAAGAATCCACCTGTTGGTGTAGGAGACCCAGGTTCAATCGATGAGTTTGGAAGATCCCCAGAAGAAGGAAATGGCAACCCACTCTGCTATTCTTGCCTGGGAAATCCCATGGACAGAGGAGCTCGACAGGCTAAATGCCATGGGGTTGCAAAAGAGTGAAACATGACTAAGTGACTAAGCAACAACTTGTTTTCAGAAGTAAATCAGTTTAGTAAGGAGAGAAGGGCTACCCATGTTCACCAATGCTCTGGAAAGAAGTTAAATACCTGTGTGTGATCTTCACAAAGAAAAAGTAAAAACAAACCATTGTGTTGAGTAATAAATGCATTAACTAAAGTGAAAGTGTTAGTCATGTCTGACTCCTTGTGACCCCATGGACTATAGCCCACCAGGCTCCTCTGTTCATGGGATTTCCCAGGCAAGAATACTGGAGTGGGTAGCCATTCCCTTCTCCAGGGATCTTCCCAACCCAGGGATCAATTCTGCCTCCTATATTGCAGGCAGATTCTTTACCATCTGAGCCACAAAGAAAGTCCATTAAATCAAATCAAGTAGTAAATCAATATACAGGTCTCCACTGATAAAGGAAATCGTATTATAGTTCTATTTATAGAGCAGAAGTTGATGCCTGTAGCTTTGGTACTTTGGGTCGATATCTGTTATTGCATAGGTTTGCAATGTCACAGTCAAGAGGGATTGGGGCGTCTAATATGAACAGGATGGAGTTTTGTTTTCAGCTGCCACATTAGACTCACCTGGGAAAGTTTAAAAATTACCCTTGCCTGAGTTTTAGCACAACTGAATTTAATTTCTTGGAGTGAGACTTGGATATCTAAAATTTCCCAAGCTTTGTTGATTTGTGTCCTTCATTTGAAAGTGATTCGTATCCCAACAGTTGTACCTTTTTCAGAATGTCATACAAATGTAACCAGAATTGTTAATCTCTAGCACCAGGTTTGTTTCATATCACATTATATTTTTGAGAGTCATCATACTGTTGAAAGTAACAGTAGTTCATTTCTTTATGCTCTATTGAAAATGCTTAGAAGTATTCAATGGTATGATAATCTACACCACAATTCATTTGTCCACTCACCAGTTTCTCCATTCACTAAACTTTAAAAATCTTTCCAGTTGATTGTAGAGTACAACAAGGGTTGAGAAACACTGAAAACCTGAATTATGAATATTACTTTGCATTACCAAATCCCTTCACATGCCTCAGTTATCATACTTGTACTCATTGACTGACCATGATATATGTGGGGAAAGTTAGAATTACCAGAGACTAGTCTATAGACCATGCTATCTGACGCACATGGAAACTTTGAGTCATGTCTGCTTAACCATAATTTTATATTTGATGTTATGTAAAAACTATATGTACTTTCAATTGCCTAAAAAATTAGTACCACACACATCCAAATATCCCTGTTATCAATAGGCTTGGATATGTTGGTGGAAGATTTATGAATAAAGACATTATTCACGTTCCAAATCATCTTCTCTTATCCATAAATGGAAAGTGTGGGTCTGTAAAGAGAGATCAGTTTTTGGACCCATACTTATTAAACTATCTAACATGTACATATTTCTGACGACTTGGAAAGCATTATGAGAGTGCTTCAGTATCCAAATCTGTAAGTTATGATTAAGAACAATTTATAAGGTCACAGACATTTCCTACATAAATGCTTGGTTGTGACAGTTCATCTATGTCTTTCCAATCCTTTAAAGGCAACACTTAAAAGCAGTAGGATCAGAAATATCCTAGAAACTTCAACATCACAATGAAAGATGTTATTTACCAGTTTTTTTTTTTTTTTTAAGTAAGTTTCAGGTGCAGTTTTTAAATTGCTGTGATTTAATAGTGTAGGGGGATATTACATTTAGAGCAACTGAGAGTTATAATGGCATGTCTGGGGGCCCTGAAAACTCGAGATTTTAAAAAGAAATACGCTACTTGAGAACAAAGAATTGAATTTGGCCTACAGAAAATAAAATACCATTTGAGGGACTTTCTCTGAGTTAAATGAAACTTGAACTTTATTCTTTAAAAAAGAAGGAAGTGCATATGGTTATGTGATAATGAGGCAACATCAAGGACAATCTGAATTACAAGTAATTCTTATTGATATTCTTATACCTTATGACCTCTCTTCACCCTGAAAATGAAAACTGAACTCTGGATCCATCACTATCTATGGATTTTGTAATCTCTTGACCTCAGGAAACAAAAAGTTTACCTAAAATTTCTAATTTCTCTTATCTGTCCCTTCAGAAAAAATCCCTTTACAGGATTGTTATGAATGTTGTTTAGTCTCTAAGTCGTGTCTAAGGCTTTTGCAATCCCATGGACTGTAGCCCACCAGACTTCTCTGTCCATGGGATTTTCCAGGCAGGAATACTGGAATGGGTTGTCATTTCCTGCTCCACAGAATCTTTCTGACCTAGGGATTAAACCGAGTCTCCTGTATTGCAGGCAGATTCTTTAACACTAAGCTACCCAGGCAGCCCATTGTTATAAATAGACTTTGCTTTTTAGTCTTTGCAAGTTAATGGGTGATATCAGATTTGAACGGTTAAGAAACTTAATGAGACTTATTTCTCATCCCTTTGCAGGTCATTTCATTTATCTTGCTGCAAAATTTTTCTTTTGGCAACCAAAGGAGAATGAAACTGATTTCCCAGGAGATCTGAATTCTGTTCCCTCCACATATGTGCACACACAGACATATTATTGAAGGAATCCCTGATTTCTAAGGACATGCCAAACCTTGCAAAGATAACAATGATGTAATTCTAAAGTGAATGAAATTTGCATATTATGAAAGGCAGGGAAAGCTTAAAAAGAATTACTTCAGGAATTAAAAATAATCTTTAAAAAGTGAGATTAACTTGGAAAGGGAGGGTCAGTTCTTTGTTTATGAGGAACTTATTATTTCAAGTTAATATCTAATTAAGTTGCTTAAGGCTTGTGTACTGGGTTGAGTAGTGTCTCCCCACTTTTTTTGGAACCATAAAATCTGGCCTTATTTGGAAATATGTTCATTATGCATGTAATTGGTTAACATAATGTCATATTAGAGTAGAATGAGCCCTCAATTCAATATGACTAGTGTCCTTGCAAGAGAGCATAAGAGACACAGAGACACAACATGGAGGGAAGACAGACAAGTGAAGACCAAAGCAGAGCTTGAAGTTACACTGACACAAGTCGAGGAACACCTAGGGCTTCTAGAAATTGGAAGAGGCAAGGAAGGAACTTCCTGTAGAGGCTGAGATGGGAAAATGATCCTGCCAACATGTTGATACTGGAATTTTAATCTATAGCACAGTCAGATAACAAATTTCCTTTGCTTTAAGTCATCCAATTGTGGGCACTTTGCTTACAGTATTCCTAGGAAATGAATACAGCTTGCCTCTGATTTTCAGCCAAAGTGAGCATTAACAGCTTACCATTCTATAGGCTCAGATATGCAGATGACACCACCCTTATGGCAGAAAACAAAGAGGAACTAAAGATCCTCTTGATAAAATTGAAAGAGGAGAGTGAAAAATCTGGCTTAAAACTCAACATTCAAAAAACCAAGATCAAGGCATCTGGTCCCATCACTTCATGGAAAATAGATGGGGAAACAATGGAAACAGTGACAACCTTTATTTTCTTGGGCTCCAAAATCACAGCAGATGGTGACTGTTTCTTGGAAGGAAAGCTATGACAAACCTAGACAGCATATTAAAAAGCAGAGACTTTACTTTGCCAACAAAGGTCTGTCTAGTCAAAGCTATAGTTTTTCCAGTTACCATGAATGGATGTGAGAGTCGGACTATAAAGAAAGCTGAAGGCCGAAGAATCGATGCTTTTGAACTGTGGTGTTGGAGAAGACTGTTGAGAGTCCCTTGGACTGCAGGGAGATCCAACCAGTCCATCCTAAAGGAAATCAGTCCTGAATATTCATTGGAAGGACTGATGCTGAAGCTGAAGCTCCAATCTTTTGGCTGCCTAATATAAAGAACTGACTCATTGGAAAAGACCCTGATGCTGAGACAGATTGAAGGCAGGAGAAGGGGATGACAGAGGATGAGATGGTTGGATGGCATCATTGACTCAATGGAGTTGAGTTTGAGCAAGCTCTGCAAGTTTGTTTTGGGCAGGGAAACCTGGCATGCTGCAGTCCATGGGGTCGCAAAGAATAGGACACAACTGAACTGAAATGAACTGAAACAAAGATCTATCATCCCTTAATGGTAAACAAAAGACTCAATCTTGCCCTGGAGTGAAATCCAAACACTAAACAGCATCAATGAGCCACCCAAGGCTACAAGTTCTCCCATCAAGACACAGAATTAGCCAACAGAGTATTCCAGTCACCCCTAATTTTCTTTCTGCTTGCTAACTCTACATCAAGTAATGTCAACAAGTAATTGGTCCTCTTCAGTTCAGTTCAGTTCAGTTCAGTCGCTCAGTCGTGTCCTCTTACCTTATGTCAAAACCGCAAAAGCTAGTGAAATTGTTTATCTCAGCGTAGGACTTGAACCCATGTGCTGGGACTCAATCCCAGCCAAAATCCAGCTTGAAACTTGAACCCACATGGCTGGGACTCAAACCCAGCCAAAATCCGTGGTACCTGTTTTCAGGGCCTAATAAAGCTCAGGTTCTTGATGTCTCATTGCAGAAAGAATTCAGTGAGAGACAAAGTGATAGGTAAGAAGTTGATTTATTCAGATTCAGAGAGAAGCACACTCCACAGAGTATGGGCCATCGCAAAGGGTGTGTGTGGCCTTGAAATGTCACCACATTTCAATGGTTAGTATTTGTAGGTTAGTGTGGTTAGTTATGGTTAGTATGGTTATTTCACATGGTTAGTATATATAGGCTGGGTAATTTCATATGCTAATGAATGAGAGGATTATTCCAACTATTTTTGGGAAGGGGTGGAAATTTCCAGAATTTGGGCCACCACCCACTCCTTGTTCTTTTGCCAGTGCCTTGGAACTGTCATGGCACATCTGGATGTGTCATTTCACTTGCTGATCCAGGATCAAGGTCTAGTCTTGTCTGCCATCTTGGTCCCTCTTGATTCTAATTGGTTTATGTTGTGCCCTCGGGCTATGTCATTCTTTTCAAAAGTTGTGTCCTCCCCCTTCCCTCCTGTTACATCCCCCCCATTCAGAGATTTTACTCTGATATTCTTATAGGAAGCAGAAGGGTGAAGGTCCATCTTCTGTAATTGCTTCAAGGCTGAGTTAGAGGTGTTGACCCTACCTATCAGGGAGTAAAATCTCTGGATACCTGACTAGGGGCCCAGGAGCAGGGAAGCTCCTTGTTTTAGTCCACAAGGGCTGAAATCCCTACATAGCATCATCTTGATGTATAACTGTTATAACTGGTTGCTTAGCCTTCCTATGTATCTTCTTGATGATGAAACATTTTTTTGTATCAGCACCAGTGTCCAGAAATACCTATAAATGACAAAAGACTGAAAAGGCATGGTCAAACATGTGACTAGAGTGTACGATAAAGCTTGGTTATAATAACCAGAATTACAAATGATCACAATTAGTATAACATACCAAATAACCCTGATTAAATATTTCTCTTTGAGATACCTTAAGACCCCTCTAACTAACATCCCAAAGTTAGTTTTTAGCCACATAAGATCATAAGTCACTGAGACAATACTTAATCCCTAACCTAAAGGTTTTTTCCCCTAAAGATCTCAAAAGCAAATACAAATCACTTACAGGCAAAGAAACTCATCTCAATCTGTTTGTCAAAAACAGTATTTCAAGAATACTTTGAAAGGAGAAATCAAATGCAGTCTTATCCTAGCTCATTCCTAACAAAACCCATTTAAACTAATCCTGATGATATGTAACTCTTTGCCTAATTTAATCACACCAAAAAGCTTAAACCACTTTCAATATCAGATATCAGTTTTGTCCTGAATATTTTCCAGGTAACATGAGCCTGAAATTCATTCTGGCCAGATTATTTTGTATTTTTGAGTATTTGTATGAGTATTTAATTTCTCTTAAGTCAATTAGAACTGCTTTATGAATTAATTTTTGGCAATATCATACGTCTATAACACACATATAGACATTTATGAATGCACAAACAGAGGCCTCATAGCTCTCGTTACAGAATTTCAGCCATGATCTTGAGAACCCAAACCATTTTCCCAGAATAGTTTTTAAATCTGGGAGAGTTTCATTATCATTTTGTATATATTGAGGTAATCTGAAAGGTGGGATTATCTTTTGAAGCAAGTTCTTTGTTACTCCTAAGGCCTGTTCTAGCCGTGTGGGAAAACTCTCTACCCATCCAGTGAATGTGCTTACCTTTAAGACTTGAGCATCTGAGTAAAATCAATTAGCCAGTTCTTCATTTTGTTTCCTTGGTATTGAATGGGTCTACATCATGGAGGAGGGGGTGGTATTGTTCTAGGGTTATTTTGTAAACGTGTCACATGATTTGGGAATAGGGGCCACCAGCATTTTGTTCCTTTAAAGATCAGTTGGAGAAGGGATAGGCTACCCATGCCAGCATTCTTGGGCCTGTGGGCTCAGCTGGTAAAAATCCACCTGCAATGCAGGAGACCTGGGTTCGATCCCTGGATTGGGAAGATCCCCTGGAGAAGGGAACAGTTACCCACTCCAGTATTCTGGCCTGGAGAATTCCATGGATTGTATAGTCCACGGGGTCGCAAAGAGTCCGACATGGCTGAGTGACTTTCACTTTCACCCACAAACAACCTTTGTAGTAAATTCCAAAGAGCTTTCCAAAGAATTTAACATCTGTAGTGAGCAGTTGCACTAGAACTTGAAAAGTTGGGGAGAAATATGGAATCTACTAAATGCATAATTTGCTACCTGCATGTTATTCTTTTTTAACTCTTTAATAAAAATTAAAATTACATGCTTTCAAGATAAATGAAAAATCATTACTAAGATTAAATTTACAGAAGAAAAACCAAAACTCTTTTGAAGAGAAATTCTGTTTATCAAGAGCTTTTCAATCACATAAATCTGAAATTGCATTTATATTAAGTAAATGAGGCAGTTAATTGGTTGAAGGATTTGAAATGGAAATTCTAAATCACTCCTTTTATATTTCAGACTATCAGGATCTTTATATTTGCACAGTGCATATACAATTTATGCAAACGAGATAACTCATGCATGCTTCATATAAATACAGAAGTTTGTGATTATAATTACAGGTTTTTCTTTTATTTTCTTTACAAATCGTTTTGGAGCTTGAAAAATTTAAGAAGCACACAAAAGATTAGAGAATAATGTAACAATTACCTGCGCAGCTATTCCCTAACATTAAAAAACTTTGTAATATTTCTGTGTAATATTAGTATGAATAAAATACCTAAAGCATTACTGACCAAACTGTAGGCTTTCTTTATTTGCTTCTTGAGCCCTTAGAGGCCATCAGCAGCATGTCTCCCTTTAGTCTTTTTCTCCCTGTTATTTATAGTTCCTTGATTATGTATATGTAAATACATACGTATTTGCTTTTATTCAATTTTACTACTAAATGGAGCTTCCCATGTGGCTCAGTTGGTAAAGAATCCATTGGCCAGTGAAGGAGACTCAAGAGACATGGGTTCAATCTGTGAGTTGGGAAGATCCCCTGGAGAAGGAAATGGGAATCCACTCCAGTATTCTTACCTGGAAAATCCCGTGAGAAAGGAACTTGCTGGGCTACAGTCCATGGGGTTGCAGAGACTTGGACATGACTGAGCACAAATAAGGACCGATTTTTACTACTAAAATAGGATTCTATCATTTGCATATAAAACAGTTTCTTTTAGATATTTCCCAAATCATAAATTATTTATTTATTCCTCAGTATTGATAATATTGAGGGTATTATAATATTTTAAATATTATACATGATATATGTTTTTTCTTTCATATTTGATAAATGGTATTGTTGGGATGAGGAAGTTACAATTTTTATATGTTAGCCTTCCTGAATTCTGTTCTTATTAGTTTTAACTTTTTTTTCTGGAGAATATTGTAAGCTTTCTATTTAGGCAATAATATCATTTGCATAAAAAGAGTTTTTCTCATTCTTTCTTTGTACTGCTTATTGAATGACTTGATATCTCTATGAAGGAGACATAATGTCAGGTTTCCAGTAGGGTGGAGTGTTCCTGACATTAACAGGAATGTTTCTGATGCTACAAAAATAAGCATAATGGTCTTTAGGAGCACAACATTCTAGTAAGTTACTATTATATATTTCTTCAGAGCCAGGCCAATAGGAGAAAGATACTGAGAGATTCTAAAGCTTTGATAGGAAAAAAAATTTTTCAACACTTTATGACCCGAGAAAGATATAACTTGGAGCTATTTTTCATAGAGAAATGTGTAATATATATGCTAGTTAATGACATGAAGAATCTTTTCATACAGTTCATCTTGGACATAACTAACACAGAAAGATTTTTTAAACAATCCTCTTCAATATATTTATAATTTATCTACTAGTTATAAAGTTCAATGAATGATAATTTTGATAGCAAAATAACACAATGTTTTATTTTTCCTAACTTCCTATAATAATCCTATAAATACAAATAAATAAAGCATTATTTTATCTGTTGATCTTAATTTATTTCATGAGATAATTTATTACATTTACTTTTAGCCTTTTTAAAAATGTTTGTTTAAGACTATCACATATTTTTCTATTTTAAGCACTGCTTAAGCATATCCCACAAGTTTGAACATGAAAATGAAAATTTTAGTCACTCAGTCGTGTCTGTCTCTTTGTTATCCCATGGACTGTAGCTCTCCAGGCTCCTCTGTCCATGGATTTC
Source organism: Bubalus kerabau (assembly GCF_029407905.1). Taxonomy (NCBI): domain Eukaryota; kingdom Metazoa; phylum Chordata; class Mammalia; order Artiodactyla; family Bovidae; genus Bubalus; species Bubalus kerabau. The sequence goes on from NC_073626.1 coordinate 168,013,076, forward strand.
TGGAAGCAAGAATACTGGAGTGGGTTGTTGCTTCCTCCTCCAGTGATGCTTTTATTATATTTTATTTTTAAATATTAAAATTTAAATATATGTACCTTATCTATCATGTCATTACAGTCCGTTATTCCTGACCCCTACAATGAATGACATAATCACTAAGCTAAATTCATATTGATTGCTCTCTTGTGCTTATTTATACTTTTAACATGTACGTATACATTGTTCCCTTAACCTGCAGCTGCTCGCCCTTCAATCATAACACTTATAAAACACAATTATTAATTTAGTTTTTTGAGGAGCACTAGGTGATATGCAAAATATTTCTATTGTAAGTGAGCTTTTGCATTTTTGTCATTTTTATATAAATGTTTTATATACATGCTGAGAGATCTCCTATTAAGTTGGTGCAGAAGTAACTTGTTTTGCATTGTTGAACTTTGCCATTTGACACTAGAATACATTCTTAAATAAATGGCATTATACTTCATTTTAATCTGCATTTCTTGTTTTATGCTTTTTGTTAATGAATTATTACTTGCTGTTTATTTTATATGTATTTTAAACTATGGAATCCTTTGGATAATAGAAAAAGAAAGAGAAATCCAGAAAAAACAGCTACTTCTGTTTTATTGATTATGCCAAAGCCTTAGACGGTGCAGATCACAACAAACTGCTCAATGCTCAAAATTCTCCAAGCCAGGCTTCAGCAGTACATGAACCATGAACTTCCAGATGTTTAAGGTGGATTTAGAAAAGGCATACAAACCAGAGATCAAATTGCCAATATCCACTGGATCATCAGGAAAGCAAGAGAGTTCCAGAAAAACATCTGCTTTATTGACTATGCCAAAGTCTTTGACTATGTGGATCATAACAAACTGTAGAAAATTCTTAAAGAGATGGGAATACCAGATCATAGTACCTGCCTCCTGAGAAATCTGTATACAGGTCAAGAAGCAATAGTTAGAACCAGACATGGAACAATACACTGGTTCCAAATCAGGAAAGGAGTACGTCAAGGATGTATATTGTCACCTTGCTTATTTAACTTATATGCAGAGTACATCATGAGAACTGCTGGACTTGGATGAAGCACAAGCTGGAATCAAGATTGCCAGGAGAATTATCAATAACTTCAGATATGCAGATGGCACCACCCTTATGGCAAAATGCGACGAAGAACTAAAGAGCCTCTTGATAAAAGTGAAAGAGGATAGTGAAAAGTTGGCTTAAAACTCAATATTCAGAAAACTAAGATCATGGCATTCAGTTCCATCACTTCATGGCAAATAGATGGGGAAACAACGGAAACAGTGAGAGACTTTAGTTTTGGGGGACTCCATAATCACTGCAGATGGTGACTGCAGCCATGAAATTAAAAGATGCTTGCTCCTTGGAAGAAAAGCTATGCCCAACCTAGACAGCATATTAAAAAGCAGAGACATTACTTTGTCAACAAAGGTCCAGCTAGTCAAAGCCATGGTTTTTCCAATAGTCATGCATGGATGTGAAAGTTGGACTATAAAGAAAGCTGAGGGCTGAAGAATTGATGCTTTTGAACTATGGTGTTGGAGAAGACTCTTGAGAGTCCCTCGAGTTGCAAGGAGATCCAACCAGTCCATCCTAAAGGAAATCAGTCCTAAATATTCATTGGAAAGACTGATGTTGAAACTGAAACTTCAGAACTTTGCCCGCCTCATGCGAAGAGTTGGCTCATTGGAAAAGACCCTGATGCTGGGAAAGATCGAAGGCAGGAGGAGAAGGGGACGACAGAGGATGAGATGGTTGGATGGCATCACCGACTCAATGGGCATGGGTTTGGGTAAACCCCGGGAGTTGGTGATGGACAGGGAGGCCTGGCGTGCTGCAGTCCATGGGATCACAAAGAGTCGGACACGATTGAGCACCTGAACTGAACTGAGCCTTTGGAAATGGTGTTAGACCAAAAGCAAATTTAAGCAATTTTCTTATTTGAGTTGAAAATGGGTCATAAAGCAGTAGAGACAACTGGCAACATGTACAATGCATTTGGCTCGGGAATTGCTGATGAACACACGGTGCAGTGGTAGTTCAAGAAGTTTTGCAAAGGAGACAAGAACCTTGAAGATGAGGAGTGCAGTGCCTGGTTATTGGCAGTTGACAATGACCAACTGAAAGGATCAGCTTTACTGACAGCACCATCTAAGTCAATCTTCTTACAGCTACACAGGAAACTGCCTAAGAATCCAGTGTCCACCATTTTAGTGTCTTTTGGGATTTGAAGCAAATTGGAATAGTAAAACAGCTCAGTAAGTGGGTGCATCATAAGCTCAACACAAATAAAAAAAAATCATAGTTTTGAAGTGTCTTCTCTTATTATACACAAAAACAAACCATTTCTCGATTTGATTGTGATGTATGATGGAAAGTGGATTTTATATGACAACCAGCAGCAAACAATTCAGTGACTGGACTGAGAAAAAACTCCAAAGCACTTCTCAAAGCAAAACTTGCACCAAAAAAGGGTCATGGTCACTGTTTTATGGTCTGCTGCTGGTCTGATTCACTACAGCTTTCTTTAATCCTGGTGAAGCCATTACATCTGAGAAGTATGCTCAAGACATCGATGTGATGCACCCAAAACTGCAATGCCTGTAGCCAACATTGTTCAACAGAAAGTACCCAATTCTTCTCCGTGATACCACCTGACTGCACATCAGACAACCAACACTTCGAAAGTTAAAAGAATTGGGCCACAAAGTTTTGCTTCATCTGCCATATTCAACCTCTCACCAACTGATCGCCACTTCTTTAATCATCTCAACAACTTTTTGCAGAGAAAAGGCTTCTCCAACCAGCAGAACACAGAAGATGCTTTCCAAGAGTTCCTCAAATCTCAAAGCAGAGATTTTTATGCTACAGGAATAAATAAACCTATTTCTTGCTATTTCTTGTTGGCAAAAAAAAAAAAAAAGAAAAGATGAGCTTGAGCCTAGTTATAAAGATTTAAAATTCAGGGTCTGAAACCATAGTTATTTTTTTGTTTTGTTTTGTTTTGTTTTCCTTTGTTCAGTCATTGAGTTGAGTCCGACTCTTTGTGACCCCATGGACTATAGCATGTCATACTTCTCTGTTGTTCACTATCTCCTGGAGTTTGCTCAAACTCATGTCCGTTGAGTCAGTGATGCCACCTAACCATCTCATCCTCTACCACCCCCTTCTCCACTTGCCCTCAGTCTTTCCTAGCATTAGGGTCTTTTCCAGTAAGCCAGCTCTTTCCATTAAGAGTCCAAGTACTGGAGCTTCAGCTTCAGCATTAGTTCTTCTAATGAATATTCAGGGTTGATTTTCTTTAAGATTGATAGGTTTGATCTCCTTGCAGTCCAAGGGACCCTCCAGAGTCTTCTCCAGCATCACAGTTCAAAAGCATCAATTCTTCAGTGCTCAGACTTTTTTATGGTCCAACTCTCACATCTGTACATGATTACTGGAAAATCCATAGCTTTGACTAGACAGAGCTTTCTTGGCACAGTGGCATCTCTGCTTTTTAATATGCAGTTTTAATATAGGTTTGTTACAGCTTTTCTTCCGAGGAGCAAATGCCTTTTAATTTAGTGGCTGTAGTCACTGCCTGTAGTGATTTTGGAGCCCAAGAAAATAAAATCTGCCACTGTTTCCACTTTTTTCCCATCTATCTGCCATGAAGTGATGGGACCTGATGCCAAGATCTTCATTTTTTGAATGTTGAGTTTTAAACCAGCTTTTTTCAGTCTCCTCTTTCATCCTCATAAGAGGCTCTTTAGTTAATCCTTCCTTTCTGCCATTCAAATAGCATCTGCATATCTGAGATTGTTCATATTTCTGCAGGCAATCTTGATTCCAGCTTGTGATTCATCCAGTCTGGCATTTCACATGATGTAATTTTCAAAGAATTTAAATAATTACTTTTGCACCAACCTAATAGAATAAGAGAGCTTAATTTCTGAATCATGGGGATCTTCAACTTCACTAGAGATTTTCAGGCTTTTCTCTGATCAGTATTTCAACCCAGAAGAAGAGAATAGATACCATGGAGAGGAGAAAGTTTCATAATTTTTTTATCTGAAATTGAGTCACAAAGCTACATGATGTTACAAGGTCAATTGCAAAATGCGTCTCTAGGGCAAAACCATATTCATAACCAAAACTAAAGGAGATACAATCTCTATTGCAAAGAAAATGTGGAGGAGGGTAGGATGTAGTCTAGGGCATATTAACAGATCCTGTGAAAATCATGCCTTCATATGCCCAAGATTCTGTGTGCCCTTCTTACTGCATTATCACTCACTCACTCCAGGATAATGACCTTTCCTTGCCCAAGGGGCAAAACCTACTGGATCTGTACCTCCTCATGCCCAGTTCACAACAGGATTGAAAAAGGAGCACAAATGTTTAAAGAAATCCAACTTACTATCAAGTGCCTGATGTCACCCATTATCTGGGGGCAGAGTTTTTCTAGTCCTTACTGTCCTGAGAGAGAAGTCTTCGTAACTTCTAGGCATCCTGGGTACCTCTGTGCAAAGATCTATGGTTCATAACTAATATGAGAAACATCCTTTGTGCACATTAGCATATCGCTTTAAATATTATCTTGACCCTCATGACTCATCATTTTAATTGTTTTGGGCATTAATCCAAAGCTCTTGCCCTTTCTTGTTTTGGAAGGTTGAAAGACAAGTTCACTGAAAATATATTGAGGTTTTGTGTATCTTCCCAGAAAATGCTCCATGAAATTGTGATCTTGAGTTATATGTATTGACATTGCTTGGTATTTCTACTTCCAGTTTTATAGAAAATAACAATAGTTTAGTGAAACATTATGACTTTCTTTCAGGCTATATTGTTTTCTTCAAAAAATCAAATATGACTTTCTTCTCCTATTGTAGTTCAAGAGACCTGATAGATTTTAGCCATATTTTATAAGCATAAAACAGTTATATAAGTTAACATGTTTTTCTAGGTTTTAGAACTTTCAATTGGATGTAACCATTGCCCTAGGTGGATGATTTGGAAAATGAAATTATTGATATATATCTTGGATAAAAATTTAGTCTTTTAATTTCACCTTTAACATGCATTGACATATTAGTATTAAAAAAAGAAAAATTGTAAAATTTTATCAATATTTTGGAAAATAGAAACAATAGCAGCTAAATACAGGTGGGGAGAATGGATGAATCATATATTGCTAGTGCTCAGTCATGTCTGACTCTTTGTCATCCCATGGAATGTAGCCCACCAGGCTACTCTGCAGTTTTCTAGCCCAGTATACCAGAGTAGAGTGCCATTTCCTATTCCAGGGGATCTTTCTGACCCAGGGATCAAACCTGCATCTCTTGCATCTCCTACATTGGTAGGCAGATTCTTTACCAATGGCTCCACCTTGGATATTGCTAGAGAAAACATAAAATGATATATTTCTGTGTACAATGTACTGGTAATATCAATGAAATTATTAAACATATATTAAATGTAGAATCTTACTAGTGAGAATTAACTTTACAAATATATCTATTTCTATGTGCAAAGACTCTTTGTGACCCCAAGGATAGTAGCCTGCACCAAGCTCCTCTGTCCATGGGATTTTCAAGGCAAGAGTACTGGAGTGTGTTACCATTTTCTTCTCCAGGGAATCTTCCCAAACCAGGGACCAAACCCAGGTCTCTCACACTGTAGACAGATGCTTTACTATAGTGGAGGTGATGGAATTCCAGTTGAGCTATTTCAAATCCTGAAAGATGATGCTGTGAAAGTGCTGCACTCAATATGCCAGCTAATTTGGAAAACTCAGCAGTGACCACAGGACTGGAAAAGGTCAGTTTTCATTCCAATCCCAAAGAAAGGCAATGCCAAAGAATGCTCAAACTACTGCACAATTGCACTCAGCTCACACCCTAGTAAAGTAATGCTCAAAATTCTCCAAGTCAGGCTTCAGCAATATGTGAACCGTGAACTTCCTGATGTTCAAGCTGGCTTTAGAAAAGGCAGAGGAATCAGAGATCAAATTGCCAACATCCGCTGGATCATGGAAAAAGCAAGAGAGTTCCAGAAAAACATCTATTTCTGCTTTATTGACTATGCCAAAGCCGTTGACTGTGTGGATCACAATAAACTGTGGAAAATTCTGAAAGAGATGGGAATACCAGACCACCTGACCTGCCTCTTGAGAAACCTGTATGCAGGTCAGGAAGCAACAGTTAGAACTGGACATGGAACAACAGACTGGTTCCAAATAGGATAAGGAGTACGTCAAGGCTGTATATTGTCACCCTGCTTATTTAACTTATATGCAGAGTACATCACGAGAAATGCTGGACTGGAAGAAACACAAGCTGGAATCACGATTGCCAGGAGAAATATCAATAACCTCAGATATGCAGATGACACCATCCTTATGGCAGAAAGTGAAGAGGAACTAAGAAGCCTCTTGATGAAAGTGAAAGTGGAAAGTGAAAAAGTTGACTTAAAGCTCAACATTCAGGAAACGAAGATCATGGCATCTGGTCCCATCACTTCATGGGAAATAGATGGGGAAACAGTGGAAACAGCGTCAGACTTTATTTGGGCTCCAAAATCACTGCAGATGGTAACTGCAGCCGTGAAATTAAAAGACACTTACTCCTTGGAAGGAAAGTTATGTTCAATCTAGATAGCATATTCAAAAGCAGCGACATTACTTTGCCAACAAAGGTCCATCTAGTCAAGGCTATGGTTTTTCCAGTGGTCATGTATGGATGTGAGATTTGGACTGTGAAGAAGGCTGAGCGCTGAAGAATTGATGCTTTTGAACTGTGGTGTTGGAGGAGACTCTTGAGAATCCCTTGGACTGCAAGGAGATCCAACCAGTCCATTCTGAAGGAGATCAGCCCTGGGATTTCTTTGGAAGGAATGATGCTAAAGCTGAAAGTCCAGTACTTTGGCCACCTCATGCGAAGAGTTGACTCATTGGAAAAGACTCTGATGCTGGGAGGGATTGAGGGCAGGAGGAGAAGGGTACGACAGAGAATGAGATGGCTGGATAGCATCACTGACCCAATGGACTTGAGTCTGATTGAACTCTGGGAGTTGGTGATGGACAGGGAGGCCTGGCGTGCTGCAATTCCTGGGGTCGCAAAGAGTTGGACACGACTGAGCGACTGAATTGAACTGAACTGATGTGCAAAGAGGCACAAACTATAAACATCAATCAGTAAGAAAAAATTAAGGATTCCCATGTGGCTCAGTGGGTAAGGAATCCGCCTGCAATGCAGGAGACTGTCTGCCACCCAAGAGATGCGGCTTCAATCCCTGGATCAGGAACATCCTCTAGAGAAGGGAAAGACAACTCACTCCAGTATTCTTGCCTTTGGAAATCCCATGGACAGGGGAGTCTGGTGGGCTGCAATCCATGAAGTCACAAAAGTGTCAGATACAATTTAGTGACTAATCCACCACACGGTATATGAATAAAGGCAACGTTATGTAGGAGAAAAAAATAAGGCAGACATTTATATTAGCTTTCTATGTTGTATAATAAATTACCACAAACTTGTAGCTTACGACAATTCACATTTATTACCTCACAGTGTCTATGGGTTGGGAGTTCAGGCACTGTTTATTTAGGGCTTCTGCTCAAGTTTCATAAAGCTACAGTGAATGTTAGGTTGGGTTGTATTCTCATCCAGAAGGTCATGTGGGGAAGAATCTGCATCCATAGTTTTTCTGGTTGTTGGCAGAATTCATTTCCTGGTGGTTGTAGAATTGAAGGCGCAGGGTATGCTGACTATTGGCTGAAGGTCACCCTCAGCACCTAGAGGCCATAATTCCCAGAGACTGCCAGCCCATTCCTTTCCACATGGTTGCTTATTTCATCAAGCCAGTAAGAAGATTCTCTAGAAAGTATCTGCTAGCAAGGCAAAATTTTATGTCTTATTAAGGTAAAATATGGAGAAGGAAATGGCAACCCACTCCAGTGTTCTTGCCTGAAGAATCCCATGGATGGAGAAGCCTGGTAGGCTGCAGTCCATGGGGTCGCACAGAGTCAGACACGACTGAAGCGACTTAGCAGCAGCAGCAGCAAGGTAAAATAATCACTCGAGTGACACCCCAACACCACCACTTTTGTCACATTTTGTGGATTAGAAATATGATGTGTTGTTCTTTAGCCTCCAAGTCATGTCTGACTCCTTTGCAATCCCGTGGACTGTAGCCCACTAGGTTCCTCTGTCCATGGGTTCTCCAGGAAAGAATACTAGAGTGGATTGCCATTTCCTACTCCAGAGAATTGAACCTACGTCTTAGGCAGATTCTTTATCACTGAGCCAGGGGAGTCCATAGAAGCATGGCATATTTCTGGCCTATACTCAGAAATGAGAGTATTATACATGTGCATGATACCAAGAGTCAGGGATCATGGAGTGAACACCCTCAGGTCTGTCCATCACAGCCTTTGTGTGCTGATAGGGAATCTTTTCTGAGATAGAGGGGCTCAGCTGCTCAGTAGTGTCCAACTTTTTGTGACCCCATGTAGCCTGACAGGCTCTTCTGTCTATGGAATTCTGCAGGCGAGAATACTGGAGTGGGTTGCCATTTCCTACTCCAATTTCTGAAATATGTTACTGAGAAAAGAAAAAAAATGTTTATATTGCACCCCTATGTTTGTGAACATGTACGTACCTGTGTTCAGTTTTGCCTCTGAAGAGAAGCAGTGGAGGAAAGGATATTTGGAGTGAAAAGGATTATCAAGTTATTTTCTATGATTATTTTCAATATTGTAGATTTCAAGGACTGTGTATATTATCTTTGTTAATAGAAGAGTTAATGATTTTAAATTTATGGCCATTTGTGGCTATTTTTGAAGCCTAAATTAAGAATAATCACAGCCTCCGCCCCTCCTCCCCAAGAAAAAGCCCATTTATTTGGTTAAGAATTGGCAATCTAGATTCTGATAGTTTTACTTTGCCTGAGCAATTTGTAACATTACTTACCTGAACCTCAGTATTCTTACTTTTATTATGGTAAAGTTGGAATAAATAGTGTCTTAAGTCTCTTTCAAATACAAATCAGTCAAATGTTGGATAGTTGCTCAAATGCTGAGTCATATCTGATTCTTTGTGACCCCATTGACTGTAGCTTGCCAGACTCCTCTGTCCATGGAATTCTCCAGGCAAGAATGTTGAAGTGGGGTTCCATTTCCTCTTCCAGGCAATCTTCCCAACCCATGGATCAAACCTGTGTCTCATGAGTTGGTAGGTGGATTCTTTACCACTGGCACCACCTGGGAAGCTCAAATGTTGGATAGGTAGTCATGTAAATAACACGTCTAAAAATGTAGCAATTTTGTTTATAAAGAAAGATCTGAAAAGCATGGAATTAAATTAGGCTTCGAGCCAGGAAGAAGCTACTTTGCACACAAAGCTCTGATGTAGTAGAGGAAGGACAGAAAAGGGAGAAAAGTTTGAATGAGAATTAAATGACAGGAGCAGAGCTTTGGGATTAGGGAAAAACATGTGTTGAAATGGTTTTGAATTCATTCAAAGAAGATAGATATCATCTGTATAACATTTATGTGCAGCCAGATTATTTTATTATGTAGTAAACTTTTTATTTTGATATATTTGCAGAGTTACATCAGGTAAAACAATAACTCATTAACAATTGTCACCTCTATTAGAGTTAACTCTGGTGTGTACAGGTCCTACTCTTTACTGGTAACCTTTTTTCTAAACATGGGATTGACTTTTCATAACTTTTATGCCTACTTAAAAATCAGCCACATACACGGTTGACTTCTCCCAAAGAGTTTTGAAGAGTTAATGCTTAAGTTTTCAGCCTAATTTTGCTAGAAGTTTCCTTTCATTCTTTGCAGAGGAAGAAACTAAGGATTCCAAATCACCCCCAGAAGAAGTATAATAAAAGAGCCTGGAACTTAGGTATAAGAGGTCTTTTGGGGTGGAGCCTGCATGGTAGTTGTATGCTTTAATCTTGACCTACACTTCCTCTTCCTTCTAAAAATAAACTCTAAGCATTGTTTCTTGGATGTAATTGTAAGTGATCTTTCCAGAAAAAGAACAACTCCATTTTGAAAGAATCTAGTAAGTACCACTGAAACTTGTGTGATGGAAGGTTTGGTTAGAGTCTGACTGGCTAAAACTGGAAATTCCACAAGACCATAACATTCCTTAATTGTATCCAAGCAGCATACACTGAGGGAGGAATCCTTTCTAGTTCTAAATCGTTTAGCCTAAGATATTTCATAGAATTGAGGTTTTCTTTGAAATGACTTTAGTAAGACTCTTATTTTAAGAATCAGCATGCAAGTTAGTGCCATTGTAAACACAGGGCTTGTTTTGTTTTTCTCCAAAAATGGTGTATTCATTTGAGCATAGCTGGAAAATTCAGAACCAGCCAATATTAATTTTGTGGCTTTCAGCTAACCTAAATAGGCAAATGTTGGCATATCCCCTTTAGATATAATATCTTAGTCCATCATCTTTTACATAGAAGGAATGTTCTGGAAATGAAAGAGCCTTTGTTTATAAGAGGAAAATAATGGTCTCGGTGCCCTGTAATTGATTTTCAGGGCCCAATACTGAAACAGGTAGTACAGTTTTTCATTATAGCAGTCAGTTTCATGAATCAATCTAAATACATTTGTTTTCTTTGCAGACTTTAATCAATACAAACAAATTTGCAGAGTTCTTACCTGGTGGGGAGAAAAAGGACAACAACTGTATGAGTTTGAGAAGGCTTTTGGGTACTCTGAAATATCATTTAAAAATATTTTCAGATCTTGAATTTTTTCAATAGGTTTACTGAAAACTTTAGAGGTTCTAATGCTGCATCCTTTACCAAATAACATTATTTACAGGATGCTTTGGATCATAAAAACATATATAGTTTATCCAAAGTGTCTTTCATTACTATAATTCAAAGTTGTCCTACTTTTACAAAATACAGTGTTTTAATTTAAAACATGAAGAAAACATGCATATATTTAGGTTTAACAAATACAAAGATTTTAATGACAGTATTAAGAAGAATCTTGCTTCCAGTTACCCTTGTATATGTTTATGGACCAAGATACATGTACAGAGATTTCTTAACATACGTACCAGGGTATGTGTTTGTGCCAACCCGCCTGCTCTTCTTCTTTCATACGTTTTTATTGAAAGCCTATTCTAGACTTGGCAATTTGCCAAAAGATGATGATATAATGATGAATAATACAAGGCTTCTGTTAGAGCACATAAGGAAGTATGAATGTTTAGTTCGAACTGTTATCACAGAATATCATAGACAGCTTATAAACAATAGTGTTACTGAATCCAAGCTCACTCTGCTTGGACAAGCCAATACATTCAAGAGACAAGGTGTTGAGGTAAGGACTATGACTTTATTCAGAGAGCCAGCTGACTGAGAAGACGGCAGACTAAATATCTCAAAATAGCCATCTTATGTGGGTCTGGATGCCAGGTTGTTTTATGGATCAGAGATGGCAGGGAAGGTGAGGAAACAAAGAAACAAGGTCATTAATCTTGCAAATATCTCCCAGAATGGCAAACTTTAGGCAGGAGAATGTGTTAATTTCTTCCTTCCGGCCATCCACAGGTGGGCAGAGTCCTGAACAAAGACACTTTAGTTTAATAGGCAAGGGGCAGGATTCTCTGAGACAGGCCATTATGTATGCTTATAATAACAAAACCAATGAAAAGCAAGTCAAAGAAACAGTTCCAACATGCAGTCAGAAATGGATTTTCCCTGCAACAACTGAGCAATTTCTCGTAATTCTTGAGTCTAGAAAATCCAGTGCCAAAGTTCCAGTAGATCTGATGTCTGATAAAGTTCTCCTTGGTTCATAGATGGCTTCTTCTCGTTATGTCCTTATGTAAAAAAAGGTCAAGGGAATACTCCCAAACCTCTTTCATAACAGCAAAGCCCTCATGATGTGACCTAATCACCTCCTAAAGAGCCCACATCCAAATATGATTACATCTGGGATTAAGTTTCAGCATATGAATTTTGGGGATGCATGCATTTAGTCTATTAGCAACATGGAAACAAAAATTTTCAATATAGATTATATTTTATAGTTTAAATCAAAGAGTGGCAGAGCATGAATGGATGGAATAATTTCAGAAGTGAGGATCAGAAATAACTTCACAAATAAGGCATTTAGGACAGATTAGACAAACAAAAATATTTCCTATAAATACTAAGAGCACATGGTAAATCTTAGTTCAGAAAAATAAGCCAAGTAAAAATTTAATGGACATCAAAATCAACTGTGAGTTTCTTACAAATGGCATTTACCCTGCTTCCTTGTCATTCCAAGATTATCTTAGTTCTGACAACTCCTGTTCAAGACTGAATGCAGAAAGGAATCATGGTAAGTGATGTGACAATATTAACTCCTTCAGGTATACATGGGAGACAGAAGAGTTTAGAACCACTAATTGTATAAAGTTTCCATTGATACATGAATGAACTGCTTAAATGGTTTTAAAAGTCATCTGGTTCAGCAAGAGGATTCCGTATGCAATGACTCATGGCAAGCAAGTGCACCTGCTCATAGCACCTGCTATGAAGATAGCCACATGGGGGTTTCTCTAATAGTGTGTGGATGAATTTTCACTGTGGATGTATATAATACAGTGTTTTGTTTGACTTAACATATGCTTGAGGAGAAGGCAATGGCACCCCACTCCATTACTCTTGCCTGGAAAATCTCATGGACAGAGGAGCCTGGTAGGCTGCAGTCCATGGGGTCGCTAGGAGTCGGACACGACTGAGCGGCTTCACTTTCACTTTTCACTTTCATGCATTGGAGAAGAAGATGGCAACCCACTCCAGTGTTCTTGCCTGGAGAATCCCAGGGATGGGGGAGCCTGGTGGGCTGCCATCTGTGGGGTTGCACAGAGTTGGACATGACTGAAGCAACTTAGCAGCAGCAGCAGCAACATATGCTTGTGGCTCAGCTGGTAAAGAATACTCCTGAAATGTGGGAGACCTGGGTTCAATCCCTGGGTTGGGAAGATCCCCTGCAGAAGGGAAAGGCTACCTGCTCCAGTATTCTGGCCTGGAGACTTCCATGGATTGTACAGTCCCTGGAGTCACAAAGATTCAGGCATGACTGAATGACTTTCACTTTTCACATGCACCTCTGACATAGTTATTCAGAGTATGGTCCAAGACAACATGCACCAGAATCACCAAAAATGTTAAATAAACACTGATTCCTGGGCTACTTACAAAATTCACTGAATCAGATCCACTGCTCTTTGTGAAGCTGAACCTTAAGTAGATTGTCAGCTGATCCTTTTGCTGACTAAAGTTGGAGATGGAATGAGCTAAGTTCTAAACATGATGAATTCATTGTGGCTTCACCACTGAAATATTTGCCCTTCATTTGAAGCAGACTGAGATAAAAACAAGTCTGATATGACATTCTCAATTTTACCACCAAATTCCCTGAACCTTACTATCTTCATTTTTAAATCTAGATCATTAACCATCAAAGGAGATGATTTTTAATTCACTCAATTTTTCATGTTTCCATCAAGACAATACATATTTTTCTTGTACCTACCATCTTAAGGATTGCTGTATGGGGACCATAGACAAATATTTTCAGTGAGAGTCTGTTTCAAACACTGCTCTTATTGGATGAAAGATACTAAAACGTGGGTGCTTTACATTGGACCAGAACTCTCAGAAAGGCTATTTTTCTCAGTAAGGCTATTTTTCATTCCTGAGTAAGCTTTGAGAACTAAATTTTCTCTATGGTGAAAGCTCTGTCTAGGCAGATTTACAATAATTGCCCTTTGGTGCTTTGGGGGAGCTCTACACTCAGAGAGCCTTAATGGATACAAGAGGGTTTATTACTCAATTCTTGAGGGCACAGTGGTCAGTTCCTTGAATTAATTTTTAGTATAGTGCAGACAGTTAAAAAACAAAACTCTCTATTGGGACTTAGAATGAGAAACTCTTGGACAAATTGTAAACCTTTAGGGAATCAAAGAAAATATGTCATAATAGAAGCCAGTGGAATTCTGAAGGTAAGGTAGAAAATTGCACTTTGGAATTTTTCAGTGATCTTGTAAGCATTTTTTTTCATTCCGTAAATAAATATTTATAGGTTTGACTGCTCACAATGACATTTTGGAGGATGGTAGAATGTCATGAAAGGGGTTTTGTCAGTAGATATTAAGGTGACTTATCAAAGGATTGAAATATTAGAAACTCTTATTGCTCAGACCTAAATTTTTAACCCTTATGAAAGCAGAAGAGGACCTGAGAAAGGTGAGGAACTAGAATTGAGGATTCTTCCTAAAATAGGGATCTTGGAATGACTCCTTCTACTGAAAAACCAATCCTGCACTGTGAGTTGTCATGGAAATAAACTTTAGAGTGAGGGCTTGTTTCACTTCCTTACCTTAGGAATTGTCAAATATGCCTCTGGATTTTGCAAAGGCCTATGGTAGTTAGTGCAGCTGCTGCTGCTGCTGCTAAGTCGCTTCAGTCGCGTCCGACTCTGTGTGACCCCAGAGATGACAGCCCACCAGGCTCCCCCATCCCTGGGATTCTCCAAGCAAGAACACTGGTAGTGGAGCACCCATAGGTAAATCAATTGCTTCTAACATAGTCTCACTAACAAAGGTCATAAGGCAACTATACACCATAAGGAAAAGCTAGTAGACAAAATAGGTGGAAGGACTATAAAGAGTGAAGTTAATGGAATCATATAAAATATTATAAAACAAAATGTTTATAATTACTGAAGATAATAAATAGCAGAGAGCATTAAAATTAAATGATAAAAAAGAAAAAAAATTTTTAAACGAACCAAATAAATCTTAAAGATATAAATAAAGAAATATTAATAATTAAATTAAAATTTCAAAGAACAATTTTGACAAGTTAAGACTTTGCTGACGTACATATCTGTGACTTTGAGGAGGGAGTGGGGAAAGTGCCCAGATGCAGAACAGAGAAATAAACAATGATTTAAAGACCTGAGGATTAAAAGACTTGGCAGTCCAGTGGCTAAGACTACACTTCCAATGTAGAGGCTGTGTGTCCGATCCCTGGTTGGATTCCACATGCTGGGAGGTGTGGTAAACAAAACAAAACAAAACAAAATACAAATAACTGACATCTGTAAAAGGGTGAAAGAAAAACAAAAGTCAGAATACAATAGCCTGTAAAAATATTCCTCAAAAAATAAAAGGGAATAAAGACAATAAAAAGATAAAGCTTCAAAACATAAAAAAATCAAAAGACTTAAAGCTAGCGCTTAAAAGAATATCCCGAGGAAGAGAGCATGAAAGGAAAACCAAATTTAAATCTATATTGATAAGAATGTTTGGAATCAATGAAAGATTTGTTTCTTTAGAATGGAGAAGATAGCAAGACTTGAACATAGTAAGGCCATTCAATGATGTCATAGAAAGGACTAATCGAACTATATATATATATATATCTTTAAAACTACCAAAGAGAAAGAATGATTAGCCATTAAAAAAAAAAAAAACAAAAACTAAAACTAACTAACACACAGACCTACAGTACTCATCCTTTTTAGATAAGCATATAAAATGATTGAATAACAAAGTCTGAAGCAAAAATCTTAAGGGTGCCTGTAAGGACAAGGGAAGTTAACACCAGGCAAATCCTAATCAAAAAGCAAGTTGTTACAGCAATGTTACTATTAGAAACAAAGAGGTCAAATAAAAATTAAGTGCACAATTTGCCAGAAAGTTATAGCAATCCTAAATTCTATTCTAGCAACGCAGACCAAAATATGTAAAATGATTGCTAACTGGAAGATAGAATTTGCAAATTCATCATTGTATTGGATAAGATTAAGGGCTTCCCTTTGGCTCAGATGGTTAAGCATCTTCTTGGAATGCATGAGACCCAGGTTCAATCCCTGGGTCAAGAAGATCCACTGGAGTAGGAAATAACAACCATTGTAGTATTTTTGCCTAGAGTATTCCATAGACAGAGGAACCTAGAGAACTACAGTCCATGGGGTCACAAAGTTAGACATGACTGCGCGACACCAAAAGAGGATTTAAAAACATATTTTTCAGAACTGATAGATCAATTAGACAAGGATTTAATAAAGACAAGAAAGATTTGAAAAAAACCTTAATAAGCTTAGCTTAATGGGCACACATACACACATTGAGCTCATTAGAACATTAGGGAAAATTAAGTAAAACATATTATTTTCAAGGAAGCATAGCACATTTCTGAAATTAATTGTATTCTATCCTACAAAGGAAGTATTAAATAATAATGACCACAGTTTCTATAAGAAAATGTACTAACATTAGACATCAGTATGAAAATAATCCCCCAATACATTTGAAAATTAAAAAAAAATAAGCAATAGGAAATAAAAGTCAGAAAAATCATAATTATAATGGAGTTAGAAGTGAGTGACATTGAACTACCTTTTCAGAATGTAAAACAGCAAATAGCAGTACTTACAGGGAAATATATCAATTAAATCCATACGCTTGAAAAATAGGCTGACAATTATCTTTAAGAAGTTAGAAAAGGTACACAGCTAAGCTCAAAGTAGGAAAAAGGAAAGGATAGAAAGTATATACTTAGGCAATGAAGTGGGAAACAAGGAACCCAAACTGATATCAGAGACATAAAATAACCAACATTTTACCCACACGGATTCATTACAGCAAAAAGAAGGTATAGAAACAACAGTAGGAATGATAGACATATTGTATACATACATAACACTATGGACATATACAATAAATTAGAAACTTTAGATGATGTGGAAAATTTTGAGAGAAAAAAATTTATACTGTGACTAAAAAAATAAATGAAACCTTAATTAGCCTAGTATCTTAGGCTGTCCTCAAAAAACAAACAAACAAAAAAACAACCATAGACTGAATGGCTTATAAATAACATAAAACTTATGACATAATCACCTCCCAAATATTCCACCTCCAAATACCATCACTTTTGGAATAAAACTTAGTATATGAATTGGGAGTGGTGGTACATAAACACTCAGTTTGTGGCATCTGTCAACTCTGTTTTCATTGGAAACAAAGTATGATTCCCATCTCACACTGAGACATAATAAGATGGATTAATGACTGATGTATGGAAAGCAACATTTAAATGATAGAAGAAAATACAGAATATTTTAAAGACAATGGTTGTTAAATTAATTAAACAAGAAAGCCATTAGACTGAGATGGCTCTAATACTCTGGTAGCCTATGTAGGCAAACTAAAACCTAAGCTAGAGTCAGTTCACTGGAATCTGAGACAGTGAAATTTGAAGTGAAGAGGAACTAAAAAGCCTCTTGATGAAAGTGAAAGAGGAGAATGAAAAAGTTGGCTTAAAGCTCAACATTCAGAAAACTAAGATCATGGCATCCGGTCCCATCACTTCATGGGAAATAGATGGGAAAACTGGGGGAAAAGTGTCAGACTTTGTTTTTTTGGGCTCCAAAATCACTGCAGATGGTGACTGCAGCCATGAAATTAAAAGACACTTACTCCTTGGAAAGAGAGTTATGTCCAACCTAGATAGCATATTCAAAAGCAGAGACATTACTTTGCCAACAAAGGTCCGTCTAGTCAAGGCTATGGTTTTTCCTGTGGTCATGTATGGATGTGTGAGTTGGACTGTGAAGAAGGCTGAGCGCCAAAGAATTGATGCTTTTGAACTGTGGTGTTGGAGAAGACTCTTGAGAGTCCCTTGGACTGCAAGGAGATCCAACCAGTCCATTCTGAAGGCAATCAGCCCTGGGATTTCTTTGGAAGGAATGATGCTAAAGCTGAAACTCTAGTACTTTGGCCACCTCATGTGAAGAGTTGACTCATTGGAAAAGACTCTGATGCTGGGAGGGATTGGGGCAGGAGGAGAAGGGGACGACAGAGGATGAGATGGCTGGATGGCATCGCTGACTCGATGGACGTGAGTCTGAGTGAACTCCGGGAGTTGGTGATGGACAGGGAGGCCTGGCATGCTGCAATTCCTGGGGTCGCAAAGAGTCGGACACGACTGAGCAACTGAACTGAACTGAACTGAGCAAACAGCCAATAAGTCTTTCCTAAATAAGACAACTGCTTCAGCTATAATCAGTGAAATAATTTCCTGCTCTGTTTCCTTGCTTTCTCTATAAAAAGCTCCTCCCTAGGTTTTATTGGTTTAGTTCAGTCACTCAGTCATGTCCGACTCTTTGCGACCCCATGAATTGCAGCACACCAGGCCTCCCTGTCCATCACCAACTCCCGGAGTCCACACAAACCCATGTCCATCGAGTTGGTGATGCCATCCAACCATCTCATCCTCTGTCGTCCCCTACTCCTCCTGCTCTCAATCTTTCCCAGCATCAGGGTCCTTTTAAATGAGTCAGCTCTTCGTATCAGGTGGCCAAAGTATTGGAGTTTCAGCTTCAACATCAGTCCTTCCAATGAACACCCAGGACTGATATCCTTTAGGATGGACTGGTTGGATCTTCTTGCAGTTTTATTGGTTAAGCATTCCTAATCAACTCCTTAGAGGAGGGCAAGGCAACCTACACCAATATTCTTGACTGGAGAATTCCCATGGACAGAGGAGCCTGGCGGTGTGTTCAGGATATAAGTCTGATAATGCTGGATTTCAACTAGATTATCTTTTAGGGAAGCATATGAGTTTGGCGTTGGCTTAGAAAAATTAATGTTACAGCAATAGACCAGGGAGGAAGTGAGGGGAGTCCTCTTTGTGCCAGAGATTGTTCTACATGCTTTGTATCTCTCATCTCCACCTCCAGAAGTAGGTGAGAGAATGAGGCTCAGAGAAGCTAGAAACGGGTTCAGTAGAGCTTTTTGGCCACAAAGCTAGTGTACTTTGCTTTTCAGTGTCATTTTGGAAATAGGTATTATTATTCTTATGTATCAATTGAAGAAATTTATGTCTGGGAGTTTAGATAACATCAATAAATGCCTGACATCTAACCTAGGACTTTCTTTTTATATTTCAAAACATAGTCTCAAAACTATGGTCTTCAATATTTACTTTTATTTTAGAGAAACAGTGAGAGGGAGAGAGAGAGAGAGGGAGGGAGGGAAGGAGGGAGAGAAGAGAGAAGGAAAAAGGATATTTGCATCTTCTGATTTTGAATTTTTATAACATCTAGTAAATTAACATTTTTTTGTTAGAAGACTTACCAAAATATTACTCTTTTCTTCTTACACACAACATTTTAACTAGGAAATGCAAATCAAAATCCCAAGATATCACCTCTTGCCAGTCAGAATGGCTACTATCAAAAAGTCAAGGAATAAAAAATCAATATTTGGATGTGATTTGTTAGAGGATGTGGAGAAGAGAATACTTGTGCACAGTTGGCATAAATGTAAATCAATGCTGTCATTATGTAAAACAGCATGGAAATTCCTCAAAAAATTAAGAATAGAATTACCATATGATTCAGCTATTCCAGTTGTAGATATTTATCTGAAGAACCCCAAACAACTTTGAAAAGATGTATACTTCTGCTGGATCATCAAAAAAGCAAGAGAGTTCCAGAAAAACATCTATTTCTGCTTTATTGACTATGCCGAAGCCTTTGACTGTGTGGATCACAATAAACTGTGGAAAATTCTGAAAGAGATGGGAATACCAGACCACCTGACCTGTCTCTTGAGAAACCTGTATGCACAAGCACCAGTTAGAACTGGACGTGGAGCCACAGACTGGTTCCAAATAGGAAAAGGAGTACATCAAGGCTGTAGAGTGTCATCCTGCTTATTTAACTTAGATGCAGAGTACATCATGACAAAGGCTGGGGTGGAGGAAGCACAAGCTGGAATTTCTGGGAGAAATATCAATAACCTCAGATATGCAGATGACACCACCCTTATGGCAGAAAGTGAAGAAGAACTAAAGAGCCTCTTGATGAAAGTGAAAGAGGACAGTGAAAAAGTTGGCTTAAAGATCAACATTCAGAAAATTAAGATCATGGCATCCGGTCCCATCACTTCATGGCAAATAGATGGGGAAACAGTGGAAACAGTGTCAGACTTTATTTTTTGGGGCTCTAAGATCACTGCAGATGGTGATTGCAGCCATGAAATTAGAGATGCATATTCCTTGGAAGGAAAGTTATGACCAACCTAGATAACATATTAAAAAGCAGAGACATTACCTGCTGACAAATGTCCGTCTAGTCAAGGCTATGGTTTTCCAGTAGTCATGTATGGATGTGAGAGTTGGACTATAAAGAAAGCTGAGCACTGGAGAATTGATGCTTTTGAACTGTGGTGTTGGAGAAGACTCTTGAGAGTCTCTTGGACTGCAAGGAGATCCAATCAGTCCATCCTAAAGGAAATCAGTCCTGGGTGTTCATTGGAAGGACTGATGTTGAAGCTGAGACTCCAATACTTTGGCCACCTCATGCGAAGAGCTGACTCATTTGAAAAGACCCTGATGCTGGGGAAGATTAAGGGCAGGAGAAGAAGGGGAGGACAGAGGATGAGATGTTTAGATGGCATCACCGACTCGATGGACATGAGTTTGGGTAAACTCTGGGAGTTGGTGATGGATAGGGAGGCCTGGTGTGCTGTGGTTCATGGGGTCACACAGAGTCAGACACGACTGAGCGACTGAACTGAACTGAACAGTGCAGCCCTATGTTCATCACAGCATTATTTACAATAGCTGATATGAAAGCAACCTAAATGCCCATCAACGGATGAATGGATAAAGATAATATGGTATATAATACAATGAAATACTATTCAGCCATAAAAAGATTAAATTTTTCCTTTTGTGACAACATGAATGGACTTTGAAAGTATTATGCTAAGTGAAACTAAGTCAGATGAAGAAGGAGAAATACTGTATTTCACTCATATGCCGAATATTAAAAAAGTAAACAAATTGAACTGAGAGAAAACAAACACACAGATATAGAGAATAGAGTAGTGATTATAAGAGGAGAAACGGGTAAGGGGAGGGTGATTGGGTAAACAGCCTCAATGACATAGTGGTGGATGGAACCCAGACGTTTGGTGATGAGCACGCTGTAGTGTCTAATGAGGTTGAAATATAATGCCATATACCTGAAACTTTTGTTATCAATGTAATCTTCATGATAAAACACACACAGCAGTTAGGGGTACTACACTAGGTCTCGTTGTTTGGGCCTCTTCATCAGATAATCAGTTATGTGTTATTTTCATTTTATCGAAGAGTCAAGGCCCACAGCTCCTCGGAGAATCAATTGCTCATATTTTTTCTTCTAGATTTGTATTTTTTCAATTTGAAAAGTCTGCAACTGTGGTTCAGGATGATTTCTTCCCTCAAACTATTTTCTTTGGATAGCAAACGGATGAACCAAAATGCCTTTGGATACTTTGCTGAATCTGTAATTCCTAAATGCCACTCCTGTCCACAACAGAGCCTGTTCAACAGTAGACCAGCTCATCTGGCTGTTTTTCTATTAGCCAATTCTTATCTTTAATGAGCTAATACATTGAGAACAACATTTCTCCGGGTTTGTAGTGTAGCTGAGAATCATGTTCCCGCAATTTTGTATTTTGACTGGCTGGCTTCAGGGTGAAGTTGAATTAAAAAACTGTGGAAAACTGGGTGGTTTCTGTCTAATGCAATCTTGGGAGAAAAATATTCAATTTCTCCCCAGACTGTAACATGTTTCTTTTTATGGGGTGACTTCTTCCTTGTTATAAATTCTGAGTTTGATTTGAATGCCTCTGCACATTGTTTTTCTGTTGCTTAAAATCTTTGCACTTTGAAATACATGTATTTAGGAGAGAGAGAATAAACTATGTCAAGTAGGAGTTTTTTAATCATAAACTTCCTAAATGATTTCAAAATCATTTTTCCTTTTCATTGTACATAATGAGAATGTTGCTAACAATGACTTATCTCTTGATCTCTTAATACTAGACACCATAGGGCCTAGTCTTGATATTCAAATGTTCTACTTATCTATTTTCAACATGATCAGTTTCCAATGAACTTTACCACAATGTATTTATGTAACAAACTCAAATGTCTTAAGCTTTGGATTTCCTTTAATCAATATTCATTTTCCTTGCTTTATGTTTTATTTTTTACACACCTGCAAGTATTAGCGTGGGCTGCTGTTTTCTACTTTATGATTTTACATTTCTTACTGCAAACTTCACTGTGCAAATTAAAATTGTTAGAAACATAAGTACTTACAAAAATGAGTTAAAATGTTTAGGATAAGAATGAAAATTCTCAGGTTTTAAATTAACTGACATGGCATATTTGCAACACCTAAAATAATAGTTTGTGTGTTACTGTGAATGCAACCAGAAAAGCATCATGACTTATTCTTAAGTGGATGACTTGAAGAATCACCCTCTGTGGTGAAGATGGCTTTGTGCCTTGTAGCATGGAGCCTTGTTTGTTGGTTTTCACCTCGGTAACAAAATCCTGATTTTAGTTGACATGTCACTATCTGAAATGAAAGCCATCTTATTCCAGCTTCACATGCATGCTAGATGTAGCATGTAAACCAATTATTCCACAAAATATAGGGTAATATTTTTGGTGGGGCACTCTCCAAAGGAAGAAATATTCTGCTTCTTTGCTCCCTTTTCCCTACTATAGCTTGGAATGCAAATGTGATAGCTGGAGCTCTGGCAGGCATCATGGGCCACAAGGAAATAATAAGTTGGCTTATCACCATATTGAAATGTATGCAGACTATGCCACCATTGGATTATCCAGAAATATGAAGTTCACCTTCTTTAAGCTAGTGATTTAAATTTTCAAGCTGTATGAACACAAACTTAGTCCTAAATAAAAAAAAAATCTCCCTACAATAATAATTAATGATAATTATAATATTATGAATAGATGGCAACCCACTCCAGTGCCTCAGAAGTCCCATGGACAGAGGAGACTAGCGTGCTTCAGTCCATGGGGTTGCAAAAGAGTTGGATACAACTTAACAACTAAACAATGATAATAAGCAACACTAATTCAATTTGTAACTGTCAGACTATGTGTCTGACAGTTGACTTTACACCAATTAATTTGAGTCTCTAAGAAACCTTGTAAGATAGATAATTTTACCATTTCCTTTTTAATAGATGAGAAAACTGAAGTTCAGTAGTTTGAAGTAGCAGGCAGAGGAGCCAGGCTCCTTGTATAGGCAATCTGAGTCTAGAACACAGGTTCCTACCACTAGGCCATGTATCACCCTTAGAAAACTAGTACTTGTCACTTAGTAGTCAGCAACAATGTTTCTCATGCACATCACATCATGCTATGGTCTCCCGCCAGCCTCATGACCCCTAAGATACCTAGACATACATACAAATTGAAGAAGATAGACCTGTATTGATTACCTATTTTACAGCACTGTGATAGACATACATTCTCATTTAATTTGAATTATTGTTCTGTGAGGTAGCCTTGTAAAGCAGGAAAGTTCAGTACAGTGTGTAGAGACAGTGACTGAGCCTAGGACACCCACTTACTAGGTTTGTGATCTTTTTCGAAATTAGAAGATTTCTGGACCTCAGTTTCTTAATATGTATAAATGGGGAGATATTAATGCCTGTATCATAGGTTTCTAGAAATTAAAATAGTTAATCCTTGTAAAGTGCTTAGAATAGAGCCTGGCATAAAGTAATCACTCGATGCAATTTAGCTACTGGAATATATCTTATATGATAGATAGTGAACTTGAGGCCTGAATTAGACAATGAACCACCTATGGTGGACCCTTTTCTTATAAACAGATTCTGAGATAGTGGTTCGTGTGCAAAAAGAATATTGGAGAATTCTCACAGCAATAGCACCATGGAGGAGTAAGGAGGGCAGGTGTGGGCAGACAGAGGTGTTAACTTGTGATGCTAATACAGTTCTGCCATAGGTCTCAGCTGATGCCATAGGGAGCTCTAAGCTGGGTGGGCCCTTCAGAGTTGTTGCTACCTGAGATGGTGTCTAGGCCTTCATACATGTGCTTTGACCCATCACTGGATGTAAAAGACTCCAATCATAGAGGATGTAGAGGATGAAATAGCTTCTTTTGGTTGAGGGTGATTTCCAGGGAGCTCTCATCTGAGAACCTGCAGGAGACCACCATTTGTGCCAACAGTGTCCCGCTCATTGGTAGGGGAAGTGATTGCATCCGGGCAAACAAAACTGTGCCAAGTATAGCAGCACAAAGTCCCAAAGTCATAAATGATAGATCTGGGTTCAAGAGCAGATCTGTGTAGCTTGTGCAACGCCTCTATTGCTGTTGTTTAGTCACCAAGTTGTGTGCAACTCTTTGCAACCCCACGGACTGTAGCCTGCCAGACTCCTCTATCCATGGAATTCTCCAGGCAAGAATACTAGAGTGGGTTGCCATTTCCTTGTCCAGGGGATCTACCTGACACAAGGATCAAACCAGAATCCTTGCAGGCGGATTCTACTGAGCCACCTGGGAAGCTCCTCTGTATTGAGTTACAAACCCATGCATACAGTTTACAAAGAAGAACATTGAGAAGTAAACAGAATGGCCCTGCTGGAAACCTGTACAAAATAGCCCTCTGAGAATATAACTAAACAGCAGAAGAAATTGATAGAATTTATGTCATTGTGTGGCATTAATCATCATTTTCTTTTTTTTTCCAGATGGAGATTCAGTTTTAGACTGTGCTCCCTTGAGGCAGAGGTATAAAGGAAGGACTATAAGAAAAGCTACTGAGATGAATAGGAAATTAGTTAATTATTTATGTAACTTCTGACATTGTTTTACATTTTGCTATTTTCTAAGCCAGGGCTTAATTATCTGCAATATAAATTGAGTATAGGAAGACATCCTCATTAGTATAGTGGTGAGTATCCCTGCCTGTCATGCAGGAGACCTGCGTTCTTTTCCTTGATGGGGAGGCAACACGCCCTTGAGGCTTCCCTTGTGGCTCAGTAGTAAAGAATCCACCTGCCAGTGCAGCAGATGTGGGTTCGATCTCTGGGTCTGGAAGATACCTTGGAGAAGGAAGTGGCAACCCACTCCAGTATTCTTGCCTGGGACATCCCATGGACAGAGGAGACTGGTGGGTTACAGTCCATGGGGTTGTGAGGAGTTGGATGTGACTTAGCAACTAAACAACAATACGGCAAATAAACCATCATGTTTACATATGCATTGCCAACAATTTTACCAAATAAATCACAGAGGAGGTGTAATGACATGGACAGCATTGAGCCAGAGTGGAGGAAGCTTCGACACTTGTGTCAGCGCTCTGCTTGCTATCATTCCAGTAGTTCCGTTTTGCCTAAGGAAGAACTTCTACATAGGCTCTAAAGGAAAAATATTTGAGCATTTCACTGAATAAGAGTCATGTCTGGAAATTACAATGCCCATGCCACTACTTGGTGAAGAATCTGGTTAACTTGGTTTATCCCAGATTTTCTGGGACTTCTCGTTTCATAAAGATCAACAGCTTTATGTCAGCATCCTAGATTGCATATAGGGAGAGGCTCTGTGCTCACCTTCTATCTGTGGCCTTCTCTATTTCTGTTTTATTTTGTCTCTTAATATTTTGACCTGGGGCTTCCCAGGTGGCTCAGTGATAAAGAATACACCTGCTAGGCAGGAGATGCAAGCTCAATCCCTGGGTCAGGAAGATCCCCTGGAGAAGGAAATGGCAATCCACTCTAGTATTCTTGCCTGGGAAATCCCATGGGCAGAGGAGCCTGGAGGTCTCTCTTAGCTGAGAATATTGATAGGCCATGTATCATGTACAGATTTCTGGATCCTGGCCCATCCTTATTCTGATACCCACTGCCACAGTTTCAGAAGAGCCCAGTATCTCCAGCTGCATGCCAGCCTAGACTCATCAGTTCAGTTTAGTTCAGTCACTCAGTCATGTCCAACTCTTTGCGAAACCATGGACTGCAGCATGCCGGGCTTCCTTATCCATCACCAACTCCCAGAGCTTGCTTAAACTCATTGAGTCGGTGATAGCATCCAACCATCTCATACTCTATCATCCCCTTCTCCTCCTGTCTTCAATTTTTTCCCAGCATCAGAGTCTTTTCCAATGAGTCAGTTCTTCGCATGAGGTGGCCGAATCATTGGAGTTTCAGCTTCGGCATCAGTCTTTCCAAAGAATATTCAGGACTGATTTCCTTAAGATTGACTGGTTTGATCTTGCAGTCCAAGGGACTCTCAAGAGTCTTCTCTAACACCACAGTTCAAAAGCATCAATTCTTTGGCACTCAGCTTTCTTTATGGGTCCAAATCTCACATCCATACATGACTACTGGAAAACCCATAGCTTTGACTAGACAGACATTTGTCAGCAAAGTAATGTCTCTGCTTTTTAATATGCTGTCTAGGTTGGTCATAGCTTTTCTTCCAAAGAGCAAGCATCTTTTAA
Source organism: Bubalus kerabau (assembly GCF_029407905.1). Taxonomy (NCBI): domain Eukaryota; kingdom Metazoa; phylum Chordata; class Mammalia; order Artiodactyla; family Bovidae; genus Bubalus; species Bubalus kerabau. Next base: position 168,039,481 of record NC_073626.1, read on the forward strand.
TTTCATGGCTGCAGTCACCATCTGCCTATGCTCCTCCCTATCTCCATCCTTGGGAAACCAGAACCAGCACCTTTTCTTGTATACTTCAGTCCATGCAGTTGTCTTCATCCTGGTCCCACATGGAGTTTCACCCTGATCATCATCTAGCACCCTCTCATACTGCACTTGCCTGAGCCATGCTGGAGCTTGTTCTGAACCACCCCAATCCCTTCTTCAGGATCAATCTAGACAGCTATAGGCATTTCCCTTAGCCCTGTGCTGAAGTAAGGTCAGGAATTTAAAAGGAATGACTGTACTTTGGATCTACTTCTAGCTTCCTCTTGTCATTTTCAGCCCTACTTTATGCTCTCCCCATCATGCCTCAGATCAGAGTGTCTCCCTTTTACTACAGAAGCTAGATGTATGACTCAAGATGAGATCACTTCTAAGATATCTGGGCCATTTTTATTTCATCTAGGTACTGTGGCATTGTGAACTATATAAAGGTGGAAAGTGGTAAGACACTAAGATGCTTGTGGGGGGGGGGTCCAATATTAAACTATTTTTTACTAGCACTGCTAGATGTTAATATAGTGCTGGACAAAGGATTCCTGTACTGTGAAGTTGGCAATAGCCAGCCACACCCCCACCCTTTTCAGTGTAAAAGAAGCCTGAATTCTAACTCTGATAAGATTTTACTTTGGGGCATTAGTCCACCATTGCCTCACTGAATAAAGTTGCTATTCCTTGCCCCAGCAACTCATCTCTCAATGCGTTGTCCTGTCATGAAGCAAGCTGTACAGTCTTGGGCTTAGTAACATGTCTTGGTTATCCGGTAAGTATAACTTAATTATGGCTAGAATCAACTTTCACTCTCCAGTATATCTCAATTTGAATGATAAATTACGTGGTCACTGACTTTTGAGGGACTTTTCTATAATCCCATTCAAGGAACATTTCATGAATATATCTACTATAGAGCTCTATCTTTGAAGATGCCTCCTTTTTCCTGGGTTCTGTTTTAGACATTTTAAAAGTTTGCTCGTTCTGTGGTGTTTCTAATACAACTTTTCAAGTGAAACTGAGATATAGAGCACACACTATTTGTCTCTGACCTGCAAGACTTCACTGCAAGTATTATATTATAGATAACCTCCTTCCTTTGGAGGATGAGAGAGAGAAGGAAGTTGGTTTCTGTGGTTCCAATTTCACTCTATTTCCCCCTATGGATTCATTACATTACATGACAGCTCCATTTCCATTACTTGGAGTCCCAGACTCCAAAATTATGCCTGACTAAAAAAGTATTCATTAGAGAAAGGTAAAAGTGGCTTCAAAAGATGTTTCTTCCTTGCAAAATATGTTTATTAATTGTGTAGCAAACATGTTAGGCATAGCATAGATATATAATTGTGTATCTACTAAAACATGATAAATATTAATAAGTGCTAACAGGTTGATGTTTCATATCCCTTTGGTGAGTTGAAGCTTTTTACAATATATAGCTTTTATTCTTACATGAAATCCATATATTTAATTTCCATTACTGTTTCAGGGGTACAATAAATAGGTAATGATATTTATGAAAGTTTGTGTTAGTTGCTCAGTTGTGTCTAACTCTCTGCAACACCATGGACTGGGGCCTGCCAGGCTCTTCTGTCCGTGGGATTCTCCAGGCAAGAATACTGGGTGGGTTGCCATTTCCTTCTCCAAGTTAAGAAAATAGGCATTTTGAAATTCATGGAATTCAGTTTGGAATAGAATGTGTTATATGCCAAATCTTATGACTTACAGGAAACTAAAATAACAGTGAGGTCTGCTGGGAGAGGGGAAAAAAAAAGACAAGTTTTTCCAGATCTTTGAATATCTTTTAATTTCTTATCTTATTTATTCTGCACACAAATTCCCCACTCTCCAGCTCCAAAAATACCTATTTGCTATATGGTGATATTAGTGCCTAGTTTGAACCTCAGAACAATATAAAAAATAATTTTTCAGAGCTAACTAAACAGAACTTTTATTAGTATTATTCTGTCTGATTCTATTTCTCTTTCTGTCTTCATTCTCATCTGGTAAATTTGGCTGTGGATCTCATGAGTGCTGGCTATTTCATGAGTTATCTGGCTCTCACAGCATCATTATTTCCACACCCAGCTGAGAATCCTGAGAAATCAGCCTCACTTTGACCCCATGGGCTCTAAACTCGGCCAAACTTTTAGAGTGAAAAATAAAGAGAAGAGTCTGGACAAACTTAGGTAGGAAATATTATTTGATTTGTAACTTGGGGAAATATCATCTAGTTCTTAAGCCAGATAAACTCCAGAAATACTGAGAACTGCCACTGTACTCGGTCCTCTGAAATGTAGCCATTTGAAAGTCTGGGGACGGAAAGCGGGGAAAGTATTTCAGATGCATAACCTACATCTGTGCTTTTCAATATGGTAGCCAACCATCACATGTGTCTATTTAAATTTAAATTAATAAAGTTAAATAAAATTAAAAAGTAATCTCCTTAGTTGCAGGAGCTGCATTTCAAGGTTCAGTAACCACATGTAATTAGCAGCCAAAGCATCTTTGTTAATTGCAGGAAGTTCTGTGGGTAGTACTGATTTTTATGATGTCCACCTAAAATGTGTAGTAAAGTTTACATCATATTTAGCATGACTCTAACATGTTTAATTGGAAAAGAGAATAACACAAAGGGGTGTAACTAAAGAGGTGGTAATCTGAGAAAAGAACAGTCTTTGGTGTGAAAAAAGGGAAGTGAAACTTCATGGGAAGAAGAGAAAGTTTTGTGGCTACTACTACCTCGGTTCATACTAGGAAAGCTTTACCTCACTTCTCCCTATAAATTTGACAATTATCTAATCCCAAGATTCATGAAAAGTTGTACATGTTCAATGTATATCAGAAAAAATTAAAATTACAAAATACTAAAACTTCATGATTTAGAGAAGTTTTCATTCATCGAGTCCACCTGGGAAGCCTGTGGACTAAATAATTATTACAGTTAAACAAAAATATGTTGCTTAAAGTTACTCGTCTATTTTTTTACACCAAAATGGACAAATTCCTAAAAAGCCAAAAGTTCATATACCTGATTCCTGTCTCCTTTTTTTTTTCCCTAATGTGTAACTCTGGCAATTTATCTTTCCTCAGTTTATTATCACCACACCAAAACTTTTAGTAACTCCTACTTAAAGGAATTTTATGAGAATAAGTATTAAGACAAATGTGGCTGACAGTTTATTCTAGATACTACTGTTCTAAAACTAATTCCTATGATACTATGAATGTAATCCATGTGAAACTGTTAGTTGCTCAGTTGTGCTTGACTTTTTGTGACCCCGTGACTGTAGCCCACCAGGCTCCTCTTTCCACAGGATTCTCCAGGCAAGGATACAGGAGTGGGTAGCCATTCCCTTCTCCAGGATGATGCATTAACAAATCCCTATTAATTAAAACAAACTGGAAGTAACAATCACATAGGTTAGTTGAGATGAAGTCAATGTTTCATTTATATTCTAAGGTATATATTCATATACCTTAAATAATAGTGATTGAAATCATGTGAATATAACTAAAATTTCTTTTCAAAAACTTGTCATAAAGTTTAAAAAATGAATTCTAAATTATATTGAATTTAAACACATTTTTTAATTAAATAACTGACTTTAAACAATTATCTAATAAGCTCCTATATGTTAGGTACTGGGGATAGAGTAGGTAGGCAGGGAGGCCAGATCTCTGCCTGCACAGACCTTGAGACTTACATTCTAAAGATGGAAACAGTTGATAAACATATAAATTCAATACTAATATGGGTGACAAGATATGAAAATAATATGATAGAAAATAGGTTGAGGGCATGAAAACAGCAGTGGATAGAGTAGTCAGAGAAATCTTGTTGGTTGATAAGATTTCAAGATAGAGGAAGCTAGTGTGAGATACTTTAGGAATTTTAGGCTTGCTGATTTTAAAGTATGCCTATTAACAACTTTATTCAAACATCATTATGTCTAGAAAATGGAAAGGAAACAAACAACAAACAAAGATAGGTGACACTAGAGGACCAAAACCTAATGGCTTTTATTTTGTTCATTCAACAACTATATATTGAGTGCTTATTCTTGCCTGGAGAATCCCATGGACAGAGGAGCCTGGCAGGGTGCATGGGCTCGCAAAGAGTCAGACATGAGTGAAGTAACAGCATCAATAGCATCATTGTTTTATAGTGTAAGACAGCAGCTAGAAACACAATTCTGGATAAAACAATCTTTTCAGTTGCCTCTGAGAGCAGCTTTTGAGCAGGATCGGAGAGTGTGGTTCAGTGATGAATATCATCTTTGGAGAAAAAGCAGTCAGACGTTAAAAACAAACACAAAAATAGCAAAAGTGAGAGAAGAGAGGTCTTATAATTATATGACACTCAAAAACCTTCATTTTGGTTAGAAATTCCAGCTTTATCACCTGCTCCCCCCCCTACATCTCTGTGATTGATAGTGTTATATTTACAGCTTGAGGATAAAAAATGAAAAGTCTTCTCTTTAATTAGGTGTTTGCAAAAGTTATGAATGGTCAGTGAAATATGAGATAGGGTCAGAGCCTGATTTTGTTTTTGTTTATCATTCCTCCACCTGCTTTTTAAAGGCTACAGTTTGTTTCCCACTAATTGTCTCTGGCATGGAGTTGGCAAGCTTATCTGCCAGACTTTCTCTATTGTGGTCTAGGTCAGCTTCACCCCATGGGAGAAAAGCAGGATCTGGTTCATTGAATCAAAGACCTAAGAAAATCACTGAGAAAGTTTTCCTATAATCTTGGAGTTTATTTTGTAAACACATTCTCTTTAATCACAGCTTCCAAGCTATTCTGTCTCACTTCAAAGTATTTCCACTGGCCCCAAGACACACTTTTGGTGCATAGGCAAGGAACGGCCTGTCAAAAGCAACCATCATTACCATTCATCACTCTCGTTAGTTTTTTTTAAAAACCCAGAAACCTACAGCAAATTCTTTGAATAATAACTAGAAATATCTTTCAAGATGAATTAATCTAATCAATAAATTGATTTCAAGATTTATCTTTAAAAAGCAGTTGGGGACAGGACTCAGTACTTTAAAGAGTGATGGAGAATGAAGAGGCTATCTTCATATCCTTCTTAAAGAATCTTCAGCTTCTCAACTTAAACGTAAAAACCAAGGAGATCAGAGATTGAGTGATGACTCATAGTGTGTGCCTGCTAAGTCACTTCAGATGTGTCTGACTCTTTGTGACCCTATGGACTGTAGCCTGCCAGGCTCCTCTGTCTATGGAATTCTCCAGACAGGAAAGCTGGAGTGGGTTGCCATGCCCTATGGGATCTTCCCAACCCAAGAATTGAACCTGTTTATCTTATGTTTCCTGTATTGGCAGGTGTGTTCTTTACCTCTAGTGCCATTTGGGAAGCCCAGTAACTCAGTACTCATGGCCAAATGAGGTGTTTCCATCCTTGGAAGATGCAGCACCAGATGATTTTATATCTATTGGACTGATTCAGTAGAAATGTCTTTTAATTAAAATCACAAACAATGTGAACTAAAATGTCCATAGAGATAGCGGCAACCTATTCCAATATATACTATTTTGAGTGCCAAATATTTTTCCATATATATATATATATATATATATAATCCTCATATATAGGATTGGAGAAGGAAATGGCAACCCAATCCAGTACTCTTGCCTGAAAAATCCCATGGATGGAGGAGCCTGGTAGGCTACAGTTCATGGGGTTGCGAAGAGTCAGACACAACTGAGCGACTTCACTTTCACTTTTCACCTTCATGCATTGGAGAAGGCAATGGCAACCCACTCCAGTATTCTTGCCTGGAGAATTCCAGGGACGGGGGAGCCTGGTAGGCTGCCGTCTGTGGGGTTGCACAGAGTCAGACACAACTGAAGTGGCTTAGCAGCAGCAGCAGCATATATATTAATATCTAATAATGATATAATAACATATATAATATAATAATATAAATATATTAATAATATATATTAATATATATAATCCTCATATAACCCTTATTATAGATATTCTTACCATGACTCTTCATTTCCTTGAAGGAGAAACTAAGGCAAAAACAACTTAAGTAACACATGAAAGATTGACACTGGATGGATGAGTGGTGGAGTACAAACTGAATTCTGCTTTTTGGGCACTGGCAACCATACTCTTAGTATTAAGCATAGATGTTTTTCATAAAAGAGTGTTGAAAAATTATGGAACAGTCACTACTTGTTTAAATATGTGTTCATTTATTATGTCATGCTGTTTGTCCTATCAGTAATTGGCTAAATGTCTAATACTTCTATAGAGGTTTCCACAGTATACACCCCTTGACTAAAAGAAACAAAAACTGTGGCAAAGACCTATTTAGGTGAAAGTTGCAATGATTGTTACAATTTTCTGCATGATGTAGTTAACAAGTAGAAATTACTAGAGACGCTTCCAAATAAGCAGACACCAAGAGCTTTGTTTCCATAGTAGTTATCTCCTGAGCACTTAACAAGGTTCTTGTGAGGTAAATATACATTTCCTAAAGAAAGATACAATGTCGATTTGAAACACCCTGAGAATTAATGATCTTGGTAAAAGTAGTACATATATATATATGTATATGTGCGTGTGTGTGTGTGTGTGTGTGTATATATATACATACATGAAAATTGAAAGTGCTAGTTGCTCAGTTGTGTCCTTTTTTTTGTGACCCCAAAGACTGTAGCCTGCCAGGCTCCTTTGTCCATAGGATTCTTCAGCAAAAATACTGGAGTGGATTGCCATTTCCTTCTCCAGGGGATCTTCCTGAACCAGGGATTGAACTCGGGTTTACTGCATTGCAGGCAGATTCTTTACTGTCTGAGCCACCAAGGAAGCCCATATATGTGGTTGGAATTTTGAGACTTTTTATGGACTAAATGTTTGTGCTCTTCTCCAATTTTATATGTTGAAGACCTAACCCCTAGTGTGCTGGTATTAGGAGGTGGGGCCTTTGGGAAGTAATTAAATTGAAATGAGGTCATGAGGATGGAGCCCCTGTCATGGCATTAGCGACTTTATAAGAAGAGAAAGAGATGCCAGAACTTCCCCTCTGCTATGTAAGGACACAGTGAGAAGGTGGCTGTTTCCAAGCCAGGAGGAGGGCTTTGCTGGGAGCCTAACTGGACAGCACCTTGATCTTGGACATCTCAGCCTCTAGAACTTTGAGAAATATATAACTGATGTTTAAACCATCCAGTCTATGGTATTTTGTTATGGCAGCCCTAGCAGACCAAGAACTCATGGACTCTAAGAGAGTCATTAATCTGTAAGTACAGAAATGCATTGGCATCATCATGATGGGGTGAAACAAGAGAATAAAGCCAAATGTATGAGCTTATTGTGGCTGTTCTAACAAGGGACCACAAGTAGGAGGTTTAAAACAAGAGAACTTTATTCTCATGGTTCTGGAGACTAGAAGTCCACTGTCACAGTGCTGGCAGGCCCACTTTCCCTCTGGGGTCTCTAAGGGAGAATTCATTCCTTGCCTCTTCCAATTTCTGGTGGTTGTTGGCATTCCTTGACTTGTGACCACATTGCTCAAATCTCTCGTTTGTGGTCACATTGCCTCCTCCCTTTCAGTCTGTGTCTTCTTTTATGTCTGACTTAAATTTCCCTTTGCCTTTTTTCTTTTAAGGATATTGTAATTTGATTTAGGACCACCCAGATAAACCAAAATGATCTCTTGATCTCAAGATCTTTGATGCAGAGACCCTTTTTCTTTTTCCAAATAAGATCGCATTCACTGGGGTTCCAGGAATTAGGATACAGATATATCTCTTTATGGGACCACAACTCAACTGACTACACCAAATAATGACAAGAGTAACCAGGGGAGATCTTCCTTGGGCTTGTTCTATTTGTGAAGCTGTTGGCATTATAAACCCCCTTCACCTTAACCACAAGCTCAAGAAAAATGTTAAAACTGTGAATAAGTACTTGATTTATCTGAACATGTATACATAGCACTGGAATGAGTATATCTGATTTGTTGGAGTTGGTAAGTTCTTAAATTGCAAAACTATATGCTTAATTTTGCATACAGATAGGTCAACTTTCTCTGTTAGTCTTACAATAATTCCATTCTAGGTTTGGTGAATACATAAATTAAGGTCATAGCCCTTGAATTAATTACTGCGTTAAGTGAGAATGCGGTAACAGATCAATTCAGGTGAATGTGCTCAGGATTTGACATTCTACAGCATTTTCCATTCCTGCCCCTCTAAGTAATTGTTGACTTAGATTGAGTTCTTGTCTTCATCAATTTTCCATCATCACTGTCTATCATAGACTTGGAAGTATTTGGTGGTGTGAGCTGTGAAGGCATATTGGTTGTGTGAATGATTGAATGCTTGCCATGGTGATGATGTTTTTTTTGAACCTTTTTTTTATTACTATATTGGGGTAGCTGATTAATAATGTTGTGATAGTTTCAGGTGGACAGCAGTGGGACTCAGCCATGCATATACATGTATCTATTCTCCCACAATGATGCTTTTATCTGGAGTCAATAACTGGTCAATCCACCTATTCGGAACACAACTTAGAATAAAGATTTCATTTTAAAATAGTCTGCCAGCATTCAAGTTAGATACTATATCTGAGTATATATATTCTTATGTGCCTAATTCCCCATAAATAGACAAGCCTCAACTTAATTCCTACCTTCAGCATCTCTTTCATCCATTCATCCATTGACAAATGCTTAGGCTGTTAAAAAAAAAAAAAAAAGATTGGATTTAAATATTTTGCCTGTTGTGAATAAAGCTGCAATTAACATGAAAATACAGCCACCACTTTGCCATCCTACTTTAATTTCCTGTGGATATATATATACCCAGAGTGGAGTTGCTGAGTCATTAGTATTCTTGTCTGAAGAATTCCCTGGACAGAAGAGACTGGCAGGCTATGGTCACAGGGTTCAAAGAGTTGGACACAACTGAAGCGACTTAGCATGTATGCATGGTAATTTTATTCTTAATTTTTCATTTCCCACAATAGTTGTACCCATTTTCATTCCCATCCTCAGTGCTCAAAGATTACCTTTTTTCCACATCCTTGCCAACACTTGTTAACTTTTTTTTTGATGATGGCCGTTCTAACAGGTGTGAGATAATCTCATGGATTTGATTTGCATTTCCTTGATGATTAGTAATGTGAGCACCTTTTTATGTAGCTGTTGGCTATTTTATGTCTTCTAGTTATTTTTGTTTGCATGTGATTCTACTGATTCTGACTTTACAGTTTTCTGAATAAATTTGAGAGCAAATTATAAGATGGAGAGCAAAACAAGCTTGACAGAAAAATTATTAAAATGAAGATTATGCTTTACATAATGTTCACTGATTTGGTTGTTTCACGAGGATCACATTTTTAAAATGTTTTACTTGCCTGCCTGTATGCCTAACTATTTGATTAATTCCTCTCATGAAAATTTGGCAGACAGACCCTGAAAAGTACATGTGGTCTGACTGTTGAAATCACAGATGTATTTTTTTTATCTAAAATAGTGTGAGGTAACTAGTATTATACATATCCATCAGTGATAGAAGCTCACATTTATTGAACATCATTTAATAGTTCATTCTTGTTGGAGTCATGTTTTAAGTGAATTGGATGTTGTTAGCACTTCTATTCGGAGAAGGCAATGGCACCCCACTCCAGAACTCTTGCCTGGAAACTCCCATGAACAGAGGAGCTTGGTAGGCTGCAGTCCATGGGGTCGCAAAGAGTCAGACATGACTGAGCGACTTCACTTTCACTTTTCACTTTCACGCACTGGAGAAGGAAATGGCAACCCACTCCAGTGTTCTTGCCTGCAGAATCCCAGGGACGGAGGAGCCTGGTGGGCTGCTGTCTATGGGGTCGCACAGAGTCGGACACGACTGAAGCGACTTAGCAGCAGCAGCAGCACTTCTATTATACAGAGGGTAAGAGAGACTTAGGGAAGTTACACAATTTTTCTGAGGTCACACAGCTAGGGAATGATGGAGAAGGGATTCTACAGGAGTTTCAGGAAAGACACATTTTTCCTGTTATTCACCTTTTTGTATACAACATCTCTGGTAGTACCACAGATTCTTTGTTCCCCCATTGTTGCAGGTACTAAGATGTCTTTGCTCCTCATCTTAATGTCAATATATAAGAATTCTTATCTCCTCTGATCATCTACTGCCCCATTCATTTTGTCATTCCTTTCTCTTGCACTTTTTCATTTATTTTTACTTTGGACAATGTGCAACACTTCTTCTTGTCAGGAACATACTTCTTCCTTTTCTCTCACGGTAGCTGGTGAGCTTACACAGCAATTACGTTGATTCCTGTGTATTGTGGGAAAAAGATGTTGCAGTGATAAAAATGACAGGGCATTGGAGAGTTTGGGAAACCACAGTCAGAAACACAGATGTTTGTATTATCTCAGTTTTTGGACAGACGTATTTGGGAAGTTGAAAGGGCATCATATCTGAAGTTGGCAAGCCCAGATTCCTGATCTGACTCCCTCCAATGTAATCTCTGTTATTGTGGACAAACCCGTTCAGCCCTCTAAGCCTCAAATCTTTATTAACAGATATTAACAACTCAAGTGACTATTTAGATAGTGTAAGTGAAAAGCATTAAAACATTATAAAATCACAAAGGTGCATCGGTCATTTTTTCTACATCCCAAGCATGACTTTGAATTAATAAATCCTGTCTCTGATTGAAGTTTTATCTTGTAGCAGAGTCAGGTCTTGACTGAAGCTGTTGAGTCATAGAGGAAAGCTGATACTAGCATCACAGAGTGAGCTGATCATCTCCAGGTAAGGCAGGTTTCCATCAGCTAAGGTATAAGTATCCAAATCCAATGAACATACCAAAGAGTGGTCCTGGCCTCTATATTGCACTGTGTTGTTATTCTACCTTTAGTTGCTTAATTCCACATATTCACAGATGCTTTTGAAGGAAAGAAGTTAACCAGACTGTTTTAATTCTTAGCTTCGACAAGAAACATCAATTCTTTTTGCTCTTTCAAAACAGTTGATTGACTTGTATCCCTAAAAATCCTCCCTGAATTTATGCCATTTACAAATTGATGCTATTGGTTTAACTATTTATTGGATCACATCTACTCCACCTATTTTTTGAAATAGATTTGAGGCAGCCAATATATATTTTGGGGGAAACAGAAGCAAAACAATTTCTAATAAGAACCACCTCTGAGCATTATGCTGTTATAACCCCAGTTTATTAATCTTAGAACAGAAAACAAAACCCACCTTATTAATTGCCCTGCCAAGATGAAAAGGTGGAATGAAATACACTGTATGACATTGCTGTCAGCTTGACTAAATATTTTGATGAATGAACTTATTGTGTTTTCACCCGGAGGCTTTTTAAAGTTAAGGGCATATTGAAAAAAAAAAAAAAGTGAAGGAAAAAAATACTCTTGTGAATGCAGTTACCTCCCCACGGGTGGTGTAAGCAGACTCTCACAAAGGTCACCCTTACTGAGAGATGTGGCTCAGCCCTAGCTTGGGTACAGCCAGTCTGTGTCCTGAGGCTAAGCGATCTGCAATTCTGGGACCATCCTGCTGCTTATTCTTCTAGAGAAATTTGTTACATACAATCGCATCAAAGGACCTCTTGCTTCTGAATACCTTTGAGAGCTTTCAGAAGATTAACATCCTCTGTCATAGGGACACTTCTTTCTTCCTTCGCTCTACGTCCCCTTACTTTTCTTCTTTCCTAAAAGGAAAAATAAGAAAGTGACACATATTACCATCTAGCATTCCTACTTTATTTAGGGTAGCCAAGCTTTATAATCTCAACTTTCTAGAGTGAGAGAAATAATTTATATGCAAAGAAACTGTTTTATTTATATTATAGCAAAATAATTTTCCTTGGGGAGGTTGGACGCAATAAACAAGAACAAAGTGAACTTAATTATTGCGAATATTTAACATGTAGTCAGAATGACAGATTCTGGAAAACTTGAGCTGAAGACATATTTTTTTTGAGTTTATGGTGTATTATTAATGTGAACCAGAAACTGAAAATTTAGAGAGTGAATATTTGAATCAGATATTTCAGCTTCTCATCAAAGTATTAAAAAAGGTAGCCCAGGGCCCACATTCTTGTATGAATACTAATTGCTCCATACCCAAATTTAACTATAGTCTGTGATACTCACAGTACATAAACATAAGACCTTAATCACAGTCATTTACTGATTGATGATATACGTATGAGCATTTTTGATCCTCATATAGTCTATTCTGTCGACAACAAATATGTTTCTATATTGCTGGAGTTTTTTCCTAAGGGACTTTTATCTCTTGTATTTAGCCATAAGAAAACGAAAGGCAGAAATTTCCTTTCCCAGTCCTTGACACACGTGACTAACTTAACATCATCATTAATTAAGCAGAGTGGTTGGATTGCAAGAAACCAAAATTGATTTCATAATCAATGGACTTAATTTGGTTTTCCTTGGTAATGCTCAGAGAATAACGTATACATTAAACTGTGATGTCGATTGGTGGTTTGTGTCTTATATCTGTTGGAGATGTTCACTTGTGAGTTCTGTGACTTCAACATTAATCAGTCTTCATGTTGAAATCTTAAAAAAACATCTAGAGCTTTGACCTGATATTATCAAATGCTTTATTATCAGGATTCTTACAGTTCAGTTCAATTGGCCACCAAATTAAACCCTAAGGTACAAAACAGTTTTTAAATGACTGGAGTAGAGGATGGACTCCTGGCCATGCAGGACATGTTACATATTCTCTACATAAATGCATTTCAGTTTTTTTTTTTTTTTACATTCATCATTGCTCTTTTGTTCTCTTGAGATTCTCAGAGGTCATAACATGTCTTGTCCATAGTTTCTTCTAACTAAATTCCCTGCAATTTGTCCTCAATGATCCCGTTACCATGATACTTCTGGAACCCATAATAATGCCCTTTTCTATCAATCCTAAATTTTCTAATGATCACTGCATTCTTTTGTTCTTGTATAATTGTTATTTATGCTTTACTCCAATCTTAAGTGTATTGTGTAATGAGTTTTGTTGTTTTTTGTTTTAGTTGCTGAGTCATCTCTGATTCTTTGTGACCCCATAACTGTAGCCCACCAGGCTCCTCTGTCCTTGGGATTTTCCAAGCAAGAATACCTGAGTGGGTTGCCATTTCCTTCTCCAGAGGATCTTCCCAATCCAGGGATTGAACCTACCTCTCCTGCTTTGACAGGCAAGTTCTTTACCACTGAGCTACCAGGGAAGCCCAGTGAGTTTTGTAACTACCACTTAAATCAATATAACAAGAATTTCCTTCAGCACAGAAATTTCCCTTTTCCTGCTGCCCACCCACCAAAATTCACATGCAATCACTTGTGTTTAAGCTTTAAAAAGTTGGGTTGAAAGACTTCTCTGGTGGTCCAGTGGTTAAGAATCTGCCTTGTAATGCAGGGGACACTGGTTCGATCCCTGACCCAAGATGATCCCACATGCCATGAGGCAACAGGCCCATGTGCTACAATTGCCAAGCCTATGTGCTGCAACTACTGAAGCCTGCATGCCCTAGAACCCCCTCTGCAATAAGAGAACTGCTGCAATGAGAAACTCACACACTGCTGCTAGAGAGTACCCTCCCCCACTCGCTGCAACTAGAGAAAGCTCACCTATGTCAACCAAGACCCACCACAGCCAAAAATAAATAAATTAAAAAAGCAGTTTGATTGACATACATTAAATCACATATACTTATCATGAAAATTTGACTATTTTAACATATTTATGTTAACAAAATATACGTATAAAAATTGTATGGTCACCACAATCAAGAGTAGATAGTATCAGAGAACTCATTAGCTCAGAGCATGTGTGGTTTTGCAATACTCAGTGGCCAAAAAAGTATAATACAAATATTAAAATATAACTATATGAATAAAAATGTTTAATATATATGGACCTGAGAACTTTCAATGACTGAAAACGTTCATAGTACACAAATATATGAATATGAACATATGTATGAACACATGTAGATACATAAAAACACACATATACATATATATGCATGCACATATGAAAGTATAGTATGATGGGATACATACATTTTTTAAGAAAGAGTTTTCAAAGACATAACAAAGCAAAGTAGCTTACAACAGCATTAAAAGGGTATAGTCCAGTTCAGTTCAATTCAGTTGCTGAGTCGTGTCCAACACTTTGCTACCTCATGGACTGCAGCATGCCAGGCCTCCCTGTCCATCATCAACTCCCGGAGTTCACCCAAACCCATGTCCATCGAGTAGGTGACACCATCCAGCCATCTCATCCTCTGTCATCCCCTTCTCCTCCTGCCCTCAATCTTTCCCAACATCAGGGGCTTTTCAAGTGAGTCAACTCTTCACATCAGGTGGCCAAAGAATTGGAGTTGCAGCTTCAATATTGGTCCTTTCATTGAGCACTTAGGACTGATCTCCTTTAGGATAAACTGGTTTGACTTCCTTGCTGTCCAAGGGACTCTCAATAGTCTTTTCAAACACCACAGTTGAAAAACATCAACTCTTCAGCACTCAGCATTCTTTATAGTCCAACTCTCACATCCATACATGACTACTGGAAAAACCATAGCTTTGACTAGACAGATCTTTGCTGATAAAGTAATGTATTTTCTTTTCAATATGTTATCTAGGTTGGTCATAACTTTCCTTCCAAGGAGTATGCGTCTTTTAATTTCATGGCTGCAGTCACCGTCTGCAGTGATTTTGGAGCCCCCCAAAATAAAGTCGGCCACTGTTTCCACTTTCCCCCAATCTATTTGCCGTGAAGTAATGGGACCAGATGCCATGATCTTAGTTTTCTGAATGTTGAATTTTAAGCCAACTTTTTCACTCTCCTCTTTCATGTTCCTCAAGAGGCTCTTTAGCTCTTCTTCACTTTCTGCCATTAAGAGTGGTGTCATCTGCATTTCTGAGGTTATTGATATTTCTCCCAGCAATCTTGATTCCATCTTGTGCTTCATCCAGCCCAGCATTTTTCATGATGAACTCTGCATATAAGTTAAATAAGCAGGGTGACAATATACAGCCTTGATGTATTCCATTCCCAATTTGGAACCAGTCTGTTGTTCCATGTCCAGTTCTAAATGTAGCATCTTGACATGCATACATATATCTCAAGAGGAGGTCAGGTGGTCTGGCATTCCCATCTCTTTCAGAATTTTCCACAGTTTATTGTGATCCACACAGCCAAAGGCTTTGGTGTAGTCAATAAACCAGAAATAGAAATGTTTTCTGGAACTGTCTTGCATTTTCAACGATCCAGCGGATGTTGGCAATTAGATCTCTGGTTCTCTCCCTTTTATAAATCCAGCTTGAACATCTGGAAGTTCAGGGTTCACGTATTGTTGAAGCCTGGCTTGGAGAATTTTGAGCATTACTTTACTAACGTGTGAGAGGTGTGCACTTGTGTGGTAGTTTGAGCATTCTTTGGCATTGCCTTTCTTTGGGATTGGAATGAAAACTGACCTTTTCCAATCCTGTGGCCACTGCTGAGTTTCCCAAATTTGCTGGCATACTGAGTACAGCACTTTCACAGCATCATCTATTGGGATTTGAAATAGCTCAACTGGAATTCCATCACCTCCACTAGCTTTGTT
This sequence comes from Bubalus kerabau, assembly GCF_029407905.1. Lineage (NCBI taxonomy): Eukaryota > Metazoa > Chordata > Mammalia > Artiodactyla > Bovidae > Bubalus > Bubalus kerabau. The sequence continues at coordinate 168,055,178 of NC_073626.1, forward strand.
CGTAGTGATGCTTCCTAAGGCCCACTTGACTTCACATTCCAAGATGTCTGGCTCTAGGTGAGTGATAACACCATTGTGATTATCTGGGTCATGAAGATTTTTTTTGTACAGTTCTTCTATGTATTCTTGCCACCTCTTCTTAATATCTTCTGCTTCTATTAGGTCCATACCATTTCTATCCTTTATCGAGCCCATCTTTGCATGAAATGTTCCCTTGTATCTTTAATCATCTTGAAGAAATCTCTAGTCTTTCCCATTCTATTGGTTTCTTCTATTTCTTTGTATTGATCACTGAGAAAGGCTTTCTTATCTCTCCTTGCTATTCTTTAGAACTCTGCACTCAAATGGGTATATCTTTCCCTCTCTCCTTTGCTTTTTGCTCTCTTCTTGTCACAGCTATTTGTAAGGCCTCCTCAGACAGCCATTTTGCTTTTCTGAATTTCTTTTCCATGGGGATGGTCTTAATCCCTGTCTCCTCTGCAATGTCACAAACCTCTGTCCATAGTTTATCAGGCACTCTGTCTATCAGATCTAGCCCCTTAAATCTATTTCTTACTTCTACTGTATAATCATAAGGGAATTGATTTAGGTCATACCTGAATGGTCTAGTGGTTTTCCCTACTTTCTTCAATTTAAGTCTGAATTTGGCAATAAGGAGTTCATGATCTGAACCACAGTCAGCTCCCGGTCTTGTTTTTGCTGACTGTATAGAGCTTCTCCATCTTTGGCTTCAAAGAATATAATCAATTGGATTTTGGTGTTGGCCGTCTGGTGATGTCCATGTGTAGAGTCTTCTCGTGTTGTTGGACGAAGGTGTTTGCTATGACCAGTGCATTCTCTTGACAAAACTCTATTAGCCAATATTCAGTTCAGTTCAGTTCAGTTGCTCAGTCAGGTCCGACTCTTTGCAACCCCATGAACCTCAGCACGCCAGGCCTCCCTATCCATCACCAACTCCTGGAGCCTACCCAAACTCATGACCATTGAGTTGGTGATGCCATCCAACCATCTCATCTTCTGTCGTCCCCTTCTCCTCCAGTCCTCAATCTTTCCCAGCATCAGGGTCTTTTCAAATTAGTTAGTTGTTCACATCAGGTGGCCAAAGTATTGGAGTTTCAGCTATGCCAATATTATGCCTCTTAAAAACAAAAACAAAAACAAAGAATTATAAGTACTCTGTTCAAGTGAACTTGAAAGTGTATGGATAATGAATAAGGAGACATTTCTAAGATAAAAGCCAGTGAGATGTTAGGGATACCTTGGGTTCAAAAAAAGACCAACCAAAATAAAAAGGACAGCTGGCTGGGAAAAGAAATAGTGAAGGACCTGGCTTGATTTTTCAAATTAATGTTTATGATTCAACCAATATGATCTAAAAAGGGCAGTGACTTGTCAATTTTAATCTGTGAGGCCAATTTTGCTCAACTCTTAGAATGGAAACTACATTTCATTATAGTAGAAGTGAATCTCAGTTGCTTTAACTATTTTAATGTTGATCCATCAAAATGATTGGAACATCTCTTTTCATTGTTGACAGGTCCCAGAAAAGACTTTGTTTGCATTTAAGAATAGTAAGGAAAGTGTTATTTCAATCTTTCAAAATACTTTGTTTTAGCTTCCAAAACTATTCCAGTACCTTCTTGTCTTTTTGCTAATAATATAAAATAACTTTTTGTTTTTGCCATTAGTTGTAAAACTTACTTTAAGTGTGTCCAGTGTGAACAATTCACAATGATTCATTTTAAGTAACTATTTTGAGGCATATACTTTCTTAGTTAGCATATAGTAGGCCAGCACTTTTTTAATAGGCTAAAATGTCTCATATTAATATCCATCTTGTTAGTAATTATATAAATGAGCTTTTTAGCAATTAGATGTTTAAGAAAAAAATGATTACCTCTTTAAAATCCAAATCCTTTTCATATGTATCTGTGTGGTAAGTCACTTCAGTCATGTGCAACTATTTTCCAGGTATCTAATGTCCATTAATTAAAAGGACCCTGCTGCCCTTTCATAAAATGAAGAACTACTCCTAAATGTCTTGCTTTATTAATAAGTTTGTAACTATTTATCTTAAAATCGCTAAGCTTTAAATAAAATAAGAAGAGTCTTTATATGCATTACAGACCCATCCTGAGTTTGTGAATGTAGAATTTTATAGTTTGAATATTGAATTTTGTATTTACCTGATCTACTAAATGTTAGGGGCTTCCCCAGTAGCTCAGTCAGTAAAGAATCCACCAACAATGGGAATGCAAACTAGTACAGCCACTATGGAGAACAGTGTGGAGATTCCTTAAAAAACTGGAAATAGAACTGCCTTATGATCCAGCAATCCCACTGCTGGGCATACACACTGAGGAAACCAGAAGGGAAAGAGACACGTGTACCCCAATGTTCATCGCAGCACTGTTTATAATAGCCAGGACATGGAAGCAACCTAGATGTCCATCAGCAGATGAATGATTAAGAAAGCTGTGGTACATATACACAATGGAGTATTATTCAGCCATTAAAAAGAATACATTTTAATCAGTTCTAATGAGGTGGATGAAACTGGAGCCTATTATACAGAGTGAAGTAAGACAGAAAGAAAAACACCAATACAGTATACTAACGCATATATATGGAATTTAGAAAGATGGTAACAATAACCCTGTGTACGAGACAGCAAAAGAGACACTGATGTATAGAACAATCTTATCGACTCTGTGAGAGAGGGAGAGGGAGGGAAGATTTGGGAGAATGGCATTGAAACATGTAGAATATCATGTATGAAATGAGTTGCCAGTCCAGGTTCGATGCACGATACTGGATGCTTGGGGCTAGTGCACTGGGACGACCCAGAGGGATGGAATGGGGAGGGAGGAGGGAGGAGGGTTCAGGATGGGGAACACATGTATACCTGTGGCAGATTCATTTTGATATTTGGCAAAACTAATACAATTATGTAAAGTTTAAAAATAAAATAAAATTAAAAAATAAATAAATAAAATGAAAAAAAAAAAAGAATCCACCAACAATGAAGGAGACTGCCTGCAATGCAGGAGACCCAGTTTCAATTCCTGGGTTGGGAAGATCCCCTGGAGAAGGAAATGGCAATCCACTCCAGTATTCTTGCCTGGGAAATCCCATGAACAGAGGAGCCCAGTGGGTTACAGTCCATGGGGTCGCAAAGAGTCAGACGTGACTGAACAACTGAGTACACAGCACTAAATGCTTGCCTTCTCTTTATCAAAGTACCTTCCAAACCCACTTCATTCCCCCCTTCTCTTTTTGTCCTTGAATCTGTCATGTGTGTGTGTGCGTTCAGTTGTGTCCAACTCTTTACAATCCCATGGACTCTAGACTGCTAGGCTTCTCTGTCCATGGAAATTTTCAAGCAAGAATACTAGAGTGTGTTGCCATTTTCTACTCTAGGGGATCTTCCTGATCCAGAGATTGAACCCACATCTCTTGCATCTCCTGCATTGGCAGGTGGATTCTTTACCATTGTGCTAGCAGGGAAGCCCTTAAACCAGTACATTTACCAAAATAGGGGTTAGTAGATGTTATGGGCTTCCCTGGTAGTTCATCTGGTAAAGAATCTGCCTGCAATGCAGGAGATTCCGGTTCAATTCCTGGGTTGGGAAGATCCCCTGGAGAAGGGATAGGCTACCCATTCCTGTATTCTTGGGCTTCCTTGGTGGTTCACACATTAAAGAATCTACCTGCAATGCAGGGGACCTAGGTTCGATCCCTGGGTTGGGAAGACCTCCTGGAGAGCATGGCAATCCACTCCAGTAATCTTGCCTGGAGAATCCCCATGGACAGAGAGAGGAGCCTGGTGAGCTATGGTCCATGGGGTGGCAAACAGTTGGAAATGACTGAGTGACTAAGTACACATATATATGTTTTAACACAGATTAAAGTAAAAAATAACATGTACTTATGTCTTTCTCCGAAAATATTCATAACAGAAAGAACTATAAAGAGAATCATAAATACTATCTCTTCTCCGATGACTTAGTGTTAAAGAATCCACCTGCCAAAGCAGGAAATGCAGGTTTGATCCCTGGGTCAGGAAGATTCCCTGGAGAAGGAATTGGCAACTCCAGTATTATTTTCCAGGAAATCCCATGGACAGAGGAGCCTGATGGGTTACAGTCCATGGTGTTACAAAAGAGTCAGACATAACTTAGCATCTAAACAACAACAACAACAAAACACTCATTAACATCAGACTGAAGAGATGGCATACTTGAAGACTTATCTACTTAAGCAGCAGATCATCGGAGCTTTGTTTTTCTTACAAGGGGACAAATGTTAGTACTATTTCAGTATCTAGCAAAGTAGATATAATCATTTCATTTAAAGCTCTGTTCTTGATTTTTCAAAAATAAACTTTCAAATTTAGAGCAGTTTTATATTTAAGAAAAGTTGAGAAGATAGTGTAGAGAGTTACTATATTCCTGACATTAGTTTCCCCTTTCCCTGACATCTTGGGACTTCCCTGTAGCTCAGGTGGTAAAGAATCTGCCTGCGATGCAGGAGTCCCAGTTCGCTCCCTGGGTCAGGAAAATTCTCTGGAGAAGGGAATGGCAACCCACTTCAGTATTTTTGCCTGGAGAATTCCATGGACAGAGGAGCCTGGCAGGATACAGTCCATGGGTTCACAGAGTTGGACATGACTGAGTGACTAACACTCCACGTCTGACATCTTACATATTATGGTACATTCATCACAACTAATGAACCTAAATTGTTATTATCTCAAGTCTATAGTTTATCCAAATTTCTTTGGTTTTTATCTAATATCTTTTTCTATTTCCAGGATTCCATCCAAGATACCATTTTGCATACAGTAATTCTTTAGGCCTTTCTTGGCTGTGATTATTTCTAAGATTTTTCTTGTTTTGATAACCAAAATCAAAATCACATATATTTCTCATATGTATTCTTCCAGAAGTTTTATATTTTTTGCATCTTACATTTAGATTCATGATCCATTTTGAATTAATTTTCTGTATTGTCTATGTCTAGGTTTTGTTGTTGTTGTTGTTATTGTTTGGTTTGCTTGTTTGTTTTGGATATGGATGTCCCGAATTTCAGCTCAATTTGTAGAAAAAAAATTATTGTTTCTCAATCAAATCAAATCAAATGGGCTTCCCTGGTGGCTCAGATAGAAAATTCCATGGATGGAGGAGCCTGGTAGGCTATAGTCCATGGGGTTGCAAAGAGTTGGACAGGACTGAGCAACTTCACTTTTCTCAATCAAATTGTCTTGGCGTCTTTGTCAAAATCAGTTGACTATATAACTACGAGCCTATTTCTGGGTTGTCTATTCTGCTTCATTGAGCTGTATTTCTATTTTATCACCAGTACCATATCTCTTGAGGTAACTTAATAGAAATGAGGGAAGAAGGGAGAGAGAGATTACAAAGAAGTATTTTATACAAACATAGAGGCTATCTAATCCCAGAATCTACAGGGTGACTAGATAAGCTGGAAGCCCAAGAAAGCCAATGGTATAGTTCCAATTTAAGTCTGAAGACCTGAGAATTAGAACATCAAACAGTGTAGTTCCCATCTAGAAGCCAGCTCAAGACTCAGAAAGAGCCAACATTTCAGTTCAAATCTGAAGGCAGGAAAATGCCTATGTCCCAACCTATCAGGCATGAAGAATTATTTCCTACTCAGGATAGGGTCAACTTTTGTCTTCTGTTTGGGCCTTCAACTATTTGAATGAAGCTCACTCACATAGTTGGCCTTCCTGGTGGCTCAGACAGTAAAGAATCCACCTGCAATGGGGGAGACTTGGGTTCGATCCCTGGGTTGGGAAGATTCCCTGGAGGAGAGCACTGCAATCCACTCCAGTATTCTTCCCTGGAGAATTCCCATGGACAGAGGAGCCTGGCAGGCTACAGTCCATGAGGTGGCAAAGAGTCAGACATAACTGAGTGACTAAGCGTGCGTGCACACACACACACACATTATAAAGGGTAATTTGATGAATTTAGTCTACCAATTTAAATGTTCAGTTTAGTTCAGTCGCTCAGTCGTGTTCGACTCTTTGACCCCATGGACTGCAGCACGGCAGGCTTCCCTGTAGATCACCAGTTTCCGCTTACTCAAACTCATGTCCATTGAATCAGTGATGCCATCCAACTATCTCATCCTCTGAAGAACTGTACAAAAAAGATCTTCATGACCCAGATAATCATGATTGTGTGATCACTGACCTAGAGCCAGACATCCTGGAATGTGAAGTCAAATGGGCCTTAGAAAGCATCACTACAAACAAAGCTAGTGGAGGTGATGGAATTCCAGTTGAGCTATTTCAAATCCCAATAGATGATGCTGTGAAAGTGCTGCACTCAATATGCCAGCAAATTTGGAAAACTCAGCAGTGGCCACAGGACTGGAAAAAGTCAGTTTTCATTCCAATCCCAAAGAAAGGCAATGCCAAAGAATGTTCAAACTACCACACAATTGCACTCATCTCACATGCTAGTAAAGTAATGCTCCAAATTCTCCAAGCCAGGCTTCAGCAATACGTGAACCGTGAACTTCCAGATGTTCAAGCTGGTTTTAGAAAAGGCAGAGGAACCAGAGATCAAATTGCCAACATCCGCTGGATCATGGAAAAAGCAAGAGAGTTCCAGAAAAACATCTATTTCTGCTTTATTGACTATGCCAAAGCCTTTGACTGTGTGGATCACAATAAACTGTGGAAAATTCTGAAAGAGATGGGAATACCAGACCACCTGACCTGCCTCTTGAGAAATCTGTATGCAGGTCAGGAAACAACAGTTAGAACTGGACATGGAACAACAGACTGGTTCCAAATAGGAAAAGGAGTACGTCAAGGCTGTATATTGTCACCCTGCTTATTTAACTCCTATGCAGAGTATATCATGAGAAAGGCTGGAAGAAACACAAGCTGGAATCAAGATTGCCGGGAGAAATATCAATAACCTCAGATATGCAGATGACACCACCCTTATGGCAGAAAGTGAAGAGGAACTAAAAAGCCTCTTGATAAAAGTGAAAGTGGAGAGTGAAAAAGTTGGCTTAAAGCTCAACATTCAGAAAACGAAGATCATGGCATCCAGTCCCATCACTTCATGGGAAATAGATGGGGAAACAGTGTCAGACTTTATTTATGGGGGCTCCAAAATCACTGCAGATGGTGACTGCAGCCATGAAATTAAAAGACGCTTACCCCTTGGAAGGAAAGTTATGTCCAACCTAGATAGCATATTCAAAAGCAGAGACATTACTTTGCCAACAAAGTCCATCTAGTCAAGGCTATGGTTTTTCCTGTGGTCATGTATGGATGTGAGAGTTGGACTGTGAAGAAAGCTGAGTGCTGAAGAATTGATGCTTTTGAACTGTGGTGTTGGAGCAGATTCTTGAGAGTCCCTTGGACTGCAAGGAGATCCAACCAGTCCATTCTAAAGGAGATCAGTCCTGGGTGTTCTTTGGAAGGAATGATGCTAAAGCTGAAGCTCCAGTACTTTGGCCACCTCTTGCGAAGAGTTGACTCATTGGAAAAGACTCTGATGCTGGGAGGGATTGGGGGCAGGAGGAGAAGGGGACGACAGAGGATGAGATGGCTGGATGGCATCACTGACTCGATGGACGTGAGTTTGAGTGAACTCCAGGAGCTGGTGATGGACAGGGAGGCCTGACATGCTGCGATTCATGGGGTCGCAAAGGGTCAGACACGACTGAGCGACTGAACTGAATTGAACTGAACTGATGTCCCCTTCTCCTCATGCCTTCAATCTTTCCCAGCATCAGGGTCTTTTCTAGTGAGTCAGTTCTTCGCATCAGGTGGCCAAGGTGTTGGAGTTTCAGCTTCAGCATCAGTCCTTCCAATGACTATTCAGGACTGATTTAAATGTTAGCCTCATCTGAAAACCCCCCTCACAGAATGTTTGATCAAATATCTGGGCATCTTGTGGCCCAGTCAAGTTGACACATAAAATTTAACACTGCACTTTTATTTCTCTCTTTTGTTGTATTGCACTCTCCCAGAATCCCAGTACAATGTTGAATCATTGTGGTGAGAAAGGACAACCTTGCCCTGTTTCCCTATCTTAGGGAGAAAGTGGCCAATTGCTAACCACTAAGTATGTTGTCCGGAGAAGGCAATGGCACTCCAGTACTCTTGCCTGGAAAATCCCATGGACAGAGGAGCCTGGAAGGCTGCAGTCCATGGGGTCGCTGAGGGTCTGGCACGACTGAATGACTTCACTTTCACTTTTCACTTTCATGCATTGGAGAAGGAAATGGCAACCCACTCCAGTGTTCTTGCCTGGAGAATCCCAGGGACGGCGGAGCCTGGTGGGCTGCTGTCTATGGGGTTGCACAGAGTCGGACACGACTGAAGTGACTTAGCAGTAGCAGTAAGTATGTTGTCAGCTGTAGGGTTTTTGTGGGTGTTCTTTATCATTTGAGATAGTTCTTTGATATTCCTCATTTGCTGAGAGGATTTTTATTGTTGTATTTGGTCATGAATTGATATTTGCTTTTGTCAAATTTTTTCCTGCACTTGATGGTATAATCATATTATTTTTGTTTGATGTGATAGATTACATTGATAAATTTTTTGAATGTTGAGCCAGTCTTATTCATCTACAATAAATCTCATGGACTTTTGGTGTATAATTTTCTTAGCTATATTTCCTGATATTTTTTCAAGGATATACTTTGCATATACTTTCATAAGGGTTATTAGTCATTGGTTTTTATTTCTTGTAATGTTTCTGGTTTCCATATTACAAATTCTGTAAGTTTTTAACCTCATGTATTTTGATACCCTTTTGTTAGGCATATACACATTTAAGATTATGTGTCTTATTGGAGAAATGGGCCCATTATAATTATGTAATGTTTCTCTTTATTCTTGATAATCTTCATCATTCAGAACTTTATCAAGTAACATAGCTATTTCTGATTTCTTTTCATTAGTTTTATTATGATAGATCTTTGTTCTTTTATTTTTAACCTATCTGAATCTTTATAATTATATTGGATTTCTTATAAATAACATAACTCTGTTTTGTTACTTATTTTCAGAATACTTTTTCTATTTTAAAACAATTTAACATTATTTAAACTAGTAGTATTCTTAACCTACAAAATAATACCTAAATGGAAAGTAGTAGTAGCCAAAAATAAAGTAAGAATTACTTAGGCTATAAGAATACATTTAGAAGGGCTGCAATACCTCTTTGATCTTTTAAAATTCAAATTTACTCTGCTGTTCATTTTAATTCCTCTCATGGCATTTGATTTTTTGTAATTAGTTTTTAATATGCTTCCAAAGATATCTGGGGTAAAATCAGGATTATAATTGCTTCTAGCTGACATCAAATTAAAAGAACTTATTGAAATAATTTCCTTTATGGTTATATTAGAAATGTAGCTAGAACTATAGTGAATAATTTTATTAATTGTCTTCTATTGTAGATTGATGATGAGATGCCTTTATAGTTGATCAGATGTTAGTAAAATTTAATGTGTGCTTACAACAGGTTTGTAATCAGATAGGCAAAGTTTCAAATTCTCATTATGTCAGGTGCCTATTAGATGACTATGAGCACATTATTTAACAAGTCTAAATTGCAAATATCAACTAATATAGGATTCAAAAAAATAAGGTATAGACTCAGAGGGATCTAGGTTCTTGATCATTATTTAACAAGTCTAAATTGCAAATATCAACTAATATAGGATTCAAAAAAATAAGGTATAGACTCAGAGGGATCTAGGTTCTTGATCATGCTTTACCATTTATTAGCTATACAAATTAAGTCCACTTACTTAATTTTCCTGAGTTTATTTTCTCATCTGTTAAGTGATATATCACAACTAAGTGACAGTGATTTTTAATTAAATGCATTTTATATTATACTACCAATTAAATATAAATTAAAAGGTGCCTAAGTGGTCATGTATGGATGTGAGAGTTGGACTGTGAAGAAAGCTGAGTGCCGAAGAATTGATGCTTTTGAACTATGGTTTGGAGAAGACTCTTGAGAGTCCCTTGGACTGTAAGGAGATCCAACCAGTCCATTCTGAAGGAGATCAGCCCTGGAATTTCTTTGGAAGGAATGATGCTAAAGCTGAAACTCTGATACTTTGGCCACCTCATGCGAAGAGTTGACTCATTGGAAAAGACTCTGATGCTGGGAGGGATTGGGGGCAGGAGGAGAAGGGGACAACAGAGGATGAGATGGCTGGATGGCATGACTGACTCGATGGACGTGAGTCTGAGTGAACTCTGGGAGTTGGTGATGGATAGGGAGGCCTGACGTGCTGCGATTCATGGGGTTGCAAAGAGTCGGACACGACTGAGTGACTGAACTGAAGAATGCTTAATACAATATAGCTCCTAAATAAAAATTAAGCTCGTTTTTAATTCTAGAATTAGAAATAATTAAGATTACATGATTTTTGAGCCTTTTTTCAGCCTTTTATGGTTTTTTGTTTCTTTCTCTACGTAGGACTTTTCTCACTAACATCTCTCTGAAAATCTCATTTTCCCTTGCCAGGAGATTAAAAAACAGAAAAATATATATGTTACATTTAGTGGAAAAAGAAGACTGAGTGAAGGATAAAATGCTCCGATTAAGGGCCAAATATATGAACTATCACACATGAATTTTGTGACTTCTGCTACAAATGATCTGCTATTCAGAGATAAACTTTTTTCTTTTTGGTCATGTACTAGACAATGGTATTTGTTAATAGTTCTGAGTTTCTTGTAGATGAGCTATTATTGTAACTGATGACATGGAAATAAGCATCTGCAGTAGAAGAAATGCGATTTCTAAGTCTGCTCTGCTAATTTTTGTCTCTGTGTCTATGTCAAATTTTCTATTTTTGTTTTAATTTATTAAAAATAGGAAATTTTTAATTTGCTGTTAAAATTAGCAACTTTATTGCTAATTTATTACACTTTCTATCTTGGATTTCAGGAATCTATATTTTAAAGGGTTGTATGTTCTTCTACTTCTGCTCATGAAAGAAGACCTGCTGAGGGACATGTTCTTCCACAATAAGCAAATGTACAGCTAAACAAAATACATAAAATAACAGTCTTCAGATATTATTAAAAAAAGTGTAAGACTGTGATAACTAAGAGAAGGGAAATTACTAAGAATTAGCCTTTAATAATCTCAACTAACAACCTGAAGACATTTTCTGTGTCACAGTGTTGGGAGGGCTAACTAAACAGGCCCTAGTGATCCTAATGTGTTGAGAAGTCAGAAAACATAATTTACAAGGAAAAAGGTAGCTAGCTTGTGTGATGCTGGGTATGTAAGAGGAAAGAACTGCGCACAGAAAGATAGCAAGCTCTGGCTCTTTGCCTGAGAAATGATCTGCGTATGTGTGAAAAGAATACTACCGAAGTCAAGAGAAAGAACCGGCCAAGAGAAGCAGCCCCCAAACTGTCCCAGACCTCACACAGACCTGGGAATATTTGGTGTTCCTTCGAGAAAAAGCGGAGATTATTCATAACATACAGAACATTTGATAGAATACTCAAAAACACCTTGCCCTAGTAGTTGAGCTAAGTTAGACTACTCCGGGATTATAACAAAAGCTTGCTTCAAAAGGATCAGACTGATCCACTGTTATTTAATGAACCAGAACAAAATCCAACATTCTTCAAAAAAAGTACAAAAAAAAAAAAAAAAAGATCCAGCAATCAACAGTGTCATTAAAAGGTATGCAAGAAACAAAAAAATAAAATTCATAGCTAAGGAAAATTTGGAAAAAGGGAACAGATACTAAAATGAAGTCTAGAGAACTCATCATCAGTATAGCTATACCATAGGAACATTAAAAAGATTCCTTATGTATTTTAGATCTACAAAGGGGATATGATATAATAATGGCAAATATGTAAATAAATATAACATATTTTTCTTTTCATTTTTTTCAGTTTCATCTCTGAAAAGATAATTGTTTAAAGCTGATATAATAACAATATGTTATGAACTTTATAATATATTAAAGGAGAATAAGTAAATGGAAGTATACTGTTGTAAGATGTTATACATTAAGTGGCATTATGTTATCTAAGAATAGACTAATAGATTAAAAAGGTATGCTGTAAAGCTTGAGAAACTACAGAATAATAAAACAAAGAAGTATAGATGATAAAGCTAAAGCAGAGATAAAATCATGAAGATCTATCTATATAAAAGGCATAGACAGAAGAAAAAATGGCAATGAATAAATTGAACAAATAAAAAGCAGAAAAATCATGTTGGAAAATGTAATAAATGTAAATAGTCTGAACACTCCAATGAAAAGGCAGAGAATATTCACATTAGGTAAAGTGGCAAGATCCTATTTGATGTTAAGTAAAAGAAGCCAGACACAAAATATTATACAATCTATGATTTAATTTATATAAACTTATATAAATGGCAAAATTTTAGTGACAGAAAAAAACAGCCATGTTTGCTAGAAGCTGGAAGTGAGGAGATAAAATTGATTTCAGTTGAATTTGACTGCAGTTTAGAAAGGAATGGCAACCCACTCCAGTATTCTTGCCTGGAGAATCCCATGGATAGAAAAGTCTGGTAGGCTACAGTCCATGGGGTCGCAAAGAGTTGGACACAATTGAACAACTAACACACACACACACACACACACAGAAGATTATGTAAATCTTCTGTATCTTAAATGTGGGAGTGATTGTAAAACTATTTGTATTTGGTCAAATTTATCAAGTTGAGCACTTAAAGTGAGCAAATTTTATTATATGACATTTATAATTCAATAAAAGTGAATTTAAAAGAGTTTATGAATATTCACGTTTAGAAATAGGGAATGGTTTCCAAGGGGACTTTCTTTCTGCTGGATTCTTTTAGTTTTCAGATTTTTATATTTAGTTGTGGATTTGAAGAGGATGAAGAGATTATCAAAGTATTCAGTTCATATAGGTATTCAGTAAATTATTCTTAATAATTTCTAAAGTTGAATACTCAAAATGGGCAAATTTGAGGTAAGGAATCAAGTCAGTATTAGCACAATGTATTTTAAAATCTAAAATGCCTTGACATTTTGCCTTTGTGATTTCTCATTTTAGCTTTCCAAAATTATGCTCCCTCCTGGTTAGCTGGCAGAATAAAACCAATAGCAGCTCCATTGGTCACAGTGAGATTTAACCATTGCATAGTTGAGCAGGTCATTTGAAAGAAGCTTCTTTATATTGTGTGTGTTAGTCACTCAGTCATGTCAGACTCTTTGCGACCCTGTGGACTGTGGTCTGCCAGGCTCCTCTCTCCATGGAATTCTCCAGGGAAGAATACTGGCGTGGGTAGCCTTTCCCTTCTCCCGGAGATCTTCCCGACCCAGATATTGAACCCAGGTCTCCTGTATTGCAGGCAGATTCTTTACTGTCTAAGCCACCAGGGAAGCCCACTTTTTATTATGCAAGCCAATAAATGTATTCTTTCCAGAGTTGTTTTCCTATTGCTGGAGAAATTTCACAAGGATTGTTTTTAATCATCAGATTCTATTCTGATGCCAATAGGTTAGCATACATTCGGTGTTAGATAATATTGTGTGTTAACATCCCTATTATGTAAGTAATATAATTTTTTAAAAGGAGATGAAACTTGTAAAACATTAAGAGTGGCTTGAGCTAGTGTTTGAGTAAGCAACAAGAGTATTTTAAGAACTTGGACCAAAGATTTACACATGTGTATAGATGGTAAAAATGAGACACTTTAGCAAATGGGATTTAATTGGAGGTGGAGTTGTTTTATGACATTTCTTTTAGCTGTTTGCTGCTTATCGTGAAACTAATAATGATGAGAAATTTGAATTTTATCCATAAAGAAATCAGAAACAGGAAATTCAAGCTTATGTCACAAGTGACTAGGTTCTCTCTGGTAATTTAAGGTCCTGGAATTCACTTAAACTAAGATAAATTGTCAGAAGTGTCCCCCTGGGTGTCCATTAGAGCTTTATGGCAGATTTAAGGACTTGGAATAGCTTCATTCTGGACCCAGGAGGCCTGAGTGTCTCTTTGATCAATTATTGTACTTCCATTAAAATATTTTTACTTTACTGTGGGGGCATCTTGATCACTCTGCATCTTGCTACAGCTGTCAGATCATCTAACTCTTTTATTTGAAAGGTTATATCACTCCTCTCTGCTAATGTGTTCAATGTTTAAGGAGTCCAATTCACAGCTGATACAAATTTTTCCTGCTGGACTAAGAATCTACTTCACTTTGCAGTGAAAGCTGTTCATCATAAAATATCCTAGTGAGATTCATGGCCTAGCCTCTTATACAATTTGGATGATAGAGTAACATAAATAGCAGCCTTGATAGCTCAGCTATGTTAACAAAATTCTATGATAATGAAAGTTCTTGATATATAACATAATAGTATATTGTAACTTTGTAGTATTTCTTTGCAATTCAATTTTGAACTGAAGAGTCTTCATTGAAAATGGTTAATTACCACCCAAAAGATTGTTAACTGTAGGTAGTAAATCTTTTGTTCCTTGAGTATATACTGAACTGGTTATTTAAAAACCATATCATACAATGAAATGAATGCTCATACCTCTCTATATTAAAGACATGAAAATTAATTAGACATCTGAAAGGTACTTTGATTTCTTGAAATATGCTATATATATGTGTGTGTATAGTATTACTTTAATAGTGTTAATAATATATTTCCTTATCCTTTTTTAAAATTTATTTATTTTAATTGAAGGCTAATTACTTTACAATATTGTAGTGGTTTTTGCCATACATTGACATAAATCAGCCATGGGTTTACATGTATTCCCCATCCTGAACCCCCCTCCCACCTCCCTCCCCATCCCATCCCTCTGGGTCATCCCAGTGCACCAGCCCTGAGCACCCTGTCTCATGCATCGAACCTGGACTGGTGATCTGTTTCACATATGATAATATACATGTTTCAATGTTATTCTCTCAGATCATCTCACCTTTGGCTTCTCCTACAGAGTCCAAAAGACTGTTCTATACATCTGTGTCTCTTTTGCTGTCTCGTATATTTCCTTATCCTTAAATAGAAGTTCTTCTTTGTTACTTAGCATAGTCACTTTTATTTCTAATTTCTAGTTCTTTCATTTGTTTTGTGTTTTAATAGCACTTATATACAGGTTTTAGTGTTTAATTAAAAAAAATTGATTCTTATTGATTTGTATTAATTGGTGCTGGTTTTAATACTCATATATATATAAATTGGATTCCCATTGGTTTGTATTAATTGGTTCATAAGCCAAGCTAGTGGAATATATTCTAATATAGAAAAGAAAGATCAGGTTAACATCTTTGTCTTGCAAGTTGGTGGCATATAAACATCCCAGCCTTAGAGAAAATTTCTTGTGTCACTTAGTGTATAGTCAGTTGGCACAGATTCATGTCAAGCAGTCAAAGAAGTCAAGTTTCATATATACCTGCATTCCATTATTTTCATCAAATATACTCAAAAAGTTATAATCATTATTAGAGTTGGACTATAAAGAAAGCTGAGCACTGAAGAATTGATGCTTTTGAACTGTGGTGATGGAGAAGACTCTTGAGAGTCCCTTGGACTGCAAGGAGATCCAACCAGTCCATCCTAAAGGAGATCAGCCCTGGGTGTTCATTGGAAGGACTGATATTGAAGCTGAAACTCCAGTATTTTGGCCACCTGATGCGAAGAACTGACTAATTTGAAAAGACCCTGATGCTGGAAAAGATTGAGGGCAGGAGGAGAAGGGGACGACAGAGGATGAGATGGTTGGATGGCATCACGGACTCAATGGACATGGGTTTGGGTGGAATCCGGGAGTTGGTGATGGACAGGGAGGCCTGGTGTGCTGCGGTTCATGGGGTCTCAAACAGTCGGACATGACTGAGCAACTGAACTGAACTGAATGCTATATAGTATAGGATAATAGTAATGGTATAGGATAATAGTAATGGTAAGAAATGAGATATTTGTAAATATTATGATAATAAAATCAGAGGAGGAAGCAATAGGCTTTCAACTTAAACTAACCACCACTACAAGTTACTAAGAGGACAGAGCAATGCTTGAATGTTGAATGACAATCAACCTGATGCATAAGTATCATAATAGTATTAATTATAATTTAAGATTTGTATTCATAACAGTTTGCTTTTCTATGTACCTTGAGCTCTATGTGTGTTTTTGAATAATTGTTTAACTTGAACAATTTGTGAATGCCGTATGTGGGCTTCCCAGTTGGAGCTAGTGGTAAAGAACTTGTCTACCTGTGCAGGAGACATAAGAGATGTGGGTTCAATCCCTGGGTTGTGAAGATCCCCTGGAGAGGGGCATGGCCACCCACTCCAGTATTCTTGCCTGAAGAATATCATGGACTGAGGAGCTTGACCAGTTACCATCTATGGTGTCTCAGAGTCGGACAGGACTGAAGCTGACTTAGTGTGCATGCACACACAACTTATATCTATTTTCTAAAATTCTCTAATTTTCTTTTTTACTGTATTTTCTCTTTGCTCTCTCTTGTGCTTATATAGATAAATATCAGGTTAGGTGTTTAGGTTTTGTATTAGT
This sequence comes from Bubalus kerabau, assembly GCF_029407905.1. Taxonomy (NCBI): domain Eukaryota; kingdom Metazoa; phylum Chordata; class Mammalia; order Artiodactyla; family Bovidae; genus Bubalus; species Bubalus kerabau. The sequence goes on from NC_073626.1 coordinate 168,071,762, forward strand.
GTTCTGGGGTGGTCATAACAAAGTACCACAAATTACATTGATTAATATTTTAGAAATGTACTCTCTCATACTTATGGAGGCTAGAAGTCCACAATCTAGGTAGGTGTTGGCAGTACTGTTTCCTGCTGGAGGTTCTGAGAGAGCGTTAATTCTCTGCATCTCTTGTAGCATCTGATGATTGCCAGAGATCCTTGGCATTTCTTGGCTATAGACATATCACTTCATTCCCAGGCTCCATCTTCACTTAACATTCTCATCTCTGCGTGTCTGTGCCTCTTTTCTTACAAGGACACCAGTCATGTTGGATTCAGGGTCCACTTTAATCAAATATGATCTCATCTTAACTTGATTACATTAAAGTCCCTATTTCCAAATAACTCCAGATTTAAGGGTACTGGGAGTTGGGCTTCAATATCTTTTTTGTGGGACACAATTCAAACCACAAGTGTTTACAGAACATGGATATAACCCAGATGCAGAGGGTTTTTGCATCTTACTTTCTTCATGGAAATCTTTTGATAGCAATTGTTATAGCTTTAATACATTTTTAAATGTTTGTATAATTTTAGTTATCTTAAAATTTTATTATATTAATTATAATAGTTACTTAAAAGAAAATAATTTTTATTCTTTTTAGTAATAATTCTTATTTAGTTCATGGTGTAGAAGCTTGCAAATTTATTCATCTATTCATCACTGCTAGACATTCACTTTTTTTTCCCAAGTTTTTGTGACTACAAACAAACTTCATAAGTACCTTAGTACCTATGGTCTTACCAGTTGGTTCTTCTGTATCTGTGTAATAGATCCATGCATGTAGGATCAAAAGGGAGATATTTTAAAACTTTATAGTGTTACCAGGTTAGTTTCCAAAGGAATAATAATTTATCTTTCCTTCAACAATTAATAAGCATAGGCCTTCTTGGCATCTCTGATGGAATAGGTGTTGAAATTAAAAAAAAAATCTTTCGGATCATGAGTATAAAGTGATATTTTATTGCTTTAAAATACATTTCCTCCAAAGTGGGTTTAACCCTATTTTTATATCTTTTGAGAGCATTTGATGAATGCCTCTTCCCTATCAATTCACATGAACCTGTAGATATGTTATCTCTAGCATCTGCCTTATAAAGATTTTTCTCAAAAATCTTTCTTTGCTGACTTGCCATAAAAATGTTTTTATAACTTTTATGACCAAGTATAAACTATCTTTTAAAATATAGGTTCTGGATTAACAGTTTTGGCTGAGCAACTTTTCCCAGGAGACGCTGATCCGTCATCTCTTAGGTCAATTTTTTGTGGACCCTGATACTTGTCTTCCATATTCTTTCAGTGTTAATTTCTCATACTAATAGAACCCTTGGATTTTCATTGTGCCAATTACTACTTTGACAAGAGTGAGCTTGACAAGTTTCCTTGTAGCCTTGGTGTGTCCTTGTTACTTAACTCTGTTAAAATACATGAAATGTGAGCAGAATGATGTCATGCCTCTTCCCTTGCTTTCTCTACATTGACAGGAATGTTTCTGAGTCATGTTGGACCATAAGGATGTGATCAATACCCAAGAATTTCAAAGTAGCTAGGTGGAAGGAAGGTTGACTCTTGATATTGTGGAACCATCATATGGGCCCCAGAAATAAGCTTCATGGAAATCTTCACGGAAATTGTGTTTAAACCATTGATATTTTGATTCAGGTATAGAGGACACATGTGTGCTAAGTCACTTCAGTCATGTCCTACTCTGTGAAACCCTATGGACTGCACCCTGCCAGACTCCTTTGTCCTTGGAATTCTCTAGGAAAGGATACTGGAGTGGGTTGTCACACCCTCTTCCAGGGGATTTTCCCAACCCAGGTATTGAATTTGTGTCTCTTAGGTTTCCTGCATTGGCATTGCCACTACTGCCATCTGGGAAGCCCTAGAGAGGCCACAACTACACTCAGAATAATATAGCCACCTAAGAAGCACATGTGTTCCAGATTTAGATACTAGGTTAACTGTCAGAGGATCTTTGGAGAGAGTAGCATTATTTGGGATTCCATTCACGCAAAAAGATTGATTTGCCTACATAATGGTCTGTTTGCAAAAATAAAATATTATTCCTATTATTTTCCAGCATATAGTTTAATGTTTCATTAATATTTCTGTATTTATTCAGACACCTAGTAATTATTTTTCTGAGGCAACACTAACAGAAGCCCAAAGAAGTTCAAATAATGATTTTACAAGAATAAATTGTAGGCTCAGAGTTAAGTTTGATGTTTTCAATGGTGGATGTGAGGTTTCCTGAGGCGGTAGGACAAATGAGTGTTTAATACCTGTTTGCTTTATTGAACAGCAGCCACTCACTCTCTAAACTCTCTCCGTAATCTTATCTTCACACATTCTAAAAGTACTGTTTGATCTAAAAATATATTTTTATTTTCTTAAGTACCAATTCTTATATATGCCATTTTTTTAATCAATATCAATCTTTTATCCTGAAGCATTTAACTTTAATAAAAGCTTAATAGGAAAAATAATATTAAATGTGATGTTATCCTTTTCTTCCCCCCTCTGCTTTCACTAATGTATCTTTTTCATTCTAACCTTGCTGTGTTGGCTTTTTTCAGATTGCAACTTCAATCACCTTCTCACCTCCCTCCACATTTCCCTAACTATCTTTCCCACTTTTTCTAAGATCCCGAACTGAACTTGTCTCTTCCTCATGCAAGAGTAATTATTTTCCTGTTCTCTTCAAATTTCAGCTTGATGCATGCTTAGTCACACAGCTGTGTCTAAGTCTTTGCAACTCCATGGACTGTAGCCAACCAGGCTCCTCTGTCCATAAGATTCTCCAGGCAAGAATACGGGAGTGGGTTGCCATTTCCTCCTCCAGGGGATCTTCCTAACTCAGGGATCAGACCCACGTCTCTTGCATTTCCTGCATCGGCAGATTGATTCTTTACAGCTGAAGCCACCTGTGAAGCCTATAAAAGAGAAGCATTCTGTCACCACCTTGATTTTTTCAGAAATTCTGAAAAGGAATATTTCCCCTTTACTCAGAGTGGATAGAGTAGCTTATCCATGAACACCTTCAAGGTGAGACCGGGTCAACCTCTATTCCTTTCTCTGTTTCAGGGCTGGATTGAAAAGGCCAGTGGGTGTACACCCATGGCGTATGCATGTTGATGTATGGCAAAACTAATACAATACTGTAAAGTAAAAAATAAATGAATAATTTAAAAAAAGAAAGAAAAGAAAAGGCCAGGGTTCCCTGCTCCCTAATGGTGAGGAGGAGTGAAGGCTGAGGATCTGGTTTTCAAGGGCAGATGGGTTGAGAGAGGCACATTCTATGATGCTTTCTGTCTGTTTGCAGCTGGGTTTGTGCACCAAATTGTCATCCTTCTTGGGGCTGGCAAAGTGTTTGCAAAATATTTGAATGTGTAGAACTGTTAGGGAGGTAATAGAAAGCCTCAACTTAATATCAGATAAAAACCACACTCAAGCCCACCAAATACATCAAAATCCATGCATTTTTTGAGTTATTAAACTCCACATATCTAGTGAGAAAGCTTATGCTCTTCTGAATTCCTGTATCTCTATCTTCAATTGCTTAAACTGATGAGAGAGGAAAAAGGTGGCAAATTAGAGCTTCTTTGATGTGTTACAAGGTCCATTGACATCAGGTCCTGTATTTCTCTTCATCTCTTGGGACAACACTCTACCTTTCCATTTGCCCTAAGTTGACTAAAAAAATTATTCATAACATAAGATTGAGAGTTGTGTTTATTTGGCAGAAATTCTTAAGACTTAAAGTCCAGGAGGCAACATCTCAAGTAACCCTGAAAGAACTCCTCCAAGGAGTTGTGAATAAAAGTCAGTTTACACAAGAGTTTTACAAAAAAGGGCAGGTAGTCTTAATGTCAAAAGATTATTGTTAATTAAAGAAAATCAGATATCACAAGTTAGAGAATTTAGTACTTTTCTTTGCATGGAAAGATGTCAGTCTGTGCTCATTGAAATCATTCTTTTGATATGTACCTCCCTTGGTGGTTCAAACAGTAAAGAAATGCCTGCAATGCAGGAAACCTGGATTTGATCCCTGGGTCAGGAAGATCCCCTGGAGGAGGAAATGGCAACTCACTCCAATATCCTTGCCTGGAGAATTCCATGGATAGAGGAGCCTGGCAGGCTACAGTCCATGGGGTTGTGTATAAGTGAAAAAGCTGACTCAACATTCAAAAAATGAAGATCATGGCATCTGGTCTCATCACTTCATGGCAAACGGATGGGGAAACAATGGAAACAGTGAGAGACTTTATTTTGGGGGGCTCCAAAATTACTGCAGATGGTGACTGCAACCATGAAATTAAAAGACGCTTGCTCCTTGAAAGAAAAGCTATGAACAATCCAGACAACATATTAAAAAGCAGAGACATTACTTTGTTGACAAAAGTCCGTCTAGTTAAAGCTATGGTTTTTCTAGTAGTCATGTATGGATGTGAGAGTTGGACCATAAAGAAAGCTGAGTGCTGAAGAATTGATGTTTTTGGAGTTGAGAGTGTTGCGGTGTCGGAGAAGACTCTTGAGAGTTCCTTGGACTGCAAGGAAATCAAACCAGTCAATCCTAAAGGATTGAATATTCATTGGAAGTCCTGAATATTCATTGGAAGGACTGATACTGAAGCAGAAACTCCAATACTTTGGCCACCTGATGTGAAGGGGACGACAGAGGATGAGATGGTTGGATGGCATCACTGACTCAATGGACATGAGTTTGAGCAAGCTCCAGGAGGTGGTGATGGACAGGGAAGCCTGGTGTGCTACAGTCCATGGGATGGCAAAGAACTCGACATGACTGAATAACTAAACTTAACTGATTCTTAGTTACTGCAACGTTATCAATTTGCTATTAAAGTTTCTAAATACTGATGTTCAACTTCCATACTTTCGTACTTCAGTAATAATAATTTACATAAGGTCAAAACATCAGTCCATACTTTGAGTTGCACTGTAGAAGGAGATATGAAATAATAATGCAGAAGCTCTGAACTTCATTCCAGTATCTGCTGCTATTCTCGCTGTTTAATCATGTCTGAATCTTTTGCTACTCCATGAACTGTAGCCACCAGGCTCCTCTGACCTTAGGATTTCCCAGACAAGAATACTGGAGTGAGTTGCCATTTCCTTCTCCAGGGGATTTTTTGACCCAGGGATTGAAGCCACATCTCATGTACTGCAGGCAGATTCTTTACTGCTGGGCTACCAGGAAGCCCCTCATTCCAGTAGAGAATTTATCAAAAAAAAAATAAATTGAAATGTAACACCAATATCATGAAATATTACAAAAGTCTTAAACAGTATAAAATAGATTGGTCTATAGTGTACTAACAGAAACCAATTTTAAGCAAGAAGAAAAATCACTGCAAGTCGAAGTCCAAAATTGCTACTAACGGTTTCTTTCAAGGATAGAGATTAATTAGATGGGGAGGGATTCAGAGGAGGATGTTGGTAATGGTTCTCTTCACTTTTGACCTTTTTGTAGCCTTTAATTTGTTAAAAATGCTGTGCTCTATTATTTAAACAAATTCCTTAATTTTAAAATTATAATTTAATAATATAATATAAGTATATATGTCTTTAATGTCTAAGATGATGTTGTGAAAGTGCTGCACTCAATATGCCAGCAAATTTGGAAAACTCAGCAGTGGCCACAGGATTGGAAAAGGTCAGTTTTGATTCCAATCCCAAAGAAAGGCAATGCCAAAGAATGCTCAAACTACCACACAATTGCACTCATCTCATATGCTAGTAAAGTAATGCTCAAAATTCTCCAAGCTAGGCTTCAGCAATACATGAACCATGAACTTCTAGATGTTCAAGCTAGTTTTAGAAAAGGCAGAGGAACCAGAAATCAAATTGCCAACATCCGCTGGATCATGGAAAAAGCAAGAGAGTTCCAGAAAAACATCTATTTCTGTTTTAGTGACTATGCCAAAGCCTCTGACTGTGTGGATCACAATAAACTGTGGAAAATTCTGAAAGAGATGGGAATACCAGACCACCTGACCTGCATCTTGAGAAACCTGTATGCAGGTCAGGAAGCAACAGTTAGAACTGGACATGGAACAACAGACTGGTTTCAAAAAGGAAAAGGAGTACGTCAAGGCTGTTTATTGTCACCTTGCTTATTTAACTTCTATGCAGAATACATCATGAGAAACACTGGGCTGGAGAAAGCACAAGCTGGAGTCAAGATTGCCGGGAGAAATATCAATAACTTCAGATATGCAGATGACACCACCCTTATGGCAGAAAGTGCAGAGGAACTAAAGAGCCTCTTGATGAAAGTGAAAGAGGAGAGTGAAAAAGTTGGCTTAAAGCTCAACATTCAGAAAATTAAGATCATGGCATCCTGTCCCATCACTTCATGGCAAATAGATGGGGAAACAATGGAAACAGTGGAAAGAGTGGCTGACATTATTTTTCTGGGCTCCAAAATCACTGCAGATGGTGATTACAGCCATGAAATTAAAAGACGCTTACTCCTTGGAAGGAAAGTCATAACCAACCTAGACAGCATATTAAAAAGCAGAGACATTACCTTGCCAACAAAGGTCTGTCTAGTCAAGGCTATGGTTTCTCCAGTGGTCATGTATGGATGTGAGAGTTGGACTATAAAGAAAGCTGAGCACTGAAAAATTGATGCTTTTGAACTGTGGTGCTGGAGAAGACTCTTGAGAGTCCCTTGGACTGCAAGGAGATCCAACCAGTCCATCCTAAAGGAGATCAATCCTGTGTGTTCATTGGAAGGACTGATGTTGAAGCTGAAACTCCAATACTTTGGCCACCTGATGCGAAGAGCTGACTCATTGGAAAAGACCCTGATATTGGGAAAGATTGAAGGCAGGAGGAGAAGGGGACGACAGAGGATGATATGGTTGGATGGCATCACTGACTTGGGGGACACGGGTTTGGGCAGACTCCTGGAGTTGGTGATGGACAGGGAGGCCTGGCATGCTGCGGTTCATGGGGTTGCAAAGAGTCAGACATGACTGAGTGACTGAACTAACTGACTGATTGACCTCTTAGTAAAAACATATTTTCAATTCTCTTTTAAATTATCAATAATTGTAATGACAAAGGGCTTTTCTGATACTGCAGTTGGTAAAGAAGCCACCTGCAATGCGGGAAATCTTTGTTCAATCCCTGGGTCAGGATCCCACTGGGGAAGGGATAGGCTACCCACTCCAGTAGCCTATTCTTTGGCTACTATTATTCTTGGGCTTCCCTAGTGGCTCAGATGGTAAAGAATCTGCTTGCAGTGCAGGAGACCTGGGTTCAATCCCTGGGTTGGGAAGATCCCCTGGAGAAAGGAATAGCTACCCACTCCAGTACTCTTGCCTGGAAAATCCCATGGATGGAGGAGCCTGGTAGGCTGCAGTCCATGGGGTCGCACAGAGTCGGACATGACTGAAGCGACTTAGCAGCAGCAGCATTCTTACACTGTAGTGCGCCTGCAGGCTCACACACATATATACACAATTTATGTGATATATAATATTTATTCCAGTTGTTCTGCCATTGATTTTATTTATTCAGTTTCAAAGAAGGTAGTTTAAGTTAGATGTCCTAAGCATTTGTGGGAAAACTTTTTTCCTTAACTGAGGACAAGACAGCCGTCCAAGTGAAAGTTCAAATGATTTAAATATGGTGAGATTCATGCATGCTGTTTCACTTTTTTCATTCTGGCGAAGCCTAGTCATGTGTGTACCACATGAAAAGGTCAACTTGAACATGGACATGACAGGTTTTCAAGGGAAAATTCCAAAACTTACTCTTCAACTTTTCCAATTAGGAAGATTTTCAGACATCTAAGCATACGTTTCAAGAAAGTTAAAGTCCGAGAATCCCGCTAACATGAAAAATACAGAAATCATAAAAAGACTTTCTGTGTCGTACTTCGGGTCCTTTACTCTGAAGATTGACAAGGGTACACTTCGCCTCATGATATACTGATGTCATTTTGTGGACACTTTGAAAGTAGATACAAATCTGAAGGGTATTAGAAGAAATAAAGGCGCTGGTCATTGTTGCAGGTTTTTGTCTTTCATTAGAGACTAAGTGAATAAACTGACTCATTGAACAGATATTTCGGAACTGATCTTCTATCTGGGAGGTATGTCATGCAAAATGCCACATGTAGGAAGCATAATCACGCAGGTGATAAAGACTGTGGTTCTGCCCATAAGTGTTGGAGGAGAGGTATATCAGGTGAATAAGTCTAGCACACAAGGTGGAGTATGTTATGAGCTGCAACTGATGTACCAAGAAATCTAAGAAAAATTCAGATTAAAAATACATCAGCTGAGTTTAGGGCTTGAGGGTGCGTTTCACTAAAATCTCATCCCAACAGCAAGGTCAAATTCTCAAAGAAATGTGCCCATCCCCATGTTTTCAGACACACTGTGAATACACTGTGTTAAATTCTTTCCACAAAGAGTCAAGCTTCTTAACCGGAACAGATTGTTCTCAATTAGAGTGCTGTAATATATGATCTTAGGACCATTACAGGGGTAGTAGGTGTTGAGGTGTTAATCAGTCTTGTCTGGTGAGAGGCTTCTCAATCTAGTTCACATCCTGTTTTGTAATCTCTCCTGATTCCTGGGTACATACCCAGGAAACAGCTTTGTATTGAAGCTGAGTGAGAAGACTGTGATGTGCCTCTTTCACTGACTGCCATCTTTTCAAAATCAGCAGAAAAAAAGCTCTTAACTCTTCTTGTGTTTCTAATTGTCCATCAGTTCATTTCAGTTCAGTTCAGTAGCTGAGTCCTGTCTGACTCTTTGCGACCCCATGAACTGCAGCACGCCAGGCCTCCCTGTCCATTACCAACTCCTTATGTCCATTGAGTTGGTGATGCCATCCAACCATCTCATCCTTTGTTGTCTCCTTCTCCTCCTGCCCTCAATCTTTCCCAATATCAGGGTCTTTTCAAATGAGTCAACTCTTTGCATCAGGTGGCCAAAGTATTGGAGTTTCAGCTTCAACATCAGTCCTTCCAATGAACACCCAGGACTGATCTCCTTTAGAATGGACTGGTTGGATCTCCTTGCAGTCCAAGGGACTCTCAAGGGTCTTCTCCAACACCACAGTTCAAAAGCATCAATTCTTCAGTGCTCAGCTTTCTTTATAGTCCAACTCTCACATCGATACATGACTACTGGAAAAATCATAGCCTTGACTAGACGGACCTTTGTTGACAAAGTAATGTCTCTGCTTTTTAATATGTGGTCTAGGTTGGTCATAACTTTTCTTCCAAGGAGTAAGTGTCTTTTAATTTCATGGCTGCAGTCACCATCTGCAGTGATTTTGGAGCCCAGAAAAATAAAGTCAGCCACTGTTTCCACTGTTTGCCCATCTATTTGCCATGAAGTGATGGGACAGGATGCCATGATCTTAGTTTTCTGAATGTTGAGCTTTAAGCCAACTTTTTCATTCTCCTCTTTCACTTTCATCAAGAGGCTTTTTAGTTCCTCTTCACTTTCTGCCATAAGGGTGGTGTCATCTGCATATCTGAGGTTACTGATATTTCTCCCATAGTTTTGCAAAAGCTTGGCAGGATCAAGTTTGGAATTAGACATGACTAAACTCCAGCCATTCCTCTGAAATTTGCCAGCTATGTGTCTTGGATAAATCACACCTTATGCCCTCGATAGTTCACTTGTAAAATGAACTTTAGTAGTGATATAACATATATATATATATATATATATATATATACATATATAAAATGTCTGGCACAAAGTAAGCCTCCAATAACATTTACCTGCTGCTGCTGCTAAGTCGCTTCAGTTGTGTCCAACTCTGTGCGACCCCATAGATGGCAGCCCACCAGGCTCCCCCATCCCTGGGATTCTCCAGGCAAGAACATTGGAGTGGGCTGCCATTTCCTTCTCCAATGCATGAAAGTGAAAAGTGAAAGTGAAGTCGCTCAGTCCTGTCTGACTCTTAGCGACCCCATGGACTACAGCCTACCAGGCTCCTCCATCCATGGGATTTGCCAGGCAAGAGTACTGGATTGGGGTGCCATTGCCTTCTCCTATTGCAATGGTAATAGAATCACTTTTATTTAACTGCCAACCATAAATAAATCTTCCATATATAAAGCCAGGTGTTCAGTACCCTTTGTCCAAAAATCTCTCTATTGATTTTCCACTTATCCAGATCCACTCCATTTTTACAATCCTAAATCCAACCTTACATTTCCTACAACAAATAGCTATGGCCTTCAAATTAAATGCTTACTTGGTCAAATGCAATTTAGTGATAGCCAAGTGAGAAGTTAGAAAGTAGTTAAAAATATGCTAAGATTGCTGCTAAGTCACTTCAGTCATGTCTGACTCTGTGCGACCCCTGAGACGGCAGCCTAACAGGCTCCCCCGTCCCTGGGATTCTCCAGGCAAGAACACTGGAGTGGGTTGCCATTTCCTTCTCCAATGCATAAAAGTGAAAAGTGAAAGTGAAGTCGCTCAGTCGTGTCCAATTCTGAGCGAACCCATGGACTGCAGTCTACCAGGCTCTTCCGTCCATGGGATTTTCCAGGCAAGAGTACTGGAGTGGGGTGCCATTGCCTTCTCTGATGCTAAGATTAATGCATATATATTAGTTAATTCTAGTGCCATAATTTGCATATAGATACCGACACAGTTATGGGCTTCTCTGGTGGTTCAGATGATAAAGAATCCTCCCATAATGCAGGAGACCTGGGTTGGATGCCTGGGTTGGGAAGGTCCCCTGGAGAAGTAAATTGCAACCCACTCCAGTATTCTTGCCTGGGAAGTCACATGGACAGAGAAGTCTGGCAGGCTATAGTCCATGCTGTTTCAAAGAGTCAGACATGACTGACAGACCAAACCAAATAGACACAATTACTATGACTGGAAAATCGTTAGGTTGCCTAAGTCAAATTACAACTCCATTGATTACAAGGTGTGTGTAATCTTCTCCTTCTTCTCCTTCTTAAACTTATAGCACTGTATGACACTTATTATCTCAATAAAACTGGAAGAAAATAGCTGCAAGAAACAACACTAATAAATCCATATCTAGAAAATGATCACACAACACACAATATAATACAAAATATATTTGCATTGAGTTAAATAATAAATATGGGCTTCCCTGGTAGCTCAGATAGTAAAGAATCTGCCTACAATGCAGGAGAAGAAGGAGAAGAAGGAGAAGAAGAAGAAGGAGGAGGAGGAGGAGGGGAAGGGGAAGGGGAAGAGGAAGAGGAAGAAGAAGAAGAGGAAGAAGAAGAAGATCGGAGAAGGCAATGCCACCCCACTCCAGTACTCTTGCCTGGAAAATCCCATGGACGGAGGAGCCTGGTAGGCTGCAGTCCTTGGTGTTGCTAAGAGTCGGGGATGACTGAGAGACTTCATTTTCACTTTTCACTTTCATGCATTGGAGAAGGAAATGGCAACCCACTCCAGTGTTCTTGCCTGGAGAATCCCAGGGATGGGGGAGCCTGGTGGGCTGCCGTCTATGGGGTCGCACAGAGTCAGACACAACTGAAGTGACTTAGCATTGCAAAAAAATATACCAAGACTGGTTACTTCTGGAACAAGATTAGATTACAGTAGATTCTTACTGAATATTTTAAGCTTTATCTAATTTGAAGAATACTTACTTGTATTACTTAATACTTACTGGCTCTGGAGCCAAATGTCTTATATTCAAACTTTGGCTCTGCCATTCACCATCTTCTAACTCCCAGAATTTTATTCAAATGATCAGTGATTTCAGAGAGATAACTGATAATGTGTTTCCTCATGAGATTCGGAACAGCATTTCTGGCACTGTCATGTACATTAAATTTTGCCGTTTCTGTTTTGCAGAGATTAAAGATTGAATATGTTAAGAAGGGAAGAGTGATGGTAATAGATAAACAGCAACATTAGTCTAACAGTGAGCCAGGAGTTTGAACACTTAGATATATAAAACTGAGTTTTATCTAACCAAGCATGAGTGGTTGCATGCCTAAGCAGAGTTTTTAATCACAAATATCACTTTCATGATAATAACAATTTCAAAGAATTTAATGAAAATAAATTGAATCTATTATTCTGAATAGTGTTATGATCATGTGGATTAAAATAATACATTTTGACTTTATATTGATTTTTTGTGTTGGTCATTCAGTTGTGTCTGACTCTTTTTGTGAGCCCATGGAATGTAGTTCACTAGGCTTCTCTGTCCATGGAATTTTCCAGGCAAGAATAACTGGAGTGGGTAGCCATTTCCTTCTTCAGGAGATCAAACCTGGGTCTCCTGCATTGTAGGCAGATTCTTTACTATCTGAGCTACCAGGGAAGCCCATATTTATTATTTAACTCAATGCAAATATATTTTGTATTACATTGTGTGTTGTGTGATCATTTTCTAGATATGGATTTATTAGTGTTGTTTCTTGCAGCTATCTATTTTCTTCCAGTTTTATTGAGATAATAAGTGTCATACAGTGCTATAAGTTTAAAGTCTAAAGCATAATGATTTGACTTGCATATATCACATACATCATGAGATGATTATCACAATAAGTTTAGTAAACACCAATCTAGATGAAAACAATACTAATATTTAAATTTTTAAAAAATGCTTCTGTAAAATCAACTCTTCTCTCCAACTTCTATTGACTACACACCATTCCACGGCCATTTCCAGTCATAACAACAACCCTAAAAAAGTATTGTAAGAAATTAAATAGAAAGTAACAGTGAGTTTCTAGGAACCTCATTCAAGCTGTTTATTTTCAGCTTTCACATTGTATTGGATTTTATGTCGCTGAACAATTATAATGACGATAGGTCCACTTTAGAGACTGGAGCTTTGGTGATAATAATTGGTCAATCATTTATTTACTTACTCCTTAATATACTCAATTAACATTTTTGGAATGTTTACCATGGCCCAAGGACCATACTATTGTTTCATAGCAAAAAATACTGCCTTTTGTTTGTTTCCACATTAAAATAGTTTCTGTAAAATTTTGCATAAGAGAAGTTCCATATATAAAATAAGAATGGGAAATATTAATATGTGATCTATTTATTACACAAGAAATACATGAGTAGGTACTCTTACTATCATGAAGGACAGAAGTTGGGGAAGTACATAGCATAAAATGCGAAATCCACTTCAGTGTTTCACCCACAAATTCATATGCATCTTTCAGAATTTTTCCAGTGTATTTACATATTCTCTCATATTTCCATATATAAAATGCATGTTTAGGTATGTATATGCATATACATATGTACAGTTTTAAAGTCATGTGGGTTTGTTTTAAGCATACATCAGTCTGTACTATCATATGGTACATATGATACATATGATGTATGTGTATACATCTACCATATACATATATGTATATGCACCATATACATACATGTATACACATATACATACATATATATTTGGCACATATACACATGGTACATATGATATGATGCATATGGTACATATATCAAAAAATATATAATTTTCTTTCTTTATATCTATATTTTGGAGACTTTTTTCCCATGTTAGTATATTAGCCATATAAAGTAGTTAGCCACAATTTTTTTTTCTTTTAACTGAAGCATAAAAGGCTAGTGTAGGGAGGTATGCTTTACAGTTGACCACTAAAATTAACCTGTAAGATGTATATTACAATTACCAACTTAGTAAGTCTGGAGAGGTGAAGAATGATTTCCCCATTTTGAAAAGTAGGAAATGCTGAAGCCCAGGTATGAATTTAAGTCCTTGTGTGTCTTATGTTGTTTCTTTTTTCTTAAATCCTATTCAATATCTCATTTGTAAGAGTCACAAAGAGATAAACATTATGATTTTTGATGTATAAAATGAGATAAAGTGAAAGTTGCTCAGTCACGTCTTTGTGACCTCATGGACAAATTTCTCCAGGCCAGAATACTGAAGTGGGTAGCTGTTCCCTTCTCCAGGAGATCCTCCCAATTCAGGGGTTGAACCCAGGTCTCCAGCAATTCAAGTGGATTCTTCAACAGCTGAGCCACTAGGGAAGCCCATAAAATGGGATGGTCTAGGTCAAAAGAAGCAATACTACTTAGGTAAGAATGCTGAATCTTTGCGTGCAAAGTTTTTAAAAAGACTAGCTTTTTCTCCAGCTATTTTTATTTTACTTTAGGCATTTTCTGAATTTATTACATAGTAATAGTACATAACTGTGACAAAGGTTCTTGTGAAGAGGATGGATGGGGTACAGATTAAATAAGAGGGGACAAAATTTAATGGCTTTTACCTATTTGAGGTCTCCCAAAAGTAGTTGTGGGAAACAAAGGAGACGGGTTCAATCCCTGGGTCAGGAAGATCCTTTGGAGAAGGGAATGGCAACCCTTCTGGATACTGGAATGGCAACACTCCAGTATTCTTGCCTGGGAAATCCCATAGACAAAGGAGGCTGGTGGGTTACAGACCACAGGGTTGCAAAGAGTCAGAGATGCTTGAAATGACACACATGCAAAAGTAGTTGCTAAGAGAAATATTTGAATCCATGTGGTTTATTTTGGAGGATAATTCTACAACTCACTAGAGAGGTAGTGGGGAGAGTGAGACCAGGAAAAATAAACCCAATACCAAGTGCAGCAATGGCTTCTGGGTAACCATGAGTACTAACTAATGTAGAAACTGCTTCAGATATGTCCCACAAAAGAGAGTGCGACTAGGACATTTGGTCACAAAGCCCCACCCCTCCATAGTTGGAAATTGTTCCCAAGGGTATTAATTCTCCTGTCCTTTCCTCCACTGGTGGGTTGTTTCTATGCTTGGCTGAATGGCCTTTCAAGATATCAGAAAGCAAAGCAGAAGATCTCTTATCAGAAAGCTGCAAAGTGCAGGGAACTATCCACCATCACTGTCCTGAAATCAGCTGGGAAGAAGTGATATAGTTGAGGGCATTATGAGTGTCACTTTCAGTCTCATTACCCATTCAGCAGTGAAGAGCCAGGCAGGCTTGGTTAGAATTACAAAGTAGATAGAAAATCACTGTGGGACTTTTCTGTTGCTCCATCAATAAACTCTCTTCTGCTTCCTCCCTCACTGACCATCCTAGACCAACCTCCATGCAAGCTTTACTTGCACCTTGCCATCATCAAACATATTTGCACATCAACAAAAATGTTAAAGCAATATTTAAAATAAGTTATATTTTACAAGCACAATTAAATTTTAATCAAACACCTTCAAAGAAAGGATAGATTCATGAAACCAAAGAAATGATGTATTACACAACAGATGGATGGTGAGATCATTATTTGGAGACTGGTTTTTATTCCATCTGATTGTAATGAGAAATAAAAATGAATATATTCAAGGAAACTGTATTCACTAAATTATTTTTTTTTTCTTTATTCAACACTGATTTATAAAGGGCCTTGTATGCGCCAGGCATAGTTAAAGATGTAACAGGTATTACACAATACAACCTATTACACAATACAACCAAGGCATAGGAGATCACAAAACTCAAGAAAGTTTAGTCTAGAGAATAGATATGATTAATATGCAATAAATAAATATGTGGAATAATTACTGATTCCCATAAGTGTTATGAAAGAAATCGACAGGATGAGATGAAGAGTTACCAGATTGAGTGGGATAGGTAGAGGGACTTTAGATATGATTGTGAGAAAAGGCCTATTTAAAGATATATAAGCTGAGTTTCTTAAGGTAGAAATCAGACCACCATGTTGCAAAACTGGGGAAATCAGTCACATAATAGCTTAATGAGTGTTACCCCGGGAATTGTGTGGTACACAGTACATAGCTATATATGATAGCTTTGATGGGAAAGAGAAAGATTGGGGAAAGAGCATTCCAGGCCAAACAGCAAATGTGAAGTCTCTGAATTGAAAATGATAAGTTTAAGCCTGGAGACTAATATGTGTAGGAAAAGATGGGGTGGGGGATGAGATTAAAAGAGATAAATTAGCCATTTATCTATGCAGAATCTATGCAAAATTGACCTATGCAGGAGAAAGGAAAGATGAAGATGAGAATAGAGGGGAAAAAAAGACAGAAGGAAAAAGAGAGTGAGAAAGAAGAGGAAGGATAAGAAATAATAAAGGAGGAAAAATTTAAACAAATTTAAAATTGCAGAAACAATATAGATAAGTGAAGAGTCATAATGTTGCTTGAAGGATAAAATTGAAGGCCACAGTGATTTAAAAGAAATTATTAAGACTCAGAAAACAAACATGGTAATACTTGCCAATATCTCAGGAAAAAAACCCCAAAAAACCTAAATACACTTAGAGGTATAATGAGATATAAAGAACTATAATCTAGGAGGAATGACCAACATAGAAATAGGAAATGTGAATTCTGCTTTCCTGATATTTTAAAACTAAGTTTGTCCAGTAATGCTTATGGAGACAAGTCGGATAGACAGTCTTATAGGATCAGTAAAAAAAGATTCCTATGTCCTGTGTTACATCTTATTTTCCATATTTATACTTTAGTAACCCAGGTGGTGCTAGTGGTAAAGAACCCACCTGCCAATACAGGAGGCATAACAGATGTGAGTTTGATCCCGGGGTCAGGAAGATTCACTGGAGGAGAGCATGGCAACCCACTCCAGTATTCTTGCCTGGAAAATCCCATGGACAAAGGAGCCTGGTGGGCTACAGTCCATTGGGTCACAAAGAGTCAGACACAACTGAAGCGACTTAGCACACAAACCATGTAACAGATTCTTATGTCGACTTGGTTTCAAATATGTCTAAAAGAAAAAAAGTTGAAGCAGTTACACACTTTGATAGGCACACACAAGTTTTGCTCTGCTATCCACATTATCTGTAGG
This sequence comes from Bubalus kerabau, assembly GCF_029407905.1. Lineage (NCBI taxonomy): Eukaryota > Metazoa > Chordata > Mammalia > Artiodactyla > Bovidae > Bubalus > Bubalus kerabau. The sequence continues at coordinate 168,088,626 of NC_073626.1, forward strand.
ATTGTCATTCTTTTTGTCTTTTTACTTTGCATTCAAAATGTAAGCACCAATTATTTCAGTTTAGTTCAGTCACTCAGTCGTGCCTGACTCTTTGCAACCCCATGGACTGCAGCACACCAGGCCTCCCTGTCCGTCACCAACTCCTGGAGTTTACTCAAACTCATGTCCATTGAGTGGGTGATGCCAATCAGCCATCTCATCCTCTGTTGTCCCCTTCTCCTCCTGCCTTCAATCTTTCCCAGCTTCAGAGTCTTTTCCAGTGAGTCAGTTCTTTGTATCAGGTAGCCAAAGTATTAGAGTTTCAGCTTCAGCATCAGTCCTTCCAATGAATACTTAGGAATGTTTTCTGTTAGGGTTGACTGGTTGGATTTCCTTGCAGTCCAAGGGACTCTCAAGAGTCTTCTCCAACATCACAGATCAAAAGCATCAATTCTTTGTCACTCAGCTTTCTTTATATCCCAACTCTCACATCCATACATGACTACTGGAAAAACCATAGCTTTGACTAGATGGACCTTTGTTGGCAAAGTGATGTCTCTGCTGTCTATGTTGGTCATAACTTTTCTTCCAAGGAGCAAGCATCTTTTAATTTCATGGCTGCAGTCACATCTTTTAGTTGTGGATAAATTTCTGTGTTGTTTTGAATTGAGTTATAATCAGTTACAAAATCTGACATGCATGTAATCTAATGTCTACAAACATTAGAACTCTTAGATATGTTTTCTGTTTCTTGTAGGGATCAGGACAAGATGAGGATTTGATTTAGTCCTCACCCGTGGAAAGGAGAAAACCTTTGATCATCTCTGTTAAATTTCTCCATGGATAAGTATTGAGAAAAAATATCTTTGCTTGAAGTTTGCCTGTTATTACATTGTGCATTTCAGGTTTGGTTTAATGGACAAAATACTAGATAGAGGTAACACCGATCACCGATGTGTGCATGAAAGCATAGCATCATGAAAACTGATCATGGTGAGACTTGTTGAGCTTGGCAGTGCTTCTGTAGGTTAAAACGTTTTAACATCAAGATCTATATCAAGAGTCTAGAATGTGAAGAATTGCAATATGTAACAAACGGTTGACTAAGCCCATGTATTGAATATGCATGCCATCTGAGCAGACAGAATGGTTAGTGTGTCTCCATGCCTTGTACATATTTGGTGTTCATGGTAAGTGCTAGCAACCTAATTCTGTTTTTTGGAGGAGCGCTGCATGGAGTGAAAAAGAAAAAGCACTTTAGTGTTAAATTCTATTACTGATTGGCTCCACCACAAAGTAAAGTCCCAGATTCTAGAGAATCACATAGCCATAATATTATAACGTGGTTTTATTTTCATTTATCCCATTCAATCATTTATTCAACAAATAAATGCAAATGCTTGGGCACTTGTATTGGGCACTGTGAGAGTAAATGCAGAAGGAATGGAATTCTCTAAGATTGGGCTTCTTTGATAGCTCAGTTGGTAAAGAATCCACCTGCAATGCAGGAGATCCCCATTGGATTCCTGAGTTGGGAAGATCCACTGGTGAAGGGATAGGATACCCACTCCAGTATTCTTGTGCTTCCCTGTGGCTCAGCTGGTAAAGAATTCGCCTGCAATGCGGGATACCTGGGTTCAATTCCTGGGTTGGGAAGATCCCCTGGAGAAGGGAAAGGCTACTCACTCCAGTATTCTGGCCTGGAGAATTCCATAGACCACTTGTTTAGTCCATGGGGTCTCAAAGAGTCGAACACGACTGAGTGACTTTCACTTAAGGTCATCACTGAGTAATGTGGCTTTCCATCACATCCACTTGTTCCACAGACTGCCTCATAGTCCTTTCAAATCTTTAAAAAAGTTTCAGAGTCCTAGGGATCCTGTGAGACAGTTAGGTGGAATTTCTTACTCTTCATAATATCTGGAAGTAAAATGTACAAAAACCCATGAGATCACTTTGCCCATGAAGACTGAATACCTGCAGGTAGATAGACAGTGTGAGTCTTTACTTTGTGAACAAGAGAAATTTAAATCCCAAATAGTAGAAATGTTCTTGGCAAGGTGGTTTGTGCTCAGTTGCTTGGTTGTGTCTGACTCTTTGTGATTCCATGAACTGTAGCCCACCAGGCTCCTCTGTCCACGGGATTTTCCAGGCAAGAATACTGGAGTGGGTTGCCTTGCCCTTCTTCAGGGATGGTGCTTTGGGTCTTAAGATAATTTTGATTTGTTAACTGTCTGATATAAGCTTCCTAGTTTGAAATATTGGTCTTCAAATAAAAATCAACTCTATGATATATCTTGGTAAAATCATGCGTGATCTGGTCCTTTGTTTTCACATGTAAAAAGTAGTTCTCTAGCTAGAAATAAGCTGAGTGGAGATATTGCTTTATCCAATGTGCCAATGTCAGAATTCTATCTGATATCAGATTTGAGCCTTCTTGTACAGACACTGACATACCCATAAGTGTAGTTAAACCTATACACTTATTAATTTTAATAAATTTGCATATATACAAACTATGATGAATTATATAACAGGACCCCATATAAAAATAAAGATAATTATTGAAAAATATATGCCTATATATCTGTCTATTGTTCAGTTGCTAAGTCATATCTGACTCTTTGTGACCCAATGGACGGCAGCACACCAGGCTTCCTTGTCCTTCATTGTCTCCCAGAGTTTGCTCAAACTCATGCCCATTGAGTGGGTGATGCTATCCAACCATCTCATCCTCTGTCACCCCCTTCTTCTCTGTCTATACATGCATATAAACCTATTTAAACACACAAACACACACACAGAGTGAGATTTAGGTTTCTAGCCACATCAGTGCATTGGGTGATGAGTCAATGACCCTTTTCTGTTTGTTTGTTTGTTTTTTTAGTCTCAGTTTCAAACTTTTTCACATAACCACTTCTTCCCATATTTGTGTAAGGTCTAATCTTTAAAAGAGGCCAATTATTCCTATAATACCCAGGATGTCTGGGCTTCCATGTTAAATCCTGATCGATGAGTATTTAGGGTATATAAAGAGATGATAGCCTTTATTATTAAATGCATCACTCTGATCATTGTTTGGAGGGTGTATAAGAAAGGTATAACACTGGAATCTGGAAGATCATTTAGGAGGATATTGCAGAGAGATGGAAGGAAGTAGGCAAGTTCAATATGTATTTTGGAGGTAGACTTGATAGGACCTGATTAAAATGTGAAAATGCTTTTTAAATTCCATATATACTTTAGATGACGAATCTCTTAAAAAGTAGAAAATTCTCATAATATCGACCAATAATGAGTAGAGTAGTAGCTTCTCCTTAACTGGAACAGGTGACCTTAGGTTGCTCAGAGTGCTCTCCCATTATCTTATACATTTCACATTTTATTCCTTGACAGTGTATGTCAGGTTGCTCTATGTCAGCCCTTTATGAAATGTTTAATACACAATACCTTTTATCTACAATGCTGTTATTATTTTTAAGAAATTTCATGGAAGAATGAAAAGAACATTGGGCTTTGAGCCAAAATCACTGAGCACAATTAATGTAGAACTAATTACCCCAGTCACACTGGACCTTTCAGAATCTTCTAATCTGTAACAATGAGGATAAAAACATCTGTTCAGTCTCCCCTGCAGAGCTGTTGTGAGTATCTAATGGGGGCAGTAACTCTGGTCTCTGGTTCTAATGCTGTGTTGAACATGTGCCTCATTTTGTTTCACCTCCTATTTTAATTTCTCATGTCGTTTATATGTTGCTTTTCTCCACAAGGTCCTTAAGTCCTTGAAGTCTAGTAACGTGCTTGATTCATCTTTGCATCTCCCCCAGCTTGAGCACAGTGCTTTGAACACAGTGGCACTAAGTACAAAGTGAAGTTTATTGAGCAAGGTATATGAGATATTTTAATAGTTATAAATGGATCTCAACATATACAATTATAGAAAATTGATGAGTCACTGCACTCTGATTCTCTACTGGACATCTGAGTGATACAGGTAGGTGGGCTTTCAACTTGAATCTACGGGCAGGTACCAGTTGCAGTAATTGGTTTACATTGTTGGTGAAATTCAAGAAATCTAACTCAAAGTGACTTAAGCTCTAAAGGACTGAGAGGCTCACAGGCAGGAAACATGAGAGGTGTGGCTGGCTTAAGGCATTCTTTGTTCTCTGGCTCTTGTGGCTTGACTCTCCTATCACTTCTTTTACCTTGAACTGGATTGCCTGATCATGGAATGATGTTTGTAAAATTCTGTAGAAGTTTTAGGCTTTACATCTGTTCACCGGTCTCTGTAGGAAAGGGGTGATATTCATAAGTGGTGATGCTGAGTTTTGGGGTGTGATTTTTTTGTTTAATCTTATATATATATATATTGGGCCTCCCAGGTGGTGCTAGTGGTAAAGAACCCATCTGCCAATGTGGTAGATGTAAGAGATGCGGGTTCAATTGCTGGGTCAGGAAAATCCCCTGGAGGAGGAAACAGCAATGCACTCTAGTATTCTTGCCTAGAGAGTCCCATGGACAGAGGAGCCTGGTGGGCTCCAGTCCATTGGGTCTCAAAGAGTCAGACACAACTGAAGCAACTTAGCACGTGCACACACACACATACACACACATTTGCCTTCAGTCAGTTAATGCAATGACACTTTATAGTCACTGAGATAAATAAAAAGTCCCTCTCTTATTGACAAAAGGGCCCCACTGGTTAAGACTAACAGGGATTCTTTCCTAAAGCTGATATTGAATTGAACACTGCTACACACTGAAAAAACAGTGGAACAGCTGCCAGAGATTCAATATCTGTTTTGGATTTACTGTCCCCCACCCCAAATTCATATGTTGAAATCCTAATCCCCAAAGTGATGGTATTTGGAGGTGGAATTTTTGAGAGGTAAGTAGGTTTATATGAGCTAAATATGATGAAGCCCCATGATGGGATAATTTCCCTCACAAGAAGAAGAAACACCAGAGTCTTCTCATTCTCTGCCTTTCTTTCTTTACTACGTGAGAACACAATGAGTAAAGAAGAAACCAAGAAGAGAGGTTTCCTTAGAACCTGCAAGCCAAGAAGAGAGGTTGCCTTAGAACCTGACCATGTGGGGTCCCAACCACTGTGCTTCCTGATCAGCAGAACTGTGAGAAATGCATTTCTGGTTTTAAGCCATCTGCATGCTCAGTCACTCAGTTGTGTCCCACTCTTTGCAACCCTGTGGACTGTAGCCCACAAGCTCCTCTTTTCATGACATTGACCTGGCAAGAATACTGGTGATGGTTGTCATTTCCTACTCCAGGGGATATTCCTGACCCTGGGATTGAACCTACATCTCCTGCATCTTCTGCATTGGCAGGAGGATTCTTTACCACTGAGCCACCTGGGAAGCCCTTTTAAGTCATTAGTCTATGGAATTTTGCTATGGAACGGATCCCTGCCTGAGAAAATATCCAATATACTCTCAAACAGCCTGGAATTGTAGGGAGACTTGTGGCCTCTCACATTATTCAGAATCATAACATAGAGACCAGGAAATATAATATTTATTATCTTTCTTATTACATTATGAATAAAAATAGTAACCATTTACTGCCATTATGTTAGGTACTTTATCACACCTTATCTCATGTAATATGCCCAAGAACCCTGAAATGAATATTAATATCCCCTTGCTGCTAAGCTGCTAAGTCACTTCAGTCATGTCTGACTCTTTGCGACCCCATAGAGAGCAGCCCACCAGGCTCCCCCGTCCCTGGGATTCTCTAGGCAAGAACACTGGAGTGGGTTGCCATTTCCTTCTCCAATGCATGAAAGTGAAAAGTGAAAGTGAAGTCGCTCAGTCGTGTCCAACCCTCAGCGACCCCATGGACTGCAGCCCACCAGGCTCCTCCATCCATGGGATTTTATAGGCAAGAGTACTCGAATGGGTTGCCATTGCCTTCTCCGTAATATCCCCTTACAGCTGAGCAAACTGAGGCTCAGAGTTACCGATTATCACAACTGGTAAGAGGCTATACCAATATCAAATGCCATATACTATATGTTTATTGGCAACCATTTTGGTAAAAGGCCGAATAGCAAGCAATTTATACTCAGTGAATGATATAGTCTATGTTACAACTACTCTGTCACAAAAGTAGCCATATACAATATGTAAACAAATGCTGTGTGGCTGTGTTCCAATAAAACTTTATTTTCAGCTACCGCAATTTGAAATTCATAAATTTTTTACAGGTCATTAAATAGCCTTCTAGATTCCTCTCAATATAAAATGCAAACATAAAATCCAGCCTACTGCTTATTTTGATTTAATCAAATAAGCAGTAGGCTGGATTTACCATTCAGGGCATAATTCGTTGATATGCTCTATTGTCACCCAGAAAAGTCTCACTGGATTCTAGGATGGACCTGGGAGCATTTCTGTGCCCATCTGGTTGTAGAAGTACCTCTGTTAGCTTCATATACGTATGGAAAGTGCATTCTATGCCTTCTCAGTTAGTGGCCCACAGACTGTGGTCTAGAGGCTGACACAATGAGATCTTGCAGTTGTCTTGACCATTAGGTCAACCCATCCACCTGGATTCAAGGCTTTAGTGATCATAAGAGCATGCCCTGTGGATAATGGACTTTGTAAAGTATCCTAAATCTTACGAGCGATGTCACCTCTTTGTTGTGCTACCAGTGTGCATTCATTAAGAAAAAGTTTTCTGTAAGCCTGGTATTAACATTTCTTTTGCTAGTCTATGCCTTTCATTAAACATTAAACATTGATTTGGACAAACATTAAAACATTGAATTGGAACAGCAAGTGTTTGATGTCTCCTCTTTTTCCCTCTGTTAAGAAATATCCCCCACCATGCCACTGAAGGCAATCAGGAGCCAACACCTGTCATTTAGCACCAGCTGAACTTGCTCATCAATGCTACATCCTGGACCATGTTCAGGTCCAGCTTGAAGCAGAGGCAAGTAAGCAGCTGCCTGGAGAGAATCAGCACAAACTTGAACAGGTGCCTGGAGGCCTGAATACTTCAAATATTTAAGATGGCAGCCTTGCCCACAAGTAATTTTAAACATACACATTTATCTTTGGTTTTTGTCTTCAGGCCCATTTTGTAAAAGCATATCAGCTTCCTTCTGTAGTTTGACTCTTCATTTTAGAAACATTTCATGTATTTTTCTTTTCTTTTTTTTTTTTTTAATGGTGAGTCATTATACTGTCAAACAGCTCACTGATTTGTTTTATATATGCCCAGCTTGCTAATGAAATTCCCAAAGTGAGGTATAAGAAAACCAATCTGCTTCATATAAAATCTCTCAGCATAAAATATAAGGTCTATGACAATTTTGCCTATAAGTTTTAATTTTAATATAGTTCTGAGTTTGAGTTCTAGAAATCAGAGTCATAGGCAAGAAACAAGAAGCCCACTGGTTTCAGATACGGCCAGATGAAGCTGTTGTGAGTATTTGTGAGCAGTGGCTGTACTGGGCCACTCTATCTTCTGAATACAATTTAAGTTGGACCTTTCTGTCTAAGATCATTGGTAACCACATATAGAAATTTCCTTCAGCTTCAGCTAAAGTGGGGTCAGCCTCCAAGGCTTGTGACTCTGGTAGTTAGTTCTCATGGTCATTTGACAGGACCAGGCTGCCAGAAAAATGTCATATAAATACCTTGCTTTGTGAGTCCAGTTACATTTTTTGGTTTATTTTTGCTTTATTGATTGGTGTTTTTCATTTTAACCATGGCCTTAGTGCTCTTGATTTAATTCACTTTTATCTCAAAGGGAAAAGGCATCCATTTGGTACATCAATAATTTAAAGATTTGTCAACTGCTTTTGTGCTTTCATTTTGATTCCCATTTGCACAATCTTGATTTTACTTAATATTTCCTAGGAAATGCTACTTTTATTATAGCATACCTGTTGATGAAGATGCATTTGCTAACATGTTGTTGATGAATATTCTATGGATAGTAGGAAAATTGTACATTAACTCTTTCATAAAATTATATTGATTAAATTCCTCCTACATTCCAGGTCCTCTGTGGGCACTGGGAACACAACGTAGAGTAGATTAGACACATTAGCACACCCTGATGCTACTACAAGTCTAATAAGATGAGTACAAAATAGGATATATTTTATAATATAATGTGTTATTGGATAGAACCAAAACCAACTCTAGTAGGTTGCTGGGAAGATCTATGCTGGGGAGGGATACGTAGGAATGAAAACATCAAAACTTGTATGTGCAGACTCACAGAAGTCATTGATTGTAGATACTGTTCTTGTTTTTCAACTTAAAAGACTGAAGCTCAGAGAGGTTAAGTGCTCAGGAGGATCTAGCCACCAAATCACTTGGCCAAGACCTGGAGAGATAGCCTCATATATTGGTGATGATGATCAAATATTCTACCCACAGCACTTAGGTCCAGCCTCCACCACCTGCTTGTTTTTTGATTTTAGGAATCTTGGTTAAAGTTTGTGCACCTAAGTTTCTTTATCTTTAAAATGAGTATATAAAGAGTATCACCTTCTTCTGAGTTGCCATAACGATAAAATTAATAAATATTAGCCAAGAGCTTGGAACTATGCCTACTATATAGTAGACCCATCAAAGTGTTTGATACATAAAATAAATCTTAAAATATGAGTACCTGGTCTGGGCTCCAGGACCTGTTGTCTTGGGCTGACTACTGGTGTACAGCTAGGTACTTCAGGGACTTCAGGGAACGGGAAAAACAAACAGCAACAAAAGCTGTGTCCTCTGGTTTGTTAATGTTTGGCATTTCATTTAAAGAGAAGTTGTGTTTTTTTTCATCCTCCTATTGATGTTTTTAGTTAAAACCGTTGAACTCATATAAACAAGGCTGAGCCTCCTCCCCAGAGGATGAATTAATCAAGGTATCACTGCTGGGAAAAAGTTGAATCATTTAGCATCTTTGAATCAAGAATTAAATAAATCATGCTTATTTATTTTATCTTAAATATGTTAAAGCAAGTATAACACTTCTAACCATTGTGTGTATATATTTTTGTGTGCTCAGTTGTGACTTACTCTTTGTGACCCCCTGGACTGTAGCCTGCCAGTCACCTCTATCTGTGGGATTTTCCTGTCAAGAAGACTGGAGCTAGTTGCCATTTTCTTTTCCAGAGGATCTTCTCGACCCAGGGATCGAAACCCGTCTCCTGAATTGCAGGAGAATTCTTTACCATCTGAGTCACCAGCAAAGCCCCAGTGATGGTTTTGTATATATCTATAATGATGTTACACCACAGGGCACAATTATATATTTAGCTACAAAAATTCTGTTGAGAAATAGGTTCATTTTATCAAATAAACATGGGAACTGTCAAATATATACCAGTTTGATCTACTTAGTTGTTTATAACCTCTAATAAAATAGATAAATCAACTTCGCCAGTATCTCTTTAAAGTATAGAAATGCTATTTTCCAAAATTTTTTTAAGTGTTTGTTTATCAGTACTCCAGAGAAGAAATAAATCTTAGGATTGATTCTCCATAAATAAGCTGATTCATATTAGTCCCAAGTGCAATTTAAATCAAGCTGTAAAATTGTCTGATCCACAATAAGCAAGTGATGTTTTATCAAGTAGCATAACATATTTAAGAACTGGAAAGATAACTTAGATTTTATACATTTTACTTTATCCTTATGAAGGGTGTAACACTTTATTAAGTTAGAGTAACTTCTTTAAATCCAATTATTTCACATTTTATATCAAATTATTTTCTGAAATCTATATGCTGGCCTCAATGAAATCATGAGTTTACTGACAATATTTAAAAATATATGTATATGTTTCTCAGGGAAAAACTGAAGTGTCCAGTTCCACCTTTATAAATTAATTAAATTCATATTAAATTTCACTATTTCATCTTTGCTACCTTAGTTTAATTCTGTCTGTGATGGAGAATAATTGCTTACCTTGGCATTGTGGGAATTGAACATGATGTTATAAGTAAAGCTCTTGCAAAGTGCTTGGCACATATTAAACATTCAGAAAATTAAGCATTATTGTTAATATTAAAATAAAGTATGCATATTAAAACACGTGCTCATGCACAAAGTGAGCCTTTGTAAAACGTGTTTCTTCCTTTCTTGAATTATTTATGGTTTTGGTAAGACGTTATTTTTTTGGGCTCCAAAATCACTGCAGATAGTGACTGTAGCCATGAAATTAAAAGATGCTTGCTCCTTGGAAGAAAAGTTATGACCAACCTAGACAGCATATTAAAAGGCAGAGACATTACTTCGTTGACAAAGGTCTGTATAGCCAAAGCTATGGTTGTTCCAGTTGTCATGTATGTATTAGATCATAAAGAAGGCTGAGCAGGGAAGAATTGATGCTTTTGAACTGTAGTTCTGGAAAAGACTCTCGAGAGTCCCTTGGACTGCAAGGAGATCAAACTAGCCAATCTTAAAGGAAATCAACCCTGAATATTCATTGAAGGGACTGATCCTGTAGCTGAAACTCCAATACTTGGGTCACCTGATGGGAAGAGCTGACTCACTGGAAAAGACTCTGATGCTGGGAAAGACTAGGGGCAGGAGAAGAGGGTGACAGATGATAAGATGGTTGGTTGGCATCATTGACTCAATGGTCATGAGTTTGAACAAACTCAAGGAAATAGTGAAGAACAGGAAAACCTGGCATGCTACAGTCCACGGGGTCATGAAGAGTTGGACATGACTGAGAGACTGAACTGAACTGAAAAAAGTTGAAATTGTCACATTGAGGAGAAATGCCTATCAGCTACATTCATAGAGAACCAAGAGGATCAAAAGATTTGCATAAAGAGAATGTGTGTGTTATGGAAAGTGACAGTGGGCTCTCTTCTCCCCTACCTATTTGTACCTTGCATGTATTAGATATTCAGTAAATAAATAAAATAAACACAAATTGCAATTTAAAAATGGAGCATACTGAAGTAGGGACCCAGTTAGGAATTTAAGTAATATTATAATCCAACTGGAAACAAGAAATAAAGTACTTAATGTGTAGGCAGTTAAAAAATCATATTTACTAGTCTGATCTTTTTAAAATTGTATTATTATTTTTGGCTGTGCTGGGTCTTCATTGTTACACATGGGCTTTCTTTAGTTGCAGTGAGTGGGGCTACTCTCTAGTTGCAATGCACAGGCTTCTCATTGTGGTGGTGCTTCTGTTGCAGAGTACAGGCTACTAGGGAGTTTGAGCTTCAGTAGTGCGGCCTGTGGGCTCAGTACTTACAGCTTATGGGCTCCAGAGCACGAGCTCAGTTTGTTTACTGGAGTAGTTGCCGTGTGGCATGGGAATCTTCTAGGACCAGGGATTGAACCCGTTTCCTCTGCATTAGAAAGCAGCTTCTTTACCACTGGACCACGAGGGATGTTGTAACGTGATCTTAATAAACTGCAGTGACTCAAAACAATTCAATTATTGAGGGTATGTTTAAAATCGTCAGTATAAAGAATAACACAGTTAACCACTGTTCCTATCTCTGATCTTTAACAAGCACAGTGGAAACAAGATGAATACGTGAGACTTAGTAGCACAAATTCTTTTCTGACTTTTAGTTATTACATATAGTTTGATCAGAGCATTAAAATATGTCAACATAAAACTGGTTTCAATCTGAAGCCAACTTCTAAAATATACTACTGTTTGTACTTTCTTTTAGTTCCTTTAAAATCTTTTTGTTTTTGTTGTTCAGTCACTAAGTTGTGTCCGACTCTGCAACCCCATGCACTGCAGTACACCAGTTTCCTCTGTCCTCTTTAAAATCTTCATCCAAATGTAAATATCTTTTTGGAAAAGCTTAATCATTAAATACCTGCAATTTTGTACTCTTTGTTTTCCTTAACTCCATTGAATATATTTTTCGTGTTTCTTCAGCATTCAAAATTACAATTGTATTGGCTATCTGATATTTTTTAGAATTTAATGTCCTGTAATTTAGTACCCTTCTATTGTTAGATATTTAGGTTGTTTCCATCTTTTCCAATGGCTGAGTTAATGCTATAATTAATAATTGTATGCATATAGTTGTGTTCCTCTTTTGAATTATTTCCTCAGAGTAAATTCTCTGGGGAGATATTACTGGGTCAAAAGGTATAAAGGTTTTTATAGCTTTTCAGACAGGTTGCCAAATTGCTTTCCAAAACTATTTTACTACATCAATTTATAATACCCAGGTGACTCTCCGGATAATAACGCATACATTTCCACTCACTTACTATCCCATACTATCCATTATAGAGTCTTCTTTGAGTAGCCAAGCTGTGGATCAGGTGATTATTCTTATTTCATCACTATTCTCCCAAAGATGATGACGTCTTCTTCCCTTGCTTTAATACCATGAAGAAACTCCTGTTTCCACTTATAGCACCCTGCAGAATCATGTCTAGGATTTCCTTATAAAGAACTGTGGATAATTAGAATTTTTGTCTCATTGAGAGAAATTTTTAAAAGACTGAGCAGAGGGAAGACTAAGACAGAATCAATGGCATAGAATATTTGTCAACCTAACTAGGCTTTCCTGGCCTCCCAATGATATTAGAGTCTAATATTTTATCTTTTCAACAAACTGTTAAAATCCACGATTACTTATGATTTTGTCCAGCCCTCCTAGTTCAAATAGGCATTATTGTTGTAGCCCATCTTCCTCAAACACATTAGGCACAAGGATCATAAAAACCTTCCTTTGGTGAAAGATGGCCTCAGATTCTGATGCCATAGTGTATAAACCACATGACCATAGAAAGTAATGTGAATTCTCTGATACATGAGTCCTTTAGATTCATGAGTCATTCATTAGATGAGGTTGGTATTAGCTCCTACTTTATTCCACTATGAAGACTGCACAAAATAGGCTAAGTAGAGTGTTCAGTAGAGTACATAAAACATGACACATTCCCAATAAATATCTCTTTGAATACAGTAGCACACGGTAAATATGTTTTCTTTATTAAAACCAGTGCAAATATACCAATAGGCCAATGATAGAATCATTTCATCATATTACTGTTTCAAATACGTCGATAGTATTTCTGAAATATTTTTCAGCCATGGCATGTTTGAATACTAGTTGAAAGCTATCAGTTGTCTCTCCGTAGAAAAATACAAACTATGCATCCTAGTTTTCCAAACTTTGTCAGCTGAGTCCATGAATTTCACATTAAATTCTTGTTCCTATATATCTAACTTCAAATATGATGAAACTAACCCTCCAATAACTTACATAGTGTGTTCAATATTGTATAATTATCTGAAAACATAAAGCAGATCAAGGTAAGAATACCTGCCATTTTTCCTACAAATGTATGTTTGGAAATGGTCAGTGGGAGCTGAGGTTTTTAACTGTTGTCTTCTCTAAGATGACAATATTTTTTTGTAAAAACAAAATAAAAACAATAAGAAAGTTATTTTTATGAGAACAGAATTTTTAGGCTTGTTGATTGCTTCCTTTCTGCCAATGCCATGGCTTACATGGAGATGTTACCTCTTTATATTTTCTAATTCACATTTCTAGTGCATCATTCATACCTGGCTTGTGTTACAGACCAAGGAGTGTCAGTGTGTTTAGCTGTGTGGAATTGATTTTTGGAATTCTGACTCAGAGGCAAGCCATAAAGAGAAATATTTTCACTGGGGTTTAATTTTTCTTGTGTCTAATTATGTGAAAAGTTCTATATTTATATCAATATTTTTAAAACTCAAATAAAAAATACAACTACCTTTTTAAAATCAGAGAGAGATATATTTATATACAGGTAAATGAAAATGCCTGATCCACAAGTATCTATGAGATGCTACCTAAAGAAATCTTGCCAGACAAGCAAACAAATTGTTCATGCTCAGTTACTCAGTCTGGTCTGACTCCTTGCAACCCCATGGACTGTAGCCTTCTAAGCTCCTCGGCCCAGAGATTCAATCCGAGTCTCCTGTATCTCCTGCATTGGCAGGCAGATTCTTTACCACTGCACCACCTGGGAAGCCCTAAAGGAGCAGTATATCATTCAGATAAATTTGGAAACCTGCACATGTAGGGTGGAGAAAGTGGTATGTTAAAGTAGATTTTTTTACACAAGTTTTTAAAGGCATAAAAGGAAACCAGAATAATATAATCTCCAACAACATCAGGGAAACCTACAATAATAGTAACAACAAAATGACTTCCATTTACAAGGCTAGATATCCAGTTAGAATATAGAGATTGTAACAGACCCTCTGACAGATAAGGATAAGAAGCTTATAGAAGCTTTTTGATGGGAGATACTGACTATGGGGGAAACTGGGTCTTGTTCTGTTGGGTGGGCGGGGCCATGCTCAGTAAATCTTTAATCCAATTTTTGGATGATGAGTGGGGCTATGTTCCCTCCCTGTTGTTTGACCTGAGATCAAACTATGGTGTAGGTAATGAACATAATATAGTCAAAGCTATGGTTTTTCCAGTAGTTGTGTACGGATGTGAGAGTTGGACCAAAAAGAAGGCTGAATGCTGAAGAACTGATGCTTTTGAACTGTGGTGCTGGAGAAGACTCTTGAGAGTCCCTTGCACAGCAAGGAGATCCAACCAGTCCACCCTAAAGGAAATCAGTCCTGAATATTCATTGGAAGGACTGATGCTGAAGCTGAAATTCCAATACTTTGGCCACCTGATGTGAAGAATTGACTCATCGGAAAAGACCCTGATGCTGGGAAAGATTGAAGGAAGGAAAAGAGGAGGACAACAGAGGATGAGATGGTTGGATGTTATCACGGACTCGATGGACATGACTTTGAGCAGGCTCCAGGAGTTAGTAATGGACAGGGAAGCCTGGTGTGCTGCAGTCCATGGGGATGCAAAGAGTTGGACGTGACTGAGTGACTGAACCAAACTGAACTGAATGGAGAGGGAGGAAGAAGAAAGTCTAGAAGATAAACAAAAAACACTCTATTAAACATGTATGTATGATTTGACCACATGTGTACATTCCTATACGTATAAGGGCAGAAATGTAAAAATCAATTTTAGTAATTTCAAGCTGAAATTTTGGGATCCAGATTTCAGAAACCATACTGCATGAAGATTTAAAGATCTGAAATCCTGTGAGAAAGGATAGACTAGAGATGGGGCTTGGAAGATACTCAAGAAACCCATGTTTGTTTTCTTGTTTGTTTAGTTATCCAGAAAATCGGGACACAAAGCTTAAATTTTTTAATTATGAGCTTTACAAACACAAAAACTAAACCTCATCTAGTCCTAAAAGAAGCAGAACTAGGTGGAGGATAAGGGGGCAACGGTTTGTACCTGACACAAAACAAATATTTTAATTGTATCTAATCAGAAACTGGTTTTGTTTTTCGTTCCAGTGTCACATCCAGCTGTCTGCATAGGGGGATCTGTACAGAGGTACAATAGATTTCTCCATTAGTCATTCAGGCTGCTTTGTCCATGTCACTGTGACCTTGCAGAGAACACAGTATCCTTGGAGACTTTAAAGTCATGTTCTAGGTGAACCTCATAAAGTACATTAAGTCTATAATTCTGCCCTGTATAAAAGACTGTGAGTTTACTAAAAGATAATTTAAAAAGGCTTTTTGTTGTTATTGTTGTTGTTATCTAGATTAAAGTACACATTAGGATTTGGTAACTCTTGCTTGTATCAACGTCACTAGATTTATAGTATCAATAACTTACTACAAATAAATAGAGATAGTTCAGTATTTTTTGATAGTCCTTTTAATTTTAGGCAGAAAGACAATATGGAGAAGTAAATAGTGTTGACAAGCAAGATCCTTCATTTCCAGGTTATCCTTAGTCAGGCAGTTTTGACTTGTTTCTAAAAAAATAAGAATAAATATCATTTTTCATAAGGAGCTTTATGTTCAGTCTTACCATTCAACAAAATTATTATGAACAAAGTTATTGTCTTTATCTTATTAAAGCTAAATATATTGAGTTAGATAAACATTTTTTTTCAAGTTTTGGATGCTATCTGGTAATAGATTAATAAACAAACCACAATCTTGTTTTCAAGACACTTGCAGACTCAAGTAGAATGAAAAGTGATAGGCACCCTAATTTTGCTAGTATGAGGAAGCTTGTAAGCGTAGAAAATTCAAAATATCATAATTTTGGTTAGATAATTTATATGCTTTCATATTAGTAGCTCCCAGTTTGATTATGGCCACACACTGGTCTAATTAAATACTTAAAATTTGTGCTTTGGGCCCACTTATGAGGTTTCTGAGAGAATAAAACTAATAAATCCACACAAGTGATGCAAGATTGAGATCATGTTTTTATTCCAAATTTTACACCTTAAGCAGAATTACATTAAGTTCTCGTATATTTTTTTAAAAATTAAACAGTTTTCTCGGACATGGAACTTTGACTAGAAATTCATACTGTTCACCTTGGAACAGTGCTTGCCACTTTAGAGTCTAGTTTTTTGCTACACGTTATGAAAATGGATCATTCAACCCAAGCCAACATTCTGACCAGACATCTTTCTCTCCAGTGTTCTAAAATCAGATGATAAAGGATAAAGGTAATTAAATATTTCCACAAATTGTAGGCAAATAGTGCAGAATAAGCTATGACTTCTTGACAAAAAATTCTGGGTTTTAGATCTCCTTAGCAAGCTGCTCCTGAAACTATTAAAGTTACTAATTTGAGATGTGTGTGTGTGTATTAGTTGCTTAGTTGTGTCCGACTCTGTGCGACCCCATAGACTGCAGCCCACCAGGTCCCTCCGTCCAAGGGATTCTCCAGGCAAGACCACTGGAGTGGGTTGCCATTTCCTTCTCCAAAAGGAACTACAGAAAGAAAGTGAAGTCACTCAATCGTGTCTGACTCTGTGAGACCCCATGCACTGCAGCCTACCAGGCTCTTCCATCCATGGAATTTTCCAGGCAAGAGTACTGGAGTGGGTCGCCATTTCCTTCTCCAGAATTTGAGATATATTTAGTCTATTTTGTTTCAGTACTCATGGTATGAGTTTAAAGGTTTAAAGGGCAAAAGTCCAACATGAATTATTTTAAATTTTCATACGTTTCCCCTAATATTGTTAGGTTACCAGTCTCTATCTAGACATTTTAGTTAGATAAAATATCTAACTAATATTTTAAATAAAATATCTAAAACTTTTGCAGGTCTTAATATGTGTTGGGAACTCTATTAAACTTTTTGTCTGGCTCCCTGGTGGTTCAGCGATAAAGAATTTGCCTGCAATGCAGGAGACATCAGTTTAATTCTTGGGTCAGGAAGATCCCCTGGAGAAGGAAATGGCAACCCACTTCAGTATTCTTGCCTGGAGAATCCCAGGGACAGAGGAGTTACAGTCCATAGGGTTGCAAAAGTGTTGGAAACAACTTCGTGACTAAAATAACAACAAATGCTTTATTTCATGTAAGTCCCATAGCAACACTATTTTGTGTGCATTTATATTATTTAAAAGAAAGCTGATTGCTAAAACAGAGAGGCCAAATAATTTTACTCCTATTATTAAAAAGTCTATTTTTCCCATTCATAAATTCTAATTAATCATAGTTTGGTACAGGGAATTGTAAGATACTGAAACCCATAGATGCTTAGGGTTAGGGTTAGTCGCTCAGTTGTGTCCGACTCTTTGTGACTCCATGGACTGTAGCCTGCCAGACTCCTCTGTCCATGGAATTCTCCAGGCAAGAATACTGGAGTGGGTTGCCATTTCTTCTCCCGGGAATCTTCCCGACCCAGGAATCAAACCTGGGCCCCTTGCAAAGCAGGCAGATTCTTTACCACTGAGCCACCTGGTAAACCAATTTATAATGCCCAGTACAATGTAAATTCTATATAAATAGCTACTGGTGTACAGAAAATTCAAGTTTTACTTTTTGGATATTCTAGAATTTTTTTCCCAAATATGTTTGATTCAGTGTTGGTTGAACTTGAGGAACGCATGAATACAAAGGGTTGGTCTTCTCTTCACTGACAGTCTGAATCTTCATCTAAGTAGCTCAGGAATGAAGGAAAAAAAATGGATGAAATATATTCTCAGAAGTGGAGCCCTGAAGAGATTATCCATTAATTTCTGCTACCTGGATCTTGAGTGAGATCCAAGTTCTTTTCCTCTCTGAGACCTAATGAATTTTTAGCTATTTCTTGGATTCTATTTTTCCAATAAGCTCCATTTTTGGAATAATTTAGCTAGAGCTTCTATTGAGTTCTATTTTTAAAAGTACATATAAATATAGTATGCACCACCAACGTATTTTTATTACATCTTTAACCTTAAAATGTGTGGAGATTAAACTGTTAGGATTTTGAAGTCAATTTGACCACCCAGCAAGTAAAGAGAGCTAAAGCTATCCTTGTAACAAAAAACAAACAAATTGGCTTTTTTTGTGCCTAGAGCAACTGAGGCTTGTAGTCCCACTCACCTGAGGCATGTATCAGCTTCAAAAGACCAGAAGCTGGGTAGACTGACCAGTGTGTTTGCTCCTCCTTCACTGACTGATTCCCACGAACAGAGAATATCTCTTCCTCATCAGTTTCCTAACGAGCACCCTTAAATATGGCCTGGCTGGAGATGAACTAAAGAAGATTTACATTCAGCTATTTATTAAGATTTATGGCAAGGTCTAAACAGGTATAACTTACCTTGCTGGATTTATGGACATCATCAATATTGATAAGACCGGAGAGAATTTTGGTCTATTCTACATTGCCAAGGGTTACTTTGTTGTTCATTGTCATGAAGAGCCGGTTAATTGGAAAAGTCCCTGATTCTGGGAAAGATTGATGGCAGGAAGAAAAGAGGGTGACAGAGGATGAGATGGTTGGATGACATCATCAGTTCAATGGACAATGAGTTTGAGCTCTGGGAAATAGTGAAGAACAGGGAAGTCTGATATGCTATAGTCCATAGTGTTGCAAAGAATAGGACGTGACACACAGCAACAACTCATCACCAAGGGTTACTCTGCTGTTCATTTTCACAGACCTAAGTAAGCCAAGTATAAGTTGTACAATATGAGGAAGAACTCTACTGGCTCAAACAGGATCCCACATCTGGTGACTCATGGTCTTCATACCATCTGATCCCCTGATCCCCTCAGCAAGATCAATGAAAGCATTCAGATTGATTTAGAGACTGGAAAGATTATCGATTTCATCATTTGACACTGGGTAAATCACTACAGATGGTGACTGCAGCCATGAAATTAAAAGACGCTTACTCTTTGGAAGGAAAGTTATGACCAACATAGATAGCATATTCAAAAGCAGAGACATTACTTTGCCAACAAAGGTCCGTCTAGTCGAGGCTATGGTTTTTCCTGTGGTCATGTATGGATGTGAGAGTTGGTCTGTGAAGAAGGCTGAGTGCCGAAGAATTGATGCTTTTGAACTGTGGTGTTGGAGAAGACTCTTGAGAGTCCCTTGGACTGCAAGGAGATCCAACCAGTCCATTCTGAAGGAGATCAGCCCTGGGATTTCTTTGGAAGGAATGATGCTAAAGCTGAAAGTCCAGTACTTTGGCCACCTCATGCGAAGAGTTGACTCATTGGAAAAGACTCTGATGCTGGGAGGGATTGGGGGCAGGAGGAGAAGGGGACGACAGAGGATGAGATGGCTGGATGGCATCGCTGACTCGATGGACGTGAGTCTCAGTGAACTCCAGGAGTTGGTGATGGACAGGGAGGCCTGGCGTGCTGCGATTCATGGGGTCGCAAAGAGTCGGACACGACTGAGCGACTGATCTGATCTGAAAGTGACTGGAGGTGCTAACTTAGGAAGAATTGGTGTGACCAAGAATTTGGTTCTTTTGGTGTGGTTCATGTCAAAAATGCCAATGTCAGCAGCTTTTCACCCAGCTGTCCAACATTTTTGTTATTTACAGAGACAACACACCATGGATTTCTCTTCCCCAAGGAAAAGATATTCACCTCACTCTTGCCAAAGAGAACAACAGGAAACTGATTATCAAGCAGAGCATTAGGTGAAATTATCTCAAGGTGACAAAATCTGTGGAGTCTTTGTACTTAATTAACAATAATACTGCATCATATAGTTAGTTGTTAAAGTATGTCCAATTAGTGTAACATCTAACTATTGCTCAAAGTGACTCTTTCATCAGCCTTAGTGACCCAGTTGCCAGTGACAGAGGGAGAAATAGGCAGAAGTGTGTCCAATCAGTGAGTTATTGGCCATCACTTGCTGTATATCTATCATCTGTATAATAAATTTAACTTTTTCTGATGGTGAAATTAACTCTAAATTTCCTTGAAATTTCAAAGTCTTAAACTTACACCATTGATCCTATGGTGCTGAGTAGCTTTAGCACATTACTGTGTTTCCTTAAGGGCACTAATGATATGTTTGCAATGTTGCCCCAATGCTGCCACTGACAATAACACTTAAGTTCTCACCTTTGGGGTTAGATCATTACATTTATTGCTGTCATGATCAGTTATACATGTATTCATGTATCATACTGGAAGCCCTGGACTGAAATATATACTGATTCAAAAGAAAGAAATGAAACTGCTTTTATTCATCAAAAACAAAATTGTCTATGTAGAAAAATTCAAAGAATCTGTAAAAAATACTCCTTGAGTTAATAAAGAAGTATAGCAAAGTTGCATGATAAAGGAGACTATGGAAAAGTCCATTGCTTTCCTGTATACAGGCATTGAACAAATGAAGCTTAAAATTAAAAAAAAAACAAGCACCTTTACAATATTGCCGAAAATGAGATACTTAGATATAAATATATCCAAATTTGGGCAAAATATATTTTCAGAAAACTATAAAACATTGACAAGAGCAATCATAAATTCATGTTTATGAATTGGAAGGCTCAATATTATTAAGATGTTAATTCTTCCCACCTTGATTTATACAATGATTGCAATTTCAATCAAAGTCCCTGCAAGCTATTTTATAGATATCAACAAAATTTCTGAAAATTATATGTAACAGCAAACAACTTGGAATAACATAGAATATTAAAAAATAAGAACAAAGTTTGAGAATTTATCAGATCAGATCAGACCAGATCAGTCACTCAGTCGTGTCCAACTCTTTGCGACCCCATGAATCGCAGCACGCCAGGCCTCCCTGTCCATCACCAACTCCTGGAGTTCACTGAGACTCACGTCCATCGAGTCAGCGATGCCATCCAGCCATCTCATCCTCTGTCGTCCCCTTCTCCTCCTGCCCCCAATCCCTCCCAGCATCAGAGTCTTTTCCAATGAGTCAACTCTTCGCATGAGGTGGCCAAAGTACTGGAGTTTCAGCTTTAGCATCATTCCTTCCAAAGAAATCCCAGGGCTGATCTCCTTCAGAATGGACTGGTTGGATCTCCTTGCAGTCCAAGGGACTCTCAAGAGTCTTCTCCAACACCACAGTTCAAAAGCATCAATTCTTTGGCGCTCAGCCTTCTTCACAGTCCAACTCTCACATCCATACATGACCACAGGAAAACCATAGCCTTGACTAGACGAACCTTTGTTGGCAAAGTAATGTCTCTGCTTTTGAATACGCTATCTAGGTTGGTCATAACTTTCCTTCCAAGGAGTAAGCATCTTTTAATTTCATGGCTGCAGTCACCATCTGCAGTGATTTTGGAGAATTTATACTACTCACTTTAAAGATGTTATAAAGCTACAATAATCTAGAAAGTAGTATTGGTGAAATAACAAACATTTAAAACTCAACAAGTATATTGAAATCATTTTTGACAAAGATGTAAAAGCAATTCAATAGAGAAACAATAGTATTTTCATTGAATGGTTGCTAGAACTATTGGAAGTCCATATCTTTTTAATAAAAGGAAAAAACCTTAAGTACATCTCTTGCATGTTATAGAAAAAATTAACTGAAAATTTATGGCAGTCATAAATGGAAAAAACTATAATTTTTAGACTGACTGACTGACTTATAATTTTTAGAAGAAAACATAAAATCTAGATGGCCTTCTGTTTTGTGACATGTTTTTAGATACAACACAAAACTACCATCGATGAAATAAAAATGATCGGTAATTTGTAGCTTATTAAATTTATTAAATTAAATTTGCATCTGTGAAAAACACTATATGAGAATGAGACGATAAGTAATCACAACCTAGGAAAGACTATTAGCAAAATATATACCTGAGCAATGACTTGTAATCAAAATATGTAAAGAACTCTATTTCAACTATCGGAAAACACACAATCCAACTTAGGAAATGGGCAAAATAATCTGAACAGACACTTCCCTAAAGAAAATATACAGTTTAAAAGTCTATAAAAAATGTTCAATATCATTTGTCATTAGGGAAATGAAATTATAACAACGAGATACAAGTTTTGGAATGGCTTAAATCCAAAACTTGAAAATAAAAGTTACTTGCAAGGATGCAGAGAAACAGGAACGCTCATTTGTTTCTGGTAATATGCAAAATTGTACAGTCACCTCTGCAGATGGTTTCACCATTTCTCCATATACAGCAACTGTGATCCTACGTATTTACCCAACCGATTTAAAAAGTTACGTTCACACAAAATCCTACACGCAAAAGTTTATCACCATTTTATTTAAAATGTCTTTTAATAAGTGAATGGATAAACAAACTGTGGCATATCCAAACAATGGAATATTTTTCAGCAAGACACAAAAAGGCATGAATGAATCTTAAAAGTATATTGCTAAGTTAAAGAAATCAATCTGAAAGGCTAGTTTAACATATGACTCCATTTATGACATTCTAGAAAATATAAAACTGTAAAATTAATAAAGATATCAATGGTTCCAGGGGCCTGGGGACAATAAAAAGTTAAATAAGTAAAGCATGTGGGGCTTTTTAGGGCATTGAAACTATTCTGTTTGATAGCATATTTATGGACATAAAGCATTTGCCAAAAAATCACAGGACTTTATAGCAAAAACAATGAATCTTAATATATGTATATATAAAACATTATTTTGTAGATTAAGGCAGATAGTGACAAAAGTATGGAATTATACTCCAAATTACTAATGCATTAAATAACTTCTTTGAAGAGGTTTGCCGGGGGGGGGGGGGGGGGGGGGGGCGGGGGGTGGTACTAAGTAATTTTGGAAACAATGCAAGAATGTAAAAGACAAAAGAAACTGTATATACTGAACTGCATCTGATAAGATTGTTTCTTATGAGCGAATCAGTTAACTATTTTGAAAAACTCTACATGTTACTGGAACTGAGCAGTTAACTAGGTGATGAAAGTCAATGTTCTCATGCTAGAGTAGGAAATTATAGATGAGCAAGGAGGGAGTTAGAATGAGCAGTCTGGTAATGGATTAGAGTTGAAAATTCAGCATAAATATGTGCTGTGTGCTCAGTCACTTCAGTTGTGTCCAACTCTTTGCAACCTTATTGACCATAACCCTTCAGGCTCCTTTGTCCATGGGATTTTCCCAACGAAAGAGCTGGAATGGGTTGTCATGCCCTCCTTCAGGGGATCATCCTGATCCAGGGATTGAACCCTCATCTCTTGTGTCCCCTGCATTGCAGGTGGATTTTCTACCGCTAAGCCACTGGGGAAGCCCCTGGAATAAATATATTTTGGTTCAGTTGAGTTCTGTCACTCAGTCGTGTCCAACTCTTTGCGACCCCATGAATCGCAGCACGCCAGGCCTCCCTGTCCATCACCAACTCCCGGAGTTCACTCAGACTCATGTCCATCGAGTCAGTGATGCCATCCAGCTGTCTCATCCTCTGTCGTCCCCTTCTCCTCCTGCCCCCAATCCCTCTCAGCATCAGAGTCTTTTCCAATGAGTCAACTCTTCGCATGAGGTGGCCAAAGTACTGGAGTTTCAGCTTTAGCATCATTCCTTCCAAAGAAATCCCAGGGCTGATCTCCTTCAGAATGGACTGGTTGGATCTCCTTGCAGTCCAAGGGACTCTCAAGTGTCTTCTCCAACACCACACTTCAAAAGCATCAATTCTTCGGCACTCAGCCTTCTTCACAGTCCAACTCTCACATCCCTACATGGTGATGGACAGGGAGGCCTGGCGTGCTGCGATTCATGGGGTCGCAAAGAGTCAGACATGACTGAGCAACTGAACTGAACTGAACTGACTAGACGGACCTTTGTTGGCAAAGTAATGTCTCTGCTTTTCAATATGCTATCTAGTTTAGTCATAATTTTTCTTCCAAGGAGCAAGTGTCTTTTAATTTCATGGCTGCAGTTACCATCTGCAGTGATTTTGGAGCCCAGAAAAATAAAGTCTGACACTGTTTCCCCATCTATTTCCCATGAAGTGGTGGGACCAGAGGCCATGATCTTCGTTTTCTGAATGTTGAGCTTTAAGCCAACTTTTCACTCTCCACTTTTACTTTCATCAAGAGGCTTTTTACTTCCTCTTCACTTTCTGCCATAAGGGTGGTGTCATCTGCATATCTGAGGTTATTGATATTTCTCCTGGCAATCTTGATTCCAGCTTGTGCTTCTTCCAGCCCAGCATTTCTCATGATGTACTCTGCATATAAGTTAAATAAGCAGGGTGACAATATATAGCCTTGACGTATTCCTTTTCCTATTTGGAACCAGTCTGTTGTTCCATGTCCAGTTCTAACTGTTGCTTCCTGACCTGCATATAGGTTTCTCAAGAGGCAGGTCAGGTGGTCTGGCATTCCCATCTCTTTCAGAATTTCCCACAGTTTATTGTGATCCACACAGTCAAAGGCTTTGGCATAGTCAATAAAGCAGAAATAGATCATTTTCTGGAACTGTCTTGCTTTTTCAATGATCCAGCAGATGTTGGCAATTTGATCTCTGGTTCCTCTGCCTTTTCTAAAACCAGCTTGAACATCTGCAAGTCACAGTTCACGTATTGCTGAAGCCCGGCTTGGAGAATTTTGAGCATTACTTTACTAGTGTGTGAGATGAGTGCAATTGTGCGGTAGTTTGAGCATTCTTTGGCATTGCCTTTCTTTGGGATTGGAATGAAAACTGACCTTTTCCAGTCCTGTGGCCACTGCTGAGTTTTCCAAATTTGCTGGCATATTGAGTGTAGCCCTTTCACAGCATCATCTTTCAGGATTTGAAATAGCTCCACTGGAATTCCATCACCTCCACTAGCTTTGTTTGTAGTGATGCTTCTAAGGCCCACTTGACTTCACATTCCAGGATGTCTGGCTCTAGGTGAGTGATCACACCGTCGTGATTATCTTGGTCATGAAGATCTTTTTTGTACAGTTCTTCTGTGTATTCTTGCCACCTCTTCTTTTTTTTTTTTAAAAATTTTATTTTATTTTTAAACTTCACAATATTGTATTAGTTTTGCCAAATATCGAAATGAATCTGCCACAGGTATACCTGTGTTCCCCATCCTGAACCCTCCTCCCTCCCCAGCCACCTCTTCTTAATATCTATTGCTTCTGTTAGGTCCATACCATTTCTGCCCTTTATCAAGCCCATCTTTACATGAAATGTTCCCTTGGTATCAATGGTCAACACCGAAATCAGATTGATTATATTCTTTGCAGCCAAAGATGGAGAAGCTCTATACAGTCATGAAAAACAAGACCAGGAGCTGACTGTGGCTCAGATCATGAGCTCCTTATTGCCAAATTCAGACTGAAATTGAAGAAAGTAGGGAAAACCACTAGACCATTCAGGTATGACCTAAATCAAATCCCTTATGACTATACAGTGGAAGTGAGAAATAGATTTAAGGGCCTAGATCTGATAGATAGAGTGCCTGATGAACTGTGGACGGAGGTTCGTGACATTGTACAGGAGACAGGGATCAAGACCATGCCCATGGAAAAGAAATGCAAAAAAAGCAAAATGGCTGTCTGAGGAGGCCTTACAAATAGCTGTGAAAAGAAGAGAAGTGAAAAGCAAAGGAGAAAAAGAAAGATATAAGCATCTGAATGCAGAGTTCTAAAGAATAGCAAGAAGAGATAAGAAAGCCTTCCTCAGTGATCAATGCAAAGAAATAGAGGAAAACAACAGAATGGGAAAGACTAGAGATCTCTTCAAGAAAATTAGAGATACCAAGGGAACATTTCATAAATATGTTTAACTTAATACAAATATGTGTATGTGTGTGTGTGTGTGTGTGTGTGTGTGTATGTGTGAGGGCTCCATCATTCACCTGTGTCCTACTCTTTGTGACTTCATGGACTGTAGCCTTCCAGGCTCCTCTGCCCATGGAATTTTCTAGCAAGAATACTGGAGTGGGTTGTCATTTCCTTCTCCAGAGGATCTTCCTGACCCAGGAATCAAATCCAAATCTCTTATGTCTCTTGCTTGGACTGGCAGATTCTTAACCACTGAGGCACATGGGTTGCCTAATACAAATATAGATAAATAGATATTAAAATATTTATAGATATGTGTAAGTCCAGAGATGAATATACATACATACATTTCTTTGCTATTTCAATTAAGGAGCCCTAGAAGCAGCTAGGAGAAGGAAATGGCAACCCACTCCAGTATTCTTGCCTGGAGAATCCCAGAGATGGAGGAGCCTGTTGGGTGCCATCTATGGGGTCGCACAGAGTCGGACAAAACTGATGCAACTTAGCAGTAGCAGCAGCAAAGGCAGCTATGTCTCCTTAGCATGGAGCACATGTAGGTGTCTTTGTTTCTAATAAATTCTCCAGAAAATGATTCTAGTGCTAAGTCTAGGAATCTATAACATCTAACCTGGAACATGCTACAGTGCCAAAATGTGTGAAGTGCTAAAAAAAAAAAAAAAGAAAAAAGAAAAGAAAAGCTGAATGGAGATATGTCAAAGGGACACAGGAACCAATGGAAAGAATTCCCAATGGCTGACGACAGAACAATTTTAGTGAAATAAATAAATTAGTGTTGGATTATAGTCAATGTAAAAGTAAATAACCAAAAGCCTAGCCTGAATATTTAACTAATAGGGAAAAATAAATGAATTAGAAAAAATTCTCATGCAGAAGAGTTCTAAATAATTTTTGTGGATACTCTGTCCTCGCCACTCCTTGAGTATGGGCTTAACATGATGACTTCCCTCCAAAGACTGCAGTATTGAAAGGGGATAAAATACTAATTTTACAATGAAGAAATCTTCAAGTGGTTTTTTCCTCAAAACACAACAGCAGACAAATCCCAACCAAGGAACATTCTATAAAATATCTGATCAGTATTCCTCAAAAACTGTCAAGATCATCAAAAACAAGGAAAATCCTAGAAATTTTCACAATGAAAGAAAGCATAGGAGATATGATTTTAATGACTAAATATAATGTACTCTGAATGGGATTCTGTAACAGAAAAAGGCCATAAGGTAAACATTAGTGAAATCTGAAAACAGTATGAACTTTAGTGAATAGTAATGTATCAACATTGGTTCATTAACTGGGACAATATCTAATACTGTTACAACATGCTAATAATAGGAAACACCGGGTACAGAGTATGTGGAAACTCTGTATTATCTTTACAAGTTTTACATAAATCTAAAACTATTTTTTTCAAAAAATTTATTTACAAAAACTAGTATATTTTTCCTAGAGAAGGCAATGGCACCCCACTCCAGTACTCTTGCTGGCAAATCCCATGGACGGAGGGGCCTGGTGGGCTGCAGTCCATGGGGTCGCTAGGAGTCGGGTACGACCGAGCGACTTCACTTTATTTTTTCACTTCTATGCATTGGAGAAGGAAATGGCAACCCACTCCAGTGTTCTTGCCTGGAGAATCCCAGGGACAGGGGAGCCTGGTGGGCTGCCGTCTGTGGGGTTGCACAGAGTCAGACATGACTGAAGTGACTTAGCAGCAGCAGTAGCAGTATATTTTTCCAAAAACTTTAAATACATAAGGTTAAAAAGAAGTGTTGCTGGGTCTTGCAGGCACCCAGAGTACTATTAACATTACACATGTTTACACAATAATTAAAAATCTCATTTTTTATCTTACCGTTGTATATTTATACTTTTTTCCATCAACATGTGACTTAGAACTCTGTGTTCACTTACTTATGCAAACTTTACTGTCACCCTTAACTTGTAGTCAAGGCTATGGTTTTTCCAGTGGTCATGTATGGATGTGAGAGTTGGACTATAAAGAAGGCTGAGCGCTGAAGAATTGATGCTTTTGAACTGTGGTGTTGGAGAAGACTCTTGAGAGTCCCTTGGACTGCAAGGAGATCCAACCAGTCCATCCTAAAGGATATCAGTCCTGGGTGTTCATTGGAAGAACTGATGCTGAAGCTGAAACTCCAATCCTTTGGCCACCTCATGTGAAGGGCTGACTCATTGGAAAAGACCCTGATGCTGGGAAAGATTGAGGGCAGGAGGAGAAGGGGACAACAGAGGATGAGATGGCTGGATGGCATCACCAACTCGATGGACATGGGTTTGGGTGGACTCCGGGAATTGGTGATGGATAAGGAGGCCTAGAGTGCTGCAGTTCATGGGGTTGCAAAGAATTGGACACGACTGAGCGACTGAACTGAACTAAACAACTTGTAGTTATTACTAATGGAAAAGTAAGCAAATGTCTGAGCCAAGGATTTCTAGGAAGAACAGAGAGAAATATATAAGAAAAAAAATCTTTAAATGTAAAGAGACCAAAATGTAATCAATTTCCTAGATTAATAACATTACTTTCCTAGTAATAACATTTCTCAAGTAGCAAAATAGGGAAATACAATATAAAACAGTTAAATTTTATGGCTGAATGTTATAAATATTATTTTAAATTATTTTAAAATATTTTTATCAACTTTATCACAATACTACACTCAAACTGTCTTCTCTAGTCTCAGTAACCATGCTGTGAGATCACATATTTGTGAAATGATTCTGAATAAGAACAACCCTGATCTGATATTTTAGAAAAAGACAATTTGGTGGCAATAATCTAAGATGAATTCACTACAACGAAATACATTGTACATCATGATTAGGCCTTATTTCTAAACTTTAGTGATATATTTATGGATCAGGAGCAATATGATAAAAATCTCTAAAGATGATAACTATTGTCAATTTGGTTGTTTTAGTACACTTAATGCAATGAAGGTCAAGGTCAAAAAAACTCTCAGTGTGAAATCAATAAAAATAAATAGCAAATGGTTAACAGTCATCTCTTACATTTGCAGAAAGTATTCCTTTTGTGCAGTGTGTGTATATTTGTTGCTATGGAAACGGGGGACACCTAAATCCAATGTGAAGTCTCATTTTCATCATAAGAGTATATCTTTCAAATTAAAATGAAACAGAAAAGGTACAACCTAATCAGCTCAATTGTCACAGCACAGGCTAGACTTGGGAGCTATGGATTGTTTTGGACCACAGAATGTTGATGACATTTGATAATTTTTGACCAAAAAAATGATTTTTTTGGTGTGTATTTCAACCTAAGTATCCAAGTTTCAAGAGTGATGGGAGACAAAAGAACAAGATCATTATTATTGCATTTTCTTAGGAAAGCAGATCCTCTTATTTTTCTCACTCTCCCTATTTTCCTAACAATAATCCCTGGGTGGGAGAAGGCTGTATGTTAGGATACCATACAATCTCTTGGAACTGTTCTTCCTGACAAGTTCATCTACTTTGTATCTTGGTGTTCTGTGGTAATATTTGGATCTATAATTTGGCCTCATTAGGGAACTTGCCCATCAACAAAGACCTGAGAAGCTACCACCTCTGGTTTTTAAACCAGAAGTGACTGCTATGTTAAAGTGCTAGCTTGAAATTCTGGACTATTAACAAGTTACTTGAGAGTGTTGTTACATGGGTCAATGCCTCTGAAGCTAATTAGTTATGTATATTGAGCAGTTAACATTTTCAAAGAACTGTACTGGGTATGAGAGTGAAAAGATATAGACTTAGAAAACCTAAAGGGCTCATAATCCAGATAGGGAAATAAATATATACAAAATTAAGTTTAATACAAGTTCTAGAGTTATGGGAACCTAGAAGAGTAAGTGATTCTTTCTCTTAGAATGTTAGAATTGGAGACAATTTCCAAGAAAAAACACTGGAGTTGAGCTGGCCTATAAGCAGACTTAACACCTAGGGTATTAGTAATAGAATTGATAAACTAGAGACTGTGCATCTCAGTGACAAGAAAGTGAACTATGTGTCTGAAGGAAGGGTGTGTTTTTGGTGTGAAGAAATCTTATGACACATGCCCAGAGGATTGTGGTGGTGATTTAGTCACTAGGTTGTGTCTGAGTCTTGTGACCCCATGGACTGTAGTCCACCAGACTCCTCTGTCCATGGGATTTCTCAAGCAAGTATACTGAAGTAGGCTGTCATTTCCTTCTCCAGGGGATCTTCCCCACCCAAGAATCGAACCAGGGCCTCCTGCATTGCAGACGGATTCTTTAATGATGAGCCACCAGGGAAGGCGCATGACTAGAGGATATAAAGGTGGACTTTTAGATAAAGTGTCTTAAATACCTAGCTTAGATTCCTGCAAATCTATTAATTTACCACCTTTTCTGCCTCCAAACAAAACCCATGGGTAGCATTCTCCCAAAAACATTATTTATCATTATTGACAATGATTTTCACTGTGGGAAATAGTAATATACTCAAATGGGGGAGGTCAGTTGTAACTTGTGATTGAAACATTCTCAGTGTGTCCTGTCAAGGTTCAAAGTCCCACAGGATCACTCCTATAAAACACACCAAAATTAGGTTTATTAATTGTGCTGAAGAAACAGAGAACACATTCCAGAAGAAAACTGGGAATAGCTATGTAGGAAGATTAAGAAGGGATTTTTTGAAGGGATTTATATTTATCTTTGGTGAGTTTAAGGAGGAAGTAGAATAGCCAGGGTCAATTCTGAATTAGAAACTGTCAAGAAGCAGAGGCTAATTTGTGACTGGGATTTTGGTATTCTTGCCTGGGGAATCCCATGGATGGAGGAGCCTGGCAGGCTACAAGTCCATGGGGTTGCAAAGAATCAGACATGAATGAAGCACCTTAGCAGCAGCATCTTAATAAATATTTAATATGCCTTAAGTGGAAAAATCAAAGTTGGACTAGAGTCATAGTGGGAAAGAAAGAGTAATCTCTCCAGTTGCTCTGATGAGGGGTATGTTCCATCAGGTGTTGCCGACATGATCTTATTGATGTCCTGGGTTAAGCATTGCTTCTGATGGGAATATTTTAGTCTGGTTGTCAGTTCAGTTCAGTTGCTCAGTTGTGTCCTACTCTTTGCGACACCATGGACTGCAGCATGCCAGGCATCCTTGTTCATCACCCACTCCCCCAGGTTGCTCAAACTCATGGCCATTGAGTCAGTGATGCTATCCAACCATCTCATCCTCTGTTATCCCCTTCTCCTTCTGCCTTCAGTCTTTCCCAGCATCAGAGTTTTCTTTCCAATCAGTCAGTTCTTTGGATCAGGTGGCCAAAGTATAGGGGTTTCAGCTTCATCATCAGTCCTTCCAATGAATATTCAGGGCTGATTTCCTTCGGGATTGACTGGTTGGATCTTGTAGCCCAAGGGACTCTCAAGAGTTTTCTCCAACACCACAGTTCAAAAGCATCAACTTTTATGCTTTCAGATTTCTTTACAGTCCCATTCTCATATCCATACATGACCACTGGAAAAACCATAGCTTTGACTAGATGGACCTTTGTTGGCAGAGTGATGTCTCTGCTTTTCATATGCTGTCTAGGTTGGACATAGCTTTTCTTCCAAGGAGCAAGAGTCTTTTAATTTCATGGCTGCAGTCACCATCTGCAGTGATTTTAGAGCCCCCAAAAATAAAGTCTGCCACTGTTTCCCCATCTATTTGCCATGAGGTGATTGGACCGGATGCCATGATCTTAGTTTTATGAATGATGAGTCTTAAGCCAACTTTTTCACTCTCTTTCACTTTCATCAAAAGGCTCTTTAGTTCTTCTTCACTTTCTGCCATAAAGGTGGTGTCATCTGCGTGTCTGAGGTTATTGATATTTCTCCTGGCAATCTTGATTCCAGCTTGGGCTTCCTCCAGCCTGGATTTCACATGATGTACTCTTCATATAAGTTAGATAAGCAGGGTGACAATATACAGCTGTGATGTACTTCTTTCTTGATATGAAACCAGTCTGTTGTTCCATGTCCGGTTCTAACTGTTGTTTCTTGGCCTGCTTAGGGATTTCTCAGGAGGCAGGTAAGGTAGTCTGTTGCTCCCATCACTTTAAGAATTTTCCACAGTTTGCTGTGATCCACACAGTCAAAGGCTTTGGCGTAGTCAATACAGCAGAAGTAGATGTTTCTCCGGAACTCTCTCACTTTTTTGATATCTAACGGATGTTGGCAATTTGATCTCTGGTTCCTCTGGCTTTTCTAAATCCAGCTTGAACATCTGGAAATTCATGGTTAATGTACTGTTGAAGCCTGGCTTGGAGAATTTTGAGCATTACTTTGCTAGCGTGTGAGACGAGTGCAATTGTGTGGTAGTTTGAACATTCTTTGGCGTTGCTTTTCTTTGGATTGGAATGAAAACTAACCTTTTCCAGTCCTGTGGCCACTGTTGAGTTTTCCAAATTTGCTGGCATATTGAGTGCAGCACTTTCACAGCAACATCTTATAGGATTTGAAGCTCCACTGGAATTCTATCACCTCCACTAGCTTTATTATGATGCTTCCTAAGGCCCACTTGACTTTGCATTCCATAATTTCTGGCTCTAGGTGAGTGATCACACCATCATGGTTATCTGGGTCATGAATATCTTTCTTTATATAGTTCTTCTGTGTATTCTTGCCACCTCTTCTTAATATCTTCTGCTTCTGTTAGGTCCATACCATTTGTCTTTTATTGTGCCCATCTCTGCATGAAATGGCAGATTTTCTTGGCATCTCTACTTTTCTTGAAGAGATCTCTAGCCTTTCCCATTCCATTGTTTTCCTCTATTTCTTTTCATTGATCATTGAGGGCAGCTTTCTTTTCTCTCCTTGCTATTCTTTGGAACTCTGCATTCATATGGGTGTATCTTTCATTTTCTGCCTTGCGATTAGCTTCTTTTCTTTTCTCAGCTATTTGTAAGGCCTCCTCAGACAACCGTGTTGCCTTTTTGCCTTTCTTATTTTTCGTCTGGTTGTCAGCAATGCCTATTCTACTCTTTCTGATTATCAGCACAGCTGATTTTCACTTGTCAGTTCACCCTGCTCCATCCACCAACATTCTTCATTCTTGGTTGAATATTTGCTGAGGGCACATCAAAGTAGTTTTTTGGTGGTGGTGTTAGAGATTGGTATATTTTTGAGATTGATATATCTAGATCTTTTGAAAATAACAACTATGATTATCTGATTTTGGAAAGAGGGTGCTCTGAAGACATGACAACTAGTTAGAAAGTAAAAGTGAAAGTTGCTCAGTCATGTAAGACCCTTCCTGATCCCATGGACTATACAGCCCATGGAATTCTCCAGGCCAGAATACTGGAGTGGGTAGACTTTCCCTTTTCCAAGGGATCTTCCCAACCCAAGAGTCAAACTGGGGTCTCCTGCACTGCTGGTGGATTCTTTACCAACTGAACTATCAGGGGAGCCCAACTAGTTAGTAGGTTACTTCAAAATTCTAAATAAAAATGAAG
This sequence comes from Bubalus kerabau, assembly GCF_029407905.1. NCBI lineage: Eukaryota > Metazoa > Chordata > Mammalia > Artiodactyla > Bovidae > Bubalus > Bubalus kerabau. The sequence goes on from NC_073626.1 coordinate 168,122,123, forward strand.
GGGGTCTTGGCTTAGACAGTAAAATCAGAAAAAAAAAATAGTTGAGACATTTCCACAGTAGAATCCATGCCAAAAGATGTGGCCTATCAAAGAGCAGGTCTGAAAGAATTTTTAAGTATATTATTGATACATACTTAAGCACCTATTTCAGAATACCCATGATGTCACATGCTTTGGTGTATGTATTATAGTAATTATACAATGATTGAAAGATGAGAAAATGTAGTATTTGTCTCTTTGAACTTCAGTGTTGAGAGAAGTATGCAGCTATCTGAAATATGCAATGAAAATAAATAATATAGAGGAGGATTACACAAATCTAGGTGTGATCACTCACCTAGAGCCAGACTTCCTGGAATGCAAAGTCAAGTGGGCCTTAGGAAGCATCACCATGAACAAAGCTAGCAGAGGTGATGGAATTCCAGTTGAGCTATTTCAAATCCTAAAAGATGATGCTGTGAAAGTGCTTCACTCATTGTGCCAGCAAACCTGGAAAACTCAGCAGTGGCCACAGGATTGGAAAGGTCAGTTTTCATTCCAATCCCAAAGAAAAGCAATGCCAAAGAATGTTCAAAGTACCACACAATTGCACCCATCTCACATGCCAACATGGAGAAGGCAATGGCAACCCACTCCAGTACTCTTGCCTGGAAAACCCCATGGATGGAAGAACCTGGTAGACTGCAGTCCATGGGGTCACGAAGAGTCAGACACAACTGACAGACTTCACTTTTACTTTTCACTCTCATGCATTGGAGAAGGAAATGGAAACCCACTCCAGTGTTCTTGCCTGGAGAATCCCAGGGACGGGGTAGCCTGGAGGGCTGCCTGCTCTGGGGTTGCACTGAGTTGGACACGACTTAGCAGCAGCAGCACATGCCAGCAAGTTAATGCTCAAAATTCTCCAAGCCAGGCTTCATCAGTATGTGAACCATGAAATTCTATATCTTCAAGATGGATTTAGAAAAGGCAGAGGAACCAGAGATCAAATTGCCAGCATCCGTTGGATCATCAACAAAGCAAGAGAGTTCTAGAAAAACATCTACTACTGCTTTATTGACTACACCAAAGCTTTTGACTGTGTGGATCACAGCAAACTGTGGAAAATTATTCAAGAAATGGGAATACCAGACCACCTTACCTGCCTCCTGAGAAATCCCTATGCAGGTCAAGAAGCAACAGTTAGAACCGGACATGGAACAACAGACTGGTTCCAAATCAAGAAACCCGTACATCACAGCTGTATATTGTCACCCTGCTTATTTAACTTATATGAAGAGTACATCATGTGAAATCTGGGCTGGATGAAAGCCAAGCTGGAATCAAGATTGCCAGGAGAAATATCAATAACTGCAGATATGCAGATGACAACACCTTTATGGCAGAAAGTGAAGAATAACTAAAGAGCCTCTTGAAGAAAGTGAAAGAGGAGAGCGAAAAAGTTGGCTTAAGACTCATCATTCAGAAAACTAAGACCATGGCATCTGGTCCAATCACCTCATGGCAAATATATGGGGAAACAGTAGCAGCCTTTATTTTGGGGGGCTCTAAAATCACTGCAGATGGTGACTGCAGCCATGAAATTAAAAAACTCTTGCTCCTTGGAAGAAAAGCTATGTCCAACCTAGACAGCATATTGAAAGGCAGAGACATTACTCTGCCAACAAAGGTCCATCTAGTCAAAGCTATGGTTTTTCCAGTAGTCATGTATGGATGTGAGAATTGGACTATAAAGAAATCTGAATGCTGAAGAGTTGATGCTTTTGAACTGTGGTGTTGGAGAAGACTCTTGAGAGTCCCTTGGGCTACAAGGAGATCCAACCAGTCAATCTTAAAGGAAATCAGTCCTGAATATTCATTGGAGGGACTGATACTGAAGCTGAAACTCCAATACTTTGCCACCTGATATGACTTACTGGTAAAGTCCCTGATGCTGGGAAAAATTGAAGGCAGGAAGAGAAGGAAATGGCAGAGGATGAGATGGTTGAATGGCATCACTGACTCAATGGACATGAGTTTGAGAAAGCTCCAGGAGTTGGTGATGGACAGGAAAGCCTAATGGGCTGCAGTGCATGGTGTTGCAAAGAGTCAGACACGACTGGAAGACTGAACTGACAAAAACCTACAGAAAGTGGGGACTTAGGGATCTTCCCCAGAGAGGTAACCTAGAGTTTGTGATATGAAGTATAAATGGAGGCAAGGATAGAGAATGAGACTATGTCATGAAATAGAAACTGAGTAACTCATGCTCATGCTCAGTTGTTCAGTAATGTTCCATTCTTTGTCACCTCATGGACTGTCACCCGCCAGGCTACTCTGTCCATGGCATTTTATAGGCAAGAGTACTGAAGTGGGTTGCTATTTCTTCCTCCAAGGGATCTTCCCGAACCAGGGATCAAGCCTGTGTCTCCTGCATTGACAGGCAAATTCTTGACCTCTAAAATGCCAGGGAAGCTCTGAATAGCTCACAATACCAATGAACAAATATGAATACACTATACTAAGTTAATCATTGAAGTAGCTGGGGGTTTTAGAGGCTTAGAAAAAATGGGTTAGGAAATGAGGTCATGGTGAGGAAATGTACATTGTAGGAAACTGAGAACCATAAACAAGGCAAATGCAATAATAAAAAATGGCTTATCATATACATTAGGTTATCAATAATTATTTGTTATTAATAATTATCAACAATTAAATCTAAATTGTCTATGGAAATATCTAGGGTAGTCAACTAATTTGTAATGTTCCTCATGCGGAGTCATACCTCTACTCTCCTATAGAGTGTATTAGCATGTTAATATATTTTAATTTAAAAATATAAAGTAATTTATAATAGATTTACATACATATTTATAAAAATTTAATTTAAAATATAAATTAACATATTAAATGCTGTTCTATTTATAAAGGGTTCCACTGGAACAGATTATACCATATAATTAAAAAATCCAATCCCAAGGTTAACAACCTTTGTTGCCAGGATTGTTTGTTTTTCTTCACACAAAGGTAGTTGCTTTCTTCTCAGGCCCGCTGGTTCCTGCATCATGGTAACCATGGAGCTGTGATCATTGTTCTTTGAAGCCACAATCCCCACCACAGTCTCAGGAGCACTGGAAGCACACAGTTTCATTTTCTTTAAACAAACCCAGAAAGTACTCTCTGTGGATGCATACCTGAGCATTCTGCCATCACAATCCTGTGTTCCTTCCATTTTGATCTTCTGAAAATCTTCTTGTTAGAATCTCAGTGAATAGACAGGTGATAAACTCTCTACCTCTTAGTGTGCTACATGAAGATTGGAAGGATAATTCCCCCCAGGTGTTTTAAAATCCCAACTAAAAGACTGCTGCTGCTGCTGCTGCTGCTGCTGCTGCTGAGTCGCCTCAGTCGTGTCCGACTCTGTGTGACCCCAGAGATGGAAGCGCAACAGGCTCCACCGTCCCTGGGATTCTCCAGGCAAGAATGCTGGAGAGGGTTGCCATTTCCTTCTCCAATGCATGAAAGTGAAAATTGAAAGTGAAGTCGCTCAGTCGTGTCCGACTCTTAGCGATCTCATGAACTGCAGCCTTCCAGGCTCCTCCGTCCATGGGATTTTCCAAGCAAGAGTACTGGAGTGGGGTGCCATTGCCTTCTCCTAACTAAAAGGCTAACAAGTTACAAAGGCTTGGTAGTACTCACTGTCCCAAAGTGGTGACAGATAAGAGCGCGTTAATTATCCAGTCTAGATGCCACACTCAGCTAGAAGAAAAGCTAGTGGCACCTGGTATCTTCTTAGAAAAGTCGTAATGTTCAGAATATTCCAAAGAACACAACTCAGGCAGACTTCCACGGTTTTGGTCTGTGATGCAGCCATTCTAAAGTCAATTGTAGTCAGTTTCAGTGACTTGTTATGTGCCATTTTAAACAGCTGTTTCTTCCCCTTTGCTTCCCATAGCACTCCTTCTGCACATGACTTGGGCACATCTACTACCCTACTGATTCCTGACTCTGCACTGTCTTTCAGAGTTAATGTAATTACTATGCCCTCTACCACCATTTTAAAAATCTCCTTCATTCCCAGACTTCTTTATTTTTTTTTTTTAGTTTTCTGATTAATATGTTTTATTATTCACTTTATTACATTTTATGGTTTCATCTGGAAGACATCTACCAAATCTCATTTTACTTGTTAAAAAATATATTTATTTATTGTAATTGGAGGATAATTACTTTACAATATTGTTTTGGTTTTTGCTATACATCAATATGCGGAGAAGGCAATGGCACCCCACTCCAGTACTCTTGCCTGGAAAGTCCATGGACAGAGGAGCCTGGTGGGCTGCAGTCCATGGGGTCGTGAAGAGTCGGACACAATTGAGTGACTTCACTTTCACTTTTCTCTTTCATGAATTGGAGAAGGAAATGGCAACCCACTCCAGTATTCTTGCCTGGAGAATCCCAGGGACGGTGCAGCCTGGTGGGCTGCCGTCTATGGGGTCACACAGAGTTGGACATGACTGAAGCGACTTAGCATAGCATACATCAGTATGAATCAGCCATAGGTAAACATGTGTCCCTACAATCATGAACCCTCCTCCCTCTTCCCTCCTCACCCTATCCCTCTGGGTTGCCACGGAGCACAGGCTTTGGGTTCCCTGCGTCATACATCACACTCACACTGGTTATCATTTTTATATATGGTAATGTGTATGTTTCAAAGCCATCCTCGCAAATCACCCTGCCCTCTCCTCTCACTGAGTCCAAAAGACTGTTCTTTACATCTGTGTCTCTTTTGCTGCTCTGCACGTAGGATCATTGGTGTCATCTTTCTAGATTCTATATTTATGTGTTAATATATGGTATTTGTCTTTCTCTTTCTCACTTACTTCATTCTGTATAATAGACTCTAGGTTCATCCACCTCATTAGAACTGACTCAAATGAGTTCCTTTTTATAGCTGAGTTATATTCCACAATTTCCTTATTTATTCATCTGCTGATGCACATCTAAGTTGCTTCTATGTCCCAGATATTGTAAATAGTGCTGCAATGAATATTGGGGTATACGTATCCAAATCTCATTTTAATTTGACATTGTCTTTGTTTATATCTCACCTTATATACATTTTATGAATGCATGTGTGTTTATACTTATATATAGCATCAGTTCAGTTCAGTTCAGTCACTCAGTCATGTCCAACTCTTTGAGACCCCATGAATTGCAGCACACCAGGCCTCCCTGTCCATCACCATCTCCCAGAGTTCACTCCAACTCACGTCCATTGAGTCCGTGATGCCATCCAGCTATCTCATCCTCTGTCATCCCCTTTTCCTCCTGCCCCCAATCCCTCCCAGCATCAGAGTCTTTTCCAATGAGTTGGCTCTTTGCACGAGGTGGCCAAAGTACTGGAGTTTCAGCTTTAGCATCATTCTTTCCAAAGAAATCCCAGGGCTGATCTCCTTCGGAATGGACTGGTTGGATCTCCTTGCAGTCCAAGGGACTCTCAAGAGTCTTCTCCAACACCGCAGTTCAACAGCATCAATTCTTCGGCTCTCAGCTTTCTTCACAGTCCAACTCTCACATCCATTCATGACCACTGGAAAAATCATAGCCTTGACTAGATGGACCTTTGTTGGCAAAGTAATGTCTCTGCTTTTCAATAAGCTATCTAGGTTGGTCATAACTTATATTAATATAAATATATAGTTAGAGGTATAAAGTTAGCTCTCCCTGTTCACTGAATCCTCCTTCAAACATTCCAGCATCATGGATTTCAAAGACAGATCTAAATTTGAAACTGCTATGCAAAATGTATATCAGTATGTCATTGTGTACCTTTTTGACCCAGCCCCCTCCCCAGGGTGATTCATCTCTAACATTGTGATTATCTAGTAATTATTCCAATTCATGAAAATTGTGCTTCCCTGATGGCTCAGCAGGTTAAAAAATCTGCCTACAATGCAGGAGACCAAGGAAACATGGGTTTGATTCCTGGGTTGGGAAGATCCTCTGAGGAGGAAATGGCAATCCATTCCAGTATTCTTGCCTGAAAAATCCCATGGAAAGAGGAGCCTGGTGGGCTACAGTGCATGGAATCACAAAGAGTCAGGCACAAGTGAAAGACTGAGCACACACACACACACATACACAGTGTCTTGCCAGTACAAGTTCTCAGTAAATATTTGTCCCCTTTCTGCAATCTTCAACACACCTGGGCACACACACAGAAAGGGAAAAAGAGAAGAAATGGCTCATCTTACAAACTAAATATGTTTTTGGAACCAAGCTGAAAAGACAAAAAAAAATCATTGCGTTCTTAAGAATAATACATAGAACACATTTAAACAAGCAGTGGTGGTGCTACTGAAAAGAAAATTATCTGGATTACTTCGCATTTCTGTTGTCTCCATCAAAACAATTCATCAGGAATTAACTGCAGTCTCAACACACATCATCTTGATTACCCACTTCATGTTCTGTGAATTTCCCTTTGATTCCTGCTGTACATACTTTGGGTCTTTTTTGTAGCTCCTCAAAAAGTATTTGCATCGTTTCCTTCTTTCGTATTGTTTTCGCCTCAGGAATTTGTATTGTTTTCTTCTCCAGTTGAAAATCTCTCTTCATGTTGTAGACTAACATAACCCCGTACCTGCTTCTGATTTTTGCTCCAATGTTGCCTTCAACTAGATTTTTCTTGAACACGCTGAAATTCCAAGGCACTTTCCAACTATTATCTCTCTTATAAATCCTCATCATGGGAAATCTTTTTCCACAATCCTTATTGCAATTTGAAACACTACATATCTGTATTATTTTCTCTCCCTAACCCCAACTAGAATGTCAATTCCATGGATTTATTACATCCATCAAATATTCACAAAATAAATGAATAAACAGTAGTTCTTATATGAAAGACTACTAAATGGTTGAACAATGAAAGCCTGAGAAGTTATAAACTTGAAAGATGTTCATCAATGTTAGCTCAAGAAATCATTCAGTGTCCATTTTCCCCACAATGGGAGTTACATCATGGAGATTATTCTCTTTGCAAAATGGACATACTCACTTTCAAGCCTGAAATGATTGACTTTCACTTTCCCTCTTCTGGTGACCAAAAAATTCATCTTTGCAACCCCATGGAAGTGTAGCCTGCCAGGCACCTCTGTCCAAGGGATTTCCCAGGCAAGAATACTGGAGTGGGTTGCCACTGAGAGAAGGTATACTGGCAAAAGTAACATATCTCATCAATAAGATTGACACAGAATTAAAGTGAGAAGTGAATGAGTAAAGAATGACAATTACTTACAATTAAAATTATCTGCTGCTTGGAATAGAAGCTAGACAATAAAGACAGAGAAAAACAGAGACGGAGAGAGACAGAGATTGAGAGACTTCAATTTTCTGGATAATGGATTACAGATTACTTTCATACCCATATTTATTAACAAATCTACTGGTTCTTAAGGGAGAGTAATTTAAAGTGATATACAGCTTTGTTTAATGCCCTCTCTGTGAGCATGGGTGAGATGTGTAACTTTCTTCTAAGCAATAGAACATAAGAAAAGTAAACAAATTTTACAGAGTTAATTTGAATCTTTGTGACCCTATGGATCATAGTCTGCCAGGCTCCTCTGCCCATGGGATTCTCTAGGCTGAACACTGGAGAGAGTTGCCATGCCCTTCTCCAGCGTATCTTTCAATCCTAGGGATCAAACCCACATCTCTTAATCTCCTGCATTGCAGGCAGGTTCTTTACCACTAGTGCCATCTGGGAAGTCCAAGATTAACTTAATTAAAGTCAATTAACTAGTCAATTGACTTTTGGTTAATCAAAAGGGAGATTACCCTGGGTGAGCCTAACCTTATCAGTGAGTCCAATGAAAGAAGATTTGGAGGTTGGATATAGAAGAAGTCAGAGATTCTCCTGTTAATTCTACAGAAACAAGCTACCATATGAACTACCTAGAGAGAGCAGCAGGCAACTGCAGGTGTTCTTCAGTTGCTGAGAATCTCAACCTTACAACCACAACGAATTAACTAATCAGCATGTGGATGCATTGAACTCTATGGAATTTCCATTATTTTTTTGTAATAAAAATGTTTAAAGATCAGAATTTCATATGGTTCAACCTATATATGCTATCCACTCCAAATAATATGACAGTTGATATGTATTATTTTATCTGTATAATAAATTACAACAAATTTAGTGGCTTAAATCTCAGTTAATTGCTCAGTCATGTCCGACTTTGCAACCCCATGGACTGCAGCACACCAGGCTTCCCTGTCCATTACCAGCTCCCGGAGCTTGCTCAAACTCATGTCCATCAAGTCAGTGATACCTTCAAATCGTCTCATCCTCTGTCGTCCCCTTCTCATGCTGCCTTCAATTTTTTCCCAGTGTCAGAGTCTTTCCCAATGAGTTAGTTCTTTGCATCAGGTGGCCAAAGTATTGGAGTTTCAGTTTTAGCATCAGTCCTTCCAGTGAATATTCAGGACTGGTTTCCTTTAGGATAGGTTGGGTAGATCTCCTTGTAGTTCAAGAGACTCTCAAGAGTCTTCTCCAACACCACAGTTCAAAAGCATCAATTCTTTGGTGTGCAGTTTTCTTTATGGTCCCACTCTCACATCCATACATGACCACTGGAAAAACCATAGCCTTGACTAGATGGACCTTTGTTGCAAAGTAATGTCTCTGCTTTTTAATATTCTGTCTAGGTCAGTCATAGCTTTTCTTCCAAGGAGCAAGCATCTTTTAATTTCATGGCTGCAGTCACCATCTGCAGTGATTTTGGAGCCTGCCAAAATACAGTTTCTCATTGTTTCCATTGTTCCCCATTTGTTAGCCATGAAGTGATGGGACCAGATGCCACAATCTTAGTTGTTTGAATATTGAGTTTTAAGCCACCTTTTTCACTCTCCTCTTTCACTTTCATCAAGAGGCTCTTTAACTCTTCTTCGCTTTCTGCCATAAGGGTGGTGTCATCTGTATATCTGAGGTTATTGATATTTCTCCCAGCAATCTTGATTCCAGCTTGTGCTTCATTCAGCCCAGAGTTTCTCATGATTACTCTGCATATAAGTGAAATAAGTAGGGTGACAATATACAGCCCTGACATACTCCTTTCCCAATTTGGAACCAGTCTGTTGTTCTATGTCCAGTTCTAATTGTTGTTTCTTGACCTGTATATAGATTTCTTAGGAGGCAGGAAAGGTAGTCTGCTATTCCCATTTTTTAAAGAATTTTCCACAGTTTGTTGTGATCCACACAGTCAAAAGTTTTGGCGTATTAAATAAAGCAGAAGTAGATGTTTTCCTGGAACTCTCTTGCTTTTTCTGTGATCCAATGGATGTTGACACTACAAACAAAGCTAGTGGACATGATGGAATTCCAGTTGAGCTAGTGGCTTAATCTAGGATCTGCTTGCTGTTTCAGTCTTTCTGTAGTTCAGAAATCAAAGCACAACCTAGATGGGTTCTCTGCTCAGGGTCTCATAGACTGAAATCAAGATACAGAGGGGCCTGAGTTCTCAACTGGAGCTCTGGGTTCTCTTCCTTCTCTTGTGAATCTGTGAATGATTTCAATATCAGCAATTTTTAATTTTTAACATTTTATTTTTTCTATTAGCTATTAACTTAATGAACCATGTTAGATGGATTCATGGATTGAAAGGACTTTATATGATTATAGTTGATGAAATATTATTTAGCATATACAGGCAATGTAAATAGTGTCCATTAATGAAACATGCCTTAAGACATAGTTCAGTAGGAATGAATTATTCATTATTTACTGACATTGGATATTTGGAAAACTAATTGAGTCATTTCATAAAGTATCTGAACTTCTCTTGTTTAAAAAAAGCTATAATAACATCGTTCATATTAACTGAAAGACTTTCTGATACATAGATCTTGATAATTCAACTTCTCACCATGTGAAAATTCAGCTTTAAAATATTTTTGCTGAAAGCTAAAAAATGAATTTAAGATTACCTACCAAATGCATGTGTTTCACTGATCAGAGGCAACCTATGTTTCTATAAACTTAGATGCAATCAGCATAGCCAACCTGAAGCACATATGAATAGGGAGTCTATAAGTAAAGGATGTCTTAGTGATTGCTTAAACATCTGGCAGAAAAATACCAATAATTATGGTGCTTCAAGTTAAGTTGTTTTTTGAAATATTTCTTGACATCATATATGAAACATATAAAAAGAACCTGATTGCTTTGTAAGAGTAGCTATATCTCAACCATAGAAGTAATTTAGTTTTTATTTACTTTTAGTTGAATAAAAAGATATACAAATGTAAAACAAATTTATTTTTTAAAAGCATAGTAAAATATCATGAAAAAACAAGGATCATTAGTCTTCTGAGTAATCACAAAATTTTCTCTTGTTCCAGAAAGACATAACCATTCCCTTTTATTTTATTTCATTTTCCTTCTTCCTGCCCTTCCTTCTTTCATTCCTTTCATAAATATTTATTGACTCTCTGACTATGTGCTGGGGTCCTGGGGATATAGTGAACAAAACAGACACAACCCCCTCATGTACTGTATATTCTATATGGGAAAACAAACATATAATGCTGGAAATAATATGAACTTAAACAGGTAAGGGATCTGGGATGATGGAAGTTCTTATTTTAGATACTAAAAAAGTTACCTGTTGGAACATTCTGGAGAGGGAGTTAAGGGTACTTTGTTTTTGCCTTATTTTGTTTTTAATATGCTGAACACAGGAAAAGCAAGATGACTTCTCTCTTCCCAGCTTTTCAGATTCTCCCTTGAACCTTTTGATTAAGGTAAGGAGTCTTATATTTGCAGAAGAGCAAAAGCAGTGCAGTACCATTAACTGACATAGCTCTAGAAGTTGTTCCAGAACTAGATGCACTGGAAAAAGTGCATCTAGTAGAGCAAAAAGTTAAGTTTCTTTACCGAGTGAGGGCAAAGGAGAGGATGCTGTCATGGTGCTTACAGGAGTCCTGGTGACAAAAAATAGGAGAGGTGTGTATTTGGAGAAGGCATTGGAGGACAAGGCAGGTGAGGGGGAGACATTGAAAGGATCTCAGAGGCTAAATTTTCGTACTTCATATTGGAGGCTACTAGTGACAAAAATCTTTTCAATCTTTGAAAAGTATCACAATCTTTGTGAAAAGTATCACAAAGTTGCCAGAACTGTTAAATTTGAAGCCTCTAAAGGGTAAATACATAAATTCATGTTAATGGTATTTACATAATTTCCAGGTATCCAGCACTAGCTGTATTTTGAAAACTTGATCAACATGGAAAGAACCTTGGATTTTAACCGTAGGAAATGTAGCTAATTTCTTGTTTTATAATTTATGTGCTCTGATCTAGACCATTCATTTTGATTTTATATTACTCAGAATTGAAATGTCCATGGCTATGTGCCTTTTATGAGGATGAGGTGTCCATCATTTTACCTTTAAAATGTGCCTTATCTTTTATGTCATTGCTTAAGAATGTGCTTTATTCTTCATGCGCTTCTCAAACTTTTATTTTTAATTTATATGTTCTTTTGGTAATCGCTAAAAGGTAATATGACTCAAACATTACAGAGATTTTGAATTAGGTATAGGTTATGTGGATGTGTTTTTGTCCTCCTGACAGCTCAAAGGCATGAACACAATTTTCTGGGTTTGAAGGAATGAGTCCATTTAAAACTGGCATTGCGCTCATCACTGGTGTCATAGATGGAAATGGAGTGTGACACGCGGCTGTTAACTCTGGCAACTTGTCATGTACCAGCTGTTCTGTCACAATTCAAAGGGCCCAGAGGCAAATACTGAGGAAAACAATTAAACAATAAAGAAATAGAATCACATAAAAATAGCACCTAATATCAAAAGAACAAGTTTCAGCAATCAATAAATAAGGTGAACACCCACAGAGAAGTGTCCATCACAGCGAAAATGTGAGGAGACTTACTTACTTTCAGCATCTTCAAAGCACAAAATCAAATACTGTGATTTTTCAGAGCTTCTGGATTTTATTTTGACCAAAATTTTGGCTAATGAATCTAATTTTCTTTTAAAACTCCAATCAAAATGCTACAGTACAATGAATTGAATTATACAAAAGAAATACCTAAATTATCATAGTCACAATTTGCAATCTGTACTCTTTGAGGATTTTATGGTTAGTACATCAAAATTCTAGTTAAAACTTCAAAACATGACTCTTTTTATGGAATTTATGTTCTAATACAAGTTGTATTACTTTAGAGAATATGGTGACTTTTTCTAGTTCTTCCTTTTAACTCTGAAACAAATTGACTCAGCATCATCTGTGGGATGATCATGAGTTGACTCTCAATTTACCTGGTTTTAACTGAAAGATAGGCTTCCCAGGCATATGGTGGTAAAGAATCCGAGTGCCAGTGGAGTAGATACAAGAGACTCGGGGTCGATCCCTGGGCTGGGAAGAGCAGGAAATGGCAACCCACTCCAGTATTCTTGCCTGGAAAATTCCATGGACAGGAGCCTGGCAGGCTATAGTCCATGGAGTCACAAAGAATCAGACACCACTGAGCCCTCATGTACAACGTACAAGAAAGTGAAAGATACACTTAGTAGCAGTAAGTAAGAAGGTCAAGTAACATAGAAATCCTGTCCAGTATGGAAGATATTTCTCACTTGCAATGGGCGCCAGGGAACCTTAGGATCACTCTTTGCCTCTGTGATTGGATCAGATCCTTCTGGAATTACCTAGGTCCTTGTTGGGTCATTTCCAGTTTACAATCACTGTCAGTTAAAATGTAATTGGGTTCTGACTTTGGGGATGACAGTCCAGCTGCTGCTGCTGCTGCTAAGTCGCTTCAGTTGTGTCTGACTCTGTGCAACCCCATAGATGGCAGCCCACCAGGCTCCCCCATCCCTGGGATTCTCCAGGCAAGAACACTGGAGTGGGTTGCCATTTCCTTCTCCAATGCATGAAAGTGAAAAGTGAAAGTGAAGTCATTCAGTCATGTCCGACTCTTAGCAACCCCATGGACTGTAGCCTACCAGGCTCCTCCGTCCATGAGATTTTCCAGGCAAGAGTACTGGAGTGGGGCGCCATTGCCTTCTCCGATGACAGTGCCAGATTCTCTTTATAAAGATCCTAAAACCCAAAACAGTCAGTCACAGAGAAAAGAAGAAGTATTAGTCTGAGACAAGGAAATAAGTCACAAGGTGAATATTCAAGCTCTGCTAAGTCACGTCAGTCGTGTCTGACTCTGTGCGACTCCATAGACAGCAGCCCAACAGGTTCTTCTGTCCCTGGGATTCTCCAGGCAAGAATACTGGAGTGGGTTGCCATCTCTGGTGTGAGATAAACCTGGGCTTGATTTCTGACTCCTCCCCTATCAGCTGTCTGTGCATGCATGCTAAATCGCTTCAGTCATGTCTGACTCTGTAGGTAAATATTTAAACACTCTAAGCTACAGCTGTGTTTATCCCTAAAACGAGGAGACTCTTGTGTCTTAATGTCACTTTGAGGATATGAGGATTAAATCACATAATCTTCATACGCTTACTAATAGAATGTGTGAGTAATACATTAACAAACATTCCTTTGTTTTGGCTGTTTCTATGTTCTATTTATCACTAACATCATCACTGTCATTTCGAATTTGTGGCTTCAAAGATCATAAAATCTGCTTCCGTGTTTTTCCCTCCAGGAAATACTTTTTGACTTTCCCTTACCATGAAGAACCTATAACACCTTGTAGACTATCCATATTTACCCGTGCTCGCCTTATTTTCTGAGACAGTGCCAGCTCATTCAGTGTGAAGACTTGATTGCGCCTGTCTATTTGCCACTATCATATTTAGCAAGATGCTTTGTATGCATTAGAAGTTAAATATTGGTTGTGGAATTGAATTACCACCCAGTTTGGGTTTTAGTGTTTCTTCATGTATTGTTGCAAAACCCACTGTTTGCAATTGGAAATCTTTTATTACAGATTCAAAACATTGTTTTTGAACCCATAAATGAGTCATTATGATTTAGATTTAAAAAAAAAAAAACAAAAAAAAAAACAGGATGATCCAACTTCCCCCACATAATCTCAGAATTTCCCAATCTAATTTCCCCCTAGAGAGTTATGAAAACTTTCCTCTTCCAATTGCAAATTATGAAGTTTAGTTATGAAGTTGAAAGTGAGTGTTTGGTAAAGTATACTCAGAGAGAGATCACAGAGTAATTTATTTTAGGAATCCTATGAGCAAAAAAAAATATTTTATTTGGTCAGTTCCTAATAACTCAGAAATCTGTTGGATACTTACAATGATGAAGGCTGCTGGAGCCTCGTTTCCTTGCTCTTGATCCTATGTCTTCAAGGATTCAGGGGACTTAGGCATCTTTCATGAAGAGTAAAGCTACTCTAAAGTTTTAGGAATAATCTGAGGGACTCATCAAACTAATTTTGATTCTGAATTTAGAATTAAAATTGGTAAGAAATACCTTCTATTTCTCATATGTTCTCAGGTTTTCTAGAATTAGACCAAACAGGAAAGGTGAAATTTATGGAAAAATCAGAGTCAAGTAGATCACTCCTTAGGTACCTAAAGGAAAAATGAGAATGGTGAAAATGCCATAAAGGTTTGAGCCTTAACTGACTGAAACAACAAAATGAGAAAAGAGAGAAGGATCCAAGTTGCAGCAGAAATGCTATTGACAGGTGAGAGTCTGTCCACCACATAGAACCCTGCTAGGTGAAGAGACAGCATTTGAAGGGCCTGGGCTCTGGGACCTTTTGAAATAATGATTAAAATACAACTAAATTATATCAGTAGATTTATTTTGTCAGTCTGAAAGCAGTGATGTAGAGTATCTATGTCATAGAATAAAGTTGCAGTGCTCAGAAGAAGAGACTTTCTGGTCACTGACAGTAGCAGAAGTGCTGGAAGTCCAGTCCCACTTAGATGTAAAAATTAACGCTCTTATACTAGAGCCTCAGTCATGACATACAGTGTCCTGGATTAAGGAATCACAGAATGCTGTATCTGGATACCATCTAATCTGATTGCTTCCTTATTTTAAACAGAGGAGAAACTATAAATCCAGAGTAATTTGTTCAAAATATTTATTACGTATTTTGAATTGCAAGTGTGTGTTTTTTTAAATTCATTTTTGGCTGTGCAGTGCAGCCAAATCAGATCTTGGTTCCCCAATCAGGGATTGAACTGGGGTTGTGGCAGAGAAAGAGCAGAGTCCTAACTTCTGGACTGCCAGGGAACTCCCACAAGTTGTGAGTGTTGAAAGCCTGAACCAAATCAAGTATAACGAAAACAACAAAATTATCTCAATAACTGGAAAGTCAAAAGAGAGAGCTGTCTCCATGAACAGCTCCATTCAGGAGCTCAAATAATATCGCAAGAGACTTGATTTTTCTGCGGGTGTCAGATCAGCACACTCCCCTTCACCTTGCTGGGCTTCACTCGCAAGCTCTGACTGTGAACAGGGAGACCATCATCTTCTGCTTCACATCCTCTGAGGTTCAAGTCTAGGAGGAAAGGAATTTTGCCTCTGTTACCATCCATTTGTGCCTCCCACACAAGCATGGAGCACTGTCTTAATTAGACCAGCCGTAGATTAAGTTCCCACTTGTGACTCCATCACTGTGGCCAGGACAATTTGAAGCACTGATGGGCTTAGATCTGATGTAAAAGGGTATTTCATTTTTCAAAATGAAGTTAGGAACTCAGGTTCCATGAACCAAGAGGAGAGGTGAAGAGTCCCTCACAAAACATAAGAAGTGAAGTATTATCAGAAAAAAGTAGATACAAGCTGAGGTAGTCAAATGCTATTTTTAAAAACTTTTTTATATTGAAGTTTAGTTGATTAACAATATTGTGTTAGTTTTAGTTTCGGTTGTATAGCAAAGTGAGTCAGTTATGTGTATATATATGTATATAACATACATGCCTAGTCTTTTACAAATCCTTGTCCCATTTAGATTGTTAATGTAATATTGAGCAGCATTCCCTGTGCTATACAGTATGTCCTTGTTGATTATCTATTTTAAATAGAGCAATGTGACATGTATACAGTGCTATAGTAAAGAACTATTAGGTCAAAAATTAATCTACATGGGCTATCAGAGTTATTCACAAAAATTGCATCCCTTAAAGTCTTCATATGAAAAACATATAATCCATATATGTTGTGGGTTGTATTTATTCTACACTCATATGTACTCCTCCTCCCAGCAGGAGTATACTCAGATGAAACCCTGGATTTGCTTTGTGAGCAAAAACGACATGCATTGATTTTGAGCAGAAGTTTCAAGAGCCAAAATGGGATTCAACTAATTTGTGTTTCCTTCTGTCATCATAACCAGTGGTGCTTCAGCTACAAGACTTCTCTGTTAGTTTGGTTTTCAGAAGTGAAGATTAACTGGAGCAGAGCCACGGCAATGCATGAAGGACTTAGACGTGTAAGAAGATTAGATCTTTTCTGCTGTAATAGACTAAACCTTTAGGATTGTTAGTTATCATCATAAGATGTTAGCCTGATTGATACAACTTCCTAAAAAGAATCACCAATTGCCTTTCTCTTTTGGCATTTATAAACCAAGAAGAATCTTTTCTTCTACTGCTCTTTCTAATCTTCTGTTCCCCAGCTAAGTTAGAAAAATCATTTTGGTGGTGGTTTAGTTGCTAAGTTGTGTCCAACTCTTGTGACCCCATGAGCTGTAGCACACCAGGCTCCCCTGTCCATGGGATTCTCCAGGCAAGAATATTGGAGCTGGTTGCCATTTTAATTTGATGCAAAATTATTTTAGTTTTTGGTAAAACTAACTCCTTTTAGTTTGTTCTATCTCTAATCTGAAATGTGCCACATATAAGTTCTGTGACTTTGGACAAATCTTTATCTCACTAGATCTTATATTCTTTTAACTGTGAAATATTGTGTTTAATCACTAGGTGACTCTCCAAATCACCTCTGTCAATGAATACCTATGGTTTCATGAGTTCATGCTCTTCTTTCCTTTATAGTACCCACTATAATTTGTAAGTAAATATGCTTTTGTGTTGCTTTTTACTCTTTCTTCTCTCCACACTAGGACTATAAGCTCCAGGAGGGTAGGGACTATCTCTGCCTTTTTTCACCATTGTATACTCAGTGCCTAGCAGAGTGTCTTATGTATCATAGGATGGATAATGTTGCTATCAATTTTCTTAGAAATGTTATATGAGTCTCAGTTGGAATGAAACATTATCTAGATTAATAGCTTTAGGTAGGCATTATTTGGCAGTTGTCCAAGAAAAATATCTATGCACATATCTAAAAATAATGTGTAAAATGCATTCTAGAAGTGCATATTTTCATAGAATCAGAAATCTGCATCTTCTTTGCTGTTAACAGTTCGAAACCATCCAAATCATCCTAGCAAATCATTGTCAAGCCAAGAAAGTGGTTAAACCCACAGGTCTGGCATTCTGGCAATTAAAGCAAGGGGTGAATTTAGGAGTTGATATTCAGGGATGTGTACACAGACTGTTAAGATTTTTTTAATTCAACATTTAAAAAAAATCAACCTGGATTTGAAATAAAATACTTTTACATAACAAAATACTGTAACATACTAATGATGGTTTAATTCTTTAGCAATTCCCCCTTTGGCCTCTAGATGTCTCACTTGGGACTCCCATTGCAGAGGATCATTCTGATGCAATACCCCACTGTAGGCTGGGCTGAAATGTCAGCTTGGGAACTAAAAGAGGGAACCATGTGAATTTAACTGCAGTTGGGTCAAAACACTCCATCGGTACTTTTTTTTTTTTTTTAAACTTTCTCTAAAAATGCAAATAACAGATGGTGGGAGAATAGACAGATTTATGAGAAAAATGACTTTGTATTAGTCATTCTGATGAGCCACATCCCAAGTAGGCTTTGCCTTTTTGGCTATGATAAACAGTTTCCAGGTGTAACTCTTGATGCTGGGGAACTGATAT
The DNA here is from genome assembly GCF_029407905.1 of Bubalus kerabau. Lineage (NCBI taxonomy): Eukaryota > Metazoa > Chordata > Mammalia > Artiodactyla > Bovidae > Bubalus > Bubalus kerabau. The sequence goes on from NC_073626.1 coordinate 168,140,075, forward strand.
TTAAGACAATCATCATCGGCCCATCTTAACAGCTTTTTGTCCACTTCAAAAATAATTCATAGCATATATAACAATAGGCATGGTATGGAAATCCAATATCTTAATGTTTTTAGAATATAAGTTATAGAGAAAACATGATGAGTTTAACCTAGGAAACCTGCTTCTGTAAGTCAGAAGCTGAACTAACAGTTTTATTTCTTGAAACATTAAGAAACATTTTGGAATTGGGCAAAAACAGTTTATTTATTAAGATATTTTAACATAAATAAATGTGAAATAATACTCTTGCAAATATTTCAATTGGTAAAATGTGTTCCCAGAACCATGTGTTATATAGATTCATATATAGTGTATATGCAAATGTTATGATAATATTTAGTTTATTAGGGGAACGTGAAAGATAGATGACCCACAGTGATTTAGAAATGATATTACATTTCAGGTAATATTCAAAATACTTCAAAGCACAATTGAACAAACTCGGGCTTCTAGCACAAAATCTAGATTTATTTCTCTAAAGTGAGGGGGGTGGTCAGGTGGGTGGGAATCTCCTCCTGTCCCTAAAATAGGCTAGCAAGAGCAAATTATCAATATTTATCTATAGGAAAAAAATGAATGGAAGAAAGGTGAGCAAAGTCTGATTTTTTTGTGGCCAATTTACTAAAGAAATGCTTTCTTTTTAGATTGTCATTGTACTATGCTTCAGTTTCTATATCTTTATTTTGTTTGGTGTGTTTTATTTTAAGCCCTGCAGATCTAAAGAAAAATTTAGAATGGTTTTTGCTGATCATTTTGACTTTGATTTAAATTGGACACCAATAAAGTTAGTAAAATGTGTGTGGTAATCGCTCATTCATGTGCAACTATGTGACCCCAGGGACTCCTCTGTCCATGGGATTTCCCAGAATATTGGAATGGGTTGCCATTCCCTTCACCAGGGGTCTTCCCCACCCAGGGATCAAACCCAGGTTTCCTGCATTGGAGGCAGACTCTTTACCAGGTGATTTGATCACTTAATTTACATTTACAAATATGTCACTTTCATATTTAAAAGCACTTTTCAAAGAATTTTTGCAAACTTTCTAATTAATGATGAACTTTTGGGTCTGACATGCAAGATCTCCTTGGGCTAGTTCTATCTTCCTTTTCCAGATTTTCTCCTCATTAGTACAAAGCAATCTAAGATCTCTTTTTATATTTATCTATTATAGTAAATTGTTCAACTCAAATATTTTTTTATTTCATGATGCCTATTTTAGTTCCTTCAGGTAGACATGATTCCATCTGTCTCTACTTAGGGAAATTGAAGAACCATTATGTACTTACTTATCTCTAGATATTGATTTGTAAAGTCAGTCGTAGTTGCTGGGGTGAAATGCAAAACTGGCTCCCTTATAGAGTGGGTAGGGAGAGACCCAAGAAAGAAGCAGATCACTCCAGATCAGTAAGTGGTGGTTTTAATAAGCAAGGGAGGGCTTCCATGGTGGCTTAGTGGTGAAGAATCTGCCTGACAACACGGGAAACACAGGTTCAGTCCCTAGTCCAGAAAGATCCCACATGCCACAGAGCAACCAAGCCCATGCACCACAACTACTGAGCCTGTGCTCTACAGCCCGGGAGCTGCAACCACTGGGCCCGCAAACCGCAGCTACTGAAGCCCACGCATCCTAGATTCCACGTTCCTCTCGAGAAGAAACCACTGCAATGAGAAGCCCATGCATTACCATTAGAGAGTAGCCTCCACTCTCTCTCTACAGCTAGAGAAAAGCCTGCAGCAATGAAGATTCAGCACAACCAATAAATAAATAGAATTATTTTAAAAAATAATCAAGGGAACTTGTGAGGCTTTTCTTGGGCAGCTGCAAGATGACTAGATCTTTGCACCTGCCTCCAGAATCTTAAAAGTTTATACAGAGACCTTAACTAGGTTCAGTCATGTATTCAGTTCAGGTGGTCTCAACAATACCTTCTCTCTCATGGCTAAGTCCTCAAACCCCTGCTAGTATGGAAATGACAAGATATATATTCCAAGGAGAGGGAGGAGATAAGAAGCCTCTAAGTGCATGGGTGACTGTATGCCTCCTGCTCTCAGGTCAGCTGAAGGTTATGATGACTTTCTCCAACACAAGACTGTCAAGATATTTAAGTTGAGGTCAGCAATGTAACTTACTCCTAAGAGCATTGCTTGACCTCCAACAGGAACTGGTTGAAATAAATTGAATTCTATTTGTCAATTTTCCAGTCAAAGGAATTGATCCAGTCAACATTATCTGTGGGAGGAGGGATATTATGGCTATGATACCTTACTGTTGAGAATACAGCATGAGAAGAGGGAAAGAGAGGAACTGAGAGAAGTTTGGGAAAAAAAGACAAAGATGTTAGAGAGATACAAGAGAAAGGGAGGAACAAGAAGAGAAGAAACAGAATGAGCAGCAAGAAAGTTAAGTCAGTCTCATAGCCCCGAATGGTACTATTTCTAAAATCTTCTGTCTTAGCTCCACCTCATCTTGAAACTCCCAGTTTTCTTGATGGCAGTTTAGTGGGAATCAATCAGCCTTTAAAGTCTAGAAATCCAGCGAGGGATTGACCAGTCTGTGCAACTCCTGAGAAATGAGGAGGTTAAGCCAATTCCCTGATCCCTTTTCCCTTCTCTTTCACAGGAGGATGTTCTAGAAGCGTCACAGGTACTTTTTCCCCAAAATGGTACCTACTCTTCAGAGCAAATTCTGAGTGCTTCATCTATGGAGCAACTGGAATTCCCTAGACATCATCTATCCAAATACAGAGGCTTACATTTACCTATAAAATTGGGAAATATTTAAATTTATAATCAGTTGTTTGTCTATTGTGGATGATTCACTTAGATTATTTTGGTCTCAATTTTCACATTCTGAAGGATGATTGTCAAGCTAGAGTTCTCAGAGAACTCTTCCAGGTTTAAGATTCTGTTTTGCTGTTCCAGAAATTAAAGTATAGGTTTTTAAATCTAATCCCCTAATCATAACATGCCAATTAAATATTTTGTCTATTAAAAGTAGTTTTAGAACTTTAAACTTTTAGAGTCCCTTTTAAATTAATTAGAAAATGAAAAAAATTTAATTTTTTATAATTTCAACTCACAAAAATTTATTGACAATCTATCATGGGATGGCCTCTGCCAGGTGCTTGGGTTATGCCCTTCTTGGTCTGCACATGAAGCAGATACTTGAACTCACTAAAAGACTAGTAGGTCTAATTAAATTATATCTTTTGGATATCACAGCTTTTAAAATTTTGATTAATATTCATTTAACATTTTTAACCAAAACAATCAAATCTGCCTTTAAAAACTATTATGATGATGCTAATGATAGCAAACATATTTTTATTAGAACACTTATAAATGGAGCTAAGTCCTGATAAATGCATGCACATTGTTGAGAATATAGAAAAAAGTACATTGGAGTTCATGCAAAGTTTGTGATTTGTTTGTAAAACTCTGTAAGAAGGCTACTTGAATTTAATTCTAATAGTCCATATGAATGTCATGTAAGAATTCTGACAGAAAGAGGTGGATCTTTTAAATGATATAATTGATGAGTTTTTAATAAAGATACTTTCTTCTTAGAAAGTAGTATGGGCAGGATTTAGAGAAAGGGAAGAATCAGGTCACATGAGACTAGCAACTCTAGGGCTCCATGACCAAGCCTTCATCAGAAGTAGAGAGATGGGTTTCCAGAACATGGAGATGTTAGATGTATGGGTAAGATAGCCTCAGAAACACTATGGCCTTTGGCAGAGTGACACAGCCAACCTGTGGTCACCTGGCAAGGAGAGTTACATTGTAATAGACATTCTGGCCACATTCTCCTCTTCTAATTCAATCTACAGGTGCTTCTTATTGGCACAGTCCAACCCAGAGAGCAAGGTAGCTCACTGGCAGGATCCATAGAGGTCAACCTTCTGTAGCATAGAGCAGAATCAAGAAGACTGCTACATGAACGTGCATAAGATTACGGAGGACATGCAAAACAATATGGTAATTAGAAATGATTAAAATCACATCTTGATGATCTTTCTAGTTTAACATGGAAAAATTACATAACAGAAAAGTTTATTCATTTTTATTTCATTTTCAAAATTCAAATTAATATTCTAATTACTCATTTGTGTAGAACATTATTTATATATCACAAAGATGATAGTGTCTTCTCCAAAATTAGTAAAATAAAACTGTTAACCTTTAGAATTATTTAGTAATAATGGAGGTATTTCTCAGCTTTAAATGTTACATATTAATAACATTCAGTACCCACTTAAAAATTAATTTCATAAAAGCATGGAGGAAGAAAAAAAACTATATTCATGTAAAACCCTCATCACAAGTATTTCAATTTGATTCATTTTAATTCATAGAAATAAATAGATACTTTTTAATTTTTATAACATTAAAAGTACACCCCCTCTAAAAGCAAACCAAAGTAAAACAATACTACTTCATATAGTTATCTGGGATTAATTATATTAACATCTAGTGATTATAAGCAGAATCTATGGTCTGTATTTCTCCTCAGAAACAGATAATTATGATCATGTTCATTTTATTTATTTGATTTATCTATTGTCCCCAAATTAAAATGGAAAAAATTCTAAGTAGTCTATATTTTTTTTGAAAAGTAGCTGTCTTTCTGATAATACAGAATAACTACTAATTTTTATTGAATCAATTTCTTTGTTTTGCTTTGCTTCCATTTTAAATCTAAAGTTATAGCTGAAAGAACTAGATAGAGCCTTCTAGTTTATCAAATTTTTTTAATGTCAAAGCACACACACTTTTAATACATAATCTGGCTTAGATCAAACTGCCTGCTTTATCAAGGGGAGTGTATTTGGCAAAAGCAATTCCTTGGAGTTCAACATAATATATGTTAAACATATACCAAATATTTTGGTACAACTTGGTGAGATTAGCACAACTGGCAAACTCTTCATAAAAAAAGGCCACGATGTCACATTGGCTTGGAAATAGAATCTGGGCTGAGAATAGACAGAAAAATAAAAGTTCTCTTAAGGTCAAGGGCAACAGCTGAACAGCCCTGGGGCTACCTGTTTCAAAGGATACAGTGTCTAGTGTTTATAGATGAAATGTTGGTTTCTATGGGGGGAGGGTGATCACAGGAACAAATATCCCTGACACCCAAACAAAATAATCCCAAATGAAATGAATGATGTAGCCCATAGTAAAAAGGGAGATAACTATTCATGGGAAAAATGCATGACCTCACTCTTTCAGAATACCCAGTGATTCATCAGCATTTTCCAGCTTTCTTGCCTGCTTGCTTTGAATCTCACAGTTCTGTCCTTTTCTCTTTTGCCCCCGGGGTTAGATCACTAAATTGAAGGTCCTGGGGTTTGAGAAGGATGGTAAGATTTAAGGAAAGCCCATGGTTTGTGAAAGTACTTCTTGTCAATAATTTAGAGGCAGTGTCTTTCTCAGGAGCTAAATGTTTTTATCTTTGCTTCTTTTCCTCATTATTATTATTATTATTATTTGGTCTCACAAAGGCTGTGTGCTGACTTCCTTGAAAAAGAAGCCTCTATGATCATAAGGAAAATGTTATGGAAATAATATGTGGAAATTATTTATAAGCAGGAGGAATCAGCTAAAAATATCATTACGGGCAGGCTAAGTTATAATTTTAAATTGTGGCACTTGCGGAACCTTGAAGTGCTATCAGTCGATCTCCTTCGGAAAAGGCATCATAGTTTAATCAAATAACTGTGAAACCACTGCCTTGAAATTGCAACCAAATTGTTTGTGCAGTGTTATGTATCTAAGGGAACAAGTGTGGACTTCTAGAATTACATTATTAGTTTCTTTAGAGCCGTCTGCACTTCAAAGATTTTTCAGAATCTAGTAATGCTATGTTAGGCAGGGGCCCATTACCCCGTGGGTGGAAGCTCCAGGCTTCCTGCTATTCCTCCTCTTCTCATCTTGGTATCTCCTGATTATTTCTGATTTAGGGCTCTGCAGTGTGGGATACAGGAGAAGGAGGGCAAATCTGTCTGGTTTGTTCTGCCCGGCATTTACAACTTTCTACAAAGGATGATAAAAACACTACTGGGGAACAAAAGAGTTTTTGATTAAGCCACTGCTTTTCAGCTATACTCTACCTGTGAGTCTCAGCATAAGCTATACCCCGGTGCCTATAAAAATGCAGATTCCTGGGTCCTGCTTCCTGAGCTCCAGCTGTGGTACCTTTGAGATCTCTAATTGTTATTGGGAATCTGTGGGCCTGAGGGTTACACTTTGAGGAACCCAGCCCTACAATGTTCCTCTGAAAAGTCAAAGTGAAGTCGCTCAGCCGTGCCCGACTCTTTGTGACCCCATGGATAGTAGCCTGCACCAAGCTCCTCTGTCCATGGGATTTTCAAGGCAAGAGTACTGGAGTGGGTTGCCAATGTTCCTCTATCAGAAGCCTAATCTTTAGACATCAAGTCAAGCCAATAGATTTTCATCTTTGCTAACTGAGAAATTTCTAGAAGCATCATGTCACTGCTGCTCAGTGATTCAGTCTCATCAAAGCTGCCGGTACAGCTCTGGCCCTCAAGAGTTCCAAGTAATCCCTCTAAAAGCCTATTAACAATTAATGATCTAAAGAAGTGAAGAGGGAGGACTTACAAATTACCTGTTAATACCATCTCTTCATTTGGCTGGCTTGATGATACCAATGTAGAGAAAACCCTGGTTATGAGCATCCCCCACCCCAAACATGAGGCCCAGATAGATGACAGACTTCACTTGATCTTTCTCATGCTGTGCCCTCATGCCTTGGGAACACCAAAGATATAGGAGGATGAAGGTTGGGACAAGATTCCATAGTGCCTGTCTTATTTCAGAAGTATCTGCATGTTTCCATGGTCTGTGGGTCTCGATGACCTGTGTCTACCCACATTTCTGCTTGGCTCCTGGCCTTGGTGTGGCTGCCTGGGCAGATAAAGCACTTTGTTTTCACTCTGCGAGCTTTCCTTTCTGCTTATTTGCAGTTTTATCACTCTGTACCTTGATGATAAACCCCATCTGATTCAGACTGACTGCTTACAACTCTATGCTGTCAGCACTAGATTCATTCACACAAGTGGGCTGAGTGTAAATATTCTGAGGTCATTTCCTGAGATAGCTTCACCAGCCAAATGGCAAGTTATTTATTTCTATTTGTTGTTTTCTTAGGGAACTCAAACCTGGGGTCACTTTGTATGCTTATTCATTATAGTTAATAAATATGATGCTTAATTTTTTATAATCAACATTATTTAAGGTGTAATTTGCATACAAAACATCCCCATATGAAATGTACAGGTTGGTGACTTTTTACATGTTCATATTTTGAAAGAATAACAGTCACTGTCCACAGTGATTTTGGAGCCCAAGAAAGTAAAGTCCGCCACTATTTCTATTTTTTCCCCATCTAATTGGCTGGCCATGAAGTGATGGGAATGGATGCCATGATCTTAGTTTGAGCTTTAAGCCAGTTTTTTCACTCTCCTCTTTCACCTTAATCAAGAGGCTCTTTAGTTCCTCTTTGCTTTCTGCCATTAGGGTGGTATCATCTGCATTAGGGTGGTATCTATATCTGAGGTTGCAAATATTTCTCCTGGCAATCTTGATTCCAGCTTGTGATTCGTCCAGCCCGTCATTTTGCATGATGTACTTTGCTGCTGCTGCTGCTGGTGCTTAGTTGCTCAGTTTTGTCTGACTCTTTGGGACCCCACAGGTTGTAGCCCACCAGACTTCTCTGTCCATGGGGATTCTCCAGGCAAAAATACTGGAGTGGGTTGCCATGCCCTCCTCCAGGGGATCTTCCCAACCCAGGGATCAAACCCAGGTCTCTCACATTGCAGGTGGATTCTTTACCACCTGAGTATATAAGTTAAATAATCAGGATGACAATATACACCCTTGAATTATTCCTTTCTCAATTTTGAGCCAGGCTATGAAAGAATAATAGATACACAAAAAGATGCAATGGTAGTACAGAGTGTCCCATTTACTGTTCATCCAAGTGCCCTCAGTTGTTACATCTTAAAGAATTATATCAGGAAAACTGTGTTACTATGAAATGTGTATATCATTCAATGTTATTTTATCACATGTAGAGAGGTATAGTCACCACCGCAATCAAGATACATGCAATAATGAAGCTTAAGAAACACAAACACAAAATTGGGAGCATGCAAAGTAGAAAGATAAAGCAAGTTAAGCTTTGTGAATGATAACATAGTCTCTAAGTTTAAGTTTCAGAACTGACTATGAAATTCCTAGCATCCAGGGTGAAAAGGAGAACATGATAAATGGAAAGAGGATGCCTGCTAGTTCTTCAATGAAAATAACTTTTCTGCTGATGTTAAATTTAAAAGAAATAACTCAGAAAAAGTTTTACACAGACCATACTGGGGTAATGGTTAACATTCTGAGCTAATATTTCTATAGCAAAAGCAAGCACAGATTTTCTTTAGCTGGCTATTTTTCTTTGTGACTATTACTCACAAATCCAAAAGCAAACTACTGATGCACAATTTCCCAAGCTAACAAATAAGACACATTCTGTGGCTAGCACTTGAACAGAGCATAAATAAGGCTATGGGATGAGGTGGCTTCTATGGACAGAATTACTGTGACTCAACATCTATTTCTAGTTTTCCTTTTCAGCTTTTTTATGAAGGAATGAGGCCATGTGACCAGGTATGGCCAATGAGCTGTGAGTATGGCAGTTTATCTTTTCAAAAGAAGGCTTTTTCTAAAATATGACACTCATATTCCTCCATCAGAAGACTGGGTCTAGCTTTCCTCCCCTTGAACAATACAGATGGGCTTTGTAGGAGAGCTGCTGTATGACTTCAGATGTTAGCTTTTGCCTGGCCCCCTCAGTTAATCTCTTTTTATCTCTCTTCTTGCACTTTTATGAGTCTTATACTGACAGATATACTTCCCTGGTGGTTCACTGGTAAAAAATCCACCTCCAAATGCAGAAGATGAAAGTTCAATCCCTGGGTCAGGAAGTTCCCTTGGAGAAGGAAATGGCCACCCATTCCAGTACTCTTGCCTGGGAAATCCCATGGACAGAGGAGCCTGGTGGGCTATAGGCCATGGGGTTGCAAAAGAGTTGGACACAGCTTAGAGACTAAGCAACAACAATGCCAACACATAAGAAATTCAACCATCCTGAAGGAGTCATGCTGGAGAGAATGCATAGAGAAACAACACAGAGATGAAGAATTCTGTCCAAGGCATTCTAGCTCTTCCAGCCCAGAACTCTTCAAGTTTAAGACCCACATATGAGAGTAAAGAAGCCCTAGAGATGAACTGCAATTTCAGGAAAGGAGGTTAATTTAATATGTATTTGCAAGAAAATATAAGCAAATTACTTAGACTTCCTAGGTCTAGAAGAGTGATTGAACTGCAAACTCCTATGCTATTTGCAAGTGTTGGCAAAGAATGTCACAGCATCCTATATACTAGCGTCAATTCTGAATCGTCTTAGAGATCAAGAAATATTAGAGATCACTTGAAATATTAGGGGAAAAGAATCAACCATTCTTATAGAAGACCCTCTTCTGAATAATCTCTGTGGAGGAAAAAAATACAAAAACAATTTCAACAAATATTTCTGATAATTTTTATTGCAATGAATTTTGTTATAAGTGTTACTTTTCTGAAGCTTGTTTTTCTCATTCTTTATGTCTAATTTTTTAATGCTTTTCTTTTTTGTTTTATCTTCTAGACCATAGTTGATTATGAGTGCTTGGTTGACCACAAGAGAATATATTACGGCTGAATAAGACTTTAATGATCATCTTGCTCTAAATCTCAAATGTTGTGACAGAGGAAATTTGAGATTGAAAACATTCCCAGGGGCCTGACTTTAATTGTAACCTGGGCACTGGACTGTCAGAGCTGTCTGACTTCAGAGTTGCCAACTGACTTGATGGATCTACAATGAACAGCCTTTTCATAGATGACTACATGACATCTGAGTATTCCACAAAAAGGTTGAGGAGTAGGAAAAGAAGAAATTGCAAGAGTCCATCTCTGCTAGTCACCTGTGGAAATCCCCTTCATGTTCCTCTGACTAGTTCCTGACACCAAACAAAGATGTAATCAACATTGATAAACTTGTTACCGAACACCTACTTCCAATATGACTGTTCATCTCTTCTGGAAAAAAAATGCAAGAATTATTAGATAATAATTACCTGTAATAGCTGGTTACTAATCCCAGAAGAGAAAAATATTGTTTCCTATACTTTGTCCTATGTAGATAAGATAAATAATTTTGAAACTAATAGCTATTAATCTTTTTTTAATAGCATTCTGTTCAAAATCACACAAATTCAGAGTTCTTAAATTGGTTGTATCGTCCATCTTTCTGATAACATATTCCTTATTCTTATTTTTGAAAAAGTTAGATTTTAGAAGATTTACGCATACTCAAAGCATCTTTAAATGCCATATTCTCAGAGCTCTTGTCTTATCACCTCATCTCTTTTCAAAATAAAATAGCCCTCTCCTTTTCACTCTCTGATCACACTAGTCTTTCAGAGCTTTTATGAGTCTGTTATGAGTTGTTATGAGTCTGCTCAGTACAATTTTATATTTCTCTGCCACCAGTCTGTAAGATCAATAGAAGCATGAACAATGTCTATCAATTTCATCATTATAGGTTTATAGAGTAGCTGGTATAAGTATTTGTTAAATGAAGGAAGGATCCACTTTCAGCTCTAACACTATCATTTACAGGGTCTTCTTGAATAGATAATCAATAAGAAAACTTATGGAATATGATTGCAGTTAACACAATGTAAGAAATCCAATACCAGGCTCAGATGAAATCATAGACAAAACATAAATGATAAGTGCCATAAGAGTTGAGTAGGTAGGATGATCCCTTAGTAATTGTTTAGAGGATAGTCAAGTAGAAATTTGAGTCTGGAAAAATGGATGCAGAGAGGAGTAGGGAAAAAAAATAGCATGAACAGAATCCAAGAGAAAAATAGATGTTCTGCAAATAACAGGGGTAATTCTATGGTTGTTCCATTTTAAAGAAAATATTCTTATAGATGGGCTTCCTTCATAGCTCAGTTGGTAAAGAATCTGCCTGCAATGCAGGAGACCCTGGTTCAATTCCTAGGTTGGGAAGATCCACTGGAGAAGGGATAGGCTACCCACTCCAGAATTCTTGGGCTTCCCTTGTGGCTCAGCTGGTAAAAAATCTGCCTGCAATGCAGGAGACCCCAATTCAATTCCTGGGTTGGGAAGATCCCCTGGAGAAGGGAGAGGCTACCCACTACAATATTCTGGCCTGGGGAATTCCATGGACTGTATAGTCCATGGGGTCACAAAGAGTCAGACATGACTGAGCAACTTTCACTTTCACTTTTATTCTTATAGGAACATCATGAAGTATGAGCATTAAGAGGTCACTTGTGGGATTATTGGATGTTTTTGAATGCTAGAGTCCAACCTCTGACTCATAAGCCCTGAAAACCACTGCCTATTTTGAGCAAGCAAGTGGAATGATGAAAAAGTTCTACCAAGATGTAGTTGGCAGCTTAATGCAAGATTGGTTGACTAGACAAAGTCTGGAGGGAGATGTGAGTAACATGTTGAAATTCCATAAGCAGGATAGAGGTAGTTGAAATAAAAAGGAATGTTATATGCATTGTGAAATATAATAAAATATTAAAAACCAATGGGAATTATAGCTGGAGATACATGGTAAGGGAAAGGAATAGGCAAAGAAGGTACAACAATTGGAAAGACTTACAAAACAAACAGAATATGGGAAGCTAAGTATAAGAGATGATTTTGTCGATCAAATAACACATTATTGATTGTGGATTATCATTGACAGTGGGATCTCCAAATGGCCATACTTTGTAAGCAAAGGTATTATAATATGAGTCTGCAAGGGTAGAAATTGTAGAAATCAGTGGTCACTGATTAGATTAGGTATGGTAAGATCTTGTACAGGCTCCACATGTCTTTGAAAATAATCAGGATTCCCTAACAGTCAGATGAATTGACCTTTATATTTCTTTTAAATCAAGTTTATTGATGTTATTCAAAATTTCTATATCCTTATTAGCTTGGTTACTGCTTGATTTGTCAAGTATCTGAGAGAGCATATTAAAATCCTTTTTTTTGGCTAAAGTTTGCATGGACTTTTAAAAATAATTTGTGTTCTTTAAAACCTATGTGCAAATTTGGTGTATTTTATTTAAATGAAGCTTATTAATTGTGTTGTTTGAAACTTATATATTTTTATTCACAGAATTTATAGTCTAAATAAGCAAATTATATAAATAAACAATAATATGATATGATAAATTATGCTAGATGAATAAGGACATTGAGAAAGAAATTCATATTGGAGGTATATTTCCAATGCCAGTGTATAACTATTTAAGCATGAGAACTATTTGAAACAATAATGTGTAACTCCAGGTAGAGTGGCAGGTGTACTGCTGATGTGAAGATGATCATAAATAGCTGTCAGATCCTAATGCTATTAAACACCGGAAATATCACTTTGGTCTTCTTTTCTCTAATTCCAAACTTATGGTACCTTGCTTTTCAGTTCAAATTCTTGTGTAGATCTGCTTATAGGGTAAAAGAAAAAGTAATGCTGACCATGTTAACAGAACCATCCCAGTATTCTTGACATTATATTTCTTATTTTAAATTTGCATTCTTGTGTAAATATATTTCCAGAGAGTTTAATTATTCTGTATGCCCTCCCCTGCTCCCTCCCAGAGATACATCCCTTTTTCAGCTGCTGAATAAATCAAGCTCCTGAGATAAAAGCCACGAAAGCAGAGTTTCAGACCCTAAACCTTGGAGAATTCATCAAAGGAAATGCCACCTTGTTTTTCCAATGGCACCTCTGATCTCACAGCATGTCCTTTTTTAGACATCTATGGTTATATGTGATTATCATAAATATTTTACTCACGGTTCTCTTACACTCTTCATCTGAAGTCGTGATTGAAGTCAGCTGAATCGTAGAGCATCCTTATCCAAGAACAGTTCTTTCCCAGGTGAAGCTGGCTCTTTCTGCCTTGAAACCAAATTCAGTCTTCATTCTCACCATGAAGCATCCACTTACAGCAAATTCATCTTCAAATAATGTATATTTTTGCAGAGATTTTGTAGGGGAAAGCTGGAGGGTCTATGTGAAACCATATAGAAGAAAACACTTATTTGGGCCTGGTCATTATTTGCGCCCACTTCAGTGTGCCCAAGATACCTTCTCCTTGGATTCAGTCCTCACAATGGCCCTCCTTTTGAAAATAAGCACTCCTGACTTGCTACCCTTGAGCTGTTCTCACATCCCTGGGAAGGTGAGTGCCATGCTCTTGTCGCCCTGTGTATACCTTCAGGCCTCTCAGTGTCACCTAGACCAAATATGTTGGTGAAGAATAAGACCTTCTCTGTGTCATCCTGCTATGCGTACTCTCTCTCACATCCAGGTTTTGCTTGCATGAATTGGGATTTCCCCAATTCACAATCTACCTCGTATATCTAACTCCTATGAAGAGAGGCATTTTAATAGCTTTCTACTGTTGCATGACACATTGCCACAGACCTGACAGCTGAAATTTATCATCTCCCAGTTTCTGTAGGTCTAAGATTTGAGTACAGCATGACTGGGTCCTCTTCTCCAGATCTCACTGGGTTGAAATGAAGGTGTTAGTTGAGTTTGCAGTCTCCCCTGGGTTCAGGGTTCTATTTGAAATCACTGCTGTTAGTAGAATTTATTTTGCTAAAGCTGTGGCATGGAGATTCCATTTTCCTTCCTAGCTAACGGCTAGAGAGAGCTCCTGCGAAGCAGAGGCTGCCTGTATTTCCTGGCCTTGTATTTCTCACAGGTAGTTAACAACTGATGTTTGCTTTCTTCTGGGGGACCCAGGGCATGTCTCTCAGAGTCTCTTTTCTGTGGCTTATCAGAGAAACCTCTGCTTTTTTAAAGGGCCCATGAAATAAGGTCAGTCCCACCTGGATAATTGCTCTGCCTCAAGCTCTACTGATGTAAGTCCTTTCATTCTTGTTGCTGTCAGGTCGCTAAGTCATGTCCGACTCTTAGCGACCCCATAGACTGCAGCATGCTAGGGTTTCCTGTGCTGCATTATCTCCCAGAGTTTGCGCACACTCCTGGACATTGATCTGGTGAGGCTTTCTAGAAATCTCATCCTCTGCCACCTCCTTCTCCTTTTGCCCTCAGTCATTCCCAGCATCAGGGTCTTTTCCAGTGAGTCTGCTCTTTACATAAGTTGGTCAAAATATTGGAGTATATATATATATATATATATATATGTTTTTCTTTTTATCTCTTTAATCAGTACATTTAAATTTGACAAAGAAGAGATACAGTATACATACCCAAGCCGAATGTCTGTAGTTTCTAAAGTTCTCATAAGCATATATATATATATATATATATATGCTGCTGCTGCTAAGTCGATTCAGTTGTGTCCGCCTCTGTGCGACCCCATAGACAGCAGCCCACCAGGCTCTGCCGTCCCTGGGATTCTCCAGGCAAGAACACCGGAGTGGGTTGCCATTTCCTTCTCCATTGTGTGAAAGTGAAAAGTGAAAGTGAAGTCACTCAGTCGTGTCCGACTCGTAGCGACCCCATGGAGTGTAGCCCACCAGGCTCCTCCATCCACGGGATTCTCCAGGCAAGAGTACTGGAGCGGCTTGCCATTGCCTGCTCCGTCAGTATCTGAATTAGTGCAGGAATGAACTGGGAGAAGGTGAACACACTGGTGGTTGGGAACTTGGTGGGATCATCTTAGAATTCTGTGTACCACACTCACAGCTACAGTGAAGGGAATAAAAAATAATTTAAAGATCCCTCACTTGCATGGCTTTCTCCAGGACTTCTAGGAGAGAGTCCTTTGCTCCTCTTTGCATCTTTACATAGACATATATTTATATAATTTTCTCAAAAATAATATTTTTTTCCCACAATTAAGACAACAGACACTTTTCACTTTAAATTACCTTGATTTTGTTTGGCCGTGGTATTTTGGAAATCCAGCTAAGGGGAAGTTACCAATACTTTTAATTTCTTATACTGGGGAATTTTTATGTGGTGCCCAGTCACTTCTGTGCATTGGTTGGGAAAAGCCTGTTTGATTCTTCTGCTATTTGCCATGCCTACACACTCGCCACAACACAAGGTGTAAAGCTAGGGCTGTACCCCTTGATGAACGGGACTCATGAGGCCCACTACCCTAAATCTGGGGGAAGAGGAGAAGAAAAAACAGATTTAAGATATATGGAGCTAGAAGCTAGTGTGTGGAAAACATTTCATGAAGTCAGAAAGGTAAAATTATATGCAGAGAATTTGTTTCTAACGAGAGAGTCAAATTTTCTACTTTCAGGAATGTTCTTAGTTAAGGTGGCATATTCAATTAAAATCCACAAGACCTCTTAATAGAAATGGAACATGAACTTAAGCTTGTTTATACATATATATGTGTGTGTGTGTGTGTGTATATAGTATATATAATTAGTATATAATTTTATTTCCAATTTGAAATATTTATAAGAATTTTATGGTGAAATTACAGGCATTTGGTGTGGGGATGTATGATGGATACCTTCTTTGTCAAATTTAAATATATTGATTAAAGAGTTAAAAGAACATTTTGTTGAAAAATCAATGAAATGTGAAACAAAAGTGATAAAGATGAGCAATGAAAATTAATAGAAATGATTCTCATATTGAGAACCAAATTATAGCCCAAACACATACAGATTATACCAAATGTGATAATTTATTAAAAGGAAGAGTTATATTTTTAATAGAATTAGTAGTCACTTCTTAGAATTTTTGATAGACTAGTTAATGAAGAGACTTCAATCATTATAAACACTGTAAGAAGGCTTAAACTTTTTTTGCTGATTTTACACAAAATACTGCTAAAAATGAACATTAATATAATAAGCACAAGAGTAATGAACACTGGATACTGAAAAGGAAAACTTGAAAATTCCTGAAATTGTACGGATATGACAGAAACTTGGCAGTTTCATCTGAATATGAAAACAGTTTTTAAACTTGCATGATAGTTAAACATAAAAACAAAATTTGCCCACCCATGAAGATTGCTGGGTTTCCTTTCTATTCTCTTTATAGAAAATGATATTATAAGTTTATCTTAAGAAGTGATCAAAGAATAGGAAGCCCAATCATCAAAACATGGAATATAAACTCCATTAAAGGTTTTGGTTAATCCCATCATCTCTCTGATAGCTGGAGTTCTCTCTTTTGGATCCTATTGCTAGCCTCCTAGGTTTATACATGTTCTACCGCCTTCTCAGAGCTGTGCAGCAATGGATCATCTTCGTTAATTTGTACTATCCCCTGAAAAGAGTGCCCATCCACATTTCTTGATCTGCTTTCTTCTCCTCTTTGGGGATCAGTGTGAACGGGCTGACTCTATTTTCATAGCCTTCCTTGAATTTCATTAAATTGAATTTTGCCTATATTGTTAAATGTATAGCTAGAGAAAATGTTAACCTAGTCATTGCTGCAAAAACCGGCACAAGTCCAAATGTGCCAAAGTCTCAATGAAATTAATTTCATCTTATATTTCCCATAAGAAAAATATTTTTAAAGATTAAAGAAAAAAGAAAGAAGAAAGAAAGATCTAAAATTGTTAGACATTACCTAATTCTTTTTAGGACCATGAATTGTTATTTGCTGTGTTGTCCTAATAGAATGAAAATGCTATGTATCTTGGAAACCTTTGCTATGTCATCAAATTTGAAAAGGGCTATTCCTGGCCACTTACCTAATAACCATGACATTATATTCAGGTTTTCATGGCAAATTCCTCACACAAAAACTCAGTAGTAGAATTCCCTGTGCTATACAGTAGGTTCTTGTTGGTTATCTATTTATTTTAAATACAGCAGTGTGGGGCTTTCCTGGTGGCTCAGTAGTGAAGAATCTGCCTGTCGGACAGGAGACTGAAGTTCGATCCCTGAGTTGGAAGATGCCCTGGAGAAGGAAATGCCAACCCACTCCAGTATTCTTGACTGGAAAATCTCATGGACAGAGGAGCCTGGCAAAGTACAATTCATGGAGCCACAAAATAGTCAGATACAACTGAGACTAAACGACAGCAAAAACCACGTGTTCCTGACACACACTGACATTTGAGAACCACTGGATTAAGACATATCCCCCAGTTTTCAAATAAAGCAGTTCTTAAAAAAAATACTGCACTGTGTACATACTGTACAGCTGAAACTAACACAATATTGTTAATCAACTACACTCCAATATAGTTTCCTGGAATATCCTATGGACAGAGGAACCTGGAGAGCTATAGCCCTTGGGGTTGCAAGAGTCAGACACAACTTGGTAACTACATCACCACCAAACCACTGTACTCCAATATAAAAAAAATTTCAAAAAGCTCAATAGTATTCATCATCCAAAGGTATGATGAATGAAAATTCATATGAATTTGAAATGAAAACTTTTCATTTTTCTAGGGAATTATTATCTTAAGAACTATTTTTAATACATGGAATAAAAATATGTCTTGCATTTGTTCAAGGTAAGCAGTTAAAAAAAACATACACAAGAGAAAAAGAATGTTGAGAAAAATAATCAATAATATCCATCATGTAACATTTTTTTCTTTTTTATTACTTAAACTCATCTCCCACCTTTTTGTAGCAAAGAGAATTGCTACTTGTGATAGTTTGTGATGATCAAGAATCAGAACCTTGCTTGACTGAGCTCTCACTGTCTTGGTTTACCACCATCCACACTTAGAACACTGTTCAAGTGTGTAGACTTCCCACTGTTTACTGAAATGATTTTCTTGTTAACCGTAGCAAAATGTTCAGTCCTGAAAATACTCTTCTGAGAACCCCCATGAACTCACTGCCACTCCAGCATAATGCACATTTAGAAGGATTTCTGTGACTCCTTTAAAATTTGTGGTTTATCACAAATTGCCCAAAACTTGCCCGCAGTGCTGTTTATCAGCACTAAATTATTTCAAGTGCTCTTCCTGTTAAAGCTTTTAATGTTCAGTGTGACTCCTTATGTTAATGTTCTATTTATTGCTGGTATTTCTGCTCCCATGAAACAAAGCACATTCATAAAATCTGAATTTTGCACAAAGGTTGCTTTTTCTTCAATATTGCATTTAAATTGATTCATTCTAAGTATTTCCTCTATATTACTATAAATCTGATCTGGAGACTCTTTGGGTAGATCAGTCACTAAAACGAATCAGATAATGCATTATACATTAAGGCAAAGTCAATTTAACCTACCACTAGTAAAAATGGATTTAGATGGGTGCAGTTTTTGTACAACATGCAATCTGTTCGGTCTGAGTATTTGATCTTCTCTTTGGAGGTAGGGATAGACATAGTCTATGCACAAACACACTAAATGAATATATGTTTATGCAGGTACATAAATGATTCTTTGGTTTCCCTGGCTCAGCTGGTAAAGAATCTGCCTGCAATGTGGTAGACCTGGGTTTGATCCCTGGGTTGGGATGATCCCTTGGAGGAGGGAATGGCTACCCACTCCAGTATTCTGGCCTGGAGAATTCCACAGACAGTATAGTCCATGGGGTCGCAAAAAGTTGGACACGACTGCGTGACTTGCACTTTCACTTTCAACCCCACCTCTGATCCAAGCAAAGCCCTGAGTGGCATTTATCTATACTATTTGGCACAGCCATTCTATTAATATATATATATTCCTAAAAGAGGGATACCGTATAATTTTGAGAGGAAAAAAAATCCAGTTAATTTCTCTTCTTACTAAGGTAGATCATTTCTACTAAGGTAGAAAGATTATGCATTTAAATAAATGATTTTGGATACCTTTGAAGATCAAATGCATTGTTCTTCTGAATTTTAAGTGTATCAGCCATAAGAGTTATCAAATACAGAGAACTTGTTAAATACAGAACTGTAGAATTGTATCTAGTTTAAAATTCATACATGGCTCAAACAGTTGGACTGACCGAAGTCAAATAGCTATACTGGTTAAAGCAAAGTTGCAGAAAAAAGACTGTTGACAAGTTAGTTGCAGTGGTTTAACTGTTTATCTAAATAAATATGTACTACTCATGTTGCAAAAAGCAGAACAAATTTGGAAATTAAATCCGAAAAACATGATTGTACAGATGGGGGCATATTTTTGTGTACTCCATAAGATTCATTCCTAAAATTGTTTTAGAAATCTTACAGGCAAGTATTGACTGGCTCCATTGCCATTTTGGAGAAGGCAATGGCAACCCACTCCAGTACTATTGCCTGGAAAATCCCATGGATGGAGGAGCCTGGTAGGCTGCAGTCCTTAGGGTCACTTAGAGTCAGACACGACTGAGTGGCTTCACTTTTCCTTTTCACTTTCATACATCGGAGAAGGAAATGGCAACCCACTCCAGTGTTCTTGCCTGGAGAATACCAGGGACGGGGGAGCCTGGTGGGCTGCTGTCTATGGGGTCGCACAGAGTCGGACATGACTGAAGCAAATCAGCAGCAGCAGCAGCAGCAGCAGCATTGCCGTTTGATGCTATAACTCATGAATACAAGAGAAAGAAATCAATCTCTGAGGCTCTAGATTAGAAGTGCCCATCCCAGAATGTTTTATAATGAGAAACTGTTTGCCTCATTTAAATATTAAATGTTATTCTTGTATAGCTAGTTAAGAACTGAAGAGCTTCTCCCATATAACATGACATTAGTACTAATATTCTTATGCTTAGTCATAAATAGAGTAACTTACAAGGTCATGGGAATAAAGTTTCTATTAAATGTATGGGTAAGGAAACTACTTTTAAAATACAATGCAACTGGCTCTACAAATGAAGAGTGTTCTATTGAAAACATTTTGAGAGATTTAACAACAAAACTAAAAAGCAATCCCTGTGTCTATGGTGATTACAGGCTCATGACAAAGCCCTAAGAAGAGTTTTCCTAGTTTAGATGGAATATATTCAAATAAGTCCTTGTTAGGGGGAATTCAAAAGTAAAGACAGTTATTTCTTCAGTAGATCTAAAAGCATATCTCTCTTCATTTCTAACCACATATACTAATATTCTTTGTCTAATTAAATTTTTAAACTTTTTTTAAATAAAATTAAGACTGAAAATTTATTCTTATTCAAAGTAATCTATTTTATGTTCCAGGCACAAGAACTGACCCTGTGGTCTGTAAAGGATTTGATCATTGTTTCACACCTATTTTAGTTTCCTGATAATGTGAAACAAAAATGGAAGTGATGCAATTTGATTATTAGAAAAAGTGGCATTTAATAACTTATTCTTATACTTTATATTCTAATATTTTATTCTTACTTAGGCAGTATTTTTTATTTGGGTTTTCTTACTTTTGATTATAAGATTTAAGCAGATTGATTCTCTATGAACAATTTTCTTTCATGCAGAATGCTTGATTCATGGTGTTAAATTTCTGGAAACTATACAGTGATCCCCTTTAACCATCATACTTTCTGAAAGTAGATTATAATGCTATCAAGTATTTTATCTACTTTTTTAAGGAGTAAGTTCTCTTTGATTTGATGTGAGAGATGTTTTCTTTAAGAGCTATTGTGTAGCACAGAATAAAATGTATGTTTGTGGAATATGGATACTTTGATACAGAATTTGGCATTTTAGATCTGAAATAGAAATCCCAAGTGTAACAAATTATTTGTAAACTCTGTGCTTTCAATACGTAAGTATAAGCCCATTTTATTGTGTGTGTATATCTGGCTTATCTAGTTATCTATCTGCATTTTTAAGAAAAAGATTCACATGTTCAAGGCAACTTGTTTTTACATTCCTCTGATGTTGGGTCTCTTTGGGTGGAAGATGTTTTCCCCTTTGTTTGTGTTTTATAACTTTTTAATCAAGATCCATGTTATTAAATCTATAGATAGAAAAATTTTTGTCAATACTAGCCTATGAAACACAAACTGGAATAATTATGTGTTCAGAGTCTAGAAAACTGGTAAAATGAATAATATCCACAAGGGTCAGTTCCAAAGTTGAGCCTATTTCTTTAATCATATTGATTTGATATCACTGTATTTTTTCCCCAATATATGAGCTAAACTTAGGCAAATGGTTTATAATTTGTGAGCTCATGGACAGAAAATAGGTTAGGTAGCATAGGGTTAGTATCTTTAAAAATCATTGTTGAGGTTTGATTTTTCTCTAATCTTTATCCCAGCCTCCAAGGGCCATATTTCATACAAAAGACTTGTTGGTCACAGTTTCAAAGGAAATACTTATTTTGTTTCAACAGCTGTTGAGTGCCTCATAGATGCCGGACTCTATGCAAGACACTTAAAATGCCACAGAGAACAAGAACATACAATGCTTTCCATCATGCAGCTTTGAGTCTAAAGAAAACCAATTTATGGAAAAGAAAAGACACAAAGAGAGTAGTTAGTCCATGTTTATCACATTGTGAATGCACACACAATTGTTTTCATGACTCAATACAAATGAGGGAAAGGCTTAAATATTTAATATTAACCCTCAGCATGCCTCTATATACTAAATTTAGACTAGTGCACAACCCATATCTGTGTGTAGGCAGACAAGAGTAAGCTATCATACAACTTAGTGAAAATGTTTTCTTTTAGAAAGATATTATTAAAATTCAAGTGTAATTATGTGGGTATTGACATGACCTCTAATTGAAGACAGACTTTTGTACAATTTGGAAAATGTGTTATTCCCCCTAAGAAAATGTCATAAGAGAGACCTTTGTGAGAGTGCTCAGAAATCCATGTGAGACAAATTCTGAGCCAGGGAGAAATGGCAAAATCTTTAAAGAAATTGAGTACTTGCCATTCCATTTTTCCTGGGACTAGTTTAGAATCTTCATGATTTTGTTTTCCATCTTCCCTCCTTCCAAAAGTTTCAACAATACTACCTATCTGTATGTTAAGAGTGAAATCATCCCTTTCTTAAGTCCGTGGAAGAGTTGTATCTTATCTGCTATAGTTCTATCTTCCTGTTGTCCCTGCTCATTAAAATGGTCATCCATTTCAGATGCCTTCCCGTAATTAAGGAATATCTGAAAGCAGGAACCGTTCCTTCCCCATAGAACTTAAGGGGCCAAGACAAGAAAAACTATATGTTTACAAAAGTGTTTCATTTCCCTTTTGTATATACATCTCTGTGTTTCCATTTCTCATGCATCTGGCCCCTGAGATGTGAAAAGGGGTAATGTTTGTTACTTTCAAGCTGAACCTGGCTATAATACATTCTGCACAATCTCCAATGCCCTCTCTCCTCATACATTACAGCTGGAACTGAAAGATTCTAAGATGCTGGAGTCACATGTTGAAAGGAGTCAACGTCTCTGAATCACTGATTCAAGAAGAGCTGCCCAGGAAAACTACCCAACCATCATTGGTTTGAGTGAGAAATATGCTGTCTTGTGTTATACCTCCTGAGATTTCTAGATTTGTTTAAAAAAAAAATCAATATCCAACCTGCAATATCTTTAGTAATTCTGCTTTTAAATTTTGTTTTCACTCTTTGCTGCTGCTGCTGCTAAGTCACTTCAGTTGTGTCCAACTGTGTGCGACCCCATAGACGGCAGGCCACCAGGCTTCCCCGTCCCTGGGATTCTCCAGGCAAGAACACTGGAGTGGGTCGCCATTTCCTTCTCCAATGCATGAAAGTGAAAAGGGAAAGTGAAGTCGCTCAGTCACTCAGTCGTGTCCGACTCCTAGCGACCCCATGGACTGCAGCCTACCAGGCTCCTCCATCCATGGGATTCTCCAGGCAAGAGTACTGGAGTGGGGTGCCATTGCCTTCACTCTTTAGGTTACCATATTTTGGGCAACACTTTTCGAAGGCTTAATGTATCTTACAAGTATAAGTAACCTGATAGAACTTTCAGAGCTTATCTGTCATTGTGGTATTGGGCTCCACAGAGGGAAGTTTTCACTCTGAGGTCTTCATTCCAAAGCCATCCACTCATTAAATGCACAGTTCCTGAGTATTTATTCTGGGCATGCAGAGCACTGTTCTGGATGCCATTTCACTAGAAGAGTAACTTTATTACTTCTATACACACAATTTGCTACTATGTCTTGTTAACTGATAAACTCAGCCTAATTATGCCATAAAATCATTTTACCCAAACTTGCTGGGATCATATCACTAAATGTTCTGCACTGACGAAAAATGAATTTTCTCTAATTTCCTCTCTAAACACTCTTTCGTGCTAGTTCTATGTTACACCAACTACTTTCTCAATCTATGAAAGAGACTAAGATGTTTCTTATTCTGATGATCAGCTGATAGTCAAGGCTTTTTGGGAAAGAATATATAGAAATGTGTTAATTTCATCACTTCACATCACTTTGGTTCCTGAGGTTGCTACGTAGACTCACTCTGTCATTTCTGATGTCTTTCTGGAGGGTGCCCTTCATACCACTGGATAAAGGCCACTGCAAGTCAAGGGCTTTGCTAGTAATGCTGCAACTGAGTAGGGCCACAGTTTAGTTCAGTTCACTTCAGTCACTCAGTCATGTCCAACTCCTTGCAACCCTATGAATTGCACCATGCCAGGCCTCCCTGTCCATCACCAACTCCTGGAGTTCACTCAGATATGCAGATGACACCACTCTTTTGGCAGAAAGTAAAGAGGGACTAAAAAGCCTCTTGATGAAAGTGAAAGAGGAGAGTGAAAAAGTTGGCTTAAAGCTCAACATTCAGAAAACAAAGATCATGGCATTCCCATCACTTCATGGGAAATAGATGGGGAAACAGGGGAAACAGTGTCAGACTTTATTTATGGGGGCTCCAAAATCACTGCAGATGGTGATTGCAGCCTTGAAATTAAAAGATGCTTACTCCTTGGAAGGAAAGTTATGACCAAGCTAGATAGCATATTCAAAAGCAGAGTAGGGCCACAGAGGCTTCATCAACTTGTCTCTTATTGCACTTTTGGGGATTTGGATCTTTACACTTGAGACCATTTTTGAAGTCACTGACTTTGCTCAGAGACTATGAAGAGAGCATAAAGAGCATAGTACTTTTCATTATTTTCAATATTTTTTAACTTTATACTGCTTTATAAAACAGATAAACCCCTCAATACCTTTGTGTGCTCTAAAAATATAGTTTCTTTTGTTTCTTCATTAAGAAATGCTGACCTTCCAGACACATGATACACTACATTTGCTGACTTTTGTGAAGTTCAGTTATTCAAATACAGAGTCTAGAATACAAAGTACAGAATACAGAGTCTTCTGTAAGACAGGCTGTAAGTTTTCACAAATCATTTCTATCACATTAGAATTCGTTTTTTTCTGTCATTTGATGACCAAATGTCTGTCTCTGGCAATAAACAAGAGTTCACATTAACAAGTGAGCCAAATATTACAGGTCTTAACCTACATATATCACATTAATTTTGTGATCCCACAAACCAACCCCCCTATATAATTTAAGGAGTAATCCCATCTTTTAAAAAATAATTTCCCTTGCCTATCATCAGAGGTTTTCTTTGCCTATAATGGCTCCTTTTTTCCTCATCACTTCTATGGTCCTCTGTTACATTGGTGATGAACATGCCAAGGATAACGTTTACCAGGATTTACAAAACCTCAGACCTTAAGAGTGAAAGCCCCTTTGCTGCCTACTGTCTCACTGAGTCAGTTCTGGTCTATGTCATTATCATGCTCATCCCAAGGAAGCACAAAAACAGCAAAGGCATGGCACATCCAAGTCCACTGATTTTTCCTTCTGCAGCTTATGAGTGGTCCCTCCTTAAGGATCCTCCCATGTACCAAGGCTTCTGGTACAACCTTCTTTGCTCACCAGCTTCTCTCTGTCCTTCCCTGTTCATAAATATGTCCAATATGACCAAAAAAAGCCTGTTTCAGCTGGAATCTACACTCAGGTCTTTCTCTCATGACCTCAGCCACAAATACATCGAATTTTCTTTCTTTAATACCAACTATCCTTTCACAGATAATAAGTCATATTCAGTAATGAGTGAAATACATGATTCTTCACTCTTAGAACTTTAGCCTGCAAAGGGATTATCTGAGAACCTTTTCAAAATGTGGATGAAATATTAGCATTTTTGACAAGCACTCAGATAACTCTAATTCAGGTGACTCAAATCTACTTTTTTAGATACCATGCTAGATGCAGTATAATATTGTTGACTATTGGAGCATAATATAAAATTGTATTAATTATTTTTATAATGCTTTTTTTTTCTTTATTACAATAGTAATAATGCTCTTGCCTAATAAGCTTCCCTGTTATTTGTTGTAGACACATTCAGGATCTTCATATATTTCTGCTGGATTGGTCCTTTAACTATCACTTAATGTCCCTTTTATGAGCTTCCCAGATGGCTCAGTGGTAAAAATTTCATCTGCCAATGCAGGCAACACAGGAAATGTGGGTTTGATGTTTGGGTTGGAAATATCCCATGGAAGACTGGAGGCAACCCCCTCCAGTATTCTTGCCTGGATAATCCCATGGATATAGCAGCCTGGCGGTCTATGTCCATGTGTTCACAAAGAGTCACATGTGACTGAGCGTGTGCTCGTGTGCACACACACACACACACACACACACACACAAGTCCCTCTTTATTGCTAGCTATTTTCTTTGATCTGAAGTCTATCTTTTGATCAGTGTATTTAAATTATTTATATTTAGCCAATTTCTCATAAAGCAAGGAATAAGCCTATATTTTGTCATTTGTTTTGTTTCCTCTCTTTCTAATTGCTTTGTTTCTCTTTTATTGTCTTCCAGTGTGCTTCTTAAACATATTTTAGCAATCTCTAATTAATACATAGGATTTTTGAGTATGTCAGATTGTATAGTTTTATTCATGATTTCTCTATACTTGTATAACTTATCATATTTTACTGACATCAACATCATACCACTTTGACTAGAGTGTAGAAAACTTACTTTTGTTCAATACTTTAATTTTCTCAACAGTTAAAAAATATAACTGTCTCAAGTATTTCCTCTATATTCACACTGAGTATTCCATCAGACAATGCTATACTTTTTCTCAACCATCAACTATGATTTAAGAAGCGAATGAGAAGGATAGACTCTCAGCCCTGTTTTATAAATTTCTATGTTCTTTCCTTTTTGAAGTTCCAAGTATCCTTCTATTATCATTTATTTACTGTTTAGAGAACTTTCTTCAGTCATTCTTTAAAGACTGGTTTGCTGGTAAAAAAAAAAAAATGTTAGTTTTTCTTATTCTATGAATATCTTGATTTCTGCTTCATCCCTGAAGAATATCATTACTGGACTTCAATTCCTCAATTGACAACTTCTCTTTTGAATTACAAGTGATAACACATTTCTCTGCTATTTCTGAAAGTTTTCTTTACAGATTCTTTTCTTATATTAAGAAACATTTCTAAAGCCAAGATCATAAGCTTTGCTAGAGGAGTCTTATGTCCATATACTACAGGGGAAAATTCCATAGAGAAACAGAGGTAACATACAATACAGACACAGAGAGTGAAGACTGATTAAACAATTTACTGAAGGAAGTGGAAAGGATAATCTTGAACTTACATGTATACACTTCCTCCTCTATGACTGGAGGTAGGATGCAAAGAGATACATACAGAGACTGGAGTGTTTTCTGAGTTGTTTTTTCCTTTTGTGCTGCTCTTAGTAAGCAATTTTAATACTTACAGATACATTTTTTTTTCAAGTTCTTCCCATCTATCTCATGCTCAGTTGCTCAGTCTTGTCCAATTCTTTGTGACCCCTTGAACAGTAGCTGAACAGCATCCCACCAGGTTCCTCTATCCATGGAATTTTTCAGGCAAGAATGCTGGAGTGGATTGCCATTTCCTTCTCCAGAGAATCTTCCTATACCAGGAATAAAACCCATGTCTCTTGCATCTCCTGCATTGGCAAGCAGATTCTTTATCACTAGCATCACATGAGAAGTCACCTCCTCTTAAAAATATCTATGTATTACACTTCTGGCTTAAAAAAAAATGAATGAATTACAAAATTATAGCAACCATATGCGGAGAAAGCAATGGGACCCCACTCCAGTACTCTTTTGCTTGGAAAACCCCATGGATGGAGGGGCCTGGTGGGCTGCAGTCCATGGGGTCGCTAAGAGTCAGACATGACTGAGCGACTTCACTTTCACTTTTCACTTTCATGCACTGGAGAAGGAAATGGCAACCCACTCCAGTGTTTTTGCCTGGAGAATCCCAGGGACGGAGGAGCTTGGTGGGCTGCCGGTCTATGGGATCGCACAGAGTTGGATACGACTGAAACAACTTAGCAGCAGCAGCAGCAGCAGCAACAACCATATGAAACACAAACCAATCTTGAATAATTTTTCAAGGGTGATTTAAGCACACCCAATAATTGCCTCACATTCTGGTTTTAGAGCCTAACTTTGGGTTAGATGAAACCCCATATATTTGTTGGTGCCTGCCTTAATGAATCTTGCTAACATTAAAAAAAATTATTGTCATGGACTAATTATAAGTACCTCAGCTTTAAAATCTTAAAAGAAGGATGTAAAACACTAGTTTTGGCTATAAACAGGCAAAATATTAAGAAGTCTTCTCACTATTGCACAGAAAACTATTATTAGAGAAAAACATGATGCAGATCTACTTATCGAAATTTTAATTTTCTTTTTTGGACCATGCTACTTTTGATAACAGGACTCGGTAGTTTTATTTTTTTTTCTTTTTTTGTTTTTAAGAAACAACTCACAGAATGTTCACATTGAAATGAACTATATGTACTGTAGAGCAATCTTGCTTGTCTGTGAATCCAAGTATGCTGGTAATGTGAAAAACCTTTTGGAAACTCATTTTTGTCTAGAATCTGCAGCACACAATTTTAAGGGATGTTGATAATGGCAAAGGAAATCAACTGGCTGTGTTGGTGAGCCACAGAGAACACTGAGTTGGCAAAATAAAGGTGAGCTCTGTCAGTTCCCACAAAGACAAAAGTGTATTAAGTACTCACCGTGTCTGTCTACCCCCATAGACTGTTGGCTGATGGAGTGAGGGTGCCATATTTTTTGGCATAGTTCTTGGTACATAGCAGGCATGCCATGAATGATTGTTGAATTCCATGTTCTTAATTAAAGTCATGGTTAATAGTCTTAATGACTTAAAATGACTAAAAATTGTTCTCTGGCCATTTGAAAATAAGCATGGGTTGTTGTTGTTGTTGTTGTTTTCCCAAACAACCATGTATTTGGTTTTTTTTGGACCATGTATTTTGGACCATCTTGATAATGTATTCATAATGTACTATACATTTTGAAATAATACTATTTTCTGATAGCATGTTTTCTTTGTAATGCAATTAGGAATTGTCCATGATTAATAGTTGGATTCATTTTCCAGCTAGATACCTGGATTCAAATGAATGTTTTAATGTTTCAACACCTTAAAAATGTAATGAAAAACCTATCATGGGTAATAAGTTGCAATAATGTGTTTGAGAACCTAAAATGGCAGGCTCTCTATGATTTCAGACTTAATTTCTCCTGGATTTGAGTTACATAGTTAACTAAGCTAAGGATGGTATGCATTAGGAAAAATAAATGATAATAATTATAGTAGATATCATGATCAGCATCAAAACTAAAACCATCACTTTGTTTTATCTTAAAATACTGAAATAATAATTTTTTCTAGACAATTGCACCAGAAACCATGGAGTGTAATCTGAAGTCGCCGTCTTTTCCTAACTTCTTGTCTCCTTTGGTCAGCTTATTTCTTTGTTTTGTCTTGACTCAGCTTTCACTTATTCTCTTATATATTAACCAAAATCATATAACATTTGGAACAAACCTAGATTGCTAGAGCAAATAACTCAACAAAATTTATTATGAATTGATGTTTTAATGATCTTAAAAATATAAAATTGGCAGTCCTAAAATGCGTTTGTCTTAAACACATGTCCAAGGTTTATATTTAAAGAGTCAGAATTATTTCCCAGAAGTAACCCAGAATTCAAAGTTTTATTACACTGATAAATGTGATTTTCCACTTCAGGAAAGTTCCTTTTTCAAGTCTGTGTTTTATGTGGCTGTTTGTTACCGAGACAAACAGAATGGCTAAATCAATACAAATGGCCCTTGAGGTCTAAAGAGACTATAAGAAAGTGTAGAATCATTAAACTAAATTACAGACAAACACTTAAGAGGACAAACAAGTATTTTGTTACCATAAGTCCTCATTTTTTTTATGGTGAGGATGATTGAAAATGTTTACAAAGCATACTTGGTACTGGGAATAAGGCTTCTGTGTGGAGTGCCCCAATAGTTAGGCTTAACTTCGTTTCTATGCCTGTTTCATTCAGATGGAAAAGTATAGCCTACAGAGAAGGGGACTCTGATAGTGTTTTTCTAAGCCCCAATCTCTCTCTGGCTTTACAAAAAATGTAATATAATGTAACTCAGAAGATCTAATAATCAGCAGAGAGTAATGGAGACCAGCTAGAGGGCATGAGTATAACCTGTTCACTCAGTGAAACTGGACCATGGAATGAGCTAGGAGAAAACAGCCACTGGAGGGAGTGAAATGAAATAATACTAGTTCACAGTCTCAATCAGGCTTTCCCATCCCTTTCTCTAAGAAAACACTCCCTGCTGCCCAGATTTATGTCACCAATTCCCCTATAGTAGATTAAAACAAAGACTGAGTGATTAAGCTAATATTCTGCAAACTGAATATAGGCCCAAGAGCTAGAACACAGGAGGAAATTATCTTAAAGAACAAACAAACAAAATTTTGTGAGAGACTTTCCTGACTGTCCAGTGGTTAAGACTCATTTCTCCCTGTGAGTAGCATGGGTTTGACCCCTGGTTGGGGAACTAACATCCCACATGCTGCACTGCCAAAAAATAAAAAATTAAAAAAAAAAAACTGTGAGGAAATATCTATTAAAAGAAAAAAGAATAAATTGTCTCTAGAGTATTTTAAACTTAGGCTTCCCAGGTGGTGCAGTAGTAAAGAATCCACCTGCCAACACAGGAGACACAAGAGACATGGGTTTGATCCCTGGGTCAGGAAATTCCCCTGCAGGAAGGCATGGCAACTCACTCTAGTATTCTTGCCTGGAGAATCCCATGGACAGACGAGCCTCGTGGGCTACAGTCCCTGGGGTCACAAAGAATCAGACACAACTGAAGCAACTTAGCCCAATGCTATAGAGCAGATTGCACTGTTCCTGGAAGAAAAGCTAAATAGTTTAATTAACCTTTTTGTATGATGCATTTAAGCGTAATATTAGAAAAAATTACTTGTATCATAGAGTGATTATGGTGTTTGAGGGCCTCCACCCAGGACATACAGTTTATGTGAGCCATTTTACAGGAGCAAGTTTAAGCCTAAATATGAGATGTTTCAAACAAAATATTTTAATATAAAAATAACATTCATCATACACATAGACAGATTTGGGTTATAACATGAACTCTCTCTGGGAAGTTCAAATTCTTTATAGCTTTTGTGAAAGATAGTATTCAGCAAAAGGGTATGCTCCTTTGCCCAGAGTAGCTACTGGAGTTGTAAGTTTGGAGGAATCAATTTATATATAGCCTTGTCAATGCCGGTTGTTGTTTTGCCAGATTAAATGGGAATTGAATAGACAATTTTTGTCTCACTAAATCAAAAGTATGTTTTATTGGTTGTAAATGACATTGAGCTACGCTTCTGCAAAGCACCTAAGAGTGGTTTACGACATTTGAGGAAAAAGATTCTTTTCATTGGGATTACTGGAAGTTTGTCTTCAATATAACAATTCTATTCTACGGGGTTAGGGGGGAAGATGACATTTAAAGAAACTAAAAGAGAGATGAGTTATTTTTATTTGTCCTTCGACAGCTGTGGTAGAGAGATTGAGTACTCACACATATGAGTTTCTCCTCTCTTTTTAGATTTCTGAAAGGATTAGTTTTTGTTATCTTTGCAGTGAGCTTTCCAAGGTGGCACAGTGGTAAGGAATCCACCTGCCAATGCAGGAGACACAAGAGATTTGGGTTCAATCCTGGGTCAGGAAGAACCCCTGGAGTAGGAAATGGCAACCTGCTCCAATATTCTTGCCTGGAAGTTTCCATAGACAGAGGAGTCTAGGGTCCATGGGATCACAAAAATTTGGACAACACTGAGAACACACCCATCTTTGCACTAGGTATCACTGTGCAACTGATTTTGGTTGAGGAGTTGTGACCATGGGTCACTTCCAGATTAAAGCATTTAATTGTTGATATGAATTTCGCAATACTCTTTTTCTTGTCTATGACAGTTATGGAAAAAAAAAATGTTCTAATGCTAGAAAAACCATTTGAAGGGTCATGGATCCACAGATCGCTATTTGGAGAACAGTTGCCTGAGAGAGTTATCTGGATGCACAGGGGACTTAACATGAGGTAGAAATACACCTCTGTAATTTGGAGTCACAAGATTTCAGCACCACCTAGCATGTAGTAACAAATACCACTTTACATAGCACTTTTTGTTTCATGATATTTCCATGTAGAATCTAATGTAAAAGTATTTGTGTTTTGATATGGTATTAAATTTAATTTTCCAAAGCTTGTCAGAAGCTGAGACAAAGTTAAATAATAAAAGTGACCAACATGACTAAAGTTAGCCAAATATAGGAGTCTTACCTTGTTGCAACAATTTGGAGGGTTATAAAGATGGTGCCCGAGGGCTATTTCTACAAATATTAGGTTGGCAGCTATCTTTCTCTTAGTGAAAATCTCCTTCTCATTTAAACAGAGCTTTTGTGAGCAGTACACTTTACTATGTCAATATTCTATAGCAGCCAGCATCTCTGATTTACAGGGGTTTATAGTTGGCAGAGGGATTTGAAGAAAAACCCTGAGGGCAATGTTTGTGTGTCTTATTTCTGGAGGGCAGGAAGTAGCAAATACAGCCAAAGGAAACCCATTCCATGCCAGCAATCCTTGGGAATTTTTGCAGAATTTGATTTTTTATGTTCAAGTCACTTTTTTGTACTTTTCAAAATAGAAAATTTTGAAAAATAAATTTTCCTTTCCTGAGAATGACACATTTCTCAAAGAAGAGTTTTTTATAGAATTTTTCTTCATTTGTGAGCATTTACACTTATGATAACTTTAGGGAATTTTGGCAAATTACAAAAGCCATAAGAGAGGAATTTTAAATACTAAACTTGTTTATTACTTTGAATTATTTTGTCTGAAGAAGAAAATATTTTTGGTTGCCTCTCTTAATGTCTTGTTAAAAACTTATTTGTTGGAAAGTTCTTTAGTAATGATATAACTGAGAAACTCTAGTTAGCATTTTATCTGTATTCTCATCATCTTTAACTCTTGACCTTTTATCTTTACCCTTCATCAAATCTTGTTAGGTGGGAATAATAACATTCTGAAATTGACTACATAAAAGCAGGGATTATTTTTACCTTGTTTTACCTTATTTTCCTCAAATGCCTGAATGTGTGTGTTTACGTGTAGAATAGAGAAGTGGTGGTGTTTGTTTAGTCACTAAGTGGTGTCTGACTCTCTTGCAACCCCATGGACTGTACCCCACCAGACTCGACTGTCCATGGGACTCTCCAGGCAAAAGACTTCTCCAGGGGATCTTCTTGACCCAGGGATTGAGCTTGAATCTTCTGCATTGCTGGTGGGTTCTTTACTGCCTGAGCCACCAGGAAAGGCCCAGGATAGAAAAGAGGAACACACATTTTTCAGTCATGTGTTAGGAAGTCAGAATATATGTCTCACAAATTGCTCATATCCTAGACCTTAGAAATTGTGAGTATATTATGTTACATGGCAAAGGGAAATCACGATTGCTCATGGAATTAAGGTTGGTAATCCATTGACCTTAAAATAGGAAAGATTATCCTAGATTTTCTGGATGGTCCAAAGGGATTCACAAAGATCCTCAACTGTAGAAATAGGTGGCAGAAGAGAGTCAGTGTCAAAGTGTTCTGATGTGAGAAAGACTCAACCACTTCTAACAACTCTGAAGAGAGAGGAAGGGGTCCATAACCCAAGGAATGTGAATGATCTTCAGAAGCTGAGAAAGGCAAGGAAATGAATTCACAATTGGAGGCTCCAAAAAGGAACACAGCTGCAATGACACAATGATTGTAGCATAGTGAGGCCCATGATGAATTTCTCACTTAGAGAACGGAGATAGTAAATTTGTGTTTTAAACCATATGTTTGCAGTAATTTTCTACAGACATAACACAAAACTAATATATCTGTTGTGTATTGATCATCATCTGATTTGCTGTATGATCAGAATAAAAAGACCTGAAAGCCACTATTATATAAGTCTTTGAGAAAGTACTGTAAAAATATCACAGTAATCAGCTGTTCTTAGTTTCAACCAACAACCAAAAAAAGAAAAAGAAAAGAAGATTATAAACACATTTGAGTAAAAGTACATGGGAATTTTATTCGAAATGAGACTCAGTCTCCAGAATGTAAGGATTTGAGGAAACAGAATCCAATTCCTTAAAAAAAAAAATTGAATAAGGCAGGTGTCTCCTGTACTTGGGTTTGCTTGAATATAATTTTCCCGGGAAACTGAGAAATGAACTAGATTCTCTTGGGAAGTCCTTCTATACTCCTATCCTCCTTCTATACTCTCACACATGTGATTGCAGAATAAATCATAACAAGCCAGTCTCTTGAAAGGTCAAGTTAAAGCCTGACACAGAGTTGGATTGGGTCACAAGCTGAGAGTGTTATTTAACACTGAGGAGATGGTAAACTTGCCAAGCCAATCAGATTCTACTTTGATGTTATGCTTCTTGCTTTGCAGGTTCTGATTTATAGCAGTTTATATTTATTTTCACATGTATTTTCCTTTACTCCCACTTATGAAATTCTTGGAATTGGTATTCTGCATCCGGCTTAAGCAACACATTAATTCAAGCTAATCTGCAAGCTTCCTCCATCACTTGTTTCCAATTTCAGCTCCATTGTTGTATAAAGTTTCATGCTTCAACACACCAACTCTGTGTTAAGAATAACAGCCTCAGTCACCAAGACTAATAGGAGCTTCAAATGACTGGCAAACAGTCATGAAAATGACATGCACATTTTAAATTTTATTTTGTGGAGTAGTAACATTTATCTAGGCCTCCTTGGGGCCTCAGTGGTAAAGAACCCACCTGTCAAAGCCAGAGATGTGGGTTTGATTCTTGAGGTCAGGAAGATCCCTTGGAGAAGGGATCTTTTTCCAGGGATTCCAGTGGAATCCCACTCCAGTATTCTTGCCTGGGAAATCCCATAGACTAGGAGCCTGGTGGGCTCCAGTCTATGAGGTCGCATAAGAGTGGAACATAACTTAGGGACTAAAAACAGCACTTATGTAAGTGTAGATGGGAATTTTTTTTCCAGCATAGAGGCCATTGTAGTGATTTCAAATGCTTAGGAGGGACAATGAAGACATTTTTTTTTTTTCAAGTTACTAAAAACTGGTGGGGAAAAAAGTAAACAATGCAAAGTATCCATTTCAGTCTTAAAACCTTATTAGAATAATAAAGACCATTAAAGAACTTTGAGTAAAGTACTAACACTGTGACAAGTGTTAAGTAATGATAAATAGGATTCTCTATAAAATTTAATTATCTAGCCCTTTGAGACTGTGCTCATTGCTAAGTTAACTAATTGGAATAGATCATAAGAGGTTACTAAACACTTAATCCTGGTTTTCTTCAATGCATAATCTATTTAATTAACATTTGAAAACTTTGGACATTTGAAAAATCAAAATGGTCTCAGAATTTTTCATAACTAAAATACATATTTTGGTGTTAAAGAAATAGGAATTTGGATACTTTTAGATTTTTTTCGCTTCTGAACCAAGGTAGAGAGAAGGAACTGTAATAGAATTAGATGGAGAGTCAAAAAATTTTAAATCTTATTATTACTTTTTCCCTAAGGAGTGTTATATTGGACTAATTATTCTATTTCCTGGGCCTCAATTTCCATAAGTATAAAATGAAATATTGGAATAAATTTAGTCATTAAGGAAAAATACTGAGAAGTCTTTTGTATGGGCAACTGGGATACACAGATAAACAGAATAAGTGTGCAGAATTTATAATTTGCTATCCCTTCCTGTAAAAATAGCATTTATCTATCTGCTAGAAATCATTACAAGGTATGTTTGAGGCAGTTGAATATTGACAGTTATATGTTCTGTACCTACAAAAATTGGCATTCTAGGATTTAAAAATTTAAGTCCCTATAATAAAAAAATCAGAACTTCTTTAAGTATTCTTTAAATTTTTTAAGAGTATACAGCTAATGAAGATTTTTTAAAAGCAATTTTAACATAAAATGATCAAAATGTTTTTAGTAAAAGTCAGAGTTGAAAAAATAATTGTAAAAAATGAATTTATTAAGTAAATGCTTTAATGAACATGACTGCCAAACAACTTTTTAATATGAATTTTAGAAATATGCATGGATTTTTTAAAATTTATGAGACAAGGTTTGAAACAAAGAGAAAATTCATTTAAAAAATGTTTATCTAAAATTTTTTTTAAACTGATAGTGTAGGACAAGCCATAATTAGACCTAGATGGAAGATAAGAAGAGAGAATAGTTTTGAGTTCCCCAAATATTCAGAGTCAAAGCACTTTTTAAAATATGTGTAAAATCAACTTTATCAAAACTTTTATTCCCATTATCTCTCTTCTCCCTCAACCCACAATTTCTCTTTGTTTAGCTGTTTCATTAAACCTTTTAAAATACATATCATTTTGTATTTCCCCTGTATTATACATTCTCCCTTTTAAATCCTATTTCCTCCTTTAGACCTTTTTCTCCCTCATTTTCTCTCCAATCACCTTCAGTTCAGTTCAGTCACGTCCAACTCTTTGCAACCCCATGAATCGCAGCACGCCAGGCCTCCCTGTCCATCACCAACTCCTGGAGTTCACTCACACTGACATCCATCTAGTCAGTGATGCCATCCAGCCATCTCATCCTCTGTCGTCCCCTTCTCCTCCTGCCCCCAATCCCTTCCAGCATCAGTCTTTTCCAATGAGTCAACTCTTCACATGAGGTGGCCAAAGTACTGGAGTTTCAGCTTCAGCATCATTCCTTCCAAAGAAATCCCAGGGCTGATCTCCTTCAGAATGGACTGGTTGGATCTCCTTGCAGTCCAAGGGACTCTCAAGAGTCTTCTCCAACACCACAGTTCAAAAGCATCAATTCTTCGGCACTCCCTTCTTCACAGCCCAACTCTCACATCCATACATGACCACAGGAAAAACCATAGCCTTGACTAGACGGACCTTTGTTGGCAAAGTAACGTCTCTGCTTTTGAGTATGCTATCTAGGTTGGTCATAACTTTCCTTCCAAGAAGTAAGCGTCTTTTAATTCCAAACACCTTAGTTAATTATTATTTACTAATGTTTCTGATCACCATCAAAAACTACCATTGACAAGAGAATGGGCCACTTTTCTTCTTATTATTAAGGTCTTAAAGAATCTTGATAAGATACTCATGATTCATCCTATCCCATTCTTTTTTAAAACTTTTTATTGGAGTATAGTTGATTTATAATGTTGTATTAGTTTCAAGTGTGCAGTAACTTAAATCACACACACACACACACACACATACATATATATACACACAGCCGCTCTTCTTTTGATTCTCTGCAGCACTATTTTCAACAGCCAAGACATGAAAGAACCTAAATGTCCATTGACAGAAGAATGGATAAAGAAGATGTAGTAAATGTCTTATCCCATTCTTGATAGCTCAGTTGTCACCTTTACCTCCAAGTTGTCACTATTGACTATCCGTCTTCCAAGCCGTCATCAGGCCCTGATAGTTTACATTGTAAGGAATTCATCTCTCAATCCCATTTCATACTGCAAAGGGTTTTGTTCCAACCCCTCAGATGCTGTTGGGTCCTGCTTATTAATGTTTCCAGCGTGTATCTGGCTATAATTTTGGCTATTTCCAAATAATTAGAAACATGGGCACTAGTTGAGAAATACACTTTTACTCTTTGGCATCTTCTCTCAGTGATAACTAATATAATTGAAAGTCGCTCAGTCATGTCTGACTGCGAACCCATGGACTGTAGCCCCCCAGGCTTCTCTGTCCATGGGGAGTCTCCAGGCAAGAATACTGGAGTGGATTGCCATACCCTCTTCCAGGGCATTTTCCCAACCCAAGGACTGAACCCAGTCTCCCACTTTGCAGGCAGATTCTTTACCAACTGAGCTACCAGGGAAGCCCTTGATAACTAATATACTCCTTTTAAATTTTGGAAACTACCTACAATAAATTCTTTAGTTTGCTTTCTGGTGGCTTATATTAGTCAAGACTTTCTTCACTGAAAGTAAGAAATCCACTCAGGTTTGTAAAACCATATAAAAGGAAAAGTGTTGCCTCAACAAGGAGCTGAAAGGATGATTATCTTCAAGATTAGTTAGATCCAGAGCAGTGATGATATAATCATACTGTCTGCTCATTCTTTGCCTCACTCATAGTTTCTCAGCATTGCATCTTTTCTGTGCTGGCCTACTTATCTGCTTCCCTGTCACATAGACTAAATTTCTGCATTATAATGATTCCAAGACAATATTCTATAAACTTTTTTATCTGCAACAGAAATTTGAAGAGAGAAAATCTCCCTTGGGTTTATTCCTATCTTTTATAAAGAAAAGAAGCTATAGTTCTATGTGTGGCCCACTCTAAATAAAATACCCCAATAGTGGTAGAGCTAAAAGAGATGGAAGATTATGGTACAGTGCCTTGATTGAGGTCCCTATGGAAACTATATGAAATGGAGGAAATAGTTCCAAAAGGAGATGGGAAATCATTATTAAGAGGAAACAATTATATTTAGAAAAGTCCAAACTTCAGATTTTTCAAAATTATACAATTCTGGGGTGTGGCCTTGTAAACTCAAAACAACTATAACAGATATATGAAAATTACAGAAAACCACTTAAATTCCAACAAATAGGAAAAGTAGGTATAGACTGCATAACTAATGTAACTAATCCTTTGCTGCTGCTGCTGCTGCTGCTGCTGCTGCTAAGTTGCTTCAGTTGTGTCCGACCCTGTGCGACCCCATAGACGGCAGCCCACCAGGTTCCCCCGTCCCTGGGAGTCTCCAGGCAAGAACACTGGAGTGGGTTGCCATTGTCTTCTCCAATGCATGAAAGTGAAAAGTGAAAGTGAAGTTGCTCAGTTGTGTCCGACTCTTCGCGACCCCATGGACTGCAGCCTACCAGGCTCCTCTGTTCATGAGATTTTCCAGGCAAGAGTATTGGAGTAGGGTTCCATCGCCTTCTCCAACTAATCCTTTGAGAATGTGCCAAATTTTGATGGCTCTTAAATTAAATAGCAATTACCATAGTTTTTCCACATCACATGTGTTTAAGAATAAGTTCACATTTATTAGTGGATCAAAAGTTGTGAGTTTTATGGTTTGTTTTTTCCTTCCCAACATTTATTCCCTCTCTTCTAGTACTTAAATTCTCTTCTGGGATACCACTTTTATACAATTTTCAGTCTAAACTTTAATCCTTAACATCTCCTGCCCAAAGTGTCTCAATTAACTGAGAATGAAATTTGAAACCCTTAAAAATATCTATAGGACTTATAAAACATTGCCCCAGTGCCTCTCTAACCTCATATTCTCTTTAATCCACTTACTCTACTCCAAATCACACTGGCCTTTTCTTATAGTCCTCAAACTTGCCGAGTACACTCTCATATCAGGATCTTTGCATGTATTTATCATCTTAATGGATAACTCACCTCCCCTTGGCACATGGCTTCACATAATTTATTCACTTAACTGTTTTCTTTTCAGGGAGTACTATATTAGTCTCTTTAAAACAAAGAAATAAAACCTTCTCTTTCCTATTAGCAACTCTTAATTTTCTTCAGAGCACTTTTTACCAACCAGCATGTTATATTTCTGTTTGTTTATTTTCTCCTTACTCATGACATGTGAGTTACTTGACAATAAAGATTTTGTTCAATGCCATGTTTCAGCACCCAGGACAGTACCTGACACATTGCTATTGTACAATAAATAAGTGTTAAGTAAATTCCTAAAGGGAGAAAGAATGGAAGAATGGTCTCATCATTCAGATACAAATGTTGACTTATGACCTAGGTTTATCTCTTCTATCATATCATCATTCCTAGCCAAAGTGATGCTTCAAGAATGGCCATGAAACCTACATCAAACAAGTGATATATACTCACAATAGATCTGTGTGTGACACTACAGGAGAAACAGCACAAATCAAAGCAATGAGACCCATGAAGAAGTCAGCCTAATCAATAGTCCAACACAGACATGATGAGAAGTATGATGACCTTAGTAATACCTCCTCTTTTTTTTCCTATGTCAGTTGAGACTGGTTTTCTTTTTCTTAAAATTGAAATAATTCTGAAGTCCTTGATATTTTTTTCCAAAAGAAATATAGTGTCTGTATCACAATTATCAACTATAATGTAATTGTATATATAAATATAATAATTAAGTATCAATAATTAATGAGAATTTCAATTTTTGATAGTATAGTTTGTTACAAATTTTATATAGTTTGCTAATCTGGAAAAGGATAAAAAGTACTGTTTTTAGTATATATGAATTCCAGTCATTTTAGCATGACTAACTTATTAAGAGCATCTAGTGATAGGTTGAGTTATTAGTAATGACTTGAAAATATCAGATCATATCAAAATGTGGCTAAATAAAAGATACCCTTGCTTATATTTCCCTCTCAACAACAACAATTTGGCATCTATCCATTGACAAAACACCTTTATGGGAGCTGTGAAATCCAGCATCAAATGTCAATGGATCCAGAAAGACTCATTCCCATCCATGCATTGAATAATTGTTTTGACTATGGCCCCAGCAGTGGACTGTAAATCAGCTCTGACCTCTCTTGGCCACAGTCTGGAAGCCCCAGAGAAACATTATCTAAAACAACCATGACAGATGTTAGAGCAGTTGTGGAAGTTCAGATTTTTTGAGACAAGTGTCTGGCACAATGTTGAAGGAAACAGAGATGAGTTTGGACACATGGAAGAGGGTAAGAGGCACATATTTGCTTTACCCATATTGTGCCTCTCACTGGACAGCACAGCTCAGTGCCAAGAAGCCCTCTTGGTTCACGATTTCTCTTGAGAGGGAAAGTGAGAAAGTATGAGTGAGTGTCTAGCTTCCTCAGCTGTGTGGGAGGTTTCCAAAGAGGCTTATTTATCTCTCACCTCATTCAGAGTACCAAGTAATGTGCTGCATGACTGGGGAGCAGGAGGAAGCTGGGAGAGTGGCAAATAGGATTCTCAGAGGATATTAAAGGGTAAAAGATCCACTAATTGCATTGCAGATTCAATCAGGAAGTCCATCCATGAGTCACTTGGGATGCCTGGCATGTAGATCTGTTTACTGTCCCGTGGGCGCTTTCAGTGCTCTGCATAACTCATCCACACCCTCACACCCCAACCTGTAGCTGGCTTCCTGTGGCTCCCAGTGGTGATGAGAGTGACCTTTGACAGACAAATAGTGAACATGCATAGAAAGTCAGTCTGCTTCTGCAGGTCAAGGAAAGAGCACACATTTCAATATTAGTCCACACTTAGAAACACAAAAGAGAGGCTGTCAGGACCCATCCAGGTACATTGCCAGGATGAAGAGAAGCCACACAAGCTTAAGAATTCTACCACAGGAGGGAGCAAGATGCATGGGGCAAGCACATGGTATAAGGACTGAGAAAGTTTCAGAATCCCTAGTAAGGCTTATGGAAAGTATTTCCCCCCCCAAAGTTAGTTAGTAAAGACTGGAAGAGATGATTGCTATTTGAAATGTGATGACCACCAGACAAAATTTGAATCAACACTGAAAATCTAGAAAACATAAATACCACTATGGGATGACACTAATCATTCAAAAGACGTGGAGATAAGTGGTATACCTGATAAAGAATTCTAAATAGCTGTTTTAAGGAAGCTTGATGAGCTACAAAAAAACACAGACAATTCAGAGAAATCATGAAAACAATACAGTAAAAAGAAAGAGAAATATTAAAAAAAGAAATCATTAAAAAGAGCAAAATGGTTATAAAGAAGCTTTGTGCAAGCCTTATGGTAATCATAAAACAAAAACCTGCAGTAGATACACAAAAATAAAGGGAAAGAATCAAAGCATACTTTGACTTATGAAATCAAAGCATGACTTATGAAAACTCAACATTTCATGAAGAAAAACAGCAAGAGAGGAAAAAAGGACAAGGGGACTGTAACATATCCAGGGACAATTAAATGACCTTGATAAGTCCTTACCTATCAATATTTACTGTAAATTTAGATGACTTGAATTTTCTAATGAAAAGACAGAATGGCTGAATGGAAAAAAACAAATGAACAGCAGCAAAAACAACAACAAGACGTAGCTAGCCATATGCTGTTTATAAGAGACTCACTTCAACTTTAAAGACACATATAAGTGCAAGGTGAAGGGATGGAAAAAG
The DNA here is from genome assembly GCF_029407905.1 of Bubalus kerabau. Lineage (NCBI taxonomy): Eukaryota > Metazoa > Chordata > Mammalia > Artiodactyla > Bovidae > Bubalus > Bubalus kerabau. Next base: position 168,181,666 of record NC_073626.1, read on the forward strand.
ATACTTCATACAAGTATAAACCAAAAGAGACAGGGATATCTATAGACCCAATGGATAAAATAGACTTTAACTCAAATTTGTAACAGGAGACTAAGCTTATTATACGATGATCAAAGGGTAAATTCATCAACAACATATCCAACATCAGAAATTTTAAAAGTATTAAGGAAATACTGACATATCTGAAGGGAGAAATAGAAAACAATACAACAATACAGTAATAGTAGTCGGACTTCAATACCCCACTTTCAACTATATATAGATTATCCAGGCAGTAAATCAATTAAGAAACTTTAAACTTGTACTATACTTTAGAGGAACTGAACCTAACAGGCACATACAGAACATTCCATCCAACAACAGAAGAATACACATTATTCCTCAGTGAACTTGGAAAATTCTCCAGGATAGATCATATGACAAGTCACAAAACAAATCCTAGCAAATATAAGAAGGCTGAGATCACACCATATATCTTTTCTGACCACAGTAATTTAAAACTAAAAACAAGTAACAGGAGGAACACTTGAAAATTCACAAATGTGTGAAGTAATTAATGAATTTTTAAAAAAATCTAAAAAGAAAAATTTTCAAAATCATGAAAAAGGGAAAATGGAAATACAGCATATTAAAACTTATGGGACAAAGCAAAAGCAGTTCTAAAGCAGAAACTTGTGATAAATGTCTACAGTAAGAAAAAAAAAAAGTTCTCAAGTAAACAACTTAACTTTACATCTCCAGTATTGTGAACAGAAGAGCAATTGGAAACCAAAGTTAGAAGAAAAAAGGGAATAAAGATTACAGCTGAAATAGATAAGAATCAATCAATAAGTAAATAAAATAGAAAGATAAAAAAACTAAGACCTGTTTTTTAAAAAGGTAAAAGGTGAATAAAATTGACTAAATGAAGGAAAAAAAGAGAAAAGATTCAAGTAAATCAGAAAGAAGAAGATATTACAATGCAAACTACAGAAATAAATACAAAGGCTCATAAGTTACTATTATGAACACTAGTGTGTTGAATAATTTAGAAGAAATGAATAAATTCCTAAAAAACACAGCCTATCAAGACTGAATCATGAAGAAATAAAAGAAATATATAAGCAGGCCAATAATAAATGAGGGGATTGAATCAATAATGAAAAGCATCTCAACAAACAAAAGTCCAGGACGAGATTAGTTTCACTGGTGAATTGGATCAAAGTTCAAAGAAGAATTAATGCCAATAGTTCTTAAACATTTCTAAAAAGAGTTTAAGAAGAAATACCTCCAAACTCATTTTACAAGTCTAGCATTACCCTCATAACAAAGCAATATGAGGACACTACAGGAAAAGAAAACTATAGGCCAATATCCTTGATGAAAATAGATGCAGAATTTCTCAACCACCTATTAGTATGCTGAGTTCAACAGTATGTTAAAAGGATCATACACCAAGATCAAGTGAGATTTATGCCTGTGATACAAGGAAGTTTCAACATATATAAATCAATAAAAATGATATATACATTAAGAGAAAGATAAAAATTATGTGATTTCCTGATTTCTTTTTAGATGCAGAAAGAGCATTTGACAAAATAAAATATCCACTCACGATGAAAACACTCAAAAAATTGGATATAGAAGGAACATACTTCAACATAATACAGATCAAATATGGTAAGCCCACAGATAATACCATACTCAACATGAAAGTCTGAAAAGTTTTCCAGTAAGATTAGTTATAAGACAAGAGTGACACTCTTGTCATCCCAATCCCAAAGAAAGGCAATGCCAAAGAAGGCTCAAACTACTGCACAATTGCACTCATCTCACATGCTAGTAAAGTAACGCTCAAAATTCTCCAAGCCAGGCTTCAGCAATATGTGAACCATGAAATTCCAGATGTTCAAGCTGGTTTTAGAAAAGGCAGAGGAACCAGAGATCAAATTGCCAACATCTGCTGGATCATGGAAAAAGCAAAAGAGTTCCAGGAAAACATCTATTTCTGCTTTATTGACTATGCCAAAGCCTTTGACTGTGTGGATCACAATAAACTGTGGAAAATTCTGAAAGAGATGGGAATACCAGGCCACCTGACCTGCCTCTTGAGAAATCTGTATGCAGATCAGAAAGCAGCAGTTAGAACCGGACATGGAACAACAGACTGGTTCCAAATAGGAAAAGGAGTACGTCAAGGCTGTATATATTGTTACCCTGCTTATTTAACTTATATGCAGAGTACATCATGAGAAACGCTGGGCTGGAAGAAGCACGAGCTGGTATCAAGATTGCCAGGAGAAATATCAATAACCTCAGATATACAGATGACACCACCCTTGTGGCAGAAAGTGAAGAGGAACTCAAAAGCCTCTTGATGAAAGTGAAAGAGGAGAGTGAAAAAGTTGGCATAAAGCTCAACATTCAGAAAACGAAGATCATGGCATCTGGTCCCATCACTTCATGGGAAATAGATGGAGAAACAATGGAAACAAAGTCAGACTTTATTTTGGGGGGCTCCAAAATCACTGCAGATGGAGACTGCAGCCATGAAATTAAAAGACGCTTACTCCTTGGAAGGAAAGTTATGACCAACCTAGATAGCATATTGAAAAGCAGAGACATTACTTTGCCAAAAAAGGTCTGTCTAGTCAAGGCTGTGGTTTTTCTAGTGGTCATCTGTGGATGTGAGAGTTGGACTGTGAAGAAAGCTGAGCACCAAAGAATTGATGCTTTTGAACTGAGGTGTTGGAGAAGACTCTTGAGAGTCCCTTGGACTGCAAGGAGATCCAACCAGTCCATTCTGAAGGAGATCAGCCCTGGGATTTCTTTGGAAGGAATGATGCTGAAGCTGAAACTCCAGTACTTTGGCCACCTCATGCGAAGAGTTGACTCATTGGAAAAGACTCTGATGCTGGGAGGGATTGGGGGCAGGAGGAGAAGGGGACGACAGAGGATGAGATGGCTGGATGGCATCACTGACTTGATGGATGTGAGTCTCGGTGAACTCCGGGAGTTGGTGATGGACAGGGAGGCCTGGCGTGCTGCAATTCATGGGGTCACAAAGAGTCGGACACGACTGAGTGACTGAACTGAACTGAACTGAATAGCATAGTATACTAAATACAGAAAATTCTAAAGATTCCACCTCCCCCCCAAAACTGTTAGAACCAATGAACGAATTCAGTAAAGTTACAGAGTGTAAAATCTGCATACAAAAATTAATTGCATTTCTCTACACTAATCATGAAATACCTGAAAAAGGAATTTTAAAATTCCCATTCACAATAGCATTAAAACCAATAAAATACATAGAAATAAATTTAATTCAAGAGCTAAAAGATCCACACATTGAAACTACAGACTTTGATAAAAGAAATTGAAGAAGACCCAAATAAATGAAAAACTATCCCCTCTTCACGGATCAGAAGAATTAATATTTTTAAAATGTCCGTGCCACTCAAGGTCATTTATAGATTCAATGCAATAACTATCAAAATTCCAATGGCAATTTTCACAGGAAAAAAGAATCCTAAAATGGGTATGAAATCACAAAGATCCTGAATATACAAAATAATTCTGACAAAGAACAAAGTTGGAGGCAGTACACTTTAAACTATATTACAAAGCTACAGTAAGCTAAACAATGTTACCAGCATTCAGTTCAGTTCAGTCCCTCAGTCATGTCTGACTCTTTATGACCCCATGGACTGCAGCACATCCCAATGAAATAAATTAGAAGCCCCCAAATAAACCTTAATGTATATGGTTAACTAACATTTGGCAAGAGAGTTAAGAGTACTCAATGCAGAAAAGATTGTCTCTTCAATAAATTATGTTGCTAACCTGGATAATCATTTGCATAAATATGAAACTGGACACTTAACTTATGAATTAAAAAAAAAATGGATTAAAGACTAAACATAAGACCCGAAAATTTAAACCTCTTAAAAGAAAACATAAGGAAAAAACCTCCTTTAATTTGGTTTTGGCAATGTGGTTTTGTATATGACACCAAAAGCACAAACAACAAAAGTAAAAAATCAGTAAGTGGAAATGTGCTGTGCTGTCCTTAGTCTCTTAGTTGTGTCCAACTCTTTGCAACCCTGTGAACTGTAGCCCACCAGGCACCTCTGTCCATGGGGAGTCTCCAGGCAAGAATATTGGAGTGGGTTGCCATGGCCTCCTCCACGTGATCTTCCCAACCCAGGGATTGAACCCAGGTCTCCCATACTGCAGGTGAATTCTTTACCATCTGCGCCAACAGGCAAGCCCAAGAATACTGGAATGGGTAGCCTACCCCTTCTCCTATCCCTTTTCCATGTGAACTTCCTGACCCAGGAACCAAACTGGGATCTCCTGCATTGCAGGCAGATTCTTTACCAACTGAGCTACCAGGGAACCCAAGTGGGACTACATCAAACTAAATATCTTCTGCATAGAAAAAGAAGCAATTGATAAAATTAACAGGCAATTTAAAGAATGTGGACAATATTCGCAAACCATATATCTGATAGGGGTTAATATCACAAATTATAAAGAACTCATAAAAATTAATAGCAAAAAATTTGATTTAAAAATAGGCATAGGAATTACTTAGACATTATTCTGAAAATAAATGGCCAGCAAGTGCATGAAATGGTGTTCAACATCACTAAGCATCAGGGAAATTCCAATCAAAACCATGATGGGTTAACACCCTGCAGTTGTCAGAATGGCTAGTATCAAAGAGACAAACGATGGAGAGGGATAAATTGGGAAACTGAGATTGACATACACACACACACAACTATATATATATATATCTGTGTGTGTATATATATATATATATATTACAGTACAGTACTATATAGTACAAAAACTCTATTATATACATATAATATGTAATATATTTTATATATAAATATATATGTTTATAAAATATATATTATATGTATATAAAAACTCTCTCTCTACATATATATAGTATAGTACAGTACTGTATAGTACAAAAACTCTATTCAATACTTGGTAATGACCTATATGGGGATATAATCTAAAAAAGTGAATGTATGTATATATATAAATCCCTGCACTTGTCAAAATGGCTAGCATCAAACAGACAAGAGATGGAGAGGGACAGATTGGGAAACTGAGACTGACATACACCCTACTATATATATATCAGATCAGATCAGTCGCTCAGTCATGTCGGACTCTTTGCGACCCCATGAATCGCAGCACGCCAGGCCTCCCTGTCCATCACCAACTCCGGAGTTCACTCAGACTCAGGTCCATCTAGTCAGTGATGCCATCCAGCCATCTCATCCTCTGTCGTCCCCTTCTCCTCCTGCCCCCAATCCCTCCTAGCATCAGAGTCTTTTCCAATGAGTCAACTCTTCGCATGAGGTGGCCAAAGTACTGGAGTTTCAGCTTTAGCATCATTCCTTCCAAGGAAATCCCAGGGCTGATCTCCTTCAAAATGGATTGGTTGGATCTCCTTGCAGTCCAAGGGACTCTCAAGAGTCTTCTCCAACACCACAGTTCAAAAGCATCAATTCTTCGGTGCTCAGCCTTCTTCACAGTCCAACTCTCACATCCATACATGACCACAGGAAAAACTATGTATATATATGATAACCAATAAGAACCTACTGTATAGCACAAAAACTCTATTCAATACTTGGTAATGACCTATATGGGGATATAATCTAAAAAAGTGAATGTATGTATATATATAAATGATTCAGTTTGTTGTACAGGAGAATATTCACAACATTGTGAATCAACTATACTCCAACAAAAGAAAAAAAAGAGAGATAATAAGTGTTGGTGAAGATGTGGAGAAAAGAGAACTCATGTGCACTGTTGTCAGGACTAAAAATTGGTAAATACACTGTAGAAAACAGCATAGAATGTTCTCAGAAAACTGAAAATAGAATTACTATATGATGCAGAAATCTCACTTCTGGGTATGTATTTGAAGAAAATGAAACAGAATCTCAAAGGGATATCTACACCTGCATGTTAATTGCAGTGTTATTCACAATAGCCTAAATGTGCAACTTAAGCATTCATATATGGGTGAATGCATAAAGAATATATGATACATATATAACATAAAATGATTATATATTTAAATGAAATATTCAGTCACAAGAAAAAAGGAAAATCTTGCCATTTGTGGTAGATGAAAGTTGAGCACATTATGCTAAGTAAAATAAGGCAGTTAGATACAGAAAAGTGAATATTGCATGACATCTCTTATATGTGTATCTAAAAAAGCAGAATTCACCAGAAACAGAGAGGAGAATACTGGTTTTCAGGCACTAGCAGTGGGGGAAATGGGGAGATCCATTCAAAGATACCAAGTTATAAAATGAATAAGTGCTAGAGATGTAATGTACAACATGATAACGGTAGTTAACAATACTCCATTGTACATTTTGAAAGTGGCTAAGAGAGTGATTCTGAAATCTCATCACAAAAGAGATGATTATAGTGGGAGATGATGGAGCTGTTAACATACTCTACTGTGGTAATAATTTCCCAATATACAAGAGCAACTATTCAAAAAAAAGAAAAGAAAAATGAACTTTATTGTCACCATTTTGTCAATTAAACTTGTAGCTAATAATTTAATTCATTGCTTAATAAATCCAGAGAATCTTAGATGCAGAGGATCTAAGATGGAGAGGATCCGCACCCCTTTATTTTACAGATTAGGACACTAAGATCAGGGAAATGTAATAATCCAGGTAGTAAATTAAAAGTCATACATGGAGGGAGGAGCCAAGATGGCGGAGGAGTAGGACGGGGAGAACACTTTCTCCCCCACAAATTCATCAAAAGAGCATTTAAACGTCGAGTAAATTCCACAAAACAACTTCTGAATGCCGGCAGAGGACATCAGGCACCCAGAAAAGCAGCCCAACTCTTCAAAAGGAGGTAGGAAAAAATATAAAAGACAAAAAAAGAGACAAAAGAGGGAGGGACGGAGTTCCGTCCAGGGAAGGGAGTCTTAAAGAGAGAGAAGTTTCCAAACACCAGGAAACCCTCTCACTGCCGAATCTGTGCCGAGCTTTGGAAGCACAGAGGGCAACATAAAAGGGAGGGGAAAAAAAAAATAAACAATTAAAAATCGCGGATTGTGAGCCCTACGGTAACTCCCCCAGCGGAGAAGCAGCGCAGACGCCTGCACACGCCATTAGCAAGCGGGGGCTAGGCAGGGAAGTGCGGCGCGGGCTGTGTCCCTTAGAGTAAGAATCGGGCCGAATGTCCTGAGCGCTATCTGAGCGAAATAATTTGGGCTAGCAAACCAGACTGTGGGATATCTACCACGCGAAAAGCCAGCCCTAACCTAAGACACCGCCAGGCCCGCGCACAGAACAAAGGACTGAACAGATATAGCCGGCTGCAGACCTTCCCCCTCCGGTGACAGGCAGCCAGAGCCGGAAGGGGGACATCGCAGCCCCAGAGAGACACTATCTATAAAACTGTAAGCAGGCTTCTTTGCTAACTAAAACTTCTTGGGGGTCTGGACGGTCAACATCTGCCTGAGAAGGTGCGCCGGTTTTACACCCAGATAACCGAGTGGCGGGGAGGCGATAAGTCGCAGCATTGGCGCCCGCCAAACACCTCATCACCTGAGCTGCTCGGATCTGGGAAGAACACAAAACGCAGGCCCAACCGAGTCTGCGCCTCTGAGGACTACCCGAGTGCCTGAACCTGAGCGGCTTGGACCTGGGAGCTCAGCCCAGGGCCGGCCTCTGATTGTTCCCAGCGGAACAACCTAGAGCCCAAGCAGTGTGGGCAGGGAGGCTACACGCGCCGTGAGCGGGGGCAGACCCAGTGTGGCTGAGGCACTGCGAGCGCACGCCAGTGATATCTGTTTGCAGCATCCCTCCCTCCCTCCCCACAGCGCGGCTGAACAAGTGAGCCTAAATTAAAAAAAAAAAAAAAAAAAAATAGTGTCCTCAACCATCCCCTTTGTGTCAGGGCGGGAACCAGACACTGAAGAGACCAGCAAACAGAAGAAGCTATAACAGAGGGAAACGCCTTGGAAGCTACAGGCCATAGATTAAAACCCTGTGGTTACTACGGATTACATAGGAAGGGGCCTATAGATCTTGAGAAATATAAGTCGGACCAAGGAACTGCCAAAAATGAACTGAACCCACAATACTCACAACAAAACCAGAGAAAGACCTAGATATATTTTTACTATTTTTACGATCAATCTTTCTTTCTTTCTTTTTTTTTTTAATTAAAAAAAAAAAATTTTTTTAAGTCCTCTATTGTCCTTTAATTTTCACTTTTATAACTATTACTTTGCCAAAAAAAAAAGACCCTATTTTTTTTTCTTCTTCAGCAAACTTCATATATATATTTTATAATTTTTTGACCGTGTTTTTTTTTTTTTTCTTTTTTCTTTTTCTTCTTTTCTTTAACATTGTATTTTTGAAATTCCAAACTCTACTCTAGATTTTTAACTTTAGCCTTTTGATATATGTTATCAATTTTGTACCTATAGTTTTTTTCATAATTTCTGTGACTTTTTTTTTTCTTCTGTTTCTTTCTCTTCTTCTTTTATATAACATCGTATATCTGCAATTCCAAACTCTACTCAAGATTTTTAATTTATGCTTTTTGGTATTTGATATCAATTTTGTACCTGTATTTTCTTTATAATTTTTGTGACATTGTTTTTGTTGGTTTGTTTGTTTTCTCTCTTTATTTTTCTTCTTCTTCTTCTTTTTTTTTTTTTTTTTTAACGTTGTATTTTTGAAATTCCAAACTCTACTCTAGATTTTTAATTTTTGCTTTTTGGTATTAGTTATCAATTTTGTACCTGTAGTTTCTTTATTACTTTCACGACCTTGTTTGTTTTTCTTTGTTCGTTTTTTCTCTCTTTCTTTTCCTTCTTCTTTTCATTAACATCGCATTTTTGAAATTCCAAACTCTACTCTAGATTTCTAATTTTTGTTTTTATGTATTTGTTACCAATTTTATACCTTTAAGAACCCAATCTTCAGGACCCATTTTTCACTAGTGTACGAGATTACTGGCTTGACTGCTCTCTCTCCCTTTGGACTCTCCATTTTCTCCACCAGGTCACCTGTATCTCCTCCCTAACCCCTCTCTACTCTACCCAACTCTGTGAATTTCTGTGTGTTCCAGACGGTGGAGAACACTTAAGGAACTGATTACTGGCTGGATCTGTCTCCCTCCTTTTCATTTCCCCCTTTTATCCTTCTGGCCACCTCTGTCTCCTGCCTCCTTCTTCTCTTCCCTGTATAACTCCGTGAACATCTCTGAGCGGTCCAGTTGTGGAGTGCACATAAGGAAGTGACTACTGGCTAGCCCACTCTCTCCACTGTTGATTCCACCTCATCTCATTTGGGTCACCTCTAACTCCCTCCTCCGTCTTCTCTTCTCCATGTAACGCTGTGAACCTCTCTGAGTGACCCTCACAGTAGAGAAACTTTTCATCTTTAACGTAGATGTTTTATCAGTGGTGCTGTATAGAAGGAGAAGTTTTGAAACTACTGTAAAATTAAGACCGATAACTGGAAGTAGGAGGCTTAAGTCCAAACCCTGACTCCAGGGAACTCCTGACTCCAAGGAACATTAATTGACAGGAGCTCATCAAACGCCTCCATACCGACACTGAAACCAAGCACCACACAAGGGCCAACAAGTTCCAGGGAAAGACATAACAAGCAAATTCTCCAGCAACAAAGAAACACAGCCCTGAGCTTCAAGATACAGGCTGCCCAAAGTCACCCCAAAACCATAGACATCTCATAACTCATTACTGGACATTTCATTACACTCCAGAGAGAAGAAATACAGCTCCATCCACAAGAACATCGACACAAGCTTCCCTAACCAGGAAACCTTGACAAGCCACCTGTACAAACCCACACACAGCGAGGAAACACCACAATAAAGAGAACTCCACAAACTGCCAGAATACAGAAAGGACACCCCAAACTCAGCAACTTAAACAAGATGAAGAGACAGAGGAATACCCAGCAGATAAAGGAACAGGATAAATGCCCACCAAACCAAACAAAAGAGGAAGAGATAGGGAATCTACCTGATAAAGAATTCCGAATAATGATAGTGAAATTGATCCAAAATCTTGAAATTAAAATGGAATCACAGATAAATAGCCTGGAGGCAAGGAGTGAGAAGATGCAAGAAAGGTTTAACAAGGACTTAGAAGAAATAAAAAAGAGTCAATATATAATGAATAATGCAATAAGTGAAATTAAAAACACTCTGGAGGCAACAAATAGTAGAATAACAGAGGCAGAAGATAGGATTAGTGAATTAGAAGATAGAATGGTAGAAATAAATGAATCAGAGAGGATAAAAGAAAAACGAATTAAAAGAAATGAGGACAATCTCAGAGACCTCCAGGACAATATTAAACGCTACAACATTCGAATCATAGGGGTCCCAGAAGAAGAAGACAAAAAGAAAGACCATGAGAAAATACTTGAGGAGATAATAGTTGAAAACTTCCCTAAAATGGGGAAGGAAATAATCACCCAAGTCCAAGAAACCCAGAGAGTCCCAAACAGGATAAACCCAAGGCGAAACACCCCAAGACACATAGTAATCAAATTAACAAAGATCAAACACAAAGAACAAATATTAAAAGCAGCAAGGGAAAAACAACAAATAACACACAAGGGAATTCCCATAAGGATAACAGCTGATCTTTCAATAGAAACTCTTCAAGCCAGGAGGGAATGGCAAGACATACTTAAAATGATGAAAGAAAATAACCTACAGCCCAGATTATTGTACCCAGCAAGGATCTCATTCAAGTATGAAGGAGAAATCAAAAGCTTTTCAGACAAGCAAAAGCTGAGAGAATTCTGCACCACCAAACCAGCTCTCCAACAAATACTAAAGGATATTCTCTAGACAGGAAACACAAAAATGGTGTATAAATTCGAACCCAAAACAATAAAGTAAATGGCAACGGGGTCATACTTATCAGTAATTACCTTAAACGTAAATGGGTTGAATGCCCCAACCAAAAGACAAAGACTGGCTGAATGGATACAAAAACAAGACCCCTGCATATGTTGTCTACAAGAGACCCACCTCAAAACAGGGGACACATACAGACTGAAAGTGAAGGGCTGGAAAAAGATTTTCCATGCGAATAGGGACCAAAAGAAAGCAGGAGTAGCAATACTCATATCAGATAAAATAGACTTTAAAACAAAGACTGTGAAAAGAGACAAAGATGGTCACTACATAATGATCCAAGGATCAATCCAAGAAGAAGATATAACAATTATAAATATATATGCACCCAACACGGGAGCACCGCAGTATGTAAGACAAATGCTAACAAGTATGAAAGGAGAAATTAACAATAACACAATAATAGTGGGAGACTTTAATACCCCACTCACACCTATGGATAGATCAACTAAACAGAAAATTAACAAGGAAACACAAACTTTAAACGATACAATAGACCAGTTAGACCTAATTGATATCTATAGGACATTTCATCCCAAAACAATGAATTTCACCTTCTTCTCAAGCGCACATGGAACCTTCTCCAGGATAGATCACATCCTGGGCCATAAAGCTAGCCTTGGTAAATTCAAAAAAATTGAAATCATTCCAAGCATCTTTTCTGACCACAATGCAGTAAGATTAGATCTCAATTACAGGAGAAAAACTATTAAAAAATCCAACATATGGAGGCTGAACAACACGCTGCTGAATAACCAACAAATCACAGAAGAAATCAAAAAAGAAATCAAAATTTGCATAGAAACGAATGAAAATGAAAACACAACAACCCAAAACCTGTGGGACACGGTAAAAGCAGTCCTAAGGGGAAAGTTCATAGCAATACAGGCACACCTCAAGAAACAAGAAAAAAGTCAAATAAATAACCTAACTCTACACCTAAAGCAACTAGAAAAGGAAGAAATGAAGAACCCCAGGGTTAGCAGAAGGAAAGAAATCTTAAAACTTAGAGCAGAAATAAATGCAAAAGAAACAAAAGAGACCATAGCAAAAATCAACAAAACCAAAAGCTGGTTCTTTGAAAGGATAAATAAAATTGACAAACCATTAGCCAGACTCATCAAGAAACAAAGGGAGAAAAATCAAATCAATAAAATTAGAAATGAAAATGGAGAGATCACAACAGACAACACAGAAATACAAAGGATCATAAGAGACTACTATCAACAATTATATGCCAATAAAATGGACAACGAGGAAGAAATGGACAAATTCTTAGAAAAGTACAACTTTCCAAAACTCGATCAGGAAGAAATAGAAAATCTTAACAGACCCATCACAAGCACGGAAATTGAAACTGTAATCAAAAATCTTCCAGCAAACAAAAGCCCAGGTCCAGACGGCTTCACAGCTGAATTCTACCAAAAATTTAGAGAAGAGCTAACACCTATCCTGCTCAAACTCTTCCAGAAAATTGCAGAGGAAGGTAAACTTCCCAACTCATTCTATGAGGCCACCATCACCCTAATACCAAAACCTGACAAAGATGCCACAAAAAAAGAAAACTACAGGCCAATATCACTGATGAACATAGATGCAAAAATCCTTAACAAAATTCTAGCAATCAGAATCCAACAACACATTAAAAAGATCATACACCATGACCAAGTGGGCTTTATCCCAGGGATGCAAGGATTCTTCAATATCCGCAAATCAATCAATGTAATACACCACATTAACAAATTGAAAAATAAAAACCATATGATTATCTCAATAGATGCAGAGAAAGCCTTTGACAAAATTCAACATCCATTTATGATCAAAACTCTCCAGAAAGCCGGAATAGAAGGAACATACCTCAACATAATCAAAGCTATATATGACAAACCCACAGCAAACATTATCCTCAACAGTGAAAAATTGAAAGCATTTCCTCTAAAGTCAGGAACAAGACAAGGGTGCCCACTTTCACCATTACTATTCAACATAGTTTTGGAAGTTTTGGCCACAGCAATCAGAACAGAAAAAGAAATAAAAGGAATACAAATTGGAAAAGAAGAAGTAAAGCTCTCACTGTTTGCAGATGACATGATCCTCTACATAGAAAACCCTAAAGACTCCACCAGAAAATTACTAGAACTAATCAATGACTATAGTAAAGTTGCAGGATATAAAATCAACACACAGAAATCCCTTGCATTCCTATACACTAATAATGAGAAAACAGAAAGAGAAATTAAGGAAACAATTCCATTCACCATTGCAACGGAAAGAATAAAATACTTAGGAATATATCTACCTAAAGAATCTAAAGACCTATGTATAGAAAACTATAAAACACTGGTGAAAGAAATCAAAGAGGACACTAACAGATGGAGAAATATACCATGTTCATGGATTGGAAGAATCAATGTAGTGAAAATGAGTATATTACCCAAAGCAATCTATAGATTCAATGCAATCCCTATCAAGCTACCAACAGCATTCTTCACAGAGCTAGAACAAATAATTTCACAATTTGTATGGAAAAACAAAAAACCTCGAATAGCCAAAGCGATCTTGAGAAAGAAGAATGGAACTGGAGGAATCAACCTACCTGACTTCAGGCTCTACTACAAAGCCACAGTTATCAAGACAGTATGGTACTGGCACAAAGACAGAAATATAGATCAATGGAACAAAATAGAAAGCCCAGAGATAAATCCACGCACATATGGACACCTTATCTTTGACAAAGGAGGCAAGAATATACAATGGATTAAAGACAATCTCTTTAACAAGTGGTGCTGGGAACTCTGGTCAACCACTTGTAAAAGAATGAAACTAGAACACTTTCTAACACCATACACAAAAATAAACTCAAAATGGATTAAAGATCTAAATGTAAGACCAGAAACTATAAAACTCCTAGAGGAGAACATAGGCAAAACACTCTCTGACATACATCACAGCAGGATCCTCTATGACCCACCTCCCAGAATATTGGAAATAAAAGCAAAAATAAACAAATGGGACCTAATTAACCTTAAAAGCTTCTGCACATCAAAGGAAACTATTAGCAAGGTGAAAAGACAGCCTTCAGAATGGGAGAAGATAATAGCAAATGAAGCAACTGACAAACAACTAATCTCGAGAATATACAAGCAACTCCTACAGCTCAACTCCAGAAAAATAAATGACCCAATCAAAAAATGGGCCAAAGAACTAAATAGACATTTCTCCAAAGAAGACATACAGATGGCTAACAAACACATGAAAAGATGCTCAACATCACTCATTATCAGAGAAATGCAAATCAAAACCACTATGAGATACCATTTCACACCAGTCAGAATGGCTGCGATCCAAAAGTCTACAAGTAATAAATGCTGGAGAGGGTGTGGAGAAAAGGGAACCCTCTTACACTGTTGGTGGGAATGCAAACTAATACAGCCACTATGGAGAACAGTGTGGAGATTCCTTAAAAAACTGGAAATAGACATGCCTTATGATCCAGCAATCCCACTGCTGGGCATACACACTGAGAAAACCAGAAGGGAAAGAGACACAAGTACCCCAATGTTCATCGCAGCACTGTTTATAATAGCCAGGACATGGAAGCAACCTAGATGTCCATCAGCAGATGAATGGATAAGAAAGCTGTGGTACATATACACAATGGAGTATTATTCAGCCATTAAAAAGAATACATTTAAATCAGTTCTAATGAGGTGGATGAAACTGGAGCCTATTATCCAGAGTGAAGTAAGCCAGAAAGAAAAACACCAATACAGTATACTAACGCATATATATGGAATTTAGAAAGATGGTAACAATAACCCTGTGTACGAGACAGCAAAAGAGACACTGATGTATAGAACAGTCTTATGGACTCTGTGGGAGAGGGAGAGGGTGGGAAGATTTGGGAGAATGGCATTGAAACATGTAAAATATCATGTATGAAATGAGTTGCCAGTCCAGGTTCGATGCACGATACTGGATGCTTGGGGCTGGTGCACTGGGACGACCCAGAGGGATGGAATGGGGAGGGAGGAGGGAGGAGGGTTCAGGATGGGGAACACATGTATACCTGTGGCGGATTCATTTTGATATTTGGCAAATCTAATACAGTTATGTTAAGTTTAAAAATAAAATAAAATTTAAAAAAAAAAATAAAATAAAAAAAAATAAAAAAATAAAAAACATTTAAAAAAAAAAAAAAAGTCATACATGGTTCATTTTATATAAGCCTTATCAAAAGCCTAGTTGAATTTTAGTATTTACATATTCACAAATAGAAATGTAGCTGTGAAATTGAAACCAAATTATGAGTCAGTGGTGACTAAAAATTTCATAACAGGTGCAGCCCTTAAATTTATCTTGTCTTGCATTCCAAATGATGCACCAAGTGAGGAACCTGACTGTATTAAATGAACACATCTTAATACAAGAGACTGCAAATACTCATATAAAAGGTCAACATTAATACCAAAAGATCAGTAGTATGAATACAGTTAAGACGTTTTAACCTAAATGACAATAATATCATACTATTATAATAAAGACAAGTCTTATTAAGACTTAACAATATAAGAATTATTCATTTGTTTAGCTCATTTCAGTGTTTAAAATGTGACCTAATCTTTACCATTAGTATCTATTCAAGTGATCTTTCAGCTGCAGGATTATATCACAGACTCAAACGAGGCTGCAAATGACTAACCCAGTGTATACAAATTTAGACCACAAATTAGTATCTCAGTTAACTCAGGAGATCTTGTTTAAGAATGAGGCAAACAATGAAGAAAGAAGAGTGATCTGAGGTATGGAGGAGAATATATTACATGAGTCACAAAATTTCCTTTTTACTTAAATAATTTTGAGTTGAATTTTTGTTACTGGCAACCCAATAAAGGGCTCAACAGGTGGCTCAGTGGTAAAGAATCCATCTACAAAACTACAAAATAGCTCTGAAGCAGTGGTGTTACAATATGTAGATATTTTGCTCTGTGCTGAGACAGAGGAAGCTTGTTCGCGAGCCTCAGAAGATTTCTTAAACTTTCTGGCAGGTTGTGGTTACAAGGCATCAGGAGAAAAGGCTCAGCTTTGTCAACAATTGGTTAGATATCTGGGCCTAATCATATCAGAAGGGACTAGGGCCATAGGCCCTGAGAGAATTAAACCTATACTAAATCACCCCCTACCTATGACTTTAAGACAATTGAGAGGATTTTTGGGAATCACAGGTTACTATCGCATTTGGATTCCGGGTTATGGGGAACTTGCCCAGCCTTTATATAAACTTATAGCTGAAACTCAGCAGGCCCAAACCGACAAACTGGTTTGGTCTCCAGAAACTCAAAAGGCTTTTAAGATTCTTCAGGCTGCTCTCCTGCAAGCTCCAGCTCTGAGCTTGCCCACAGGGTCAGAATTTAATTTGTTTGTCACTGAAAGAAAAGGTGTGGCATTGGGAGTTTTGACACAACCCCGAGGGCCTCACCAGCAACCTATTGCTTATCTAAGCAGAGAATTAGATGTAGTTTCACGTGGGTGGCCCCACTGCCTAAGAGTAATTGGGGCAGCGGCTTTATTAGCACCTGAAGCTTTAAAAATAATTAATGGACGAAACCTTACTGTCCTGACTTCTCATGATGTGAGTGGAATCTTAACTTCTAAGGTTAATATTTGGATGACAGACAGTAGGCTTCTTAAGTATCAGTCATTGTTGTTAGAAGGACCAGTAACTAAGCTTAAAGTTTGTGGAAATTTAAATCCTGCCACTTTCCTTCCTGAGAAGGAAAATGAAACACCTGATCACGATTGTTCTCAATTCCTAACTTTAAACTATGCAGCTCGGGAGGATCTAAAGGATACCCCATTAGACAATCCTGACATGGAAATATTTACAGATGGCAGTTCTTTTGTTCAGGATGGGAAGCGTAAAGCAGGTTACGCCATGGGGACTGCTGAACAGGTTTTGGAAGCAAAATCTCTCCCCCAGGGAACCAGTGCTCAGTTAGCAGAGCTTGTGGCTCTGACCCGAGCTCTAGAGTTAAGCAAAGGGCAGCGGATGGGCCTGATAATCTATGTGAGTCTTCTTCTGCTGACTCCAAATATCCTGAGTCTGCCGTTTGATCCTCAAGACAATGTCTTCCCGTCCTGGGCTCACTCCTATGCTGCATTCCACAATCGGTCTAACTGCTGGGTCTGCGGAGCGCTCCCCTCTTCATCAGTGGAAGGCTTCCCATGGTGGGCATCCCCACTTCAAGGAAAAGACTTTCTCCAAGTCTGTGAATACCTTTGACAACAATCACATGCGATGCCTCTTCTTCATCTGATGACATTTACCAACCCTAAAATGGACTGGTGCAACACTTTGTACTTTAACTATGAATATAATGTGACTTTTAATTTTGATTACATATATACCTGATATGAGCACAAATGTTACTCATTTTACTAAACACATGAACAAGATGATTAGGGCCATGGATACTCCTGAAGCCTCAGTTGCCTCACGCTGGGAGACGTTAACTAGTTCCCCATAGTGGACAACTATCTTAATTACAATAATTCTAATTGTTTTGTTCTTGCTGTTTGCTCCCTGCATCTGTAATTGTATAACTGGATTTGTTTCTAGCCGCATGAAAGCTTTTAAGTTACAAATGGTTGCCAAATTCCTGCTACTGCTGTAGCTTCCTCCAACTACTATTTGGGGCCCCTGGATCAGATATCCTCAATATGAGGATTAGGAGAATATGTTGCCTCACCAATTTAGGGACAATGCCCCTTGTCAGCTCGGAAGCAGTTATGGAACGAGAATGATGCCCCTTTTCCCTAGGCAACATAATTCTCCTAAAAGAAAAGGGGGGTATGAGAGAGTCATTTCCTAGGCAGGTTGATAGGGAGTCTAGGGGTCCCCAAGGAGAGAGGGGTCTGGAATTCTCAAGGAGGAAGAAAGGACAAACTTTTTTTCTTTCTCCACATTCCTTAGGATTATAACAATAATGTATCCTGCCTAAGGACAGTCTCTGGATTACACCTTCTGTTATCTTAAAATGTAAATTATGGGAGTAGGTCTGATGAGGTCTTTACAACCTCCAGACATTCTTTGGATTATATAACTTCATTGTTAACACTAGCAAGCGGGTACTCTTTCTGCCCCCTTGTGATGCCTATGTCAGAGCCTTCTCTATCTCCTTTATACTTTAATAAAACTTTATTACATAAAAAAAAAAAAAAAAAGAATCCACCTGCCAATTCAGGAGACGCAGGAGATGCAGGCTTGATCCCTGGGTCTGAAAGACCCCCTGGAGGAGGAAATGGAAACCCACTCTAATATTCTTGCTGGCATTTCCCATGGACAGAGGAGCCTGGTGGGCTGCAGTCATGGGGTCACAAAGAGTTGGACAAAATTAGGCACAACCAAAAAGATTTTATTAGCACAGGACAGTGCCTACATGAAATGAAGAATAAATATATATAATTTACTTCTTTCTAAAAGACTACATTACCTTCAGAAAAATGTAACCAGATTGCATGAAGTAATAAATAATATGATGGTAGAATATAGAATTAATTACTGAATCGATAGTTTGTAAATCACATTGTGCTCATTTATATATGCCACACTCACTAGAAACAGGATCTTATGTGCCCTAATACATAGGACACTTGACAAGTTATATAATCTTTTTACAGTTTTCCATCAATGAAAAGGGATATGTGATTGCATCTCTTACAAAATTTCTCAAACATTAAATTAATAGTATATACAAAGCATAAGACACAATGTTGCCAAATAATTATTTCTCAATATTAACTATGATTATAATTGGCACTCTCATTATTATCATCATTTTGGTAGGCAGCTTGTAACAAGGATCTCAATGATTCCGCATCTTAGTATTTATTAAGCCTTTGTATAATCCCTTCCTCTTGAGTATTGGCTGTATCTATCTGCCTGCTTCTAATAGATAGAATACAGGCAAAGTGATGAAATATGATAGGATAAGCAAGACCATGAGTTCTAGTTTGCTAGCGCTTTCTCTCTTGCTGTTAATCTCTCTTGCTCTTCTACTTGCTTGCTCTGAAGGAATGACCTATGAGGCCTTAAGATGTTCTATGGCGAGGTCTGGTGGTAAGGAAATGTTAAAGCCTCTGACCAAACAGAGGCTCCATGAGAAAGTATATTAAAAAATTATGTAGGTAGGCTTGGAAGCAGATCTCCAATCAAGCCTTCAGTTAAAAGACAGCCTTGGTTGATATATTGATTGTGCATTGTGATCTGTAGCAACTATGATATAATAAATGTCTATTGTTTTTTAAATCATTATATGTCATGTAATCTGTTATGCAGCAATATAGATAACTAAGAGAGTCACCATTGCCACCATGATACTCAAGAGATACTCAGGAATAATACCATATTCTATGAATGCCTTTGGAGGAGTAGGGACTTTGAAAGATTAAGATAAGATTGGGATAGGTATAAGAGGTGATTTGAAAGTGTGAGGTCATTTAAGGAGACAGAAAAACATGGGCTAAAGCATCAAAAACAGAATACTGGATATTTAAAAAGCATTATTGTTAGTTGTTCAGTCATGTCTGCCTTTTTGCGACCCCATGGACTGTAGCCTGCCAGGCTCCTCTGTCCATGGGATTCTCCAGGGAAGAATACTGGAGTGGGTTGCCATGTACTCCTCCAGGGGATCTTCCCCATCTGGGGATTGAACCCCCATCTCCTGCATTGCATGCAGATTCTTTACCATCTGAGGCATCAGGGATGTCTAATAAGTATTAGTGAAAGTGAAAGTCACTAGGTCGGGTCAACTGTTTATGATTCCATGGACTATACAGTCCATGGAATTCTCCAGGCCAAAATACTAGCGTGGGTAGCTGTTCCCAACCCGCAGATAGAACCCAGGTCTCCCGCATTACAGGCAGATGCTTTACCAGCTGAGCCACAAAGGAAGCCCAAGAAGCATTAAGATAAGCTCAAATATGACTGAGATGGGAATTTGTAAGTTTGTAAGTTTGATGGAGGAAAAAAACAAGTTCACTCAAGTGCAGGCTTTTCCTTTGGACTTATTAGATACTTGATAGCAAAATAAGTGACATGGTGGTAAGAAAAAAAAGTGTTTATAGAAAGTTTTTGAGTGGACATCTTCACCATTGATTACAGAGAGAAGAAACTGTTGTCATGGAGGTCAGCTCTTATCCATGTATGAGGACACGTGAACACAAATTAAAGGGAGAGCAGTAGGGATGGAAGATACCCAGTGACAAAGCATGGTTTTCCCAAATGGCCACTGGTGACCAGACTGTGCCCAGATTGTCAGATCGTTAAGGATGTCAATATACAATTATCATTCCTTCTACTCTCCTCACTTGGAAGTTACTAAACTATGAATTCTTTATTCATTAACTCTTCGACTGCTGTCCATCTATGCAACTATTGTCCATATGTAGCTAAAACAGCTATAAATCTATAAGGACGAATAGGGTTGATAGGGTCATAGGCCAAGAACAGTATTCAGAGAGAGGCGAAATCATGAAGATGGATTCCAAACACTCATTTTTTTTTCAACCTAAGGATATCCCATTTGATTCCCAAAATTGTCTCATAAATCTATCAGAATGAGATAAATACAAATTACTGTATTTGAGAATGAGTCCACTATTTTTTGTTTATGTTGAACAACACAGTGCTAAATTCTGAGTAAACAACAACAAAAAAACCCCAAAAGTTACACACACAAAATTGCTGCCCCAATGAACCTTTCAATCTGAGTTTAAAAAGTAAAAATGCTTAACTAGCCATTCATAAAAGTAATGAAGGGTCATTAAATTATAGAGGTACTCTTAATGTGTAGCACAATATGAGAGTGATTTAGCAGAGTCAACATTTAATGAAATATTGATTTATATGTAGAAACCCTATTACTAACAATTTAAAATAGAATTTAAGTATTTGACAAAATTTTTCTAGGGCAGTCACTTTTCTTCTTCACCTGTTTCTTGTTTGTAATTTTATTGTTTGCCATCTGTCTTGTACCTTTTTTTGTACTAGAAGCTATTTTGACATTCTGTAAAAAAAATGAACAAATTATTATTTAAACGTAATTAAAAACACATGGAAAAATCATTGATAGCAGTGTGACAATGAAAGAGAAACTTCTGTAAGCAAGTAAACTGTTTACATGATATTCTTAATAAAAGCAAAATCAAATAAAATTTGGGATTAATATCCATGTGAGAGGTCATTTAGATGAGAGAACAGTCAGGCCTTTTCAGTTTGTACCTTAGTTTTTTCAAGTAAATTTCTCATGCATATACAACACACTTACAGAAAAGTACATAAATCATAAGTGTAGAGCTCAATAAATTTTTTATAAATTGAACCCAACTGCTCAGCCAAAACCCAGATCAAAAAACAAAATATTGCTGGCACCCCATAAAGACCCTTAATATGTCTCCAAGGCACTTCTGCCCTTCTGAAGGATAAACACCCTATTCATTTCTCAAATCATAAATAACATATGCCTATTAGGTAAACAGTAATTAATGTTTACTTAAATGTTTTCAATTTTCATCCTTGTTTGATGGTGCAGTCATCCATTCTCATTTATGTAATGGTATTCAGTTCAGTTCAGTCAGTCGTGTCAGACTTTTTGTATCCCATGACCACAGCATGCCGGCTTCCCTGTCCATCACCAGTTCCCGGAGTCCACCCAAATTCATGTCCATCGAGTCGGTGATGCCATCCAACCATCTCATCCTCTGTCGTCCACTTCTCCAGCCCTCAATCTTTCCCAGCATCACGATCTTTTCAACTGAGTCAGCTCTTCACATCAGGTGGCCAAAGTATTGGAGTTTCAGCTTCAGCATCAGTCCTTCCAGTGAACACCCAGGACTGACCTCCTTTAGGATGGACTGGTTGGATCTCCTTGCAGTCCAAAAGTCTTCTCCAACACCACAGTTCAAAAGCATCAATGCTTCGGCACTCAGCTTTCTTCATAGTTCAACTCTCACATTCATACATGATCACTGGAAAAACCATAGCCTTGACAAGACAGACCATTGTTTGCAAAGTAATGTCTCTGCTTTTCAATATGCTGTCTAGGCTGGTCATAACTTTCCTTCCAGGAGTAAGCGTCTTTTAATTTCATGGCTGCAATCACCATCTGTGGCAATCCTGGAGCCCAGAAAATAAAGTCAGCCACTATTTCCACTGTTTCCCCATCTATTTCCCATGAAGTGATGGAACTGGATGCCATGATCTTAGTTTTCTGAATGTTGAGCTTTAAGACAACTTTTTGACTCTCCTCTTTCACTTTCATCAAGAGGCTCTTTAGTTCTTCACTTTCTGCCATAAGGGTGGTGTCATCTGCATATCTGAGGTTACTGATATTTCTCCCAGCAATCTTGATTCCAGCTTATGCTTCCTCCAGCCCAGCGTTTCTCAGGATGTACTCTGCATATAAGTTAAATAAGCAGAGTGACAACATACAACCATTATATGTTCCTTTTCCTATTTGGAACAGTCTCTTTTTCCAAGTCCTGTTCTAATCATTGCTTTCTGACCTGCATACAAGTTTCTCAAGAGGCAGGTCAGGTGGTGTGGTATTCCCATCTCTTTCTGGATTTTTTGCAGTTTATTGTGATCCATACATCCAAAGGCTTTGGCATAGTCAATAGAGCAGAAATAGATGTTTCTCTGGAACTTTCTTGCTTTTTCGATGATCCAGTGGATATTGGCAAGTTGATCTCTAGTTCCTCTGCCTTTTCTAAATCCAGCTTGAACATCTGGGAGTTCACAGTTCACATATCACTGAAGCCTGGCTTGGGGAATTTTAAGCATTACTTTACTAGCGTGTGAGATGAGTGCAATTGTGTGGTAGTTTGAGCATTCTTTGGCTTTGCCTTTCTTTGGGATTGGAATGAAAACTGACCTTTTCCAGTCCTGTGGCCACTGCTGAGTTTTCCAAATTTGCTGGCATATTGAGTGCAGCACTTTCGCAGCATCATCTTTCAGGATTTGAAATAGCTCCACTGGAATTCCATCACCTCCACTAGCTTTATTTGTAGTGATGCTTCCTAAGGCCCACTTGACTTCACATTCCAAGATGTCTGGCTCTAGGTGAGTGATCACACCACTGTGATTATCTGGGGTGAAGATCTTTTTTGTACAGATCTCTTGTGTATTCTTTCCACCTCTTCTTAATATCTTCTGCTTCTGTTAGGTCCATACCATTTCTGTCCTTTATTGAGCCCATCTTTGCATGAAATGTTCCCTTGGTATTTCTAATTTTCTTGAAGAGATCTCTAGTCTTTCCCATTCTATTGTTTTCCTCTATTTCTTTGCATTGATCACTGAGAAAGGCTTTCTTATCTCCTTTTGCTATTCTTTGGAACTCTGCATTAAAATGGGTATATCTTTCCTTTTCTCCTTTGCTTTTCTCTTCCCTTCTTTTCACAGCTATTTGTATGGACTCCTCAGACAGCCTTTTGCTTTTTTGCATTTCTTTTTCTTGGGGATGATCTTGATCCCTGTCTCCTGTACATTGTCATGAACCTCCATCCATAGTTCATCAGGCACTCTGTCTATCAGATCTAGTCCCTTAAATCTATTTCTCACTTCCACTGTATAGTCATAAGGGATTTTATTTAGATCATACCTGAATGGTCTAGTGGTTTTCTCCACTTTCTTCAATTTCAGTCTGAAATTGGCAATAAGGATTCCATGATCTGAGCCACAGTCAGCTCCTGGTCCTGTTTTTGTTGACTGTATAGAGCTTCTTCATCTTTGACTGCAAAGAATATAATCAATCTGATTTCAGTGTTGACCATCTGGTGATGTCCATGTGTAGAGTCTTGTGTTGTTGGAAGAGGGTATTTGCTATGACCAGTGCATTCTCTTGGCAGAACTCTATTAGCCTTTGCCCTGCTTCATTCTGTACTCCCAGGCCAAATTTGCTTGTTACTCCAGGTGTTTCTTGACTTCCTACTTCTGCATTCCAGTCCCCTATAATAAAAGGATAACTTTTTTTGGGTGTTAGTTCTAGAAGGTCTTGTAGGTCTTCATAGAGCTGTTCAACTTCAGCTTCTTTAGCATTACTGGTCAGGGTATAGACTTGGATTACTGTGACATTGAATGGTTTGCCTTGGAAACGAACAGAGATTATTCTGTCATTTTTGAGATTGCATCCAAGTGCTGAATTTTGGACTCTTTTGTTGACTATTATGGCTACTCCATTTCTTCTGAGGGATTCCTGCCCAGAGTAGTAGATATAATGGTCATCTGAATTATATTCCATTAAACAGAACAAAAGAAAACAAAGCAAAGAAACAAACAAACAAATAAAAAACCTAATAACATTGGATTTAATTACAAGAGCTTCAAAGACTAATTATGAGTAAGTAGCAAAACCATGTATACTTTTTACTTATAATGACTGATAATTCATAGCTAGACTAAAATATCAATTATGATTAGACAAACACTGTTAGTTAATGGCAAAATTAGATAACATACTAGAAAGAATTAAGCTATTAACACTTGTCATTTTTATTTGACCTTTTTTCTAAGAGATATTATACTTATAAAGTCAAACATAAAATGATCTAAATTGATTTCTAAAATATTTTATACAATATAAGTAAATGAATCATTAGAATCATTGTTATTTTTATTTACCTCAAGAAAACTGGATAAAGTAGTTTGACAGGAGGTTTTTATTTCTGATGTGACCAAGCAGCTATTAGAGGATCCTACCCTGACTTACTATTTTGAAAAATATAAACAAATAAACATAAGCAAAAAACTCCATAATGACCTGAAAGTATTGGAGAGTGAACCAAAGCACATAATTTTGGATGGAAGTTGACATTCATTAATAGAAGAATGAGGAAAAGTGAATTACCAATTTTTATAGCTTTTAACTCAGGGCAAGTAAAACCTGTACATGGGTTGTCTAAAATCCTCATTGAAAAATCTACAGAATTTCTGGCTTGAAGTACCACAGGACAAAGATTTGGTAAGCTATAGCTGCTGGTAAGTTTTGGAAGGGGTTCTAGAAAAGAGTGAATCAAAGAGATAAAATCCAAAATTTGTTAGCAAACTTTTTACAGTCTCAGGCTGATCTCTAAATACTCATGTAGAAGACATCTTTCAAAATACAAAATAACTTTGTCTGAGTTTGAGTTGCAAGTCAAAAAAAAAAAGTTTATAGTTTAAGTCTAGTCAATTTAATTATATGCTAAAGAAAGAAAATAAATAAACAAAACTACATGGTCTTAACTACATTCAAAGGATAACCAATATAACTTTCACAATACCCATGATAAAATCAAATATTAGTAGATATTTGAAGATTCAGGAAAATGTGACCACTTATAGGAGAAAAGACAATAAAAAACAACTGCTAAGATGATGCAGGATTTATCAGAAAAAAACCACCTTTAACAGAATTATGTAAAAATTATAAAAAGAATCTCCTTACAATAAATAAAATTATAGAAAGTTGCATCAGAAAAATAAAATCATTTTAAAATTAAATGGGAAATTTACTACAATATAAGAAATTACTACAATATAAGAAATGTTTAGTAAAAAAATACAATATAAGAAATGTTTAGAATCATTGGGTTCATATAAACACAGAATAAAGATAATGGAAGAAAATCAATGAACTTGTTGAAATATTAGCAGAAACAATCCAGGATAAAGAAATAAAATTAACATGATTTCAGGAACCTGGAGTCAGTACAAAAAAATTCCAAGATATGTGTAATTAGAGTTTTAGAAAGAGAGAATATAGAGAAAGAAGAACACAATATTTGAAGAATTGACAGCCTAATAATCATATATTTTTAAAAGATATTATTTTTAGATTCAAAGAGTTCAAGAAATATAAACACAAAATGAGAGCAGGGACCATATTGTCTTGAAAGAAATGTTAAAAGCAGCTCATCAGTTCAGTTCAGTTCAGTCGCTCAAGCGTGTCCGACTCTTTGCCACCCCATGAACCACAGCACGCCCCCTCCCTGTCCATCACCAACACCTGGAGTCTACCCAAACCCATGTCCATTGTGTTGGTGATGCCATCCAACCATCTCATCCTCTTTCATCTCCTGCTCCTCCTGCCCTCAATCTTTCCCAGCATCAGGGTCTTTTCAAATGAGTAGCTCTTCACATCAGGTGGCAAAAGTATTGGAGTTTCAGCTTCAACATCAGTCCTTCCTATGAACACTCAGGACTGATCTCCTGTAGGATGGCCTGGTTGAATCTCCTTGCAGTCCAAGGGACTCTCAAGAGTCCTCTCCAACACCACAGTTTAAAAGCATCAATTCTTCGGCGCTCAGCTTTCTTTATAGTCCAACTCTCACATCCATACATGACCACTGGGAAAACCATAGCCTTGACTAGACGGACCTTTGTTGACAACGTGATGTCCATTAGTTTTAGATTTAGAGTTCAAGAAATATAAATGCAAAATGAGAGCAGGAACCATATTGCCTTGAAAGAAATGTTAAAAGTGGCTCATCAGAAAGACCAATGACAGATTAAAATACTAGTGTTTTGTTAAAAATAAAAAAGAGAGAGAGAGCATCAAAAATGTATAAGTGAAGGTAAAATAAAAACTAGTTAATATAAAAGATAATAGTTTTAAAATAATGGCAAAAGTATATTTGGTTATGTAAACTTATGTAAAGTGAAATGAATGGTAACAATGATGAAAGTGCAGTGTTTTTAGAAAGTGGGCCTGGGTTAGTTATAAATGTGTATTGCAAACTCAAGGGCAATCACTTCAAAAGATAAAATAATAATAGTAATAATCTCTTCAGCCACCTGTTGTGAAGAGCTGACTCATTGGAAAAGACCTTGATGCTGGGAAAGACTGAAGGCAAAAAGAGAAGTGGAAGGCAGAGGATGAGATGGTTAGATAGCATCATTGAGTCAACAGACATGAATTTAAGCAAACACTGGGAGACTGATGAACAGAAGAGCCTAGAGTACTGCTGCAAAGAATATAATCAATCTGATTTCAGTGTTGACCACCTGGTGATGTCCATGTGTAGGGTCTTCTCTTGTGTTGTTGGAAGAGGGTGTTTGCTATGACCAGTGCATTTTCTTGGCAAAACTCTATTAATCTTTGCCCTGCTTCATTCCGTATTCCAAGGCCAAATTTTCCTGTTACTCCAGGTGTTTCTTGACTTCCTATTTTTGCATTCCAGTCCCCTATAATGAAAAGGACATCTTTTTTGGCTGTTAGCTCTAAAAGGTCTTGTAGGTCTTCATAGAACCGTTCAACATGAGCTTCTTCAGCGTTACTGGTTGGGGCATAGACTTGGATTACAGTGATATTGAATGGTTTGCCTTGGAAACGAACAGATATCACTCTGTCATTTTTGAGATTGCATCCAGAAGCCGGAAGGACCCCATGCCAAAGAGAAGGCAGCCAAGAGCAATTACCCCACGTCCAAGGTCAGGGGCAGCAGCCAAGAGTGCCAGGCTGCTACGGTGCAGGAACAGCCGAGAGGAGCTACCCAATGACCGAGGTCAGGGGTGGCAGCTGAGAGGAGCTACCCCACCTCCAAGGAGCAGTGGCTGCGCAGGCACAGGAGGGCCTAGAGGAGCTATTCCACTTTCAAGATCAGAAGGGGTGGCGGTGAGGAGATACCCCTCATCCAAGGTAAAGAGCAGCGGCTGCGCTTTGCTGGAGAAGCCGTGAAGAGATACCCCACGTCCAAGGTAAGAGAGACCCAAGTAAGACGGTAGGTGTTGCGAGAGGGCATCAGAGGGCAGACACACTGAAGCCAAACTCACAGAAAACTAGTCAATCTGATCACACTAGGACCACAGACTTGTCTAACTCAATGAAACTAAGCCATGCCCGTGGGGCCACCCAAGATGGGCGGGTCATGGTGGAGAGGTCTGACAGAATGTGGTCCACTGGAGAAGGGAATGGCAAACCACTTCAGCATTCTTTACTTGAGAACCCCATGAACAGCATGAAAAGGCAAAATGATAGGATACTGAAAGAAGAACTCCCCAGGTCAGTAGGTGCCCAATATGCTACTGGAGATCAGTGGAGAAATAACTCCAGAAAGAATGAAGGGCCGGAGCCAAAGCAAAAACAATACCCAGCTGTGGATGTGACTGGTGATAGAAGCAAGGTCCAATGCTGTAAAGAGCAATATTGCATAGGAACCTGGAATGTCAGGTCCATGAATCAAGGCAAATTGAAACTGGTCAAACAGGAGATGGCAAGAGTGAATGTTGACATTCTAGGAATCAGCAAACTCAAATGGACTGGAATGGGTGCATTTAACTCAGATGACCATTATATCTACTACTGTGGGCAGGAATCCCTCAGAAGAAATGGAGTAGCCATCATGGTCAACAAAAGAGTTCGAAATGCAGTACTTGGATACAATCTCAAAAATGACAGAATGATCTCTGTTCATTTCCAAGGCAAACCATCCAATATCACAGTAATCCAAGTCTATGCCCCAACCAGTAATGCTGAAGAAGCTGAAGTTGAATGGTTCTATGAAGACATACAAGACCTTGTAGAACTAACACCCAAAAAAGATGTCCTTTTCATTATAGGGGACTGGAATGCAAAAGTAGGAAGTCAAGAAACACCTGGAGTAACAGGCAAATTTGGCCTTGGAATACAGAATGAAGCAGGGCAAAGACTAATAGAGTTTTGCCAAGAAAATGCACTGGTCATAGCAAACACCCTCTTCCAACAACACAAGAGAAGACTCTACACATGGACATCACCAGATGGTCAATATTGAAATGAGATTGATTATATTCTTTGCAGTCAAAGATGGAGAAGCTCTATACAGTCAACAAAAACAGGACCAGGAGCTGACTGTGGCTCAGATCATGAACTCCTTATTGCCAATTTCAGACTGAAATTGAAGAAAGTAGGGAAAACCACTAGACCATTCAGGTATGACCTAAATCAAATCCCTTATGAGAAATAGATTTAACAGACTAGGTCTGATAGATAGAGTGCCAGATGAACTAAGGACAGAGGTTGTGACATTTTACAGGAGACAGGGATCAAGACCATCCCCATGGAAAAGAAATGCAAAAAAGCAAAAGGCTGTCTGGGGAGGCCTGACAAATAGCTGTGAAAAGAAGAGAAGTGAAAAGCAAAGGAGAAAAAGAAAGATATAAACAACTGAATACAGAGTTCCAAGAATAGCAAGAAGAGATAAGAAAGCCTTCCTCAGCAATCAATGCAAAGAAATAGAGGAAAACAACAGAATGAGGAAGACTATAGATACCTTCAAGAAAATCAGAGATACCAAGGGAACATTTCATGCAAAGATGGGCTCGATAAAGGACAAAAATGGTATGGACCTAACAGAAGCAGAAGATATTAAGAAGAGGTGGCAGGAGTACACAGAAGACTGTACAAAAAAGATCTTCAACCAAGATAATCATGATGGTGTGATCACTCACCTAGAGCCAGACATCCTGGAATGTGAAGTCAAGTGAGCCTTAGAAAGAATCACTACGAACAATGCTAGAGGAGGTAATGGCATTCCAGTTGAGCTATTTCAAATCCTGAAAGATGATGCTGTGAAAGTGCTGCACTCAATATGCCAGCAAATTTGGAAAACTGGAAAAGGCCAGTTTTCATTCCAATCCCAAAGAAAGGCAATGCCAAAGAATGCCAGAACTACTGCACAATTGCACTCATCTCACACACTAGTAAAGTAATGCTCAAAATTCTCCAAGCCAGGCTTCAGTAATACATGAACCGTGAACTTCTAGATGTTCAAGCTGGTTTTAGAAAAGGCAGAAGAACTGGAGATCAAATTGCCAACATCCGCTGGATGGCATCATGGAAAAAGCAAGAGAGTTCCAGAAATACATCTATTTCTGCTTTATTGACTATGCCAAAGCCTTTGACTGTGTGGATCACAATAAACTGTGGGAAATTCTGAAAGAGATGGGAATACCAGACCACCTGACCTGCCTCTTGAGAAACCTGTATGCAGGTCAGGAAGCACCAGTTAGAACTGGACATGGAACAACAGACTGGTTCCAAATAGGAAAAGGAGTACGTCAAGGCTGTATATTGTCACCCTGCTTATTTAACTTCTATGCAGAGTACATCATGAGAAACGCTGGACTGGATGAAGCACAAGCTGGAATCAAGATTGCCGGGAGAAATATCAATAGCCTCAGATATGCAGATGACACCACCCTTATGGCAGAAAATGAAGAGGAACTAAAAAGCCTCTTGATGAAAGTGAAAGTGGAGAGTGAAAAAGTTGGCTTAAAGCTCAACATTCAGAAAACAAAGATCATGGCACCTGGTCCCATCACTTCGTGGGAAATAGATGGGGAAACAGTGGAAACAGTGTCAGACTTTATTTTTTGGGGCTCCAAAATCACTGCAGATGGTGACCGCAGCCATGAAATTAAAAGACACTTAGTCCTTGGAAGGAAAGTTATGACCAACCTAGATAGCATATTGAAAAGCAGAGACATTACTTTGCCAACAAAGGTTCATCTAGTCAAGGCTATGGTTTTTCCAGTGGTCATGTATGGATGTGAGAGTTGGACTGTGAAGAAAGCTGAGCACTGAAGAATTGAATCTTTTGAACTGTGGTGTTGGAGAAGACTCTTGAGAGTCCCTTGGACTCCAAGGAGATCCATCCAACCAGTCCATTCTGAAGGAGATCAGCCCTGGGATTTCTTTGGAAGGAATGATGCTGAAGCTGAAACTCCAGTACTTTGGCCACCTCATGCGCAGAGTTGACTCACTGGAAAAGACTCTGAGGCTGGGAGGCATTGGGGGCAGAAGGAGAAGGGGACGACAGAGGATGAGATTGCTGGATGGCATCACTGACTCGATGGACGTGAGTCTGAGTGAACTCCGGGAGTTGGTGATGGACAGGGAGGCCTGGCGTGCTGCGATTCATGGGGTCGCAAAGAGTCGGACACGACTGAGCGACTGAACTGAACTGACCTGAGAGTACTGCTGCAGTCCATGAGATTGTAAAGAGTCAGACATGACTTAGTGACTGAACAGTAGCAACAACAACATAGTTGTTATAAGAAAGGAGAGAAAGCTGAATCACATAAAATTTTCAGTTTACATAAGAGGCAAAAAAAAAAAAAGATGGAAAAAAATAGATAAAAGGAACTATCACAAATTAATAATTAACAAAAAAGGCATATATTATTGGAATTATATTTAATCAATAATCTTCTTAAATAATAATGGTCTCCTTAAACACTAATGGTTCTTGCCTGGAGAATCTTATGGTGGGCTATGATCCATAGGGTTACAAACAGTCCTACATGACTGAGATGACTTAGTTTGCATATAGACTAAAACTAAAGGGATGGAGAAAGCTATACCATAGTTTCACTAATGAAAAGAAAGAGTATATTAATTTCAGACAGAGCAGACTTCAGGCCAAGGAAAGTTACTAGAGATAAAGAGAGGTATTACATAATGATAATGTGGCCAGTACCCCAAGAAGACAAAATAACGTTTAATATGTATTAGCTTAACATCTGAGTTCAAAACCATGGAATTCCAGATGTTCAAGCTGGATTTAGAAAAGGCAGAGGAACCAGAGATCAAATTGTCAACATCCATTGGATCATCGAAAAAGAAAGAGTGTTCCAGAAAAACACCTACTTCTGCTTTATTGACTATGCCAAAACTTTTGACTGTGTGGATCACAAAAAAAGTGAAAGAGGGGAATACCAGACCACCTGATGTGCTTCTTGAGATATCTGTATGCAGGTCAAGAAGCAACAGTTAGAACTGGACATGGAACAACAGACTGGTTCCAAATCAGGAAAGGAATATGTCGAAACTGTATATTGTCATCCTGCTTGTTTAATTTTTATGCAGAACACATCATGTGAAATGCCAGGCTGGATGAAGCACAAGCTGGACTCAAGATTGCTGGGAGAAATATCAATAACCTCAGATATGCAGATGACACTACCTTTATGGCAGAAAGTGAAGAAGAACTAAAGAGCCCTTGATGAAAGTGAAAGAGGAGAGTGAAAGAGCTGGCTTAAAACTCAATGTTCAAAAAACTAAGATCATGGCATCTGGTCCCATCACTTCATGGGAAATGGATGGGGAAACAATGGAAACAGTGACAGACTTTATTTTCCTGGGCTCCAAAATCTCTGTAGGTGGTGACTGCAGCCATGATATTAAAAGATGCTTACTCCTTGGAAGAAAAGTTATGATCAACCTAGATAGCATGTTAAAAAGCAGAGACAGTACTTTGCCAACAAAGGTCCTCCTAGTCAAAGCTTTGGTTTTTCCAGTAGTCATGTACAGATGTGAGAGTTGGGCAGTAAATAAATCTGAGCACCAAAGAACTGATGCTTTTGAACTGTGGTGTTGGAGAAGACTCTTGAGAGTCCCCTGGACAGCAAGAAGATTTAACCAGTCCATCCTAAAGGCAATCAGTACTGGATATTCATTGGAAGGACTGATGCTGAAGCTGAAACTCATATACTTTGGTCACCTGATTCAAAGAACTGACTCATTGGTAGAGACACTGATTCTGAGAAAGATTGAAGGTGGAAGGAGAAGGAAATGACAGAGGATGAGATGGTTGGATGATATCACCAACTCAATGGGCGCATGAGTTTGAGTGAGTTACAGGAGTTGGTGATGGACAGGGAAGCCTGGTGTGCTGCAGTCCATGGGGTCACAAACAGTTGAACAGGACTGAGTGACTGACCTGAACTGAACATCAGAGTATCAAAATAAGTGAGGCAAAATGTGATAGAACTGCAAGAAGAAATATATGAATCCACAATTTTAGATGAAGAAATTAACATGTCTCTTTAAGAAATGGACAAATCTATTAGGCAGACAATCCAGTAAGGGCATAATTGAATTTAACCCTGTTGTTTCTGCTTAGTCTCTCAGTCGTGTCGGACTCCTTGAGACCCCAGGCTCCTCTATCCATGGAATTCTCCAGGCAAGAGTCCTGGAATGGATTTCCATGCCCTCCTCCAGGGGATTACAACCCAGGGATTCAAACCAGGTCTCCCATACTGCAGGTGGGTTCTTTACCTCTGAGCCACCAGAGAAGCCTGAACTTAACACTACCATCAGTCAAATGGTTATAATTGACATCTACAGAACACTTCATCTGACAATATTCTGTTTGATAGAAGAAGGCAATGAAGCTATTTAATCTTGGAGTATTATTTATTATAGTTCAAATTCTGTTCAAAATGTGATGCTATTTAAGTTATTTATTTCTCCATGAGCATGCTCTGGCACTTTGGGTCTTTCAAGTCACTTGTGTATGGCATCTAAGTGATCTAATTTATTAACATAAATAGTTTGGCATATCCTCTTATCATCCTTTAAGTGTCTGTAAGATCTACAGTAATGTTTCTGCATTTATTATTTATATTAGTAATTTGTATACTTTCCTATAATAAAATAAATTTAAAAGGCACAGTCTTTTTAGAATATATAATCTTTAATATAAAGATTAAAATGGTGAAATTTAAGGATGGATACCATGTAAGGATACCATGTAAATAACCAAAAAGAAGTTGTTAAATGAACATCAAAAAATACTTTCACAAGAAAATTAATCAAAATTAAAGGGATAGTTCATTAATAAAAAGGGTCATCAAAAATAGAACAACTATAAGCTCACCAACTATCTAGATTAAAACACTTCAAGAAAAAAAATTAACAAAACTAAAAGAAAAATCACCCAACTTTTAAAAATTGAGACTTTAATAAACATCTTAGTAATTGATAGAATTAGAAGGTTAATAAGTAGTAATCATATAGAAGATCTGAAAGCAGAGCTCTAGACTTGGTTTAACATATAAAGATACTCCACCTAATAATTGCAAAATAAATTTTTTTTCTTTATAAGTAACCACGAAGTACTTAGCAAAATTGATCATCTACTAGCAATAGAGCTATCTCAACACATTATAGTATTAAGATGCATAATTAATTCCCAAAGCAGAATAGAACTAATCTAGAAATCAGTTAAAACAAAAAAAATCTGAAAATATCCATATATTTGGAAATTAAGAAGCACTTTTCCAAATAGAGTACTATACACCATAAAATAAATTCCTTGAAAATTAGAAAGTATATTAAACTCAATATTAATAAAATAATTATATGTCAACAGTGACCTGAAGCACAACTGTGCTTACAGAGAAATTTTACCCTTAAATTAGTTAGCTAGATTTTTTTTAAGACAAAAAGCAGTTATTTAAAAATCCTTTTCAAAAAAATTGTGTTAACACCAAAGGAAAAGAAGAAAGAAAATGAAATAAAGAATAAAAACGATGAAAAGAGAACAAATATACAATATAGTGAATCAAGAAAACCAAAAGTTAGCACTTCAAAAAGGCTAATTCAATTAATAAATCCCTTACAATATTGATAAACAAAGAGAGAGAGAGAAATTATATAGCTAGGACTGAAAACAGTAACATCACTATTAATATCTCAGACATGAAAAAGATAACACAAAGTTATCATGATCAACTTTAAAGCAATGAAAATCTAGAAAAATAGCAAATTCCTTAAAAATACAGATTACCAAGACTGAAGATAATTCACCAGTGAATTCTGACAAACATATCAGGAAGAAAGAGCAACAAGCACAGATTCTTTCAGAGACTAGAAATAGTTGGAATGGTTTCCCAACATATTTTATAAGGTCAGCATAACCTTGATAACAATATCTGACATCCAACAAATTTTAAAAAGAAAATTACAAGACAATCCCACACAAAAACACATCTGAAACATGCCATGAAGAAATATTAACTAAATAAATCCATCAATATAAAAAAAATAATATGACAATATTGAGATTATTCTCACTGGGCTATAATCCAATGCAATAACAGTACAATTTTGTTAATGATAATTTATGGTCAACAGGTAGTTTATTGCAAGAGTCATTCAATACTCATAAAGCAACCAATACAAAACACAGTAACAGGCTGAGAAGAAAAATCACATGATCGTAACAATTGATGCAGAAAATACATTTGAAAAATTCTAAAAACCCATAAATGATTAAAAACACCCTAAAATATAGGATTAGAGGAAAATTTGCTAAATTTTATAAAGAGCACCACAAAAACTTATGCCTTCAACATAATGAATGGTGAAAGAGTGAATGCTTCTCCTTGAG
This sequence comes from Bubalus kerabau, assembly GCF_029407905.1. Taxonomy (NCBI): domain Eukaryota; kingdom Metazoa; phylum Chordata; class Mammalia; order Artiodactyla; family Bovidae; genus Bubalus; species Bubalus kerabau. The sequence continues at coordinate 168,216,826 of NC_073626.1, forward strand.
ATTGAGAAAAGGTAAGGGTGTCTACTATTTCACTTTTATTTGACATAGTGCTAGAAATTCTATCTAGCATATTCAGGCAGGAAAAGAAAGATAAAAACACACAGAACACAAAGAAGAAATAAAACTCTCCTTATTCTGAAATGAAATAAGTATCTATGTAAAATAATTCCGATGATTTTATAAAACAAACAGAAACATTCCTGGAGCTAACTAGCTCAGCAATATTGCAAGCATACAAGAGAACTATACAAAAATCTATTTTATTTCTGTAGCAATTGACACTGAAATTGAAAATACCATACCAATTACAATTGCGTAAAAATGCAATAATGTATGTCTAACAACATTTACAGGACTTCTATACTAAAAACTGTGAAACACTATGAAAATATAAAATATATAAATTAGTGGAGAGTCGTATCATCTCCATATATTGAAAGACTCTACACAGTAAAGATATCAATTCTTTCCAAAGTGTTCTATAGAATTAGTGAAATTTCTATCAAAACCCTCACAAGATTTTTATAGACATAGACAAGATTATCCAAAAGTTTATATGGAGGACAAAGACACTATACAAGGAAAACAGTTTTGAAAAGGAAAAATTAAAATGAGAGTAAATTTACCTGATTTCAAGAGTGACATAGCTACAGCAATCAGGACAACTTATGTAAACTTCCTTTAGGCAGTAATGTGTGTGTGTGTGTGTTAGTCCCTCAGTTTTGTCCAACTCTTTGCAATGCCATGGACTGTAGCTGGCCAGGCTCCTCTGTCCATGGAATTCTCCAGGCAAGAATACTGGAGTGCGTGGCCATTCCATTCTCCAGGGTATCTTCCTGACCCAGGAATCAAACCCAGGTCTCCTGGATTGCAGGAAGATTCTCTACCATCTGAGCCACAGGGGAAGCCCTTAGACACTAGTATAAATCTGTAATTATTCCATTTTTTAAAATTTAATTTCATTCTTTCAACCCATTCCAGTATTCTGGCTTGGAGAATCCCAAGGACAAAGGAGGCTGGTGGGCTGTAGTCCATAGGGTTGCAAAGATTTGGACATGAATGAAGCGACTTAGCATGCATTCAATCAAAATTTAAAGTCTACTATTTTAAATTTCCTTTTTCTCCCTTTAATCAATATTTACTTCATTTATTTTGAATTTCTGTTATGTATACATGTTTATAATAACCATAACTTCTTGGTGGATTGACTTTTATCATTATACAATGTCTTTCTTTGCTTCTGGTAACAAGGTATACCATAAAGACTATTTTGTATGACATTAATATATCTACTCTAGCTTCTTTTTCGGAGAAGGCAATGGCATCCCACTCTTGCCTGGAAAATCCCATGGACAGAGGAGCCTGGAAGGCTGCAGTCCACGGGTTCACTAAGAGTCGGACACGAATGAGCGACTTCACTTTCACTTTTCACTTTCATGCATTGGAGAAGGAAATGGCAACCCACTCTAGTGTTCTTGACTGGAGAATCCCAGGGACGGGGGAGCCTGGTGGGCTGCCGTCTATGGGGTCACACAGAGTTGGACACGACTGAAGTGACTTAGCAGCAGCAGCTTCTTTTTAGTTACTGGTTACATGGTATGTCTTTTCATCTTCTTCCTTTCAACCTATTTGTGTATTTGAATCTAAAGTGTGTCTCTTATACATAGCATATGTGTTGATTTAGTTGCTAAGTTGTGTTTGACTCTTCTGTGATCCCATGGACAATAGCCCACCAAGTTCCTCTGTCTATGGGATTTCGCAGGCTTTTAAGAATATTGGATTGGGGTTGCCATTTCCTTTTGCGGGATATTTTCCTGACCCAAGGATCAAACCCAAGTCTCTTGCATTGGCATGCAGATTCTTTACCACTGAACTACCTGGGAAGTCTCATATACAGTATATAGTTGGATTCTGCTTTGTTTTTGTTTTTTTTTTTTTTTAGCATTCTTCCAGCATCTGACATTTAATTAAAGAGTTTAATCAGCTATGTGTAATATGCTTACTAATAAGCTGTGATTTGCCTCTGATCTTTTGTTGTTTTCTATATGTCTTAGGTATTATTTTTGTTCCTCCGTTCTTCCTTCACTGCTTTGTTTTCTGTTAAATAAATATGCTCCAGTGTGCCATTTTAATACTCTGGCAGTTTCTTGTACTACATATTTTTGAATTATCAGAGATTGCCCTTGGAGTTACCATTAACATCCAAATTTCTATCAACCTAATTTCAACAGTATACAAAAATTTCAGTCTTATATAGCTTCATTCCCCTCCTTTATGCTACAATCCAAATGTAATGCATCCTTACTCATTGTGTGCCCTTTGCCTTAGATTTATAGTTATTATGTTATGAAGCTGTGATTTAAATCAGAAAGTGAAATAAAAAGGAAATACAAACAAAAACATTTATGCTGTATTTTATATTTACCTATATGTTATCATTTATTAGTACTTTCAATTTTTTTATGTAGATTTGTGTTATGGTCCAATGTCCTTTAACTGAACCTCAAGGTCAGGCAGGATGAGAACTTAAGGCTTCTCATGTCTTTTGTGAGAATGCATCCAGCTGCATATGGCCTGTACATGTGCATTGCATTCTAGGTTTTTAGGAATATGTTGAAGCTTTACAAACACCCTAGGGGCATCTCATTCTGCAGCTTTCCATGTTAAAATTTTTAGCTGATCTATAATTTGCTGCAATTGTTATCCATTCCCTCAAACAGCTGTAATTTTAAAACACTAGACAGAAGCCTCCTCACTCCAGGTGTTTAGAATTGGGAGAGTTCAAGTTTGAAAAAAACAAGCTTTTGAAAGAAGTTTTCCAGGGAACCACCAGACAGGTCAAAAGTGGCAATTGTTTGGAAATGAGATCTTTTTTCTCTTCAGTTCTGTTCAGTTCAGTAGTTCAGCCATGTCCAACTCTTTTTGACCTCATGAATCGCAGCACGCCAGGCCTCCCTGTCCATCACCAACTCCTGGAATCTACTCAAACTCATGTCCATTGAGTCGGTGATGCCATCCAGCAATCTCATCCTCTGTCTTTCCCTTCTCCTCCTGCCCCCAATCCCTCCCAGTGTCAGGGTCTTTTCAAATGAGTCAACTCTTAGTATGAGGCAGCAAAAGTACTGGAGTTTCAGCTTCAACATCAGCCCTTCCAATGAACACCCAGGACTGATTTCCTTTAGGATGGACTGGTTGGATCTCCTTGCAGTCCAAGGGACTCTCAAGAGTCTTCTCCAACACTACAGTTCAAAAGCATCAATTCTTCGGCGCTCAGCTTTCTTCACAGTCCAACTCTCACATCCATACATGACCACTGGAAAAATCATAGCCTTAACTAGATGGACCTTTGTTGGCAAAGTAATGTCTCTGCTTTTTAATATGCTGTCTAGGCTGGTCATAACTTTCCTTCCAAGGAGTAAGCGTGTTTTAATTTCATGGCTGCAATCACCATCTGCAGTGATTTTGGAGCCCAGAAAAATAAAGTCTGACACTGTTTCCCCATCGATTTCCCATGAAGTGATCAGACTGGATGCCATGATCTTCGTTTTCTGAATGTTGAGCTTTAAGCCAACTTTTTCACTCTCCACTTTCACTTTTATCAAGAGGCTTTTTAGTTCCTCTTCACTTTCTGCCATAAGGGTGGTGTCATCTGCATATGTGAGGTTATTGGTATTTCTCCCGGCAATCTTGATTCCAGCTTGTGCTTCATCCAGTCCAGCGTTTCTCATGATGTACTCTGCATAGAAGTTAAATAAGCAGGATGACAATATACAGCCTTGATCCCCCAAATATAAACTGTTAATTTCCAAGGCTACTGCTGAGTTTGGGAGATTGGGATAAGACTAAAGTCAAAATTCCACAGAGCTTTCTGTTCTTACTGAGATCCAATAATTTCTCTTAATTAAATACTCCCCTAATTGTGGCAAGCCTTTGGTTAATTCTCATAATTCTGAAAAAAAAAATGGTTCTGAGAATTTTTTGCCAGTTTTTGTTGTTATTGCTGTTACATTTACAAAGGAGGTACTCTTTTGGTGTTTTTGTTGTTCCTTGTTGTTTTTCAGACACTTGGTAATGTCCGACTCTTTGTGATCCCATGGACTGCATCATACCAGGCTTCCCTGTCCTCCACTATCTCCTGGAGTTTGTTCAAACTCTTGTCTTGAGTCAGTGATGCCATCCAACCATCTCATCATCTTTTGCCCCCTTCTCCTTCTGCCCTCAATCTTTCCAAGCATCAGGGACTTTTCCAATAAGTTGGCTCTTTGCATCAGGTTGCCAAAGTATTGGAGCTTCAGCTTCAGCATTAGTCCTTCCAAGGAATATTTAGAATTGATTTCCTTTAGGATTGACTGGTTTAATCTCCTTGCTGTCCAAGGGACTCTCAAGAGTCTTCTCCAGCACCATAGTTCGAAGGCATCAATTTTGTGGCCCTCAGCCTTCTTTATGGTCCAACTCTCACATCCGTACATGACTACTGGAAAAACCATAGCTTTGACTAGACAGACTTTTGTTGACAAAACGATGTCTCTGCTTTTTAATATGCTGTCTAGGTTTGTCATAGTTTTTCTTCCAAGGAGCAAGTGTCTTTTAATTTCATGGCTACATTTACCATCCACAGTGATTTTAGAGCCCAAGAAAATAATGTCACTGTTTCCTTTCTCCCCCCATCTATTTTCCATGAAGTAATGGGACTAAATCCCCATTTCCATGAATATTAGATGTTACTCTATATTTTATGACACATAATCGTATTGCATTGACTGTAAGCATTACTTTAATAATTTAAGGAGTCATCATTGTGAAAAAATAGGTGTTTACACTATATGTGTGAAACTATCTGTCCTGAATTGCTGTGTTTGCCCATAAGTTTGGTATATTCCAGTTTCTGAGAGCTCAAGTTCAGCATTTATATGCAACCAGTATTTTTTGACATAAATATTGAAAATTAGCATTGCTTACTAGTTTATGAACTATAAAATAGATTAGATTCATTACCTGGAAATATTTTTAAAATAGCAGAAGGGCCTTCCTGTAGGAAGGCTTTAACTACAAGTGATTTAGATCCCAGTGCTGCTTCCCAGGTAGTTTGTATAGTAAAGAATTTGCCTGCAATACAGGAGACCTGGGTTCGATCCTTGGGTTGTGAAGATCCCCTGGAGGAGGGCATGGCAAACCACTTCAGTATTCTTGCCTGGAGAATCCCTGTGGACAGAGGAGCCTGGCCTATGGTCCTCTGCAGACATGACTGAGCAACTACACACAGCAGAGCATTATTGTAATGACTGAAAAACTATGATTTTAATTACAATTAGGAAATGTTTTAAAACTTTATACCAAACTCACACTGCCAACAATACCTCACAGTTGACTAGAAACTACTATTAATACTTTATTGAGGGACAAAATAAGTTTAGAAATCACTGTGGGATGACAGAGAACATAAGCCTAAAATTACATGAAACTATCTTACTTATCTCCATCTAATCTTTTAATTTTGTTATTTTATTAGTAGATTCTATCCTTCAACAGCTTTTAATTTTTTCTCAATTTTTCTCTGAAGCAGAGTGTCCTGAACAGCTAGCCACAAAAAAAATTGCTTGCTCTGAGGTAGTATAATGTAAGCTGAGCTGCTAATGCAGAGTTAGTTTGGATGAACTTGGATATGTGGATGCAAATAAGAATTAATACACCTGAAAACAAAGGCTATGTAATATCATAACCTCCCTTTCAACACCATTGTCCTGGAATTCCATAATACTTCATGGTCTCTGAATGAAGCATGGTGTACTTTTCTTTTATATCTAAATATTCACTGGAAAAAACAACATATTCTTTATCTTCTAATAAAGGAAAAACAGTGGCAGTGTTCAAGACGGAAGCAGAGATTTGCAGTTTTCAAATGATGAGTCTTTTAAAATATATCTCTTATATGAGTTCCAAGTCACTTTGCTACTAAACTGTCCATTACACTGTGATGCTTTTCCTTCTAACCCCACAAAGGGCTAAATTCATATATCCTTTCCTTGTCTGTCATTAATCTGTGAAAATACTTCTGTTACAGATTTTTTTTAGCATTGTATAATAGGGGCAAACATGTGTATCTCCTCAATTAAATGTTATGTTCCTAAAAAGTGGGAACAAGTTCTTAAAGAGTGGGCAGAAATCCTAGTACTGGGTGGATAAGTGTCCAGGCAGGGATGGACATTGGCCATGGAACGAGGTGGACAGATATGAGATATGCTTCATAGTTAGAGAAAGTAAGACATATAAATGAATGAATGAATGTGACAGTTATTAGAGATGTGTTAAAATTGACTCCTAGGTTGTGGAATTGAGCTGGGAGGAAAACAGTAACAAACACTGATAATAAGCTGGATAGACAATGAGCAAAGCCAGAGAAACAGAGCAATTTTTCATGTAAGAGAAATTTAAGTCAGATGGAGAGAAAATGTGAGACATTCAAATTTGGATGTCCGGAATTCAAAAGAGAGTATTACATTTGGAAGTCATCAGAATATGGATGTTATTAGAAACAATAGAGAGACTTTCCTGGAAGTGTAGTGGTTAAGAGTTCACCTTCCAATGCAGGGCTGAGGGCTTGATCCTTATCTTGAAAACTAACATCCTGTATGCCTCGTGGTCAAAAAAACCCAAAATATATAAACAGAAACAATATTGTAGCAAATTCAATAAAGACTTTAAAAATGGTCCACATCAAAAATCTTAAAACAAAACTATAGGGATGGAACAACAGACTGGTTCCAAATAGGAAAAAGAGTACGTCAAGGCTGTATATTGTCACCCTCCTTATTTAACTTCTATGCAGAGTACATCATGAGAAATGCTGGACTGGATGAAGCACAAGCTGGAATCAAGATTGCCGGGAGAAATATCAATAACCTCAGATGTGCAGATGACACCACCCTTATGGCAGAAAGTGAAGAGGAACTAAAAAGCCTCTTGATGAAAGTAAAAGTGGAGAGTGAAAAAGTTGGCTTAAAGCTCAACATTCAGAAAATGAAGATCATGGCAACCGGTCCCATCACTTCATGGGAAATAGATGGGAAAACAGTGGAAACAGTGTCAGACTTTATTTTTCTGGGCTCCAAAATCTCTGCATGTGGTGACTGCAGCCATGAAATTAAAAGACACTCCTTGGAAGGAAAGTTATGACCAACCTAGATAGCATACTGAAAAGCAGAGACATTACTTTGCCAACAAAGGTCTGTCTAGTCAAGGCTATGGTTTTTCCTGTGGTCATGTATGGATGTGAGAGTTGGACTGTGAAGAAGGCTGAGCGCCAAAGAACTGATGCTTTTGAACTGTGGTGTTGGGGAAGACTCTTGAGAGTCCCTTGGACTGCAAGGAGATCCAACCAGTCCATTCTGAAGGAGATCAGCCCTGGGTGTTCTATGGAAGGAATGATGCTAAAGCTGAAACTCCAGTACTTTGGCCACCTCATGTGAAGAGTTGACTCATTGGAAAAGACTCTGATGCTGGGAGGGATTGGGGGCAGGAGGAGAAGGGGACGACAGAGGATGAGATGGCTGGATGGCATCACTGACTCGATGGACGTGAGTCTGAGTGAACTCCGGGAGTTGGTGATGGACAGGGAGGCCTGGCATGCTGCGATTCATGGGGTCGCAAAGAGTTGGACACGACTGAGTGACTAATCTGATCTGATCTGATAGCGATGGGGAAGTGTAAAGCAAGAAAAGAAGGCTCATTTACAAGGCCTGGGGAACTCCCACATTTAGGAAAAAAAGGTATGAAAAAGGCCAATAAGGTGAAAGAAATGCCAAAGAAAGACAATACTATAGAAGCCAAAGGAAAAAGTTTTCAAGAGGCCATTTTATTTATTAATTCATAATGTAGAACTAAGTTTTGGATCTGGTACCAGGCTGTCTGGGATCATATCCCAGCTCCATTTTTCACCTCTTTGCATCTTATAATCTTCCAATTTTTTTTTTTTGTCACGATTAAAGTATTAATATCCCTATAATATGTTTTTTATTCAATAAACAAAATTGATTTCATTAGAAGTTTAAAAAGTAAGAATTGAGGCCCCTAGTTAATAGGGAGTTATTGAATAAATTTGAGGAGAGAGGAGACCGTAACAGACAAAAGTGATTGACTAACACAACAGCTGCTGCCAGCTATTTTATTTTTTTATTAATTTCTGCTACAGAGACTATAAAGTTGGGTTTTTAGTTTCCAAATCTCTACTGCAACCAGAGATATCGAGGTATCTACAGGATAAATTTTAACATTGTTGAATTTGCTGTTACGCCAAAGAATTGATGCTTTTGAACTGTGGTGTTGGAGAAGACTCTTGAGAGTCCGTTGGACTGCAAGGAGATCCAACCAGTCCATCCTAAAGGAGATCAGCCCTGGGTGTTCTTTGGAAGGAATGATGCTAAAGCCGAAACTCCAGTATTTTGGCCACCTCATGCAAAGAGTTGACTCATTGGAAAAGACTGATGCTGGGAACAATTGAAGGCAGGAGGAGAAGGGGACGACAGAGGATGAGATGGCTGGATGGCATCACTGACTTGATGGACGTGAGTTTGAGTGAACTCCGGGAGATGGTGATGGACAGGGAGGCCTGGCATGGGACATGACTGAGTGACTGAACTGAACTGAACATAATACTTGATTCACTGTCCAGTCATTTTAATATAAAATGTACTAGACAACGATCCCTTTCCTTACCCATACTAATTCTAAGGAACATTCTTATAGCCATATTCTTACATGATAACAGACAACAAATGGCTACAAGATCTTTAAAGAATGGCAGTAATATTAAACAGGAATACAAAATAAATGACAAAATAAATAGTGATAAAGAACAGAACGTAATTATGAAATTTTTTCACAACCATAGTCAAATTCAAGATGTTATATTGATAAAATAAGAAGAGTGAGCTATGAAAAATTAGCATAAAACATGAACATGTATCTTAAGTTGAAACATGATTTTCATTGAAAATTAAAAGAGGAGAAAATATTAGAAATATCTCCCAGATTATAAAGCAGAGAGATAAAGGATCAGAATGTTAGATTCTAAAGATATACAAAATCTCAAAACTTTTGTCTTCCTTGCTAACTTCTTTCTTATCCATCAGAGTGCAGATAGCATGAAAACCACAATTACAGAAAACTAACCAAACTGATAATATGGGTCACAGCCTTGTCTAACTCAGTCAAACTATGAGCCATGCCGTGTAGGGCCACCCAAGATGGACGGATAATGGTGAAGCATTCTGACAAAACATGGTCCACTGGAGAAGGGAATGGCAAACTACTTCAGTATTCTTGCCTTGGGAACCCCATAAACTGTATGAAAAGGCAAAAAGATATGACACTGAAAGATGAACTCCTCAGGTTGGTAGGTGAAAAGACCCTGAAGCTGGGAAAGATTGAAGGCAGGAGCAGAGGAGGATGACAGGGGATGAGACAGCTGGAAGGCATCACTGGCTTGATGGACATGAGTTTGAGCAAGCTCCAGGAGTTGATGATAGACAGAGAAGCCTGGCATGCTGCAGTCCATGGGGTCACAAAGAGTCGGACATGACTGAGGGACTAAACTGCACTGAACTACTGACTTCTTTGGAAAACCAATTAAGGATATACTTCAAAAGCACACAAGAGTGAGGAAGGCATAGAATCCATGAAATAGATTTAGGCAAATGTTGCAGTGTGGATTTAATATAAAATTGACTACATACATTCATGAGTAGTTTCACTAAAACCTTTAGTGGTGAGTACTAGTATATTTTGCTCTTTTGGATAGGGTTTGTTTATCCCTGACACCTTCCTATTCTGCTTCTGTACTTAATAGAGAATTCTGTACATGGCTGGCAATCATCCCATTCAACACATTTGACTTGTAGTAAGAGTTTGTACATAAAAGAGAATAAAGAACTGAAAACAAAAATTTTAGAGAACATGAAGAAAAGGAGGGACACATAAATTTAGAATTGAGTGACTGAACAAAAACAAATAGAAAAATTTATTCAACTGCAGCAAATTTTGGTATGTTGTCTTCAAATGCACAGGGAACATTCTCCAATATAGTTTTTAAGTTACAAAACAACTGAGATATATTTAAAAGAAACAGAGTTATACAAATTATGTTCTATATACATAATGATATGAAGTTAGAAATCAATAATGAAAGGAAATGTATAAAAATATAGACATTAAATTATACACTAATGTAATTTAATTGAAAAAAAAGTCAAAATTCATGGGATAAAGCCAAATGGTACTGAAAGAGAATGTATATCACTAATTGTATACTTTCCAGAGGTAAACAATCTTAGATCAATAAACTAGAAATTCACCTTAAAAAATTATAAAAGGAAAAAGAAAATAAACCAAAGGCAAGTAGAAGGAAAAAAAACAGTAAACATTAAAGTGGAAATGAAGATCGAGAATAGATAAACAATAGAATTAACAAAACCCAAATGTTGATTTGAAAAGAAAAAAAAAAATGACAGCCGTTTATTTACCTAGAATAAAAAACAGAGGGAGAATATTCCAATTACCAAAATCAGAATGCCATAGAGGATATTTGTATTGTTGTTGTTCAGTCACTAAGTCTTATCTAAGTCTTTGTAACCCCATGGACTGCAGGACATCAGGTTCACCTCTTCTTAGTTTGCTGAGATTCATGTCCACTGAGTTGGTGATGCTATCTAACCATCTTATCCTCATCCTCTCCCTTCTCCTTTTGCCTTCAATCTTTCCCAGCATCAGGGTCTTTTCCAATGAGTCAGTTCTTCACATCAGACAGCCAAAGTATTGGAGCTTCAGCATCAGTCCTTCCAATGATTATTCAGGGATGATTTCCTTTAGGATTGACTGGTTCGATCTTCTTGACCACAATTTGAAAACATCGTTTCTTCAGTGCTCAGTCTTCTTTATGGCCTAACTCTCACATCCATACTCGACTACTAGAAAAACCACAGCTTTGACTATATGGACCTTTGTGGGCAAAGTGATGTCTCTGCTTTTTAATACTCTGTCTAGGTTTGTCATAGCTTTCCTTCCAAGGAGCAGATGTTTATTAATTTCATGGCTGCAGTCACAATCTGCAGTGATTTTGAAGCCCAAGAAAATAAAATCTGACACTGTCTCCACTTTTTCTTCTTCTATTTGTCAAGAAGTGATGGGACCAGATGTCATGATCTTAGTATTTTGTATGCTGAGTTTTAAGCCAGAATTTTCATTCTCTTTTTTCACCCTCAACAAGAGGATCTTTAGTTTCTCTTTTCTTTCTGGCATTAGAGTGGCATCATCTGCATATCTGAGACTGTTGATATTACTCTCAGAAATCTTGAGTATAGCTTGTGAGTCATCCAGCCTAGTATTTTGCATGTAATACTCTGAACATAAATTAAATAATCGGGTGACTATATACAACCTTGTCATGCTCCATTCCCAATTTTGAACCAGTCCATCATTCCATGTCTGGAATCTAACAATTAGATTTCCTTTACATTTGTATCATATCAGTATAGAGGACATAACTACTGATATTATATAAATGAAAAGGACTTAACAGAATACTGTAAAAGATATGTGAAGAAACTAGATTAGGCCATTATCATCCCAGCTGTGGATGTGACTAGTGATGGAAGTAAAGTCCGATGTTTTAAAGAGCAATATTGCATAGGAACTTGGAATGTTAGGTCCATGAATCAAGGCAAATTGAAAGGGGTCAAACAGGAGATGGGAAGAGGGAACACTGATACTTTAGGAATCAGGTAGCTAAAATGGACTGAAATGGGTGAATTTAACTCAAATAACCATTATATCTACTACTGTGGGCAAGAATCCCTTAGAAGAAATGGAGTAGCCATCATAGTCAACAAAAGAGTCTGAAATACAACACTTGGATGCAATCTCAAAAATGACAGAATAATCTTTGTTCATTTCCAAGGCAAACCATTCAGGACCACAGTAATTCAAGTCTATGCCTTGACCAGTAATGCTGAAGAAGTTGAAACTGAACAGTTCTATGAAGACCTACAAGATGTTCTAGAACTAACACTCAAAAAAGATGTCCTTTGCAATATAGGGGACTGGGATGCAAAAGTAGGAAGTCAAGAAACACCTGGAATAACAGGCAAATTTGGCCTTGGAGTACAAAACGAATCAGGTCAAAGGTTAACAGACTTTTGCCAAGAGAACAGACTGGTCATAGCAAACAACCTATTCCAACAGCACAGGACAAGACTCTACACGTGGACATCACCAGATGGTCAACACTGAAATCAAATTGATTATATTCTTTGCAGCCAAAGATGGAGAAGCTCTATACAGTCAGCAAAAACAAGACTGGGAGGTGACTGTGGCTCAGATCATGAACTCCTTATTGCAAAACTCAGACTTAAATTGAAGAAAGTGGGGAAAACCACTAGATCATTCAGGTATGACCTAAATAAAATCCCTTATGATTATACAGTAGAAGTGACAAATAAATTCAAGGCATTAGATATGATAGACAGAGAGCCTGAAGAACTGTGGATGGAGGTTCATGACACTGTACAAGAGGCAGTGATTAATACTATCCCCAAGAAAAGGAAATGTAAAAAGGCAAAACGGTTGTCTGAGGAGGCCTTACAAATAGATGAGGAAAGAAGAGAAGCTAAAGGCAAAGGAGAAAAGGAAAGATATACCCATTTGAATGCAGAGTTCCAAAGAATGGAACAGAGAGATAAGAAATCCTTCCTCAGTGATCAATGCAAAGAAATAGAGGAAAACAATAGAACGGGAAAGACTAGAGAGCTCTTCAAGAATATTAGAGATACCAAGGGAACATTTCATGCAAAGATGGGAACGATAAAGGACATAAATAGTATGGACCTAACAGAAGCAGAAGATATTAAGAAGAGGTGGCAAATACAAAGAAGAACAATACAAAAATAGGTCTTCATGATCCAGATAACTATGATGGTGTGATTACTCACCTAGAGCCAGACATCGTGAAATGCAAAGTCAAGTGGGCCTTAGGAAGCATCACTACGAACAAAGTGAGTGGAAGTGATGAAATTTTAGTTGAGCCTCTTCCAAATCCTAAAAGATGATGCTGTGAAAGTGTTGCACTCAATATGCTAGCAAATTTGGAAAACTCAGCAATGGCTACAAGACAGGAAAAGGTCAGTTTTCATTCCAGTTGAAAAGAAGGCAATGCCAAAGAATGCTCAAACTACCACACAATTGTACTCATCTCTCACACTCATAAAGTAATACTCAAAATTCTCCAAGCCAGGCTTCAACAGTATGTGAACTGTGAACTTCCAGATGTTCAAGCTGGTTTTAGAAAAGGCAGAGGAACAAGAGATCAAATTGACAACACCCATTGGATCATCGAAAAAGCCAGAGGGTTCCAGAAAAACATCTATTTCTGCTTTCTTGACTATGCCAAAGCCTTTAACTGTATGGGTTACAATAAACTGTGGAAAATTCTGAGAGATGGGCCTACCAGACCACCTGACCTGCCCACTTGAGAAACCTGTATGCAGGTCAGGAAGCAAGAGTTAGAACTGGACATAGAACAACAGACTGGTTCCAAATAGGAAAAGGAGTATGTCAAGGCTGTATATTGTCACCCTGCTTATTTAACTTATATGCAGAGTATATCATGAGAAAAGCTGGGCTGGAAGAAGCACAAGCTGGAATCAAGATTGCCGGGAGAAATATCAATAACCTCAGATATGCAGATGACACCATCCTTATGATAGAAAGTGAAGAAGAACTAAAGAGCCTCTTGATGAAAGTGAAAGAGGAATGCAAGGGATTTCTGTGTGTTGATTTTATATCCTGCAACTTTACTATATTCATTGATTAGTTCTAGTAATTTTTTGGTGGAGTCTTTAGGGTTTTCTATGTAGAGGATCATGTCATCTGCAAACAGTGAGAGTTTTACTTCTTCTTTTCCAATGAACACCCAGGACTGATCTCCTTTAGGATGGACTGGCTGGATCTCCTTGCAGTCCAAGGGACTCTCAAGAGTCTTCTCCAACACAACAGTTCAAAAGCATCAATTCTTCAGCACTCAGCTTTCTTCACAGTCCAACTCTCACAGGGAAGCCTGGTGTGCTGAAATTCATGGGGTCACAAAGAGTCAGACACGACTGAGCGACTGAACTGAACTGAACTTAAACATCCAATTATCCTAGCATCTTTTATTAAAAAGACTATTCATTCCCCATTAAATTCTCTTGAAACCTGTTATGGGTTGTACCATGTCTCTACCCTCCCCAAACGTGCTGAAATCTTAACTCCCAGTACCTCAGAATGTAATTTTACCTGGAAATAGGATTGTTGTATATATAATTAATGAGAATGCACTCTTACTGAAGCAGGTTGGGCCCCTAATCCAATATGGCTGATGTCCTCATAGTAAAGTGGCCGTATGTAGACAGACACATATGGGGAAAATGTCCTTTGATGATGAAGGCAGAGAGTGCAGTTATGAATTTGCAAACCAAGAAAAGCCTAACATTGCCAGAAAAACCACCAAAAACTAGAGGAAACAGAAAGGATATTCATACACTTTTCAGAAAGATTATGACTCTGCTGATAACTTGATTTCAGATTTTTTTGCCCATAGAACATCTATTCCTTTGCAAAAACTGACCATAAATGGAGGGATACGCTGGTGGATTTTCAGTTCTGGTACATTGATCTCTGTCTATCCTTATATTAGTACCATAGTTTTGACTGTTGTAGCTTTGTAATACATTTTAAAATCAGAAAGTGTAAGACCTCTGAATTTGTTCATCTTTTTCAAGATGCTTTGTCTATTATTTTAAAATGTTAAAATAATATTTCTTGCTATTCCACTAAAATTTTAGGATAAGCTTGTCTATTTCTATAAAAAAGGATTGAAAATTTTAATAGAAGTTTTCTTATATCTGTAGATCAGTTTGAGGACTTTTAGCATCTTAACAGTATTATGCTTTCCAGTATGAAAACAAACGTCCTTCCTTTATTTCTTCTACTTAGACCTTTTAAAAATCATTTCCAACAATAGTTCATAGTTTTTAGAGTAAAGTCTTACACTTCTTGCTTAAACTATATATATATATATATATATATATAGAGAGAGAGAGAGAGAGAGAGAGAGAATCTGTGTACAGAATTTATCTTTAATTTTGTTAAAGCTATAGTTCTAACCAGAAGGGTTGCATTTGAAAATCAGAAACAAGTTTTTTCCAAATAATTAATTGCAGGGACCATTTCAGCTCCTATTCTTCCTAAAATTCACTCATTTAGTAATGCATGTGGGAAATGTAAAAATGACCCCACAAAAGCAGTTTGTTGAGACAATGCACAATAGACTTGCAAGTTATTCACTTAAACAACAAGGCTTTTTTCTCAGAGACCTCAATCATCTGATTTCTGGAAGTCAGACTGCTTAGAATAACTTCAGACATAGCAAAGGAAACCAGCAAATGGAAATCTAGACAGAACAGATTTGTCTAAACAGAACAGATTTCTAAAACAGGCCATTAGGTATCCACAGAACCTCTACAAACAAGGAATTAAGTCTGAGAAATTGTGATAATAGTGTAGCCAAGAAGATCAGTGATGCTCTTTGAAGTATTTCATAAAGGTTTCTAGATATCCAAGCACTTCCCTAGCGGCTCAGTGGGTAAAGAATCTGCCTGCAATGCAGGAGATGCAGGAGATGTGGGTTACATCCCAGGGTGGAGAAGATCCCCCTGGTGGAGGCATTCCAGTATTCTTGCCTGGAGAATCCCATGAACAGAGGAGCCTGGCAGGCTACTGTCCATGGGGTTGCAAAGAGTCGGACACATCTGAGAGACTGAACATTCATGCCTAGATATCCAAAATGTATTTTACTGAAGGAGGAAAAAAAATAAGAAATTGAGAAGCCTTTGCTGTTCTATGCATTGAGAGCTCTTATTTTCCATTTAGGGAGAATAAATAATAGATAAAATCTTAACTGTTTTGTTTTGAATCAGCAGATCTAAATGTAGCACTGCATAATCATTGCATTCCCAAATAGTCTTTTCCTGACTATTAATAAAAGAGTACTACATGAGTTGTAAAATCCATAATAATGTTTAGCCCATTTTGCTTATCTTCCTTTCACCGTCTTGCCAGGTGTGCATGCTTTTCTGTGGGCCTATGTCCATGAAAACTCATCTCTGTTGATCTTCCATGGAAACACCAAGTCTGATAATATGACAACCTACGGCGGGAGATAAAAAATTACCCTAAATAAGCTGACAAATCCCCACTGCTAATTCAGTATAACAGTATAACAGTATTTTTATATAATGTCTTAAGTCAAAAGAGTGACAAGTTCAAGGTTTTCAAGCACCATCTCAGACAATGATGAAAACATTTGTACTCTTCCCTCTCCTTTTTTGAAAGAGCTCAACTGGAATTCCATCACCTCTACTAGCTTTGTTCGTATTGATGTTTCCTAAGGCCCACTTGACTTCACATTCCAGGATGTCTGGCTCTAGGTGAGTGATCACACCATCGTGACTATCTGGGTCATGAAGATCTTTTTTGTATAGTTCTTCTGTGTATTTTTGCCACCTCTTCTTAATATCTTCTGCTTCTGTTAAGTCCATACCATTTCTGTCCTATAATAAGCCCATCTTTGCATGAAATGTTCCCTTGGTATCTCTAATTTTCTTGAAGAGATCTTTAGTCTTTCCCATTCTATTGTTTTCCTCTATTTCTTTGCACAGATCACTAAGGAAGGATTTCTTATCTCTCCTTGCTATTCTTCAGAACTCTGCATTCAAATGGGTATCTTTCCTTTTCTCCTTTGCTTTTAGCTTCTCTTCTTTTCACAGCTATTTGAAAGGCCTTCTCAGACAGCCATTTTGCTTTTTTGCATTTCTTTTTCTTGGGGATGGTCTTGATTCCTGTGCAATGTCACAAACCTCCATCCATAGCTCATCAGGCACTCTGTCTATCAGATCTAGTCCCTTAAATCTATTTCTCACTTCCACTGTATAATTGTAAGGGATTTGATTTAGGTTATACCTGAATGGTCTAGTGGTTTTCCCCACTTTCTTCAATTTAAGTCTGAATTGTCCAATTAGGAGTTCATGATCTGAGCCACAGTCAGCTCCTGATCTTGTTTTTGTTGACTGTATAGAGCTTCTCCATCTTTGGCTGCAAAGAATATAATCAATCTGATTTCCATGTTGATCATCTGGTGATATCCATGTGTAGAGTCTTCTCTTGAGTTGTTGAAAGAGGGTGTTTGCTATGACCAGTGCATTTTCTTGGCAGAACTCTATTAGCCTTTGCCCTGCTTCATTCTGTACTCCAAGGCCAAATTTGCCTGTTACTCCAGGTGTTTCTTGACTTCCTACTTTTGCCTTCCAGTCCCCTATAATGAAAATGACATGTTTTTGGGGTGTTAATTCTAGAAAGGCTTGTAGGTCTTCATAGAACCGTTCAATTTCATCTTCTTCAGCATTACTGGTAGGGGCATAGACTTGGATTACTGTGATATTGAATGATTTGCTTTGGAGATGAACAGAGATGATTTTGTCGTTTTTGAGACTGCATCCAAGTATTGCATTTTGGACTCTTTTGTTGACTATGATGGCTACTCCATTTCTTCTAAGGGGTTCTTGCCCACAGTAGTAGATATAATGGTCTGCTGCTGCTGCTGCTAAGTCGCTTCAGTCGTGTCTGACTCTGTGCAACCCCATAGGCAGAAGCCCACCAGGCTTCCCCATCCCTGGGATTCTCCAGGCAAGGACACTGGACTGGGTTGCCATTTCTTTCTCCAATGCATGAAAGTGAAAAGTGAAAGGGAAGTCGCTCAGTCGTGTCCGACTCTTAGTGACCCCATGGACTATAGCCCACCAGGCTCCTCCGTCCATGGGATTTTCCAGGCAAGAGTACTGGAGTGGGGTGCCATTGCCTTCTCCGGATATAATGGTCATTCCAGTTCCTTTTAGTTCACTGATTCCTAAAATGTTGACGTTCACTCTTGCCATTTCCTGTTTGATCACTTCCAATTTGCCTTGATTCATGGACCTAACATTCCAGGTTCCTATGCACTATTGCTTTTTACAGCATCAGACCTTGCTTTCATCACCAGTTACATCCACAACTGGGTGTTGTTTTTGCTTTGGCTCCATCTCTTCATTCTTTCTGGAGCTATTTCTCCACTGATCTCCAGCAGCATATTGGGCACCTACCGACCAGGGGAGCTCATCTTTCAGTGTTCTATCTTTTTGCCTTTTCGTACTGTTCATGGGGTTCTCAAGGCAGGAATACTGAAGTGGTTTGCCATTCCCTCCTCCAGTGGACCACATTTTGCATGCCCTACAGCAAGGCCAAAAGAATAAACAAACAAATAAACTAACAAAAACCCATTGACTACCCAGGCTGTTTGTTGTTTTGTTTTTGTTTTCTTTCTTCTCAACAGTCATAAAGGAGTAGAATAGTAAATGATTTTAAGAGTCCAGGTTCCATAGCCAGTCTAGTTTAATTTTAAAACTGCTTCTTGCCCTTTTTCAACAGTATGATCCTGAGAAAGTTATTGAAACTGTTTCTTACTCTTATTGTTTGCAAAATATGGAAAATAATAGCACCTTTCTCATAGTTTTTGGGAAGAGTGCATGAGTTAAATGAGTTCACATATGTGAAATGCTTATAATAAGGCCAGACACAATATGTATAAATGCAATGTTAACTCTAATTATTTTGTTATTCATTTACTACAGTCTTTGTGACTTGTGGTATTTCAGACTATTCCCTGGTACTGATATTTTTAAAAATATATCTTCTTGATGAAACTTAAGTATTAGATTTTAAAATTAGATTCCAATCCAGTATGAATTGAATAATTGTTTGTCTGTTTTTTGGTTTTTGTTTTGCTTATTCCAGCCAAGTTGAAGATATTAAACTTAGAAATTAATTTTGTCTCATATATGGAAAGTCTTCAGGTCCAAACCCTTTTTTTTCAAGCTCTGTGCCTAGCTTTAGGGATGATGGTGGTCATACAAGGTGGAGTTAAAACTACTGTTGGATATTTTGCTTTCTTTCTTACTTAGTACAAGTCTGACCGTGGGTCCTGGTTGAAAATTAAAGTCGAGCCTACTTCAGTGATTATGTGAGAGCTCAGAGTCTGTCATTGTTCACATCTAGAAGTAGGAGTGTGGTGTCATATTTGCAGGAAGAATTCTTCCCCAGGATGCAATGGCTTGCATATGTGATGAGACCAGAAATTCTTATGATACCCTACTACCATTTTGGAACACATAGAAGTCACAGTTTGTAGAGATGGAAAGAAAAAAAAAATACAATCTAGTCCATTGACCCATTTTCTAGACTAGAAAGGCCCAGACACCAAGTCCCTTGTGAAAATTTACAGACAGTTTAGAAGGAGAAGTAAGTCCAGAAAGGAATTGTCTGACTGCTCAGTCATTGTTAAGTCTGTTATTCCAGAATTATTATTTCAGACCAACACCAAAGAGTCTCATGTTGTAAATATTTGTAACTAATTTGAAATAATTATAACATATTAGCAATTTAAGAAATCTAAGATATCAGAATCGTCAGATAATTCAAATATAAATGATTAATAATTACTTAAGGCTTTTTTTTAAGATACTGTGCTTTTGAATTAATGATATAGCACTTACAATAAAGTACTAACATGTATGAATTCAGCTGTAACATTTAGCTGAGTGTTTTTTGTATACCAAGTTCTCAATGCATGCTCATAAAGGAATAATAATAATTTGAACACTGAGTGCCCCTAATATCAAATAAGATAAAATTAGTATAATTTAATACAATTAAATTTAGAAGCTTTATCCTATTTATATTCTCTTTTACAATTGTTCCAATTTTAAAGAGCTATTCAAAGTGTACTTCAGGTAGCATTAAATGGCTTATCACAGTAGTTTCAAATGCATTACTTTAACTTTCTTTGAAACATTTTCTGAATGTGCATATATATTCAGTGATAGCACTCTAATTCATAATTTTTGATAAGCTTTAGATCAGATCAGATCAGTCACTCAGTCATGTCTGACTCTTTGCAACCCCATGAATTGAAGCACGCCAGGCCTCCCTGTCCATCACCAACTCCCGGAGTTCACTGAGACTCACGTCCATCGAGTCAGTGATGCCATCCAGCCATCTCATCCTCTGTCATTCCCTTCTCCTCCTGCCCACAATCCCTCCCAGCATCAAGGTCTTTTCCAATGAATCAACTCTTTGCATGAGGTGGCCAAAGTACTGGAGTTTCAGCTTTAGCATCATTCCTTCCAAAGAACACCCAGGGCTGATCGCCTTCAGAATGGACTGGTTGGATCTCCTTGCAGTCCAAGAGATTTGAAAGAGTCTTCTCCAACACCACAGTTCTAAAGCATCAATTCTTCAGTGCTCAGCCTTCTTCTCAGTCCAACTCTCACATCCATACATGACCACAGGAAAAACCATAGCCTTGACTAGACGAACCTTTGTTGGCAAAGTAATGTCTCTGCTTTTGAATATGCTATCTAGGTTGATCATAACTTTCCTTCCAAGGAGTAAGCGTCTTTTAATTTCATGGCTGCAGTCACCATCTGTAGTGATTTTGGAGCCCAGAAAAATAAAATCTGACACTGTTTCCACTAGATCCTCTAAATCTTCCTGTTTAAAGAAAATAGCATTGATAAGCTTTGTGTCTACCGCTTTTGCACTCTTGCTTTCAACTAATGTCTTGTTTATGGTTTCAGACTCTTGGCCTTTTCCTATCAGATACTACTCCCTTTAAGATGTTTATCATACCTTATTTTCTCTTTTTTTCCTGCAGATGACTTATTAATTATTTGTTAATATATCCATTTCCTTTAGCTCCACCTAGATTGCTGGTCGTTTGATGACAGAAGTCTGATTTAGCACTTCATCCCCTTGCTCAATGCATGGCCAAGAAAGATTCAGCCTGCTGCTGCTGCTCCTAAGTCGCTTCAGTCTATGGGGTCTCTGTGCGACCCCATAGACAGAAGCCCACCAGGCTCCCCTGTCCCTGGGATTCTCCAGGCAAGAACACTGGAGTGGGTTGCCATTTCCTCCTCCAATGCATGAAAGTGAAAAGTGAAAGTGAAGTCACTCAGTCGTGTCCGACTCTTCACGACCCCATGGACTGCAGCCTACCAGGCTCCTCCATCCATGGGATTTTCCAGGCAAGAGTATTGGAGTGGGGTGCCATTGCCTTCTCTGGACAGCCTAGTTATTGTGAAATTTGCAACGATTTTCATGTCACTAGAGTTATTTTATATTTCACATGGAGTGGCTTGAAAACTTTAATCCAACTCCCATCATTTTTTAACTTATTGACTTATTGTGTATTTGAATGTCTTTTTTTCCTTGTACTTGGGTGCCAGCTTCTGTCAACAGGGTCTCTCTAGAGGTCCCATGGTCAATAATGACTGTAGCATAAGATCAAGGACATTGTTTAAAAGGACATCAACCTCTCTGGAGGTGATATTGCCTGTTAGGGAAAATAATCCTGGTCAAGTTTTATTTACTTTGTATACAGAAACCACAGCCCAAAACTTTTACAGTTCACAAGGCTGAGGAAGAACTTAATATAAGCTATTTGTATCACACCCACTCTTCCTCTGTGACTATTCTGAAAATTCCTTAGCTTTAACTCATGCTAAAACAGGAGGGGGGCATATTTCATTGTAAGAGGGCTTTAAAAGTCAACAAATTAATTTGCTTTCCCCTTTGCTTTTCCCTGTGCAATTCACCCCCACCTTAGATCTGAGTTTTAATTATGTACATGCTTTTATAATAAAACTAATCTTTTCCTAGTGCTTCCCCAGCTGCAGATTCTGACCCAGATTCCCATTATGAATCATGATTGTCACATGTGCTTGAAATAGACTCCCTTTCCCTCTGCCCTCTCCCAGCTGCTGGAGGTTCTCATTTCTGGATGTTGCTTCAACCTTATTGCAGAGGTTGAAGAGAGTGGATTTGACTTGGGTCAGCTCTTTGAAATCCTTCTCTTTTTTTGTTTACAGAGGGCATGTCATTCGAGCATCCAGTAATGACAGCTGGGGAAAAAAAAAAAAAAATGCACTCAGTATTGTTGAGTAAGACTGAAGCTGGCCAATGAGGTTATTTTGGTGTAAAATTAATAAAACATTTTAAAGTGCAGGCACACATTTCTGATAAGGAATGAGAGGTAAGAAGAAGCAGCCAAAAAGTGTGTGGAAGCTTTATATTCATGAACTGTGCCTAGTCCCTTTTGCAATCTGTATCTCTCTCTTTTGAAGAGTTTCCAGCTCATTCTGTGTGTCTTCCTGCTTCTCTCCATCTCCACTAGACTTTCTCTCTGCTTCAAGTCACAATTGTCGCCATCGTCTCTCACTGTGAAAGCCTTCAAACTGGCCTCCACATTCCCCTTCTTGTCATTCCTGATCCATTGTTCATAGTCATAAGTTTCTTTGAAACATGCCAATTAAATTTTACCATTCTATTCCTAAGACTCTCTACCAGCTTCTAATCGTGGCCTATGGGATCTGACAATTTGCAGAAGGGCTACTAACTCTTCATCAAAAGTTGGTTTTGTATTTTCCCTGGCACATGGCTATGCTATGTTTTATAGTCTCTTGTAGTTTTGAGGTGGGGAGCTAGGGCAACCTTACAACCAAGCATAAGCTACAGAATATTATCAGAAGTGATATATGTGGTTCCCTGGATAGAAATGTGAAAGCCTCCTATGTACCATCTTCTATGTTCTTTTCCATGTATATGATCATCCAGAGCAAGCTTGGAAGGCAAGCACTGGTTATGGCAGCATTGGCATCAGCCTGTGTCTCTTAATGGGGCCCTTTCCCTGTACTGGAACTTAATTGGATTAGAATGTAAATGTCAACGGAGAAGGCAATGGCACCCCACTCCAGTACTCTTGCCTGGAAAATCCCATGGATGGAGGAGCCTGGTAGGCTGCAGTCCATGTGGTCGCTAAGAATTGGACACGACTGAGTGACTTCACTTTCACTTTTCACTTTCATGCATTGGAGAAGGAAATGGCAACCCAGTCCAGTGTTCTTGCCTGGAGAATCCCAGGGACAGAGGAGCCTGGTAGGAGGCCATCTATGGGGTCGCACAGAGTCGGACATGACTGAAGCGACTTTGCAGCAGCAGCAGTAAATGTCAAACCAGTAAAATTTGTATATTTACTTGTTGCAGCCACAAAACTTTCCTAAGTCATACAACTCTCCATGTAGTATAGTCAACTAGTTACTCATTCTCTACCACAGCATCACTTTCTATTTCTCTACATAGCACTCATCACTCTGATATTTCCTCTTCATTTAAAATATTGAAATATCTATTTGTTTATTTTTGCTTCATTTCTGAACTAGGATGTAAGCTCCAGGACTATAGGGCCTTGTCTGATTGTTTTAAGATATGTAAAAACACAGAAGTCAAGGGTATATACTAGTCTTTAGTGAATTTTTAACTGAATGAATGAATCCCATTGAGTTTTTATAGGAAAATTATTGTTATTTATATAATATCCCCAAATAGTAAAATATAAGTTTCTCTACTTATTCTTTTTATAATTAAAAAAGCATGTTTTGTGGGTTTTTTTTTAGTAATTAAAAGCTACCATCAGGAGATCTTTATAATAATAATACATGAAACTACATTTTAAATGTTATCTTTTTTTCCATGAAGTAAACACTAAAAGCTTTTTGATGTACACAAAGGATTCAAAAGAAGCTAGACCCATCATTTAAATAAATAAAGACATTTAATTCTAATTAAAATCAAGTTTCAAATCTGGCATGCTCTATTTTTTGTTGCTTCTCTGATATTAGCTAATACAAGTCCAAAGCCAATTCATCTTCCAATGTCAGAGTCCCTTCTCTCTTCATTTCTCTCAGTATTTGTCCTCTTGATGTTCTTTTCTCTCTTTTATCAGACATCAGTCTCTTGGCAGAGATTTATTCTTGTTGCAAAAAGTCTGTTCATCCATCTCAGAAGTAAACAGTCTTTCAGCCTTCTTATTCCTGGGAGATAGCTCCCATTTCTGCTCTTTCACCACCTCTACTCAGAAGCATGACCTTCCCTTACTGACTACAGCTGCTAATTGCCTTCTTCCCCATCAATTTTTTATTCTATTCTAACTCCACTAAAACTTTTATCTTTTGGAGATTGTCAAGCACATAAAAGAAAAGAGCTCTTATCAAGTCGTCACAATACTCACCTTCTCTTCAGTTCCTGGCCCTGGTAAGAGTTCTTTATATCTTATAACTTTCCCATCGTTTATTAAACATTTCCATCACCTGTTTTTAATATACTATCCTGACTGTTAATTGTTTGGCCATCTTTTCCATTTGTAGCAGTTTGTATCTCTTAATCTCATACCTCTATCTTGCCCTTCTGCCATTCTGTCTCACGCTGGTGACCACTAGTTAATTTGCTCTCTGAATCTGTTGTCTGTTTCTGCTTTCCTATATACATTCACTTGTTTTATTTTTTTAGATTCCACATATAAGTGACAACATGGAGTATTTGTCCTCCATCTGACTTATTTCTCTAAGCACAATACTGTTGCAAATGACAGAATTGCATTCTTTTTTAGGGCTGAGTAATATTCCAGTGTGTGTGTGTGTGTGTGTGTGTGTGATTTTATTTATCCATTCACATGTTGATGGACACTTAGGTTAGGTTGTTTTCCTGTTGTAAATAATGCTGCTATGAACACTGGGGTGCATGCATCTTTTCAAATTCAGGTTTCTATTTTCTGCAGCTATATCCCCAGGAGTGAAATTGCTGGATTTTACAGTACTTCTAATTTTAGTGTTTTGAGGAATCTCCAAACTGTTTTCCATAGTGGTTACATTAATTTACAATATCATCAGTGGTATACTAGTGTTCCTTTTTCTCCATATCCTAGCCAACATCTGCTAATTGTGCAATTTTTTATCATAGCCATTCTCACAAGTGCACAGTGACATCTCACTGTGGTTTTGATCTTCATTCCTGTAAGAATTAGCCGTGTTGAATATTCTTTTAATGTGCTTGTTAGCCATCTGTGAGTCTTGTTTGGAAAAATGTCTATTCAAGTCTTCTGCCTCTCTTTTAAATTGGCTTGTTTTTTTCATATTGAATTCTATACATGCATGCTCAGTCATGTTTGACTCTTTGTAACCCATGGACTGTAGCTCACCAGCCTCCTCTGTACATAGAATTTTCCAGGCAAGAATACTGGAGTGGGTTGTCATCACCTACTCCACAGGATCTTCCTGAGTCAGGGATTGAACCTGTATCTCTTGCACCTTCTGCCTTTGCAGGCATATTCTTTATCACTAGCGCCACCTGGAAAGTCCATAGACAAACTCTATTACTAATAGCAGTCATTATTCTTTCTTCCTCACCCCCGCTTTGCGTTGAGAAGAAAATGACAACCCACTATGGTATTGTTGCCTGGGAAATCCCATGGACAGAGGAACCTGGTGGGCTATAGTTCATGGGGTCACAAAAGTGGTTCACGACTAAGCAACTAAATAACAACAACAATATCCCTGAAAATGACTTTCTGTTTGTAGGGATTTGCCTACTTTGAACATTTCATATAAATAGAATCATATAAAATATAGCCTATGTGTCTTGGTTTTGTAAATAGCACAATATTTTCAGCATTCACACATGTTGTAGTATGGATCCATATTTCACTGCTTTTTATGACTGAATAATGGGAGCTGACTGCAGCTCAGATCATGAACTCCTTATTGCCGAATTCAGACTTAAATTGAAGAAAGTAGGGAAAACCACTAGACCCTAGAGGTATGACCTAAATCAAATCCCTTACGATTATACACTGGAAGTGAGAAATAGATTTAAGGGACTAGATCTGATAGAGAGAGTACCTGATGAACTATGGATGAGGGTTCCTAATATTGTACAGGAGACAGGGATCAAGACCATACATACCCATGGAAAAGAAATGCAAAAAGAAAAATGGCTATCTGAGGAGGCCTTACAAATAGCTGTGAAAAGAAGAGAAGTGAAAAGCAGAGGAGAAAAGGAAACATATAAGCATCTGAATGCAGAGTTCCAAAGAATAGCAAGGAGAGATAAGAAAGCCTTCCTCAGCGATCAATGCAAAGAAATAGAGGAAAACAACAGAATGGGAAAGACTAGAGATCTCTTCAAGAAAATTAGAGATGCTGCTGCTGCTAAGTCGCTTCAGTCGTGTCCGACTCTGTGCGACCCCATAGACTGCAGCCCACCAGGCTCCCCTGATCCTGGGATTCTCCAGGCAAGAACACTGGAGTGGTTTGCCATTTCCTTTTCCAATGCATGAAAGTGAAAGTGAAAGTGAAATCGTTCAGTCGTGTCTGACTCTTAGCGACCCTACGGACTGCATTCTACCAGGCTCCTCTGCCCGTGGGATTTTCCAGGCAAGAGTACTGGAGTGGGGTGCCATTGCCTTCTCCAAAATTAGAGATATCAAGGGAACATTTCATGCAAAGATGGGCTCGATAAAGGACAGAAATGGTAGGGACCTAACAGAAGCAGAAAATATTAAGAAGAGGTGGCAAGAATACACGGAAGAACTGTACAAAAAAGATCTGCAAGACCAAGAAAATCACGATGGTGTGATCACTCACCTAGAGCCAGACATCCTGGAATGTGAAGTCAAGTGGGCCTTAGAAAGAATCACGACAAACAAAGCTAGTGGAGGTGATGGAATTCCAGTTGAGCTATTTCAAATCCTGAAAGATGATGCTGTGAAAGTGCTGCACTCAATATGCCAGCAAATTTGGAAAACTCAGCAGTGGCCACAGGACTGGAAAAGGTCAATGTTCATTCCAATCCCACAGAAAGGCAATGCCAAAGAATGCTCAAACTACTGCACAATTGCACTCATCTCACACACTAGTAAAGTAATGCTCAAAATTCTCCAAGCCAGGCTTCAGCAGTACATGAACTGTGAACTTCCAGATGTTCAAGCTGGTTTTAGAAAAGGCAGAGGAACCAGAGATCAAATTGCCAACATCCGCTGGATCATTGAAAAGGCAAGAGGGTTTCAGAAAAACATCTATTTCTGTTTTGTTGACTATGTCAAAGCCTTTGACTGTGTGGATCACAATAAAATGTGGAAAATTCTGAAAGAGATGGGAATACCAGACCATCTGACCTGCCTCTTGAGAAATCTGTATGCAGGTCAGGAAGCAACAGTTAGAACTGGACATGGAACAACAGACTGGTTCCAAATAGGAAAAGGACTATGTCAAGGCTGTATATTGTCACCCTGTTTATTTAACTTATATGCAGAGTACATCATGAGAAACGCTGGGCTGGATGAAGCACAAGCTGGAATCAAGATTGCCAGGAGAAATATCAATAACTTCAGATATGCAGATGACACCACCCTTATGGCAGAAAGTGAAGAGGAACTAAAAAGTCTCTTGATGAAAGTGAAAGAGGAGAGTGAAAAAGTTGGCTTAAAGCTCAACATTCAGAAAATGAAGATCATGGCATCTGGTCCCATCACTTCATGGGAAATCGATGGGGAAACAGTGGAAACAGTGTCAGACTTTATTTTGGGGGGCTCTAAAATCACTGAAGATAGTGATTGCAGCCATGAAATTAAAAGACGCCTACTCCTTGGAAGGAAAGTTATGATCAATGTAGACAGCATATTAAAAAGCAGAGACATTACTTTGCCAACTAAGGTCTGTCTAGTCAAGGCTATGGTTTTTCCAGTAGTCATGTATGGATGTGAGAGTTGGACTATAAAGAAAGCTGAGCACCAAAGAACTGATGCTTTTGAACTGTGGTGTTGGAAAATACTCTTGAGAGTCCCGTGGACTGCAAAGAGATCCAACCAGTCCATCCTAAAGGAGACCAGTTCTGGGTGTTCATTGGAAGGACTGATGTTGAAGCTGAAACTCCACTACTTTGGCCACCTGATGTGAAGAGCTGACTCATTTGAAAAGACCCTGATTCTGGGAAAGATTGAGGGCAGGAGGAGAATGGGACAACAGAGGATGAGATGGTTGGATGGCATCACTGACTCAATGGACATGAGTTTGAGTAGGCTCCTGGACTTGGTGTTGGACAAGGAGCCTGTTGTGCTGCGGTTCATGGGGTCACAAAGAGTCGGACGTGACTGAGTGACTGAACTGAAGATATACACACATATATACATATACTATATATATACACATACAGATATACATATATATATATACTTATTATACACACATACAAGATATACATACACACATATACATACATATATAAAGAGAGATATGCCTGTGTACATTAAAACATGAATTTTTTGTAAAAATGTGAAATTTTAATTAAAGTTTCAGTTCTAACCAGAATAGTTGCATTTGAAATCTAGGATATAAATGCACACACATATATATTATATTAGTTTTTACATTATTTGTTACATTGCACTTTATTTGTCTGTTAATTTTACTTAGGATGAAATTATTGAAAGTATAACTGTTGTTTTCTTTCTTTTATTTTAATTTTGACAAATATATATATTAGTAAAAATTATGGATACATTTTTAATATCTTTCCCCTTATCTAAGAATGGATAAGCGAATGTTAAAATGCCTGCAAAATTTGGATACCGTGCAATTTTAGAATAAGAATTTTAGCAAATGTGGCACAGTCTGTAAATCACCAGAGAGATTCCTGAAAAGAATGCATGTAGTAATACTGGCAAGATGTTTTTTAAAAGAAAATTGCTTTCTTGGAAACAAAATAAAATGAAATCCAAGTCTACTATTAAAATTCTATATTTTCTTCCTTTTTAGTTCATAAGTGAAATACTCCTCAGAGACTTTCAAATTGATGAACATATCTTTTGCCATTTGATATAATAGACCATTAGCCATCTGTGGAAGTAATTGAAGGAGTTGCGTGCAAATGTGTGATTGAACAATCAGTTATGGGTAAGATTATATGATAAAATAGTTCTACTGAGATTGGTGATGCTGACCGTTTGCCCTTTCTCCATATCAGAGTACTGAGCTATGGCAGGAGTCCCTTAGAGCTGAGGACCAGCTTAATGAGTAGATCAGACAACTATCCATATAAGTCTAAAGTGCAGGACACACTTACAAAGCTGGATGTGACAATATGACTTAGAGTAGACTTCTAAAATTTTGGCTAAAACTGTGGGAAGAGTTATGTCTGAAAACATATTAATTCATCAGATTTAGCAGATTTATTTTATCAGAATCATAGACCTGCCTCACATTTCTATCAGAAGCAGACCAATATGATGAAAAATCAGTTCAATAATAATTTTGTCAAATGAGTAATTCATCAAAAATAAATTGGCAAATTTTGTTGGTGTTTTACCACCATCTTGTTAAAGCCAATCAATAGCATTGGGGTCTGCCCTGGTGGCTCAGAGGTTAAAGCATCTGCCTGCAATGTGGGAGACCTGGGTTCAATCCCTGGGTCTAGAAGATCCCCTGGAGAGGGAAATGGCAATCCACTCAAGTATTCTTGCCTGGAGAATCCCATGGACGGAGGAGCCTGGTGGGCTACAGTCCACGGGGTCACAAAGAGGTGGACACGACTGAACGACTTCACTTAAAGGGCAGACTCTTGCCTTTGATCCACCACACAATCACTGCTACATTATACTTGAAGAAAAACTCAGAAATGTACTCTCAGAAAAGGATACAGTGTGTACTTTTTTCCCAATTATTTCACAAAAATCGTTTTCTGCAAAGCATCTAAGACAATTATTATTGTGAAGAACAGACTTAGGGAGAAAGTAACCTGGTACATAAGAAAAAGAAGCTACCAAAGGCAGAAATCAGCAAAGCCCATTCAGATACTACCTAAGGAAATGGTGACCTGGTGCTAAAACTCTGTTCACTGCACTTTTGGGAAGATTATTCTTTCTGAGTCATTCAGTTATCTCCTGTGATCCTGACTGTCTGCTTACACAGCAATCTTCTATTAAAGTTTGACTTCCAGTGCAGATTTGCGTGCAAGGAGGGAGTGTGCTAATTCAATCAACAAAGCCACTACAACCCTGTGCTTTGACTTCACTGGAACGTTCCGTTCTTCCAATCCCTCAATCTTTTTCTTTCTTTGCTTTGCTCCTCATCCAACTTAGGGTTCATGAATGATTCCAGAATTTTGGTTTGCCACTTGACAGCATTCTAAACTCCCTTGTTGCATTTCTTGTTATTCGTAGGATACAGTCACCACTCTGGATGAATTGTAACTACATTTTTACTTGTGTGTGCTTAGTTGCTCAGTCATGTCAGACTCTTTGCGGCCCTATGGACTGTAGCCCACCAGACTCCTCTGTCCCTGGGGATTCTCCAGGCAAAGATATTGCAGTGGATTGCCATTCCCTTCTTCCCAACCGAAACTGCTGAATTCTGGTGGAGAATGTCTCAAAATAATTGTTTAGTTTATGATTACAAACGCAAGTAGGACCTCCATACTCCTAGATAACAATTTAATTTTCCCTTGCACTCAGTCTCCAATACTCCGCAGTGACTTTTTTGAATCATTTCTGTTGCTGTCAGATCTCCAATGCCCCTATCTCCTCTTGCTTTCTCCCCATAGAAAAAATGGAAGCATTCAGAGGAAATGTTCTCATCTTCCCATGAAAATGCATACAAATCTACCTACAATTTGTATGAATCTTTTCTTTCTTCCCTGTTATTACGATGAAGAATAGAACTGCCTCCCACTTGAAGCCAATCCAAGAGCCATGCTTTGGGTCTTAATCCTCACCTTTTCAGACACATTATAAGAAAGTACGGAAAACCACTAGATCATTCAGGTATGACCTAAATCAAATCCATTATGATTATACAGTAGAAGTGAGAAATAGATTTAAGGGACTTGATCTGATAGACAGAGTACCTGATGAACTATGGACAGAGGTTTGTGACATTGTACAGGAGACAGGGATCAAGACCATCCCCATGGAAAAGAAATGTAAAGAAGCAAAATGACTGTCTGAGGAGGTCTTATAAATAGCTGTGAAAAGAAGAGAAGCAAAGAGCAAAGGAGAAAAGGAAAGATATTCCCATTTGAATGCAGAGTTCCAAGGAATAGCAAGGAGAGATAAGAAAGCCTTCCTCAGCGATAAATGCAAAGAAATAGAGGAAAAAAACAGAATGGGAAAGACTAGTGATCTCTTCAAGAAAATTAGAGATGCTAAGGGAAATTTTCATGCAAAGATGCAAAGATGGGCTCGATAAAGGACAGAAATGGTAGGGACCTAACAGAAGCAGAAGATATTGAGAAGAGGTGGCAAGAATACACAGAAGAACTGTACAAAAAAGATCTTCATGACCAAGATAATCATGATGGTGTGATCACTCACCTAGAGCCAGACATCCTGGAATGTGAAGTCAAGTGGGCCTTAGGAAGCATCACTACGAACAAAGCTAGGGGAGGTGATGGAATTCCAGATGAGCTGGAATTCCAGATGAGCTATTTCAAATCCTGAAAGATGATGCTGTGAAAGTGCTGTACTCAGTATGCCAGCAAATTTGGAAAACTCAGCAGTGACCATAGGACTGGAAAAGGTCAGTGTTCATTCCAATCCCACAGAAAGGCAATGCCAAAGAATGCTCAAACTACTGCACAATTGCACTCATCTCACACACTAGTAAAGTAATGCTCAAAATTCTCCAAGCCAGGCTTCAGCAACATGTGAACCGTGAACTTCCAGATGTTCAAGCTGGTTTTAGAAAAGGCAGAAGAACCAGAGATTGCCAACATCCACTGGATCATCAAAAAAGCAAGAGAGTTCCAGAAAAAAAACGTCTATCTCTACTTTATTGACTATGCCAAGCCTTTGACTGTGTGGATCACAATAAACTGTGGAAAATTCTTCAAGAGATGGGAATACCAAACCACCTGACCCGCCTCTTGAGAAACCTATATGAAGGTCAGGAAGCAACAGTTAGAACTGGACATGGAACAACAGACTGGTTCCAAATAGGAAAAGCAGTATGTCAAGGCTGTATGTTGTCACCCTGCTTATTTAACTTATATGCAGAGTACATCATGAGAAATGCTGGGCTGGAAGAAACACAAGCTGGAATCAAGATTGCCGGGAGAAATATCAATAACCTCAGATATTCAGATGACACCGCCCTTATGGCAGAAAGTGAAGAGGAATTAAAAAGCCTCTTGATGAAAGTGAAAGAGGAGAGTGAAAAAGTTGGCTTAAGGGTCAACATTCAGAAAACTAGACATGGCATCTGGTCCCATCAATTCATGGCAAATAGTAGGGAAATGGTTGAAACAGTGAAACACTTTAATTTGGGGGCTCCAAAATCACTGCAAATGGTGATTGCAGCCATGAAATTAAAAGATGCTTACTCCTTTGAAGAAGAGTTATGACCAACCTAGATAGCATATTCAAAAGCAGAGACATTACTTTACCAACAAAGGTTCATCTAGTCAAGGCTATGGTTTTTCCAGTGGTCATGTATGGATGTGAGAGTTGGACTGTGAAGAAAGCTGAGCGCCGAAGAACTGATGCTTTTGAACTGTGGTGCTGGAGAAGACTCTTTCAAGTCTCTTGGACTGCAAGGAGATCCAACCAGTCCATCCTAAAGGAGACTAGTCCTGGGTGTTCATTGGAAGGATTGATGCTGAGGCTGAAACTCCAATACTTTGGCCACCTCATGCGAAGAGTTGACTCATTAGAAAAGACCCTGATGCTGGGAGGGATTGAGGACAGGAGGAGAAGGGGACGACAGAGGATGAGATGGCTGGATGGCATCACTGACTCGGTGCACATGAGTTTGGGTGAACTCCGGGAGTTGATGATGGACAGGGAGGCCTGGCGAGCTGTGATTCATGGGGTCGCAAAGAGTCGGAAAGGACTGAGTACTGAACTGAACTGATACTACTAATTGGGCTTCCCAGGTGACACTGGTAAAGAATCTGCCTGCCTTTGCAGGAGACACAGGAGATTTGGGTTGGATCCCTGGACCAGAAAGAACCTCGGGAGAAGGAAATGTCAACCACTCCAGTATTCTTGCTTGGAAAATTTCACGGACAGAGGAGCCTGGTGGGCTCCCATGACTGAGGGACTGAGCATGCACACATGCACACTACTAATTATCACAGCAGTTCACCTGCACATTTATCTTTTCACAGTAGCCTTCTCATCAGCCTAAAACATGCGCACATTTTTCAATAACACACACAGCACTCAATCTGGAAATTTCTTCTTGCTCCACAGCCACCATTCTTTCTATCCTCTCTCCTCTTGCAAACTTTTCTAAAAATTTCTCTGTTTTTAGTATGTTTTTTCTTTAATTCTCATTAGTGGTGTCTGGTGCTTCTTTGATAAAGCTTGTTTTAAACTAGCTTTTTAATTATTCTTTTCTTTCAAATGTCTTCTTGAGTCACGTTTGATAATTTGTATTTTCTTAGAAGTATCAACTTAACCTCAGATGTCTAAATAGATCTATATAAATGTGTAGAATTGATTTCTTGTAACTTTTGTGTACTGTATTAATAGCTTTAGCTAAGACTTCTTTCTCATCAATAATATTGTTTCTTTCTTTTTTCTTTTATTGTTTGATCAGGTTTTTCCAAGATTTTCCTATTCACTGAAGGTTTTAAAGAACTACTTTTGCATTCATTAATAAATTTTTAAAAATTTATCTAAGTGTACTTCATTTACACTATTGTGTTAGTTTCAGGTGTAAAGTGATTATTATATATATTTCAGATTATTTTCTACTGTGGTTGTATGATATTGAATATAGTTTCCTGTCCTATGCAGTAAGTTCTTGTTGCTTATCTATTTTATGTGGGTAGTTTACCTGTTAATCCCATAAAGATTTATTAATAAGTTCTTATGCTCATATTTTAGGGCTTCCCTCATAGCTCAGCTGATAAAGAATCCACCTGCAATGCGGGAGTCTTGGGTTCGATCCCTGGGGTGGAAAGATCTCCTGGAGAACGGAAAGGCTACCCACTCCAGTATTCTTGCCTGGAGAATTCCATGGACTGTATAGTCCATTGGGGCTGGAAAGAGTTGTACATGACTGAGTGACTTTCACATACTCATGTTTGTATTGATTAATTTCTGCTTTTATCTTCACTAATACTTTTCTTCTACAAACCTGAAGTTTACTTTGTTGTTTATTCTTTGCCTTCACCACTTTCTTTTATTTTTTGTTTTTAAGCAAGTATATTAGAGCTATAAATGTTCCACTTTGTACCATCTTTTTTACTTTCCACTGGTTTCATAGTATTACATTTTAATTGTCATTTATTTATAAATAATCTCTAATTTTGGTTTTGACTTTTGCTTTAAACCAAAGATTATATAAAAGTGTATTTTTAGCTTTCTGGATAATGTGCCCTGTTGAATGTGTAATTTAGAGAATTGCTTGAGATTGTCTTTGTAGCCCAAGACTTAGGCCAATTTTGTTAATACTCATGGATATTTTTTTAAAAATGTATATTTCTAAGTAACAAATATCTGAGACAAGGATATATATTTCTCTAAAAATATAACTCTTATTTCTAAAGCATATTCTGAGAGAGGTTTCTGCATACCTGTGTTTTTTGTTGGTACCCATTTTCCAAAAGATCTTCAAAAAGTTTTCACCAAAGCCAACTAAACTAAAATATCAATAAATATACATCATTTATGAAAACTCATATAACATTTCTTCACATAAGTTTTCCTCTTGGGTGTGTGTGTGTTAGTCACTCAGTCGTGTTCAACTCTTTGTGACCCCATGGACTGTAGCGTGCCAGGCTCCTCTCTCCATGGGATTCTCCAGGCAAGAATACTGGACTGAGTTGCCAGTTCCTTCTCCAAGGGATTTTTCTCACCCAGGGATCGAATCTGGGTCTCCCATGTTTCAAGCAGATTCTGTACTGTCTCAGCCACCAAGAAAGTAAGTTTTTCCTCATAACTCTGTACATTTCACTTATTTCAAACTTTCTATATTTGATTTTTTAAATTTTCTAGACATTTGAGCATTTTTTAAGCAAATGAAATATTACACAAAAAAAGAAAACCTAATCATATTAGTTCCTTTCCATTATTCCCAGCTCCTAAGTTAATAAATGTTAAATTTCTGGTGTGTATATTACCACAGCTTTGTCTTGGATCATCATAAGCAAGAGAGGGGAGGAGAGGATGAATTGAGGAAGTAGCACTGACATATATAGACAGTCATGTGAAAAACAGATAGCCACCAAGAAGCTGCTGTATAACACAGGAGCCCAGCCTGGCGCTTTGTGAAGAGTTAGAGGGGTAGGATAGGAGGTGAGAAGGTGGCTCAAGATGGAAGGGAGATAAA
Source organism: Bubalus kerabau (assembly GCF_029407905.1). Lineage (NCBI taxonomy): Eukaryota > Metazoa > Chordata > Mammalia > Artiodactyla > Bovidae > Bubalus > Bubalus kerabau. The sequence continues at coordinate 168,252,162 of NC_073626.1, forward strand.
TATACACAAATATATACGTGGTTGGTTCACATTATGGCTGTTTGGCATTGTTGTAAGGCAGAAACTACCTCACTATTGTAAAGCAATTATCTACCAATTAAAAAATAAATGACAGTAAAAAATACAAATTAAAAAAGAGAAACAGTTTAAACTATTGTGCAATGACATTTATCACACTTGAATATGCTCCACTTGCATTTGGTTTACAGTTCACATTATTTAGTGTCTAAATTTCCTATTTGTGCTAACAATTCTGCAAACCTAAATAAGTCAATTATGCAGCTTCCTCTACTTGTCAGTAAAGTAAAGCACACTTAGGAAGGTCAGGATTATTTTACCTCTGAATTGAGGAATGCCTACATCAAAGAAACCTTCAAGTGACCTTAGCCATGCTCTGATTACTAACTAGTCTTGATTTAGCAAGATGGCATATATCATTTTCAGCAAAAAAAAAAAAAAAAAAAGCTTCAAAGAAAACAGGGTTCTGGATGCCTATGAAAGATGCTAAGTGATGAAATCCCAACTCTGATGCTAATTATTTATTTTGAAGCTATTGACACACATTACACAATCTGTTTTTTAAGAGGTTTTGATGAAAGAAAGCAATACAGCAATAAGGTTTCAATAAAAAAGCCACATTCGCAAGCATATTACACACAATTTCCAACACCCAAGCACTGAGGTTTTTAAAAGCATTTCTACTTTTCTCAGCAGAAATGTAAAATAGACAACTTAAAACAAACGTGAAAGGGCAATATGGCACCAAATAAATAAATTTTGTAGCTAAGAAACAGACTACGAAGTAGCCATGAAACTAGATATACGGATTAATATTTATGCTTAGTACCATGAGAAAATATCCATGTTATATTTAGTATTAAATCAGATTACAAAATGTGTGCATGATGGTTTCATTCGCTTGTGTGATATGTATTTATATATATGTATGTACATACCTATGCATATACATGTATATTTGACAATATACATGCATACATATATATTAGCAGGTTTGAGTCTCTTTGTTTTCAAATTCTTGACTCACATTTCCTGAATTATTTTCTTCATCGTTCATCTAGTATATAGATGTGTATGGACAAACTGTCTTTTCCAGGCAGTTTCTGATGTTCTCATGGGACAGGGTTTCTGACAGCTGTTCTGCTTTCTCGATGGCTCCAGTTTCCATCAGAGGCCCAACGTAATCCCATTTTCCTTGGCTTGATTCTAGCTTCTGACACAGACTCTCACCCTTGAGCCCTGCAAATTCTTTCTCCTCCCTTTGTTCTTTTAGCCTAAGTTGGTGATAGCTTCATCTGGTTGTCATATTGTTTCCTATTTGGCTTTGGGATTCTCCCATCACCAGTGGAAACAACACTCAGCTCCTCTGGTTTTATTTCCTAAGCAGGCCTATAGTGCTGACGGGAGCTGCCTAGTGGAAATAGACCCTCACACATACAGACACACAGAGAAAGTGCTGATACCTCTGCTGGCTTCTAGGTAGACTTACTCTAGAACCCACTCTCTTGAATCTCATGCTAAATTTCTCCATCAAGTGAATTTACCCTGGCCTGGAATATTTAAATAAATTTGGCTTAAGTAACTTTGTTTACACCCTGGGAAGAGGAGTATGCTCCCTGAATTTTCTGTTGATTTCTAGAATCTAATAGCTTCATGGCTTCTCGCTTCCAGTTTCTCTTATCACTAGACTTGACCATATTTATCTTCCTATTATTATTTAAACAGAGCTGCTTAGTTTCTTTGTCTGTTTTCTTGATATCATGCCTTCTGAGCCTCCCTTTTTTTATTCGAAGTGGTCTATAAGGGTATTTTACTAAATAAAGATAATTCTTTTCCTCAAAGATTATTTACAGTGCTTATAAATGAAATGTAAAATAATTATTTTCTCATAAAATACTGAAATTAATAATTGTGATTTTATAACAATTTCTTATCCATCTATAGGAAGTATTTCTGATTGATGAGCTATGGATGACTTTATGTTCATTTAAAATTATTTGTATAATGAGCACATATTACTTGTGTGATTATGATAACTCTGCCAACCACAATAATTGTTATTATTTTTCCAAAGAAATACACTAACTATGAGTTTAGAATATATAAATTAAATTTACCACTCCTTCAAACCCGAGATATATTTTTCAAGGAAAAGTGTAAATGATTTAACACATACACTTGAAGATTAAATGATTAATAAAATGTGGGTGCTTTACTCATTTTCACACACAGGAAGAAATGATTATTGTTATAGAATAATTGCTTAGTTTATGCAGAATAATGTTTTGTCACAGACTTTGCCTTAAGATGTGCTTAATTTTTAATAGAGCTATCAAGTCATAAGAAAAGTAAAGAACAAAGAAGCTGTTCTAGATGTATTATTCAGGATGTAATTCATTATTCACTCCTACAGATCTCTAAGAAACTGAGACTCTATTGTCACAATTATATTAACTATTACAGTAAACAGACCATTTAAAGGGTCTTAAATATATATATGAGATTCAGAAATCTCATTTTTTAAAGAAAAGTTATTTATTTTTTGGCCACATCAAACAACATGTGGGATCTTATTTTCCAACCAGGGATTGAACCTGTGCCCCATCCATTGGAAGGGCAGAGTCTTAACCACTTTACAACCAGGGATATCCCCAGAGATTTCATCTTAGTGGAATATGCTGTAATAAGATTTGACCTGTCTAGAGCTCTCTATGAGACAACATCTAGGAATATAAAGAGAATAATGAGAATGAATAATATTAAATACAGTTAGTGAGTCTCATGTCCAAGCCAGGCTTCAGCAATACATGAACTGTGAACTTCCAGATGTTCAAACTGATTTTAGAAAAGGCAGAGGAACCAGAGATCAAATTGCCAACATCCGCTGGATCATCGAAAACGCAAGAGGGTTCCAGAAAAACATCTATTTCTGGTTTATTTACTACGCCAAAGCCTTTGACTGTGTGGATCACAATAAACTGTGGAAAATTTTGAAAGAGATATAACTACCACACCACCTGACCTGCCTCTTGAGAAACCTGTATGCAGGTCAGGAAGCAACAGTTAGAAATGGACATGGAACAACAGACTGGTTCCAAATAGGAAAAGGAGTATGTCAAGGCTGTATATTGTTGTCTTGCTTATTTAAATTATATGCAGAGTACATCATGAGAAACGCTGGGCTGGAGGAAGCACAAGCTGGAATCAAGATTGCTAGGAGAAATATCAATAACCTCAGATATGCAGATGACACCACCCTTATGGCAGAAAGTGAAGAACTAAAGAGCCTCTTGATGAAAGTGAAAGAGGAGACTTTAAAAGTTGGCTTAAAGTTCAACATTCAGAAAACTAAGATCATGGCATTTGATCCCATCACTTCATGGCAAATAGATGGAGAAACAGTGGAAAGAGTGGCTGACTTTATTTTGGGGGGCTCCAAAATCACTGCAGATGGTGATTGCAGCCATTAAATTAAAAGACACTCCTTGGAAGAAAAGTTATGACCAACCTAGCTAGCATATTAAAAAGCAGAGACATTACTTTGTCAACAAAGGTCCATCTAGTCAAGGCTATGGTTTTTCCAGTAGTCATGTATGGATGTGAGAGTTGGACTATCATGAAAGCTGAGCACAGAAGAATTGATGCTTTTGAACTGTGGTATTGGAGAAGACTCTTGAGAGTCCCTTGGACTGCAAGGAGATCCAACCAGTCCATCCTAAAGGAAATCAGTCCTGGGTGTTCATTGGAAGGACTGATGTTGAAGCTGAAACTCCACTACTTTGGCCACGTGATGCGAAGAGCTGACTCATTTGAAAAGACCTTGATGTTTGGAAAGATTGAAGGCAGGAGGATAAGGGGATGACAAAGGATGAGATGGTTGGATGGCATCACTGACTCAGCGGACATAAGTTTGTGTAAACTCCGGGAGTTGGTGGTGGACAGGGAGGCCTGGCATGCTGCGGTTCATAGGGTCACAAAGAGTCAGACACGACTGGGTGACTGAACTGATCTGAACTGAACTATCCAAAGAACCTGTGCTGAGTATCAAAATACTTTATCAAGAGCAAACTGGTCTCTGGAGGAAAAGGGAGAAAGAAAAGAGAAGATACGGAGTTAGGTGATAACTTAAAATTTTCCTTTATTTCACAGCTCTTAGTTAGCAAGCACTATTGAACATCTAGGTGACAGGTGATGCACCGGAGTAACTAGAGATGAGAGTAAGAGTTCTTCTTTCAGAGAAACCTCACATGAGATCCAGGGAAAGGCAAACATTCCTAATTCAATACAAAGTGACATGTGGCTTACGTAGATACTGACTGTGCTGTAGGAGCCTTGAAAATTGCAGGTGGGGAGGCAGGCAGGGAATGGAGATCTAAACCTCCTTTGGACTTAGGGAAGGACAAAGACACTCCCTTTATTTCGGTTCCTCTGAGCTCTCTTCTCCATTAACCCTGACCTTGGTTCCATGTGGTTGTTGGTGTGCCCAGTCCAGTCTTAGCAAAGAATCTTGCTAAAAGCTTACACTTGATACCTGATCAGATTCCTCATTTCCCCTCTTTGATGTCTAAGTCCTTGACTACTCTTTAGCAAGAATCAGCAAAAGTCCCCCGACCCTTGATGTCCCCTTGTATTAGTAATTATCTATGCACTGACCCCCTCATCCTGCTCATTAACTATAAATCTCCATTTGCCCTTGTAGTCAGAGTTGGGCCTAATCTCTCTCTCTTATTGCAATACATCTCTTGCAGTAGTTTTGAATAAAACCTTACCATTCTAACATGTGATAGAATACTTTTTCTTTAACAGAAGGCTTTGTGGAAGAGGTTACAGTAGACCTAAACCTGAAGGACAAGAAAGAGCAGACCAGGGGGAAAAAAGCCATGAAGAACATTCCTTACTCTTTCTTCTTCACAAGCAGAGGAAAGGCATGTGTCACAGCAGACTACTTTGAGAATCTGATCGGTTTAGAGTGGCATGGATTTGGGTGTGGCTGGAGAAGAGGATGTAACTGACCTCGTGCTGTGAGTTGAGGCTGGAGTCGGCCAGGGACTGTGTTTGCATAAAGGAGCTTGTCTATCCAGCCAAGGAACTTGTATTTACCCCAAATGACATTTTTATTTTATGCAGTAAAGGATTTTAAGTATAACTGTGACACTGATGGATTTTCATTCTAGAAAGATCACGGTGGCAGCTGCGCTGAGCAAGAATTTAAGGGGATGAGTGCTTAGTGGGCTGCATGCCTAGCCGAGAAAGCTCAGAGATGGTTGAGTAGTAAGGCTCTCAATTAAGATCAGATGGCAGAGGAAATGGGTGGCCCTGCACTGAGTCACCTAGACATCTACAAAGGATAGGATTCCATGGCCATACTGTTGAAGTAATAAATAAAATGTTTCGGGTGATTCCCGGGTCTCCCTGACCAGGCTGACTGGAAGGGCGGTGGCTCACTTATTGAAATAGGATATAAAAGAAGAAGGAGGAGACTTGAGGAAAAGATGATGATTCCCCTTTTTTTTCTTAAATCCCATTATGAGAAATTTACAGAATGGAAATTGCTAAACGGCTGTGCAGTCTTTGGAATTAGCTGTGTAAGACCAAATTACAGTAATTCATAACTATAATCATTCTAAATCCATTTGATTTTAATATGTTTCAAATATTTTTTACTGTATAATTTACAAGAAAATTGTTCTATATTAAAATGGTCATTTTCTCTAATTGCATATTACCAAATCAGGATAGACTATGAAACAGAAATGTGTTTGGGTAAATTTGCAAGGCAGGATGAGCTAGAATTGCTGAAGTAGCTTATTGCTGAGCATTTCTGTGTAGAATTGCACAGAAGATACCAAGGATGTCTCATTTCTGATGGTTGATTTTAATTTATTTATACCGAGAAACACAGTGAATTTAAATTATCTTTAATACTGAGGGTTTCTCTCTCTGCTCTCTCTGTCTGTCTCTCATTAATGTATTAATGTCAGCAATTCATAGACTTGAGCTGATTCAAAATGCTCTTAACTGTTGATAAAGACAATTTTAATTAGAAAGTAGAGCATTGAGGAATTCCCCAAAGGAAAATTTACTTAAATATAGATAGAAAATGCACATAGAAATTATAAGTTTTGCTAACCTATTGGAAAATGTTTCAATATGTATGTAAATGTCAGCATTTTCTTCAAATACCTTTGGCCAGGATATATGAACATCTGAAGATAATTATATTTCTAGTAGCTTTTATATGCTTGTCATAAAAAGACAATTCAAACAACAACACTGAATAGAATATGCATACATTCACATTGCTATCTTAAAGAGCTAAGTACACAACATTCTTTCATCCCTTAAACATACTTGGCAGCACAACACATATACCAATTTTATGATGAAACTGTGAGACTGTGAACATGTTCAAGTGGAAAATTATTCACTATATAAATATACTGCTAGTGTCACCAGTCTTTAGAGAAGAGGTCTTTGCTGCTGCTGCTGCTGCTAAGTCACTTCAGTCGTGTCCGACTCTGTGCGACCCCATAGACGGCAGCCCACCAGGCCCCACTGTCCCTGGGATTCTCCAGGCAAGAACACTGGACTGGATTGCCATTTCCTTCTCCAATGCATGAAAGTGAAAAGTGAAAGTGAAGTCACTCAGTTGTGCCCGACTCTTAGCGACCCCATGGACTGCAGCCCACCAGGCTCCTCCGTCCATGGGATTTTCCAGGCAAAAGTACTGGAGTGGGGTGCCATTGCCTTTTCCGGAAGAGGTCTATACAGATATGCAAATAGAAAACATTAGTGAATATTAGTTTTTTGAATTTTGCCAAGCATGAATGGGAAGGGATTAAGTTGTGAAGATATGCACATTACAAGCTTCTAATATTAATCTGCTATTACAAGGAAATTTTATGGTGGCCTTTATTTTACCCAGGATAATGGATAAGTGCAGGGAAAGTTCTGGGCTACTAAGCAATGTCACTTTGGATAAAAGAACTTATTTATTACTAAGTCAGCGGTACAGAATCCTCATAATCGTTTGAATTTCCTAGGATGATGCAAAACAGCAATAGGAATGATCTTTTTTTTTTTCCTAGCAGTAGTGAAAAGTATAGAATATAAGAACCTAACTCTGTTCTAAATCATAATTTCAGGCGGCTTTCTTTTTTGTTATTTTGCTGTAGATTGAAGTGGTTTAGTTCCTTGCTTCTGATAAAACTGATGATATTTCTGCTAATTTTCAGATATAAAAAAATCAAAAACTTTGTACCATGATTATATATCATAGAATCATGGTTATTCAGGAACCTCAGAAGATGTCCTAACATCCAACTAATATTGAATTGGATAGCATATATGTTTTCTTTTAGTCCTTAACAAGGTGACATATGATCTATCTTGGGATTAAGTGTAGCCTAATTTTCTGATTTATTTTTCCTGGAAAACTAATAGATTCAACTAGATTTAATAATTTCTTTGAAAGACTAAAGAATGGCATGGGCTATTTCAAGCTTTTTCAACTAATGTAATCATGAAAAAGATATGCTATAGATCACAGGATTGAGAAAAGTCAGTTGGTACAGCACATAATCTCACCATTTACTAATACGCTCAGCCAAGAATATAATTGCTAAAATAACCTTGAAAGGGGATGAAAGCACTGAATACTGCACTGGTGATTACCCTGATTTCAATTACTCTGGTTTAAATGGAATAAAATAGGGCTCTAACTCTGTTAATTAACAAGCCTATCCACAGGTGATCTCTAAACGCTGCCTTGTAACTCCCATTAATGAAGAAAATGTACATGCCTAGAAATGGCAAGTCTGTATATTAAAGCCAATTATGCAGTTTACGAGAGAATTGGCTTTCTTTTATTTTTCCACAAGAAAATTATAGTGAAGGGTGAAAGGAGAAAGAAGGAGTGAGATAGAGGGTATGGTACATACATTAATGACTAGGAATCTGGAGGCAATGCCTTTCTTGAATTTTTAAGGCGAACAAAGAAATTGTCCTGCTGGGTACATTTTCAGCAGGGATGCCCAACTGGCTTATTTTTGATCTGACCACGATGTGGTTTCAATTAGCAGTAGCACTTACAAAATGAGTAGCCGTCATTCTACCAGAAAATATGAATGTAAAAGGGTCAAAAGAGACTTGCAAGTGTTGTCTAAGGGCATGTTGCTATAGCTCTGCATGGCTAACTATCCTTGTCCTTAAGTCTTTTCAGGTATTGAGAGCTCAGGATAAGTATCTCATCACATCTACACCACATCCTCTAAAACTTCTTTTTTTCCCCCCTCTTATTTTATTTTCCTTAACTCTGCTTTGGGTAAAGTGAAGAGAGAATTTCTACTTTATATCAATAATACAAATGAGGATGTTTTCAGCATCAGAGAAATTATAACAGATGCAACTTAAATCCAACACTGATAATTATTTTTGTAAATTAACTGTATGAAGTTGCCAATATTCAACAATTTTTCACCACTGATATTTTTAATAATATATATCCAAATTATATCTGAAGACTAAATTTGAATGAAGATATCCATGGGGCAATTGATCTCCTAGGAAACAAAAAGAAATATAACAAATAAACAAAAATGAAGAAGAACAGTAGGGACCTTTTTCACTGTTAGCATGACCTTCCTGAGATGTTCCAAACCAATTACTAGGATAACGGACACAAAAGAATCCCTAACAGGAACAGAAGCTCAGCTTGCAGACGTCTTTCAAAATACCTCACGGCTTTACTGCTTGGACTTGTGAGGGTCAGTAGCGCAGGGATGAATGACTTCCTCTTGAGTGTTCTGTCTCTATAAGGATATTGTCTGCCACCAGGGGTGCAGTTGTAACTTACAACTTTCAGATTCAAAAGGTGTTCTACATGTCACATGAGATTCATTGACTCAAAGAGAAAAATCACAATTTCCTTATCAAGTTATGCATTGAAAAAGTTTGTATTAAAAGAGTGAAGTATGGATTATAAAAACATATTTCACAGTATAGAACATGATTTAAATAAATGAAAATACCTATGTCAAAGTTATTAACCTATAACCATAACTGATCAACAACCTATGGCTCGTGAACCAAATCTGGTCCTCCTACTGGAACACCATCATGCCATTCATTTCTATTTTGTCTGTCTGCTTTCCTGGTGGAATGGCAGAGTTTAGTAGTTTTAATAGCAGCTGTATGATCCTCAAAGCCCCAAACATTATTATCCAGTTCTTTATAATCTTCATTTAAAGAAAAATAGGATTCTTTCATTAATTTTTCCTGAATCGTTATGACTCTAGTTAACAAAAAAATCTTTCAAGGATATACATCCAACTTTCATACAGACAAGTGTGAAACAAAGTACCAAACAAAGGCCTAGCACAGCTGTAAGCAAAATAGCTATTAGTGATGAGGAAGCTGTAGATACTGGAAACTAAGGCACACTGTAAATCAGAGGTGTCAGAGAAACAGGAAACAAAACTTCCAGAAAATCTGCCATGCTTCTTCTTCACCCAAAATATAACAGTGCTTTAAAATTCCTTTTACTTATGAATCAAGATGAACTAAGATATGTCCCTATATAGAGACAGATATTCATAAGCCAAGTGCCTTCAGTTGAATAAACTCCTGCCTAGACATGTTGTAAAAGTAATAAATATTCTTTAAAATGTCAAGCAATGTTAAAAACAAAACATAACCATTAATGAAAACTTGCAATTGGAACAGAAAAGAATCTCTAATCAAACAATTGACATTTAAGTAATTGTAGATATACAGACAGATATCCTTTGCATCATTACAATACAAATCAGACTGAGACCTGCAAACAGGTGTGCAAAAACAGCAGAATCAGTAATAGGAAAATTGGAGGCCAACATCTTAATTCAGAATGAATAAGAATTGAAAACTGTCCTGATAGCTATTAGAAGAAACTATAGTCACTAATATGGATTTACCAGAAAATTATACCTGTATATCAGTTGTGAGTGAGGGGAAAAAAAATGTATATGTATATATACATGGGCTTCCCTGGTGGCTCAGACTGTAAATAACCTGCATGCAATTCAGGAGACCTGGGCTCAATCCCTGGATTGGGAAGATCCCCTGGAGAGGGGAATAGAAACCCATTGCACAATGCTTGCCTGGAGAATTCCATGGACAGAGGAGCCTGGCGAGCTACAGTCCATGGGGGTTGCAAAGAGTTGGATACAACTGAGCGAATAACACACACACAACATGTCTCTCTCTCATATACATATACATGTCTCTCTCTCTCTACGTATATATATATATATATATATATATACACACACACACACACATATATATGTAACTATTCAGAACACTATATGTTTTATAATATTGATATTTTCAACTAATCTTTACAACTTTTATACAAATTCTCCAGTAAAAGAGTCATCGAAGTTATTTTAAAGTAAGGCTATAAACAAGGTAGGCTGGCTTCCATTTATAGATTACACAAGTAACACAGCTGAGTTATTTTTCTAACTGAATGAACCGAGAACAATTCTACTTAATCACTCATTTATATCCATCATGGATTCAATTCTTATATTTAAGGCATTTATTGAAAATCTACGGTATGCCAGGCACTGGTCTAGGTGCTTTGATTCAGGAATGAGCAATAAAGAAATCCATATCCTCATGAAGTGAATGATTGGGTCCAGGAGACTGATGGAGAAAGTGAAAGTGTTAGTCATTCAGTCCTGTCCAACTCAGACAACCAGTAGCCAAACTTGACCATTCTACTTGCAAATGTACGTCCTAATCTCACTACTTCCCACCACCTCGGCAACTACTACCCCAGCTACATACTATCATCTCTTGTCTGGATAATTCCATTAACTTCTTGATCCCTCCCCACCCTGCCTCTGCCCTCATCCCCTAAGCTTCATTTTCCACATTAGAACTTGGAAAAGGTCAGTTTTCATTCTAATCCCACACACAGAAAGGCAATGCCAAAGAATGCTCAAACTACCGCACAATTGCACTCATCTCACTCGCTAGTAAAGTAATGCTCAAAATTCTCCAAGCCAGGCTTTAGCAATACATTAATCATGAACTTCCTGATGTTCAAGCTGGTTTTAGAAAAGGCAGAGGAACCAGAGATCAAATTGCCAACATCCACTGGATCATTGAAAAAGCAAGAGAGTTCCAGAAAAACATCTATTTCTGCTTTATTGACTATGCCAAAGCCTTTGACTGTGTGGATCACAAAAAACGGGGGAAAATTCTGAAAGAGATGGGAATACCACACCACCTGACCTGCCTCTTGAGAAACCTGTATGCAGGTCCAGAAGCAACAGTTAGAACTGGACATGGAACAACAGACTGGTTTCAAATAGGAAAAGCAGTATGTCAAGGCAGTATATTGTCACCCTGCTTATTTAACTGATATGCAGAGTACATCATGAGAAACGCTGGGCTGGAAAAAACACAAGCTGGAATCAAGATTGCCAGGAGAAATATCAATAACCTCAGAGATGCAGATGACACCACCCTTATGGCAGAAAGTGAAGAGGAACTAAAAAGTCTCTTGATGAAAGTGGAAGAAGAGAGTGAAAAAGTTGTCTTAATGCTCAACATTCAGAAAATGAAGATCATGGCATCCAGTCCCATCACTTCATGGGAAATAGATGGGGAAACAGTGGAAACAGTGACAGACTTTATTTTTTGGGGTTCCAAAATCACTGCAGCCATGAAATTAAAAGACACTTATTCCTTGGAAGAAAAGTTATGACCAACCTAGATAGCGTATTAAAAAGCAGAGATATTCTTTGCCAACAAAGGTCCATCTAGTCAAGGCTATGGTTTTTCCAGTGGTCATGTATGGATGTGAGAGTTGGACTGTGAAGAAGGCTGAGCACCGAAGAATTGATGTTTTTGAACTGTGGTGTTGGAGAAGACTCAAGAGTCCCTTGGACTGCAAGGAGACCCAACCAGTCCATTCTAAAGGAGATCAGCCCTGGGTGTTCTTTGGAAGGAATGATACTAAAGCTGAAACTCCAGTACTTTGGCCACCTCACGCAAAGAGTTGACTCATTGGAAAAGACTCTGATGCTGGGAGGGATTGGGGGCAGGAGGAGAAGGGGACGACAGAGGATGAGATGGCTGGATAGCATCACCGACTCGATGGACGTGAGTTTTAGTGAACTCCGGGAGTTGGTGATGAACAGGGAGGCCTGGCGTGCTGCAATTCATGGGGTCGCAAAGAGTCAGACACGACTGAGCGATTGAACTGAACTGATCTGATTGCTATTAGTCCCTAGTCTCTATTGCTACACTGATTTCTCATTTGAATCTTTCCTTTTTTTCCCTTGCAAAAAAGACCTATGTGTACCCTGAAATCTCTTTATATTCACTGTATTGGAGGCTTCATCCTCTCCCTGCAATAAGCAAAAATATAAATGATAGGCAGAGAAGATACAGGGCCTAGATCCCAAGAGGTAGAGTACATCTGGGAGATACACCACAGTGTCCACTACACTGACCTTGTTAGGTGACTTCTTGTATACGTAAACCTCTAAATTCTCCATCTCTTCCATACTTTCATCAACATTCTGCCGTATGCTTCTGTTTCCAAGTCTTAGCTACCACTGGCCCTACCTTCCTTCCACAAGCTTACCGATATCCTCAAGACTTCCCATAGAACATTCTGTCTTTTTCCTTGGATTCACTGAAACCTGACCCAACTCTAAGCTGTGGCTTTCTTCTCTAGTGACAACCGCTTATCTTACCACTTACCCTAACCCTAACCCTAACCCTCAACCAGAATGTGTTCGTTCAGATGGATTTACATGCTCCTCCATCCCCACTGCCAAAATTTTTCTTCTGGACTCCTTTTGAAACTCTTCCTCCTTTCTAACAACTAATGATGTCTTGGTCACCGTCTCACATTTTTCAAAGATGCTGGCCCTGCTTTATGGTATAATTCTATACCCTGAATCTTGGCACTATCTCTGGTGACTTCATATTCACCTGAAATACTTGTGAACCACCCTAGCTTCATCATACTCAGAAAGTATAGTCTGTAGGCCAGCAACACTGGCATGACCTGAGAGCTTTGTAGAAATTCAGAAACTCAGAGCCCTGCAGAAACGATTGTGAAGAGCAAGAAGACATATGAAAAGAAAGGCAAATTTTAGTCTGTGGGAAAACTATAACAGTTTCTGTAATGGGAAACTAGAATGGAAATCTTGAGCTATAAACTGCTGCTGCTGCTGCTTAAGTCACTTCAGTCGTGTCCAATTCTGTGTGACCCCATAGACAGCAGCCCACCAGGCTCCCCCATCCCTGGGATTCTCCAGGCAAGAACACTGGAGTGGGTTGCCATTTCCTTCTCCAATGGATGAAAGTGAAAAGTGAAAGTGAAGTCGCTCAGTCGTGTCCGACCCTCAACGACCCCATGGACTGCAGCCTACCAGGCTCCTCTGCTATAAGCTGGAGTTAACAAATCAGAAGAAAAGGAGGTTAGAGTGGATGATGATTCGGTAAAGATAAATTGAAAGTGTGAAGGTGTTAGCCAACCAGTTGTGTGCAACTCTTTGTGACCCCATAGACTGTAGCCCACCAGGATCCTCTGTCCATGGAATTCTCCAGGCAAGAATATTGGAGTGGGTTGCCATTTCCTTCTCCAGGGGATCTTCCTGCCCCAGGGTTCGAACTAGGGTCATACGCATTGCAGGCAGATTCTTTACTGTCTGAGCCACAAGGAAAGTCCTTAGGCTGAAATCAAAACATGGTCACACAATTCATGAGAGTGTGGATATTCAGATGATGATTTTCAGGTAGTGGTGAGAAATCTGAGAAAAATTTAATAATATAGCAAGCAACAAAGATTTAGAAAATAATTTAGAAGACCATTATGGCAGAGAGAAACCAAAAAAGTCTACATTCTCCAGATAAGTCAGAGAATCTAGTTCCCAGTGTTACTCTGTGGGCATTAGAATCACTCTGGCAAGATCCCCAGAATAGAAATTCCAGAGCCTCAGTTTCCACGATTGTTATTCATGATATCTGGAGTGACGCCAGAATGTTTATTTATATATCTGCTATTTATTTTTGGTAATTCATCCCTGTTTCAACCGCTGCAGTAGGTCTAGTAAATGTCAAGTGATGTTGTTAACACTAATGTATTCCATCAAAGTGTGTTAGTCACTCAGTCATATCCAATTCTTTGTGACCCCATGACTGTAACCCACCAGGTTCCTCTGTCCAAGGAACTTTCCAGGCAAGAATACTGGAGTGGGTTTTCCATTCCCTTCTCCAGGGGATCTTCCCAATCCAGGGATTGAACTCTCGTCTCCTGCATTGCAGGCATATTTTTTACTATCTGAGCCACAAGGCAAGCCCCAATCCACCAAAGGGCACCTCTTTTCCTGGTTTTATGGAGAAGATGTGTACTACATTGGGAGAAAGAAAAATAACACTATCAAAACAAATAGCTTATCTCATAGAATCCTATGGGAAAACCAATCTTGTGTACATTAACTTTTCCAAAAACCCCAATGAGGCCTGCTGAAATTTATTTAATAACTAACTATTCTGATGTTTTTTCCTTACCCTCCATTCATGCCACAGAGCTCTGTAGACCCATTTACTGGAAAGGTCTTCATTTAAATGCACTAGAAAATACACACAGTGCTTTGGTAGAGGGAACAAATGAATGACGAGCCCTTTTGATTTGTTGATACAGTGTACATTTATTTCAATCTAGTATGGTCCTAAAGAAATACAAGCTATTTTAGAGAGTTAGTCTGCCATCTAATATACAAAACATAGGTAGATATTCTTTATTCAGTTTTAATTAGGATACCACCTGGAGCTCATAAAAGGATTGGCTGACAGATTTGGCTACAGAAGATTTCAGACATCTTTAGGATTAAGTCTCCATAATTAAAGTTAAAAGATAAACAGAAGTCTGGAAGAAGCATTTACTACACTGCATAAAAAGAAACAAAGCCTCTCATTAAAAAGAATTTCTAGGAATCATAAAGAAAAAGATCCAAAGAGAGATGGCAAAGGATCTCAACAGACAAGTAACAGGGAACAATACAAATAACCAAGGAAGGTAAGACTTGTCCTGACTCATAAGTAATCACAAAAGGCAGATGAGGAATCAATTTGACATTATTTTTGTTTAGGATCTTGATAAAACTTTTTTTTTTTTAAATCACGATAAACAGTGACAAAGAATGTATGAAAATGGTAGTCAACTTGTGGGAATATAAATTGTTTTGTGTCCTTTTTGAATATAATATGGTAGTATCTCTAAATTTTAAATTGCCATATCCTTTGGCCTGACAATTCCAATACAATCTAGCCTACAAAAATGCTAGTGTATATGATCAAAGATTTTTGAGATTGTCAGTTTCAGATTTATTTATAATACTAAAAAAAAGTGGAAATAACCTAATTATGTATCAATAGAGTAAAAATAAACCATGAAATGCTTTCCAGTAGTTCAAAGAATGAGATAGATGTGTAGGTCCTAATTAAGAAAGATCTCCTTGCTATATTAAGTGAAAAATACATAAATTCATACAATAATACATATAGTATGATTGAATTTATTTTTAAATTTATATGGTTGCATGTATGCCTATGGGCTTCCTTGGTAGCTCAGATGGTAAAGCATCTGCCTACAATGCAGGAGACCCGGGTTTGATCCCTGGGTCGGGAAGATCCCCCTGAAGAAGGGAATGGCTACCCACTCTGGTATTCTTGCCTGGAGACTTCCATGGACCGTGGAGCCTGGTAGGCTACAGTCCATGGGGTCGCAAAGAGTCAGACACGACTGAGCGACTTCACTCACTCACTCACTCACTCATGTCTGCATATATGCATGGAGAAATATTTTACATAATCTAGATGAATATAACATAAGAGTGGCTACTTCAGGGGAAAGGAATAAGTGGGAATTCATGGAAAGTTTTCATAATTTAATCTGTCTAAATATTTTTATAATATAAACATATCCTTGTGTAACTGAAAAGTAAAAAAAAAATATTTATTAATTTTCCTAATATTGGAGCAAAGCTATCAAGTTAAAGAACTCTTAAACAAAAAGTCATCTTGACTATCACTATTCTAATACTAAAAAAAAAAAATCCCTGAACTGCCCTGCTGTGTTTATCCTTGATTGAATCCTAGTATTATGTTTAAAAAAGTATATTAAAATGTAACTATTTACAAATGGCCAATAAGCATATGAAAAGATACTCAACATCACTACTTAGTAGAGAAATGTAAATTAAAACTATAGTGAAATATTAGCTCACACCCGTCAGAATGGCTATCATCAAAAAATCTGCGAACAGTAAATGCTGGAAAGGATGTGGAAAGAAGGGAACCCTCTTGCACTGGTGGTGGGAATGTAAATTGATACAGCCACTATGAAGAACAATATGAGGATTCCTTAAAAAAACAAGGAAAGGAACTACCATATGACCCAGAAATCCCACCACGGGGCATATACCCTGAGAAAACCATAACTGAAGAAGACACATGTACCCTGATGTTCGTAGCAGCGTTATTTACAATAACTAGGACATGGAAGTAACCTCCATGTCCATAGGCAGATGAATGGATAAAGAAGATGTGGTACAAATATGCAGTGGACTATTACTCAGCCATTAAAAAAGAATGAGCCAGTTCTAGTGAGGTGGATGAACCTACAGCCAGTTATACAGAGTGAAGTCAGAAGAGAAAAACAAATATCACATATTAATGCATAAATATAGAATCTAGAAAAATCGTATTGTTGAACCTATTTTCAGGGATGGAATGGAGACTCAGATATAGAGAATGGACTTGTTGACATAGAAGGGGAAGGAGAGAACGGGTCGAATGGACAAAGAAACTGGTGAGAAAGATAGCCAGTGAAAAGTTGCAATATAATGTCGGGAGCCCAGTCTGCTCTATGATGATCTAGAGGGGTAGGTTGGGGGGAGTGGAGGGAGGCTCAAGAGAGAGGTGATATATGTCTAATTATGGCTGATTAACACTGTAGGGCAGAAACCAACACAGCATTGTAAAGCAATTTTCCCCCAATTAAAAATAAATTAAAAAGCACATGATGTTGTTGTTCATTTGCTAAGTAGTGTCCGACCCTTTGCCACTCCATGGACTGCAGCACGCCAGCCCTCCCTTCCCTCACTCTCTCCCAAAGTTTGCCCAAGTTCATGTCCATTGAATCCCTGATGCTGTCCAACCATCTCATCCTCTGCCACCCGCTTCTCCTTTACCTTCAATCTTTCCCAGCAACTGGGTCTTTTGCAATGAATTGCAATCAGGTGGTCAAAGTACTGGAGCTTCAGCTTCAGCATCAGTCCTTCCAATGAGCATTCAGGGTTGATTTCCTTTAGGATTGACTGGTTTGATCTTAATGTCCAAGGGACTCTCAAGAGTCTTATCCAGCACCACAATTCAAAAGTATCTTTCTCTTAAAAAATAATAAAATGTAACTAATTTATGATCAAATAAAAAGTTTAAGGTGTGGGTATGTCAAAAAGCTACTGGAGATCAGTGGAGAAATAACTCCAGAAAGAATAAAGGGATGGAGCCAAAGCAAAAACAATACCCAGCTGTGGATGTGACTGGTGATAGAAGCAAGGTACTATGCTGTAAAGAGCAATATTGTATAGGAACCTGGAATGTCAGGTCTATGAATCAAGGCAAATTGGAAGTGCTCAAACGAGAGATGGCAAGAGTGAATGTCAACATTCTAGGAATCAGCGAACTGAAATGGACTGGAATGGGTGCATTTAACTCAGATGACCATTATATCTACTACTGTGGGCAGGAATCCCTCAGAAGAAATGGAGTGGCCATCATAGTCAACAAAAGAGTCCAAAATGCAGTACTTGGATGCAATCTCAAAAATGACAAAATGATCTCTGTTTGTTTCCAAGGCAAACCATTCAATAATCCAAGTCTATGACCCAACCAGTAACGCTGAAGAAGCTGAAGTTGAACGGTTCTATGAAGACCTACAAGACCTTTTAGAACTAACACCCAAAAAAGATGTCCTTTTCATTATAGGGGACTGGAATGCAAAAGTAGGAAGTCAAGAAACACCTGGAGTAACAGGCAAATTTGGCCTTGGAATACGGAATGAAGCAGGGCAAAGACTAATAGAGTTTTGCCAAGAAAATGCACTGGTCATAGCAAACACCCTCTTCCAACAACACAAGAGAAGACTCTATACATGGACATCACCAGATGGTCAACACTGAAATCAGATTGATTATATTCTTTGCAGCCAAAGATGGAGAAGCTGTATATAGTCAGCAAAAACAAGACCAGGAGCTGACTGTGGCTGAGACCATGAACTCCTTATTGCCAAATTCAGACTTAAATTGAAGAAAGTAGGGAAAACCACTAGACCATTCAGGTTTGACCGAAATCAAATCCCTTATGATTATACAGTGGAAGCGAGAAATAGATTTAAGGGCCTAGATCTGATAGATAGAGTGCCTGATGAACTATGGAATGAGGTTCATGACATTGTACAGGAGACAGGGATCAAGACCATTCCCATAGACAAGAAATGCAAAAGAGCAAAATGGTTGTCTGGGGAGGCCTTACAAATAGCTGTGAAAAGAAGAGAAGCGAAAAGCAAAGGAGAAAAGGAAAGATATAAACATCTGAATGCAGAGGTCCAAAGAATAGCGAGAAGAGATAAGAAAGCCTTCTTCAGTGATCAATGCAAAGAAATAGAGGAAAACAACAGAATGGGAAAGACTAGGGATCTCTTCAAGAAAATCAGAGATACCAAAGGAACATTTCATGCAAAGATGAGCTCGATCCAGATAATCACGATGGTGTGATCACTGACCTAGAGCCAGACATCTTGGAATGTGAAGTCAAGTGGGCCTTAGAAAGCATCACTACGAACAAAGCTAGTGGAGGTGATGGAATTCCAGTGGAGCTATTTCAAATCCTGAAAGATGATGCTGTTGAAAGTGCTGCACTCAATATGCCAGCAAATTTGGAAAACTTAGCAGTGGCCACGGGACTGGAAAAGGTCAGTTTTCATTCCAATCCCAAAGAAAGGCAATGCCAAAGAATGCTCAAACTACCGCACAATTGCACTCATCTCATACACTAGTAAAGTAATGCTCAAAATTCTCCAAGCCAGGCTTCAGCAATATGTGAACCGTGAACTTCCTGATGTTCAAGCTGGTTTTAGAAAAGGCAGAGGAACCAGAGATCAAATTGCCAACATCCGCTGGATCATAGAAAAAGCAAGAGAGTTCCAGAAAAACATCTATTCTGCTTTATTGACTATGCCAAAGCCTTTGACTGTGTGGATCACAATACACTGTGGAAAATTCAGAAAGAGATGGGAATACCAGACCACCTGATCTGCCTCTTGAGAAATTTGTATGCAGGTCAGGAAGCAACAGTTAGAACTGGACATGGAACAACAGACTGGTTCCAAATAGGAAAAGGAGTTCGTCAAGGCTGTATATTGTCACCCTGTTTATTTAACTTATATGCAGAGTACATCATGAGAAATGCTGGACTGGAAGAAACACAAGCTGGAATCAAGATTGCCAGGAGAAATATCAATAACCTCAGATATGCAGATGACACCACCCTTATGGCAGAAAGTGAAGAGGAACTGAAAAGCCTCTTGATGAAAGTGAAAGTGGAGAGTGAAAAAGTTGGCTTAAAGCTCAACATTCAGAAAACGAAGATCATGGCATCCAGTCCCACCACTTCATGGGAAATAGATGGGGAAACAGTGTCAGACTTTATTTTTCTGGGCTCCAAAATCACTACAGATGGTGGCTGCAGCCATGAAATTAAAAGACACTTACTCCTTGGAAGGAAAGTTATGACCAACCTAGACAGGATATTAAAAAGCAGAGACGTTACTTTGCCAACAAAGGTTCGTCTAGTCAAGGCTATGGTTTTTCCTGTGGTCATGTATGGATGTGAGAGTTGGACTGTGAAGGCTGAGCACAGAAGAATTGATGCTTTTGAACAGTGGTGTTGGAGAAGACTCTTGAGAGTCCCTTGGACTGCCAGGAGATCCAACCAGTCCCTCTGAAGGAGATCAGCCCTGGGATTTCTTTGGAAAGAATGATGCTAAAGCTGAGACTCCAGTACTTTGGCCACCTCATGTGAAGGGTTGACTCATTGGAAAAGACTCTGATGCTAGGAGGGATTGGGGGCAGGAGGAGAAGGGGACGACAGAGGATGAGATGGCTGGATGGCATCACTGACTAGATGGACCTGAGTCTGAGTGAACTCTGGGAGTTGGTGATGGACAGGAAGGCCTGGCGTGCTGCAATTCATGGGGTGGCAAAGAGTCGGACACGATTGAGCAACTGATCTGATCTGATCTGATGTCAAAAAGGGAATTTTGGTAAAAACTAGTTTGCGTGTTCAATTCCCCCATCTCCCAAAGCATTAGCTGATAAAAGCTGTTGTAAGTTTGAGTATATATGTAACTGATTCTCAGGCAAAATGAAATCATTATCCTATAAGTAGGTATTTCCCATTTCATGTGTGCCCCCCAGCTTCACTGCATCTCTAGATACATCATACTTCTCTAAATGAAGAGAGTTCACTTTCTATACTGGGTTGAAGCCTATCATCCTCATCTTTGCTGTGAGATCAACAGCCATATTAATGCTAATTAAGCATCTGCGGTCCTTTCCATGTTAGAAATCCCCTGCAATCTCCCCTAAGCTGCTGGGGGTCGTCACTTTTACTACAGGAGATCGCTTGCATCAGTGAAGCTCATTTTAACCGTTTGTCCTGTTATCCCTGAAAAGGGAAGTTCTACCCAAATCCCAGGAGAGCTGTAAACTTTATTTCCGAGGTTAATTAAACTCAGCAAAGTTTGCTACCTTCCCCAAAGCGGGGCGTCTCCGCATAAAAATACCCTCCAATGGACCATCCAACGCTGATAATACAAGTCAGAGGTAGAGACATTTGGAAACAGAAAGAGTGGAATTTCCTTTCTTTGCTTGTGTGTGCGTTTCGGGGGGCGGGGCGGGTTGGGAGGTGAAAGAGAGAGATGTGTACTTTGTCTCTGGGGAGGAATGGGTCCTATAATGGATGGCATTCTTAAAAAAAAAAAAAGAAATATATATATATATATATATATATATATATATATATATATGCATTTTTCCCTTCTGAATAAAGGAAGTGAAGCCGATCTCTCTCCATTTGATCCTAATCCCCTCTCCCCCGCCTCAAGTGGCCCGGGAGCACCCTCTTTTCTTTCTTTTTTTTTTTTTAATAAAAGGCTGGCAGAGCAAGCCATTCACGCTCTCTCCTTTGATCACCTCGGAACTGTCAGCCCGTGCCGCTGTTTTCCTCCCAGCTCTTGTTCCTGCCTAAAAGTGGAAGTAATACCCACTGAAAGAAATACCCTAGGTGTCCTGCAAAGCATCAATCTATTTCTGCTTTTGCTTCTTTCTTCCTGAGGCCCACCCTCCCAGCTCGAACAAATCCCCCTCTTCCTCCCTCCTTCCCCTTTCAGCAGAAGCCCGGTTCCTTTGGAGACACCCTCCCCTGCGCCGGGGGTGACCCCCGGGGACCCCGGTTGTCTGAGACGCTACCACCCGGCCAGACGGGGGAGGCTCCGCCCCGCCCCTGCCCCGCCCGCGCGGAACAGGCTCCCGCAGGCAGCTGCGTTCGCGTGCGCTGCCTTTTTTTTTTTTTTTTTTGCTTTCTGGAAGGCATGCATTGTTTTCCGATGGAGGCGGCCTTTCTCTGACCCCCGAAATTCCTCCCTTTTCCTTCCCCCGCCCGGGACTTGGGATGGCCCCGCGGACTCCCCCTGGCCGGCTTTTGGGTCTCCGGCGGAGTGCTGGGGAGGCAGCGCCCCAGCTTGCGTTCAGCTGCGAGCGTTTGCTAAGCCGGCAGCTTCCAGACGGCGCAGTGAACACTTTACTGCGCGTGTTCCCATCTCTTGTTTACAGCTGCGATTATAAGCAATCTGGGTCCCCTCTTATCATCGTGTCAGGCAGTGATATGTCGTTTGTAAATATTATTCAAAGGAAATAATTTGCGAAGGCAAAGAATTACAAGCACAGAGTATATGGACCGTGAGGTTTGTCCTAATGTGTTTACCAGGAGAAGAATGGGGGCTGGGATGGGGGAAATTATGGGGGGAGGGGGACTCCGAGGGATTCAGATTTTGCGACAGTGACATAACTAATTAAACTTAATGTTGCTTAAAAGCCTTTGCTCTGTTTCTGAAATTGCTCGAAAGTATGCATTATTAAAAAAAAAAAAAGATGATGTAGAAAGGGGAGGGAGGACTCAGAATGACTGAATACAACTCATTGTGCTGGCTCAAAAAACGTCAAACTGCAGTGGAAAGAAATACAGCATTGCAGACTGGTGTGCTGAGGCCCCAGTGAGGGAAGTTGGATCTGCTAAGTGGAAAATTCCTGCGGAGGACGTGTTTCCATTTCCAATGGGAAGAAAGAGGGTGTTGTTGGAAGCTGGCAATTCTTTGGAAAATACAGAAAACACAGGGAAGATGACAAAATGACCTCCCTGAACTCTGAGAAATTAAGCAAACAAATTGTTTCAGCCAACATACCACATTCTTATAGTGCCTGTCCTTGAATAACAAGGCTGAGCTACACGTTCACTTAGATGCTGAATCTCAGCTCTCCCTGCCTGATCCCCCAGGCCTCCTGAGAGGAAAGAGATGATATTTTAGGTACTGGTGAGGGTAGAGGAGCAGGACTGAGGAGCCTGTATGTGAGGACATGTGTGCTCAGGCACATGCTGACTTTGCACGCTGAATACTAAAATGTTGGTGGCATCTTGAGGATTTCAGTTTACGTTCCATTTCTTTTTTTGAACAGAGAGAACCTCAGCACCCAAGGGGAGTCCACTGGATTTTTACTAGTCAGGGCTGGTCTCTGTAAGAAGTTAGTGGGGTTTCTTCAAAGGATAACTTGGATTGGATCAGGAAGCCCTGGTACTTAAGGGAGCAGAGGCAAGAGGGAACACATTTAAGAGCTGATGGGAAGGCATCCTCCTATACCTGTCACTAGAATTATATTTTGTGTCATCTAAACCTATCCTGGTAGAGGAAAACGGAGGCAAATCAGAAGTCATCATTTTGATTGTTTTGCAAAGCTTCTGTTAGAATGAAAGGGGGGAAAATGCATGGAAAGTTCTGTGTACCCACAAAGAAGTCCAAATGATCTTCATTTGCTATGCTAATCCGTTCTCTGTCAGGTCTACAACATACTGACAGCCTGAAAAAACTTGTTTTGCTTTTATGGCTGTGGCTTATGTTGTGGGAGGGGGGTGTTGGGTGGTACTTTTAATACAATCCCTGACCATAATAGTCTGAGAATTAACTGTTGAATTATATTGAAAAGTATTTATGACAACTCTGCCATTTTTAAGCTAATTTACTTATTTATTTTTATTATTGCCCACAGCATGTGGAATCTTCTTGAGCAGAGATTGAACCCATGTCCCCTGCATTGGCAGGCAGATTCTTATCCACTGTACCACCAAAGAAGTCCTTGTTATTTTAATTAAAAATCACAGATTGCCATATAAATGTATATAGTCAAATTTCACCTGCTGACAAACCTAAGGAATAAATCCGTATTTCCTGTACAGTTCAAGTACTGTGTCTCCTTGCATTTCAAGTTTACTTGGGTATGTAAATGGCAACTACCATTTAATTCAGGGGCAGTTATTAAACTACATCTGATTGCCAAAGTAATGCTGATAATTGATGGACAAAAATGATATGTTAGTTAATATAATTAAATGTAGATGTTCTTGTCCTTTCAAACAGTCCAGTTTGTCTTTTAAAAAGTTAAAAGAGCTTTATTGAGATATAATGCATAGACCATAAATTTCACTTTTTAACTGTTTATTCAATGGTTCTTAATATATTTAGAGTTGTACAACTGTTGTTTACAATTTTATTTTTAAAACACTTTCATCACTCTAAAAAGAAATATTGCAATCATTTACAATCACTGTCCATTCCCACTTCTGACGTAAATGAATACAGCCTAGTTTCTGTCTTTGTACATGTACCATTTAGGGACATATTATATAAATGGGATTGTACAGTGTGTGTGTGTGTCTGTGTGTGTGTGTTTGGTTGCTTTCACTGAGTATAATGTTTTTGAGGTCCATCATGTTGTTCCTTTTTAGTGACCTAGTATTTCATTGTACAAATATACCATACTTTATTTCTCCATCAGTAATGGACATAAGAGTTGATTATACTTCTGGGCTACTGTGAATAGTGCTACCGTGCATCTTTATATACAAGTCTCTGTATGTACATATGTTTTCTTTTCTTTTTGGTGATACCTAGGTGTGATATTATTGGATCATCTAGTAAATCTATGCTTAACTTTGAAAGGAATAGCCAGTTTTGTTTTTTTAAGTGGCTATATAATTTTACTTTCTTACCAATAATGTATGAGGGTTTCAATTGCTCCAGATAGTAACCAACACTTTTCACTGTATATCCTTTTTATTAGAGCCATTCTGATGGGTGAAAAATGGAATTTTATCATGGTTTTGATTAGTATTTCCTAATGACCAATGATGTGTGTCTTTACACCTGCTTTTAGACTTCCATGCATCTTTTTGGAAGAAATGTGGTTTAAATCATTTGTCCATTTTTTAATTGGGTTATTTTCTTTTTATTATTGACTTGTAGCAGTTCTTCTTATATTCTGCAATGAGCCTCTTATTAGAATTATGAGTTGAGAGTACTTTTCCCAGTCTGTAGGTTGTTTTGTCACTTTCTTAATGTTGTCTTTTGAAGCACAAACATTTTTATTCTGATTAAATTCAACTTTCCAATTGTTTTCCATTTATCACTTGTGCTTTTGTTGTCATACCTAAAGTTCTTACTATTTTATTATTCCTGTCTTTTTAGGGAAGAAAGATCTGAGATCTTTCAATATTTTAGATTCAACTGAGCATGTAAAATGAACTTGATGTTGCAAGCTTTTGAGACTACCTGATTGCTTGAACTTGATAAGCCATATATGCATTTCTTTAGTCAATATTAAGTAAGGTCACAGCTAAATTTTTTAGTGTCCAAGACAAAGAGGCTAATATCTAAAATTTTTTAAATTTTAAAAAATTTCAGCAGTTCACCCACTTTTATTCTTCCATTTACTACTCTGTATTTGAAAGTGGATTTCTTGGATTTAATAGAAACAGAGAAGTAAAATTATAAGGCACTCTTTAATACTTTTTTAAAGATACAAATGGAAATTTGTAATTTATTAAACTGATTAATGTAGTTTATTTTAAATTTAATGTTTTTCTCATTTTCAAGTCACATTTGCATTATTATAATGAAAAAGTGCCTTTTTAAGTTTTAAAATTCACTCTTGGGACTTCTCTGACAGTCCTCCCTTTCCAATGCAGGGATGTGTGTTCAATTCCTGATCATGGAGCTAAGATTCCACATGCCTTGAGGCCAAAAAAACTCTCCCTAGACTTAAAACAGAAGCAATATTGTAACAAGTTCAATTGAACCTTTAGAAACAAGTAGATGATATAAAATAAAATTTACTCTTCAGTGTTGTTCCAGACAAATTGCAGAAGCAAATGGACCTAACATTATTTACCCAACACGCATTTTTTAATAATTTTCTATGTGCCTATCACTCTATCAAAATAGAAAACTCAGCTGAAATGGTCCTGATGATTTATCCTTTAAAACATTTTAAAAGTCTTATATAAGCGACTTGGATTTGAGGGCAAAGTCACTGATCCACCTTTACAATCTGAAGATTTCTAATAATAGGTCCTCTCTGAGTTTCAGAATGCCTGAGTCACTTACAGTTTTTTAAGTTCCAAATGTATTTTAAAAAGTGACAGAGTTGTGAAATTGTAGTATATATATAAAATATACATTAACACTTTTTAACATATATAATGCAATATGCATATTCACTCATAGGATACATTTCAATATTATAAAAATTATCACCTTATGGTATGCTGCATTTATGAGGTGTCATGAGGAGTTCGTCAAGGCTGTATATTGTCACCCTGCTTATTTAACTTATATGCAGAGTACATCATGCGCAATACCAGGCTGGATGGAACACAAACTGGAATCAAGACTGCCGGCAGAAATGTCAATAACCTCAGATATGCAGATGACACCACCCTTATGGTAGAAAGTGAAGAACAACTAAAGAGCTTGTTGAGAAAACTAAGATCATGGCATAGGGTCCCCTCACTTCATGGCAAATAGATGCAGAAACGATGGAAATAGTGACAGATTTTATTTGGGCGGGGGGCAAAAATCACTGCAGATGGTGACTGCGGCCATGAAATTAAAAGACGCTTGCTCCTTGGAAGAAAAGCTATGACCAACCTAGGCAGCATATTAAAAAGCAGAGACTTTTCTTTACCAACAAAGGTGCGTCTAGTCAAAGTCATGGTTTTTCCAGTAGTCATGTATGGATGTGAGAGTTGGACTATAAAGAAAGATGAGTGCTGAAGAATTGATGCTTTTGAACTGTGGTACTGGAGAAGACTCTTGAGAGTCCCTTGGACTGCAAGGAGATCCAACCAGTCAATCCTAAAGGAAATCAGTCCTGAATATTCATTGGAAGGACTGATGCTGAAGCTGAAACTCCTATACTTTGGCCACCTGATGCAAATACCTGACTCAATGAAAAAGACCCTGATGCTGGGAAAGATTGAAGGTGGGAGGAGAAGGGGATGACAGAGGATGAGATGGTTGGGTGGTATCACCGACTTGATGGACATGAGTTTGAGCAAGCTTGGGAGTTGGTGATGGACAGGGAAGCCTGTTCTGCTGCTGTCCATGGGGTTGCAAAGAGTCAGACATGACTGAGGGACTGAACTGAACAGAACATTTAGTGTATTTTACTTAGCTTTAGAGACAAAAGCTTTAAGGTGATGATGAACATCTTTCAAGCTGGGAGAAAGTCTAAGAATGTCTAAAATTTTATTTGAAGGCAATGCCAAAAGTCTAAATTTGAACTCATTTATCATTCCCTTGCCCCATATGAAAATATGCTTTGTCAGAAGATTGTCCTCATCCTTTCCATTAAATACTGCCACTTGTGTGGGTGCCCATATTCTATGACTCTAATGGGAAGCTGATCTTTTCTCTACCTGGAATGAAAGTTACAACATTGATAGTAGATGATATTGTACACCAGAATCCATGTCAATTGTAGTAGGCAATAGAGAAGATATTGCTGAAATGTTATACTATTTTAATGCAGTTTTATTTCTCCTTTAAATCATTGAACATCTATATCCTTCTGCTTCCCAGAGAGACCCTTGTGGATTATCACCTGAGAGTCTGAAAGGGTTGTTAAGAGACTTAACAGGAAAATGGGTTCACAGGGAATGTCTGGATGAAAGATGATGTCAGACTTAGCTAACTAGACCATGGAGTTTACTTAAGGGAGTTCCAGATAGGAAGAATAGCAGGGAGAAGCTCATCCTTTCCAGCCCCTGGGGATTGGAAGAAAGAAGCATAAGGTTCTACTCCTACCCTCAACAACCTGCTAATTGCTTGATAGGGACAAATCCAAAGAAGATAGTGACTTTAGTAAAAACTCGGACAAGTTGGAGGCAGATTTATGGGAGGATTCTAAAATCATTATAGTTTTTCTTCTTTCCATACTTTGATCTATGGTAGACTGAGCTATTTGGGAATTTGAGAGCTGCCCCATACCTATTTGGGGGCCTGCTGAATAAAGGTTGACCCCATTGGGCAGCAGGGTTGGAAAAAGGAGGCCTTGATGTTTAGCAAGATCTAATTGCCCTCAATTCCTGTTTAGAAATAGACAGGATCCCCTCTATAGCTCAAAACTTCTCCAGGTGGCCTCCTAGAAGCTTGTACAATAGTATGGAGTAAATAAACAGCTGCTGTATTTTACATTCCCGGGCTTGGATGAATGAAGCCATTTGTGCTTCCAAGAGAACAAAAAACACCTTGCAGATTCAGGGTGAGGGGAGGGTGGAATAAAGCAAGAAAAAAAGGAACAGAAAAGGAAAAGAAAGCTCAAACAAAACTTTTTCTGCTAGAGGGTGGGAGCAGAAGGAGAATTCAGAGGGATTCTGAATAATGCCAGTGGAAGCTTGTTGTTTAGTCACTATGCCATGTCCGACTCTTTTGCCACCCCTATGGACTGTAGTCCATCAGGCTCCTCTGTCAATGGGATTTCCAGGCAAGAACTGGAGTTAGTTGCCATTTCCTTCCCCAGGGGATCTTTGAGACACAGGGATCAAACCCATGTCTACTGCATTGAAGGTGGGTTCTTTACCTCTGAGCCACCAGGGAAGCATTAATAGGAATTAAGTTTCCAGTTAATTTGAGTTGGTTGGGTTGAGAAGAAAGCAGCTAGCTATGAGAACAAGACACAAAGAGTCAATCATTTGTCCTGTGGAAAGACTCCAACTTGAAAATATTTCTAAGAATGTTCCCTTTGGGTATCTAATGCTACAGAGTTCCTTATAAGATACGCTGACCAGGCTTCTGGTTGGCAGCAGCATAACTTGTGGTGTAAAAATGTTTGATTAAGAAAGGGTTGTTTTTAAAGGCACTGAATGCAATGATTCAAAATATAGACCACCATAACTCCTCAGATTTAAGTCTTCATAAAGAGTCAGACACAATTTAGGGAATAAACCACCAACACATTTTAGACTACCAAGCATAGTACTGGATCTGTGTCCAAAAGGGCTCTGCTCTATTTTTGTTTTGTTTTGTTGGTTTTATTTGTTTGTTTTACTTTGTTTTCTATTTTGGAATCACACTTTGAAGAAAGTACTTGTCCATCCATCAGAAACATCTATTTTGTTTTTGGCTGTGCTGGGCTGCATGCTGCATTTTAGTTCAGTTCCCTGACCAGAGATGAATCTTGTGCCCCCTGTAGGGGAAGCACAGTCCTAACCGCTGAATGAGCAAGGAATTCCCTGTTCTCTTCTATTCAGTTCAGTTCAGTTCAGTTGCTCAGTCGTGTCCAACTCTTTGCGACACCATGAATCGCAGCACACCAGGCCTCCCTGTCCATCACCAACTCCTGGAGTTCACTCAGACTCACGTCCATCTAGTCAGTGATGCCATCCAGCCATCTCATTCTCTGTCGTCCCCTTCTCCTCCTGCCCCCAATCCCTCCCAGCATCAGAGTCTTTTCCAATGAGTCAATTCTTCACATGAGGTGGCCAAAGTACTGGAGTTTCAGCTTCAGCATCAGTCCTTCTAAAGAAATCCCAGGGCTGATCTCCTTCGGAATGGACTGGTTGGCTCTCCTTGCAGTCCAAGGGACTCTCAAGAGTCTTCTCCAACACCACAGTCCAAAAGCATCAATTCTTCGGCGCTCAGCTTTCTTCACAGTCCAACTCTCACATCCATGCATGACCACTATTAGATATTATAAAGTTTTACATTTTGCTAGAAGACTGAGGGCTTCCCAGGTGGCGCTAGTGGTAAAGAACCCACCTGACAATGCAGGAAACATAATAAACATGGGTTTGATTTCTGGGTGAGGAAGATCCCTTGGAGGAGGGCATATGGACCTACTGCAACATTCTTGCCTGGAGAATCCTATGGACAGAGAGGAGCCTGGCAGGTTACAGTCCACAGGGTCCCACAGAGTCAGACACAACTGAAGTGACTTTGTGTGTGTACACGCGCGCACACACACACACACACACACAGACATACACAGAAGACTGAACTGCTTTTACATGACATTAAAAGCAGGAAACAATTGTACAAATTCATATTAAAATTCTTAAGTCTCAGGGTCTGAAGTTTGTTTATTTAGACAAAGCAGCTAAAATTTCAGCAGAATGACAAATGCTGCACTATTTTGTAAATAGATTGGGCATTTTACATGACACACAAAACAATGGATATGATTATAGACTAGGTCAAAGTACGACTGTGACCCTGGCATATATAGCAACATCTTCTCTGATGGATGGACTAGTATTTTCCTCAATGTGTGATACCAGGAACTGCTTTTCTATGTGAAATCAACTGTAAAATATTTTTATTACATACACTCTGCTCTATGACATAATCAATTCTTCTCACAACCTTTACAGATGTATTCATTGAGCTAGGGTAAATCAATCATAGCCTTTGTGCTGGAATGTTAATTATAGTTTTTCTTTATGGCTCCGGGAGATATCTTAAGTTATCTATGAAAAATCCCATCCTAACCAAAGGAGGATTTGATGTCACTGTGTTGATGAGATTTGTACAAGTAAAACAAAATCCTTTATTGCCAATATCAGACACCAATGACTCAATAAGAACCTTTGGGGTGGAGGATGGGGGAATTCTTCTCTAGTTTCTGTAAAAAAACTCCCTAAAACTTAAAACCAAACACTTACTCCTCAGAGTTGATGTCGACTTCAATCTCTCCATCAGTACTGTGGAAAAATTATAGCTATCATTAAAAACAAACAAAAGCACAAAGCTTGGCATTTGGGAAGTTGAGAAGAAATAAACCCAATTATTCTTTATATAAGTTTTAAACCATCTGTGTAACAAGAAGTCACTTGTATGTTTCACCCCTGCCTTTCAGGGTAGCAAGAAGCCACCAGAATTTCTTAGTGCAATTTCACAACCCCAGGGCATTGCCACTCCAGTCCTGAGGTGGAGACTCCCTAGACATATGACTGTGGTGAATTAACTGCTCTAATGCTTTCTCTTCAACAAAAACCTGCTTTAATGAAAATATTTCACTTTCCAACATTTGACTTTATGTGCTGTAACTAACAGAGGTGATAGTAAATCTCCCCAAATTAAATCTGATTATGAAGGGGTAGACGGAAGAAGAATCAAAGCTACTGTATCATGAATTTAGATTCTTAAAAGCTGTACTATATTAAGTATAATTGTTATTACCAGGTCTTAAATGGTAAGGACATTTCTATTTCACCAATAAGAGAATTTGTCAAAGTGAAACACACTTGTAGTGTTATTAATGTGTTGTGTGTTAGTCACTTGGTTGTGTCTGACTCTTTGTAACCCCATGGACTGTAACCTACAAGGCTCCTCTGTCCATGGGATTCTTCAGGCAAGAATACTGGAGTGGACTGCCATTTCCTTCTCCAGCGGATGTTCCTGACCCAGGGTTTGAACCCAGGTCTCCTGCATTGCAGGCAGATTCTTTACCATCTGAGCTATAGGCAAGTCCCTATAATTTTAATGTGTTAAAATTATTTAAAATACATGTATATTATAGATATATATATTTGTATTTTAGATAATTTAAATACAATATATAAATATACATTAATATCTTATTTTTTATGCAGTATTATAAATATCTTGTATATATATATTGTTGCTGTGTAGTCATTAAGTCAAGTCCGACTTTTTTGTGACCCCCATGGACTGTAGCCCACCAGGCTCCTTTGTCCATGGGATTCTCCCAGCAAGAATACTAGAGTGGGTTGCCATTTTCTACTCCAGGGGATATTTCTGACCCAGGGATTAAACCCACGTGTCCTGTATTGGCAGGTGGATTCTTTGTCACTTGGGAAGCCCTGTATATATGTACAGACAGATAGTTAGACATAAGAGCTTGGTATATTTCATGATTTAGTGCTTAAAATTTTGATTAAATATGTTTTGGTTAAAAGAGAATGACACTATTTATGTCTATGTTTGAAACTACAAATTTTAGAAACTAAACTTAAAACCAGTACTGGCATCTTTGTGTTATTGTGATTTGCTTTTTGTGCTTCATAGTATTTGTACTGTATTTTTTACAAATTGAAGGTCTATGGCAACTCTGCATAAAGCAGATCTACTGATGCTATTTTTCAACACTCTTTGCCCACTTTGTGTCTCTGTGTCACATTCTGGTAACTCTCCCAGTATTTCAAACTTATTCATTACTTTTATATTTGTTCTGGTGGTCTGTGACCAGTACTCTTTGATGTTACTACTGCAACTTGCTGAAGGCTCAGATGGTGGCTAGCATATTTTAACAATAAAGTATTTTTAAAATAAAGAATGTACATTTTTAGACATAATAGTATTGCACCCTTAATAGACTACAGTATAATATGGTACCCCACTCCAGTACTCTTGCCTGGAAAATCCCATGGACGGAGGAGCCTGGTGGGCTGCAGTCCATGGGGTCGCTAAGAGTCAGACACGACTGAGTGACTTGACTTTCACTTTTCACTTTCATGCATTGGAGAAGGAAATGGCAACCCACTCCAGTGTTCTTGCCTGGAGAATCCCAGGGATGGGGGAGCCTGGTAGGCTGCCATCTCTGGGGTCGCACAGAGTCGGACACGACTGAAGTGACTTGGCAGCATAATATAAACATGGCTTTTACATGTACTGGGAAACCAAGAACTTCATGTGACTCACTTTACTGCAACATTTTACTATGGTAGTGTGGGATTGAACTTCTGATATCTCCAAGGTTTGCCTGTACTTTTAAATTTTTTAAATTGCACTTTGTATTCTCAAGAAAAGTTCACCCTTGGGATACAGGATTCCCTTGCTATCTGAAAGTAGAGTGTTCCTATGAAACATTTCATAAACCAGAATGGCTTAAATCAAGATGGTGACTGCAGCCATGAAATTAAAAGACGCTTACTCCTTGGAAGGAAAGTTATGACCAACCTAGATAGCATATTCAAAAGCAGAGACACTACTTTGTCAACAAAGGTCCGTCTAGTCAAGGCTATGGTTTTTCCTGTGGTCATGTATGGGTGTGAGAGTTGGACTGTGAAGAAGGCTGAGTGCCGAAGAATTGATACTTTTGAACTGTGGTGTTGGAGAAGACTCTTGAGAGTCCCTTGGACTGCAAGGAGATCCAACCAGTCCATTCTGAAGGAGATCAGCCCTGGGATTTCTTTGGAAGGAATGATGCTAAAGCTGAAACTCCAAGACTTTGGCCAACTCATGCAAAGAGTTGACTCATTGGAAAAGACTCTGATGCTGGGAGGGATTGGGGGCAGGAGGAGAAGGGGACGACAGAGGATGAGATGGCTGGATGGCATCACTGACTCAATGAACGTGAGTCTGGGTGAACTCCGGGAGTTGGTGATGGACAGGGAGGCCTGGTGTGCTGCGATTCATGGGGTCGCAAATAGTCAGTTCAGCGACTGAACTGAACTGAACTAAACAGATCCTGAATGCTATTTTTGCTTTTTCCATTTTTTTTTTTGTAAAAATGAAACCACTCTTTAGATTTCTTTCAGTTAGCAAAAACAGGTACTAATATAGCTCTTTCATAAAAATTCAGTGGCATAAAGCAAATTTTCAAACAGCAGAGTATATCTGTTGTAATAAAAAGTCACAGGCTAAGGAATCTTTAAGAAATGTAGAACCAAGGAAAGGAAAGTTCCTAAAATACAGCTTAAGCAAGGGCCTAGGGAGAAAAATGATATCTTCTTCAGTAAAAGATTCATTTTTCTTTTTTTTTTTTTCTGATTGGAGAGATTTTTTTTTTTAAACTTTACATAATTGTATTACTTTGCCAAATATCAAAATGAATCTGCCACAGGTATACATGTGTTCCCCATCCTGAACCTACCTCCCTCCTCCCTCCCCATACCATCCCTCTGGGTCGTCCCAGTGCACCAGCCCTAAGCATCCAGTATCGTGCATCGAACCTGGACTGGCAACTCGTTTCATACATGATATTTTACATGTTTCAATGCCATTCTCCCAAATCTTCCCACCCTCTCCCTCTCCCACAGAGTCCATAAGACTGTTCTATACATCAGTGTCTCTTTTGCTGTCTTGTACACAGGGTTATTGTTACCATTTTCTAAATTCCATATATATGCGTTAGTATACTGTATTGGTGTTTTTCTTTCTGGCTTACTTCACTCTGTATAATAGGCTCCAGTTTCATCCACCTCATTAGAACTGATTCAAATGTATTCTTTTTAATGGCTGAGTAATACTCCATTGTGTATATGTACCACAGCTTTCTTATCCATTCATCTGCTGATGGACATCTAGGTTGCTTCCATGTCCTGGCTATTATAAACAGTGCTGCGATGAACATTGGGGTACACGTGTCTCTTTCCCTTCTGGTTTCCTCAGTGTGTATGCCCAGCAGTGGGATTGCTGGATCATAAGGCAGTTCTATTTCCAGTTTTTTAAGGAATCTCCACACTGTTCTCCATAGTGGCTGTACTAGTTTGCATTCCCACCAACAGTCTTAAGAATGGGAGAAGATAATAGCAAACGAAGCAACTGACAAACAACTAATCTCGAGAATATACGAGCAACACCTACAGCCCAACTCCAGAAAAATAAATGACCCAATCAAAAGATGGGCCAAAGAACTAAATAGACATTTCTACAAAGAAGACATACAGATGGCTAACAAACACATGAAAAGATGCTCAACATCACTCATTATCAGAGAAATGCAAATCAAAACCACTATGAGGTACCATTTCACACCAGTCAGAATGGCTGCAATCCAAAAGTCTACAAGTAATAAATGCTGGAGAGGGTGTGGAGAAAAGGGAACCCTCTTACACTGTTGGTGGGAAAAGATTCATTTTTCAATCTAACCATAAGTAATAAGCTTCGGAATTTTGTGAAAAATTCTTCTTAAATTTCAAAGAGTGATTAAAATATAAAACTATAAAAATTATTGCTAACTTTAAGTACATAAGTTTCTCTTTAATGGTGTAGTTAAGCCAAAGTTATTTGATATTAAAAAATGATATGACATTAAAAAAACCATTATTTCTTAATTCATTGTAGTTAAAGGGAATATTGGTGAAATGAAACTATTTTAGATAATTTTGAAAATGAGCCTTCTAAGATTTTCCATAAAATCAAGATTGAGCAGCACTGTCACGTTTCTCTTTTTTGTTACCAGCAATTGAAAGTTTTCCAGAAACTTAGATCTTGGTGCTGTGAGAATGCTTGCGATTGCAAATTAAGTCAACTGAAATCAAATTCACACATTAGATGAGATAGTATGAATGTCTGCAGAGCGGCATGATTTGAGTGCAAACCTGGTAGAATGCAGTTGTAATCACCACTTGAGATGCTCTGCACCCATAGCCACTTTTGATCTCAGCTGTAGCTGGCCCAGACACTGACCATCAATTGAGACACTTATGCTCACAGCCTTGACTGCATTGTCATTTTGGTTTTCTGTCCAGGAGTTTCTTAGCAGCTACAAAAGCCCATTGGCCCACTGCAGGCCTGCATTTGGAAATGCAGAGGAGTAAATAACCTCAGGACAGCCCACCCTCAGCCAAGGGGTCCTGACAGGTTTTTGCTTCCCATTACTCTGCATTCAATTGTTGCAAACTTCTCTAGAGAATTAAATTATTTTGCCCACAGCACTAGTGTCTAGAACACAGTCTTCTATTGGCTTCCCTCTTTCATTTTCTCTGCATCTTCACTTCCTCTTCCTGGGATCAGCTCTCAGATAAACTGCTGCTGCTGCTGCTAAGTCGCTTCAGTCGTGTCCGATTCTGTGCGACCCCAGAGACGGCAGCCCACCAGGCTCCCCCGTCCCTGGGATTCTCCAGGCAAAAACATTGGAGTGGGTTGCCATTTCCTTCTCCAATGCATGAAAGTGAAAAGTGCAAGGGAAGTCGTTCAGTCGTGTACAACTCTTTGCGACTCCATGGACTGCAGCCTACCAGGCTCCTCCGCCCATGGGATTTTCCAGGCAAGAATACTGGAGTGGGGTGCCATTGCCTTCAGATAAACTACCTTCACCCAAGTCCTCATCTCAGGGTTTGCTTTCTGAGGAACCCAAACTAAGAGACATAGCTCTTTAATGCACCTCATTTCAGTGATTCCATAGAAATAAGGAAAAGACAGAAGTAATGGTTGTTGGCTTTTGGCTGGCGGCCAATTTGCCTCATTTCAGTCTGCATGAAAATTGTTCTAGGAAAAGGCAAAAGGTATTTTGAAAAACCTCCAAAGCTTCTTGTTTATTTCCTTAACATTGATTATTTGAGTGTGTTCACATTATTTGCATTCAATATACAAGTTTTGCATCTTGCTTCATTGCTTGTTTACATGTCACTCAGTCGTGTCCGACTCTCTGGGACCCACGGACTGTAGGCTTCCAGGCTCCTCTGTCCATGGAATTCTCCGGACAAGAACCCTGGAGTAGATAGCCATGCCCTCCTCCAGGCGATCTTCCCAACCCAGTGATTGAACCCAGGTCTCCAGGACTGCAGGCAGATTCTTTACTGTCTGAGCCAAGAGAGAAGCTCCATTAAAGAGCAGAGGAAATACAATTGGTATCAAGTAGTGTCAACTATCACAATGCACTGCATGCAAACTTATGTGCTGAGTTCACTGAGTTAAATAATAGGAAAATTGACACTTAAGTAATACCTTCAGTGGGTAGTTTGTATATTTGTTTGTTTAGTGATATTTACCAGAGATTCTACGTAGGCTAAGAGAAAGTTATTTTTCCAGTTAAAAATAATGGAATACAAGCTGTAGTGCTCTGAATTTTTTCTATCCAACACATTTTAAGAATAGATCAGATATGAATAAAAAAGATTCCTGTAGTGCTCACTACCTCTTATTACTAGACACTATCAATGTTTGCCCCAAACATACTAGTGACAATTTTTCAGCCACAGTGATTTAGATAAACATACAACAAACACCTAGTTAAATTCAACACTTTTGTGTTTCTTCAACAATTTTTATCAGACCTGGAATAAAGGAAAATGTGACAAATGATAAACCAACCTTATTAGACAGAAATTAAATGGAAGACAAAGCAATTATGCAGTTATATATTTAAAATGTATCCTATATAGAATATATGAAAGAAAGTGAAAGTGTTAGTCGCTCAGTCATGTGGGACTCTTTGTGACCCCATGGGCTGTAGCCCACCAGGCTCCTCTGTCCATGGAATTCTCAAGACAGAATACTGGAGTGGGTTGCCATTTCTTTCTCCAGGGGATCTTCCCAACCCAGAGATTGAACCCGAGTCTCCTGCATTGCAGGCAGATTCTTTTATCATCTGGGCCACCAGGGAAGTCCTCTGTACATAGAACATATACATTCATGTAATATATAATATAGAATAAAACATGTATATAGAATAAAACATAATAGAGAATAAAACATGCAAAAATGTATATGTACATAGAACATATACATTTACATTATACATAATATAGAATAAATGATGCTAAAATGGTATAGGATAAAGTATATAATTGCAGTTGTAAATATAGAATTATATATTGTCAGACTTCTAAGAATAGAGAGGGTTAAACATTATTTTTAATTTGCCTTTCTGTCTTTGCAAATATTTAAGAATGATAGAAGTATGTATGTGATATCACTTGGTTAACTGATTTTGATATCCAAATAAAATACAAGTACTCACCTCACTGTGTATATTTGCATAATTTTAAGTATTTTGAATATGTATAAAAAAGAACTATCATACATATATACATACACATGCTAGCATGCATTATGAGAGAGGGAGAGAGACTGTGAGATTTTTCTGTCCCTACACATTTTGAATGAAAATGACTCAAGTTTCTTTTTGCTTCATGTCATTTGAGAAAATATTTTAAAAGAATGTCTTAAATATTTTGTAGAATTTATTTATAAAAATATTTTAAGTTCAATCAAATTACTACTTTGGAGCACTTAGATGTATACCATTTCCAAAAAAATGCAATGACCTTAGAAATTGTTTATAGCCACTTAAAGCAGAGGAAATCTCAGAACAATTAAGTCCCTCCCATCTCCCGTGATCCTTAAAAAACCTTGTAAAACAGCATGATCTGATCTACAACATACATTCAGTCTCTAATGGTCTTGGCGACTCAAATTCATTTATTATTAATTTTTGATGAAATATTTAAATGATTTGCTCCTGTGCATGTTGGAGAAAAATAATGTATAATTGGGCCTTTTTTTTAATTAAAGAAACTTTAAAAAATAAAATCAACCTCCATTTGATTTTGAATTGTCCTTAACTTCTTCAGGAGGAAGACACAGAACTGAGTTTAGCTAGAGCGTGGTTGGCTTGTGAGCCAGGGCTTCTGGCAGCCACAAGATCCCTGCTCTGCTGGAAACCCTACCACAGAGCAGCTATGGCAAGAATTAAGAGGACATCAAAACCTCAAACAAGCTACATGCTGGTGGGTTTGGGGAAAAACAAGACACTTAAACATTCTTGGTATGGTTTCCTTGGAAACATCCATAACAGCAACTCTGTAATACCATGGGTTTCTGTTTTCTTAACCCTTCAGGGCATCAACTGAATGAAAACTTCCTTCAGGAAATATTTCAACTGACTAGGTGGACTGGAATAAATTACTCTCAATAATGTGTGTCCCTCTGACCCCTTCCCATAGCCCAAGGTGTGGGGGCCAGTGTAGGAGGGCAGTGAAGCGAGAAGAGAAAGGAATGTACGCATTCCAACTTGACTTTCCAGAGAATTTACTTCAGAAAAAAATTGCATGCATAGGGACTGTTTAAAGGTGACTTGTGGGGAAAAGTAATAAATACAACAAACAAATAAAAAACTAAATTGCCTGTGGAAATGCCCATCAAATATATTTAGTAATGGGGAAAATCCTAAACCAAAGAGTTGTATATAGTCACATTATCTAAAGTGACAGAAAACAGCTAACAGGCCTTGAATTGGGTGAATTCACAACGAAAGATGGGTTTACGAAAATTTTATTGGACCAATTTTACCTAACTTATAACCCAAAGGAGATAATTCAGAGCAATCATCTCATTCAATTAGCTGAGAAAATTATGCACTTAGCAAAGTTTGGGGATGGGAAAAAATATATAGGCATATTGTAGTCATTAAAACTTTGAAGTGTTCTATAAGGAACAAGATTACCAAAAGGTTTAATTATTTGGCATGTACTAAATAAAATGATTACATTATGATAACTAATAATGACAGTAATAACTATAAGCATAATAACAATAAGAAAACAAGGAAGATGTAGAAAAAATGTCTCCTACCAATATAAGATAATCAAAATTACCAGTGATATATCATTAATGAGACTTTTTCTTAATTTGATCCTTCATTAAAAATGTGATCAGATCTAGAAACATGGATTAGATTTTTCTTAAATTATTACCATTAGGGAATATTGTGGAGCTGAAGTAAATTAAGAAGCATACTACTCAAAAATATAATTGTTAATTCTTTCATCTAAGACTAATATCTTTATTCATCATTATATAATCTATATAATTAAATATCATAGATTTAATCTTAAAATCCTTATCTAAATTTAATAGCTGATATTTTCTAATCAGCAGAATCAGAGAATTGTATCAAATAGAATTTTGATTTAAAGAATTTTAGAAGTAACTGAGTTCAAATTATTTTAGTTTAAAATATATGATTTATAAGTAATTATTTGGAAGGAGTTACAAAATCATAAAACTTGTGGTTACCATGAGATTAGACCGCTAATGGTATTATTAATAATAATAACTAACAATTCTTAAGATCAGTAAATTTTTCTATATCTCTAAACTACTCAAAAAGAAACACATTTTTAATGAAATACTTTTCAGATTATTAAAAAATATTTATAGACTATATGACCCATAATATCAGAACATACAAATATTGTACTATTTTAACTATGAACACATAAAAATTGAAATATATAGACACTCTATATATACTGAAGAATGCTCAAACTACCGCACAATTGCATTCATCTCACATGATAGTAAAGTAATGCTCAAATTTCTCCAAGTCAGGCTTCAACAATACGTGAACCATGAACTTTCAGATATTTAAACTGGTTTGAGAAAAGGCAGAGAAACCAGAGATCAAGTTGCCAACATCCGTTGAATCATCAAAAAAGCAAGAAAGCTCCAGAAAAACATCTATTTCTGCTTTATTGACTATGCTAAAGCCTTTGACTGTGTGGATCACCTCAAACTGTGGAAAATTCTGAAAGAGATGGGAATACCACACCACCTGACCTGCCTCTTGAGAAACCTGTATGCAGGTCAGGAAGCAACAGTTAGAACTGGGCATGGAACAACAGACTGTTTCCAAATAGGAAAAGGAGAAAGGAGTACATTAAGCCTGTATACTGTCACCCTGCTTATTTAACTTATATGCAGAGTACATCATGAGAAATACCAGGCTGGAAGAAGCACAAGCTGGAATCAAGATTGTCGGGAGAAATATTAGTGACCTCAGATATGCAGATGACCCCAACCTTATGGCAGAAAGCAAAAAACTAAAGAGCCTCTTGATGAAAGTGAAAGAGAGTGAAAAAGTTGGCTTAAAGCTCAACATTCAGAAAACTAAGATTGTGGCATCTGGTCCCATCACTTCATGGCAAATAGATGGGGAAAGAATGGAAAAAATGAGACACTTTATTTTGGGGGGCTCCAAAATCACGGCAGATGGTGAGTACAGCCATGAAATAAAAAGACACTTACTCCTTGGAGAAAAAGTTATGAACAACCTAGACAGCATATTAAAAAGCAGAGACATTACTTTGCCAACAAAGGTCCATCTAGTCAAAGCTATGGTTTTTCCAGTAGTCATGTATGGATGTGAGAGTTGGACTATAAAGAAAGCTGAGCACTGACAAATTGATGCTTTTGAACTGTGGTATTGGAGAAGACTCCTGAGAGTCCCTTGGACTGCAAGGAGATCCAACAAGTCCATCCTAAAGGAAATCAGTTCTGAATATTCATTGGAAGGACTGATGCTGAAGCTGAAACTCCTATACTTTGGCCACCTGATGCGAAGAACTGATTCATTGGAAAAGACCCTGATGCTGGAAAGACTGAAGGCAGGAGGAGAAGGGGACAACAGAGGATGAGATGGTTGGATGGCATCACTGACTCAACGGACATGAGTTTGAGTAAACTCCGGGAGTTGGTGATGGGTAGGGAGGCCTGGTGTGCTGCAGTCCATGGGGTCGCAACGTGTCAGACACGACTGAGTGAGTGACTGAACTGAACTGAACT
The DNA here is from genome assembly GCF_029407905.1 of Bubalus kerabau. Classification (NCBI taxonomy): domain Eukaryota; kingdom Metazoa; phylum Chordata; class Mammalia; order Artiodactyla; family Bovidae; genus Bubalus; species Bubalus kerabau. Next base: position 168,293,173 of record NC_073626.1, read on the forward strand.
ATATATACCATAATCTTCAACTTCCTGTTTTATACCTTTAGGCCTAATCAGGCCTGTTACCACAGGAAATGTGGCTTTTGTTCACTCATAAAGATAACGGACCGTGGCTCCACCATCTTATCTTTTTGGAAAAGTAGACCTCATTGCCTCATCCAGTGAGGCCCCAAATATTTTCATTAGTGTTGTGGTCAGGCTGCTGAATTAGTAAGGATGCCATCTTAAAGAAAACCAAATAAAAAAAGAACACATGTGGAGGGAGAAGTTATGTACGTTTGGACCCAAAGCTACTAGCTAATGCAGTTCATGTAACTTATTGCTTATTTGACTCATGTACCTAGTTTATTAACTCGTTTGCAAGTAAAATAGGTAAATCACCCAGTTTCTGAGTGTTTCTTATAATTTGTGATAAAGGAATTGATAAAGTCTAAGAAGGTATCATGGTTTCTATTAACACCTGTTTCCTACCATAGAGACTTCAAGTTCTTCATGATATATCTGCATTTTCCCTTCCTGCCTGAAATGAGACTTAAGATACTGGGACAGAGTGAAGAAGTAAGGGATGAAACATCTTATAGAATTCTTTGTCCCCTTATAATACAGTACTATTTCATGACAGTTCACTCTTTGAAACCATTCAATGAATTCTCACTACATGAATGAGATTTTTCAGACGATTGTCCAGGTGTTAAATGCTAAAATACAAAAGACAATTTGAAAGGGAAAGAACATGTGAGAAGGAATAGTGAATCACACTGATAAAATAAGCCTCTTTATTAAAATCAAGTTTGATCAGGAAAGTAATAGACTACTCTTCTAGAAAATCATGGAGGTATCTACGTTACCATGTTACCATTGGCTACAGAAAATCTACATTAGAGAAAACACAACTTTTTCTTCTGTATCTGCCAAGGAGATATATTCCCTAGGAAGCATCTGAAAATGTTTCAAGATCTGCAAATAATGCCAGTGTGGTGTTTTATCCAAATGATTAACTATATGCCTGAGTCTAGCTAGAGAAGAAAGAGATGGGGAAATTTAGCAAGATAAATAAGACTGATAATCCCAAAACTTAACTTTAGCAGCTCTGACCCATCAACAAGAAGCCCTACATAAATTATAGCTCTCTTGGGAAACCACTCAGCATCTAGCATGCTTGTTGGTTATTGTTACCCTTTTTAAATTTTAAAAAAATTTTCCTTCTTTATCACTACCTATGCACTCATGCTCATTAAAGATCCTAAAGATCTTGTTCATTCTGTGGTCCAGACCTGCCTGATTTTTGACCGAATCTGAGCATCCTACCTTTGGATCCATCAATTCTTTCTGTCTCTGGCCAGGACAGGTACTTTCTTTACACCAACATAATCATCAGTAGACCTAAACCGTTGCACCTACCCACATAGTCTCTGTCCCTTAAACAGGAAGGCTCAACAGAAATCAGGGATACTATCCCTTAAACAGGATTCTATCCTTTAAACAGAAAGGCTCAACAGAGATCAGGGCACCCATGTTGTGCAACAGTTCATAAGAAAATCTGAAACACACAGAGAAGAAATGGAATATGGTGGTGAAAATACATGGTAGAAAGTGGGCTGATATCAGGAAGGAAGAGAGGAGAACATAGAAGTACGAATAATCAATGATGAAGCCTATTATTGTTTCCAAGAGAAATTAACACATGGACCAACAATCTTAAATCTAGAACCATAAGAATAGAAGCAGAGCAGGGGTGGTAAAGTGAGAGGAAGATGAACAGTGTCAAAAGTACAACAGCAGAAGTTCAGTTCAGTTCAGTCGCTCAGTTGTGTCCAACTCTGCTTCCCTGTCCATCACCAACTCCCGGAGTCCACCCAAACCCATGTCTATTGTGTCGGTGATGCCATCCAACCATCTCACCCTCTGTTGTCCCCTTTTCCTCCTGCCTTCAATTTTTCACAGCATCAGAGTCTTTTCCAATGAATCAGCTCTTCGCATCAGGTGGCCAAAGTATTGGAGTCTCAGCCTCAACATCAGTCCTTTCAGTGAACACCCAGGACTGATTTCCTTTAGGATGGACTGGTTGGATCTCCTTGCAGTTCAAGGGACTCTCAAGAGTCTTCTCCAACACCACAGTTCAAAAACATCAATTCTTTGGTGCTCAGCTTTCTTTATAGTCCAACTCTCACATCCATACATGACCATCCATACATAGCCTTGACTAGACGGACCTTTGTTGGCAAAGTAATGTCTTGGAAGAGGGTCAAATAAAAAAAAGTCTTCTGAATGCAACTCCTACAAAAATGAATCAAAAACAAAGATGAGAGAAAAAGGGAACAGAAATGAATGTGGAAGCTGCCATTATACAAAAGACTAGAACTCACTGAGCAGTCTGAGAAGTGTCAGGTTTCTCTTTGTATTAGCTATATAATTTTTCCAATAACAGGGCTTCTTTCCAGAGAGAAGGCCATCATTTAGGTCTTAATTTGATAAATACGGCCAAAAGAATGACCACATATCTCCATCTCTACACAAGGCAAATCTCCCTGTTCCCTGTCAACCAGAGCCATGTACAAACACTGTCCTGATGATGACCTTTTTCTGTTTAAAATCTTCCATTGTTCACTCTTGCTAAAACAAGTTCATACCCCTATTCCTGGAATTCAATGTTCTCTGGTGTCTGGCCTACAGTTCCTTCCAACGTTTATTTTCTCTCCTAATTCTACTTTCCACATTTTCTACTCTAGCCAAGCAGAACTGCCAATCATGCCCTGTGTATACATTTCTACAAGTTCCTCAGCCTTCACAACTCTTCTCTACTATTTCCTGTTCAGTTTTAGGTATCATTCACGGCATGTTTCCAATGCCCTTTTTTTCCATGAAGAAAAGTCCAAGTGTTTCCTGGCTCCCCCTAATTCCCACATAATCTCATATGTATCTCATACATTTTCTCTCTTCTGCCCTTACTAATTGTATGTGTATGTGGGTGGATGGACAGATGGGTAAATTCATAAGTCCTAACATTCCCCTCCTACTATTGTAAATAAGAGGTAAAGAAGATGTGAAGTGCTTCTGAAGTTACAGAAATCTGTATTTAAAGCCAGTTTCTATTAGTTTTCTAGTAGTGACTGAGTAAGGTTTAATTAACCTCTTTGAATTTATGTCACCTGTTATAGAAGGAGGAGGAGGCAGTAAAGAAGATAGTAATAACATATTTAGCATTGTTATTGGGAAAATAATAAATTAATATTATGTGTATGTTCTCAGTTGTGTCCGACTCTTCTGTGACACTGTGGACTGTAGTCCACCAGGCTCCTCTGTTCATGGGATTTCCCAGGCAAGAATACTGGAATGGGTTGCCATTTCTTTCTCCAGGAGATCTTTCCCACTCAGGGATCTAACCTGCATCTCCTGCATTGGCAGGTGGATAATCTGTGCCACCTGGGAAGCCCTTAAATTAATATCAGTCATGAACAATATCAGCATTACTAATTAGTATAAATGTGACTATTAGAGATAAACCATTTCACGTTAAGTTTTACACTCCCCTTGATATAAGGTTACAAATAGCTGTGAAAAGAAGAGAAGCAAAGAGCAAAGGAGAAAAGGAAAGATATACCTATTTGAATGCAGACTTCCAAAGAATAGCAAGGAGAGATAAGAAAGCCTTCCTCAGCGATCAATGCAAAGAAATAGAGAAAAGCAATAGAATGAGAAAGACTAGAGATCGCTTCAAGAAAATTAGAGATAACAAGGGAACATTTCATGCAAAGATGGGCTCAATGAAGGACAGAAATGGTAGGGACCTAACAGAAGCAGAAGATATTAAGAAGAAGTGGCAAGAATACACAGAAGAACTGTACAAAAAAGATCTTTATGACCCAGATAATTATGATGGTGTGATCACTCACCTAAAGCCAGACATCCTGGAATGCCAAGACAAGTGGGCCTTAGGAAGCATCACTGTGAACAAAGCTAGTGGAGGTGATGGAATTCCAGTGGACCTATTTCAAATCTTAAAAGATGATGCTGTGAAAGTGCTGCATTCAATATGCCAGCAAATTTGGAAAACTTAGCAGTGGCCACAGGACTGGAAAATGTCAGTGTTCATTCCAATCGCAAAGAAAGGAAATGCCAAAGAATGTTCAAACTATCGCACAATTGCATTCATCTCACATGCTAGTAAAGTAATGCTCAAAATTCTCCAAGCCAGGCTTCAGCAATACGTGAACCGTGAACTTATAGATGTTCAAACTGGTTTGAGAAAAGGCAGAGGAACCAGAGATCAAATTGCCAACATCCGTTGGATCATCAAAAAAACAAGAAAGTTCCAGAAAAACATCTACTTCTGCTTTATTGACAATGCCAAAGCCTTTGACTGTGTGGATCACAATAAACTGTGGAAAATCCTGAAAGAGATGGGAATACCATACCACCTGACCTGCCTCTTGAGAAACCTATATGCAGGTCAGGAAGCAACAATTAGGACATGGAACAACAGACTGGTTCTAAATAGGAAAAGGAGTACATCAAGGCTGTATATTGTCACCCTGCTTATTTAATTTATATGCAGAGTACATCATGAGAAACACTGGGCTGGAGGAAGCACAAGCTGGAACCAAGATTGCCAGGAGAAATATCAGTAACCTCAGATACGCAGATGACACCACCCTTCTGGCAGAAAGTGAAGAGGAACTAAAAAGCCTCTTGATGAAGGTGAAAGAGGAGAGTGAAAAAGTTGGCTTAAAATTCAACATTCAGAAAACTAAGATCATAGCATCCTGTCCCTTCACTTTATGCCAAACAATCAGTGGCTGATTTTTTTTCTTTTGGCTCCAAAATCACTGCAGGTGGTGATTGCAGCCGTGAAATTAAAAGACGCTTACTCCTTGGAAGGAAAATTATGACCAACCTAGACAGCATATTAAAAAGCAGAGACATTACTTTGTGAACAAAGATCCGTCTAGTCAAGGCTATGGCTTTTCCAGTAGTCATGTATGGATGTGAGAGTTGGACTATAAAGAAAGCTGAACACTGAAGAATTGATGTTTTTGAACTGTGTTGTTGGAGAAGACTCTTGAGGGTCTGTTGAACTGCAAGGAGATCCAACCAGTCCATCCTAAAGGAGATCAGTCCTGGGTGTTCATTGGAAGGACTGATGTTGAAGCTGAGACTCCAATACTTTGGCCACCTGATGCGAAGAGCTGACTCATTTGAAAAGACCCTGATGCTGTGAAAGATTGAAGGCAAGAGGAGAAGGGGACAACAGAGGATGAGATGGTTGGATGGCATCACAGACTCAATGGACATGAGTTCGGGTAAACTCCGGGAATTGGTGATGGACAGGGGCCTGGCATGCTGTGGTTCATGGGGTTGCAAAGAGTTGGACATGACTGAGCGACTGAACTGAATTGATATAAGGTATTAATCAATATATTCAGCTCACATTCACTGAATATGGATTTATCTATTTTGTTTCATTTATAAAAATCAATAGGACAAGAGTTTGCTCAGAATTAAGGGGCGTTTGGATGACATCAGAGAAATGGAACTTGAAAATTATGCATCACTGCAATGCTTCAGACAGGTTCAGACAATTTTAATAGAAACATTATTGGCTGAAAGGGACATTTTTGAAAAACAAAGATGCAGTAAAGAAGGTAACAGAGTAGAGAGTAAAGATAGGTGACAAAAAGTGAATAATTCTAGAAAAACTATCCACAATTAAATGTCCTTAACAGAGAAATTGATCAGTTAGAGCAGGTGTTCATACTATTTGGTTCATGTATGGGCCTCCAGAGTCTATTCATCTCCCAAAATCATGTGCACTATTTGTAAATGAGAAAGAAGATTTATTTTCATCAGATTCTCAAAAGGATTTATGCCTCTAAAAAGGAACACTTTCTCGAGAATGAGCATATCAGAAAGGTCAATGAGAGGTCACACAGAATAAGATAATAATATTCTGCTTAATGTAGGGGTGTTGTTTGGAATGTTTAGCATCATCTCTGAGTGATAACTAATATGAACCTCCTAAACAGAAAACAAAGGGAATCATGGTCTTATGAATGAGAAACATCTGCCTTTTACCTCTCTTCTGGGAGAGCAAAAATTATTAATTTGGAAGCGTGGAAAATCATCAGGAGATGAATTAGCTAAAAGGCTGAAGCTTACTGGAAGAATAGGAAAAAATATGTGGAAGAACAAAAATGAAAAATTGTTATATATGGGAGAAACTAACATGCTGTTGATTGAGAATAGAAAATAGACCTTAAAAGATACGTTAAAAAACTTTGACATAAAAACAAGCAAAAACCAAGTAAACACCTTATTGGGATAAAATAAAACACTGACTCTTAAAATTATCATATAGATTTACACATATGTATGGAATCTAGAAAGATGGTACAGATGGAACTGTTTGCAGGGTAGGAAGAGAGATGCAGACAGAGAATGAACATGTGGACACAGGGTTGGAGAAGGGATAGTGGGACAAATTGAGATAGTAGCCCTGATGTATATACACTCCCATGTGTAAGATATACTCCCATGTGTATCCAGCTAGTGGGAACCAGCTGTTAGCACAAGGAGCTCAGCTTGGTGCTCTGCAATGACCTAGAGGGGTGGGATGGAGTGCGTGAGAGGAAGTTTCAAGAGGGAGGGGATATATGTACACATTTAGTTGATTCATGTTGTTGTACAACAGAAAGAAACACAACTTTGTAAAGCAATTATACTCCAATAAAAAATAATACCATATAGCACATTCTTATAAAGCATTACTCATATCACTTCCTTTACCTGTTAGCTTGAGATGGGTTTTATCGGAAGGATCTGTGAATAAATGTAGTCATTTAAAATAACTAACATTACCTTAACTTCTGTTCATATCAATCACTATTTACTGAAACTTCAAAAGAATTATAACTCCATCCAAGCTAAGTTGTTGGAACCCCTTAGAATTCTTTAGAATATTGGAAACACAAAGTCACTGTGGGTTTGCACTATATTAGTGATATTGACTTACTCCACATATTTCCCAAGAAACAAATCTATCTCACTTAGGAATTGGTTGAGAGAAAAATAGAACCTTAAAATTGATCTCAATATCTAGCAGTCATATATCAGTTTTCCATACACAAAAAAGAAATTTTCAGCATTGCCGCCATTCTTATCTTTCAAATATCATGTTTCACTTAAAGTAATTGAAGAATACATAAAGCTTATGAGATCAAAATTCAATATTAATTTTCACAATGTATTTTTAGTTGGAATCAAAGAGATTTAATTAAATCTCATGAAAATTGCTCAATTATCTCTTTTGAAACACTGAATTATATTGCTATTTGTTAAGATATCAGTTGCAATTAATCATAACTCTTAAATGTGTAGAAGAAACAAGAGCAGTATGGTGAGTCTGTCTATAAAATAGTGTTTCTACAATGTAGTAGTTTTAAAACATATGAAGAAGTACAAATTTTATTTTTACTGTATAAGTCAAAGTCAATTATAAAACATTGGTACAAATCCAAAACCCTAGGGACTTCTTTGCTAATGTAATATTGGATTCGTGAAATCAAAAGGAAAGTTCATTGAGAAACATTGCTGCCAAATGCTTTGCCTCTGGAAAATCAACTTATACCAGGAATTATAGTTCCAGCTGAGTAGAAGTCAAATACTGAGCCCAGAAGTAAAGTGAAGTGTTAGTTACTCAGTCCTGTCCGACTCTTTGTGACAGCATAGACGGGAGCCTGCCACTCTCCTCTGTCCATGGGATTCTTCAGGCAAGAATACTGTAGTGGATTGCCATTTCCTCCTCCAGCAGATTTCCAGGAATCGAACACAGGTTTTCTGCACTGCCGGCAGATTCTTTATTATCTGAGCTATAGGGGAAGCCCAACCTAGCGCAAAACCAACTACCTAATTTTCAGTGCCTAGTGTAAAATGAAAATGCTGAGCCCCTTGTTCAAAAATTATTAGGAATTTCGAGCTGGAGACAACAGAATATTAATAAACCTTATTCAGGGTGCTGTTGCATGACTATGAAGTGGGTCCTGCCATGGACCATCTTCATAAACCTAGTCAGAGTTATCTAAAATCAGGTAACATGATCCTTTATATGGTATCTTAGGCATCAAAGGAAAATTCAAATTTTCATTATAAAAGAACTTAAGTACTACTTTGATGGGGGCTTCCCAAAGGACTCAGTGGTAAAGAATCCACCTGCCAATATAAGAGATCTGGGTTCAATCCCTGGGTCGAGAAGATCCCCTGGAGATGGAAATGACAACCCACTCCAATATTCTTGCCTGTAGAATTTCATGGACAGAAGAGTCTGGCAGGCTACAGACCACGGGATCACAGAGCCCAACATGACTTAGCAACTAAACAACAACAAACAACTACTTTAATTAAAGGTTTAATAACTGAGCTATAATCTGTTTGCATGTGTGTGTTATGGAAGAATCATGCATCTACACACATATATTTAGGTGGCCTAGAGGTGAAAAATGGCACCCCACTCCAGTACTCTTGCCTGGAAAATCCCATGGATGGAGAAGCCTGGTAGGCTGCAGTCCATGGGGTCGCTGAGGGTCGGACACAACTGAGCGACTTCACTTTCACATTTCACTTTCATGAATCGGAGAAGGAAATGGCAACCCACTCCAGTGTTCTTGCCTGGAGAATCCCAGGGACCGGGGGAGCCTGATGGGCTGCCGTCTATGGGATCGCACAGAGTCGGACACAACTGAAGTGACTTAGCAGCAGAGGTGAAACAGTGTCAGACTTTATTTTTTTGGGCTCCAAAATCACTGCAGATGGTGACTGCAGCCATGAAATTAAAAGACGCTTACTCCTTGGAAGGAAAGTTATGACCAACCTAGATAGCATATTCAAAAGCGGAGACATTACTTTGCCAACAAAAGTTCGTCTAGTCAAGGCTATGGTTTTTCCTGTGGTCATGTATGGATGTGAGAGTTGGACTGTGAAGAAGGCTGAGCGCTGAAGAATTGATGCTTTTGAACTGTGTTGTTGGAGAAGACTCTTGAGAGTTCCTTGGACTGCAAGGACATCCAACCAGTCCATTCTGAAGGAGATCAGCCCTGGGATTTCTTTGGAAGGAATGATGCTGAGGCTGAAATTCCAGTACTTTGGCCACCTCCTGCTAAGAGTTGGCTCATTGGAAAAGACTCTGATGCTGGGAGGGATTGGGGGCAGGAGGAGAAGGGGACGACAGAGGATGAGTTGGCTGGATGGCATCACTGACTCGATGGACGTGAGTCTGGGTGAACTCTGGGAGTTGGTGATGGACAGGGAGGCCTGGCGTGCTGCGATTCATGGGGTCGCAAAGAGTCGGACACGACTCAGCGACTGAACTGAACTGAACTGAGAGGTGAAACAGAAGACATTATGGGACTATTCATGAGTTATTGGCAGCAATATGTAAACTTTTCCAACTAAAAACAACACTTTCCTAAGTAGAGGCCAGGTCATATATAGAAGAAGTACTTAGGAAGAGGGAGCTCTGCAGAAACAAGTCTTAAAAAGCTTTGATTGCAAGATGATATAACATATAAATATTGGACCCAAAGTTTCCATGGTAGAGCTCTAGGTAGAATTCGAAATCAAAGATTCAAAGAAAATTTTTAAAAAACATGGAAGAAATTGTCAAATCTGACTGTGAAGAGTTAATTAAAAAATCACTGTCCTACCTGGTATTTGAGTCCTTTTCATAAGGGGTTAAGTTTTAATAGACAAGTGACCTCATTTCAAAGTAAAATTCCATAGGCATATATTCATTGACACACATGCATACACATGCATATATTTTAATTTAAGTGGCCACAACCAAGATAGTTACCATCTGTTGAGGTGTACATTTGTTGGAAGGTGAAAGTTGGGGTTATAAATAAAGTTTTGGAACATCACATCTGCAATCACAAAAGTAAATATAAAAATGACAAAACCCCCTTGAATCAGAATGAATACAAATAATCCCTACAATATTTTTTTTTTTTACTTAAGATATGAGCCCCTTTCATCTGAATAACCAACTCTTATTATACAGAATTATCCATCTAACATGGATTTGGCTGACTTTAAAGTTTATTGCCTGGATACATCTTCATTTCTTCCACATTTTAGAAATCAGAGTACCAAGGAAAACTTTGAGGTAGCTGCAGGAATTTCTTAAGACATGCCACTTCCCTCCATCATAGCCTATATTTTCCTGATTTAAAGTCTAAGCTGGATTTAAGCAATGATCATATTTATATGAAGATAAGTAATGATAATTTGCATTTTTTAACACTTGCCACATTATACCAGGAACTATACTAAATATATTCTAGGCATGATACTTTTAATCTCTAAAATATTTCTCAGATAGTACTGGTAAGATCTCTATTTTACAAATAAGGAAACAAGTTTAGAAGGATTACTGAATCTTCCCCAAATCTCATAGCTGGTACAGAATTTAGGAATCAGATTTGGCTGTAATACAGCCTGACTGACTTAAATAGGCACTGACTTAAACAAATGAGGGTTTGCTTTTTTCCCCTGCAGAGAGGAGTCTAGAAGCAAGTGTTTGCAGTTCAGCAGCAAGTTCATGAATCTGGCTATTAACTTGAATGTTTTCATCAACAAGAGGTCAAAAAGGAAAGTGACAAGACCACATATTTTCACACTTAATTCAAACTTTCTCGGGTGGCTGAGAAACAGTGAGACTATCAAATGTACAGGATGTTACCCACATCAAATGTATAAGATGACCAATATTGTGATGGTAAGAAGAGATTGTTTTGTTTCCCTTTCTAAAAAAACTCTTGGGCAGTTAGTGGAGTGCTTCAAGTTTACTCTCCACGCAAAAATTTGCCCCTCTTCCCAAAACATAAGCTTCAGTGAAGCCATTCAGAGAGCTTGAGATGAATCCTGGGAGTTAGGAAGTATATAGCAGACAAAGCCTTTAAGGACTTTAAGGGCAAGAATTCTCCTAGAAAATGACCACTTGAATATCATCACTGCTAGCAGTCCCATGGAGAGCTCTGTCGAGCTCAACTGAATCATTCAGGAATCCTACCTAAGCTAGAGATCACAGGCCCAGTGAGCTGTGCACCTTACTCCTAAAGCCACACACAAATATTTTATTTTACTACTCTAATGCCAGGAATGCCTGATCCAGAAGAATGTCCATCAGCAAGGTGGCCAGAATAATTTAGTTTTGTTTTTCTAAAAGTCCAGAGCAAAATTGCACTAAGTTTTAAAATCCTGTCTTGGGCTCCCATGCACATTCCTGCATACGCATGCACACAGGCATATGAACATACAGACACACACATTCATCCACATTGACAGTTCTGACAACTGATTGTATCATGAGGAGACAGCTCTACTGCCCTAGTGGCTCAGAAGGTAAAGAATCTGTCTGCAGAGCAAAAGACCCAGGGTTCAATACCTGCATCAGGAAGATGCCCTGGAGAAGGGAATGGCAACCCACTCCAAAATTTTTGCCTGGAGAAGTTCACATACAGAGGAGCCTGGCGGGCTACAGTCCATCGGGTCGCAGAGTCGGACACGACTAAGTGATTAAAATGTATGAAGAGAAAACAGACCTGTGTTTTTCCAAAGAATGATTTTAATTGTATTTCAAATAGGAACAGAACACTAAAAGTCAAGTCAGATTGATTAAAGTAGCTGAAATTCAAACTCACAGAGATTGTGAATCAATAACATCCAAGGGTCTGCAGCAAGACTGAGGCTGTACAGTGAAGGAGTTGAAAGCAGGGACTCAGGGAAGAGAATGCCTGGGTTCAAGCCCTTCTTTTGTCACTTACCAACCTGTGTGACATTTGAGAAGGTTACCCTCTCTAAACTAAAGTACTGCATGGTCAGGCCATTCGAGATGGCTCCTTGCTTTCTGTACATCTCTGCTCAGTTAACCCTTGACTCACTCACATGGTTAACCAACCCTTAATTAGTAACTGACTATGTGCTTGCCCCCTGCTGGAGCCACTGATTTCCCTGGTACGTGGTGAGTCAACCTGACATCAATTCCACCTGTAAATGACAGCCTCCTCCTCCCCCAGGTAGCAAAGACTGTTGCCATGTTCTGCCTGCCACATGCCATATGTGGTGGGGTATCACTCCCGGACCTCTTCCTTCAGACTTGTAAGATTCCCTATCCAATAAATTGTTGATGTCTGTTGCTGTCTCTGGGCTCTTTCTTTGGTCTCACAGCTCCACTATTACAAGGTTGGCAGGTCACCCAACAAGTATGCTAATCTGTAAAATGGAGATATTAATAGTACCGACATCTGCGAAGTGGGTATAATAATATAATTTACCTCGGAAGATTGCTCACCTTCAAAAGGATGAAAATAGTAGAACGTGCCTCGAAGGGTTACAGTAAAGACTAGGAGTTAATACATACACAGCACTTAGGAGACTGTCCTACGGTAAGTATTAAGTAAACATTCATTCTGATTGCTATTATTGTTGCTGCTAAGTCGCTTCAGTCGTGTCCGACTCTGTGCGACCCCATAGATGGCAGCCCACCAGGGATTCTCCAGGCAAGAACACTGGAGTGGGTTGCCATTTCCTTCTCCAATGCCTGAAAGTAAAAAGTGAAAGTGAAGTTGCTCAGTCGTGTCCAACTCTTAGCAACTATTATAATGAAATAATAAAAAATGAGATTGACACAGGAGCAATTCAGACATAAGCATATGGCTAGGAAAACCAGGTAACTGACATGGTAACGGGGGAGTAGAGGGGACTTTGGACTCACCTTTATGGACCACTGAGTGCTTGGCATGTGCCTGGGTCAGGCAGACATGAAGTGCCATCAGCAAGGTGGACAGAATAATTTAGTTTTGTTTTTCTTAAAGTCCAGAGCATAGCTCCTGGCGAGATTTGACCTGCAATTTATTCAATGCTGAACCACATGACTTAAAGGTTAGCAGAGCTGAATGCCTTTGGCTGAGTCTGTCTCAATATCAAGACCTATTTATTTGTTCCAGGAATGAAGTTTTCATTTAAAGTAAGCCCTTCGAATTCCCACAGACCAAAGTGATATGGGCACGAAGGTTATATTCAGCAATTAATAGTTCTGTTATGTCACTGCCCTCTATGGCAAAACTCTATGGTACAAACTATAAATCTTCATCATCTCTAGTTTCTTTATTGGTTTCCTGTCTCACAGGTGTTGATGTTACCCTCCCCCCCCCCCCACACACACAAAGGTAGTCTTACTTTTACCAATAATAAAATCATAGCTATTAACTATTCATTAAATTGTAAAAACATATATCCACATCAATGCTAGGACATGATTTGTTTTCAACTGAAGCTATTGCCATTGATTCTTAAGGATTTTTGTATGAGAAGAGAGGATATTTATAGCATTGTATTAATGTTTCTGCAGTTTTAGTTGTTCCATATATTCAGCTGTTGGTTAATTTATCCCACATGACAATTATTGAGAGAAGTTGGAAGCTATGTCTGCATCTACACTGCTGCCCTGCAAATAGATTCATCTTTTTTAGATTCCATATAGGGAGCTCAAATCCAGTGCTCTGTGACTACCTAGAGGGGTGTGATGGGGTGGGAGGTGGAAGGGAGGTTCAAGAGGGAGGAGACGTATGTATGCCTATGGCTGATTCATGTTGATAGATAGCAGAAATTAGCACAATATTATAAAGCAATTATCCTCCAATTAAAAATGAATTAAAAAAAAAAAGTTGGGAGATAGCATCATGAACTTTTAAAATACATGATTTAAATATTTTGTCCTAACTTGGAAATACATTTGAAGCACTTCTGTAATGTCTTGTGCTTAGCTTTACAAATAGCAACTTTTAGAAATGTCAGTGATTAAATATGTACACAGCATTTTGCAAGCATTCTAAAAAACGTTTTCTAAATTAGTCTTTTAGATAAAAGATGCCTTTATCTTCATCAAATGTTTAAAAGTGGATTACTAATGCCATAAGTGGGAGGCAAGGAGCAGAGAACTGCTGTATTTTTGGCCTAATTAATTCATTGTCAACTAATTAGTAGGGTTCTTTACTTAGTATATATTAGGTAAAGTTATTGCTATTTGTTTTTTGATGAAAAATGAAAAGACAAACCAAGTGAGGGAATAACCTCGGGCTCTATATCATATTTATTATCCTCACTGGTGAAGTTAGTAAGTGAGTGTAGAGGTGTGAAATTCCAGTTGAGAAAAACAGGCTGCTTGAGGAGAAAGTGCTGACAGTGAGACTACAGTTTATAAAAATGTGACTGCTGAAATTTAAAGATTATTTGTAAAAAAGGAAAACTAGATACATAATTTTGTCATCAACTGCATAGTTCACAGCTTCCACTAAACCAAACAAAGTACATATTTTACAATACAAGTCAATTAGCAGCCACAACAATCTAAGTGATCAGTCATAGAAATAGGGAAGATAATGACAACTCAAGAGGAAATGAACACATTTTTACACTCTTATTTTGATTGCATAGTGATGATGATATTCCTGTAAACTTAAAAATCCACTAATTTAAGTTAGTTAGAGGTTTTACGTGTGATATGAGAGTTTCCATATCCCTGATGGACTCATTGCTATTGTTATTTTAGTCGCTATGTCTTGTCTGACTCTTGCAACCCCATGGATTGTAGCCTGCCAAGCTCGTCTGTCTATGGAATTTCCCAGGCAAGAATACTGGAATGGGTTGCCATTTACTCCTCCAGTGGATCTTCCTGACTAAGGGATCAAATCTATGTCTCCTGAGTTATAGGCAGATCTTTTACCACTGAGCCACCAGGGAAAAGCATGGATACATTTAATAAAAATCTGAAAATTTTAAAGCTCTGTCATAGCTGTAAAGTAATTTAAGAACAAAATGATTATCGTTAACAAAAACAAACAAAAAGAAACACAGGATTTAAAAGGCTTTGTGAGAAAAAAGAAAACAGCAAGTGTGAGTAGGAAACTTCTAATGAGACCAGTGGAAGACCAGATTGAGCTTCTCCGTGAGAGCATCAGAAACAAATATTTCAGATACCTCCAATTTCTGGTCCAGCATGTAAGGAGCTTGGAGGTTGTCAGTTCAATCATCACAGCAAGAAAAAGGTCTGAACAATGTGAAAATCAAAAGCTCTCCTTAGAGGTGTCAGAGAATTGAGGTCACATGGCAAACAATGCCACCGTGCCCCAAATTGGAGAATCAGGAGGATACAGAGAGTCATAATTTTGGGTAGAAACCTAGGAGCAGAAGCCTTTGTGGAAAACAGTATGGGGGGTAGGAAAACCTAAACTACAATTGACAAATTGTTGGAAGCTCAGGATGGAAGAGTCTGAGAGTTAAACAGGTCATGGAGGCCACGTCTTAAAGGGGTTCCATGCTTTTGTGAGTTGTACCACCAAGAGCCCTACTAGGTTCTCACAGTGAACATCAGAGAAAAATCCTTTTTGTTCTGCAGGGGGAAGGGAGAGAGGACATTTTGAAAAAATGTCAAGAGTATTCTACTCATAAAAAGGGCCTTTCCTCAAGAGGAACTATTTTACCAGAGCCTGACCTACCAAGGTTTTATTGGTGTTTAACAGACCTGGAGGAATAGAAGGAGCTAACTCCAGCCCCCTCTAGCCAACCTATCTTACCTACAGAAGGGTGGAGAAAGGGAAATGAAAAGGTAATAGCCCAGAGAAGTCTAGCCGTCTGACATGGACTAATTACAGGACCATGAAATACCCCCAAAACATATTTTATCGCCATCTCACTAAAGGCTTATATATCACAGGACTCAACAACAACAACCCAATTCAGAAGTAGACAAAAGATAAACATCTCACCAAAGAGGTAGGAAATATGCATGTGAAAAGATACTCAACATCATATATCATCAAGGAATTGCAAATTCAGGCAACAATGAGACACCATTGCACACCTATTAGAATGGTCACAGTCCAAAACACTAACAGTGTTAATGTCAGCAGGAGCAAGTAAGCGAGAACTCTATACTTTCTGCCAATTTTCCTGTAAACCTAAAACTGGTCACAAAAAATAGTTTATTAAAATTATTTAATAAATAAATTATCTAACGAATGCTGACAGTCATAGGGAAGAAAAGCAATAGCTATCCTAGAATAAAAAGCACACGTACATACAAGCAAAGATGATAAATACAGATACAGCAATTTAAAAAAAAAGCTTGATTATCTTATTCTCCTATTTAAAAAAATTTAGCATAAATAATACTGGAACTCTTGTTTTTCCTTGTTAAGTTTAGTTCCAGTATTTTTGTTGTATTTTTAATCTACATCTGTTTTTAAAATAAATCTACTTATTAGGGTCTTTGAATGTTTACTAATAAAAAGTAATTGATTCATTTCTCTCTTGTTTCTAAATAGTCTGGGCTAGATTTCATATTTGCTCCTTTTTATAGAGTTTGCCTCTATTTGAAACAAATCCTACTGCTGTAATTTCTGGAGCCAGGATAATGTGTTTGCCTTATTCTTCTTAATGCCTTAAATAATGAAATAGTTTATGGCTCAGGCTATTAGTAATATCTGACAATGAGAAATGTAGTAAAATATAGTGTGGTTTAAAAGGTGCTAATTAAGCTATAAATGACAACGGCAGACTCTGAAGTGCATGAGTCATTAGTAGTTCCAGTTGGTGTACTTTTCGGTCAGCCTTCGGTTGTAGAGTCATTCTAAACGAAGTATCACCTCATCGCTCTGGAATTACCTAGGTGTGGTTCTGCCCAGAGCAGAGGGATGGGTTGATTGATCTCTGAGAGATTCTTCCCACCCTAGAGTCTCAGATGGTTAAAACATGCAATTGAAATAATCTTACTGGAATCCCACTGCCCTTGATCCTCCTCTCCTAGCCATGATTAAGTGATACCTTGACTCTTTTGCACTTTCCCAACCCCTTTCAAGTTGATGCCTGTCAGGATTCTGGAGCCTCACTTAGTCTTCCTTTCACAATCATCCAAGTGTTGATTCAGCAGGATGGAAAAGAGGTAAAAGAGGGTACACAATTGGAACACACAGAATTTTAAATTCCAGCCAGTGAAACCGTTTCTTTAAAATAATTCAAAATGATTAAGACAAGGAAAGCTCTCAGCTTAGAATACACATTAAAGAAATAAATCTAATTACCATGTCTCATAGAGATGTCATACAGATAATATATATTACAGATAAATATATATACCATGCACATATATAGACCTGCTCTAACCTTGGACCTCAGTGCCATTTACAGAATCTGGTGAATGAGAATAATGGCCTAGGATTCATGGTTGAAGCAAGCAAGCAAAATTGGCAGTGACTCAAGAAGGTAGTCAATGAGAAGAGGTTATGCTTTTACAAATAGAAAATGCTATATATATGTAATTCCACCCTACTTGCTATGTACCTACCTGTTTTCAAGGCTGAATGACTAATCATTATGTCCATGCTCACATATTGAATTGGTTTTCATAACACTCTTAAATAGCAATAGTTGTTATGTAGTGTTATTAGCAATATTCTTACATCCTAGTATAATTATCCTCTAAGAATGGTTTTGATACTTGTTTTGATCTGTATTTACTGTCAGAGAAATGATGAGGAGGTGGGGGGAGAAGAGAGAACACATGGAGATTTTCCCTACCGCTCTTGTCCCCGAAGTGTGGCCCTGGTATAAGCAGCCCTTTTAGTGTATTCCAGCATGCTGCATTACTCTAACATGACATTTCACAGTTCTCTCTGCAGCTGTTTCCTCCTGGATGGAAACACGGTCCTTTAACGAAGCCTGGACTCTCTTCACCCAGTTTCCCATCTGTAACACGGGATTCAGCCCCAGAATCTCAGCCTGTAATATGGGTGTCTTCTTGGTGGCAGGAGGTGCTCACCAAGATGAAGGCAGATCAGCCTTTACTTCTAAAAGTCAACTTCAGTTTACGCTTCCAGAACCATCTGGGGGGATGGAGCCAGAGAAAGAGAGCAGCACCATGGAGGGGAACGTGCTCTGGGCTTTTATTTAGCAGCCATAGCCTTTTTGAGAATTGCTGTCACTTTCAGCTGAGCCATAACTAGCAGGGGGCACACCCTGTGAATGCAGAGCAGACACTTGTGCTTTGGGACTTTCCAGCCTAACAGCTTCCCACTTCATCATGTGCTGGGAGGCAGAGCTATTTAAGCAGATGACAACAGAAGTGATAAAGATAGTAAAGAGCAAAACGAATCATGTAAAGAAACCATGTATTCTCCTGGCCACCTTCCCTTTTTTTTTTTCCCCTTGTTTCTTCTTTCCTGATTTCTTTCCTTGCACCTTCTTATCTTTTAGATCAAATCTACTCTTTATTTTCAAAGTTCAGTGACATAAAACAGAAGCATATTTTCAAAAGCAGAGCTCAGTCCATCTATTGAAATCTCTGTCCTGTCAGTGCTACCACTGGGAGAAAAGGGAAGTATTCACTTACACATAATTAAATAATGACATAAAAGATGCGGAAATATCTTGTGTTTCTAGCAGTCTGAAAATTGGTATTTTGAATAAAATCTCTATTCTGTTAATGACTCCCTGCCACCAAGTTCTTCAAAATCGGCATATCTAGCTGCGTGACATGAGAGAAAACACTACAAAGTATCAGGTAAGGAGGATATTTTTAAATTAGAATATTATTGTGTTACAATGTTGTGTTAGTGTCTGCTGTACAACGCTGTGAATCAGCTATGTGTGTGTGTGTGTGTGTGTGTGTGTGTATTTAAATATAAATACTCTGCCTCTTGAGCCTCCTTCCACGCCCCCATCGCATCCATTTAGATAATCGCAGAGCACCAAGCTGAGCTCCTTGTGTTATACAGCAGCTTCCCACCAGCTATTTTACACATGATAGTGTGTATATGTCAATGCTACTCTCTCAGTTCATCCCACCTCTCCTCCCTTTGCTTGTTCACAAGTCTGTTCTGTACTTCTTCGTCTCTATTCCTGCCCTGCAAATATGTTCGTCAGTACCATTTTTCTAGATTTCATTATATGTGTTAATATATATTTGCTCTTCCCTTTCTGATTTACTCCACTCTGCATAACAGACTCTAGGTCTATCCACATCACTACAAATGACAGATCTTTGTGAATACTACCCCAGCTTGATGTTTCTATGGCATGTACAGCACAATGTGCTATTGTTGGTCTGTAATATCCAAGTTGCTGCCTCTGTTTTTTTTTTTTTTAATGTTTTTTGTATAGCCAAAGCCTGGAATTATATTTCTCTCCAATCCACTGATGCATTAATTCTACAGCTTATTTGCAAATAAACTCATTCACATGTTTCAATGTAGATTTTTTTCTCCTTTTTATTCTTTCACAAGTTTAAATTATTTTCGTCTCTAGTATCTATTCCTCTTATGTTAATATAACTGTTGAAAACTATTGAAACGCTGCTTTGTAAAGACATCAAATTAATCTGAATTTGTGGCTTATTTCACAACGTAAATTGTAATATCCTCAAATTTAAAATAATTTTCTGCTTTTTCTTTTGCATACTCCCTGAAAAATTAATACAATGATGGGTACTAGATAAACAGTGGTAACTACTGTTCATTAAGAAATGTAAGATATATGATACCAACTTCCATGTTTCATGACATCATCTCCAATCTAAATCATAATTGTAACAAGAAACAGGTAATGGAAATTCAATTTGACAATTTTAAAAGTAAGATGCTGCTTTGTTAGACATACAAAAGGATCATTCTAAACAATGCAGAATAAAGCAAAGCAAAACAAGACTATTTCTATCTACTAGTTACCTGTCCTTTATGAAATATTTGAGATGTGCGACCCCAGGAACCCAATTCTAATGCAATATAGTAAATATATGATCAGGATATCACCAACGTTATTAAAGTACAAGTTGTGATTTGCAAAGTAAAAGTTGGGAGCCCATGAAAGACCATCTAGATATATCATCTTTCTCAAGTCTCTTCAAACTCCTTCTTTCCATTTGCTTCTGCTATTCTGCCTTTGAGTCCTTGCTCAGGTAGCCATAACAAAATACCATAGTCTGGGTGCTAAAACAATAGGATTTATTTCTCACAGATCGAAGGTTTGGGAAGTTCTTAGACAAAGGTGCCAGGTGGTTTGATTCCACAGTGAAGACTCTCTTCCTGGCTTGCAGATGTCCACTACCTCGCTGTGTTTTTAGAGGGAGGAAAGAGCTTTTTAACTCTCTGGTGTCTCTCCTTAGAAGGGCATTAATCCCATGATGAAGGCCTCACCCTCATAACCTCATCTAAACCTAATGACCTCCCAAAGTCCCCCGATGCCATCACACAGGAGGTTAGGGTTTCAATATACGAAGCTGGGGAACACAATTCAGTCCATAAGAGTCCTGGTACACAAATAACATGTCCTTCATTGTAGAAATTCCTAGCCAAGGTTTACATTGATATGGTGCCTACTGTGTGCCAGGGATCACTACAAGTGTTTTGTACATGTATGTTCTTTAATATTCACAATAATTGTTTGAGACAGTTACTGTGATCATCTCCATTTAGCAAACAAGGAAATTTAGGACTAGAGAGGTTTAGTAATCTTTCTTGGGTTACATCGCCAGCAGCTAATAGAGCCAACCTTCAAATTCAACCAAATTGTCTCTACCTTAATTAAAGAAGTAGCTTCAAGCACCACTTCTTCTTGCTAACCTTCACAATCACAGTGTTACAACTTCACAGTTGGAGGCACAAATGCTTTAGAAAACAATCTGAGAGTTTCTTAAACAATTAATCACATGACCCAGCAATTTCACTCATGGGTGTTTACCAAAGAGAATTGAAAAAACAAGTCCACATAAGAAAGTATATATGAATTATTATTATTATTAATAGTCAAAAGATAAAAACAACCCAAAAGTCAGTTAACTACAGAATGGATATATAAAATATACAAACAATGGAATAGTATTCATCTATAAAAGTGATGAAGTACTGACACATGATGCACATGGATGAGCCTTGAAAATATTAGGCAAAGTGAAAGAAGCCAGCCACAAATGACCACATATAATATGAATTCATGCATCTGAAATGTTCAGAAAAGAGAAATCTGTAAAAACAGAAAGAAAATTGTTGATTGCCTGTGAAGAGGGAGAGGAAGAGTGTTGGAGGATTAGGGAAGTGATAGCTAAAACATATGGGGTTTCTTCTGGAGGTAATGAAAATGTTCTAAAATTATGGTGAGTTTGCACATATCTGTAGATACATTAAAAGCCACTAAATTGTAAACTTTCAATGGATTAAGTGTATGGTATGTGAACTAAATCTAAATAAAACTTAAAAAGACTTCATGCTTTGATATTTATTACATGGAGTCTATTGTAGAAATTCAACATCTTTTGTGCCATCACTCTTACTTTCTTTTTCTTAAAATCTTTATTGGAACATAGTTGTTTTACAATGTTGTTTTCATTTCTGCTGTATAGCAGTGAGTCAGCTATATGTGTACATGTGTTCTTGATTTTTTAGAATTCCTTCCCATTTAGGTAACCAAAGAGCATTGAATAGAGTTCCCTATATGTGAACTGTGAACTTCCTGATGTTCAAGCTGGTTTTAGAAAAGGCAGAGGAACCAGAGATCAAATTGCCAACATCCGCTGGATCATGGAAAAAGCAAGAGAGTTCCAGAAAAGCATCTATTTCTGCTTTATTGACTATGCCAAAGCCTTTGACTGTGTGGACCACAATAAACTGTGGAAAATTCTGAAAGAGATGGGACCACCTGACCTGCCTCTTGAGAAATTTGTATGCAGGTCAGGAAGCAACAGTTAGAACTGGACATGGAACAACAGACTGGTTCCAAATAGGAAAAGGAGTTCGTCAAGGCTGTATATTGTCAACCTGTTTATTTAACTTATATGCAGAGTACATCATGAGAAACACTGGACTGGAAGAAGCACAAGCTGGAATCAAGATTGCCGGGAGAAATATCAATAACCTCAGATATGCAGATGACACCACCCTTATGGCAGAAAGTGAAGAGGAACTCAAAAGCCTCTTGATGAAAGTGAAGTGGAGAGTGAAAAAGTTGTCTTAATGCTCAACATTCAGAAAATGAAGATCATGGCATCCGGTCCCATCACTTCATGAGAAATAGATGGGGAAACAGTGGAAACAGTGTCAGACTTTATTTTTCTGGGCTCCAAAATCACTGCAGATGGTGACTGCAGCCATGAAATTAAAAGATGCTTACTCCTTGGAAGGAAAGTTATGACCAACCTAGATAGCATATTCAAAAGCAGAGACATTACTTTGCCAACAAAGGTTCGTCTAGTCAAGGCTATGGTTTTTCCTGTGGGCATGTATGGATGTGAGAGTTGGACTGAGAAGAAGGCTGAGCACTGAAGAATTGATGCTTTAGAACTGTGGTGTTGGAGAAGACTCTTTTCAAGTCTCTTGGACTGCAAGGAGATCCAACCAGTCCATTCTGAAGGAGATCATCCCTGGGATTTCTTTGGAAGGAATGATGCTAAAGCTGAAACTCCAGTACTTTGGCCACCTCATGCGAAGAGTTGACTCATTGGAAAAGACTCTGATGCTGGGAGGGATTGGGGGCAAGAGGAGGAGGAGACGACAGAGGATGAGATGGCTGGATGGCATCACTGACTCAATGGATGTGAGTCTCAGTGAACTCCGGGAGTTGGTGATGGACAGGGAGGCCTGGCGTGCTGCAATTCATGGGGTCACAAAGAGTCGGACACGACTGAGCGACTGATCTGATCTGATCTGATCTTGCTGTACAGTAGATTCTCACTAGTTATCTATTTTATACATAGCAGTATCCTACTTGCTTTTTTGCTGACCACTATACCATTCAGGTATGAACTAAATCAAATCCCTTATGATTATAAAGTAGAGGTGATGGATAGATTCAAGGAATTAAATCTAGTAGACAGAGTTCCTGAAGAATTAAGATGGAGGTTCACAACATTGTACAGTAGGTAGTAACCAAAACCATCACAAAGAAAAAGAAATGCAAGAGGGCAAAGTGGTTGTCTGAGGAGGTTTTACAAATAGCTGAAGAAAGAAGAAAAGTGAAAGGCATGGGAGAAAAGATATACCCAACTGAATGTAGGGTTCCAGAGAATAGCAAGGAGAGATAAGAAAGCCTTCTTAAATGAACAATGGAAAGAAACAGAGGGAAAAAATAGAATGGGAAAGAAAAGATCTCTTCAAGAAAAGTGGAGATATCAAGAGAATTTGTGCAAGGGTGGGCATGATAAAGGAAGGAAATGATAAGGACCTAAAAGAAGCAGAAGAGATTAAGAAGAGGTGGCAGGAATATACAAAGGACAATACAAGAAGGATCTTAATGACCTGTATAACCAGGTGGTAACTCACGTAGAGCCAGACATCCTGGAGTGTGAAGTCAAGAGGGCCTTAGGAAGCATTAGTATGAGCAAAGCTAGTGGAGGTGATGGAATTCCAGCTGAGCTGTTTAAAATCATAAAATACAATGCTGATAAAGTGCTGCATTCAAAATGTCAGTAAATTTAGAAAACTCAGCAGTGGCCACAGGACCAGAAAAAGTCGTTTTCATTCCAATCTCTCAGAAGGGTAATGTAAAGTATGTTCAAACTATGATAGAGTTGCACTATTTCACATGCTGGCAAGGTTATGCTCAAAATCCTTTAAGCTATACTCAAGCCGTACACGAGCCAAGAACTTTCAGATGTACAAACTGGATTTAGAAAAGACAGAGGAACAAAAATTCAAATTGTTAACGTTCATTGGATCATGGAGAAAGCAAGAGAGTTCCAGAAAAAATATCTACTTTTCCTTCAATTACTATACTAAAGCCTTTGACTGAGTGGATCACAACAAACTGTGGAAAATTCTTAAAGAGATGGGAGTACCAAACCACCTTACCTGTCTCCTTAGAAACTCATATGCAGGTAAAAAAGCAATAATTAGAACAGGACATGAGACAAAAATCTGGTTCAAAATTGGGAAAGATGTCAAGGTTGTATATTGTCACTCTGTTTATTTAACTGATATGTAGAATGCATCATTTGAAATGCTGAGGGGAAGACTCACAAGCTGGAATCAAGATTGCCAGCAGAAATATCAACAGCCAAAGATATGCCAATGATACCCTTCTAATGGCAGAATTGAAGAGGAACTAAAGGGCCTCTTGATGCAGGTGAAAGAGGAGAGGGGGAAAGCTGGCTTAAAACTCAACGTGTGAAAAACGTGGCATCTGGTCCCACCACTTCATGGCAAATAGAAGGGGGAGCAGTGGAAAAAGGGGAAACAGTGACAGATTTTCTTTTTCTTGGTCTCCAAAATCACTGGATGCATGGTGACTGCATCCATGAAGTTAAAAGATGCTTGCTCCTTGGAAGGAATACTATGACAAATCTAGACTGGATATTAAAAAACACGGATACTATTTTGCTAATAAAAATCCCTACAGTCAAAGCTATGATGTTTCCAGTAGTCATGTACTGATGTGATAGTTGGACCACATCTGAAGAAGGCTGAGCACTGAAGAATAGATGCTTTCAAACTGTGGTGCTGGAGAAGACTCTTGAGAGTCTTGGACTGCAAGGAGATCAAACCAGTCCATCCTAAAGGAAATTAGTCCTGAATATTCACTGGAAGGACTGATACTGAAGCTGAAGCTCCACTACTTTGGCTACCTGATGTGAAGAGCTGACTCATTGGAAAAGCTTTTGATGTTGGGAAAGATTGAAGGCTAAAGGAGAAGGGGGCAGCAGAGGATGAGATAATTAGATAGCATCACCGATTCAATGGATATGAATTTGAGCAAATTCTGGGAGAGAGTAGAGGACAGAGGAGCCTCATGTGTTTACAGTCCATGAAGTTACAAAGAGTGGGCTATGGCTTAGTGACTGAATAACAACAGCAACCTCACACAGAAGTTGGTAATCCCAATGTAGAAGAAACTATACATTGTAATATCCAAGCATTCTTTTCATTTTGGAAACTGTCAAATGTGGATAAGGAACTTGGGTCAAAGATAACAAATGTTTATGAATTGTTGGTAGCATAAAAAGATACCAAACACTTGATAATAGCCAATGAGTAGTCATCAAAATCCCAGGAAGATTTTTGGATTCAGTGACAAATTCAAGAATACATCTAATGGAAACATATACAGGTGCATTACCATTTAGACCTATATCAAGGCAATTGTATATTAGTGACTACTTTATTGCAATTGCCATTGCTGACTACTTTTTCTGAAGTATTTCAGTATTAACCATGTGGTTTACAAATTTTAAATATCAGGGTTGTTAGTTTCTCTAGAGAATCCATGTAACTTTACAGAAGAGTTTCAGATAAGTAGAATTTTCTTTTCTCATTGAAAAAAAGAATATAAAGTACTTTTTTAGATAGGAACAGTCTTTTGATAAAAATCTAACACATTTTATGTCTGTCACTTAAAATAGTTTAATTGCTAAAATGAGAACTCATACATTAACTTACTACTAGGCTGGGCTTCTGCATCAGAATATTTTTAGAAATAATGCCATTCATAATTTGGGAAAAAATAATTGTTTGAGATGTTTCAACATAGTCTGTTCAACTCTCAATTTAATTTTCACTGTTATAAGAGAAAATATGATTAGATACTACATACTAGCTGGCTTTGACAGCAATGTCTCTCTACCTAGACTTGATCATGTATGTAAGTCAATTGAAAAGAAATACTACATCAAGTTTAGTCCCAACAGGTATCAGCAGCCTTAGGCATCACAACAGACCCAGTTTCATGAAGTAGTCAATATGGTTCTCAACACAGTCTTGGCCCCAAAGAATGATCATTATATGGAAGATTATCCAGTTGGTTTCAGAAATAGAGGAAGTAAGTAGATGCATCCTAATGTGATTTGGCACATAATTTATGGAGAGAAATTTAAAATTTGGCTCATTTGGAAGAGACAAAATGACAAGTATGCAGGCCAGAAGATAGAAATTTTCCACTGTGTCTTTCAGTCTACAGATTTGAATTCTTACAGACA
Source organism: Bubalus kerabau (assembly GCF_029407905.1). NCBI lineage: Eukaryota > Metazoa > Chordata > Mammalia > Artiodactyla > Bovidae > Bubalus > Bubalus kerabau. Next base: position 168,319,172 of record NC_073626.1, read on the forward strand.
AATCTCTGGTACAATTTGCACATTTTTTTTTATGTCCTTAGCACAAATCTATTCCTGTGTCTGTTTTAAATATGAGAGAAGACTATAGAAGAAAACTTTTTATAAAACAATTTAGAAAATCAGTAAGGAGACTAGAAAAGGCCCTTTCTATATTAGGCAAATAAATAGGTATAAAAAACTTGCAACTTCTGAGACTAATTAATAAATGCTATTTCCCAACTCTGTGGGCAATCTGTAGGCAAACATATGATTTATGTTTACGTTGTTTAACTTGATTGAATTTCAAATTCTCTTTCTAAGATAAATAACATACCTGATGTTACAGAACATGTACATTAGCCCTCTAAGAATGAACATTCACCAGGATTTTACCATCCTCCTTACTCTTGGTTTCCTGAATTTCCGTCTTAACATTCTTCAACTCTTTAATTTTTTCACACTATCCTTGACTATGCCTGTCTTTTAAATATAAATGTATTTCTGAGTTCTGCTCTAAGTACTTCCATTCTTTCTCTACACATCACTCATGGATGATTTTATCTAATAACATGACTTCATATACCTTGGCTAAAAATTCCAAAATCTACAAACTGAGACTTTTCTTGAGGCTTTTACCAAAAGGTTTTCCTGGACCCTTACTCATTTTTATGCCCCAAACTATCAATATATTCATCTTTCCTCAATCTTGTTCTTTTCCCTTTGATCTTAATTATTAAGGAATAGCTCTACCAATTACCGAACCAACAAGGAAGTCTGTGCATTATATTTGAACATTCTGTCCCTCATATTTTCTATAGTCAGTTAATCACCTCATAATGTCTACACAACATTTAAAATATTTACTAAGTCAGTCCTTTTGCCCCCTCTCTTTACAGATTATTTTAGGCAAATAGGATTCTTTTTCTGGATTACTACATCCTTCTAAAAATAATACTTTTCTTAGCCCTTGTGGTAGGAAGAATAACAATGCCCCCAAAGACATCATGCCCTAATTCTTGGAACCTATAAATTTGTTACCTATAAATTTGTTACCTAATGTGACATTTAAGGATCTTAAGCTGGGGAAGTGTATTTAGGACCCTGAGTTGGGGAAATATATCCTTGATTATAGGGCTTCCCTGGTGGCTCAGCAGTAAAGAATCTGATTATAATTCAGGAGACTGCCTTCAGTGTAGGAGATGTGGGTTCAATTGTTGGGTGGGGAAGATACCCTGGAGAAGGAAATGGCAGCCCACTCCAGTATTCTTACCTGGGAAATCCCACGAACAGGGGAGACTGGTGGGCTACAGACAATGGTGTCATAAGACTTAACTGGACATGACTTAGCAACTAAACCACCACGGCCATCCTTGACTTTTGAGGTGAATCTAATCAAGTCTCATAAATTTTTAAAAGCTGAGACCCTTTTCCAGAAATGTTCTGTCACTAAGTAAAGGCATGTATGTCAACAGAGTGAGAGAGGGGATCAGCAAGGGAATAGGGATCCTATTTCTTAAATATAAATTGACCCACATATTTTTAAACACACCTTCTTTTCTAGTTCCAGAGTCACCTGATCTTTTGAAGACACCTTAGAATCTGTCCTTCCTATTGACTTAGTATTTCTTTTCCCCTGGCATTTATCATTCATCCATCTGCTTTCAAACACCAAAAAACCTGTTCTATTATCTCCTTTCCCCTCTTTTTATGCTTGCAGTTTTATATCTTTTGTGGTTAATATATTTTTGTATCATTTTAGAAAGTTTGGGGAGAGTTAAACTAACTGTGTATGTTCAATCTGCCATCTCAAAGCAAAGCCACTCACTGTTCAATTTCTTACCCTTTCCCAACCCTTTCAAAATAGCCAATTTCTGCCTACTTCCTCCTTCTTGCACTGGCAGATTTAAATGATATCTTATTAATGTAAGGCTTAGTGGAATCAAGACAAATTTTATAGAACGTGTGCAATTTTGAAATCTAATGACTTTGTCACATATTAAAGTTTTATATAAAATGCAACACCTACAATAATATATTTTGGAAACAAACAAACAAATCTCAAACCTGTATATCCCCAGAGAAGTTGAAGCCCCAGGAAACATTTAACAAAACACAGGTTTTTTATTTAAGTGAAGGAACTCCCTTACTTTTTTTTTTCCCCCCCTCCATGAAGAACACAGGTTTTCGGTTTTAAGCAGGAAATTTAAGGTCAGCTGTCAAAGGCCAATATCTGATCACATCCAAGTGTCACCCTTTCCTTAGCTCCATATTTTACACTCAGTATATATATTACTTTAATCTTCCCTTACTTCTTGGAGATGAGCCAGACTTAAAATGCATGTTTTCAAAGGGCTTGAATAGAATCTTGTCTAAAATGCAAAACACTGTTTCTTTTTTAACATCTGTGGTACACTTTAGTATTTTTCCCTATATCTTCTTGGTTTTTTTGGCTTCTTGGGAAGGGGTGGAAGAAGCCAAATGCATAAGTGAAGAAAGAGAGTGAGGGAGAAAATGAGAGAGAGATGAAAGGCACTGATAATGATCATTTTTCTTAAACATAAACCAAGTCTTTTTAAATCCTTTCCAGATTGAGTCTTAGTCCTTTCTGTAATTTTTTAGGATCCATTCAAATTTTATTTAAGTGAGACATTTGTCTTTATTTTGGCCCCAGTCATGAGTGTTATGAAGTCACCATTAATCTGTTTCAAGAATTCTTTTAAGAAAAGATACTTGATTTTAAAATAGAAGTGTGTTTCATAGAAACGCTCAATCATATCTTGTAAATTTTACAGAAAACAGAATTTGCAATGAGACCAATCCTAAGTTACTCTTAAGGTCACTCTGTCATTTGAGCCAATGGTCCTTGGAGTAAATGATGATATGGTCATTGTTAAAAGAAACACATCACTTTCCAAGGAAAACTTCTCATGACAAATTGAACTATCTGCATGCAAGGGAGAGTGAATAATTTAATAATAACAACAGCAAAAAAAAAAAAAACAGATGAAATGAAAAGAAGAGATATTGAAGGAGCAGTGGAAATGTTTTATTTACACTTTTAAATAATAAAATCAAAATATTATAAATTTCTTTACTTCAACAAATGACCAAAAATGCTACATAATAACTTCTGAATTTGGTATTTTATCAGACTTCCATTGAGCATATTCTCTGAACACAGAGAACAAAAGAAGACAAAATAAGCCATACAACCAATCGAAAAATTATTTGCAATCACCCACACATGACATTTGCTAGATTCTAAGAGGCTAATAAAATCCTGTTTTGTACATACTGTTGCATAGAATCTCACCTCCCAATTCTGTATAAAAAAGAAAGTAAGAGTCTGACATGATTAGTTTGAAAAGGTGATAATGGGAAGATATTCTGACCTATTGACAACTTGCCCAAAACACATTAAAGATGGGAGAAACACATCTGGACATAGAGTAGTTTAAGGGTATAATTAATGCATCACCATTCATTTTAGTCTGAGCTCAATTTAAGGCTAATATCTAATGGATTTATAATTAACCTTTGTCTCAACTATCAAGGGGACATGGGGGTCTAAGCAGTAAGATGAGTCTTTGAAGTACCATTGCAAGTTGTTTTGAAGGGGGTTTCCTCAGTGTGGGCTTCCCTGGTGGCTCAGAGGGTAAAGAGTCTGCCTGCAACATGGGACACTTGGGTTCAATCCCTGGGTCGGGAAGATCCCCTAAAGACGGAAATGGCAACCCACTCCAGTATTGTTGCCTGGAGAAACTCTATAGACAGAGAAGCTTGGTGGACAACAGCTCATATGGTCACAATGAGTTGGACACAACTGAGCAACTTCGCTTTCCTCAATGTGACTGGTGAGTCATAAAACTTTAATGCTGAACAGGTGGCTTTAATGGTAAAGAAACCACCTGCCCATGTGGGAGACGTAAGAGAGATGGGTTTAATCCCTGGATTGGGAAGATCCCCTGGAGGAGAGCATGGCAACCCATTCCAGTATTCTTGCCTAGAGAATCTCATGGACAGAGGAGCCTGGCGGGCTGTAGTCCATAGGGTCACAAAGAGTCAGGCACAGTTAAAGTGACTTAGCACATACGCTTGCATATGTTACATACGGGGCAAGCAAATTATGGTGGTGAAAATGTGACACATCATTTCTTTTTAGGAATCAGTAGAGACCGGGTCAGTCCTGGAATTCTGTTGCAAAGAACTCGGATTATGAGATTAGAAGAAACTCTGGCCCAATCCAAAGCCATTCCTGGTGTGGGAAGAATTCTTGGAAGTTATATAAATTGGGGGAGTACTATGGATAGTTAGGAAGATACAGGAGCAAATGGAGTATGTCTAACCCAGGAGGGTGGCCAGATGAGAAGACTAGAAGCAATCTGGAAACATGAGGAAATATTGAGGGAATTGGGCAGAGAGGAAAGACTTGGAACAGCATCTCCAAAATCTGAAAAGCTGAACGTAAGCAAAGGGAAAACCGCAACAACAACGAACTAATGTTCTTTTTTTGGGGGGAGGGGGGCATTGCTCTGCTGAGACCTAAAAAAAAAGATAAACCCAGGATCAGTGAAGAGTAGTCAGAGTGAGATATTATTTAATCAAAACAAGAAAGATCTGCCTAACATTTTGGTTTCCTCAGAGTGACCAACATCAGTGGTTTCCAGTCCCAGTGAAATTATCTAAATAAAGTCTACATAATGTAGGGGGGGGGTGATCAAGTATTGGAGCAGTATTCAATATCATGACATCTAAGGTCCTTCCAACCCTTGGAATTAGTAAAGCTCTGGCTTGGTCTAAGCATCTGGGTGTACCCTGAACCCAGTCATGGGGCCATGCCTTCTTGATGTGTCATTATTCCACAAAGCATTACTTTCTTCAGCTACTTTGGCAATGAAGATTAAGAACAGCTTTCATTTGGTAAGTATATTTAGTAAAATCAAATAATTCTATCACCATTCACAATTTCACATCTTTTTTTCCTAAGTGTATGTCTTTATAGGACTCTCAAAGGTGAAAGACAAGAGTGAGGAAACTGGCTAAAACTCAACATTCAAAAAACAAAGATAAAGATTTCTAGTCCCATCACTTCATGGCAAATTGATAGGGAAATGATGGAAACAGTGACAAGCATTATTTTCTTGAGCTCCAAAACCACTGCAGATGGTGACTACAGCCATGAAATTAAAAGATGCTTGCTCCTTGGAAAAACAGTTATGACGAACCAAGACAGTGTATTAAAAAGCAGAGACATCACTTGGTCAACAAAAGTCCATAATGTCAAGCTATAGTTTTTCCAGTAGTCATGTATGGATATGAGATTTGGAGCATAAACAAGGCTGAGCACCAAAGAATTAATGGTTTTGAGCTGTGGTGTTGGAGAAGACTTTTGAGAGTCCCTTGGATAGCAAGATCAAATCAGTCTATCTGAAAGGAAATCAACTCTGAATATTCATTGAAAAGACTGATGGTGAAGCTGAAGTTCAATATTTCGGCCACCTGATGTGAAGAGCCAACTCATTGGAAAGGACTCTGATGCTGGGAAAATTTGAAGGCAGGAAGAGAATGGGACAACAGAGGATGAGATGGTTGGATGGCATCACCAACTCAATGGACACAAGTTTGAGCAAACTCTGGGAGATGGTGAAGGACAGGGAAGCCTGGTGTGCCATAGTCCATGGGGTTGCAAAGAGCCAGACATGACTGAGGGACTGAACAGCCAGCAAATATTAGGTACAATCCACTTTGTTTGTTTAACCTATATGCTAAGCACATCATGAGAAATGCTAGGCTGGGTGAATAACAAGCCAGAATCAAGATAGGCAGGAGAAACATGAACAACCTCAGATATTCAGCTGTTACCACTCTAATGGCAGAAAGTGAAGAGGAACTGAAGATCCTCTTGGTGAGGGTGAAGGAGGAGAGTGAAAGAGCTGGCTTAAGACTAAACACTAAAAAAAAAACTATGATCATAGCATCAAGCCCCATTACTACATGGAAATTAGAAGGGGAAAAGGTGGAATTAGTGACAGATTTTTTCTTCTTCTTGGGCATCAAAGTCACAGTGGACAGTGAGTGAAGCCAAGAAATCATAAGACAATTGCTTCTTGGCAGGAAAGCAATCACAAACCTAGACTGTGTTGGAAAGCATACCCATTACTCTACTGACAAAGGTCAGTATAGTCGAGACTACGGTCTCCCCAGTGGTCATGCACAGCTGTGAAAGCTGGACTGTAAAGGCAGAAAGCCAAAGAATTGATGCCTTCAAACTGTGGTGCTGGAGAAGACTCCTGAAAGTCCCTTGGACAACAAGGAGATCAAACCAGTCAATCTTAAGGGAGATCAAACCTGAATATTCACTGGAAGGACTGATACTGAAGCTGAAGGTCCAGTAGTTGATGAGAACAGATGACTCATTGGAAAAGTTCCTGATGCTGGGAAAGATTGAGGGCAGAAGGAGAAGAGGGCATCAGAGGATGAGATGGCTGGATGGCAACACCAGTGAAATGAACAGGAACTTGGGCAAACTCTGGGAGATGGTGAGGGACAGGGAGACCTGGAGTGCTGCAGTCCTTGGGGTCAAAAAGAGTCAGACACTACTGGGCAACTGCACAACAACAATGCATCAGCTATTTTTTTAAGTGTCAGGTTAATCATATGTAAAATTTGGATCTTATGCATGGTATGGGGTTTCTATGGGATCAGTATGTTTCTATTTAAATCCCTAAGTCCTCAGAATATCTGATTACCAGGTTTTGATTTGAGCCTTGGCCAGGGTGTTGAGTTATACACAAGCACCACACTCTCCAAGGCTTCCATGGTGGCTAAGATGGTAAAGAATCCACCTGAAATGCAGGAGATCTAGGTTCCATCCCTAGGTCAGGAAGATGCCCTGGAGAAGAGAATGACAATCCACTTCAGTACTCTTGTCTGGAGAATCCCATGTATATAGGGAGCTCATGAGCTACAGTCCATAGGGTCTCAAAGAGTCAGAGAAGACTGAGCACACACACACACACACATACACACACAGTGGCCCCTCCCTAAACCTCCTACAACATTCAACATAGGAGATTCTCATGGAGCAGGTAGGAGAAGCTGCATTTGGCTCACTTAGGAGAAAATGAAAGCATCGGACCTACATGGATTATTTGCCCAATTTGTAAACAACGGTAATCCATCCACATGTCACTTGGCCTCCACCAGTAAAGGAATGGTCCTCCTTTGCCATCCTAGACTGTTCATGGACAAAGTCATAAGTCATGTCTCTTCAATTCATCCTCCTTTCCCACCTTCCACTTTCCACTCCTGCCTTTTGAATATGATTGCTTACTTTGAACTTCATCTATTGATTCAGGTTCTGCACTCAATCTTTGACTTTGTCTCTGGACACTTTTCTGGGTCAGAGTCTGCACTTGGTCTCTGGTGCTCTTACTCTGGCTCTCAATTACTCACTTACTGCATTAGCACCCGGGTTGAGTCATCAACTCCCGTGGCCAGTCCCTCGTACTGGTGCATTCAGATGGACTGATTTCTAGGCTTATCTTAAATATTCATAAAGAAAGACAGAGAGTGGCCTTTTTCCAAATTATGATTGGTGAAGTTCAGAAATTGTATTTCTAAATGCCAAATAATGACAGAGCTGATGTGCACAATTCAGGGCTCCTAGAATAGACTGATGGTTCTCGGTGCCCTTATTTGAGTTTAATTTCCTGGGTCCCATCATAACAGGTGTATGTCTTGGAGATGTTCACCATGCTTTGACTGAACCTCTACAGAATATAAGCAAGAACAATAATATGACAAAGAGTGGCATCATTGTGGTCACTTACCTAAGACAAGCACCCAAAGCAGGGTTATTTTTCTAATCTGACTCACAAATTTAGGAGAAGAACCTAAGTGGGTACAATTTTTACTGAAACTCTACCAGGCTAATGAGTAAGCACAATATTCTCCTAGAAAAAATTATTTACTTTAGGAAAATTGATATAAAAATATTATTCAATTAAAATTAAAGTCAGATGGAAAAATTTTAATCTAAGCCAGTAGACTGCTGATAGAGAAATTTATCAAAACAAGGCACTTAAAAAATGAAGATAATAGAAACAGGAGTACATTTCAGTGCCATACCATGTAAAGGATGAATTTGTTTTTGGACAGGTTTAGAGAGTTCTCTAACCTTCTGTCTTCTAAATTTCCAATTAAAATATGAGCACAGGGAGTAGGGGAATGTGTTTGTTTACACTTGGCAAAAACCGATTTCCTGTTTCTAAGAAAAAAAGCTTTCAAAGCTTTTTTGGACTTCAAATAGCTCTTGCAAAACAATATTTTGATGAGCTAAGTGTAAATGAATCAGAAACATATGGATTGGATTTCCATTGAGATACACATGGGCTTAAACATAAGCTGAAGAGAATGCCTGGTAAGTTATACTTGGAATTGATGAAAACCAAAATGTGGTAAATTTTTCAAAACTTATTTTGAGATACCTTATGTCCTGTCCCTCAGCCCAAACACTGAAGGTTTCTTCTCTCTTTTTAGGAAATCTTCTTTGAAAGGTAGAAGTTACTTGTTCTTTAATGGAAGAGACTTAAGTTTCAACAAGCAGGCTTCACAGTGATGCTGCCATTCACCTATGCTGCTCAGAACTTAAATTTTCGGGGCCACTAACACAAATGCATCTTTATTTTCAATGATTTTCTTTGCTCTTGATCCTTTCCATCTGATTTCTCTGACCTCAGAACAGAAGTATCTAAGGATAAGCGGATGGAGAATGAAATCTCCTTTTGGAAGTTTTCCTAAAATATGCATGCGTCTCTATGTCTATATTTGTGCATCCTATAAAGTTGGCTCCACAATAGATCTAAAAATGTTTTGTCTAAAGTGAATAATCTCAGAAATACATTGTCTTCTATCCTGAGTGGTATTTGCAATTGCATTGGAAACCATCTTGATAAAAGATGTTATAAAGGTAAATGATTTAGGACTATAAATTCATATCTATAGAAGAGATAATTATATGATTAATGCTATTTATGTGGCCTAATCCTGTCAGAGTCCCAGGGGTTTGCAAATCAATCGTATAAAAAATGTCTCTCTTAGCTACTCATCAACACACTTGAATGGTATGTTTTTATTAGCTGAATACTGTCCAAAATGTTCATGTCAGTATCCTAGTTCCCAGCACCTCAAAATATGACAATATTTGGAGACAGAACCTTTAAAGAACCTTCATTAATCTATAATGAAGCAAGGAGAAAAACAAATATGTAAAAATATATAATATCATTTATATGTGTAATCTAGAAAATGACAGAGATTAACTTATTTGCAAACAGAAATAGAGACACAAAAGTAGAGAACAAGCATATAGATACCAAGAGGGGAGGCAGGGTGGTGGGATGGTTTGGGAGACTGGGGCCTACATAACTAATGAGCATTTACTGTATAGCACAGGGAACTCTACTCAGTGCTCTTGGTAACCTAAATGGGAAGGAAATACAAAAGAGAAGGGATATATGCACATGTACAGCTGATTCACTTTGCTGTACAGTATAAAATAACACAGCATTGTAAAGTGACTATTTTGTTGTTGTTCAATCATTAAGTCATGTCTGACTCTTTGTGACTCCATGGAGTGCAGCACACCAAGGCACCCTGTCCCTCACTATCTCCCACAGTTTGCTCAAACTCATGTCCATTGAGTCAGTGATGCCATCTAATCGTTTCATCCTCCACTGCCCCTTCTCCTGTACTATATTTCATTGGAGCAACTCAGTCAGTCAGTTTAGTTCAGTCACTCAGTCGTGTCCGACTCTTTGCGACCCCATGAATCGCAGCACGCCAGGCCTCCCTGTCCATCACCATCTCCCAGAGTTCACTCAGACTCATGTCCATCGAGTCAATGGTGCCATCCAGCCATCTCATCTTCTGTCATCCCCTTTTCCTCCTGCCCCCAATCCCTCCCAGCATCAGAGTCTTTTCCAATGAGTCAACTCTTCGCATGAGGTGGCCAAAGTACTGGAATTTCAGCTTTAGCATCATTCCTTCCAAAGAAATCCCAGGGCTGATCTCCTTCTATACTACAATAAAAACTAATTTAAAAACATTTATAATGAGGTCATTAGGTTAGACTTTCTCCCAAGATGACTGGTGTCTTTATAAGAAGAAGAAATTAGGAGACACACATGGTAGGAAGACAATGTGAAGAACAGGGGAAAGGAGGCCATTCATAAACCTAAGAGAGAGGCTTCAGGAGAAACCAACCTGGCGAACTCCTGGAGCTTAGATTTCTAGCCTCCAAGACTATGAGAAAATATGTTTCTGTTGTTTAAGCCACTCAGTCTGTGGCACCTTGTTCTGGGAGCCCTAGCTCCTTAGTGCTGTCAAGAAGATATTTGTTCTCCATTATATACAAATCATTGTGACCATTAACAACAGGCCAGAGTCTAGCATTTTCTTCCCTTGAACCTGGAAGATGTCTTCCTAGAACCCAAGCTTTTGACTATGAAGAAAGTCATGGCTTTCCTACTGAAGCTTCTATGATCATCAGGACATGTGAAGAAGAGTACTTAAGTCAAAGCAAGGATTCAGTTCTTAAGTCCCAGAAAAATCTCTTCCTGGCATCTTGCTAGCAGTAGCTGAATCCCACTTCTTCCTCCACCCAAATTTTGTTCTTTACACATTTTCTTTGGCCTCAATTTATACTTGACTTGCAATCTTTGCTTCTTTCTGCCAAAGTTGGGACTCCACTCCTAGCCTATTTTCTCACCTTTGGCCTGAAAATTATATTCAAGTCTCACAATGAAGCACTGAATTCATGGTAAGTTGTGTGTCCATCTGACTGGACTAATTAAGAACACAGGGGCATCCATGCTATGTGGCAGCTTCACTGCCCCATTTATAAGTACATGCCCTTTCTTGCCCCTTCATAGCTAGGCTGTGTTTATCTACTCAGGCTGATGTCTCCTCTCGAAACTGATCTCCATTTCCCTGACAGCTGATTGCCTCTCCTCTGTATGTGCCAATGACAACCTAGATCACTGGCGCCAGTATCAGACTGCCTTTGTTCTTTTTTCTGACCCCTTTCATAATAATTGTGTGCCAAAGTTCCCCCATCTGAAGATGGGGATAATAATAGTATATATATCCTAGGGTGATTGGGGGTTGAATACAATGACACATGTAAAGTGATTTGAACAGGTCTTAGAATATTGTAAAAGTTCAAAAAATGTTAACTAAAATACTGAGTGATAATAGCTGTTTTAAGATGTGAAAACATTTGATCATTACAACAATCCTGGAGGGAGGGAGTTATTTCCATCTTTTGCAAATGAAAAGCCTGATTGAATTTAAACACTGAGGTTCTCATGCTCTTTCCAGAATAGTTCCACAGTAGAAGAGTCAAAGGAAATGGGCCAAATATAAGGACTTCAGTTCAGTTCAGTTCAGTCGTTCAGTCGTGTCTAACTCTTTGTGACCCCATGAATCGCAGCACACCAGGCCTCTCTGTCATCACCAATTCCTGGAGTTCACTCCAACTCACATCCATTGAGTCGGTGATGCCATCCAGCCATCTCATCCTCTGTCGTTCCCTTCTCCTCCTGCCTCCGATCCCTCCCAGCATCAGAGTCTTTTTCAATGAGTCGACTCTTTCAGTTACCTAAACATAACTTGTCTTCATAAGGAGGTACTGGGAAGAAAGACTTATTTTGGAAAGGGGCTTAACATAATTATAACCAAGATAATGGAGAAGCTTTTCTTAAGAGTTGGACCAAGTCCCCTATAGTTAGACTCAAACTCATTATACAACATGGAATTTTAAAACCTATCCTAATAACTGATTTGAAGTAAAGCATCCATAGCTGTATTATGTACTGAATAAATTGCCCAAGAAACTAAGATAATGTTGAAGACTTTGAATTGTGAATTGGATGATCTCATAATCACAGCATTCTGAAGGGTGCATTAATCCACTTTCATTTCATGTGTGGGAGCCTTGCAACTGAGATACATGACAGTAAATTAAATCGTCAAATCCCTAAGCAAACCAGTGGCTTTGGTTTCATGTTTCATGCTCCCTTCTCATTGTACTTGGCTAACCATGGTATTATTTCTGTTGGGACTGGGGGCCATAGACCACAAATTGTGTAAAGAGGAGTTGATGCTTCATGGGGGTTAGCTGATTGGAACTTTAATGCAATTTCTTATGCTGTTATCTGTCATTTGTTTATAAAGTGGTAATATACAATATCTTTTGGAAATTCTATTAAAGACACATAGTATTATATCACAGAGAAGGCAATGGCACCCCACTCCAGTACTCTTGCCTGGAAAATCTCATGCATGGAGGAGCGTGGTAGGCTGCAGTCCATGGGATTGAAAAGAGTCGGACATGACTGAGTGACTTCACTTTCATTTTTCACTTTTCACTTTCATGCATTGGAGAAGGAAATGGCAACCCACTCCAGTGTTCTTGCCTGGAGAATCCCAGGGATGGGGGAGCCTGGTGGGCTGCCGTCTATGGGGTCGCACAGAGTCGGACATGACTGAATCGACTTAGCAGCAGCAGCAGCAGTATTATATCATACAGTGCTGTGCTTAGTTGCTCAGTTGTGTCCGACTCTTTGCAACCCCATGGACTGTAGCCCACCAAGATCCTCTGTTCATGAGGATTCTTCAGGCAAGAATACTTGAGTGAGTCGCCATTCCCTCCTCGAGGTAATCTTCCCAACCCAGGGACTGAACCCAGGTCCTCCACACTGAAGGTGGATTCTTTATTGTCTGAGCCACTAGGGAAGCCTATGTCATATGGGAGCTGTTCTTAAAGAGATGGGAATAACAGACCACCTTACCTGTATCCTGAGAAACCTGTATGAAGGTCAAGAAACAACAGTTAGAAATGGACATGAAACAACGGACTAGTTCAAAATTGGGAAAGGGCTGCATATTGTCACCCTGCCTATTTAACTTCTAAGCCGAGTACATCATGTAAATGCTGGGCTGGATAAGTCAGAAGTTGGAATCAAAATCTCCTGGAGAAATATTGACAACCTCAGATATGCAGATAATAACACTCTAATGGCAGAAAGCAAAGGGGAACTAAGAGCTTGTTGATGAAGGTGAAAGAGGAAAGTGAAAAAGCTGGCTTAAAACTCAACATTCACAAGACTAAGATGGAATTCTGTCCCATCACTTCATGGCAAATAGATGGGAAAAAGTGGAAGCAGTGACAGATATTATTTTCTTGGGCTCCAAAATCACTGAGGAGAGTGACTGCAGCCGCAAAATTAGAAGACACTTGTTCCTTGGAAGAAAAGCTATGACTAACCTAGACAGCATTTAAAAAGCAGAGACATCACTTTGCCAACAAAGTTCCATATAGTCAAAGCTATGGTTTTTCCACTAGTCATGTATGGATGTGAGAGTTGGACCATGATGCAAGCTGAGCATTCAGGAATTGATGCCTCTGAATTGTGGTGATGGAGAAGACTCTTGAGAGTCCCTTGGACTGCAAGGAGATTAAACCAGTCAATTCTAAAGAAATCAACCCTGAATATTTATTGGAACTACTGATGCTGAAGCCGAAGCTCCAATACTTTGGCCACCTGATGCAAAGAGCTGACTCATTGGAAAAGACCCTGATGCTGGAAGATTGAGGGCAGGAGGAGAAGGGGACGACAGAATGAGTTGGTTGGATAGAATCATTGACTCAGTGGACATGAATTTGAGCAAACTCCAGAGATAAAGAAGGACAGGGAAGCCTGTAGTGCTGCAGTCCATAGGGTCACAAAGAGTCAGACACAACTTAGTGACTGAAAAACAATATGTATATGTGTTCGGTAAAGCATCTTTAGAATACAGAAATTGCTAACATGCAAAATATTCAAAAATATTTTTTGCCCTATTAAATAATGCATCCTTCAAGCTACATTAAAGTATCATGTAGAAAATCAGTCAAGGTGTTCATGATGTTCTAAGAGTAAAATTAGGTTGCAAAGAAGCATCTGTTTCAACTGTGAACAGTTCTGTTGGGGGAAATAATGAATGCCTATTTTGTTTATTGTGTTTTATTTATATATTATTACAACAACTGCTGAAATGGGTATTTACTAGTTATGTTATTTCTCCCAGTGTCTTGGCAGGCTCAGGGTTCTTGAACATCCTCTTCTTTCTCTTCATGCAGTTGTTATTGTTCTGTCGCTAAGTCATGTCCAATTCTTTGCAATCTGTAGACTGCAGGCTCCCCTGTCCATAGAGTTCTCCAGGCAAGAATACTGGAGTGGGTGGGTAGCCATTCTCTTATCCAGGGGATTTCCAGATCCAGAAATTGAACCCAGGTCTCCCGTACTGCAGGCAGATTCTTTACCATCTGAGCCACCAGGGAAGCCCAGTAAGTAAAACATAATCATTTAAAAATGTCATCTGATTTCAACATGTGTTTTGTTTCTTCTCCATAAATTTCACACCCTCTGACCCTTTTCACATCTCTCAGATTATTCTGCCTTTATTATTGCCTTGTGGTGGCGTGGTCTCGGTTCTTTCTTGGACCTGTTATTTTCTGTGAATTAGTAACTGAATGATGATTATGCCTGAAGGAGTGTTGCTATATAAACAGTCCTATTTTCATTGATCTGTTGCCATCTATAATTTGGAAAGTTAAGGGAGGATGTTGAAGGGAACATGAGTGGGTGAGAAAGAAATGCTACAGGGTGAAAAACATCAATTCTTGAATTTCATAATATATGATAAAAGTTGGTATGTTGTTTATTTCAGTAAAACATGAACCAGACTTTAAGCTGTTTCTGAGTTACAAAGAAGTAATCTGTCAAGTGGAGCAGAAAATTTAAAGTGAAATGGTAGCTTTTTGGGGCGACACGTCAACAACAGAATAGAGAACACATATAGCTGAAATTTCCATCAGTGTAACATTCTCAAGGGAAACTTCCCAACAATAACTTAAGACACTTATAATGAAATACAGAGTCAAGTAGTACTCAGACCCAGTACATAATATCTTATGATTTAATCATAAATACATGATGCCCAAACTATATTGATAATAAATTTATACTTGTC
This sequence comes from Bubalus kerabau, assembly GCF_029407905.1. NCBI lineage: Eukaryota > Metazoa > Chordata > Mammalia > Artiodactyla > Bovidae > Bubalus > Bubalus kerabau. The sequence continues at coordinate 168,334,229 of NC_073626.1, forward strand.
ATAAAACATTTTTATGCATCTTATGAAAGATAGTGCATGAAGCAGGCAGTTTGTTCATATCCAAATAAGAAAGAATTTGCATGACACGTTCTTCTGTCTTCAGGCACTGAAAAAAAAACTGGTATTTTTTGTTTCTTTGTTTTATCTCACATATAATTCTGTGCAACCAGTGTTTTGTATTTCTAAAATTTGGCATAACTAACTTTAAAAAATGAACATAAGCAATTCCAGAACATGAACCATACCATTTGAGAGTTAAAAAAAAAACATAAAAATAATAGGGTTATTCTAAAAATTTTAGGAAGCATGTGAGTGATGATTGATTTCAATTTAACACCATAAAAACAAGGAAAGGAGAGTTAATTTCCATTATATTCTGAAGTTAAACTCTATAAACACCACCAAGTGAATAAAACAGTCATTTAATGGTCAGGCAAAGTAGTATCAACATTTGGCATGAAGCGTTATTTTGCAATTTTCAACTAAACTAGGTTAAAAAAAATTTCAAAGTAACTCTGTCTTACTCCCTTTCTCTGGCTCTGTCACACACACAGCCATTTGAAAAAGAAAAATAAAGCTTTCATGTGCATCGTTAGTAATGACAAAAGTACATTATGAGTATCCCCAAGTTAAAAGTGTCAGAGTACAGCATTCTGAGATCTATGTTAGATAAGTATTCTTGCTATTCTGGCAAAATAATACATCATAATTTAACTGATAATTATCTAAAATGAGAGTATATAATTAGGTCACTGAGTATATGAGATCCAAAGTTTGTCCATTATGCAAAGTCATAATCAGAACCAAAAGGTAAATATATTCTTAATTAATAAATTGTAATTAAAACAATCTTAAAGAAAACCAATGTGTTACCTGACAGATAAGTCTGAAAGAGGAATTGGGAATGTGGAGTCAAGAACAACTTTAACGTGGGCTGCAATGAATTTTTAATTTTCTTTTATCCCTAGAATGGTCCTGATCTTCTGTTAGGATTTTGGAAATGAACACTTGTTATGAAGTGTGACATGTTTTGTTAAAATGACTGAGATGTTGGAAAACAAGATAAGTGCAAGACTATTTCACTTTGAGAAAATTATGCGTGTATTTTGTGGGCTTCCCAGGTGGCTCAGTAGTAAAGAACCTGCCTGCCCATGCAGGAGAAGCAAGAGATGCAAGTTCAATCCCTGGGTCACAAGATCCCCTGGAGAAGGAGATGGCAACCCACTCCAGTATTCTTGCTTGGGAAATCCCATGGAGAGAGGAGCCTGGTGGGCTACAGTCCATGAGGTCGAAAGAGCCTGACCTGACTAAGTGACTGAGCACACACACACACACACACACACACACACACAAATACATATATATTTTTCCCCCACTGGCATAACGCAACCATTTTAAGTACCCAATTTGACACAGAAAGCATATTCTTTTTTGAGCTTAGTAACTATCATCATATGAGCTTCCCTGGTGGCTTAGATGGTAAAGAATCCACCTGCAATGAGGAGATGGGTTCGATCCCTGGATCAAGAAGATCCCCTAGAAAAGGGGATGGCTACCTATCCAGGTATTTTTGTCTGGAGAATTCCGTGGACAGAGGAGCTTGGCGGGCTACAGCCCGTGGGGTCTCAAAGAGTCAGACGAGACTTGAGTGACTAACACTTTCACTTTTTATTTTCCAATATATGGAATTGAGAACATAATTGTTCACAGCCAATTATCCAAGCATTTTCTTGATCTTTACATTTTTATAATTTCATAATTAAATTACAGATATATTTTCTCAAAAATAGGAGTATTTAAATTTGTATTAAATTAAGCTTAAATAGTATTTAAGTTGTTGCTGTTCAGCCACTGTCTTGTTTCTTTATGACTCCTTGCAGTGCCCATCCACAGTGATTTTGAAACCCAAGAAAATAAAGTCTGACACTGTTTCCATATTTTCCCCACCTATTTGCCATGAAGTAATGGGACTGGATGCCACAATCTTAGTTTTTTGAATGTTGAGTTTAAGCCAGGTTTTTTACTCTCTTCTGTCATCTTCATCAAGAGGTTCTTTAGTTCTTCTTCACTTCCTGTCATAAGGGTGGTGTCATCTGCATATCTGAGGTTATTGATATTTCTCCCAGCAATCTTGATTCCAGCTTGTGCTTCTTCCAGCCCATCATTTTGCATAAGGTACTCTGCATAGATATCACCAGATGGTCAACACCGAAATCAGATTGATTATATTCTTTGCAGCCAAAGATGGAGAAGCTCTATACGGTCAACAAAAACAAGACTAGGAGCTAACTGTGGCTCAGATCATGAACTCCTTATTACCAAATTCAGACTTAAACTGAAGAAAGTAGGGAAAACCACTAGACCATTCAGGTATGACCTAAATCAAATCCCTTACAATTATACACTGGAAGTGAGAAATAGATTTAAGGGACTAGATCTGATAGAGTGCCTGATGAACTATGGATGGAGGTTTGTGACATTGTACAGGAGACAGGGATCAAGACCATCCCCATGGAAAAGAAATGCAAAAAAGCAAAATGGCTGTCTGGGGAGGCCTTACAAATAGCTGTGAAAAGAAGAGAAGCGAAAAGCAAAGGAGAAAAGGAAAAAAAGCATCTGAATGCAGAGTTCCAAAGAATATCAAGAAGAGATAAGAAAGCCTTCTTCAGCGATCAATGCAAAGAAATAGAGGAAAACAAGAGAATGGGAAAGACTAGAGATCTCTTCAAGAAAATTAGAGATACCAAGGGAACATTTCATGCAAAGATGGTATCTATAAAGGACAGAAGTGGTATGGACCTAACAGAAGCAGAAGATATTAAGAAGAGGTGGCAGGAGTACACGGAAGAACTGTATAAAATGATCTTCACGACTCAGATAATCACGATGGTGTGATCACTCATCTAGAGCCAGACATCTTGGAATGTGGAGTCAAGTGGGCCTTAGAAAGCATCACAACGAACAAAGCTAGTGGAGGTGATGGAATGCCAGTTGAGTTATTTCAAATCGTGAAAGATGATGCTGTGAAAGTGCTGCACTCAATATGCCAGCTAATTTGGAAAACTCAGCAGTGGCCACAGGACTGGAAAACGTCAGTTTTCATTCCAATCCCAAAGAAAGGCAATGCCAAAGAATGCTCAAACTACCGCACAATTGCACTCATCTCACTCGCTAGTAAAATAATGCTCAAAATTCTCCAAGCCAGGCTTCAGCAATATGCGAACCGTGAACTTCCTGTTGTTCAAGCTGGTTTTAGAAAAGGCAAAGGAACCAGAGATCAAATTGCCAACATCCGCTGGATCATGGAAAAAGCAAGAGAGTTCCAGAAAAACATCTATTTCTGCTTTATTGACTATGCCAAAGCCTTTGACTGTGTGGATCACAATAAACGGTGGAAAATTCTGAAAGAGATGGGAATACCAGACCACCTGATCTGCCTCTTGAGAAATTTGTATGCAGGTCAGGAAGCAACAGTTAGAACTGGACATGGAACAACAGACTGGTTCCAAATAGGAAAAGGAGTACGTCAAGGCTGTATATTATCACCCTGCTTATTTAACTTTTATGCAGAGTACATCATGAGAAATGCTGGACTGGAAGAAACACAAGATGGAATCAAGATTGCCAGGAGAAATATCAGTAACCTCAGATATGCAGATGACACCACCCTTATGGCAGAAAGTGAAGAGGAACTAAAAAGCCTCTTGATGAAAGTGAAAGTGGAAAGTGCAAAAGTTGGCTTAAAGCTCAACATTCAGAAAATGAAGATCATGGCATCCGATGCCATCACTTCATGGGAATAGATGGGGAAACAGTGGAAATAGTGTCAGACTTTATTTTTATGGGCTCTAGAATCACTGCAGATGGTGACTGCAGCCATGAAATTAAAAGACACTTACTCCTTGGAAGGAAAATTATGACCAACCTAGATAGCATGTTCAAAAGCAGAGACATTGTCAACAAAGGTCTGTCTAGTCAAGGCTATGGTTTTTCCTGTGGTCATGTATGGATGTGAGAGTTGGACTGTGAAGAAGGCTGAGCGCCGAAGAATTGATGTTTTTGAATTGTGGTGTTGGAGAAGACTCTTAAGAGTCCCTTGGACTGCAAGGAGATCCAATCAGTCCATTCTGAAGGAGATCAGCCCTGGGTGTTCTTTGGAAGGAATGATGCTAAAGCTGAAACTCCAGTACTTTGGCTACCTCATGCGAAGAGTTGACTCATTGGAAAAGACTCTGACGCTGGGAGGGATTGGGGGCAGGATGAGAAGGGGACGACAGAGGATGAGATGGCTGGATGGCATCACTGACTTGTTGGTTGTGATTCTGAGTGAACTCTGGGAGTTGGTGATGGACAGGGAGGCCTGGTGTGCTGCGATTCATGGGGTCGCAAAGAGTCGGACATGACTGAGAGACTGAACTGAGCTGAACTGAACTCTGCATAGAAGTTAAATAAGTAGAATGATAATATACAGCCTTGATGTACTCCTTTCCCAATTTGGAATCAGTCAGCTGTTCCATATCCAGTTCTAACTGTTGCTTCTTGACCTGCATACAGGTTTCGCAGGAGGCAGGTAAGATGGTCTGGTATTCTGTTCTCTTCAAGAATTTTGCACAGTTTGTTGTGATCCACACAGTCAAAGGTTTTAGCATAGCCAGTAAAGAAGAAGTAGATGTTTTTCTGGAATTCCCTTGCTTTTTCTATGAGCCAACGGATGTTGACAGTTTGATCTCTGGTTCCTCTGCCTTTTCTAAATCCAGTTTGCGCATCTGAAATTTCTCAGTCCACATACTGGTGAACCCTAACTTAAAGAATTTTGAGTGTTATCTTGTTAGCATTGAAATGAGTAATTTCATATACAGACATTTATTTATATTTGTATGTATTTAATGTATACACGGACTTCCCTCGTGGCTCAGAGTTTAAAGTGTCTGCCTGCAATGCAGGAGACCTGGGTTCGATTGCTGGGCTGGGGAGATCCCCTAGAGAAGGAAATGGCAACCCACTCCAGTATTCTTGCCTAGAGAATCCCATGGACAGAGGAGCCTGGTGGGCTACAGTCCACAGGGTCACAATGAAAGCTAAGTTTTTCATCTACAGAAAATTGTATTGAGGGAGCCATAGGGTCATATCTTTATCCTGGAAAAATGACTAATTAGAAGAACCACTTATTACTATGTAAGTGTTCAATGATTCTTTAATATATTTTAGAAGAAAATAGAGTTCAGAGTTATAATCCTTGCCCTCAAGAAATCTGTCTGTTACAGAAAGTGAGCTTCATACTCACTTTCTGGCTTCTTATTATTTAATAGGATTTTTCTTCTCAAACGATTGAGTCAGTCATTTGGCCATATTCTGCGTTTTCCTCCTTAAAGATTATTATACGCATAATATGGAAGACTCACCTCCCACATTCTCTTCAGTGAAGTACTATGGCATGCAGATAGTGGTAGAGACCACGAGTGGTCTCCATCTTCAAGGTCTTCCTGAGAACAGAGAGTCCCCACCTGAGGTCACATCATTCCTGTGGTAGCCCATATCCAGGAACTGACATCAGGAGCTGCCGAAATCCAGTCATTTAAGACTCTCTGAGGGACAAGTCTGCCAGACCACATGTACTTCAGGGCTCTCCGTGTGCTTGGCCAAAGCTTTGTTGGGGTAGCCTCAAGGTTTGAATTCTTCCTTTGCCCAGTTGTTCTGCCGGAGCCTTTCTTCCCCTGGGCTGATACTTGATAAATATCCTTCACACCAAAGGATATTGGTGTTCTATTGCTCCGTTCCTTCTTCTAAAGATTGTAATCTGTAACAATATAAAGTCAGAAGTGGAAAATGGATATAAAATGGACAGGAAGTGATTTCATTTTGACATCTTGTTTTTTGTGTGTCTAATGCTATGGGAATATGGACTATATTCTTAAAGTTTATATTATACTTTCAGATGATTATTTCTTCAAAGCTACATAATTGAGTATAACTTCTGTTGGCTTCTTCAGTCCTAGGTGTAAATTTGAAAGTGATATTTTAGATCTTATTGCTATTGTTGTACCTTCTTCTCCGATGAATCAGAATAATGAGTGTTGCATACATCCTCTGTGGCAGTCAAGTTGGATCTGCTAGTTCTGCACAGGGGGTATTATCTTCTTTGAAATTCTCACAAGGAGAAGATCAAAGTAGCCAGATCATCTTAAACCATAGATTATGAGTCAAGCAGGGTTGGCCCAAGACAAGTATCTGATGTGTGTTTAGTCCTATGGTGAGTCAGTGTTCTAATCAAGGGCAGAGTTAATCAGTCGGGGTTTTTTGCTCACCATGTGAAATCTTCAAGTGCTTTTTCCAGAAGGAATATACATGCATTCTTTTGGTACATTTGGTTTTGCCTGTGTATCATTGTATTTCTCTTCCCACCACCACAAGACAAAGAAATTAATTGCAGTCAAAAATAAAGTCATAAGCCTCTGGCAAGCTAAAATTGAGAACAAAATATGAAAAGGGTGTTTTCCTCTGTACTTTAAGATGTAAAATAGATATTTCACAGCTGGGTAGGGAGAGAAAAAGGGAGATGAAGTGATTCACTCCAGATCACAAGCCAAGTTGGTGGCAAGGCTGGAACTAGAATCCTGATGTAGAGGCTGACATTTAACCACATTATGCTTCAGTCCAATGAGACTTATTTGATTGACTAGTATTGATGTAACCAAAAAGGTATCTTTTCAAATTCAACATTTCACTGATATTTACTGAGCGTCTACTATGTGCCTGGTACTGCTTTAGGCATAGTACAAAAGGGCAATGTATCCAATAGACAGGATTTTTTGTTGTCAAGGTGTTTATTTTCTGGCAAAGATCAATTTTCAATCCTGCTAAAGCCACCTATAGTGTAGCAATAACAAAATAACTATTTAAACACAGAAGATAATGAAAAAAATTCCCCCGACTATTTCTCTGTCCATGGGTATCTCTAGGCAAGAATACTGGAGTGGGTTGTCATTTCCTTCTCCAGGGGATCTTCCGTGACCGGGGATCGAACCTGTGTCTCCTGCATTGGCAGGCAGATTTTTTACCATTGAGCCATCAGGTAAGCCCTGTAATTTGATATAGAGCAACATTTCTTTCTTGACACTGGTTCCATCAGACTAGAACAAGGCTGTACTACGGAATATGCTAGCAATGGTCACAGTTCACCTGATTAGCCTTTTTCCGTAGCTGCTTAGAAGTGTTGTAACATTAGTTACAAAGAGAATGTTGCTATAAATGAGATTCTGAGTTTGAATAGCAAACAACCATGTTTTTGTAAATTAATGGACCATGTTTTTGTACATTAATGTAACATTTAGTGTTACTGTTATATCTAATGTTAGTGTTAACATTTAACATTATAATATTTAAAAATAATTACTTAGGCAACTTATTTTTCTTTGCAGAAAATCTAGCAAGTAAGTTGTCAGAGAAGTAGTTGTTCGATTCCCAATTAATTATGAGTTTTTAATGGTCCCCATTGCGACCCCATGGACTATACAGTCCATGGAATTCTCCAGGCCAGAATACTGGAGTGGGTAGCCTTTTCCTTCTCCAGGGATCTTCTCAACCCAGGGATCGAACCCAGGTCTTCCACATTTGCAGGCAGATTCTTTACCAACTGAGCCACAAGGGAGGCCCCTTTCAATGGTCAGAAGAGTTCAGTTAAGGAAACTCAGGAATCATGGACTCCATGATGTACAATGTAAAACAAGGTCTTAAAAAGTGATTTGTTGATAGATTTTGATGTTCTCATTTTATAGCCCCTTGTGCATCACTGTCATATCACTTAGTACAACTTGAACTAAGCAGATTCGATTACTTCTTTTAAAATATTTCTCTTAATGGAGAAACTGCAAGGTTGTACAAGTGATTAACAGTAAGGACTCAGAAGCCAGTCTATTTTGCTACCACCACTGCCTCTGTAGCCTTGGACATGTTACTAAACTCCTCTGGTTACTCCTTCCAGGTAATCACAGTGGTGTGATCACTCACCTAGAGCCAGACATCCTGGAATGTGAAGTCAAGTGGGCCTTAGGAAGCATCACTATGAACAAAGCTAGTGGAGGTGATGGAATTCCAGTGGAGCTATTTCAAATCCTAAAAGATGATGCTCTGAAAGTGCTGCACTCAATATGCCAGCAAATTTGGAAAACTCAGCAGTGGTCACAGGACTGGAAAACGTCAGTCTTCATTCCAATCCCAAAGAAAGGCAATGCCAAAGAATGCTCAAACTACCGCAAAATTGCACTCATCTCACACACTAGCAAAGTAATGCTCAAAATTTTCCAAGCCAGGCTTCAGCAATATGTGAACCGTGAACTTCCAGATGTTCAAGCTGGTTTTAGAAAAGGCAGAGGAACCGGAGATCAAATTACCAACATCTGCTGGATCATCAGAAAAGCAAGAGAGTTCCAGAAAAACATCTATTTCTGCTTTATTGACTATGCCAAAGCCTTTGGCTGTGTGGATCTCAACAAACTGTGGAAAATTCTGAAGGAGCTGGGAATACCAGACCACCTGACCTGCCTGTTGAGAAACCTGTATGCAGGTCATGAAGCAACAGTTAGAACTGGACATGGAACAACAGACTGGTTCCAAATAGGAAAAGGAGTACATCAAGGCTGTATACTGTCACCCTGCTTATTTAACTTATAAGCAGAGTACATCATGAGAAACGCTGGGCTGGAAGAAGTACAGCTGGAATCAAGATTGCCGGGAGAAATATCAATAACCTCAAACATGCAGATGACACCACCCTTATGGAAGAAAGTGACGAGGAACAAAGAGCCTCTTGATGAAAGTGAAAGAGGAGAGTGAAAAAGTTGGCTTAAAGCTCAACATTCAGAAAATTAAGATCATGGCAACCGATCCCATCACTTCATGGCAAATAGATGGGGAAACAGTGGAAACAGTGTCAGACTTTATTTTTGGGGTCTCCAAAATCACTGCAGATGGTGACTGCAGCCATGAAATTAAAAGACACTTACTCCTTGGAAGGAAAGTTATGACCAACCTAGATAGCATATTCAAAAGCAGAGACATTACTTTGTCAACAAAGATCCATCTAGTCAAGGCTATGGTTTTTCCAGTAGTCATGTATGGATGTGACAGTTGAACTGTGAAGAAAGCTGAGTGCCAAAGAATTGATGCTTTTGAACTGTGGTGTTGGAGAAGACTCTTGAGAGTCCCTTGGACTGCAAGGAGATCCAACCAGTCCATCCTAAAAGAGATTAGTCCTGGGTGTTCATTGGAAGGACTGATGTTGAAGCTGAAACTCCAATACTTTGGCCACCTGATGCAAAGAGTTGACTCATTGGAAAAGACCCTGTTGCTGGGAAAGATTGAGGGCAGGAGGAGAAGGGGACAACAGAGGATGAGATGGTTGGATGGGGTCACAAAGAGTCGGACACAACTGAGCGACTGAACTGAATTGAACTGAATGCATTGAATAATGTCCAAAGTTCTTGTGGGGCTGAGAGTCCTTACCAGCCAGAGTGAAGACCCTGATGCTGGGAAAGATTGAAGGCAGGAGAAAGGGATGACCGAGGATGAGATGGTTGGATGGCATCACCAACTCAATGGACTTGGGTTTGTGTAGACTCCAGCCGCTGGTGATGGATAGGGAAGCCTGGCGTGCTGTGGTTCATGCAGTTGCAAGGAGTCAGACACGGCTGAGCCACTAACTGGACTGAACATAGAGTTATTATGAGACTTAAATAAGTTATTATTTGTGACATGCCTGGACTAATGCTTATCATGTTATATCCTTATTTAAAATATAAATAAAATTTAAAAACTACTTTTCTACTATTAATACAATACAAAGAGGAAACATATCTGTCTTAATTCTTGCTTGTATCCTTCTACAGCCATAGTTGCATGTGGAGTTGTTCAATAAATTAGTATTTAATAAAAGACTGACAAATATTGGGGGCCAGAAATGGTAAAAAGTTCATAAATCTTCAGTGCTGTAGATCTTGAATAATATAACAGGGTTAATGTTACTACTGATTTTGGAGTCTCTCCCTGGGTGCTGCACAAATATCATTTTTACTTGACATTACAGCAGCCCTAAACTAGAAGAATCAAATCTCCACCTCACAGATTAGGTAACTGAAATTTAAAGAGGCTAAATAACTTGTCCAAAGTCACAAAAGTAGTCTGACCAGAGCTTAGTATCAGATCCAGGTCATTTTGGTGTCGAAGTCCATTTTCCTCCCCTGCTACTCAATCTTTCCTCAAGAAAGAGTGTTTGGTGATATCAGGTAGGGAAGATTGAAATTCACAAGGAAAAATTTATAGGTGCCTAAGAAAAACAATATTACAGGATGTAATTACATATTACAAATACAATATTACATAAGAGTCTTTCAAAGACAACTCATCTTCCAGGCTCTCTTCTAAACAAACACTGAACCCAATGATTTTAGCAATATTCCACATAATTTGCTAATATTTTTTACAGCTGTCAGTTTATTGCAAAACTAGAGACTAAGTTTGAAGTCATGTTAGTTTGGTCTAAAGTATACTTAAGCAAACTGTCAGTACTTCTAAAGTTCAGGATTTTTATAGAATGCGTATAAGATAGTTTCTCAGTGAAAAGTTGAAGAGAGAACCACTGTAATTTGATTTTGTGCAAATGGAAAAAAAAAGTCAAAAATCATTACATACTTAGTCATAAACCATAGTGCATAAGCCACAATTCATAAGCCTACATTCAGATCTATGAATTTAGAAATTTAGAAAATGAAGGAAAATGAGCAGAAGAGCTGGGCGGTTGTTGGAAATGATGCAAAGCTACCCAAGGAATCTTATGATAGAAACTCACTCAGCCTGAATAACTCATGTAGCAAAATTTCAGGAAGAATGAAATTGACGTTCCTGACCACACCTTATCTGTCCTTCCTGAACTGAGCCTTGTGTACGGATTTCATTTTACTGTGACATCTTATAAATGGATTACTGCGGGGCATATTGAACCTATGTCAATAATAAACATGATGCAACATAATCACTGAGCACAAGGAAGTTGCTCTTCATAAGAAGAAGACACAGGACACAGAGACACAGAGGGTTTTGTTAAAGATCAAGATGACAGCCATGGTAGCCACCTGAGCAACATTATTACCTTTAAATAGCTCTGATCTACCCTTTGTCATTCCATAAAACATCAACAAATCATGCTTAGCTAATCATAACTAAAGACTGCATACCTTCTCCTCTGTTTAAAAACATTGTTTTGAAATTCTTTTCAAGGGACAGTCACTCCCAAAAATCTAAAACAAGCCAGAGATGGATGGTACCAGGGGGAAAACTGAAACCTTAGGGTTTTTTTTATTTTATTATTTTTTTGTCTGTCTTATTTACAACTGGATCTACTTTTTGTCTTGTTTGCGATTCAATTCTATTTGTCTGCTTAGCACCCAGTTTAAAGCTGCAAATTGACAACTCACTGAGTGTGGTGTCAAAACACATTTTGTGTTATTGCTGTACGAAATCAACTCTTCACAGTCATTGACTACAAGAAGGCAAATTTCAAATTTAGCTACAGCAATTAAACAAGGATTTCCACGTTTGCACCAAGTTCCGCTCTCACTTATTCGTAAGTGTTCTGATCGGTCTTTGAAATAAAAACATGATTATGTAAAGAAGTAAGGGATGATCGAGCAAAGGCCTGAGAGTGGGTCTGCTCTAGAGAGTGGGAGGCTACTCTCACTTGTTTTCAGTAATTTTCCCAAAAAATTAATAGGAAAACTTAGTTCCTTTCAGCCATAAAATGGGGAAGTTGAACCAGTTGACCCTAAAGGACATTTTCCAGGTTTTACTTTCTATGAAAACAAAGCAACCTCATGAAATATGTGGTTAGAGCTGATAAATGAGTGATTCCCTTTGTGAATGACCTAGAATGTGTCATAAAAACAGAGAGAAGATAGACTTAGGATGGCAAAGGCAAGTGGAAACGGCAGCTCTTTGTGAGATATTATAATCAGTAAACCATTACAGACTGTTCTTTGTGGAATTTCTTCACTCCAGGCAGCATTTGTCAAAGTGTTTAAAACTCTTTTCTCATACCAGGTAGGTGCTGGCCCATTCTATGCATGAGGAAAGCATTCTTTAACATATCCAATGCATGTTACTGAGAAAAATTTAAGCCAAGGTCTGTCAAGTCTAAAAGTAAAAATAAAAAAGTGAAAGTGTTAGTCGCTCAGTCATGTCTGATTCTTTGTGACCCCATGGACTGTTGTCTGCCAGGCTCCTCTGTCCATGGGATTTTTCAGACAAGAATACCAATGTGGGTTGCCATTCCCTTCACCAATGGATCTTTCCCACCCAGGTTTCAAACCAGGGTGTCCTGCATTGGCAGGCAGATTCTTTACTGTCTGAGCCACCAGGGAAGCCCCAAAAGTAAAAGGAGGTGTCGAGAAGTCAGATACTGTATTCTGAAATCAACAAGCCAAACAAAGCAAGCAAAAAAACAAAAAACAGATCTTAACTCACAGCACGACCCTCTTTCACAGTAAGAAGAGTGTATACTTCTGTCTTTTGGGCACTCTTCTGAACAAACAGAAGTACGTGTGAGCGCTCTGGGGCTGAATAGCATGGCCACGGTGGAATGTTGTGGTAATATAAATTACAGAGAAGATGCATGGCTTTTCATCTCGTGCCCTCACCGCAGATGTCTGTGGGATGAAAGTAGGAGTCGCTGCCAGCTACCGGAGTCCTGCAGTGCTGACACCCTGTAATCGTTTGCTGGATTTCTAACCTCCCTCTTCATCCACCAAACCTCCTCTCAGGGCTGCTTTATGGTACACATTTCAGTAGAAAAAAACCAACTCGCGTTGCAATTAATTTTGCCTTGATAATTTCACAACATCCTTTGAGATCACAATAAGCCCCAGGATATTGTGCAATTTGGGGCTGGAAATCTCTTGCTTAAGGTCCTAACTTTGTGAAAGAAAAGCAGGTGAAAGTGAGAGAATTGATCTCATTTAAAACAACTGAGTTGGCATTAGTGGCGAGGAATGAAAGGATTGGTAATGCTGGTAAAAGTTTATCTCATCCAAGTTAACATTTTTAGTGTTCATATTTTTTTACAGTATTTTTCTAGGCAATGCACTGTTGCTCACCCTGAAAAAAAGATTGTGCTATTTTGTGGGGTTTTTTTATCCCCCTCCGGGACAAGCCTTCTGAAACCTACCCTGACTCATCCATGTTAATTTAAAATAATATAAATAAGCAAATACATGACTCAATAAATGTGATGAGTAAAGAGAAAACCGTGTTTGGCTGGCAACCCAGTCCTACATTTTAATTAAAAAGCATGTCTCACACGCCATCAATAAGTTTTCAAGTGACCTGTCATGACCAGTTCTAATCGCAAGCATGCCATTCACTTGTTTGTAATAAATTGGCAGATTATGCTAATATAAGAAAGGAAGGCTATCAATTTTATGTGTGCCAGACAAGCAATGCCATCGATTTCAAAATTTATGATATGCCCTTGAAAGAGGAAGATGGTTAAGGATAGGATTTCACAAACGGAATAAAATGTTACAGGGGATAATCAATTATATATAGTTGACAAATAGGTGGAGAAAAACATTGTAAAATATTATGATTTCCTAATGGTCAAACGCTCATATATTCAATGTCACCTTTTGTGCCTATTAATCTTTCAACAAAAGGAACTCTGATGATAGCAGATGTGTCAGTGATCAAGTTTGGGAAATTGACGTTTTATAAGTACTTGACTAAAAATGTCATAAAGATTCCATTGATTGGGAGTCAAATTTTCTTAGTTCAAGAGATAAGAAAACAATACAAAATAAGATAATATTAATTCTACCAATAAAGTTTTAAAAATCACTATGTGATTTCTTCTATAGAAAAATCATTTAAGTTATATAAATGAGAGTTTGTAGTGACAGTGGGGATTTAGAGGCTCACAAGAGAATCCAGGGTAGATTTACGGTCAGATAGAGCAATGAGATTATAGCTTAATAGGCACAGTTAAGTATATCTTATATCCTACAGTTATAGCCAAATCCAGTTGCTTGTCTTTAATTAAAAGATTATGTTTTTGTCCTGAAGCCCACTTTCAAAACACATGAAAAATCCCTTCATAAAACTGGAAAAATATATTTACACTACATTACTTATGAGAAGACCAAACATCATCAATTTGTCTATGCTTATCAACCTAAAAACAAACACACATAGCAGACAAAGCAAAGGAAGTTAAACCCTTAAATCTTAGACTTGTGTTTAGCCATTTTTATCTTACACAAAGTTAATGCATTCAAGCATGCACACACACACAAGCATATCCATAATACCCAACATAAAAGATAATTGGTTACTTCTAGAAAGTTCCGGAAGTATTTATTATACTGACATTTATCACATTTGAAAAATGTTCACATTAAGACATTAGTTGCTTCTTGTATGAAATTTCCATATAGTTTGTCACTGTCCTAGCATACCAAAAAGATAAATTTATTTATTATGAATAGTCTTACTTGGGTAATTTAAGAATATTTGGTCCCAAATGAAATTTGGCCCCAGTTGTTCAATTTCCTTTAATAGCTGATATGATTTTATATGCTATCTGCTATAAAGTAACTCCATAATTTTTTCTTAATCTTGACTATAATTTCTAGATACTTTTTAAAGATAAGCAAACAATTAGTTGCTTTTCAGATAAAAATGATATATTTTTAAAACATTCTAAAATGAAGTCATTTGGAACATATTACAAATTTTGTTAAGAAATCTTTTCCTGAACATTTGTAAAACTCAGAGAGTAACAAATTTTAGCAAGTACAGTGTGCATTCATCTTCTGGGGGTGTTCTTTCTCACTGCAATTTGAATCTTTCTGTGTATGTGTTAGTTGCTCAGTCATGTCCGGCTCTTTGCCACCCCATTGACTGTAGCCAGCCAGGCTCCTCTGTCCATGGGATTTTCCCAGAAGGATACTGTAATGGGTTGTCATTCCCTTCTCCAGGGGATCTTCCTGACCCAGGGGTCGAACCTGGGTCTGCCACATTGCAGGCAGACTCTTTACCATCTGAGCCATCAGTTTCCGATTTGAAATGATCCTTGTTTTGTATATGCAAGTCTATGGAATTCAGATGATGGATTCGTACAGGTGACATTTCTCCATCCAGTGTCTAACTGATTTTATCAATTTGTTTTTTTCATAAAGAAAGCAATAGTTTAAAATAAAATCATCAATACCTTATCTGTAATAATCACCAAATAAATTTCCATTCCCAATAGTCACTCTTTATTGGCTTCACCCATTTCCTAGTAGGCACATTTTTGACTCTAGATCAAACAATTTTTTATGGAAGAACCATTCTTAAGTGTTTTACAAAAGTATTTTCCTGTTCTGAGTTAGTTCATCGAAATGCATCCTGCCAGCACAACACCCTTTAATGCTCTCTTATGTTTTGAGTCTTTAAACAACCCTCTCCAGATGCGTCTAGAGTCTAAAATTAAGTTGTTTTTCTCTTTTCCTGTTTTTAAACCTCTCAAAGAATAAGTAATATTTCTAACTGGCCTGAGATATGATCTTTTAAAATATATGTGGTATTAACATAATTCTATGATGCAAAAGTACAAAGACTGAAAGACCAAGGGCAGAGGAGAGCAGTCATGTTTTCTCAAGACTTGCATTATGCTGAACTCCAGTGGAATAAGTCCAAAATGGAATTAACTCCAAATGTTTCCTGCTTTTTTCCATCTTAATAGTTTCATATTTCCTTCATTTCATGTCTTCCACAAGTTCCACATTTAAAGCTGTCATCTTTGAAAACACTGAATGTATTTATGCCATGTCTGTTTCCTGATATATATTTCAGTCTATCATATTATAGTAGTTACTAGACAAAAAGAGAGATTTCAGATTTATGTGTAATAGAGAACTTTAAATTAGGGAAGAAATGCATCTCTCTCATGCCAACCTTAAAATAAATCTCCCTTCTTATTCTAAAAGATATGACAATATTGGTGAAGTTATTTTTCCCATTAAACTGAAGAAACAACCAAATTAGACCAAGCTCATGTTAAGAAGGCAGTGGAGACAGGATAAAAAACAAAAACAGAACAGAAGGAAATATTAGGACATGATGATAGTCAACATATAATCCACATTCCTATGGTTAGGGTCATATTAAGATCTTTATTTATAAAAAAGCATTAAATTAAATCTTCCATAATATGCTGATATAAGTATTCTCAGCCCCTGCAGGTTACAGATGTTAAGTAAAACTGGCCTGGGGTCACGCAATCAGAATCAAAAGTAAATTTAACCGATCAGATTCCCCTAATCACATTTCTCCTTTCTCTTTTGAATAATCTCTGTAACTATTAAACCTCAGTGCTGTTGCAAAAGAATATGAAGGAGAAGGGAAGACATAGAAGAAGGAAGAGGAGAAGCTGTAGGAGGAGGGAGACGTGAGGAGGAGGAGAAAGAGGAGGGAGTTGGCATGATGGGACATTACCACTATCTATATGTAGGTTCTCACTGCTAAGTCGCTTCAGTCGTGTCTGACTCTGTGCGACCCCTGAGACGGCAGCCCATCAGGCTCCACCATCCCTGGGATTCTTCAGGCAAGAACACTGGAGTGGGTTGCCATTTCCTTCTCCAATGCATGAAAATGAAAAGTGAAAGTGAAGTCGTTCAGTCGTGTCCGACTCTTAGCGACCCCATGGACTGCAGCCTACCAGGCTCCTCCATCCATGGGATTTTCCAGGCAAGAGTACTGGAGTAGGGTGCCATTGCCTTCTCCAAGGTTCTCACTATTGAAGTCAATTCAGACTGGCATTCTCTGATTGGATCGCTATTGTTTTGAATACCTAGCTTCCCAGTAGATTTCTGTGCAAAATAGAAAAGAAAAAAAAAGGAGGAAGAAAAGGAGAAGGAAGAGGTAAGACGAAGGGGCAGGAGGAGAAGGAGGAAGAACAGGCAGAGAGAAACGAGTACTCCATCTAAATATTAATAACACATCTACTCAAATCAGACATTAGCAGGAGGGTGTTTATAGCCTCATTGCAATTCTTTTACTGCACAGTAGAGACACTGAGCTGGCTCTTGCCTCTCAAATTCAAATGTCAATGTAATGGCTAACTCATGCGAACAGTCTGTTTCCTGGGGATGAGCCAGCCAAGCAATAAAATTTCGATGAGAAAAGCTTCGTGATGCTTGTTTGTGGTACTTTAAATAGTGCCAACTGCTACTACGGATGACATGCACTGAGTTGTGAGAGCAAGAAAGCAGTGGACTGAGCACACTCTTTCATCATGGGAAATAATCTTTTGCCTCAACATGAGCTCCTTCCTTGGCCTTTCCCCATTTTGTCAATCCGACAGTTTCTTCTCAGCCCTTTTAAGACGGGAGATGGGACCATCTATGACATGGAATTAAGCGTTTCCCCAATAAGAGTCACAATTATACTATTTTCATACTTGCCTCATCAGTAATGGAATGTTTGAGTGCTTGTGCATATGAATAAAAGGATCTTCCTGCCAAAACTTAAATCCTAATCGAAGACAGGTAAAATGACTAAAGACTAGGTTCCACAGGATGAGCCTATAATTTTGTAAAATATCCCTCTTCATCAATCAGCACTGGTCAGGGGCCTAGGTTTAGACTTCAGAACATATTTTTTTCAGTCTAAATTTGTCAAAATAATGTGCATATTCAGTTACTTTATGAAACTACATCCAAGTAAATATGTGGGGAAAAAATAAAGACTTTCTTTTATATTTTCTTACTTCTGAAAATTACTCACTAAAGATAATGTTTAACCATTTGTAAAATTATTAAAGAAAAATTATACAAATTTTAATTAGAGTATAGATTTCTCTGATGAATAAAACATTTGTTAGTCTTGTAGTCCTTCCTCAATGTTGGACAAAGATTTTCATTTCTATAATGCCAATTCCTCTATTAACACAAGGTTTTCTCGGCTACTAAGTTTAATCCATATGGTCCTGCTCTTAATCTACTACTTTTGTCATTATCGGGAATATACAAATCTGTATTTCCTTCTTAACCTGTGCTTTGGAGCACCATTGTATTTATAACAGACCTTGCAAGAGCTATCTTTTTAAAAGATAATTAAATATATGAAGAGATGTATATATATATACACCTAATTGAGATATTATGTCCTTCACAGGATATAGCCAATTGTATTTAAGCCTTTGCTAGTCATAGAAAAATTCAGTCAATATCACTTCTCTATGGTTAAGCAGTGCTTCTTTGCTATTACATCTTCCTTCCCATTTCACAGATTGTGACAAAGCTTCCCTTCAGTTCCAATGCTACTCAGCTTCCAAAGTCTGGTGGAAATCTCACCACTTCCTGAAATATCCAAGAACCCTTCTGAATCTGACTAGTCCTTCATTGTGAAAAAGGCAGATGGTGAGTGGCATTCAGATTAAATCTAAGGAGACCTGCTATACCCCACAAGTCTCTTTGCAGGGAGAGGGTGTTATAGATGTTGGACGGAGGCTGTATTGAATCCATCAGCCCTCACATTCTTCTCTTCTCAAGAAGGATGTTCCAGATGGTATGTATTAATGTGTATGTGCAATACTTTTGGCACAGAGTAGTGGCAAGATAAAATGTGAAGTAAACAGAGATGAAAAAGAAAGTTACCAATGAAACAAAACTGGAAGCATTTAGGTTTCTAAGTAAAAAAAAAACTTCAGAGTATTAGATATCAAAACACATTTAGATAATTTATCTACACTATTGTTTCTTTGCTAGAAAATAAAATGAAATATCAAAGGCCCAGGCATCTGTTTTTTATCATGGAGCTATCTAAAAATTATTATTTTCTAAGAGTTAATACATTTAATTTGGTAAACATTGCAATTACATATTCCTATTGCTATTGGTCTTACTCATTTTCTGATTTCATCCCATCATTCATCATTTTATTTCTGAAGCTTTATATAATAATTTAACTCCAGGCATACTGCATCTGATGCACTGAGTTGCCAGGCAATTAATGCAGATCTACAAATCCTTCAAGCCTGAGCATAGAGACTTATTTTGGTCATGGACTTTGCAGGTAGCTAACCTTGGCCTTAACTTCTATGGTAGTTTTTTTTTATTGTTGGAAGTCAGAGCAGTAGGAACCAAATTCAGTCATCAGAAGCTCTGTACAAAAATTATTCAATTTCTGAACTTAAACATGATGTATATCTTCCCCAGCCTCCTGCAAACTCAAGCATTTGTGGCTGTTGTACTTATATTTTCCATCCTTTCCTCTCTCTAAACTTTTATTTAAACTATTCCTCTTGCTTGAAGGATAACAGTACAACTTGATCACAGTCTGCCCACAGACAATTCTCTGTGGGTGTCATGTGTTTCTACACATCTTAAGAGCAGAGGGTTCAGAATTCCCTAGTGATCCCATGGTTAGGACTTCACACTTTTGCTCTTGAGGGCCTGGGTTCAATCCTTGGATGGGGAACCTACAGCCTAGGAAGACAGAAACAACGTCTACTGGAGCAAGCTCAGAATTCTTCTGCAATATATTCTACTGCCTATGCAGGCAACCCATAGCTCCCTTTGCAAATTGTAGGAACCAGCAGAAGAAAATTCTGATACTTTTGTCACTGCTATTGCTCTGAGTAATAAATGGCTTTTGCCTCTGACCCAGTAGTCTTGTGTTTTCTGCCAGCTCCCAAGAAGGTGGACTTGTTAGCTGGCAAATAGGATACATTCTGAGACCCTTCACAGTTCTTGGCAGTTTCCTTTCTTTTTCCTTATAGGAATCTTTACTGATTTATTTTGGTGTGCATATTATATATGCCAGTGTTTTCAAAACCTTCCTGGAAAACAGGGCTGTCCTAGAGTATATTCTAAATAACAGACTATGTGGCCTCTTCTAGAAAATCTAATTCTTTGTTGGCTTAGATGGTAAAGTATCTTCCTGCAATGTGAGAGACCCTGGTTTGATCCCTGGGTTAGGAAGATTCCCTGGAATCTTGGAGAAGCAAATGGCTACTCACGCCAATACTCTTGGCTTGATAATTCCATGGACAGACGAGCCCAGGGGGCTACAGTCCACAGGGTAACAAAGAGTCAGACACAACTGAGCAACTAACAACAGAAAATCTGATTCATAGGTCTGAACTGGACTTGGAAATCTGCTTGTTGGTTTTAAACAGTGCTTCAAATAATTATTATCTATGGGAAGATAAAGTATCTAAATAAGTATCATCAGTCCAGGTAAATGAAAAACCCACCAGCTCTTGTTGGAGTCTTCAAAAAGCTTTAAATAAATAATACTAATACTTCTCCTTACCTCATTTCTGAAAAAGGTGAAAAAAATTTTAAAAGGACCAAAATCACTTTCATTATTGGTAAAGATCAGATTGGAGACATAGTTTTAGTCTATTGCTCAGGTGGGTCTGCCAGTTAAATCCTAAAATTAGATAGATTTATCCATTTGGTTTTAGGCAGAACTGAAGGACAGGGCTTCTCATGAAGAAGGCTTTCACTCAGATGAAAATTATGACAGAGAACTTTGGAAGTTTTATCATGAGTTTTGACATAGAAAATGAAAATGATAAAAAATTAGGCAACAATGAGAATTATAAAGTATTTAAAGTAAGAATTGGAATAATCTGATCACAGAGCCAATATATATTTGTCTTTCACTTTGATAAGTACAGTTTAGAGTTAAATTCCCACTTAAGTCATAGTCTTCTGATTCAGAGAGGTTAATAAATTTGCTAATGATCACAAGGTCAATAAATATTACAGCTAAAATTCAAGTTTCCAACTCTAAAGCCCTCCCATATTGTACAAAAATACTAAAGAGTTACAAATGGTAATTAGGCTGGAGGAGGAAGAGTCAGTGAAAATAGGTAGAAAGTTGTTGCAGTACTGGGGATAAAGAACAGTGCATATAGTGAGGGGCTCAGTGAAGAGCATAAATATAAGTAATCTAATTCTATAGAGAATTTTATTTTCATTATTTTCATTTTGATTTATTGAGACCTCAGTGATTCCTGGCCTTGCAGTATACACTGGAGTAAAAACACAATAAAACCTACACCTTGGACTGAAAAGTTTCGTAATTTAATGAGGGACACAAACCAATGCACGGCTACAATAAACTTAGTCATTGTCATCTCGGAATTGCATGTTACATGTACAGTGGAAACTCCTAAGAGTAATCAATTATTCAGAAATGGAGAGAAGAAGGGGAAATCAGGAGAAGTTTTTCCATAAGTAGTTTCAGGAATTAGTGAGACACTCAATACACAGATCGTTTTCTAACACAGAAGTGATATCTTTTAAAGTTTAATATATGCATAAATATACAAAATCAGGAATGGATAAAAAGAGGTAGCTAGTGGGAAGCTGCTGTATAGCACAGGGAGCTCCGCTTGGTTCTCGATAATGACCTAGAAGGGCAGGATGGGAGGGGCAGGATGGGTGGTGGGGGTAAAGGGAGACCCAAGAAGGAGGGGATATATGTAAACATATAGCTGATTCACTTCATCATACAGAAGACACGAACACGAAATTGTATGACAATTATGTTCCAATGAAAAAGTTTATATAAATCACCAAAAACATCTCCTAACCCAGTGATATTTGTCATTAACATTTGGTATGGGTTTTGCCAAGCTATTTTTCTATACAATAATGTATCTTGAGTGAGATTTATTAAAGAGAATTGGCATAATGATACCTTTGGGTTTTGATCTGTGGTTGGATGACACGCACTTCTAGCAGTGGACCATGGCAGCCTAAATACACCTTCTCAGAGTCCTTGAGTTTTCCACAAGCCACCAATCTTTATCAGATGGGTAACATCCTTATGAATTTCCATTCATTAATTCATTTAGTCAATCAGCCCTGCACCCTTACAATGTCCAGGTGCTGGGCTGGCTGCTCAGAGAATAGGATTCAGCTCTAATAAGGGATTATCCAGTAAAGTAAGGGATAAGCAGTTTAGTGAGGGATAATTCTAGTATCTGGAAGTGTACCTTCAAGGAGATATTAAAGTTCTTACCAAGGGATCAATAGAAAGTTTACCATAATTTCAAACTTCCCAGAACTGAAAGTGTAAAAACAAAAAAAAAAGTGCTTGAGTACACTCACCTAACAATACAGTATGTAATGTGTATTATCCTTTTTCTGAAATGATCTTTCCCTCACTCTTCCCATGACTAACTTCTCTTTCAAGTCTCAGCTCCAATACCTCTTCCTCCTCGGAAAGATTATTATCTCATTGAAAGAAGCACTTATTAATCAAACAAATCACTCTATCATATCATTATATTTATTTCCTTTAGATGATTAATCATACTCTAAATTCATTTATTTATTTTATTATTTATTACTTGTCTGAATCACTTAAATGTAAATTATCAAGCAAAGCACCTGGTTGGGCTTCCCTGGTAGCTCAGATGGTAAAGAATCTGCCTGCAATGTAGGAGACCTGGGTTAAATCCCTGGGTTGGGAAGATCCCCTGGAGGAGAGCATGACAACCCACTCCAATAGTCTTGCCTGGAAAATCCCCAGAGACAGAGGAGCCATGGGGTCGCAAAGAGTCAAACATGATTGAGTGACTAAGCACAAGCACCTGATTTAAGCACAACTTAAATACCAGACCAGCCTAAAACCTGAATAAGTGGAACCTTCTCAATTTCTTTGGAGGTTACCATAAACCATCCCAACATCCCCAGGACTTCTCTGAAACCTTTCCAGTTGGCTCTCATTCTAATAAAAAGTGCCTGCCCTACACTGGTATTCGCTGTCCAAGGTATTCTTGCCAGAATGCTGGAGAATGGCCACCTTTCCACAAACTTGAGTCTCTTTTGCTGAACTAAGAAGTGAGAACCTTTTAAACTCTCTCATTCTCCTTGTGATATTTACTTCTTGAATATATATCTCTATTTTCTTCTAATGGTATTTTTAAAAAATCTCATGATTTCTAAAGCAACAGTAGACATTTTAATACATTTACAGTATTATTTGTCTGCCATGGTGTAGAATCAAAGTGTGCCACAAAATCATTTTTTCAGATAACTGAATGTGTCTATTTCAAGCTCCAACATTTAATTGTAATCATTTCTATGAAATATTATAGAACAATCTATCCTAATAAAATGTACTGAGGATCTAAATTTTTATTGATTCAACAAAGATGATTATTAGGGACAGAATTTTTTTCTCCATACTTTAATAATAAAAGGAAGACCTTAGATGTGACAGACCTAAAAGGGGGGAAAACAAGTAAAAGAAAAAGATGAATCCAGCACCCCAGTACAAAAAAGGGTGACTCTGGAAAGAAAAAAGATTCCATACATAAGCAATATCATATGATACTATATTCTAATTTCAAATATTCAAATGGTTCCCAGGTTTTCACAAGTCAAATATGTACTTCTACCTATAAACGTGTGTGCAATGTGTATGGTGTGAAATGTTCTGGCAGAGTTTATGTGTATGGACCATAAAGAAGGCTGTACACCAAAGAATGGATACTTTTGAACTGTGGTGCTGTGGAAGATTCTTGAGAGTCCTTTGGACTGCAAGGAGATCAAACCAGTCAATTCTGAAGGAGATCAGCCCTGGGATTTCTTTGGAAGGAATGATGCTAAAGCTGAAACTCCAGTACTTTGGCCACCTCATGAGAAGAGTTGACTCATTGGAAAAGACTTTGATGCTGGGAGGGATTGGGGGCATGAGGAGAAGGGGACGACAGAGGATGAGATGGCTAGATGGCATCACTGACTCAATGGACGTGAGTCTGGGTGAACTCTGGGAATTGGTGATGCGATTCATGGGGTCGCAAAGAGTCGGACACCACTGAGTGACTGATCTGATCTGATCTGATATATAAAATATATATAACATATCTTAATGATAATGTCATAGAGCCAGTGACAGATCTGGCATTCGAATAATTGTCCTTTATCTGAAACCTACTTTTTGTGATTATGTATGCTTGCTTTGCATCCAGCCTAAGGATAGTCTGGACACTCCAGAGAGCACCCTCTCTGACCATATGATAACTGGGGCAGGGAAAAACCAGATACACCTTGAGAGGAATGTATTTCTGCAGTCAGGATTACTCAGTAGGGTGACTCTTGCCCTTCCTGCCTCCATGCCCTTTCCTCCTGGGCCTCAGGTCTGTCATCACTCTGCCCTGCACAGAACACCTATGCTCATGAAGCATTCCATTGGCCTGAATACTCGAAATCATCACTGCACTGTAGCCTTTCCATGATCAAACTATAGCATCATTTTTTCTCTCTATCTTCCAGATAAAGTTACATAAACCATCAGTATGTCACCTTCTGCTTTTGAAGGAAGTAAAAGTTGATGAAGTGTGCAACAATTTCCATCAGATCTCAAGAAACCAATGGGCCAGATGGTCAGAGATGGGCTGCCCAATTTTCCAGGAAAGTAAAATAGATTTATTCCAGGAAAGCCAGACCTAGGGGAACAAGGGAATATTGTATTCTTTCTTCTGATATGACAATGGGAAAATGCAAAATTCAAGTTTCTGGTGCTATAGGATTAGGGTGCTAGACAGATAAATATAGATGGATATTAAAATAGTTCATATTCAGGATAATATTAAAGAATATAAAATATGAACAGATAGACAAAATATAGGATTCATAAGTCCTTGGTGCCAAAGCTCATCATACTGTATGGAGAACATAGCATTTTCACACATTTTCAGGGAAAGAATTGCAAATCTTCAAATTCTAAATGTTTCCATATTATAATGTGCCTTATATAATAATGTATCATGTATAATTGAAAAAAAAAAGCTGGGATAAATTCAGAAAACATAAATTTTAATCCTGGCTTTGCCAATACTGAGCTATCTGGCTTTGATAAATCACCTATTTTACTTAGTCCCTTGGGATCTTTGCTACAAAAAGGAACAGGAAAATTCTCACTATTGACCCAAAAGGTCTCTTCCAGCTCTGAAACTCTTTGATTGATATGGAATCCATCCAGGATCACCACTCTGCAGATATAAACGAGGTCATACTGGCACTCACACTGGGGTCACATATGTTCAACTGTCCTTGACTACAGACTCACAGGCCCTCAGCACCCATATTGCTCTCTCTGAGGTCAACCCCAGCTGTTTCTGGGTCAGAGGACATAGCAAACCCCAGTAAGGCTCTATTCTGAGCCCCTCAAGTCATCTTAATGATCTGGTGCACCTGCTAACCAAGGGCCAGGAGGCTCCTGACTTGACAAATAAGTGAGGGGTTCTCAGAGCCCAGCTCTTCTGCCTTGAGACAGCACAAACTGTCAGTTATTAGGGCTCTCTGTGAGATCATCTCCTGAGATCTCATCCTTGCCTGCCTCGCTTCTTCCACTCCCTGGGGAGTTTCACATATGCTTGAGAGAAAGGCCCCTCTTGCTTTTCCAAGCTGGACATCCACTGCCTGCCATCCACGTGAGGGTTGTGTTTTTCCAGGATGTGGCTGGAGGTGACATCGTTGTGCTCACTGCTCTTCTGCCAGGAGTGCCGTCTCCCGGGGGAAAGACTGAGGGCATGAGAAGGGGACGACAGGGGATGAGATGGTTGGATGGCATCACAAACCCAGGGGATGCTGAGTTTGAGCAAACTCTGGGAGATAGTGAAGAATAAGGAAGTCTGATGTGCTGGAGTCCATGGGGTCGCAAAGAGTCGGACATGACAGAACACCCGAACAATGACAAAGGTCATCCTCACATATGCAAGATACCAAGAAGCCCCGTGTCTTCTTTGGTCCTCTCAGCCCCAGCTGAGTCACAGTGAATTCTTGTCAGAAGTAAGAAAGCCTGTTTCTTTCCAACCGGGATGTACTTTGTGTCAAAACCTCAGAGCTGAGCTACAGGTGCTCTTCTTTTCATAAAGCTCATTGTGCAAACAGGATCTTCCTTTTTACCATGATTCTTTTAGTAGTCAACCTTAGCTACTGGCATGCAGAAGATTAAGAAAACAAAATCATCCTGATTTCTCCATTTCCCTGTCATTTCTCTGTGTCAAATTTTACAGGTAGAATGCTTAGAAAATCACTGGAACCATGATCAAGCTGAATTCCTGTTGCTGACATCCAGAATCATGTTATGGACATAGATAGATCAGGATTCCAAATCTGATACCTCATGATCTCTCTAGGTCTCTCTTAGCTCCAAGCCTTTCAACTTTAACTCATCCTACCGAAACAAAGTGGCACAACTCTTTCATTTATAAAAGTTACTTAAAAAAAAAAATTCACTCATAGAAAATCATTAGTATCTAATTTGTTTCCTTGGATTTTAATTAAAATTCCCATACAGGGAAACACCATCCAGGTGTTTATTTCCTTTCTTATTATCTTCTTCAGGAATCTTAAAGTAATAATGCTGGTTAATTTTCATATTACTTACTTGATAATCACCAACAAATGTGTCCTTTAATTACTCTAGGAGAAAGGAGACTGGCATTAATCTGGTAGTGAAATAATACCAATAGTCCTATTTGTTCTGGGCCTTATCAGGTCAGCTTGGAAGATGTTCAGGCCAGTGGAACAAAAGCTAGATTAGGAGTAGCAACATTACATGCGACATGCACAGAAGACATGACTTAAATCACCATACTTGTCCCTCCTCTTAAATAGATACCTTTCCATTAGAATAAAAGAATGATCATATTCACCTCTTGCTTTTATGTACAATACATCCATCATATGAGATTAGCCTCCTGATTTAAATCAATACCATCTTATCAATTGTTTCCTCTCATCCATCGTTTTGTCTTCCTGCATCTAAGATAATTACATGTGTCTGTCAGAATTTATTAACTAGGCAGTGGAATAGAAAACACAATTTTTATTTCTAGTACTTCCATTAATTCCTGGAAGAACTTGATTAGACATTTCATCAGTGGAAACCAATCACATTTTTTATGCTCCATCCTGCATGTGACCTAGTTTGGGGTTACTGTTTTTCACTTTCTCAGTCATGTCTGACTCTTTGCGACGCTATGGACTGCAGAATGCCAGGCTTTCCTGTCCTTCACCATCTCCCAGAGTTTGCTCAGTCTCACATCCCTTGGGTTTGTGATGCCATCCAACAATCCCCTCTTCTGTCGTCCCCTTCTTCTCCTGCCTTCAATCTTTCCCAGCATCAGGGTCTTTTCTAATGAGTCTGATAAAAGAAGGTATCCAAGAAAGATATGGTTTCTGTTTGATTCAAATTTATAATGTAAGAGAGCAACAGAGAGACAGATCAAGCATTGTTTAAACACATATTTAAAAGTACATTTTTCATCTGGCTTTTATAAGATTTCCCTTAGGTCTTACCTTTTAAGGAAGACTTTTAAGGAACTGAAAAACTATTAAGAACAAGATGAAATCAAAATGCCCCGAATCATTTGATCTAAGTAACTCTAGAAAAGTGGTTCTTAAACTTTTGAGGGGTCACCAGTCCCAGAAAAAACAGGTGGGTATGTAAGCTTTGGATTTTTGTGGAAAATGTTAAAGAATTCAAAAACCTTTGAAGTGTCTTACGTACCCTAAGTTAATAGCCTTGAGTTTAGGGTTTGGCAGAAACAATTTATGAAGCATTTAAGCTTGCTAAAACAGGGCAACATTTACCCAGATTATGATCTTCTCTTTCACTTTCCCTTTTTTCTCCAGCTCTCTGTTTTCCTTACACAAATTCTGTTTGTTTCTGTCTCTGTCCTCCACCTTTTTGATCTTTTGAGAGTCAGTTCAAAATATTAAACTGCCTATATTCTCCTACACTTCACATGAGCTTGAAGAGGAGAAACAAGATAACAATGGATAAAATCAGGAACCTCACAAAGCTTTTCCTTTAGCCTCTCTTTCCTGATGATGTGGTGGATCTGGACTTATTAAGATCCCCAGCTTATCAGCTATATCCCTGCCCTGGAGGAGATGGTTGTGGATTTTGCTAGGCCACCAGCCTTCTTTGCCTTTGCACATTTTTATAAACAGGGCATTTCTCTCTCTGCCTTGCTTGAGAATCATTGATGTACACCTTTCAAGTGTGTGTTAGTAATTTATCACCGTGAAGAAAAATTTCCGAAAACTTGGTGGCTTAAAATAGCAAACACTTCCCATTTCAGTTTCTGAGGGTCAGGGTCTGGGTGTGGCTTCATAGGATGCCTGTTTAAATGCCAGCAGGGACTGTCGGGAGGGTCCACTCCAAGCCTCTTGTCTCCGCTCTTGGCCATTGGTGACAGAGGTCAGCTCCTTGCCACCTGTTCCTCCCCACAGGGCAAATCAAGGCCCTGCAGCTGTTTCCCCCCTAACAAAGCAGCAAGGGAATGAGAAAGGGAGCTGAGGACAGGTGCCACAGTCTTTCTGAGACCTAACCTTGAGGGTTTGATCCTGCACTCCAGTCGTGTTTGGTTCACTTGCAGCATTCCCAGGACTAGCCTCTGTTCAAGGGAGGAGAAATACATTTAAGTGTGATGAAGGGCATGGCAACCCACTCCAAAATTCTTACCTGGAGAATCCCATGGAGAGGAGCCTGGTGGGCTACCGTCCATATGGTCACAAAGAGTCGTACATGACTGAATCGGACTAAGCTTGCATGCATGTGAATATCAGAAGGCGGGAGTCACCAGGGACCACCTTCACAGGTATGAACAGAGAAGGGAGAAGAAGTCAGGTGTGTTTCTTTCTAGTCTCTTTATCTATAGTCTCTAGTGTTTAGAAATAGGTAAGCAAATGACTCTGCTTACTTTGCTAACAGGAGTGTAAGAAGATGACTGTACACTGACTTTCTATTCCAAACAGCAGTTAAAGAGAACTCCTGGTGGAAGGTGGTTGGGAGCCAGCAGGTGGTTGGGTAGTCAGTCTTAGGAAGTTTCTGGCTGGGGCTCCTCATCACCCTCTTTACATGGGTTTTTGGTTTGTTTATTTGTTTTTCCCTGGATCACTTTATTTTTTTAACTTGTTTTAACTTCAACAGTGAAAACTTCCCCAATTATCAAGTTCCAAAACAGAGTGTTACATTTGATACAACTGATGAACCTATATTAATACCACATAATCACTCAAAGGCCATAGTTTACATGATAGCTCCCTACTGACTCTGTACATTCTATGGGTTTGGAGAAATGTATAATGATGTGGACCCACCATGATGTATTCGCTGTTGTCAGTGTTTCGGATTTTGGCTATTCTAAAAAGTGTCTAGAGCTACCTCGCTGTTTTTTAAATTTGCATTTTCCTGGTGACATGCAACACGGGACAGCTCTTCATATGCTTATTTGCTATCTATATATCTTCTTTGATGAGGTATATTAAGGTCTTTAGCCATTTTTTAAATCAGATTTTTAATTTTCTTGTGGAGTTTTAAGAAGTCTTTGTATATTTTGGGAAACAGTCCTTTATCAAATATGTCTTTTGCAAGTATTTTCCCCAAGTCTGTGTCTTCCTTTCTCACTCTTTGAGATTATCTTTTACAGAACAGAGTTTTTAATTTAGATGAAGTCCAATTTATTCATTATCTATCTCATGAATCATGCTCTTGGTGTTGTATATAAAAAGTTATCATCATACCCAAGTTCATCTAGGTTTTCTCTTTATGTTCTCTTCCAGGAGTTTTATAACTCTGCTTTTCAAATTTAGATCTGTGATCCATTTTTGAATTACTTTTTATGAAAGGTGTAAAGTCTATGTCTAGCTTCATTTTTTGCATGTATCTAGTTATTTCAACACCATTTTTTGCTTAGACATCTTTTTCACTTTTGATTCATTTTCTAATTTATAACCTTTGCCTTCCTGTCTAAAAAGCAATCATTCACTCTTCAAAACAATCCAAAGATTCAAATGTTATTGTTTTATTCAAGAAGCTGAGATGGTTTAACTCCTTGGCCTCTCATAGCTCCTTAAATCTGCAGCTGTGTTTATTTCAGTGAGACCTGGAGACATAACTTACCTTAGCCTGTGGGACTTCTTGAAGCCTCTAGGAATAATGCTTAACAAGAACTTACATGTTTAGCTGGCTCATACCTTATTATAATCCTCTGTAGCTGATCTAGGTTTTCTTTTCATCCTGATTGCAGTAAATGAACGTGTGTTTTATTCTTGGTGGCTGTGAGTCAGGGTTCAGTAGCTGGGCATGACTTTCCTCAACTGAGTTTCTGCCGGTTGCTCTAGTTCTCAGCTCCAGTCCTGGTGCCCTTCTGGGATCCTAAAGGAGCTACAGCAATGTACACCTCAGCCTTGGTCTTCACACCTGTATCCCTGCTGCCTGTTGCCAGTGCCCTATCTTATGCTCTCTATTACCTTGTGCTTGGATCCTTCATGATCACCTATCTTGTCCAAACAGGTATGACTTATCTCTGGATCCTGATCATCCTGTTTTGTCTATCCTGCTGAAACCCAAACCTCTGTTCAGTTCATTTCCTTTGGTGGTTCTCCCATTATTCTCAGACAATGAGACTATTTTGAATTGAAAGTACTCAACATTATTGAGTGCCTCCAGAAGAAAGAGAAACAAAGAATTTATTCATCCGATCCCCAAAGCTGCTGGTTTTGCCTAGCTTTGATGCATGTGTCTAAATCCTAATTCTACCCATACAACAGAAACTGCTACTTGTTAAGAAAAAATTGTTCTTGTCTTCCACAGTAACAGGCTGTATCTGGGTGCACAACTACTCAGGTATACCACATCTTCCAGTTTGGGGTATTTAAGTGTAGGCATCTGGACTTCTCTGGTGGCTCAGATGGTAAAGTCTGCCTACAATTCAAGAGACTCTAGTTCAATCCTTGGGTTGGGAAGAACCTCTGGAATAGGAAATTTCAACCCACTCCAGTGTTCTTGCCTGGAGAATCCCGTGGACAGAGGAGCCTGGAGGGCTATAGTCCATGGGGTCACGAAGAGCTGGGCACAACTGAGAAACTAACATATACGCAGGTTATTAAACCCCTTCAATGGAGGATGAGCAGAAGTGAAATACGGAACTTCTGCCTCATTTGCTTAGAAAGCGTTTGCTCTGGAATTGCTCCTTACTTTTTTTTTGCTGCTTGCTGAAAATGAGAATGAGAATGCTCCTTTGAAAGCTATGCATTGAGGATGTCAGAACCACCCTGCCCTTCAGGTGATGACTTCTGGAAACAGGAAGTCCTTCCTGCCCTATGCCATAGAAGATAAAAAGCAAAGTTCTATTTTGCAAAACTATTGTTCTTTGGGTCGCTTAGTTGGATCAACACAGCCTTCACTCTAGTGACTACAGCATAATTATATGAAATCTTATATTTAGTCCTGTAAAAATAACAGATCCAAAGTGTTCCCGTTCTTCTATATGTTGAAATAGCTGATTAAAGGCCAAATATAATTTCAACAGAAAGTCATTAAAATAGTGTGTATCCCAGAAATTAGTCAGACTTCTATCTTACTATGTGCCTCTCTGTCACTCCTTTCTTAGGAGGTGGGGTGTGAAAGAGGAAAGTCCTCAGCTGTCATTTGTGCTTCATTAGTCAGGCAAATAATGGGTTACTGTCAATTGGTAAAACAGATTATATGCTGACATGAGAGCCAAATAATTTGTTAAAAGAATCTGACTGACCACATTGCTGTCTCCTGGGGGTGATTTTGTACATACAATGTCCACAGAAGGCACTTGTATTTCTTTGAAAGCGAAAAGTAAAAGTATTAGTACCTCAGTCATACCCCATGGACTGTAGCTCATCAGGCTCCTCTGTCCATGGAATTCTCCAGGTAAGAATACTGCAGTGGATAGATATTCCTTTCTCCAAGGGATCTTTCCCACCCAGGGATGGAACCCAGATCTCCTTCACTGCAGGCAGATTCTTTACCATCTGAACTACTATTTGAGTCCATATTTCTCTGGACAGCAGCTATTGGACAAAACCAAAAAAGCAAGAATAAAAGGAAGCAAATGTCCAAAGCACATGTAAACCGGGGCAATTATCACTTTAAAGATTTAATGTTTTTTTGTTTTTTTGTTTTTTTTCTGAAAGTGAAATTCATAGAAAAATTATAAGGGGCATCTTATCAATGGTTCCCAAACTGTTTAGGGCCACAGGATGCCCTGAGATATTGATGAAACTATGGACCCTTTTCCTGGGAAAGTCCACAAACATAATTAATTTTGCATACAGTGTGAAATGGTTCACAAACACCCATCAGCTCCGGCACATCCACAAATCACAAACTCTAATAAGAAAGTTTACAAACCAGGCATTTTAATGCAAACTAGCTCAATGAAATACATATTATTTTCCAAATTTTACATGTAAGACACAAAGAATTTTAATCAGTGGTTCAAAGCCACACAATTACAGAGGAGAAGGCCAAGTGTGAACAGCAGCCCTCTGAGCCCCAGGGTACCACCCCTCTACTACATCTCACTGTTCCAGTGATTACAGGAGAGTAGGTGCACCATCCGGGGTCCGAAAGCTTTATGACTCGTGTAAGAATTGAAATGGCTGCACTGAGTGCAGACCCAGAATTTGGATCCCGGTCCACATTGTGCAATTTGAACCCAGACACGGTCATTTGACCAACTTAAGAAGAAAGCAAATTGCCCCTCCTTATCCTCTCCAAGAAACCAGAAACGGAAATCAGAGGTGGGGAAGCAGCATGACATGAGATAAGGACCACTGTTGCTGACTAAATAAAAATAGATATTGATTACTAGATTAATTAAAGCAAGTTACAAGTTCTAAGTTTCAAAAAAGCAGTCCTCAGTATCCAGTAATAAAATGAAATTAAAAATCTGTGCAAGTCTTCTCTGCATAAACTGACAATCACTCTGCAAAAGATCTCTATGCAGTTAACATATGGGGAATAGTGCCAAGTTCTACTAAAGAGACAAAATAGATAAAAAACGATGGATGGCATCACCGATTCAATGCATATGAACTTGGGCAAATTCCAGGAGATGGTGAGGGACAGGGAAGCCTGGCATGCTGCAGTCTATGAGTTGCAAAGAGTGAGACACGACTTGGTGACTGAACAGTAGATAAATAAGGGCTTCCCAGGTGGTGCCTGAAGTGGAGGACACTTAGGTTCAATCCTTGGGTCAGAAAGATCCACTGGAGGAAGGCATGGCAACCCACTCCTGTATTCTTGCCAGGAGAATTCCATGGATAGATGAGCCTGGCAGGCTACAGTCCATGGGGTTGCAGAGTCAGACACAACTGAAGCAGCTTAGCATGCAGCATGCACGCATAGATAAATAAAGGTTGAACGATGCAGCATAAACCATAGGAGACACAATCCTTTCTCTGAAAGCTGTTCTTTCAGACTTACTGGGATATCCCCCCTAAGGTCAAGGGGCAGTTTCAGAAGTTATCATGGAAATTATACAAATTTCTGTTTATCAACCAACCACATCATGACAAGTACTTCTAGATTCCCACTCATTTAACTTGTAGTTTGAGTTTTAGGCCAAACACACGACGCCGACACTGATAAATGTATGTTAACATTTACAATAAAGAAACAAACATTAGTTGATCCTGCTGTCTCCCTTTGACAAACCATCCTCATCTGGGTGCACATGGAAACACATTTCAGAGGCTCGTGGCACATGCACGTATCCTGCTTTGAGTCAGGTTCCTTGTTTATCACCACATGAACAGTTCTCTGGTATATTTTTAGCATAACGTGTTATCCTAGACCGATCATATGTTCACAGATTGTGGGGCGCCTGTGAAAGACTTTCCACTGTACTTGCTATTGGGCAAAATCACGTCTGCTACCTGGTATTCATGCAGAGTAAACTGTAATGTGGAGACAGATGGTATGACCAAGTGGGAAAGAGATGCTGTCTGCAAAATCAGGAGAGCAGGGGATGCTCTAGCAGGGGATGAGAGAGGAGTGAACAAGTCAACCCCAGGGTGAAAATAGGATGAAAACAAAAAAGAGTGTCAGTGTTGAAGGTCACCGCTTTGGATTTTGCCAAGGTCTCCGCACCAAATGAGCATGTGAACATTTCAGGGAAAGAGATAACTCCAGGTTCTCCAACTGGTGAGTGGGATCTGACTGTTCAAGCCGCAGGGGTTTAATACAGGATTTAATACATGATATTTTGCATGAGAAGATTTGAGAAACACAGTCATTCAAGGATACGTTGCCTAATATACTCCATTCTGCGTTAGAAAATAAACGAATTGTTTTCACTGGAAGTTGTTTGCTAAACTATAAATGAGATCTCACTAGTATTATATACTTTGTATTGTTTATGATAGTCTCATTGTTCAGTTCAGTTCAGTTGCTCAGTCATGTCCCACTCTTTGTGACACACCAGGCCTCCCTGTCCATCACCAACTCCTGGAGTTTACTCAAACTCATGTCCATTGAGCCCGTGATGCTATCCAACCATCTCATCCTCTGTCATCCCCTTATCCTCCTGCCTTCAATCTTTCCCAGCATCAGGGTCTTTTCAAATGAGTCAGCTCTTTGCATTAGGTGGCCAAAGTATTGGAGTTTCAGCTTCAGAATCAGTCCTTCCAATGAACATTCAGGACTGATTTCCTTTAGGATAGACCGGTTGGATCTCCTTGCAGTCCAAGGGACTCTCAAGAGTTTTCTCCAACACCGCAGTTCAAAAGAATCAATTCTTCTGCATGCACATCCATACATGACTACTGGAAAAACCATAGCCTTGACTAGACAGACCTTTGTTGACAAAGTAATGTCTCTGCTTTTTAATATGCTGTTTATATTGGTCATAACTTTTCTTCTAAGGAGTAAGCATCTTTTTATTTCATGGCTGCAGTCACTACCATCTACAGTGATTTTGGAGCCAAAAAAAGTAAAGTCTGCCACTGTTTCCACTGTTTCTCCATCTATTTGCCATGAAGTGATGGGACCAGATGCCATGATCTTTGTTTTCTGTTTCTCATTGTTAGCCAATCACTAAAACTAAGATCAAGTTGATTTTCTTATTTTGCAATAGTTTTCTCCTCAGTCTAGTCTTACTGCAATTTAGTACCTTCCATGCAATGAGAAGAGGTTAGCCAAATTTTGTTTCACTTACCTTGTCAGGGCTTCCCTGCTGGCTTAGCTATAAAGAATCCACCTGCAAAGCAAGAGACATGGGTTTGATCACTGGGTTTGGAAGTTTCCCTGGAGGAGGAAACGACAACCCATTCCAGTATTCTTTCCAGGAAAATCCGTGCTACCCCTGGGCACTTTTTCCCAAAATATTTGCTTATTTTATAGTTAAAATGCACATGCTTGTGCTTATAAAACAGGCATACTAATTAGGTTTCTAGAATAAAGAAGCATCTATCTGATAGAAATCAGCCCAGTTCCAAGGAAGTCTCTGATATATTAATGCACTTTCCACCCTCCTAATTATATGTCCAGGTCACTAATTTGAAAAATATGGGTTATTTACCAAGGGACTCTGTGAATTGAAGGGAAATGAGTCAAATATGCTTTGTTTATAGGACATTTTAAGTGAATGCTGATTGATAAAACAATTTGTGCCTGTGTACTCTGTCGCTTCAGTCATGTCAAACTCTTTGTAACCCCATGCACTGTAGTCTGCCAGGCTCCTCTGTCTGTGTGGATTCTCTAGGCAAGAATACTGGAATGGGTTGCCATTTCCTACTCCAGGGATCTTCCTGACCCAAGGATTGAACCTGAGTCTCCTGCATCTTCTGCATCCCAGGTGGATTTTTCACAGCTGAGTCACCAGGGAAGACCTTGCTGAAACAATTTACATTCAATTAAATGCTATTTCTAATTATCTTCAATGGCATATACTACATCACACTTGGCAATAACAGGCAGCTAAAATTTCAGATCCAGCTGGTGAACTGATGCTCTGAGAGCAGACATGCAGACCGGAAGCACCTCCATGGGCTGCTGAAGCGCCTCACCATGGTCATTCTTGAAAAAGTTCTATTTATTGGTTCTACCTGTGCTTATAAGCCCCTAAGCTCTTACATAAATGCCTTACATAGAGTAAGCATTAAATAAATATACACATATGCAACAATGCTCCACACACAGTAAAACTGTTACCTGAAGGTGAAACAAATTTGTAGGTATGGATATCATTAGCTTTTGCTCGTCTGTGCCATCAAATAGAACAGTAAGGAGTTTTGAGGAACTGTTTGCTGGACAGGGAGGCCTGGCGTGCTGCGATTCATGGGGTCGCAAAGAGTTGGACACGACTGAGCGACTGATCTGATCTGATCTGATGACCATCCCAGCTGATTGAATAGTCTAGTCATCTGGAAATTATCCAAAGATACACTGTTGAAGAGTAGAAGAGCCCAGACAAAGAGACAAGAGCCTATGTATTCAACTAAGCTCTTCCTTGCAAAGCCCTCTAGTGCTGGATCTTTCTATTTCCAATGCACTGCAATTCTCTCACCTGTAAGTAATTACTTGTTCTATATTTCAGACATATTCTGAGAACGTGTATTTCACAGTAATGTGTTACTCCTTATTAACTTTTTAAAAGAGGCTTTATCTTACTAAATTATAAAAATAAATACCCATTATAAAATACAGAAGGGACAGAAAAGTATAAAGGAGATAACAAAGCTTACTTTAAATCTTACTGTTTAGAAGTACTGGTGTTAAATAAATAATAAACAAATTCTTGAAATATTCCTTTCCAGTACTGTTTTTGCCCTGCATATGTAAACGTTTTATTTCAGAAAACTGGGATTGTATTATACATACATGTATAATCCTGCCTTTTTTCACATATTAATTATTCCCCTATATTTATGAACATATCTCAAAAGCCTGAGGTTTTTCATTGCATAATAAAATTTGAAATTACTTCATGTACCAAAATTATAAAGAAAATTTCTTGAGTATTAATATTTGAGTATATTAATTGCTCTCCACCTCTAGCAAGGAATCCAAAAGGTAAAGTTACTGGGTCAAAAGACAAAATTATTTTTTCAGTCTTATATACATATTCCAATATTGTATCCAGATAAATGACCATTGGCCAAATTAGATATAGGTAGTCTATCAGTTCCCAATACAATCACTTAAAATGCTGCCATTTTAGATTATGTAAAGTGCTATCTGAATCATTTTTACTATAATTTAAAGTAGTCATAAATATTGGTTATATGTGTGTAATTTTTTCTGATTTACTCACTAACATCTTTTGTTCATTTTATTTGCCCTCCAACTTTTAAATTATAAGAATTATTTATATTAAGTGAACTTTGTTGTCATATTACTTTTCCACATGTCTATTTTGACTAAAAGTCAACTTAAAAGTCTTTTATTCTGTGTTTATAGTATGTAAAGTTTAAAAATAAAATAAAATTGAAGAACAAAAAATAAAAATAAAAAATAAATAAAAACTACCCTTTACAAACTAAAAAAAAAAAAAAAAAGAGTTACTATAAGAACATAGTAATTTAGACCATATGTACTAACACAAGGTCAATAATTAGATCAATAAAATAGAGAGCCCAGAAATAGTCATACTGTGTGATCATTTAGTATTTAACAAAGGTGAAAAGGCATGCTAACAAGAAAAGGAAAAGTTTTTCAACAAATGGTACTGGAACAACTAGGTATTCAAATCAAAAAATAAACATGACTTCCCTGGTAGCTCAGACGGTAAAGCATCTGCCTACAATGTGGAAGACCCGGGTTCAATACCTGGGTTGGGAAGATCCGCTGGAGGAGGAAATTGCAACGCACTCCAGTACTCTTACCTGGAAAATCCCATGGATGGAGGAGCATGGTAGGTTACAGTCCATGGGGTTGTACAAAGTCAGACACGACTGAGTGATGTCACTTTCACTTTCTTTCTAACTCACCACACATATTAATGGATGTTTGGATTAATGGAGATACATCCCAGACCTAAACATAAAAGCTAAAACTATAAAGCTTTTAAGGGAAAACATAAGATTTTTTTGTGATTTGAAAATAGGCAAAAGTTCTCTAAAACTCCAAAAAAGGAAAATATTATAAACAATGCTTCATA
The DNA here is from genome assembly GCF_029407905.1 of Bubalus kerabau. Lineage (NCBI taxonomy): Eukaryota > Metazoa > Chordata > Mammalia > Artiodactyla > Bovidae > Bubalus > Bubalus kerabau. The sequence goes on from NC_073626.1 coordinate 168,372,216, forward strand.
AAAATTGACATCTTCAGCTCATCCAAAGACATTTTTAAGTAAATGAATAAGCGAGCTGTAGACTATGAGAAAATATTTACAATTCATATGACTGACCAGGCCTGGTAATAAGAATATATTATACACACATACACACACACACACACACACACATATACACACAACTCCTATAAGACAATCATAAAAAGATAGCTACCCAACAGAAAAAGGGAAAAATTAAAACATGCTTCACAAAGGTTAATATGCACAAGTGGATGATAAGTATATTAAAAAGCACTGAATATCATTAGACATCAGGAAAACTCAAATTTAAACTACAATATAATACAACCATATATCCACTAAAATATCTAAAATCAAAAGATAGATAATGTTAAATGTTGCCAAGAATGTGTAGCAATTGTAACTTTAATATACTGTGATGGTATGGTAACATGCTACAATTTTAGAAAAATATTTTCTACCTTCTTTAGAAACAGATTACAACCCAGTGATTCCAAAGGAACATACCTCCAAAAAAGACTTGCGCAAAATTGCTCGCTGCAACTTTATTAATAATAACTCAAAAAAGGAAATAGCCTACATATCGAGCTCAGGAGAAAGAATAAATAAATTATAATCTGTTTCTATGGCTCAGGTGGTAAAGAATCTGCGTGCAATGCAGGGGACCCGGATTTGATTCCTGGGTTGGGAAGATCCCCTGGAGAAGGGACTGGCTACCCACTCCAGTATTCTTCCCTGGCGGGCTGCAGTCCATGGGATCACAAAGAGTTGGACCTGACTGAGCGGCTAACACTTTTCACTATGTTTCTACACTGGATTTCTATAGTGTGATTCTAGACAATAAAGAAGAACAAACCACTAATAGATATTCTAACATGGCTGAATCTCACAAATTGTGTGCTGAGTGAATGAAGACTTACACAAAAAATTACTCAAATATTCCATCTTTACTCAGTGTTGTCTCAAACAAATAAAACTAATTTATGGTGGGCATGAGGATGAAGATATGCTGAGAAAGAATATTAGTGAGCTCTCTGGAGATACAGTCATGTGCTGTTTACTAAATGGTCATCAAATGATCACGTAAGATTTGATATTTCATTGTACACAAATATTACCAAAAAAGAAAAAGAATAACCATAAATAAGCACTGAAGTCTAGTTAATGACGTATATACTAATGATGAAGAAGGAAATGGCAACCCACTCTGGTGCTCTTGCCTGAGAAATCCCACCACCAGAGAAGTCTAGCAGGCTGCAGTCCATGGGGTTGCAAAGAGTTGGACACAACTTAGCAACTAAACAACAACAATACTATGTACACAATGACATGTACTAAGTTAATTTGAAATGCATTAAAAAATAAGAATCACAAATAAATACATGTGTGATAAAAACTGGTATAGTAAAATGTTAATTGTACACTTTTAGTGTTTTGGCAATTGTATAGTGACACATACAACCAAAAGTGAATCCACCAAAAGGGAATTCACCAAAAGTGAATCCTAGCGTAAACTATGGCCCTGATCATAGAGATGTGTCATTGTAGATTCATCAGTTTTAACAAAGGTATTTCTCTGGTCTGAGACATTCATCACAGGGAAGTTTGTGTATATAAGATCGCTTTGCACTTCAGGCTTAATCTGGCTATGAGCTCAAAGCTACTCTAAAAAATATAATTTACTTATTAAAAGCTAATAGCTTAATAAAAATGAATAACCATACATCTTAGTTCTTCATATTTGGTTCATGTCTTTGATTCCAACTTATTACAAGGGCCACACAAAATAAAGTAAGGGTAGTTTTTCTGTCCTTTTCTGTTAGTTCTCTCTCTCTCTGCAAGACTTTATGGTGAAAGTTTGCCAAAATACAAAAAAATTGAAAGAATTTCAGAATGAACATTCAAATGCCCACCAACTGAATTCTATAATTAGCATTTTATTGTACTTGATTTCTTTACACATATATTTATTTGTGCTTTGCATTCTGTAGTATTGTGCAGAATAGTTTCATTATCCTAAAATTCCGCTGTGCTCCATCTATTCATCCCTTCCCTAGCCCAACCTTGACTACCACTTCTCCAAGCTTTGCCTTTCTCAAAATGTTATATAACTGCCATTACATGGTGTTGGAGAAGACTCTTGAGAGTCCCTAGCACGGCAAGGAGATCAAACCAGTCCATCCTAAAGGATTTTTTATATTAAAATTTAAGGTGTCTATCCATATTTTCATAAATAAATAATTCTAAGATTTATGAAACTACTTCTCCTTCTAAAGAATATATTTACCTTTACTTTTATCCTTATTGTCAGTTTTACTTGAAATCTTTTAAGACTTTGAGCGAATTTTAGTTTACGGGCTCAGTTCACATATTTTCTATATTACTGGGTAGTTTAATTTACATAGAATTTGGCACACTGAATTTTCCTCTGAATACCTTTTGGTACTGATTTCTTCAGTTTTATTGTACATTTTCTTAATCATAAATAACATATTCTATTACAGATTTTCTTTATTTGTCCAAATAGTAATGAAATATCTTGCTAATTAAAAAAAATTCCCAAGCACTGATGACTGGGGTGGCAGCTCTTACACAAATAGTCATTGCTAGCCATATGTTAAGCATAAGCAGGAAAAAAATAATCACCATGAAATGTTATGAATGTACAACTTTCTAAACAGTTGATTTTTACTCTAAACAATTCTGCTATTTTAACATGATAAGCAGTTTTTCACAAGGAATCTATGGTGTTGTGTTCAAAGATGCAAGGCTATATGTAACACCTCTTCTGTGTCAATCATTTCATGAAATTAATTTCCTAATAATCCTGAAACACTTGTCTTATACCTGAATAATCTCATTTTAGCACCAGGCAATTTTCTGAAACATTTTAAATGTAAAATTATTGGTAAATCCAAGCAAATACATTGTAGACAGTGTGGGAAGGAAAAACTAAGTACCCAACCTTTTGTCAATGAAGTGTATAATATTTTCTTTGACGGAAGCAAAGTGATATATTGCATGTCACAGCTAAGCTGTAAAAATACCACGACCTTTCATCAGTCTCAATGATTAGAAGTAATAGCCTCAGGCTGAAACTACCTGGGAATCCCTGACCATAGTTAACGCAGAAAAACTATAGAATCAAATGCATAGTCCTCAGCCAAACTGCACTGAGATAGGGTGGCCCAGTGATCCATTTATCATTTTTTTCTGCTTACTCTGTGGCTGACATCCACTTATTAAGTCTTTTCCTGGGTCATTTCACACTGCTGAAGAGGCAAAGTGGAAATCCCTCAGGAGGACTGAGTTTCCAGAAGAAGGGGAGGTGTTTTATTTGTGATGCCGCATCATCTTATTAGGCAAGAGGGAAACTGTTGGTTCTGATAGAATCCTTCCTGCTGTTTTAAAAGTCATATCCAGTGTGAATGAGTACCCAAAGTACAAGAAAATTCTGAGGAAAAAAAAAAAACTACCTTTCTGTGAAATATTTTTCAATAGCTAGGGACCACACCTTGCTGACGAGGGACTGTAGCCCACCAAGCTCCTCTGTCTATGAAATTTTTCAGGCAAGAATACTGGAGTGGGTTGCCATTTCCTAATCCAGGAAATCTTCACAACCGAGGGATTGAACCTGCATCTCCTGCAATTCTCTTGAACTGCAGGCAGATTCTTTTACCACTAGTGCCACCTGGAAAGCCCATGCTGATGAGGGAAGCCAGGGACCAAGTGAGTGCCATAAAAAATCTGTAACAATCTCCCAGAGAGAAAGCAGTGATGTTACGAATCAACAGAGGGAGTGATTCAAGGAAAGGGTGCATCTTTCATTGAATTCTACAGGCTAACCATCCTCAGTAGAGCAACTGGAAATATTTCACTGAACAAGGTAGTGACAAAATGCAAATAGATTGCTTTTAATTGGGGAAAGAATTCAGAAACCTTTATTTTCCCTATTCTTTTACTGAAACTTAACACTTTACTTAACTATTAATTTATGAAACAAGCCATAGCAACATTTGAAATACTTTTGTCTGTGTCACCAACAGAAAATACAAATATTATCAATCACATTTCAGTTTTAGAAATACTTTGAAATACTGTTTATACCTACCACTATTTCAATATAATATTCCTGGACCTGCCACTATCTGTTGTTATGTAACAAAGAAATGCATACATTATTATGTCACTTCTTAATAATTTGATAACTGCATTTCAATAAAATTGATTTCCTTTTGCAATCATTTGTATTTTATTTTGTGCATTTTAAAACATTTTTTTCTGAGTCTGTAGGCTTTACCATACTGCAGAGTCCATGGCACCAAAATACATAAGAACTTGTGTCCTATACAAGTGAATCCATTAGGCAAAAGCACTAAGATGTTCTTCTAAGGTTTACAATGTTCCTCAATATGTAGGCATAGAGCTCTTCAGATCACTATAATGAACCCATGCATTTTCAAGAATTATTTTTCCTACTTTCAAAGATTTAGATGCAACAATAGCATCTAAAAACATTGACATTTAGAATAAAGCCATGTAAGATGTGTTTTAAGTATGTCAGTGAGAGAGTGAGTGAGTGAAAGTCACTCAGTTGTGTCCAGCATTTGCAACCCTACGGACTATACAGTCCGTGGAACTCTCTAGGCCAGAATACTGGAGTGGGTAGCCTTTCCCTTTGCCAGGTGATCTTCCCAACCCAGAGATTGAACCCAAGTCTCCTGCATTGCAGGTGGATTCTTCACCACCTGAGCCATAAGGGAAGCCCAAATATGTCAGATATTATGACATATTCCAAATACATATCTTACTTAATAACAGATGCTTAACACAGATCCCTGGAATTCCTTTTGGTCCGTGGAAACCTAGGCTTGTGAAAGTAGTTATGAGCCATTCTGAGTTACTGATAACTCTAAAAATGAGTATCCTATGAACAACTGGAGGAGTGATGTAACCAGACATGTAACCAGAATCTGTGAGGGGTGGTCAGTCACTAGGATCAAGGTAGAAGTGATAGTCTGCAACATGGCACCAGTCACATGTTTCCTGTGGGAGTCTCTGAATACCCCAGGTAGATATTTCCAAGGTAAGAGGCATCTTGGAACACCTGCCAAGCCAAGATAACCTGATCAATCTAGCAACCGTGAATCAGATAAGACTCATCTCTTGTCTCTATTCCCCACTGGTTCCCACCCACTTCTGATGCTGGATCAGGGCTTGGAACCAGAAAACACACTTAGTAAGATGGGGAAGGCTGGAGGCAATGAAGACCACATTACTTCCTGTCTACAATTCCCAATGTGAAAAGGAAAGAGGATTTCTTTCAATCAAATTTGGAGTTTTGTGAACTAAATGTTTCTGAACATTCTGACTTCTGAATCAGGATTCTGTTCAGTGACTTAAGGTTTCATGGGATTTTTTAGCTTTGTCATCTCAGCTCAGCCAGATGACAAATTTCTATAGAAATCCTCTATAGAATTTTAAAGGGATAGTAGAATGTAAAATTAAATCGAATTGTGGCTATATCACAGGAGTCTGTATGTTCAGTAAAAAGTTTACGCTGACCTTTGTCTCTTTCTTCAGATACATAAAACTGCTACTCCAACTAATTTGCTTTTGTCAGATTCCCAGTCAGGCCCTGCCTTTCAGATTTGTTCTTGCCTGAAAAGCCTGATTTCATTTCATTCAAGTGCATTCTAAACCCCATCCACCCAGCCAGTCTGGCTCACATTCATTGATTCAGCAATATTTTATTTAACTCAAGTGTTAGTCACTCGGTTGTGTCTGACTCTTTGTGACACCATGGACTATAGCCCACCAGACTCTTCTGCCCATAGGCTCATCCAGGCAAGAATACTGGAGTGGGTTGCCATTCCCTTCTCCAGGGATCTTCCTGACTCAGAGATGGAACCCTGGTCTCCTGCATTACAGCCAGATTCTTTACCGTCTGAGCCACGGAAGCCCATTTAACTGTGTAGCCCACATTAATTCTCTCCTTCAAATCCCTTTTCTTCTTTACAATACCATTTATTTGACTTATCATTACCATATTCTATTTGTATATAATTTTGCACCTTTATATCTGTGTTTAATGAAATAAAGGCCACCATGAAGTTGTATATCCTTGAACTATACAGGGATAGCTATTTTTTCAATCTTTTCTTTAAGTAAATATTAAATTATATTTTTCTTAATTTCTTTTTTGAAATTGTGGGAAATTTCTGGTCTTAAAAAATCTGGAGGTACGTTTCTTATCATTTCAAATATAAATATAGGTAGAAATAAAAAGTTCAATGAAACTAAAAGCTGATTCTTTGAAAAATAAAATAAAATTGATAAACCTTTAGCAAGACACATGAAGAAAAAAGAAGGCTCAAATCAATAAAATCAGAAATGAAAAAGAAATTCGAGTCAACACCTATACTCTAAAAAAATGGACAACCTAGAAGAAATGGGCAAATTGTTAGAAAGGTACACTTTCCTAAGACTAAACCAAGAAGATTTAGAATATATAAACAGACCAGTTACCAGTAATGAAATTGAACCAATAATGTAAAACTCCCAACTAACAAAAGTCCAGGACCAGATGGCTTCACAGGTGATTTCTACCAAACAACTAAAGAAGAGTTAACATCTATCCTTCTGAAACTAGTCTAAAATTCTGAAGAAGAAGGAACACTTTCAAACTTAATCTATGAGGCCAGAGTCACCCTGATAACAAGACTAAGAAATAACTAAAAGGAAAATTACAAACCAATACTGCTGATGAATACAGATGCAAAATCTTCAACAAAATACTAGCAAACCAACTTGAACAATATATTAAAGGATCTTACTTATACCGTGATCAAGTGGGATTTATCCCAGGGGTGCAAAGATTTATCAATATGTACAAAACAATGAAGGTGATACACAACACTAATAAAATTCAGAAAAAAAAATCATATAATTCTCCCAATAGATGCAGAAAAGGATTTTGATAGAATTCAACACCCTTTTATTATAAAAATTCTCCAGAAAGCAGACACAAAGAGAACATACCTCAGCATAATAAATGAAATATATGACAAACACAGCTAACATCTTACTCAATGGTGAAAAGCTGAAAATATTTCCTCTAAGATCAGAAATAATACAAGGATGCCCACCCTGACCACGTTTATTCAGCATAGTTTGGGAAGTCTATAGCAACCAGAAGAAACAGGAATAGAAGGAATCCCAATTGAAAAAGAAAACACAAACTATTACTATTTGCAGATGACATGTTACTGCACACAAAAGCAAGCAAAGATGTTACCAGAACTATCAGATTTTATTAATGAATTAAGTAATGTTGCAGATACAAAATTAATACAGAGAAATATGTTATAGTTATATACACTAAAAAATCAGAAAAAGGAATTAAGGAAACAATACCATTTGCCATCATATCAAAAATAATAGAATCAATTCAGTTCAGTCATTCAGTCATGTCCGAATCTTTGCCACCCCATGTACAGAGCATGCCAGGCTTCCCTGTCCACCACCAAATCCTGGAGCTTACTCAAACTCATATCCATTGAATGAGTGATGCCATCCAACTATTTCATCCTCTATCGGCCTGTTTTCCTCCTGCCTTCAAACTTTCCCAGCATCAGAATCTTTCCAATGAGTCAGTTCTTCACATCAGGTGGCCAAGGTATTAGAGCTTCAGCTCCAGCATGAGTCCTTCCAATGAATAGTCAGGACTGATTTTCTTTAACATTGACTGATCACCTTGCAGTCCAAGAGACTCTCAAGAGTCTTCTCCAATACCACAGGTCAAAAGCATCAGTTCTTCAGCACTCAGCTTTCTTTAAGTTCAAACTCTCACATCCATACATAACTACTGGAAAACCATAACTTTGACTATATGGAGATTTGTTGGCAAAGTAATGTCTCTGCTTTTTAATATGCTGTCTAGGTTGTTCATAACTTTTCTTCCAAGGAGCAAGCATCTTTTAATTTCATGGCTGCAGTCACCATCTACAGTGATTTTGGAGCCCAAGGAAATAATGTCTGACACTGTTTCCCCTGTTTCTACATCTATTTGCAATGGAGAAGCTCTATACAGTCAGCAAAACCAAGACTGGGAGCTGACTGTGGCTCAGATCATGAACTCTTTATTGCCAAATTCAGACTGAAATTGAAGAAAGTGGGGAAAACCACTAGACCATTCAGATATGACCTAAATCCAATCCCTTATAACTATACAGTGGAAGTGAGAAATAGATTTAAGGGACTAGATCTGATAGAGTGCCTGACGAACTATGGATGGAGGTTCGTGACATTGTACAGAAGACAGGGATCAAGACCATCCCCAGGAAAAAGAAATGCAAAAAAGCAAAATGTCTGTCTGAGGAGGCCTTACAAATAGCTGTGAAAGAAGGGAAGTGAAAAGCAAAGGAAAAAAGGAAAGATATACACATTTGAATGCAGAGTTCCAAAGAATAGTAAGGAGAGATAAGAAAGCCTTCCTCAGCAATCAATGCAAAGAAATAGAGGAAAATAATAGAATGGGAAAGACTAGAGATCTCTTCAAGAAAATTAAAGATACCAAGGGAATATTTCATGCAAAGATGGGCTCAATAAAGGACAGAAATTGTATGGACTTAACAGAAGCAAAAGATATTAAGAAGAGGTGGCAGTAATATACAGAAGAACTATACCAAAAAAGTCCTAATGACCCAGATAATCATGATGGTATGATCACTCACCTAGAGCCAGACATCCTGGAATGTGAAGTCAAGTGGGCCTTAGGAAGTATCACTACGAACAAAGCTAGTGGAGGTGATGGAATTCCAGTTGAGCTATTTCAAATCCTAAAAGATGATGCTCTGAAAGGGCTGCACTCAATATGCCAGCAAATTTGGAAAACTCAGCAGTGGCCATAGGACTGGAAAAGGTCAGTTTTCATTCCGATACCAAAGAAAGGCAATGCCAAGAATGCTCAAACTACCGCACAATTGCGCTCATTTCACACGCTAGTAAAATAATGCTCAAAATTTTCCAAGCCAGGCTTCAGCAATACGTGAACCGTGAACTTCCAGATGGTCAAGCTGGTTTTAGAAAAGGCAGAGGAACCAGAGATCAAATTGCTAACATCCACTGGATCATGGAAAAAGCAAGAGAGTTCCAGAAAAACATCTATTTCTGCTTTATTGACTATGCCAAAGCCTTTGACTGCATGGATCACAATTCACTGTGGACAATTCTGAAAGAGATGGGAATACCAGACCACCTGACCTGCCTCTTGAGAAACCTGTATGCAGGTCAGGAAGCAACAGTTAGAACTGGACATGGAATAACAGACTGGTTCCAAATAGGAAAAGGAGTACGACAAGGCTGTATATTGTCATCCTGCTTATTTAACTTATATGCAGGGTACATCATGAGAAACGCTGGGCTGGAGGAAGCAGAAGCTGGAATCAAGATTGCCGGGAGAAATATCAATACCCTCAGATATCCAGATGACACCACCCTTATGGCAGAAAGTGAAGAAGAACTTAAGAGCCTCTTGATGAAAGTGAAAGAGGAGAGTGAAAAAGTTGGCTTAAAGCTCAACATTCAGAAAACAAAGATGATGGCATCTGGTCCCATCACTTCATGGCAAATAGATGGAAAAGCAGTGGAAACAGTGTCAGACTTTATTTTTGGGGGCTCCAAAATCTCTGCAGATGGTGATTGCAGCCATGAAATTAAAAGACACTTACTCCTTGGAAGGAAAGTTATGACCAACCTAGACAGGATATTAAAAAGCAGAGACATTACTTTGCCAACAAAGGTCTGTCTAGTCAAGGCTATGGTTTTTCCAGGAGTCATATGTGGATTTGACAGTTGGACTATAAAGAAAGCTGAGCACCTAAGAATTGATGCTTTTGAATTGTGTTATTGGAGAATACTCTTAAGAGTCCCTTGGACTACAAGGAGATCCAACCAGTCCATCCTAAAGGAGATCAGTCCTGGGTGTTCATTGGAAAGGCTGATGTTGAAGCTGAGACTCCAATACTTTGGCCACCTGATGCGAAGAGCTGACTCATTTGAAAAGACCCTGATACTGGGAAAGATTGAGGGCAGGAGGAGAAGGGGATGACAGAGGATGAGATGGATGGATGGCATCACCGACACAATGGACATGGGTTTGGTTGGGTCCGGGAGTTGGTGATGGACAGGGAGGCCTGTCCTTCTGTGATTCACGGGGTTACAAAGTTTTGGACATGACTGAGTGACTGAACTGAACTGATGGGTCCAGATGCCATGATCTTACTTTTTTGAATGTTGATCTTACTTTTGTTGAATGTTGAAAATAAGCCAGCTCTTTCACTGTCCTCTTTCACTTTCATCAAGAGGCTCTTTAGTTCTTCTTACTTTTCTTCCATAAGAGTGCTGACATCTGCATAACTGAGGTTATTGATATTTCTCCTGGCAATCTTGATTCCAGCTTGTGCTTCATCCAGCCCAGCATTTCTCATTATGTACTCTGAATATAAGTTAAATAAGCATGGTGACAATATGCAACCTTGACGTTCTCCTTTCCCAAATTGAAACCAGTCCATTGTTCCATGTTCAGTTCTAACTGTTGCTTCCTGACCTGTATACAGACTTCTCAGGAGGTGGGTAAGGTGGTTTGGTATTTTCATCTCTTTAAGAATTTTCCTCAGTTTATTGTGATCCACAAAGTTAAAGATTTTAGCAGAGTCAATGAAGCAGATGTATTTTTTTGGAACTCTCTTGCTTTTTCCATGATCCAGCAGATGTTGGCAATTTGATCTCTGGTTCCTCTGCCTTTTCTAAATCCAGCTTGAACATCTGGAAGTCTTGGTTCACGTACTGTTGAAGCCTGGCTTGGAGAATTTTGAGCATTACTTTGCTAGCATGTGAGATGAGTACAATTTTGTGGTAGTTTGAACATTCTTCGGCATTGCCTTTCTTTGGGATTGGAATGAAAACTGACCTTTTCCAGTCCTGTGACCACTGCTGAGTTTTTCAAATTTGCTAGCGTATTGATGCAGCACTTTTGCAGCATCTTCTTTTAGGATTTGAAATAGCTAAACTGGAATTCCATCACTTCCACTCGTTTTGTTCATAGTGATTTTTCTTAAGGCCTACTTGACTTCACACTCCAAGATATCTGGCCCTAGGTGAGTGATCACACCATTGTGATTATCTGGGTCATTAAGACTTTTTTTGTATAGTTCTGTGTATTATTGCCACCTCTTTTTAATATCTTCTGCTTCTGTTAGGTCCATACAATTTCTGTCTCTTATTGTGCCCATTTTTCTATGAAATATTCTCTTGGTATCTCTCATTTTCTTGAAGAGGTCTCTGTCTTTCCCATTTTACTGTTTTCCTCTATTTCTTTGCATTGATCACTGAGGAAGGCTTTCCTATCTCTTCTTGCTATTCTTTGGAACTCTGCATTCAAATGGCTGTATCTTTCCTTTTCTCCTTTGCCTTTAGTTTCTCTTCTTTTCTCAGCTTTTGTACGGCCTCCTTAGACAACCATTTTGCCTTTTTGCATTTCTTTTTCTTGGGAATGGTTTTGATCACAGCCTTCTGTTCAACATCATGAACCTCTGCCCATAGTTCTTCAGACACTTTATCAGATCTCATCCCCTGAATCTATTTGTCATTTCCACTGTATAAATCATAAAGGATATGATTTAGGTCATACCTGAATGGTCTAGTGATTTTCCCTACTTTCTTCAATTTAAATCTGAATTTGGCAGTAAGGAGTTCATGAATTGAGCCACAGTCAGCTCCTGGTCTTGTTTTTGCTGACTGTATAGAGCTTCTCCATCTTTGACTGCAAAGAGTATAATCAATCTGATTTTTGTATTGACTATCCGGTTGTCCATGAGGAGAGTTTTCTCTTGTGCTGTTGGAAGAAGGTGTTTGCTATGACCAGTGCATTCTCTAGGCAAATCTCTGTTAGCCTTTGCCCTGCTTCATTTTGTACTCCAAGGCCAAATTTGCCTGTTTCTCCAGCTCTCTTGACTTCCTACTTTTGCATTCCAGTCTCCTATAATGAAAAGGGCTTATTTTTTCCATTGATTCTAAAAGTTCTTGTAGTTCTTCATAGAACCATTCAACTTCAGCTTCTTCCACATTAATTGTTTGGGTATAGACTTGGATTACTGTGATAATGAATGGTTTGCCCTGGGAACAAAAAGAGATCATTGAGATTGCACTCAAATACTGCATTTTGAACTCTTTTGCTGACTATGAGGACTACTCCATTTCTTCTAAGGGATTCTTGCCCACAGTAGTAGATGTAGTGGTCATCTAAATTAAATTCTCCCATTCCATTCCATTTTAGTTCACTGATTCCTAAAATGTTGATGTTCACTCTTGCCATCTCCTGTTTGACCACTTCTAATTTACCTCGATTCATGAGCCTAACATTCAAGATTCCTATGCAAACTTGTTCTTTACAGCATCAGACTTACTTCCATCACCATTCACAGCCACAACTGGGTGTTATTTTCGCTTTGGCTCAGCCTCTTCATTATCTTTGGAGGTATTTCTCCACTCTTCTCTAGTAGCATATTGGGAAACATCTGAATTGGGGAGTTAATCTTTCAGTGTCATATCTTTTTGTTTTTTCATATTGTTCATGAGGTAGAATGGAATAGAATACCTAGGAATAAACCTATTCATACAGGTAAAAAACCTGTCCTCTGAAAACTATAAGACGCTGATGAAACAAATTGAAGATGACACAAGCTGATGGAAAGATATTCTATGTTCTTGGATTTGAAGAATCAATATTGTGAAAATGACCCAAGGGAACCTATAGATTCAATACAATCCCTGTCAAAATACCAATGGCATTTTTCACAAAACTAGAGCAAAAAGTTTAAAACATATATGAAAGCACAAAGGACCCTGACTATCCAAACAATTTTAAGAAAGAAAAACAGCTGGAGAAATCACACTTCCTGGTTTCCAACTATACTACAAAGCTACAGTAATCAAAACAGTGTGAATCTACTTGAAAACAAACACACAGATCAATAGAACAGAAAAGAGTGCCCAGAAATAAACCCACACCTTTGGGCAATTACTCTACAACAAAGCAGGCAAGAATATATAATGGAAAAGAGACAGTTTCTTCAATATGCTGTACTATGAAAACTCCACAGCTCCAAGCAAAGGAATCAAATTAGAACATTCTTTAGCACAATATACAAAAATAAATTCAAAATAGATTAAAGAACTAAATGAAAGATTGGATACCATAAAACTTCTAGAGGAAAACATAGGTGGAATACTCTTTCCCATAAATCATAGAAATATGTTTTTGTATCTGTCTTGTAAAGAAAATAAAAGCAAAAATAAGCAGATGGGATCTAATTAAACTTAAAAGCCTTTGCATAGCAAAAGAAACCATCTACATAATGAAAACACGTGCTACTGAATGGGAGAAAAGATTTGCAAATTATATGACTGATAAGGGATTAATATGCTTAAGATATATAAACAGCTTATGCAACTCAACATCAAAGAAACAAACTGATTTAAAAATGGGCAGAGAAGTTTAATAGACATTTTTTTGTCTCTAAAGGACATGCAGATAACCAATAGGAAATGAAAAGATGCTCAACATCACTAATCATCAGAGAAATGATTCAAAAAGACATATGCATACAATATTCATAGCAGTATAATTTACACTTGTCAAGATATGTACGCAACCTAACTGTCCATCAAAAGATGAAAGGATAAAGAAGGTATGGCATATACATGTAGAATAGGATACTACTTAGCAATAAAAAGAAAAAGATTTTGCCCTTTGCAACCATGTGGATGGACTTGAAGGGCGTTGTGCTAAGTGAAAAAAGTCAGACAGAGAAATCAAATACTGTTCGATGTCACTTATCTGTGGAGTCTAAAAAATACAACAAACTAATCAACATCATAAGAAAAGAAGTAGACCCACAGACACAGAACAAACCAGTGATTAACAGCTGAGGGGGTGGGGGACTTAGGAGTGGAGGAGTGAGAGCACAAACTATGGGGTATAAGATAGGCTCAAGGATGTATTGTGCAACCCGGAAAGTACAGACAAGATTTTGTAATAACTGTAAATGGAAAGTAGCTTTTGAGAATTAAAGAAAAAATTAAAAAAAAAAAACATTTTTACTGAATTTTTTACCAGAAAAATTTATTCCCAATCATATCTGTATATACAGAACATAAATCTGAACATGTTATTTGCTTACATGTAAATATTCTAGGAGCGTGCTTTAAAGAGATCTCAGGTTTTATTTAAAACACATAAAAAGTGGGAGGCAACAGAAAGATGTCTCAAGGGTCTTGTGTATTTTAGAGAGGAATGTCAAGAATGTGGGCTTCCCAGCTTGTAAAACAATAACTTCTTTGATTGGATATTCAGTTGTGCTTTGCCTGCATTTTCTGTTTTTAAATCCAAAGGTAAATTTAACCTAGGAAAAAGATATTTCTGTGTGTCGGTTTCAAAAGCTACTTTTTTTCATTTTGTTCTTTTTTTTTTTTTTAAACCAGAGATCTTTTGAAATTTGAACTCTACCTTTGTTTACCATTGTGGTTTTTGCTTTAGAGGTTAAGTCTGTAACAGTTGCTTCTCTATCCCTGAAAAGCAAAAGACGGGAAAGATTATTAGGGAAATGCTGTTGGTGAAATTATTCCCAATGATCCTATTTAAGGCAGATTATGCTTAGTAACTAAAACAACAACATGCTTTTCAAAATTGTATTTTAGGGATGTTGTAATAAAAGTAGCTGTGACCCATAAAATATTCCCTTGCCATTTGATCAAACATCTACCCCCCCAAAAGTTCCATTTTTGAACTCACACTAAAAGTATTTCTGTGGTTTTGTGCCTTGCTCAGATGCTTAGCAACCAACACTAATAATTAATATCCTCTTGACATTTCCCCTAGTTTTGCACATATTTTTCAACACAACTTTCAATATTTGGGTTAATTCTCTTCTGAGTCATGGTTCTAAAGCAGTAAAAAACAACTAAGAATTCCTGATATCCATCATATAAGTTGATTCTAAGGTTATATGTCTGACAATAACTAACATTCTTTCCAATTTATAAAGCTCAGTGATCTGTACTTCTCTCTTATTTTCTTGTACTAAAATTAAAAATTAAACTTATTTTTGAGTCAGCAAAAATATAGAACTGTAAGCTAAATTTAAATTTTAATGCTATAAATAAACTAGTTTCAAATGAGTCACTGATTAACAAAAAAATAAATATCAGATATAAAAAAACAGTCATGACTTTTTGGTCTACTGGGAGACCAAGAACCATTTATACACTGGACATGCCTTTAAAGCCATAGGGTTGACAAACCATAACTCATGGGCCAAAGAGGCTCACCCTCTGTTTTTATATGTGAGCTAAGGATATTTTCTTCATTTTCAGAGTTTGAAAAAAATCAAAAGAATAATAGTATTTAATGAAACGTGGAAAATAAACTCTCAGGGTCATAAATAGTTTTTCTGGAACACAGCTACGCTCATTTACATATCATCTATATTTACATATTGTCTATCCTCATTTATTTACACATTGTCATTTGCATATTGTCTGTGGCCACCTTCATGCACAATTATCATAGGTTAAATCTTAAAATATCACCTGTTTATTCTTCTAGGATGAATTTAATAGCTCTGGCACAATTGTTGGCATTTCTCTTAATTTTTTTATTTCATTTCCCTTTGACCAAGCACATATTTATTTTCAAAACAGATAGCTAGATTTAAATTGCTGTCAGTTCAGTTCAGTTCAGTCGCTCAGTCGTGTCCGACTCTTTGCGACCCCATGAATCACAGCACGCCAGGCCTCACTGTACATCACCAACTCTTGGAGTTCACTCAAACTCATGTCCATCGAGTTGGTGATGCCAACCAGCCATCTCATCCTCTGTCATCTCCATCTCCTTCTTCCCCCAATCCCTTCCAGCATCAGGGTCTTTTCCAATGAGTCAACTCTTTGCATGAGGTGGCCAAAGTATTGGAGTTTCAGCTTCAGCATCAGTCCTGCCAATGAACACCCAGGACTGATCTCCTTTAGAATGGACTGGTTGGATCTCCTTACAGTCCAAGGGACTCTCAAGAGTCTTCTCCAACAACACAGTTCAAAAGCATCAATTCTTTGGCGCTCAGCCTTCTTCACAGTCCAACTCTCACATCCATACATGACCACTGGAAAAACCATAGCCTTGACTAGACAGACCTTTGTTGGCAAAGTAATGTCTCTGCTTTTGAATATGCTATCTAGGTTGGTCATAACTTTCCTTCCAATGAGTAAGCGTCTTTTAATTTCATGGCTGCAGTCACCATCTGCAGTGATTTTGGAGCCCAGAAAAATAAAGTCAGCCACAGTTTCCACTGTTTCCCCAACTATTTCCCATGAAGTGATGGGACCGGATGCCATGATCTTC
Source organism: Bubalus kerabau (assembly GCF_029407905.1). NCBI lineage: Eukaryota > Metazoa > Chordata > Mammalia > Artiodactyla > Bovidae > Bubalus > Bubalus kerabau. Next base: position 168,388,675 of record NC_073626.1, read on the forward strand.
GTTTTCTGAATGTTGAACTTTAAGCCAACTTTTTCACTTTCCACTTTCACTTTCATCAAGAGGCTTTTGAGTTCCTCTTCACTTTCTCCCATAAGGGTGGTGTCATCTGCATATGTGAGGCTATTGATATTTCTCCCTGCAATCTTGATTCCAGCTTGTGCTTCTTCCAGCCTAGCATTTCTCATGATGTACTCTGCATATAAGGTAAATAAGCAGGGTGATAATATACAGCCTTGACATACTCCTTTCCCGATTTGGAACCAGTCTATTGTTCCATGTCCAGTTCTAACTATTGCTTCCTGACCTGCATATAGATTTCTCAAGAGGCAGGTCAGGTGGTCTGGTATTCCCATCTCTTTCAGAATTTTCCACAGTTTATTGTGATCCATACAGTCAAAGGCTTTGGCATAGTCAATAAAGCAGAAATAGATGTTTTTTCTGGAAATCTCCTGCTTTTTTGATGATCCAGCAGATGTTGGCAATTTGATCTCTGGTTCCTCTGCCTTTTCTAAAACCAGTGTGAACATCTGGAAGTTCACGGTTCACATATTGCTGAAGCCTGGCTTGGAGAATTTTGAGCATTACTTTACTAGCATGTGAGATGAGTGCAATTGTGCGGTAGTTTGAGCATTCTTTGGCATTCCCTTTCTTTGGGATTGGAATGAAAACTGACCCTTCCAGTCCTGTGGCCACTACTGAGTTTTCCAAATTTGCTGGCCTATTGAGTGAAGCACTTTCACAGCATCATCTTTCAGGATTTGAAATAGCTCAACTGGAATTCCATCACCTCCACTAGCTTTGTCTGTAGCTAGTGAGAAAACAACAGAAAGGAAAGACTAGAGATCTCTTCAAGAAAATTAGAGATACCAAGGGAATGTTTCATGCAAAGATGTGCTCGATAAAGGACAGAAATGGTATGGACCTAACAGAAGCAGAAGATATTAAGAAAAGGTGGCAAGAATACACAGAAGAGCTGTACAAAAAAGAGCTTCATGACCCAGATAACCATGATGGTGTGATCACTCACCTAGAGCCAGACATCCTGGAATGTGAAGTCAAGTGGGCCTTAGAAAGCATATTAGCAATCATCTCTGGCTTTGAAATTACAGTAATACTTTCAAGAACAAAAATGTCTAGTATTCTTTTGATGACTGAAAGCTGTGAGATGATGGTTAAGACCATCAGAAGTGTGACTTATCAGTAGCAGCTCCTGCTCTGAACTACAGTGGAGCTTGCAAGTCTCTAGCTGGCTGTAGTAATGACTGCTGGAAACCTGAGCCAGTCACTTGATTCTCTAATAAATCATTTACAGTAATCAATTCTATCACACAGTGGGAATAGTAATGATTCTGTATCAGTTTTGTTTCTGATAGATAGATACAACTTGAACCATTCAACTTCCATATATCTGCTGTCTCTACCTGTTCCTTGTACAGTATGAATTTGAAAGCACTAGATAGATGATAGATAGATAGAAAGACAGATAGGTAGATAGAGATAGATAGATAGATAGATAAGGCAACTTATGTAGTGAAGTAAAAACTGGAGACTTAAGACAAAAATCCACACTTCACAAAAAATATTTTCAACTCCTTCTATTAGTTTGTTTGTTTTCTTTCCCCTGCGAAGAATTTGCCAGGATTAGAGATCAGATAAGCAATGAAATTTTATTATATACCCAGTGTTACTATGTGGAATTGTGGAATGTGTATTGGTATGGTTACCCTGCTCTTGTCTAACTAGTTTACTGTTAAAACATGCTAATCAAATATTTCTCAGTAAATACTGAGAGGCATGGTCTATTGGTAAAATGATTATTCAAAATATTAAATGGTATCATCTATGATAGTGTAAGAATAAGTTTGGAACTTGAACTAAAAGCACTACAAAAGAAATTGATGCTTCAAATAATCTCTAGTTTTTTTTGTATACATTGGTAGAATTCAATTTCAGAAAAATAACTACTCTGAACACTTGGAGATCAGGCTTGGTGCATAAAATTATCTGCTTGAAAAATGCTAACACAACAATGTTCACAATAAAAGCACAAATTTTGCCAGCCATAACATGAGACTTGCAGAAGCCTACCTTGTTTTAGCAAAATGAATTGCTCAGTTATTTTGTATTGTCTTATATTGGGTACTAAATTTAAAGATGTAGGTACAGCACATTTTATTTATCTTCTTAACTTACTTCTAATTTACTTTCTTAAAAATTATTAATTTCAAAACAATATCTCTGGTACTCAATTTTAAAACTTCTTATAACATGTAACTTGTGTTTAAAAAATGTACAAGGGAATGTGTAAAAGAAAAGTATAGTGCTTAAGATTACAGATGCACTTGCCAGATGACCTGGCAAAACCTCACTCTGACTTGCCAGCTAAGCCGCAGTAGGCAGATTACTTTTCTGCACCTTAATTTCATAATATATAATATAAGAACAGTATTAGTATTCACCAGTAAGTGATAGGAGAATTAAAGGAAACCAACTATATAAAATACTGAGTATGATGCCTGGAAAGAAGTAAGTCCTTGATAAACATTAACATTTAATATTTTTTGTCAAATTATCATTTGAAAAAGCAAATCCAAAGATAATTCCAAAGTGATCCAGTGATGCTCAGTGTCTGATAAGGCATACTTAAACAAGTTCTTCATGGTAGACTCACAATGAAACCTTGTTCTACATCCTTCTGATCTACTTATGGAATATTCTTCAGAAAAAAAAAATGTGGAAGACATGAAATTCATGTCTTTTTGAGTTATTTTCCAAGTCCTGAATACTTACTAATGAGTCTATTTAAATATTCCAAGAGTAAGAGAAACACAAGGTTTTAGGCAAAGTCCAAAATCATTGATACATTTTTGGTTTAAATTTTCCACATAGTCCTTTCAGTCTTTAACCCACTAAAATGTTTCCATATGGACCACAACTTTAAAAGATTGGTCAATAAGACACCAAGCGACAGCCAATGTGCTAAATGGACATTTCTAAACTCATATCTAATTTGATCCTTTTGGTCTTTCGATCCCACTTTACATCACCAAATCAACTGAACTTAATTAATACTTGCTGACCACAAACTCTGTCAGTTACACTGGGCCTTAAACTTCATCAACTCAATGGACATGACTTTGAGTAAATTGTGGGGGATAGGTGAAAGACAGGGAAGCCTGGTGCACTGCAGTCCATGGGGTTGCAAAGAGTCGGACACAACTTAGCAACTGAACAACATTAAATTTAATAATGCTTATCTTTCTTTGTACTTCTCTGATCATAGAATTCCAGTCTTCCTTATAAGTGCCTCTTCCTTTGACTATCTTCAAATAAATCTCTCATAAAAATCTAATATATGCTTCTCTTTTCAGTTTAGGTGACTTTTCTAAGATACCGTGAGTTATTCCTAGACCCTTTACCAAGGAATCTCTGACGTCCATATCCACCCTGGCTCTCTCTATTGATTTCCTCCCCATACTTCCTTGAACAGTTACCTGAAAACTTCTTTTGAACCACAATTTTAGCATATATCAACTTGAATTATTTTTCTTCCAATTTAGCTCTTTTGTTATTTCTTACTTTGACTAATGGTAGCATCAGAAACCCCATCACTCAAGTTGAAAGCATGGAAGTTCTCTAAGCATCTTCCTCCTTGTCACTTTCTACTCCAATCCATCAAATGCTAATATTGATTTTTATTCTAAAGTGTTTGTTCACTTCAATCTTCACTCTTCTTAATACCATTGACCTAGTTCATTATTTTTCACTTGTATCACTACAAAAGCCTTAGAAAACGACTTAGAGCTGGGTTTTGTGTTTTATTTGTGTTTAGCTAATCCAAGTGCCATGACACTCCATAGAATTGGGTCAACTCTTTAAAGTTGTTCTCCTAGGCTTTTTCCTTGATCATCAAGCATTATTCCTGCTGCTGCTGCTAAGTCACTTCAGTCGTGTCTGACTCTGTGCGACCCCATAGACGGCAGCCTACCAGGCTCCCCCGTCCCTGGGATTCTTCAGGCAAGAACACTGGAGTGGGTTGCCATTTCCTTCTCCAATGCACAAAAGTGAAAAGTGAAAGTGAAGTCCTTGCTTACTGTTTTTCAAGTATGTTGGAAGCCCAGCACACTCAGTACCCCAATATGTAGCAGTAATATTATATTTGCAAAGCTAACTTAGGGGAGGGTGATATGTCTACTTTGAAATGTTCCCTCTGGTGATTTTAACATGTCATCCTTCTTTGGTCAAGGTTTTTACTCCTTAGGGGTGACTTTATGATTAGCCTTTATTGAAGGCTCTCAAATGTTTACCACCCGTACTTAACTATTTCCTCAGTTCCAACTCCATGTATCTAACTGCTTCTTGCTGCCTCAAACTATAAATCCCACCAGCATTTTTAAATCAAATTCTTCAAGTTTAATTTATTATGTTATTCTTTCTAAACTGCTTATCATTCAATATTCGTATGTCCATAATTATCCAAGCAAAATCCTGGGGTTCATTTTACCTTCTTTTTCCTCCATTATTCACCATGTCAAATAAAACCTTTAGACTCATCATTTCTCCTTACTCAGTCACTTTCATTGCTTCCTACTTCTTTCTCCTCTCACAGATATTGTCATTATTTAGCCTTCTGTCTAGGTTATTATTATCATCACCAAACTAGTTACCATGCCTCCAGCTTTGCTTTCTGCAATCTATCTTCTGTTTTGCTCCAGAGTGAATTTTTAAAATGCAGCTCTTATCATGTCACTCCCTGGATTATAACTCTTTTGAACTCCTACCATCCACAGGATAAAGTCCAAATTCCTCAGCCTGATGTCAGATCTCCACTGTCAGCTGAGTAAGAACAAAGTTCACTGACTTAGTTGCATTTATTTACTCAACAAATGTTCATTGCTTATCACCAGACAGTATTCTACACACCAGGGATACTGAAAGGAAAAAACAGGAAAGCTTGTAATAGTGAAGGAGTTAGCATTCTAGGTCAAGGAGAAAACAAATAAACAAACACACATATTCACACCCTTAAGTGGTAAATTCTATGTAAAAATTAAAATAAAGTAATGAAATTGAGATTAACTAAATGGCTTTCTATAAGAGAGTTGGAGTCAGGAAAGACATCAAATAGAAGGTTACTTTTAATTTGATTCCTGAGTAAATGGAGGGAGACAAGAGTCTTAGGAAGAGTGTTCTTGGGGGGTGGCGGGGGGAATAGCATTGTGAAGATCCTAAAGCATGCTTGAGGAACATAGGGAAAGGCACCACAGGCAGAGTGTGGAGATTGAATTAAACACTAACATATCAGAGAGGAAAGCAGGGAAAAGACAGCTGTTGTTCAGTTGCTAAGTCTTTGCCACCCTGTGGACTGCAGCACGCCGGGTTTCCCTGTCCTTCACTATCTCCCGGAGCTTACTCAAACTCATGTCCATTGAGTCAGTGATGCCATCCAACCATCTCCTCCTCTGTTACCCTCTTCTCCTTCTGCCCTCAAAGACCATAACTTTGGGACTTCACAAATTTCACCCAGGAATGTGAACTCTATCTTAAACTGAAGAGGAATTCACTGAGTTTTGAGTAGGAAATGACAGGACAATTTATATTCTGAAATGAACATTGTGGCAATTCTGATGCAAAATAGTGGCAAGAAGATGAATTGGATGGGTTAGTATGATAGTAATCATTGAGATGGAGAGAGATGTTCAGATTTGAAATATATTTTTAAGATGGAATAGATAAATCTTGTTAATCACTAGATGAGAGTAAGAAAAAAATGAGAAGGATCAAGCAAAACACTTAGATTTAGGAGATATTAAATGAATATATAAGTTTGAGCCTGTGGGAAATTGGAATGATATCTATGGATTACAGACTGGTGGTGTGGTTCAGTCACTAAGTCATGTCCAACTGTAACCCACCAGGCTCCTCTGTCCATAGGATTTCCCAGGCAATAACAGTGGACTGGGTTGCCATATCCTTCTCCAGGGGACCGTCGTAACCCAGGGATTAAACTGACATCTCCTGCATTGCAGAGCAGATGCTTTACCACTGAGCCACCAGGTAAGCCCCGCATTACACACTAATAAGTATTTAGATGCCATTCAAAACAAAAGGAATAAATGAGATCACCTAGAATAAATAAATATAGTAAAGGATCCACCACTGAGACTAATAATAGATGGTACAATCTAAGTTGGCTTACTAAGGAAGTGAGAGAGGTGGTTGATAATGAGAAAAGGTAACACTGAGCATAAGATCTTAATGAAGGTGACGAATTGCTGAGGTCAAAGCATTTGAGTAGGTGAGCTGGAGGGATAGAAGGTGATGATCAGAAAGTCAATGGTTTGCTGCAGAGAGTCTACAAATGGCACCTTGCTTGAGAGAAGTTTGAGGTGAAAGTGAAAGTGAAAGTGAACTTGCTAAGTCGTGTCCAACTCTTTGCGACCCCATGGACTGTAGCCCACCAACCTCCTCAGTCCATGGAATTTTCCAGGCAAGAGTACTGGGATATGGAAATGTTTGGCCGAGATAACATGAAAGATAAGCTGGTGAGAAATAAGAAAATCAAGGAACTAAGAGACCAAAATCTCCCTGCTGCTTCTACCACTATTTGCACTTTAATCTGTAGCCATGCAAAGCGATTTTCCATCTCTGAAAAATGCCTTCATGTTTCACATCTCCATCCTGTACCTTTGTCCATATCCTTCCCTACATTTGGAAAGCTCCAAGTTCCCAATTTCCAAAAACACATGCACATTCTTCCCCACCTGAGTCGAATGTTTCATATTCTCTGCAACTTTCTCAGACCCCAGCTCATGATGCTTTCTCAAGAAAGCTAATCAGTGTCTCATTCATTGCCTTGTATGTATCTTAATTATAGCACATAGAGTTAGTAGTTTATTTAAATATTTGTATTCTCAAAGTAGATTCTCAATGGCTCTAAGGCAGAGAAGAGATCTTTTTAGTTTTGCACTCTCAGCACTTAGCAGTGCCAGCAACTTAAAGAGCTTTCAGCAATGCTAGTTGGGTGTACTCACTTAGAAGCCTTTGCACGTGTCAGTGTTGCCTGGGTTTAGAATCGATAAGATATTAGCTGAGGTGGTGGAGAGAGAAAAGAGAGAAGAGAATGGAGCATTTCACCATGCAATTCCACTAAATATATCAGGACACAGTAGCAGATTTTCAACAACAAAGTGTACTTCCCTAATATTATCATTTAGGGAACGAATTAAAAAATGAACAAATGATGTAGTGCATTTTTGCCAGTAGCATCTGTGTATCAGCAAAAAGTGAGCTTGATCTTTCAGGTGCTTCTTGGTCTTTCTAGCATTCTGCTTATCTTTGACTATGTGATTCTTATTTTATATACTTATTAGTGAAAGTATGTAAGGTTAGAAATTTTAGTATCAGCTCAGTTCAGTTCAGTAGCTCAGTCGTGTCCGACTCTTTGCGACCCCCATGAATCACAGCATGCCAGGCCTACCTGTCCATCACCAACTCCCGGAGTTTACTCAAGCTCATGTCCATTGAGTCAGTGATGCCATCCAGCCATCTCATCCTCTGTCGTCCCCTTCTCCTCCTGCCCCCAATTCCTCCCAGCATCAGGGTCTTTTCCAATGAGTCAACTCTTCACATGAGGTGGCCAAAGTACTGGAGTTTCAGCTTTAGCATCAGTCCTTCCAATGAACACCCAGGACTGATCTCCTTTAGAATGGACTGGTTGGATCTCCTTGCAGTCCAAGGGACTCTCAAGAGTCTTCTCCAACACCACAGTTCAAAAACATCAATTCTTCAGTGCTCGGCTTTCTTCACAGTCCAACTCTCACATCCATACAAGACTACTGGAGAAACCATAGCCTTGACTATACGGACCTTTGTTGGCAAAGCAATGTCTCTGCTTTTTAATATGCTGTCCAGGTTTGTCATAGCTTTCTTTCCAAGGAGCAAGCACCTTTGAATTTCATAGCTGTAGCCACAATCCACAGTGATTTTGAAGCTCAAGAAAAGAAAAACTGTAACCACTCCCATGTTTTCCCTTCTATTTGACATGAAATGATTGGACCAGATGCCATGATATTAGTTTTTTGCATGTTAAGTTTCAAGCCAGTCTTTTCACTCTCATCAAGAGGCTCTTTAGTTCTTCTTCACTTTCTGCTTTTAGAGTTGTGTCATATGCATATCTGAGGTTGTTGATATTTCTCCCTAAAATCTTGATTCCACCCTGTGATTCATCCAGTCTGGCATATCCCATGGTGCATATAAGTTAAATAAGCAGGGTGACAATATATAGCCTTGTTGTTCCATGTCCAGTTTTAACTGTTGCTTCTTGACCCATATACAGGTTTCTCAGGAGACAGGTAAGGTGATCTTGCATTCCCATCTGTTTAGGAATTTTACACAGTCTGTTGTGATCCACACAGTCAAAGTGTTTGGCGTAGTCAATAAAGCAGAAGAGGATGTTTCTCTAGAATTCCTTTGCTTTCTCCATGATCCAGCATATGTTGACAATTTGATGTCTGGTTCCTCTTCCATTTCAAAACCCAACTTGCACGTCTGGAAGTTATTGGTTCAAAGTTCACATACTGCTGAATCCTAGTTTGAAGGATTTTGAGCATAAACTAAGAATTGAGAAGAAAGAAATGATGATTTCTTGCATATTAGCTACACATAAGGTGCCATTTAGCATCAAATGTTAAGACACTCAATCCTGGGAGATTTCTGAGATGGTGAATTAGTTTATCCATCCACTAGATCATGTGAATTATATCCAAAAGGCTTATTTCCAGCACACTGATCATACCACGGTAAGACCTAGGATTGCTGAAACTGTATGATGAGCCCATGGAATTAGATTGGAAAGAAGTTCTTCCACATGACACTCATGTTGGGCCCAATCTCTGATCATGTAAGGAGAGAGGTGGGTGCTTAAAAACTCGACAGCCCCAAATTTGACAGCCTACTTTTGAAAGAACCATCTGATTCTGTTTCTACCAGTTTCAAGATTGCAACAGAAGACCTACACTCATTATGCTCCTGTTTCTTTTACTTTATCCTAATGAACACTGAACACTGACCTGCTAAATGCCATCTAGGCTTTTGTCTTTGTTTACCCAACAGTGATATTCTCTTCCACAATATTTATGGTTAATTCTAAGACTACCGTCTAGTTTCTGGCTAAAGCTGCCTTTCTGTATGTCTCTGTCTAGATCTGCTCAACCTACACTTTTTTCTCAGAGTCAGGCTGCAATCAGCTTCATACAGACCCTGTATGGTCTTACTAGATTAGATTCTTCCCCCACTGCACCTCATTCCTTTCCATCCAAAGAGACACCAAGGTTTCAAATATAACTTGTGAGATTTTGTGTAAACCAGTTACCTGATTTAATGGGATTATCAATTCATGAATGTTAATAGTATATAATTTGTGATTATATTTTTCAAACTGAAAGACTTAAATGTCTGAGAGTTGAAAATAATTTAAAAGAGGCACTGTATCACTGGCCCTGGAATGTATTAACTACATCTCACATTATTAAAAATAAACTATGTCACATATTTGCCAGTTTGGCCATCTTCTCATTTATTTAGCAAATATTTATTGTGTATTTATAGTAAATACACCAGGCACTGAGAAAGCATTCAGGATACAGGCATAAATTGCAGAGAAAAATCTTTGGCCAAATAGATTCTCTAGTAGGAGAGTTAGAATCTAAATTGCTTTGTAAAGTTAAATTAGAAATATTATTAAGGGAAAGCCTTTTACTGTGTGGATCACAAAAACTAGAAAATTTTTAGAGATGAGAAAACCATACCACCTTACCTGTCTCCTTAGAAACCTGTATGTGAGTCAAGAAGCAACAGTTAGAACCAGACATGGAACAATGGATTGGTTCAAAATTGGAAAAGGAGTACACCAAGGCTGTAAATTTTCACACTGCTTATTTAAATTATACAGAGTACATCAAGCAAAATACCAGACTGGATGAATCACAGTCTGGAATCAAGATTGTGGGGAGAAATATCAACAATCTCAGATGAGCAGATAATACCACTCTGATGGCAGAAAGTGAAGAGGAGTTAAGAGCCTCTTGAGGGTGAAAGAGGATTGTGAAAAAATTAGCTTGAACATTCAAAATACTAAGGTCATGGGATCCAGTCCCATCGCTTCATGACAAAAAGAAAGGGGAAACTTGGAAGCAGTGACAGATTTTTTTTCCTTTGCCTCCAAAACCACTGCAGATAATGACTGCACCCATGAAATTAAAAGATGCTTGTTTCTTGAAAGGAAAGCTATGACAAACCTAGACAACATATTAAAAAGCAGAGATATCAATTTTCAAAAGGTCTGCATAGTCAAAGCTATGTTTTTTCCCAGTAATCATGTATGGATGTGAGAACTGAACCATAAAGAAGGCTGAGGTCCGAAGAACTGATGCCTTCAAATTATGGTTCTGGAGAAGACTCTTGACAGTGCCTTGGACTGCAAGATCAAACCAGTCAATCTTAAAGGAAATCACCCCTGAATACTTATTGGAAGGACTGATACTAAAGCTAAGGCTCCAATACTTTGGCCAACTCATTGAAAAAGACCCCAATGCTGGGAAAGATTGAAGGTAGGAGGAAAAGGGGACAGCTGAAGATGAGATGGTTGGATAACATCACTGATTCAATGGATATGAATGAACAAACTCTGGGAGATAGTGAAGGACAAAGGAGCCTGGGGTGTTGCAGTCAATGGGGTTGCAGAACCAGACATGATTTAGCAACTGAACAGCAACAACATTTATGGAAAATTCAGGATATTTTGTAAGACAATGATGCAATATGACAGTTTAAATGGGTTGGCTAATGATCACCTACTTTTGTTGCATCACATAGATGTAGGAAATTTCTGTTTCCATTTTTATTATTTTAAGTTATTTTGACAAATAACAGAAATAACTTTATTTCTCCAAGGAAGAAAAGCTATGACCAACCTAGATAGCATATTAAAAAACAGAGACATTACTTTGACAACAAAGGTCCATCAGGTCAAAGCTATGGTTTTTCCAGTAGTCATGTATGGATGTGAGAGTTGGGCTATAAAGAAAGCTGAGCACTGAAGAATTGATGCTTTTGAACTGTGATTCTCCAACTGTGATGTTGGAGAAGACTCTTGAGAGTCTCTTGGACTGCAAGGAGATCCAACCAGTCCATCCTAAAGGAAATCAATCCTGACTATTCATTGGAAGGACTGAGGCTGAAGCTGAAACTTCAATACTTTGGCTACCTGACACTAAGAGCTGACTCATTGGAAAAAACCCTTATTCCAGGCAAGATTGAAGGCAGGAGGAGAAGGGACTGAACTGAACTGAACTAAGTTATTGTCTGTTATTTCCTCTTTGATTTCTTCATAGACTCATTAGTTTTTAATAACATGCTGTTTCAGTTCAGTTCAGTTCAGTCGCTTAGTCATGTCCGACTCTTTGTGACCCCACGAATCACAGCACACCAGGACTCCCTGTCCATCACCAACTCTCGGAGTTCACTCAAACTCATGTCCATCGAGTTGGTGATGCCATCCAGCCATCTCACCCTCTGTCCTCCCCTTCTCCTCCTGCCCCCAATCCCTCCCAGCATCAGGGTCTTTTCCAATGAGTCAACTCATCGCATGAGGTGGCCAAAGTATTGGAGTTTCAGCTTTAGCATCAGTCCTTCCAAAGAACACCCAGAACTGATCTCCTTTAGGATGGACTGATTGGATCTCCTTACAGTCCAAGGGACTCTCAAGAGTTTTCTCCAACAAAAGCCATCAATTCTTCTGTGCTCAGCTTTCTTTATAGTCCAACTCTCACATCCATATATGACCACTAGAAAAACCATAGCCTTAACTAGATGGATATTTGTTTGCAAATTAGTTTTTCCTTATTTGTGCTTTTCCCATTTTTCTTTCTGTTACTGATTTCTACTGTTTCATACGTTGTTACTGATGTGAAAGACACAATTAGAAATAAATGTAAACCATTGCCATGAAAATAATTTTATTAGACACATATATAATGTCTGTGGCCCTACATAGGCTACAACATGACTTTTTACTATTGCTGTCCTTATTTAAAATTGTTAATTTCTTTTATTTATAAGAATATTTTATCAAGAAAACTAAAAAAACACACCATTTCAAAAACTCTACAAATTAATATTGTTAAACCTGATAACAATGATACATACTGAATGGATCTCTCAGAATGATTTGTTCTAAATGGTTTCATGACATGAAAATGTCATGGTTGAGACTGTGAATGTTTGGTTCAGTTCACTTCAATCGTTCAATTGTGTCTGACTCTTTGCGACCCCATGGACTGCAGCATGCCAGGCTTTCCTGTCCATCACCAACACCTGGAGCTTGCTCAAACTCATGCCCATGAGTCAGTGATGCCATCCAACTATCTCATCCTCTGTCGTCACCTTCTCTTCCTGTCTTCAATCTTTCCCCACATCAGGGTCTTTTCCAATGAGTCAGTTCTTTGCATCAGGTGGCCAAAGTATTGGAGTTTCAGCTTCAGCACTGGTTCTTCCAATGAATATTCAGGACTGATTTTCTCTAGGATGAACAGATTGGGTCTCCTTGCAGTCCAAGGGACTCTCAAGAGTCTTCTCCAACACCACAGTTCAAAAGCATCAGTTCTTTGGGGCTCAGCTTTCTTTACAGTTCCACTCTCACATCCATACATGACTACTGGAAAAACCATAGCCTTGACTAGGTGGACTTTTGTTGATAAAGTAATGTCTCTGCTTTTTAATATGCTGTCTAGGTTGGTCATAGCTTTTCTTCCAAGAAGCCAGCGTCTTTTAATTTCATGGCTGCAGTCACCATCTGTTGTGATTTTGGGGCCCCCCTAAAAAATAAAATCTCTCACTGTTTCCATTGTTTCCCCATCTATTTGCCATGAAGTGATGGGACTAGATACCATGATCTTAATTTTTTGAGTGTTGAATTTTAAGTCAACTTTTTCACTCTCCTCTTTTGCTTTCATCAAGAGACTCTTGAGTTTTTCTTAGCTTTCTGCCATAATGGTGGTGTCAGCTGCATATCTGAGGTTATTGATATTTCTCCCTGCACTCTTGATTCCAGCTTGTGCTTCATCCAGCCAGGCACTTCTCATGACATCCTCTGCATGTAAGTTAAATAAGCAGGGTGACAATATACAGCCTTGACATACTCCTTTCCCAATTTGGAATCAGTGCTATAGGCTTGGAATTTGAACCTGTGTTTTCAGTGACATTTTAAGGTAAACCCTCCCTTGGCTGGAGGTCTACATATACTTTGAGAATTGCCTTGGTGGTATTTAGTGGTGGTTGGTCAAGGAAAAAATGCCTAGCTGAGTCTCATGGCTTCTGCATGGAGTCCTTTAAAGGATCCATCAGTCCACAGGATCAGAGGAGAATACTTAACCCTGAGCATTTGCAGAATTTCTGGGACATATTGTCTTATTGCCTTAGCTTAGTACAGGTGAATCCTAAACTCTTCCATTCCTAATATGTCCTATTCATTTCTTTTTTTTAAGTATGTTGTTCCAAAGGCAGCTTTCCTTGCCAGCGTTTTATTTATACTCACTGAGTCTGGGTAAGGATCTGCTTGTAATAGCCTGGGTTATCTCTCTCCTCTACTAGAATCTCTGACTCTCTTCTGCTCACCTTGTCCCCGGGTTTGAGCTTCAGACCTGAATCCAGGAAAGTAGAAAAAAAAAAGTCTTTTCAAAAATCTCCTGACGATGGAGCAGGCTAAAGAATTTCTGAGGTAACACTGTTGTTAAAGTTAAAAGAAGAAAGAAGTTTGGACTTGTGAGACCCCTCAGTTCCAAGAAGTGTCCTTGCGGGCCACTAACTGCTTCTAAAAGCTTTTAGTTCTATTACATCAAGCAATTCCTTACTCATACTGTCAGAACATCTATTTTCTGTTTCTCAGGGAGCTAGTTCAGAAGAGTATCTTGGCTGCCTGTTTTCTGAAAGTCCATGAAAGAGAGATGATATCAGTTTGAAGCGATTACCCTTTGTGTAGTGCTTTTATTTCTCATTCCCACAGCAAGAGCAAGCAGGGTGCCTTACGGGGTAGACAGGGAAAGCAAATGGGAGGAGCAATGTTATTATCTTTGAACTCGTGTGAGTTTTGTGTTCACAAGTTAGACACCAAGAAATCTGAGCATAGTACTGGGGTAAAATAAGGAATCATACACAGTATTTGTCTGTTGTTCTACAAGCACAAAGAATTTTGTAAGAGTGGTTTTCATCATCAGATTCATTAGTGTAAAACTGTATCTCCTTCTTATGATTTGTAGTGCTATTAGCCAAAATAGGTTGTTATAAAACTCTTCCATTCCAGAACTTTGTACAAGTTATATTTCCTTTGTAGATGGTAAATTCTTGAAGTGTGAGATTATCATTTTTTCCTCTATTTCTTATATTTGTAAAACTCTACCTTTTTACTTATGCTTACTTGCTATTTTCTAATAATATCCACCTAAACTCTTTGCTTTGTAATCTACTCCATATATATCTGAGTCACTTTTTTATATAAGTGCTAATTTCTCACTATGGAATCACACAGTTAAGGAGCAAGTAATAGCAATGCCTTGGTCACAGTTGGTGTTGTTCTTGTTTGCTGTTGTTTAGTTGCTAAGTCGTGTCTGACTCTCTGCGGCCCCATGAACGGTAGCTCACCAGGCTCCTCTGTCCATGGGATTTCCCTGCCAATAATACTGGAGTGGGTTGCCATTTCCTTCTCCAGGGGATCTTCCAGACCCAGGGATCAAACCCAAGTCTCTTGTATTGGCAGGCAGATTCTTTATCTCTGAATCACCAAGGAAGCCCCAGTAGGTACATAGGTATGCATTAATTTCCTGAATTAGAACTGAACAGTGCCTTATTGATTATTAAGTGCAACACCTTCCTTTTGGCAAATTTGTTATCTTTTTCATCCATTAATATTTATTTTCAGCCGACTGTGTTCCAGATGTCATACAAATTTAAGTAAGACATAATTCTTGTTTTTTTAGTGTCTCATACTGTAAAAGATGATTTTTCAACATCAGCTTTATTGACACTTTGACTGGATAAGTGTTTAATGCTCAACATCACTAAACATTAGAGAAATGCAAATCAGAATCACAATATCACCTCACACTCATTCAGTTCAGTTCAGTTCAGTCACTCAGTCATGTCCAACTCTTTGTGACCCCATGAACTGCAGCACGCCAGGCCTCCCTGTCCATCACCAACTCCTGAAGTCCACCCAAACCCATGTCCATCAAGTCAGTGATGCCATCCAGCCATCTCATCCTCTGTTGTCCCCTTCTCCTCCTGCCCCCAATCCCTCCCAGCATCAGGGTCTTTTCCAAAGAGTCAGCTCTTCACATCAGGTGGCCAAAGTATTGGAGTTTCAGCTTCAACATCAGTCCTTCCAATGAACACCCAGGACTGATCTCCTTTAGGGTGGACTGGTTAGATCTCCTTGCAGTCCAAGGGACTCTCAAGAGTCTTCTCCAACAACACAGTTCAAAAGCATCAATTCTTCGGCACTCAGCTTTCTTCACAGTCCAACTCTCACATCCATACGTGACCACTGGAAAAACCATAGCCTTGACTAGACAGACCTTTGTTGACAAAGTAATGTCTCTGCTTTTGAATATGCTGTCCAGGTTGGTCATAACTTTCCTTCCAATGAGTAAGCGTCTTTTAATTTCATGGCTGCAGTCACCATCTGCAGCGATTTTGGAGCCCAGAAAAATAAAGTCAGCCACTGTTTCCACTGTTTCCCCATCTGTTTGCCATGAAGTGATGGGACCGGGAGGACTATGTTAGTGACAGTGAGGAGATATTGGGAACTTGTGCATTATTGGCAGAAATATAAAATGCTGCAGCCACCATGGAAACCAGTACAGAGGTTTCTCAAAAATTAAAAATTATCTACCATATGATCTAGAGATCCCACTTTTTGTGTATATATCCAACAGAATTGGCAGAATTTTGAAGAGATATCTGCTCAGGCATATTCCTAGCAACAGTATTCACAATTGCCAAGAAGCAGATACAACACAAGGCTCTGTCAATGGATAATCTGATAAACAAAATGTGGTGTATACATACAATGAAATATTAGTTAGCTTCAAAAAGGAAAGAAATTCTGACACATATTACAACATGGATAGAACCTTGAGGACATTGTACTAAATGAAATAAGCCAGACACAAAAAGTTAAATACGGTACTGTGTGATTCCACTCATATTTAATATAAAATATCTAGAGTATTTTTACTGAAAGACACAGAAATTGGTAGTTGGCAAGGACTTGGCAAGAAGGAAATGAGGATTTGTTTTGAATGGGTATAAAGTTTTGGTTATATAAGATGAAAAAGTTGTAGAGCCTGATTATACAACAATGTGAATGTAATTAATGCTGTTGAATAGTATATTTAAAAATATAGTTTTAATAGTAAATTTTATGTTGTGTTTTTTACTACAGTTTTTAAAAGTCAAACATATTCAAAACTTTAAAAAACATTTAAATGGAAGATTATAGATGTAGTAAAACTAAGTTTACTGAAAATAGAAATAGTTATAGTAAAAGTTTAATTTACTTACTGGATAATATAATAATAAAAGATGAGCATGACAACATAAATGGATTTTCTTGTATCAACTCCACTTTTTTTAATTTTGTTGTTGTTTAGTTGCTAATTCATGTCTGACTCTTTTGCAACCCCATGGACTGTAGCCCACCAGGTTCCTCTATCCATGGGATTTCCCAGGCTGGAATGGTAGAGTAGGTTGCCGTTTCCCTCTAGAGGGAATCTTCCTGATCCAGGGATTGAATCTGCATCTCCTGCATTGGCAGGTGGATTCTTTACCATTGAGCCACCAGGGAAGCCCTCATTTTTTATATCCTCATCCTAGAAAACAATATTGCCTGTTCAAAAATATTACTTGAGGACATCAATGGATTCTGAATTCTCTATATGGTGGATCTCACTTCTAAGCATTATTATACTGTACATCAGATATTCAGGAAGAGTTTTCACCCAACCTGATGCTGAATTTACCATGTAACATTTTTTTTTTTTATTGAAGCTTCAGTATCAGTCCTTCCAATGAATATCCAGGGTTGATTTCCTTTTAGGATTGACTGGTTTGATCGCCTTCCTGTCCAAGGGACCCTCAAGACAACTGTAAGGTATGCAAAAAAATTTTTTTTTTATTTTTTTTATTACCATGTAACATTTTAATCTATCTTTTTTTTTTCACTTGAAGCATAATTACATGCACAGTTTAGGAAATCCAGCTGGTGTTCAATGTAAAATATTAATTGGCCTGCTTAGCACCAGAAGCTAAGAAAGGCAAGTTGAAAAGTCCTAAATTAGGATCAGAGATAGAAAACTAGCCTCACTCTTTACTCTTATCTAAAAATCATTCTCTTCCACAAAAGCCTGTCTCAAAAAAATTGCACACACACACACACACAGAGAAGTACTCATTGAAATGTTTTAAATTGCCTTTACAGCCATTCTTGCCACTTGCTTTCAGTTTCTTCTGCCCATTTTCTGATCACTAAATCTAGTTCAGAAGGATCCAGAGTTCTCATTCATTACAAAATGTGTATTGTTCCTTGAGCAAGACAAAGCATCATCATCTACAGACTCACCATGAAATTTCCACTGAGGGACACCCTTTGGCTCTGCAGGCATGTTTTGATGATTTTGATTGTTCATTTGCTTGTTTTTCACAGATCTAGCTATAGATTGCAACAAACCAGGATCCAGAATTAAAACAAGGCGATTGGCATACTTGCTTCAGATGCAAGAGAAGGAGCCTTCAAAAAACTAAGAAATCAAGATAAATAATATTTCTTTATCCATCCCTCTGTTGATGGCCATTATGTTGTTTCCATGTTGTGGCTGTTGTAAATTGTGCTGCTATGATACCAAGGAGAAAAGGGGGTGGTGGGAGGAATTAGGAGATTGAGATCTACGCATATATACTGTTGATACTTTGTATAAATAACTAAAGAGAAACTACTGAATAGCACAAGGAACTCGACTTAATTCACTGTGGTGACTTGAATGGGAAGTCCAAAAAGGAGGGGGTATATGCATATATATGGCTGATTCATTTTGCTGTACCATAGACACTAACACAATATTTTAAAGCAACTATACTCCAATAAAAATGAATTTTAAAAGATAAATAATACCATTGCAGTTATTGCAATGTTTTTTGATAAATTCATGTTGAATGAAATATCAGAATGTTAAATTAAGACAGGCTGCTGTTGTTTATTTTATGACCCTACATTATTGGGCAATGAAACAATCGTTTCCAATCAGCTCTGGATTCTGGGTCTTTGGCCTCCACCACTGGGTTGGTTTACAAGGGCTGACAATGATGAACAAACAGATTGGGCAATGTGGAGCTTTATATAGAGTCATTGTTTTGATTGTGGAGCCTTTATTAACTTTTTCTCTTTGGCTCAAATCATGGTAGGATGTTTTGATAAGATAGATCAAGGTGTACCTTATTCCTTTTGCTGCAGGCCCCAATATGGTTTTTCGAGGCACTGAAAATCAGAATCTTTATCTGACACCATACATTTGAGCAATGTGGTGGGAGAGGAGGATAAGGAGAGGAGAGTTCATCTTGGAACTTTTTCTAGGGAGGGGCAGCATCTGAAGGCCTGAACCAGATGGAGTTTTATCAGTTCTTGGCCATTCTTGACCAATTGTTTCTCAGTTTTTAAAATTTTTTGTTCCCAGTTCAGCAACACATCATGAGCTAATTTCTCAAGATACCAAATAGACTCAAGGCTAAAAAATCATGTCTTAACAATTCAATGTCATATATTCAGGAAAGGATGCTTAAGTATTTAAATCCTCAGTACGTGATCTCTATTGGCTAAAATACAGTGCTGCTTAAAGAGATGGTACAGCCGAAATCTGTCCTTCAAATAATCTCGGTTTTCACTTTTCCACAGATACTTCCTCTACTGTCAATATCTCCAAGGACCAACAATGAACTCTAATGGGGGTTCTAGGATTGTCTATTACTTGTAATCCTCTTATCAACAAATCATCCTAGCTGACTTCAACATGGTCTCCCAAATGTTTGTCTAACCATGTCTTTTAGGTTTAAGGACATTTGAGATTTTTTACAAGTATAAGATGCAAATGTTATCCTGGAAGGTTAAGAAAAACTAATGTCAACCATTAACCTTAAAATCAACAATTAACAGCTCCATCCAAATGAGTTTATAATGTTTTCTTCAATAAAAATTGACCAGTGGTTGTCAAATTTTCAGAGTTACTAGTGCTGGAATTAAGAGTGACATTGGAGGGATTAAAAATGTCCATGCCAATTTTTTAAACATGCCAATTTTTTAATATATACCATTATAACCCCGTTTATTTGCTATAATTTCACTACTAACTGAGGGTTTGAAACAATTATTTATGGAGACATTAATTACTCTGACTTTGTCTTGTGAAATAAAATACAAAGAGTTAGTTTCTCAAGTTTTTACAGTAAACAGGAACCCTTTCAGTGACATTGACTAGCCTCTGACATAAAGGGACATATTCTGCCCTATCCCACCCCACATACCCAAACTCAATCTTTAGACTCAGTTGTTATGATCAGCATCACTATTTGTTCAGCACTAAGTCATGTCCGACTCTTTGTTACCCCATGGACTACAGAATGCTAGGCTTCATTGTCCTCCATTATCTCCCAGAGTTTGCTCAAGTTCATGTCTATTGAGTCAGTGAAGCATGCATATCCCGCCTTTGTAAAAATGAATTTTCACATTTAATAACTAAATAATTAGATGCATAAAGTAAAACTGCATTTTGATCACATCATGAGCTGTGTTCAAATCAGTTCATCCCATGGAACTACTCTCTGGCTGGTGAAAATAATATTTAATATTATTACTCCATTCTCTTACCTTATTAGTAGAATGTATGCCCCTCCTACTTCTCAAAGTGAGTCAACACAGCCCTTTTTGGTGTTATATTAGGGTTATTATTTTGGAAAAGCCAAGGAAGCTGTGGGCTTCTGATCTCAGGTATGAATATGAAAGATGAAGAGTTAAATAAATGCACAGTCCTGTCCATCTCCTTTCCCCTATATGAACTGTGGCCTCCTTAAAAGTAGGACTCCCTTAATACAGCAAACCTGGAAAAGAATGCCATCTGATAAAGAATGAGCAATTTCATGAGCTTAGTCCCTCAGCAGCAGAGGATGCCAAGCCTCTGGATCCTGAAGGGTTTAATTACAATCTCCTTGTCAGAGAAGAAGTTGGATTTGCTGCAGTGGAGTTGGATTTTCTGCAATTGGAGGATATACTTCTCCTATGAAACAATACCACTCTGGAATCCTAGAAACAGTTTACATAGGAATCTGTGGAGCTCACTCTCAGACCAAAGGCCGCTCAGTGTCCTTGTGTTTGCCTTCCCATCTTTCATAGCTGATCTTCAGAGAGGCTTTTATAAAAATGGAACAGATAAAATAAAATTAAAAAAAAAAAGGAGGGAGAAATTAAAAAAAAAAATTACTGTTATAAAACCACACACACAAAAAAAAAAATGGAACAGAGTCCTCAGGGGAAAGCATTCAAGGTTCCTGCTGTCAACTCTGCTCTTAGACTCTGCTGTTGCCTGTTCTACAATATTCTGTAATTCTTGGATGACTGATGTGATAGTGGTGGTTTAGTTGCTAAGTCTTGTCTAACTCTTGCGACACCATGGACTGTAGCCTGTCGGGCTCTTCTGCCTATGGGATTCTCCAGGTAAGAATACTGGAGTGGGTTGCCATTTCCTTCTCCAGGGGATCTTCCCAACCCAGGAATCCAACCTGGATCTCCTGCATTGCAGGCAGATTCTTTACCAACTGAGCTATGAGGGAAGCCCAACTGATGTAATAGATCCTGCCTTTTAGCTCAGCATCCTGCATAGAACAAAATGCCAAACTGACCTCCCTGCCCCATAGTGTTTGAGGTGCAAGGTTGATTCTCTGGATCACAGTCACAGCCTCCTGTACCTTTTGCCCTCAGAAGTGAATGTTTTATGGATAAGTAGCATGCTTGTGATGTTTTTAAACAGTATTCTATGTTCAATATATTGTCTCTCAGACTATCTTAATGGTAAAGCATAAAGGAAGTCATTGGTCTCGGGAACTCACCCGGATGGAAGTCAGAAAATGAATTGTAGGACTTGCTAGAAAACAAAAGAAAAAGAAGTGGGTGGTATAAAACCAGTCCTTACAGGATAACCATGTAAATGATTTCATGCTCAAGTATACTCTGTTTCTGTAGCACCTGGAAAATATTTGTCTTGAGTGTGAATGAATATTTGATGTCTCATCTTTGGGGACTTCAAAGATATCCTAAAACTGTAGAGATTCCAGACATGTGAGTATAGACCCAAACTATGAAAATACAGTTTTTAGAAAAGAGGAAGACACATTATACGATGAATAAGGTCTGAGGATCTAAAGAGACTTTAGATCTTTAGGTGACTAGAGAGACTACCCTGGTGGTCCAATGGTTAAGACTTCGCCTTCCAATGCAGGTAAATGGGTTCAGTTCCTGCTTGGGGAACTAAGATCTCACATACCAAAAACTGGAATGTAAACAACAGAAGCAGTATTTTAATAAATTCAATAAAGACATTAAAAATGGTTCACATCAAAAAAATCTTTAAAAAAGGAGTATACCATGGTGACTAAAATTGCTAACACTGTGTTGTATAATGGAAATTTGCTGTTATATGAGAGTAAAATGTACTTGCTATCACACACACACACACACACATTCACACACACAAGATAAATATGTGAAGCAATGGGTAGGTTAATTAGATGGAAGGAATCTTTTCATAATGTACACATATATCGTCATTATGATGTGCACTTTAAATATCTTACAAATTCATTTATAGCTCAATAAACCTGAAAAATAAAAAATAAAATAAAGATACATATTGAAAAGGAAAAAGAAATGAAAAAGGAGACACCAAACACTTCTACCCTCACCCCAGCCACTGTCTAAGTGGACACAGCAACGTTCTCCTACCATCTCTCCTTTATTCTGTATTTTGTATTTGTATGTATTCTGTATTCTGTATTTTGATTGTTAACCAGGGCTGATTTTGCCTTTGAGAGACACTTGACAATGCCGGAACATGATTTTGGTGGTCACAACTGCATGTGGAGTGATATAGTTCCATAAGGCAGAGGCCAAGCATGCAGCTAAGTGCCCTGCAATGCACACACACACACACACAAAAACCCTCCACAGCAAAGAAAGATCCAGCCTAAAGGTCAATTGTGCTGAGAAATGCTAGTATATTCCCACATCGCAGCAGGAATGATCCTTTCAAAATATACAACAGATAATGTTACTCCCGCTCAGAGGCTTCCAGTGGTTTCCAGTTTCCCTTGGAGTAAATGGCCAAGGGTTTCTCATGGCCTGTGAAGCCCAGGATGACCTGCTTCTGCTAATCCTCTGACCTTACCTCTTGTTTGGTCCCTCAATTATTATATCCCAGCCACAGCATCTCCTTGTTTTTCTGCCTCCTCTCTCAGTCCATCCTTATCTCTGCCTTAACATCATTGCTTCAGAGAGGACTTTCCTGAAAATTCTATCCAAAAGCAAGCAAGCAAACTAAAAACAAGTCCCCCATAACTCTGTCCAATCCCCGACCCCAGGAGAAGAAAATTAGATCAGAATCCTTGGTTCACAACATACACTCAATATTAGTTCACAAAAGGCTTTTCTTTCCTGTTTCCTCTCTCCATCTTTTTCTCCCTCCCTCCTTTCTTCCTTTCCTTCATCCATCTTTTCTTTTTTCCTTCATTTTCTCATTCAAAAGAATGTAATTAAATCCATGATTTCAACATCCAATGTGAAAGCGAGAACATCCATAGAAACCTACGTGATCACTCCAAGCTTCTCCTTATCGAAGGTAACTACTATTGCAAATTTTGTATTAACAATTTCTAAACCTTTATTTCATATTTATTTAACACTTCTATGTGTAGTCTTTTAAAATTATACATTTTCGTTGTATGTGTATTTTACTTTATAAAAATACTGATTTTTAAAATATCTATATGCTATATTTTTCTCATATTCATATTGCTAAGATCCATCTACAATATTGCATATAACTGCAGTCACTCATTTTTATTTCCCTGATTGAATGTGCCAGAATTTACCTCTCTAGTCCCCTCTATATAGACATGTATTTATTTCTAGAAATGGGTCATTATGAACTGAGTTATTGCTGGAAACATGGTCCGGAGAGTCTTTGGGGTTTCTCTTAATAGAAGTTATCACCACTTAATATTTTATATTGCTTTATTTGTTGATTGTTTCCTCTTAGTAGAATGTAAATCCCATGAGAAATAGCCTCCATTTCCCTCCTGTTGTATCTAGAAAACCTAGAGGAGTGCTGAGTATAGTCAGAACTTGCTTAATATTTACTATCTCTACTTTTCCCTCTTAGTCTCTTGTCCAGCTTATTATATTAATTTCCTAACTAGTTTCCACTTCCTCCCTTACTGCCTTTGGGTTGACTTTCAACATAACAGCCAGAGTGATCTTGTTAAAAGGTAAGTCAGATTCTGTCATTTTTCTGTTTAAAAATCTCTAATGGCTTCCCACATCTCAAAGTAAAAGCCAAAGTTCTTACAATAAACTGTGATTTTGCATGATCTGGCTCCCTCTTACCTCTCTGACCTTATCTCCCAACATCCATGCAATCATTCTCATTAGTCCAGTCACACTGGCCTCCTTGTGCTCTGAACACATTAAACCCACACCTCCACTGGACCTTTGCACTTTGTATTCCCTTTGCCTACATAGTTCTTCACTCAGGTCCATCTGGCTCATATCTCATTCCCTTCAAATATATGCTCAAAGGTCACCATTAGTGGGTCTTCTCTGCTTCCTTATGAAAAATTCTACCCTTGTAATCACTTAAAAAAAAATTCTTTACAGAGCTAGTGCTTTGTTTTTTGTCCTCATCTCTTATTGCTTTTCAATATATATATTTTCTTACTGATTCATTTTATCTATCTTCTCTTACTAAACTCTAAACAGTAGCTTACATGAGATGGAGACTTTTATTGCTTTTGTTCACTCACTGTTAAATCTTTGGTCCTGGAAAATGCTGGGCACATACAAAATGTTCAAAGGAAACAATCAACAAAATGAAAGGCAACCTATAGAGCAGGAGAAAATATTTGCAAGCTATATATCTGGTAGGAGGTTAATATAAATATATGAGGAACTCACAAAATTCAGTAACAACAACAAAAAAAACAGATAATCTGATTTTAAAATGGGCAAAGAGCCTGCATAGCCATTTTTACAAAGATATAACAAATGAACAATGTACATGGAAATGTGCTGAGCATCACTAGGGAAATGCAAATCAATACCAGAATGAGATATCACCTCACACCTGTTCGAATGACTAGTATCAAGAAGACAAGCGGTAGCAAATGCTGGTGAGGATGTGGAAAAAGAGGAATTCTTGTGCACCGTCAATGTAAATATAAATTGGTACAGTCACAAATAAAACAGTATTGAGATTCCACAAAAATTAAAAATAAACTACCGTGTGACCTGACAATTCCAATTCTGGACATTTATCCAAAAGAAATGAGATCAGTATCTCAGAAATATCTGTACTCTCATGTTTATTGCAGTATTATTCACAATAGCCAAGATACAGAAACAACGTAAGAGTCTATCAATGGATGAATGGATAAAGATGTGATGTATAAACAATGGAATATTATTCAGCCATAAAAAGAAGAAAATCCTGCCATTTGTGACAAGATTACGAATCCAGAGGACATTATGGTAAATAAAATAAGCTGGATAGAGGAAAGACAAGTGCTGTATGATCTCTCATCATATGTGGAATCTAAAAGATAAATTAAAAAAATAAATAAGTAATAGAAAAGAGTAAAATGATGGTTTCCAGGGCTGGGGGTAAGGGTGGGTGGTATGTGAAGAAGTGGAGAGATGTTGGTCAAAGGGCACAAAGTTGCAGTTATAAAATGAGTAAGTTCTAGGATTCCAATATACAGCATGGAGACTATAGTCAGTAATACTGTGTTGTATGCTTGACATTTGTTGAAACAGATCTTAAGCATTCTTACCACATACACACACACACACACACAATTTATTTTAAAATGAATGTGTTAATGAATTTCATGGTGGTAATCATTTTACAGTGCATACAAATATCAAATCATCATGTCATACAACTTAAATATATAGAAATTTGTCAGTTATTCCTCAACACAGCTGGAAAAGTAAAATTATATAAGCATTGGCTGATTGAATACACTTTAAACATATAGCATTTTATTTATTAATTATTCCTCAATACAGCTGGAAAAAATAAAGTATTTGCTGAATGAATGAGCATAATGAAGAGTGTGAGCAGTCACTCATCATATATTTTGACATTCATCAGATCACATGTATAGCTTTGATGGTCTAACGTACATCAAAATGATTTAAAGCTTTAAAAACAATTCTTTTTGAAGATACTGATGCACATCAAAAGAAATAGATTATGAGGTAGGATAGACACCTAGATTAGAGTCGAGTCATGTTACAAATTCTGTAGACCCTTGTTCTTCGTTTGCTTAAATGTATTAAATTACATGTTCACTTTGCATAAAGCAGAAAGCAATGATTTCCTACAGGGTGCAGTCGAATCCAGATTCACATGCTGCATTCATAAAGAATGAGGAGCAGGTCTTTCTCATTGTTGTTTGTCACACATAGAGCTTCTAGCCAGCCTTGAGAGGAACAAAAATGCTGTCATGCTGCTACTGTGGCTATTGCGGTCTTGAAGGAAAGCAACTGTTTTGCCAAAGTTGGTACAAATTAAGAAATTATATAGTTCTACATTTCAATTTGAAAATGTCAAATTTCTTCACTTTTGTGTGCTTTCTGAAAAAAAAATCTCTAAGGAAAAAACAAAAGACTTTTGTAAGGAATTGGTGGATGGACTAGTTTAGAAGAATAGAGGAGAACATAGCTGACTTCCGGCAATCATCTTGCTACTAATCATTATTAGCATAAAGCTGAAAGTAAAAGTCACTCAGTCATGTCCCACTCTTTGCAATTCCATGGACTATACAGTCCATGGAATTCTCCAGGCCAGAATACTGGTGTGGGTAGCTGTTCCCTTCTCCAGGGTATCTTCCCAACCCAAGAATCGCACCCAGGTCTGTCGCAATGCAGGTGAATTCTTTACCAGCTGAGCCACCAAGGAAGCCCTAGCATAAAGCTAATACTCAAGTAATAAAATTAGAGCCCTTTGGAAATATCAACACATTTTAGCACTAAAAGATTTAGGGCTCAGAATATATGTCTTATAATTTTTGATGTAGCTAAATCTCAAATGATTCAAACCCTTAAAATGTCAAAGGAGGCATCAATTTGCAATCATAGTCTGTGGTCCTCTCAGCTCAATCAAATTTTGAATTTGCATATAAAAGAAACTTTCATTTTGCTCTCATCCTTCTGATTTGATCAGCTCTATCTGTTGTATAGAACTAGGATCTTTATCCACACACAAGGATTTGACTTGGTGTTCTTTGCTACAACTGCTTCTTAACTAAGTTTTTAAAATGAAAGTCTCAAAACAAAACCTTCTAATAAGTAGAAACATTATTGCTTTGAAAAAATTAATGGTTTTTATGTGTGTGTGGTGATTCCCAGTGCCATTTAAAGAGACACGAGGGCAGAGATTCCAAGGCTGAATTATTTCATCCACAAATGACAGTATGAGAAAACAGATGTTGATCTATGCCCGTAAATTTGGCATAGGTGGAAGGAAAGAAGCTCTCCTTGCTGTCATTTGAAGTCCCCACCCAATCCCAGACATAAAAGCAAAAAATTTGCAAGCTCTGAAAGATAGAACCAAGATAAGTGGAAAAACTCTTCAAATATTTGTTTTAAAAATCCTTTGAGAGTATATTGAATTTGGATCATGAAAGCAGAGCTCAATTTCTACTTTTTGATTTTTCCCAGTTTCTCATTTTTAAAAAAATATTCTTTCACCACCTCCATGTGCAGAAGGCTATGAGTTTGCTTTGTTTCCCAACCGGCCTATTCATATCAAGTTAGTTACACTCACTTAAGTGCCCCCGCCTCAATTTCAGCTTGTCCCACTGAGCCCTCCTATGGAGCTGGAAAGTGATACAGAAAATTTTGTTTTTTTGTAGAGAATTTAATCTCTCGATTCCAGAAGACCTCCTTTCTTATTAAAGAATAGAATGTGTGGACGTTCTTAAAAACAAATAATTTTCCATTAGAAAAAGTTACATGATTGGAAAAAGAGAAGAGCACATTGCTGTAATTACCGGTACATTAAGCAGGGAATGAACAGCTGCGTGAACTTGGAGCAGTAGAATAACAGCCACTGAGCCAGCTTCCCCATATGGTCCAAGGGAGGAGGAGGAGCTTGAAGCTGCTTAGGGGTTGGAGAGGTGAGGAGGGGGCACACTGGAATCCCATTCAAGTGAGAAACTCAGGCCAAGAAATGTCTGGCTTCCCAACCCAAACCAGCTTCCTCTGTGCCTCGCTGGGAAAATCCCCCTGGCCTCCATAACAAAAGCCTCTAAAATCAATGTTGTTTTTTCCTAAAGAGAGCAAAATGTGAGTGTTTTCAGACTCTTGGCTCCCCTGCTACTAATAGGAAAGATGACCTCAGAAAGACTGAATCACTTCCTCAGCTTTCTTGGGGTGTGGCTATGCCTTGCAATGATTGATATCACTAGAAGCTAGCATCTGCCTTCTTCCCAATTAGAAGTAGGGTCCGGCCAACAGCAATAGGTCTTCACCACCAGATATTGGTCTCAATCTGTTGCAGCAAAAAAGTGTTCAGCCTTCCTATTGATATTCACTTCAGAATCTGGCAAATTTGGTTAAAAAAAAAATGTAGACCAGCACTATGGTAACCTGTCATTATCGATGCAAATCCCAACAGAAAAGCATTCCATTCTTCTTACATTGTATGTCATAAATTAAAAACAATAAATTTTATTGTGAAAACTTCTCAGAAGACATTCCTGAATAGATGAGGGAGAAAAATGCTTGCATTCTACTAAACAGAGCTAAAATTTGATAGTCAGTGGAAGGGTTGGCTATAAAGAATCTAGCTATTTACAGGATAAAATACCAAAAAGGCTACATCATTTGCAAGGAGATGTTCTTATAAGTACCATGTCCAAAACCACTCCAGTTTTGACTGTACGAAGGTTATTATCACAGAGAATGGTGGCCAGCTGTTTTTCATTGCCACTGAAACAGAATGGGGGGCGGGGGGGAATGGCATTAAAATGGAATTGGAGGAATTTAAGCTTCCTGAAAATTTGAGTTAGTTTACAGGAGAGGGATCCACCCCTAGGGTGTTACATAATAGATGCTTTTCATTGCTATAGCTTTTCTCTATTTTCCTATGAAAAGAGATACTTTTAAGACAGTTCAAGTAAAATTCTATCCATTACCAAAATACTGAACTTGATAATCTTACCAAAAGATCTGAAAAATATTTAAGAGTATGACTACAAGATATTAGGCTATGCATGGAGAGTAATTTATTCAGTTATATAATGGTGCTAAGAAATCTCATCAGTGAGTGAATACTACTAAAGTAATCCTGTCATAAATGGGGACATTTCATGCTGTAGATTTTGACAAGCTTATTTCAAAAGGGAGTATAATATTTTCCCTGTAAATTCATACTTTATCATCTTAGAAATGTGTAAATTTAAAAATAAAATAAAAATACAGTGTTTTACTCAAATTAGGCACAATACTATTTCTTAGGAAATGACTAGATAGATGTAAAACACTATTTGATGAATATTGGAGTGTCCATATGTAATTTGTGGGTTCTCTACCTAGGAATTTATAACTATATTCAAGTGAGTGCTGAAATATTAACAATGTAGGACTTTCTTAATAAACCAATTAATAAATCAGCAATGGGAAAGACACTCCAGTCTTCCTCATACAAAGTAAATCTTTCATTGCCAGATTCTGAGCTCCATGGAACACTCCCTTTTGGGTTTCCCACTCAACATGAATGGAAATTTCTGCTAGATCTTAGTCCAGATCCTCCATAAAACAGAGCTACCTTTCAGAAATCACGGGCCACATTCAAGTTTGAACATCTCAGTAGACTTGGGATAAAAAATTCTGGATTATTGGCTTTCAACCTGATAGCTTTTCTTCTCAGATACCATTATAAAAGAATGTCACCTTCATTTGTCACTTTTCTGACAGTTAATATTTATCTTTGTGACCTCTGATTCTAGGGAAAATGTACTTTATAAATAGCTTGAAATTTTAATTTTTTCCAAGCAAGAAGGAAAAGGTCAAACAGCAATAACAAAAATAGTTTTACTATATGTCTTGACTTAAAACTCTCAGGCAGTTAGGCCATATACCATGGTCTTCTACATGGGTTAAGGAATCAGATTACCACCAAGTTACAGAAACTGTTCTTTATTTCAGGAAATATTGAATTATTTAGTCTAAGGCAAAAACTGCATAAATATTCAAAAGTTTATCAAGAGTCTGGCACTATAAGTCATATTATTATTTTTCTGTTGTCTTTATTCTTTTCTGGGGTATTTGTAAGAGATTTTTCTAACTGTTCTGTTTCCTTCCCTGAAATAGTTTTTCCTTCATACAGCAATAGAGTTGACTTCTGAAGAGGAGATAGTTTATCATGCTTTGATTCTGGACCCAGCCTGAGTGGGCTTAAATTCTACATTTGTCACTTACCAGCTGTGGGATCTTTGGGCAAGTTATTCAACCACTCTGAATCTCTTTTTTTTCTGCTGTACTCCATTGTATGATTGCTTTGAGGATTTTTATTAAAGTGCTCAGAGCCTTGTCTGGAACTATTTGCCTGTAACTCTATGAGATGATTTGAAATTTTAAAAAGAGAAAGATGCTCTATCCATCAACACAAGAAGAAGATCATGGGATCAGAAATAACTACTTTTCACACAGTAAAAAAAAAGAAGAAAGAAAAGAATGTGCTCATTGATATTTATATATGGTGCACCAATATATTAATTCTGATTTTATTTTAAAGCAAAGATCAGTCTTTTTAAATACTTGTAAATAAGGAAACAGCAAAATAAAATGGACAATGATCACAGTTGTTTGGAGGGGTGGATAGGGAAGGATGCACACTGAATTTCTCACATTGCCTTGCTTATCATGTGCCCCTCCTGAACAGAGAAGCAGTAAATAGATGGAAAAGAAAAGAATTTGGTGAAATGTATGACTTAGTTGATTTTAGCCAATTGGTACTAAGTCCCAGAACATAAGCAACTGAAGTTAGCAGTTTCCCTTTTTCAAGTACCTTTCCTAGTTTTAGAGGTTGCATTCATCCCCCCAAACTTCTCAAGATAAATTATAAGTTTAGCTATGTTTATGCATTCATTTCATCAATATTAACTGAGAACCTATTTTGCTCAAAATAAAAGCAAAAGCACCTGGACTTTGCCAGGCAGTAGCATGGGCGATCAGAGGGAAGGGTGTAAAGAAAGACTGAGGTCCACAAAGATGAGTAAGATAGATACAGTCCATCAAGGAACTCAGAGTCCAGTTCAGGGTCACAAAAATCATGTGACACATGACCTAATGAGGTGTGGGAAAGAGCAAGAGAGAAGGAAGTGTCTAGCTCTGCTTAAGAAATGTCAGGAAGTTTTCTCAAATGAGAAGAGGCTTGATTTTAGAGCTACAGGAAAAGTGGGAATTCACCAAGTGAAAAAATGGAAAAGAGAGCGTGAGGAAGAAGCCCACACGTGAGGAAGGACATGTGCAAAAGCACCGAGGCCTTGAGGAACTCAGCTTGCTCAGAACATGCCTGGCAATTTATGGCTGAAACACAGGGCATTTTGTAACAGCCTGTGGGGTTTGCAAGCACAGTAAAGACAAGTGTTTTCAAAAGGCCAAAAGCAACAGTATGGTGGGAATCTGTTTATGAAGTCTTGGCTTCATAAGCCTGGCTTAGTTGATTCCCTGCCTGAAGAAAGGAAGGGAGAGTCCAAAGATGGCAACAATCTGAGGGCGTTTAAATGAAGAATGTACCATTTTCTTTAAGGAGCAGCTTCCCGGAATTTTAGAAGATGGGGAAAGGGATATTCTCTTCTACGTGGCCCATATCCCATTCCAAACAACTTAAAAGAGAGACTTCTGAATGACAGGACGGAATTAAATGAACTCACAGTCAACCTGGTAGTCTCATAGTTGCATAAGCATTTACTATTAATATATTACTGAAATAAAAAAATAATATGCTAATTGTTTATAATATTCATTTGTATTAAAAAATCTTTAATTCTGAAAAGTATTTTTATTTACCCTAAATCCTGCAATGGAGAGAAAAACTAGAGTGACTCAAACCTAGTTTTTGGGTCTGTGAGAAGACACAGAGAGTTATATGTGAGATGTGGCTTGTGAAAAAGTGCTAAGGCAATTCAAAGAGGGATTTTTTACAGCCAAATTTCAGACAAGGAAGAGAAATGAAATCCTGAAACTTCAATTTACCATTGAGTGAGGTAATAATGGGTCATGGTGATCTGTACTAGAAAGACCACATATCCACAGCTCACTCAACCTATAAGCTCATTCTCCAAAGAAAATCACAACAATCTCCAAGGACATATCTGAAGTAAGTGCGGTCTGTAGTATTCACTGTGATATTTGACCCTCCCCGTCTATACAACAGAGTTATAAAAAAGTGATCTGGATTACCTGACCAACATTAAATGTAAGAGGACTAAACCAGTTCAGGTTTTCATGGCTCTGCTCTGCGTATTAAAAAAAAAAAAAAAAGACAATAATCATAGCATTTACTTTACTTCTCCAGTTTCTCAGAAAGCAGCATGAAACAGCCTTCTCCAAAGAGCAGAGATGGAATCTGAGTCGGTAAACACACGGTGCAGGGAGCCTCCAAGGTGCCCGGGTCCCCTCTTGCTCATTAGCAAGCGGCAAGCTAAACAACGGAATCATGGTGTGCTGCATCTGGTAGCATTGTTTACCGGCTCTGCTGCCAAGCAGGTGAAGTATGTTAATCGCAGACTCTAACGCCTATACAATTTGTCCAATTCCTTCAGCATTTGTGAACAACCCGAGAAAGCGAATTCTTCAGACAAATAAATGGGGGCGGGTGTGAATGAAAGGAGAAAAACACCTGTTCCCGCAGCTGGCCAACAGACCTCCCTTTAATGTGCTGTCTGCAGGGAAATCAAGGCGTCTCGGGTTACCCGGAGGCCTTGGCCTGCAGTGGAGCCTGTAGAAAGGAATTCTATGACCAGAAGATGTGAGGCTTGGTCTGTGGCCAAAAACAATGGTGAAAGGTACAAAACGAGAAGCTCTGTCAGGACAAAGGCAGTCAATCACAAAGCAACGCACAGCTTGGCCGTTTGAAGAAAGGAACCCAAAACCAAAGTCACAACTGGATTAACAACTGGTTGATCCCCTTTTGCCTTCTAATGCTCCCCTGGCTAGCGGCTACTTGTTGAAATCAGATTGAAATGAATACAGCCGCCAGCAGCATACACTGTCTTCGTCTAGGGCTAGTTCTGGCTGGTCTCTGAAAAGCAACTTGCAAGATTTATGCTCCTCTGTCTTCCATCCATGTTTTTTTCCATTAAACTGGGAATTTAGAGCAAAGTTACCAGCACAACTCCAACCCAGGACTGGAGAAGTCCTCGCTGACTTGCAAAATAACTGTGGCTTCAGCAGAATCGTGAGCCCAGTAGTCACAGAGGTGAAGCTTATAAAAATTCTGTGCACATATTTTTAAAAACAGGAGAAAAGACGCTGTAATCGGGTCCATGTTGGATCTAATGGTTGGTTTCGTCCCTTAAAACACAGCTAAGTTGGAATAATGGGAACAAATAGACTCAAAGGGAAGGTTCATTACAAGAAAAGCTTAGATCTTTCCCCCAAATATGTATGGATACAGCTATAAACAGAAAAGCATAGTTTTTTATATAATGTACAGACCACAGAGAAGCTATCAAAGTTAACTGAAGAAACATAGAAGGACTAAAATTTAAAGCAGACAATAGCCACTGAGAATCCTGGGTTACACAGCTCTGAATGTTCATTGAAAGATTAAGAGGTAGGGCAGGCCTGTTCTATGCGATTTCTGAGGGCCAGGAAAGTACCATTACATTCTTATCTGAAGACACTGATGCCTGGAAATCCCATAATGGAAGGCAGGGCCATTCATGCTTCACTCAGGGCTTGGGTAAAATGCAAAGACATTGGAAAAGTACCTGTAAAATAAAATTCACAATGAGCCCTAAATGACTGAATACTACTAGCAACATATCAAAGAAAGACAGAGGGAGATCAGGAATGCTTGAGCTCCTTGAAACGATGGAGCTTTAGAGGGGCACCATGGAGTGAGGTCAACGAAGCAGGAAGTGAAGCTGTGGACTATTATGCCAAGTTTTTTCTCTTCGAATTTGGCCACATTTGGGTTATGGCTATAACAGATGGAACTGATTGGGTCAACACTATGTGAAATGAGAAGGAAGCCTGTGCCCAAGGAGGAAGCAAGTGCCCCAGGTGTCCAGTCCCAATATTTTGGCAGTGAATTTAAACACATGAAAAAAAAAATTATTCTTGGAAAACTCTTAACGAACTGTTTTCAAAAAATGTCTAAAACATTTATCATTATTTTCAATTGTAAACCAATATAAGTAAAGTTTCACTGCTAGTCTTAAAGAAATGTGTGTGTGTGTGTGTGTGTGTGTGTGTGTGCACTAAGTGGCTTTAGTCATGTGTGACCCCATGGACTATAGCCCGCCAGGATCCTCTGTCCATGGAATTCTCCAGGCAAGAATACTGGAGTGGTTGCCATGCCCTCCCCCCCTAAAGAAATGATTCCACTTTATTAGATTTTTGCTTAATAGTCTGCTTAAAGTATCAATAACAGAGAACTTATTTATTAAAGGCATTATCGTAACCCTAACATAAAGCAGTGTTGATTTTCCAATGACACTTCTTCCTTTGGGTAACATTTAGGGAACTTTGAACCATTTTTAATACCTAAAGATAGATTTTTC
This sequence comes from Bubalus kerabau, assembly GCF_029407905.1. NCBI lineage: Eukaryota > Metazoa > Chordata > Mammalia > Artiodactyla > Bovidae > Bubalus > Bubalus kerabau. Next base: position 168,422,842 of record NC_073626.1, read on the forward strand.
CCTAGAATCACTGCCCCCTCAGATGTGCACACACACATTCTATTGGAGAGAACACAAATTTGATTCACGTCCTCTTTTCCATCTGTGATGATGCCCCCACCTCCATCACCATAAGAAATAATTGGACCTTAGCCCTTACCATGTGTCACTGAATATACTGAATAAAATATTCCATTATATTATCACTGACTCTATTGAATGGGATGTTGAACTGTTTGGGCATTTTCATTGAGTTTGAAAATACACCATTATAAGTCTTTCTATCTGTGATGAATTATGAATCTACATTGGCCATCCATCATATGATTTGCTCTATGCTCTGTCTGGTGGGAAGAGGAATGGGGTCAAATGGCATTTAAAGCATGGGCACATTTCCAGTATTAGTTATTCTCACCAAGTCTTCAGCCAAGTACCAGTTTGCTCACAGATAGGCAACATTTTGGGTAGAAAGAAAAATAATCCTGAAATTCACAATTTCTTTAAGGCTATTGGCTACATTATTAAGTTATAAAATTTTATTTGCTATTCAAGCTTTATGATATTCATGAACACTGAGAAATCATTTGACACTTGAAAATGTATATCTATTTCAAATGTTAACTAACTGCAGAGATGAAAACATATTACAAATCTGACATTACATTGGAAATAATCAACTTAAAGTACTAAACATAACTTTTTTAGATCTCAGATTATAGTGATAAAAATATACCTTTTAAAGACAGATTCACAGGAAACATAAAACCCATGTAAGCGCTAGATTAGAATTTCTTTGCTTAGGTGAAGATGGTGAAATTAGACCATTGCTCCCAGTAGCAACTCTCTTATTTGTCATAAGATGTAATCTGCCTATTCAAAGTAAAACCCAATTTATAGGTGGACCCAAAATTATTGTATATTTTTGGAATGCTGCTCTCAGATTATAGTCTCTAAGTATTGTGTATGGAGTCTGTGTCTCTCCTCTGAATCAAAAAAGTTTTAGCTAAGCCTAACTCAGACACCAGCTCCAGTAGAACTCTACTTGATTCAGTACTATTCTTTCCTAGTGTGAGAAAGGGGCTTCCCAGGTGGTGCTAGTGGTAAAGAACCTGCCTGCCAATGCAAGAGACATAAGAGACATTGATTTGATCCCTGGGTTGGGAAGATCCCTGAAGGAGGCCATGGCAACCCTCTCCAGTATTCTTGCCTAGAGAATCCCATGGACAGAAGAGCCTGGTGGGCTAAAGTCCATCCGGTGGCAAAGAGACAGTGTGAGAAAGGAGTGAAGGCAAGTTCAAGTATCTTATAATTTTGTTTTCTCTACAAAAATGGATTCACCATTATAAAAAAATCTGTCTGGACTTAAAATAATTCATTGTAATCAGACACACAATGTTATATATACATTTCAATTCAATTCCTTAAACAAGAGTTAAATACCTTATTACTCTGTTATGAAGCAGAATGTTTTAAACATTTGGACTTTATATACAAAATCCTCTGGGAATACCGAAGAGCAATAACATCCTTATGAAATGAGGATGTCATTAGGAGGAAGTGATATTTGATGTGTTTCTTGAAATTGAACGGAGTTTCAGCACAGAGGAGATGGCACTTACAAAAGTGTGGGGTTGGGGACCACCAGCTGTAACAGGAAGGCCAGGATAATCACACTTGAAAGGAGGCTTTGCTGTTGCCATCTTTCATAGTGTATTTGGGATTCCAATAGACAGAAATGTCAAAATTGACTTGCACCTGTGCTCCAAAAGAGAAATAATGTGTAGAAATAATAGCTTGTGATCTCTTCTCCACTCTACAACCACCACCCAGAGCAAGGTCAGAGCTGCAGCCAAGTTGGCCCACTCAAGAGATGGACATGTGGACAGGTTAAATAAAGAGAGCAATGTCACCTCCCTCATCACATCTATTGAAAGTGCTTTCATCAACTCACTAGTGATATGCTTCACACTCAATACTCCCTCCCCCTCAAAAAGTAACCTTAATTCTCCCGTGGACTGTGTTTGACATTTCTGACTTCTTTCTTAATGAATAAGTGTCTCTGTTGTTCCTAGGACCACCCTTGTCTTCTTTTTTCCCTTGCGTGAAAGGTTGGAATCCCCACAGGTCCTCTCAGGTTCTATACACATTTTATGCAATTGCCCTGAGCAATTTCATCTACTTCCATAGTTTTGAAAGTGAAAGTGAAAGTGAAGTTGCTCAGTCGTGCCGGACTCTTTGCTACCCCATGGATAGTAGCCTGCACCAAGCTCCTCCGTCCATGGGATGTTTAAGGCAAGAGTACTGGAGTGGGTTGCCATTTCTTTCTCCAGGGCTAAACCTATATGCTAGTGATGTCCATCTAGTCAAGGCTATGGTTTTTCCTGTGGTCATGTATGGATGTGAGAGTTGAACTGTGAAGAAAGCTGAGCACTGAAGAACTGATTCTTTTGAACTGTGGTGTTGGAGAAGACTCTTGAGAGTCCCTTGGACTGCAAAGAGATCCAACCGGTCCATTCTAAAGGAGATCAGTCCTGGGTAGTCTTTGGAAGGAATGATGCTGAAGTTGAAACTCCAATATTTTGGCCACCTTATGTGAAGAGTTGACTCATTGGAAAAGACTCTGATGCTGGGAGGGATTGGGGGCATGAGGAGAAGGGGACAACAGAGGATGAGATGGCTGGATGGCATCACTGACCCGATGGACATGAGTTTGAGTGAACTCTTGGAGTTGGTGATGGACAGGGAGGCCTGGCGTGCTGCAGTTCATGGGGTTGCAAAGAGTTGGACACGACTGAGCGACTGAATTGAACTGAACTGATATGCTAGAGAATTTCAACTCTACAATACTTCTCAGGTCCTATTCCATTTTTAGAGTTCCAGACATAAATCTGCTCCTCGCTGATCATCATCCATACTACTTAATCATCGATCACCAACAATAAGTGAAAGTGAAAGTGAAAGTTGCTCAGTGGTGTCCGACTTGTTGCAACCCCTTGGACCTTATCCTGCCAGGCTCCTCTGTCCTTGGAATTCTCCAGGCCAGAATACTGGAGTAGGTAATTGTTCCCTTTTCCAGGGAATCTTCCAAATGCAGGAATCAAACCCAGGTCTCCCACATTGCAGGCAGATTATTTACAGTTTGAGCCACCACCAACAATAATGAAGTCACTAAACCCTGATTTTCATTCCTCTTAACAATTTTTTTGGGCTTCCCTGATGACTCAGTGGTAAAGAACCCACCTGCCAATACAGGAGATGCAGGTTCAATCCCTGGGTTGGGAATATACCCTGGAGGAGAGCATGGCAACCCACTTCAGTATTCTGGCTTGGAGAATCCCAAGGACAGAGGAGCCTGGCAAGCTACAGTCCATAGAGTTTCACAGAGTCAAACACAACTGAAACGTCTTAGCATGATTGCATGTAACATTTTTTTAAACCAATCCACCTTACTCCATCCATATAACAAAGAATTAAGGAAAAGCAATGTAATTGCTCCCAAGAATTTCAGAAACAGCTACTAAATGCTCTCACTTTCTCTAATCTTTTCTTTCTAATTCTTCATACTGCATCCAGAATGATTTTTTCCAATATAAATATGATCCTGTCAGACTTCCAGCTGCTTACTGCATAAGGTCCAAAGCTCCTGTTCTGGTTTACAAGTAATTTTATTATCAGGTGTTTCTTACTCTACCAGCTCCATCATAGTCAGCATTCTCCTCCTTATATTCTGGGTGATACTGTACTGAACATTTTTCATTTTTATATTGCATGTGGCCATTTTCTCTTGCCAGGAATCAGCCTACTCGTCTATGCTCCCACCCAGTTTAAAGAGTGCTTACTTTTGCAACCAACTTTCCTGCCCAGCATAGACCCACTATTACCACCAGGAGTATGAGGTAAGGTGCCTTACTATGTACACTTCAGAATCTTACACTTCCTCTAGGATAACATGTAGCACACTTTCATTTTACTTACTCAATAGTGTGTCATATTTTAATTTTTTCTGCACCAGGGCTAAGATCTCTATGAATAGTATGGAATGATTTTGTCTCAATCATTTTGTTTCTTTGGGACACAGCATAATATCTGATATATAGCAAGTGTCTCATTATTATTTATAGAGAAATAAAATGGAAGTGTGCTGATCAAGTTCTGAAACAACTGCTTTTCTAGGAGTTCTGAGATATAGTTGGAAAACTTAAGGCTGGAAAACAATTGATTCAGATTATGACAATTGTTACACCTCAATGGGTTTTTCTATTAAATTGTATCTTAAACTTATTTTGTTAGCAAGAAGAAAGCAAAGCACATTTGCAGGTGATGTGGACAGATCTTGGCTTTTAGAAAGGTTTGGGGAATGGACTGTACATTCCATGTACCGAATGGACTGGCAAGAAAGGATACCAATGAGGCATCTTTCAAAGGACTTAAAAGAGAGATGTTAACCAATGTCATGGCAACAAGAATGAAAGGGATAAAAATTATTTAGGAGCCACTGTGGGATAGAATTGACATCTCTAGTGGATCATCTAGATGTGGAGGGCAGAGAAAGTCTGTTCTAAAGATAAACTTAAGGCTCCATAACATAGTTGCTATGGGGGACACAGGAGCACAAGATCATTCCAGGAAAGAACAAGATGAGAATTGATTAGGTTCTTTTTATACTTTTTGAATTTGGGAGAGTCTCAAAAAGTAATTAGAGACATAGAATTGAAATGCAGAAGAGAAAGAACAAGGAAAGTGAACCAATATGTTTTGGGGTTTTATTTGTAGAGAAGTGAAGTTTGTAGCTTCATTGTAAGAAAAGAACAAGAAAAGGAGAGGGACAGTTACTTGGTGGCAAGTGTTCCTGTACATGGGACAAGTAGGAGAGAAACAGGTGAAAAAGTAAGAGAGGGAATAATAGTATACACAGGAGTAGACACCGAATGGTGAACTGTCATTGAACCACATTAAAGAGAATTTCAGATATATGCATTAGACTTGATTATTTCAAGGGGATTGGATAGGATAAGGACACAAATGTAATCTTTGGTTTTAAAATCAGCAGATAATTGGTGACTTTGCGACCACTGTTTTAATTGTATTTGCCATTTGAAATGACTACAAAGGGCTGAGGAATTAAGTAGGAGGTGAGAGGATTGAAGCAGAAATTACTGCTTACCCTTCCAAAATTTGTGGTGATAAAACAGAGACAGAAGATGCAAGTGAGGCAAAGGAAAGACTTTTAAAATTTTTGAAAGAGGAGATCACATTTGGAGGCCAAAAGGAAATGCCCAATGGAGTTGGCCATCATGTTGATGCATAAAGTAAGAAATAATTTCAGAGACCAGATCACAGTGAAGAGCGGGATAGACCTGGGCCACAGGTAGAAGTAATGAGTCTTCCATGAAGAAGAACATGGAGCAAGGAAGAAAATCATTAAATCTGTAGGTAAATGCTATAGGACTTGAGGTAAAAGTGAGAAGCAGAAAGTTTCCTGAGTCTTTAAGGATAAGTAGAACTTAAGATGGTTGGATGACATCATTGATTCAATGGACATAAACTTGGGCAAACTCCAGGAGGTGGTGAGAGACAGGGAAGCCTGGCATGCTGCAGTCCCTGGGGTCATGAAGAGTCAGACATGGTGACTGAACAACAGCAAGAACTTTTATACAGGTGATAATGGAGCATTCCAAGGACAGCAATTAATGTCAGGTGAAGCATTGATGCAAAAAGCATCACGTGGGGCATGACAATTAGAAATAGTTTAGCATGGATGCTGATTATGTGAAAGAGGATGCAAGAGATAACAGAAAAGGAAGGTGGGGATCAAATTATAATGGAGATATTGAAAAACATGTACATCAGTCTCTTGTAGGTCAAAGGCAACTTTTGAAGAGGTTTAGGCAAGGGGTGACAGGGGAAATTACATCCTAAGCCTGCCCACCAGGACTATTTAGCCTCCGAGCCACAACGAAAAATCCCACATGACGCAATGAAGGTCCTGCTGCATGCAGCAGCTAAGACCTGACCCACAACTAAGACAAATAAATAGATATTTCCAAACATAGAAAAGAAAAATGAGGAGTCAAAGAAAATCTTAAGATTTTATTTTGCATGATTTGTTAGAATTTGATTTCACATACTAAAGGAATGAGAAATAAAGCAGATCTTAGAGAGAAAAGTGAGTTTGGTTTTGAGAATATTGTACTGAAGAATTTTGTCTGATATTTGCATTGGGGTGGGATTGAATGAGATCAGCTATTGGTTGGAGTAACTCAAAGACTAGGAATTAAGTGGGATCAGAAGGATCTTTAATCTCTTTCTTGGTATGCTCCCTGTGGCTCATCATAACAGGATGTAGGGACTGAATTGGTGAACCTGAACCCAGAGGCTTTAGGAACTCCACAGAAACAGGGGGTTAGGCAATGTGTTGAAGAGGGAGACAGTGGTTTGGGAAGGTGGCCAGTAGAAAAGAAGTTTTCATTTTCACTATATATTGCCAAATTGGGCTAATACTAAAATCTACCTGTCATGATAAGATCCTGGCAAAGCAGGATGTTCTGTCTCTTGACTTCCATATGGCCTCCTTATGCTACTCTGTGATCCTGGTATTCATATTAACCTGATTGCAACTGCACACTCATTTCGGGAATGGATAACTAGTGTCATAAATTGGCTTTTATGACATATTTCTCTGCCTACCCCCACCCCCCCCACCCCCAGCCCTGATCCCTATAGATTAAATTGCTTCCAGGTCAATGAGAACCCTACAATGAATCTTTAGACAGAGGACATGATTTACCTGGAACATTGCTATTGTGGAGGAAAATAAACTCTTTTCCATTTTAAACACAGGTATTATTTTGCTCCAGAACAATTCAAGGGGATTTTTTGTGTGTGAATTTTTTTCCAGGCACCCCTCTCTCTATACCTCAAGTAACATTTCCAATGGGAATTTCGGAGATCCTAAATTGCAACCAGAGAGTAACTTTTCATTAGGATAGGAATCCCTGAAGGGTCATGGTTTATGGAGGACTAAAGAACAAGCAAGGATCATGTGGATGAAGTAGGAATTTCCCAAGAAAATGTTTCAGGTCGTTAAACAGAATGGAATTTATTCCAGGTTTAAGCTCTTTGTCTCAAGCTTTTCTTATCTTTGTAATGAAAATAATAATGAAAAAAACCTCAGTGAAGATTTTGTCAGAATTTGTTAGCAAGTTAATCTATGTTTCTACTTGCTTTAATATGAAATTTAACATATGTATTCAAAGAATGGGCCACCCTCTGCCTGCAATGCACACAGGAGATGCTGGTTCAATTCCTGGATTTGGAAGATTTCCTGGAGAAGGAAATGGCAACTGACTCCAATATTTTACCTGTAGAATTCCCCAGAATTGGAGAATTCTATGGACAGAGGAGCCTGACGGGCTACAGTCCTCGCAGTTGCACTTAATGGCTAAACAACAAAACAAAATTCAAATATCATTATATTTTATGTTAAGCATGAAAGTATGAAATTTCACAAACTTAGAGCCCAATAATTGTAATTCTGGCAAGGGCTAAATTTTATCATTGCCAAATACTTTGCACTCTAACCTCATTTCTTTTTGCTTAAAATTAGTACAAATGCTTTCCCTCTAAGGGACATGGGTTTCTCTGCTCAGAGGTGAGACAAGTTTCTAAAAAGATAATTTGAAGTCTTCTGAAACAGTTTTCATCATAAGCACAAAACAAAATAATCCATTTAAAACGTGAAAATGCTTGAGCTTCAAGCACAAAAATTTCATGGAATGAGAATTAATTTATTTTTCAGGTAAAACTTTTAAAGTTTTAAGAATGGCTTAAAATGATTATAGAATATTAGATATAGTCATTATAACTGAGTAATTCTAAGCAGTTAACCATGGTTATATCTAATATTCTAATATCATTGACATATACACATATTTAGAACAAACTTTGTAAAAGAGATCTTTTAGTAGATCAAAATTTTTATACAGTTAAGAATAAAAATACTAAATTAGAAGAGTATCTTTCATCAAATTATTTTACATATGTATACAGCTTCACAGTCAAATCATTTTACAAACCTTATCCTGAAATCGGAAGTCTCCTACTCCACTTCTACTCTGCATGCTGCTCTCCAGAAGTAACTACTGACAATTCTTATAGCAGTTCACTCTTTCATCCAACTCCAGAATTCCAAATAATAATTTTTGCTGTTGGCTCTTGATTTATAATTCTTAGATATTATCTAATAACTTTCTATTGGAAAACAAGAAGCATTCTTACATCCCTTATGCCCTGCATCCCTTTCTTTACATCCTCCAATGCAATTATATCATACTTTTATTAGGATCATTTTAAGCATGACTGACTTTTGTTTTACCTGCTGCTAATAATTGTATCTTTTTAATTTGCTTTCATGATTTTCTGTCATTACCATTAATGCTTCCCAGGCTCTCCAAGTGCATTAAAAAGATGCTTGAATACTCTCTGTCACATGGTCAAAAGTTTCAGTAAGCCAGCAATACAACTGTTTCTCTTTTTTCCCTTTCAACTTCTTCCCTGAGTCCTCTGTCCCTGCCCAATTTGGAAGTCCAATTTATGCCTGCTTCTCAGCTGTTTCCTGTAACTTCATTTATTCTGGATCTTCGTGTGTCTGGTGTCTTTGATTTTGTGCTGTTATTCCCTGTTGCAGCATACATCCTCTAATGCTCAGTGAAGTCCACAAACCACTTCTAATTCACAGATTATCATCCATAGTTTGTGATAAGAACAAATATCACTAGGGAGCATTTGAAAGCTCTTATAATAATTTGAAATTCATACTCCATTCACACTTTTACCCCAGCTATAGACCTGTTCAGATACCATTGAACAAAATGGCAACTCACCTAAGAGACAGATACAGTAAGACTGTGTCACATGGGATGACATTTTAAGTTATCAATGGTAAGCCAAGAGTGCAAACCAATCTGAGAAAAAGTGAGCATTAATTTTAAGTTGTTACTTTGCAATAATTTTAATTGAAACAAGCCTTTTCTAAATCTACAGCTTATCACTTAAGTAAGGGTGGTAAACTTTTTATTGTTTTCAGTGATAAAATACTGACGGTAAAATAAGTTTCATTAGATATCTTGTTGAGAATAGCCACAGCTTTTCTGAACATGGCAGTGGAAGTCATCCAAGAGATAAGAGGGAAGAAATTCCTAAGAAATGAAGACTAGTTCAGTCATAAGTATGTGTTGAGTTTGCTCTTTTTAAGTAATGACTAGATGGAGATGTGCAAAAGCACACTGTGCAAGGTGCACAGATATATTGACTAGTGAAGTAATAACATTCTCAACAATGAAGCTTTGTTTGCATACAATGGTGTAAAGAAATATATTTGAAAGTAAATGTTATGTGAAGAAGGTAGATCGAGGATCACTTTACAATTTCACAACAGTGCACCATATTTAGGAACTGGGACATCCATAGTATAAAAATCCAACATTAGAACAAATCAAGTTAGCGATTAGTTTTGTTTTGTTTTTTTAATTTATTTTTTATTGAAGGATAATTGCTTTACAGAATTTTGTTGTTTTCTGTCAAACCTCAACATGGATCACCCATAGGTATACATATATCCCCTCCCTTTTTTTTTCTTTTTTCTTTTATTTTTTAACTTTACAATATTGTATTGGTTTTGCCATATATCAACATGAATCCGCCACAGGTATACACATGTTCCCCATCCTGAACCCTCCTCCCTCCTCCCTCCCCGTACCATCCCTCTGGGTCATCCCAGTGCACCAGCCCCAAGCATTCAGTATCGTGCATCGAATATCGTGTATCAGTATACATATATCCCCTCCCTTTTGAACCTCACTCCCATCTCCCTCCCCATCCCACCACTCTAGGTTGATAGAGAGCCCCTGTTTGATTTTCCTGAGCCATACAGCAAATTCCTGTTGGCTACCTATTTTACATAGGGTAATGTAAGTTTCCATGTTACTCAGACATAAAGAATAGACTTTTGGAGATGGGGAGAGGGGAGGAGAGGGTGAGATGTATGGAAAGAGCAACATAGCAAGTAGTTTTTACTTCAAGTTGATGCATGCTGTTGTTCTTGTTGTTCAGTCGCTTAGTCATGTCTGACTCTTTGCAACTCCATGGACTGCAGCATACCAGGTGTCCTTGTCCTTCATTATGTCTCTGAGTTTACTCAAACTCATACTCATTGAGTCAGTGATACCATCCAACCATCTCTTCCTCTGTTGCCACCTTCTCATCCTGCCCAGCATCAGGGTCTTTTCCAATGAGTTAGCTCTTTATCAGTTGGCCAAAGTATTGGAGCATCAGCTTTAGCATAAGTCCTTCTAATGAGTTTTCAGGATTGATTTCCTTTAGGATTGACTGGTTTGATCACCTTGCAGTCCAAGGGATTCTTAAGAGTCTTCTATTTTATAATTTAACACAATTGTCAATGAAGTAGGAGATAATCTTGATCTTGCACATTTGGAAATAGTTATCACTGAACATTTTTGTTCATAAATTTGTTAAAATATTTTTACCGTGTGTGTGTGTGTGTGTGCACACGTACACATGCACATGTGCTAAGTCACTTCAGTTATGTCCAACTCTTTGTGATCCTGGGTACTGTAGCTCTCCAGGCTCCTCTGGCCATGAGATTCTTCAGGCAAGAAAAGAATACTGGAGTGGGTTGCCCTGCCCTCTTCCAGGGGATCTTCCTGACCCAGGGATCAAACCCACATGCTTTCTGTCTCCTGCATTGGCAGGCAGGTTCTTTACCACTATATATATATATACATATACATATATATATATATACACACATACATGTATGTATGTATATGTCTCTCCAAAAATAGACTAACTAATTAAGGATGTAGAATCTTTCTTTCATTGACAGACTACTTAAGTTTAATTAAAATTTTATAGGACAGATTTTCAGAACTAGCAATTGCTAAAAATTAAAGATGAATGTTAAAAATATAGCATCATATACTTCTTTTTAAATAAATGATATAAGTGAATATCCTTAGCATGTCAGAATTGCTTTGAAATCTCTTCTTCCTTTCTTTCACATATTTCCGAAAGCTATCTTTACTCCAACAAATGTAATTAACACAAAATATAGAAATATTTTAGCTAATATACATTATACCCTAGGATACTGTTGTCATTAATCCAACCTAGAATGGATAAATCAGCAAGCATAAGTAAGTACATTTGTGACATTAAAACCAGTAAGTATTGATAAAAACTTTGTTTCTTAAACTATTATATATGTATATAAGTCTCTAAAAGGGAATCACTGTTTTACTATTAACAGTTTTTAAGTTACAAAAGTGGAACAACTAAAATTTTCAAGTGTAATGAAGGCAAAGAGATTCAACCAGTCCATCCTAAAGGAAATCAGCCCTGAATATTCATTGGAAGGACTGATGTTGAAGCTGAAACTCCAATACTTTGGCCACCTGATGCAAAGAGCTGACTCATTGGAAAAGCCCTTGATGCTGGGAAAGATTGAAGGAAGGAGGAGAAGGGGACGACAGAGGATGAGATGGTTGGATGGCATCACCGACTCAATGGACATGAGTTTGAGTAAACTCCAGGAGTTGGTGATGGACAGGGAGGCCTGGCGTGCTGAAGTCTACGCAAAGAGTCGGACACAGCTGAGCGACTGAACTGAACACCTATTTTTAATGGTGAACATATACAGATTTTAAAATTCCTTTTTCCTTATGTTAGGTTTTTTCAGACCATTTTTATTGAAATATGATTTAATGTCTGTTAAATCAAATAAAATTTGGGCTTTTGTATTGTTTCTAGAAATACATCTTTAATTGTATTGCACATAGGAATGCTGAAATGCATTAAAATGCTAAAATGCATTGAAATGCTGAAATGCTATGAAATGCTGAAATGCTATGAAATACTATTGTAATAATTTTGGAGGAAGGGAAGAAGGATGATAGCTATAGTGGCAGGATGGAGGAATGACAAGGGAAAAGTCCACGGGATTGAATGAATTCTTGGAGTTTTGAATGTCTGACAATAGCTCTATTCTACCTTCAAGCTTTCTTGATAGTTTGTCTAGGCATAGAATTCAAAGAGAAAACAGTTCTCTTTCAGGATTTTGAAGTGATAGCTCTATTTATTTATTCATTCTTTTTATTTCCACTATTGGGCTTAAGGAATCTAAAGACTCTGATTCTGAGCTTATATATGCCTCTGGCTCATCTTGTCTTTCTTTCTTTCTTTCTTCTTTCCTTCCTCCCCTCCTTCCTTTACCCCTCCCTCCCTCCCTCCAACCCTTCCTTCCCCTAAATTTTTAGAATCTTCCTTGTCACTGGCACTCTGAAATTTCACAATAATGTGAATTAGTATGGGTTCCTTTTCACTCACTGTGCAAGTCAGTGGGTGAATATTTTCAGTCTGGAAATGCATGTTCTTTATTTATGGTTTTTATCTGCCTGTCTATTTCTTTTACATTGCAAACTCTCCCCATGTATATACCTGATGTTCTTTGGCTATTGGGTTATTTAAGATTTATGAGACTTTTAAAAAAGATGAGTAGGTGTTTATTTTTTTTTAATCTCAGCACACTAGGAACACAGTGGAACTTCCTAAACCTGATAAATGATATATATCAAAAACCTAAGAAAATACAATATTCATTAATCAAATATTACAACATCACCCTTGATACCAAGAAGGAAGCAAGGACATCCCCTGTCACTACTTCTGTTCAGAATAAACTATCTGTTTTAGGCAGTGCAGAAAGGCATGAATAAGAAACAAAAGTCAAAAGAATTAAAAATGAAGAAACTAAAATTATTAATACAGGATATAAATATGCACATAAAATCCAAAGAATCTTCAAACAAAGTGCTAGAATTAGTGAATTTACCCAGGTACTGGGTTCAAGGTCAATACAAAAAAACAAACAAAACTCTTTAATCTATCTCTATATTGTTGTTTTTCAGTTGTTAAGTTGTGTCCGACTCTTTGTGACTCCGTGGACTGTTTCATGCCAGGCAATGGGACTTGTGTCACTCAGTGAAGCTATGAGCCATGCTGTGCAGAGGCACCCAAGACAAATGGTCATAGCAAAGAGTTCTGACAAAACGTGGTCCTCTGCAGAATGAAATGGCAACCTACTCAAGTATTCTTGCCTGGAGAACCCCATGGACAGTATCACTATAGACCAGAAACAAAAGAAAAGTACAGTTTTAAATAAAAATAATATTTGTCAAAACACTTTTTAAAAATATGTGGGAATAAATCTAAAGAAAAATATGCAAGATTTTCTCTCTGGAAACTGTGAAACATCATCGTGAGTAATTAAAGAAGATATATAAATGGAGTGAAACCCCATATTTTGGGGGTTGATAAACTGAATATTGTGAAGATATTTTAAGGCAGTCCAAAAAATGGACAAATCTAGTAGACTAACAGTACTAGGTGTCAACGATTATTTTAAAGGTTTAGTAATTAAGGCTATGTGGCATCAATACAGGTATAGACAAATCAGTGGAACGAAACAGAATCCCAAGACAGACTTGTAGACACATATCACCTGACTTAACACAAAGGCAGCACTGTGTAACAGTGAGATGGGGATTGGCATTGATAAAAATGGTGATGGGTTAATTGAGTATCCCTATGGAAAAGAAATGTAAAAAAAGCAAAATGGCTGTCTGGGGAGGCCTTACAAATAGCTGTGAAAAGAAGAGAAGTGAAAAGCAAAGGAGAAAAGGAAAGATATAAGCATCTGAATGCAGAGTTCCAAAGAATAGCAAGAAGAGAAAAGAAAGCCTTCCTCAGCGATCAATGCAAAGAAATAGAGGAAAACAATAGAATGGGAAAGACTAGAGATCTCTTCAAGAAAATTAGAGATACCAAGGGAACATTTCATGCAAAGATGGGCTTGATAAAGGACAGAAATGGTATGGACCTAACAGAAGCAGAAGATATTAAGAAGAGGTGGCAAGAATACACAGAAGAACTGTACAAAAAAGATCTTCACGACCCAGATATTCACGATGGTGTGATCACTCACCTAGAGCCAGACATCCTGGAATGTGAAGTCAAGTGGGCTCTAGAAAGCATTACTATGAATAAAGCTAGTGGAGGTGATGGAATTCCAGATGAGCTATTTCAAATCCTGAAAGATGATGCTGTGAAAGTGCTGCACTCAATATGCCAGCAAATTTGGAAAACTCAGCAGTGGCCACAGGACTGGAAAAGGTCAGTTTTCATTCCAATCCCAAAGAAAGGCAATGCCAAAGAATGCTCAAACTACCGCACAATTGCACTCATCTCACACGCTAGTAAAGTGATTCTCAAAATTCTCCAAGCCAGGTCTCAGCAATATGTGAACTGTGAACTTCCAGATGTTCAAGCTGGTTTTAGAAAAGGCAGAGGAACCAGAGATCAAATTGCCAACATCCACTGGATCATGGAAAAAGCAAGAGAGTTCCAGAAAAACATCTGTTTCTGCTTTATTGACTATGCCAAAGCCTTTGACTGAGTGGATCACAATAAACTGTGGAAAATTCTGAAAGAGATGGGAACACCAGACCACCTGACCTGCTTCTTGAGAAATTTGTATGCAGGTCAGGAAGCAACAGTTAGAACTGGACATGGAACAACAGACTGGTTCCAAATAGGAAAAGGAGTACGTCAAGGCTGTATATTGTCACCCTGCTTATTTAACTTCTATGCAGAGTACATCATGAGAAACCCTGGGCTGGAAGAAGCACAGGCTGGAATCAAGATTGCCAGGAGAAATATCAATAACCTCAGATATGCAGATGACACTACCCTTATGGCAGAAAGTGAAGAGGAACTAAAAAGCCTCCTGATGAAAGTGAAAGTGGAGAGTGAAAAAGTTGGCTTAAAGCTCAACATTCAGAAAACGAAGATCATGGCATCTGCTCCCATCACTTCATGGGAAATAGATGGGGAAACAGTGGAAACAGTGTCAGACTTTATTTTTCTGGGCTCCAAAATCACTGCAGATGGTGACTGCAGCCATGAAATTAAAAGACGCTTACTCCTTGGAAGGAAAGTTATGACCAACCTGGATAGCATATTCAAAAGCAGAGACATTACTTTGCCAACAAAGGTTCGTCTAGTCAAGGCTATGATTTTTCCAGTGGTCATGTATGGATGTGAGAGTTGGACTGTGAAGAAGGCTGAGCGCCGAAGAATTGATGTTTTTGAACTGTGGTGTTGGAGAAGACTCTTGAGAGTCCCTTGGACTGCAAGGAGATCCAACCAGTCCATTCTGAAGGAGATCAGCCCTGGGATTTCTTTGGAAGGAATGATGCTAAAGCTGAAACTCCAGTACTTTGGCCACCTCATGCGAAGAGTTGACTCATTGGAAAAGACTCTGATGCTGGGAAGGATTGGGGGCAAGAGGAGAAGGGGACGACAGAGGATGAGATGGCTAGATGGCATTTGTGTCTCAACAGATGTGAATCTGGGTGAACTCTGGGAGTTGGTGATGGACAGGGAGGCCTGGCGTGCTGCGATTCATGGGGTCACAAAGAGTCAGACATGACTGAGTGACTGAACTGAACTGAACTGACTGGGAAAAAAATGAAGAAAATTTTCCCTGTACCTCATGCCCCAAGCAAAATGGAATTACAGAAGTTTAGTTAAAACACAATAAGAGCATAAATTGAAAGTCTTTAAATAACTTTATTTTATATATAGTTGATATCATGAAAAGCACTTTCATCTATAATTATTTTACTAGCTTTATGATAAACGTGTAAACTAAATATAGTGTGTGCACGTGTATATGTGTGTGTGCATTCTCAGTTGTGTCCTACTCTCTGGGGCCCCATGGACTGTAGTCCATCAGGCTCCTCTGTCCATGGAATTTTCCAGGCAAGAATACTGAGCTGGGCTGCCATTTCTTACTCCAGGGGATAGTCCAGACCCAGGACTTGAATCTGCATCCTTGCATCTCCTGCATTGGCAGACGGATTCTTTACCACTGTGCCACTTGGGAAGTTCAAAGCACATTTAGTGGATGTAATTATCTCTATTCCACAAGTGAAAAACTCTAAATTTTAACGAAATTCAATCTTTTGCTGACGATTAAATGGCAACCCACTCCAGTGTTCTTGCCTGGAGAATCCCAGGGACGGGGGAATCTGGTGGGCTGCTGTCTCTGGGGTCGCACAGAGTCGGACACGACTGAAGTGACTTAGCAGCAGCAGCAGCAGCATACAGTCATTAAATGAATAAAAAAGGGATTCACCCAGTAATGCCAATAAGATTTGAGAAAAATGGAAAAAAATCAGCAGGTTGATGTAACTCATTAAACTTATACCCTGTGCTTCAATTTTCTGTTCTGCAATAGTTCAGCAGGGTTATGTGGAGAAGGAAATGGCAACCCACTCCAGTATTCTTGCCTGGAAAACCCCATAAACAGAGAAGCCTGGTGGGTTACAGTCCATAGGGTCTCAAAGAGTCAGACACAACTGAGCATCTGAGCAGAGCAGAGCAGGGTTATGACAAAAGATAAACAAATGATATGATTAGTGTGAAAATGGTAGGCACTCAGTAAATATCAACCTCTCTTTTTGACCTACCTTGAAGTCCTTTAGCCAGTGAGGAATGTAGACACAACTGGAATTAATGTCTCTAGCGCAGTGCATGCAGCATTCTCTGCTGCTTCTGATAAATGATACAGATAGGGCTCAAGGAACTGGTGAAATTGGCCACCTGTGCAATGTGAAACTTGTCACTTATCAAACAGCACAACAACGGAAAATTGTTAGAAGGTGACAGCGTATTTTATAGAACAAAATGTTCCAATTTTCAAGACATTTCACAAGTGTTTTCTTTGTGTGTCTTCATTTCCTTTTATGCGAGTGTGATTTTTTTTTTGTTTTCCCCTGTGTCCTCTGTCATTCTTGCTCTGGCTTAGAATTCAGAGCCTCTCAGCTTCCCCTTCTGACCTCCTAGTGACAGCGTCATCATTGTTCCTAAAAGTGTGATTAGGACTCGTGATGGCTGCATGACAAACCTTCCCAGGGGAGGGACACTCACTTGTTCCAGAGCATTTGTTTTACCTCAGTGAACACGACCAAGAATGACTTCAGAGCAGAGCTGACTATTACCTGGAAGCCTTGAGATTTTTTTAAGCAGGAAGAAAAGAAAGCTTTTTCCCTTAAATAATTGAGTTATTTTAAATCCAACATATGAAAATCTCCTGTATACAGCAGATAAATCAAAAGCATTTACTGAAAATGTATAAATCATAAAATTTCTTTTTTATTAAGGTGTAGTTGATTTACAATTTACAATGTTATTTTCAGGTATACAGCAAAGTGATTTAGTTACCTATATTATATATATTCAATTGCATAGATCCTTTTTTAGATTCTTTCCCTGATAGATTATTATAAAATATTGAGTATGGTTCCCTGTGCTATATAGTAACTCCTTGTTGGTTATCTACACAAAATCATTTAAAGACTGGAAATATCTCAAGTTTGGGCTTCCCTGGTGGCTTAGACAGTAAAGAATCCACCTGCAATGAGGGAGACCTGGGTTCAATCCCTGGGTTGGGAAGATCCCCTGGAGAAGGGAATGGTTACCCATTCCAGTATTCTTGCCTAGAGAATTCCGTAGACAGAGGAGCATAGAAGGCTACAGTCCATGGGGTCGCAAAGAATCGGAGGCAAATGAGTGACTAACACTTTCCCTTTCTTTTTATCTCTCGTTCAAAGTTGCAAACTCAAATGCAAATAGAAGCCAAACAAGTGGTAAGAGTGAAGCCGACTCTGTGACAATCACAGCCTCCCAGGGCTGGTGGGACTGCCTGCTACTGGTACACGTTATACCCAGGGTAGCCTTATTCCTTTATAACAGAAATCCCATTTTGTTCAGAATGGCTGTTTGCCCAGTTAAAATATTCAACTTCATAGAATCTCCTGCAGTCCATGGTGGTCAGGTGACACTTTTATAGCAATGAGATACAAGTAGAAATCTACAAGGTAAAACCACTCAGAAAACTGTTGTCTTTCCAAACAGAAAAGACAGCCCCAGCAGGCACAAGACTTCTATCATTTGCCTTTCTTTCTGTCTAAAATATACTTGGTCATAATGCCTGGGAAGAAATCAACTGTCTTGTGGCCATGGAAACAAAAGTCACTCACTAAAGATAGTGATGCAGGAACAAACTCAGTTATCAAAGATGTTTTGAGTATTTGCCCTGCGGCAAGCACTGAGGAGGCTTCCCTTGTGGCTGAGCATTTAAGTAGGAAAAGATTCCTGGTAAAGATTCCGACTGCAATGCAGGAGACCTGGGTTCAATCCCTGGGTAGCGGAGATCCCCTGGAAAAGGAAAAGGCTACGCATTCCAGTATTCTGGCCTGGAGAATTCCATGGACTGTATAGTTCATGGGGTCACAAAGAGTTGGACATGACTGAGCAACTTTCAGTCACTCACTCAAGCACTGAGGAGAAACAGGACTTTATTCTCGTGGGCTTTAAATTCTTAAGGGGAAATGAGAAACAGTCAGTAAGGATGATGGGTTCTAGTAAGTTCTTAGAAGAACACAGTGAGAACAAAGTAAGAACATAGAAATTGGTACAAATCTGATATTAATGTAGATAAGGAGGTGGGCAAAATCTCTCTGATAGAATGACATTTGAGTCATAGATTTTTTAAGATTAATCTTGATTTCTTGGCATGATATTATACTATAGTGTTTTTTAATTAATTTTTATTGAAGTACGGTTGCTTTACAACATTGTGATAGAGTTTGCTCATCGTAGAGCAAAATGCATCAGCCACACACGTGTATAATCACAGACTCTTATAAGAGATAATTGGAAGAACTACATCTACCATACATGTGTGCTCAGGGGTGTCCAACTCTCTGATGCCATGGAGTGTAGCCTGCCAGACTCCTCCATCCATGGGGTTCTCCAGGCAAGTATTACTGGAGTGGGTTCCCATTTCCTTCTCCAGAGGATCTTCCCGATTCAGGGATTGAACCTGCATCTCCTACGGCTCCTGCATTGGCAGGTGGATTCTTTACAAAGGGCTGTATTATTGTCTAAGGGAATAATATTATTGTCTAAGGGAACTCTAAGGGAAAAAGGGGTCATCATCGCTATGTTTTAGGAACCCTGAAACAAATGCCCTCTTCTTGGTGAGTCATAATGTGTACTAATACATAAAAGGTTCTAAATAGTTCTGAGGTAAAGAAACGTATATAAAATCATTTAATCCAGAGTTCCCAAATGCATTTGACTTGGAGCCCTTTGTTGGAGTTTGTCCTATGAACCACCTCTGGAAAATCTCCAAGTCCTAGTCTTTGGTAATGTTGGCTGTGACTGCTCTGGGATGGAAACAATTAACTATTGCTGAATCCTCTAGAGAATTAACTGAAACTGACCCATTTGCTTTTTAAGTGCTCATAAATAAAAATTTTTATTCAAATAAAGTGGAGTCTCAGATCATGGTGTTCTGTTATTTACCAAGCAAAAATAATCAAAGAAGCAAAAATTATAAACAAAGAACTAGTGATACTGCTGTAAAAGTAAGAAGTAAGGAATTTACACTGATATAAAAAAAGAAAGAATCACAAAAATCTAACTTTTCAGGGAGAATAATGCTCTTCCCTGTTTGTCACCAAATATCTTATTTCTTTTTCCCACCCTGCATTTCTCTGTGTCCCATGTTTTAGTTTCAAGGTATTTATTTTGCCTCATGTTTTTACTATGCTGTGTGATCCATGAAGGCAAAGACCAAATCTTGTTCCATTTTCACTTGTAAAAGTATAGTGTACAACATGGCTTACGTTGGGTGCTGAATTAACAGACAAGGTCATTCAGAATGAATATTACATCACTGTGCTCAGTTATTTCACATAGGAGATTATTGTTTAAAGCCAGTCCAGGAGATAAACTCATTGGAAACATTGCTTTTTGCTTTTTCTTTCCTTTATTCTCAGTATTGTCTCCTTTCTGCCATCAAAAGAGCTTCAAACTTCCCACACAATCTGAGTACACTATATCTTAACAGATATTTGAACAGTACAATAAGATGGATAAACAAGTCAATTTTTTAGGAGGCCTTTGCCAGTTAATCCATCCAATGTCCATCTCTGATTTTATTTTAGAGCTCTGGGAAGATGTAAAAA
Organism: Bubalus kerabau; assembly: GCF_029407905.1. Lineage (NCBI taxonomy): Eukaryota > Metazoa > Chordata > Mammalia > Artiodactyla > Bovidae > Bubalus > Bubalus kerabau. The sequence goes on from NC_073626.1 coordinate 168,442,995, forward strand.
TAAATAAATAAATAAATAACAATAACTGGATTCCTTCCCAAACCAATTAATTCCCCTCCACCTTCATTTTTTTGTTGTTGTTGTTAAATCATCTGCGGGCTTTTTAAAAAAACTCCCCAACTGACTTAAATATGTCACAAGTGTTAGGAACTGTTTTGTATTGGTCAAAGTAACTGAAAGCTTAATAACTCTCTAAGTGCAAGTGGTGAAATGAAGAGGGTGGGAGAACATTCAGCATGGTGTGCAAATGATCATATACCTCGTGGGAGGATGTGTTAGTCTGGCCTCAATAAATTCATATCAAACAATAGCACCAGGGACTTCCCTGATGTTCCAGGGTTAAGCGTCACCTTCCAATGAAGGGGATTTGCTCCCTGGTCGGGGAGCTAAAATTCCACATTCCTGGTGATCAGAAAACTAAAACATAAACTACATAAGCAATACTGAACCAAATTCAATAAAGACTTTAAAAGTGGTCCATCAAAAATAAAAACTTAAAAAAAGAAAATAGAAAAAATTTTTTCAATAGAAAATATGTAATTTAATAGAAACTAAAAAATAGAAAATAATTTAAAAATAAACAATAGCACTATCTTTATTCAAGAGACCCTTCAGCACCAGTCAGCTGACACAGATTCTGGAAATACTTTTAATTGTTAGGCAAAGAAATTGTCCCAAGATCTTCATGAATCTAAAATACCAATACGCCATTCATGTATTATATTAAAGACAAGATTGGAAGGAAATGGACCTGATAGTATATTACAGTGCTGCTCTGATAGTCACCTAAAACACTTTGAAGTCTTACAGACAAGAAATGGAATAATGAGAATCTGTACTTGTTTTATTTCAATGTGCAAGTGGAGTGTTGGATTTTGCTGACTCTAAATCCACAGGCTTCTATTCAGAGCCCAACTGCTACAATTAGTAGCTCAGTTGACAATTCTTGGGCAATCACCTATTGTTACCTACCCAATATCACCACTGTATTTTTCCCCTTGCTTAACCACAGTTCACTGATGCAGGTAAGAGAAGTTTCCTGCCAGTTCTTAAAGAATGTTTTATACAAAATATCCCCCAAAGCCACTCTCTTTGATTTCTACACACAACAGTCAATCTCTGAAAGTCTATTGAACATATAGAGTAAGAGTCCATTAGCCCTAAATGATTCTATTTAATAGATAATATAATTAAGTAAACTAAATTCTTCCAGAGTGCCAAAAGTGAAAGTAAAAGTCACTCAGTTATGTACGATCTTTTGTCACCCCACAGACTACACGGTACATGGAATTCTCCAGGCCAGAATACTGGAGTGGGTAACCATTCTCTTCCCCAGGGGATCCGGCTTTCACAACCCAGGGATTGAACCCAGGTCTCCTGCATTGCAGGTAGACTCCTTACCAGCTGAGCCACTGCAGATCAGATCAGATCAGATCAGTCGCTCAGTCGTGTCCGACTCTTTGCGACCCCATGAATCCCAGCACACCAGGCCTCCCTGTCCATCACCAACTCCCGGAGTTCACTGAGACTCATGTCCATCGAGTCAGTGATGCCATCCAGCCATCTCATCCTCTGTTGTCCCCTTCTCCTCATGCCCCCAACCCCTCCCAGCATCAGAGTCTCTTCCAATGAGTCAACTCTTCACATGAGGTGGCCAAAGTACTGGACTTTCAGCTTTAGCATCATTCCTTCCAAAGAAATCCCAGGGCTGATCTCCTTCAGAATGGACTGGTTGGATCTCCTTGCAGTCCAAGGGACTCTCAAGAGTCTTCTCCAACACCACAGTTCAAAAGCATCAATTCTTCGGCGCTCAGCCTTCACAGTCCAACTCTCACATCCATACATGACCACTGGAAAAACCATAGCCTTGACTAGACGAACCTATTTTGGCAAAGTAATGTCTCTTCTTTTGAATATGCTATCTAGGTTGGTCATAACTTTCCTTCCAAGGAGTAAGCGTCTTTTAATTTCATGGCTGCAGTCACCATCTGCAGTGATTTTGGAGCCCAGAAAAATAAAGTCTGACACTGTTTCCACTGTTTCCCCATCTATTTCCCATGAAGTGATGGGACCGGATGCCATGATCTTCATTTTCTGAATGTTGAGCTTTAAGCCAACTTTTTCACTTTCCACTTTCACCTTCATCAAGAGGCTTTTGAGTTCCTCTTCACTTTCTGCCATAAGGGTGGTGTCATCTGCATATCTGAGGGTATTGATATTTCTCCCAGCAATCTTGATTCCAGCTTGTGTTTCTTCCAATCCAGCATTTCTCATGATGTACTCTGCATATAAGTTAAATAAACAGGGTGACAATATACAGTCTTGACGTACTCCTTTTCCTATTTGGAACCAGTCTGTTGTTCCATGTCTAGTTCTAACTGTTGCTTTCTGACCTGCATACAGATTTCTCAAGAGGCAGATCAGGTGGTCTGGTATTCCCATCTCTTTCAGAATTTTCCACAGTTTATTGTGACCCACACAGTCAAAGGCTTTGGCATAGTCAATAAAGCAAGCATATCTTAAATAATGCCCGTCCATCACTGAGAAGTCATAGCAGAATGCTGGCATAATTGTAGAAAATCAATAAGTACATCTTAAAAATATGCCTAACTATCAAAGAACATGCTTAGGTCTTTCTTTTTAAATTTTATTTTAAACCAATTGAAATAATCCCAAATATACACAAAAGTTACAAGTACTAAAGAAAGAACTTGTTTTGTCTAAACCACTGGAGAGTAAGTTTCACCCTTTTCTGTATGCTCAGTCACTTCATTCATGTCCTGCTCTTCGTGACCCCATGGACAGTAGCCCACCTGGGTTCAACACCTGGTTGGGGATCTAGATCCCATATGTCACAACTAAGAATTCACGTGCTGCAAATAAGACCCTGTGCAGGAAGAATAAACAAAGAAAATCACCAAGCAAATATGTTTATGCCCTCATAAAGTACTTTAATTTAGAGAATACTTTAATGAAAAATAATATCAACATTTTGCATATGTAAAAATAGTAATGAAGGACACTGCTTAGTGTACATTAATTCCTTAGTGACACCTGAGATTTCCTCACGGAACAGTGGAGAGACATAACTGCCAATGGTGGTGATGGTCACGATCATGGTAGTGATAAAGCAGGCAGAGATATTGGGATAGAATACGTGGAAATAGACATCATACAGGTCCACTTTCCATGTTTCTACTTGAAGTTCCACAACTTCAATTTGAAATGATGGCTTTAGGAAACATGATCTATCAAGCATGTGCGTTGGTCACAAGAGGTGTCAGATGTCGCTAATGGTAACTTGCACAAGGCTTGGCAGTTAAACATTAAGCTAAATGTCTTCCTCTGAATTGTCTCTTCATACTTCTTTCTAGGTTGTGACAATAATGTATGCCTCATATAAAGGCAAATTACAGTTACTTATGCATTTATAGGAAATATTACTAAACAACTCTACACCTGATTTACTTAGAAAGCCTAATTATGCTCTCATAGACCATTCAAAATTCTGCTGCTTGCTTTTGAAATGCAGCAGGTCTATGTCCTCCTGGGCCTCCATGGTGCTGCTTTCCCTCAACTAACATCAATAGTACAATTCTGCCTGCTATAGTACTTTGCCAACAAAGGTCCATCTAGTTAAAGCTATGGTTTTTCCAGTAGTCAAGTATGGATGTGAGAGTTGGACTATAAAGAGAGCTGAGCACTGAAGAATTGATGCTTTTGAACTGTGGTGCTGGAGAAGACTCTTGACAGTCCCTTGGACTGCAAGGAGATCAAACCAGTCAATCCTAAAGGAAATCAGTCCTGAATATTTATTGGAAAGACTAATACTGAAGCTGAAACTCCAATATTTTGGCCACCTGATATGAAGAACTCACTCATTTGAAAAGACCCTGATGCTGGGAAAGATTGAAGGAAGGGGGAGAAGGGGATGACAAAGGATAAGATGGTTGGATGGCATCACTGACTCAATGGACATGAGTTTGAGAAAGCTCCAGGAGTTGGTGATGGACAGAGAAGCCTGGCGTGCTGCAGTCCATGGGGTCGAAAAGAGTCAGACATGACTGAATGACTGAACTGAACTGATAGCACTAAGAGGAAAGGAAGAAAGGAAGATATTACAGAAATTAACTCATGGTTGTATGTATCATTATGTATCACCTTATTGTTGATTAATATATCATGTTATATTGAATACATAATTATATGTGTGTGCTGTGCTTAGTCGCTCAGTAGTGTCCAACTCTTTGTGACCCCATGGACTGTAGCCTGCCAGGCTGCTCTGTCCATGGGGATTCTCTAGGCAAGAATACTGGAGTGGGTTGCCATGCCCTCCTCCGGGGGATCTTCCTATCCCAGGGATTGATCCCAGGTCTCCCACATTGCAGACAGATTCTTTACTGTCTGAGCCACTTAACAAAGTATAGTGATTTATATCAAGTAACGCTCATATTTCATGATAGAAGGAAAACAAACTAATAAAGCTATACTCACTTCTATTTTACACCAGAATAAATACAAATGGATTAAAGATTTACAAATGAAAATGAAACCACTAGTTTATAAAGAGAAGTATAAGTGAATATACAAGAAGGGGAAGGTCCTATTGGTCATGACAGGCACAGATCAATAAATCTGACTACGGTAAAGTTAAAATTTACATGAGTTTGAGCAAACTCTGGAAGATAGTGAAGGACAGAGAAGCCTGATGTGCTATAATCCTTGGGGTAAAAAAGGGTTGGGCATGACTTAGCCACTGAACAACAACAACAACAACATGAAGAAGTGTATCATAAACTCAAAGGGACAAATGGAAAACATTTGCCATGTGTTTGAAAAGCAAAGGTCCAGTAGTCTTTGTATGTAGATATATTTTTAGAAATTGACTTACAAAATAGTAAACTTGGATTGGAAAGTATTGCCTAAAATATAAACATATAATTCACACAGGAAAACATAAGCAAACTTTTAGCCCATCAGACTGTCAATGATGAGAAAAGGATAATATTCTATGATGTGTATGATGTATACTTTCTATTTTGTCTCTAAACATGTTATATTCAAAAATAATAATCAATTATTTGTGAAACATATAGGTTTTCATAGGAAAAAGATTACAAAGTAATACTTTGACTTTGAAGAGCAGCATCCTGTCCAATTGTATTAAGAAAAATAATTTGTTGGATACTATGTCAAGAGCTGGGTATTTTCCAGTAAACACCGGTTTGTGTATGTAGCCACAAGATAATGGGAATGAAGTGAGTAATAATCATACCTAGGAAATGATATTTCTTTTCAGTAATTACTCAGGGAATATCATGGAGGCACAGAGTTGGATTTTATTTTCCTTACTCCTTTACATTTATTCTAGTACCAAAATCTTCTGATTACCATGGCTTTTCAATGCATTTTAAGATCCTATTCAATACTAAACTTCTTTAGATGTTTGTCTATAATCAGATATTTACTCTTCTAGATCAACCTTAGAATGATTTTATCATATTCTAGAAAGGAAGAAGAGTTTTATTAGCATTGAATTACATTTATATATTAATTCAAAGAAAAGTGATATCTTTGGAAAAATAACTCTCAACTCTCCATATTTCAATTCTTATTTTATGTCCTTCAATAAAATGTCTATAGTTTTATTCATGAAGCTATCACATTTTCCATGTAAATATTAAGCTTTTTATTTTTTGTTTCTACCATATGCAGTTCATAGGGTCTCAAAGAGTCAGACATGACCAAGCAACTGAACAACAGCAACAGCAAGTATATGTAACTGATTGTTATCCAAATAGAATAAAAAAGAACTTTGTAAATTAATTTTTAAGTGACTTTCTTGCTGAACTCAGTTCTAACACCCCTCCCTCCAGGCAATCAATTATCTTGTGATCTTATATACACAATCAAGAAGTTGAATATTGACAATTTTGCCTCCTTTCTTCTTAAGACTATGCCTCTTTTGTTGTTGTTTCCTAAGAGACAAATAGCTCTTTGAAAAATAATACTAAATAGTAAAGGTAAAAGTGATATTCATGTTATACTTCTTATTTTAAACAAAATCCTTCTAGTGTGCTGACAATCATTCATTGAATTTGATTATTTCTATCCTATCAAGAAAATACACATGGACATTTCAAAAAATGTTGATGTATGGCAAAACCAATACAATATTGTAAAGTAATTAGCCTCCGATTAAAATATATAAATTTAAACTTAAAAAAAAACTGTTTTCAACATGAAACATTCTAACAATGTCATGAAATTTTATCAAATGTGTTTAATAGTCATCGAGTTGCCTGATTTTTTTCTTTACCTTTTAATGTAGCAAATTATGTAGATAGATAAGCAGATTTCCTAATATTAAAACTCTTTTTGCATTCTTGAATGACCTTTCCATATTCATGTTTTATGCTTTTTAATGTGACACTATAATTGTTATAGATCTTGCTCATAGAATATATGTATTTTGCATTTCTTCTTTTCTACAGGATTGTTTAAATGCTGCAGAGAATATTGTTCAGAATTCTTACTTTTTGTTTGTTTGTTTTGATGACACTGGTAATGAAACTACTGAGGCATTGAAAATGTATCCCAATAAGGCTCTAAATTGGCAGTAACATCTTGATCTATCAGCAAGTTCCTATAAGTCATGATTCATTCCTTTACTCTCTGACCAAACATTGTGTTTTATATTTTTATATGTTCATTAATTATTTTATTAACATCACATATATTCTTTATATTCTAAAACCTGAAATTTATGGCTAACATCATTTGCTTAAAAGACCATTTCATTGATCAACAACAGAAATTGTTATTGAGTCAACATTTGAGTTTGAGGATAATGATGTCCAATTTAGGGCCACTTCCAGGGAAGAATGCCTAACATGGTGAAAAGTGCACAATATTTCCATTTTTACAAGACATACATTTTAGATGGAGTCTCCATGATACAAATTAGTGAGCTCTCGAAGATAATGAGGGGTTTCCCACACAGCTCAATTGGTAAAGAATCTGCCTGCCAATGCAGGAGACACAAGCAGGGGATGCCGGTTCAAATCCTGGGTCTGATAGATCCCCTAGAGCAGGAAATGGCAACCCACTTCAATATTCTTTCCTACAAAATCCCATGGACAGAGGGGCCTGGCGGGCTACAGGCCATGGGGTCACAAATAGTTGAACATGGTTAAGGGACTGAGCACACATACACACACATGCACACACACACACTAAGATAATGAGAGGTCTCCTGGATTGAGATACACCATTCAATTGACACTGATATGTCCCTTCCTAATTATCTTGGTAGCTGCCAGTAATAAATTTAGAGGAGTTCACATTAGTGCCAGTATTCAATACTGGCACAAAAAACATTTTTATAAACCCACTCTGAATAATGAAAAAAAGAAAATTGGCAAACCACCAAGGCATTGTGTTCCAGAGCCAGGAATGTGATTCTAGAATATTTCCACTGTGGTTTTCACTTCAGAGTAATTTGTATAATTTGGAAAGCAGGTCATAAAACTCTGTGTGGGGATAGGTTATCCAAGGTAACTCTTCTGTCAAATGAGAAACAATATTAACAATCTTAGACTCATAAGAGATCATGTGTTACCAGTTAAGAAGGAAAATAGAATGCTGTTTCACATTTACATGGATAAATATTACATGTATGTGTGTATGTATGTATGTGTGTATGTCTATATAATATTATGATTTATTATTCAGTGGCTACAAAGAGACTTTATTTACTTATGCTTAAAATACCCAACCATTAATGTGCTAATAGTGTGGGTGAAGAATAAATAACAACTCAGTCTCACCTAAAAAGCTTGTATTAATAGGAGCATTAACTATTCATATTTTGATGGTGCTGTGAAAAAGCCTTGCCTACAGACAGAACCAACAGAGTTAAAATGAGAGATGAGGTTTTAAATAAAGAAATTCACAACTGTATCAATTCAGGACTGTCATTTGTGATCCTAGCTTCTTGACCCCCAACTGTTTGTTGTTAGATATTCTGATTTATATAATTATGTCTCAGATACAACCTGAAAGTTGAGGTGAGGTTAAAATGTGGGTTGAAGACTGTAAACATGTTTGGTGAAAATAAGTGAGGGTTTCTGCCAAAGCTGCTTGAAGCAAAATTGGAAAGCAAGGTGAGTGTGTCTGGGTTCAGCGTTTCTCTCCTCCTTTAGTGGCTCCTAAGCTTCCCAGGTGGCTCCGTTAGTAAAGAATCCATCTACCAATGCAGGAGATACAGGAGACGTGGGTTCAGTCCCTGGATTGAGAAGACCTCCTGGAGAAGGAAATAACAGCCCACTCCGGTATTCTTGCCTGGAAAATCCCGACTGGCTATGGTCCATGGGGTCACAAAGAGTCAGACACGACTGAGCACGCCACATACCTCTTCATTGGCATTGCTACCCAGACTTCAGGTAGCTACATCCACCCCGAACCTCTTATTATCTTATCAAAAGCTTTCCTCAGATCCTTCATTAGGAAAATAAAGTGGGATTCCATTTTAATGAGGCTACATCCTACGCAAGCAAATCTGGGTCAGATAACACATTAAGGTGTTATTAATCATGTCCACACACTGCAGCAACCAAGAGTGCTACCTCTGCAAAGTAAATGCATCATTTTCTTGCCAAAAAAACACCACAAAAGGGGGCGGGGGGAAGGTTCCCTTTCATTTTAATAGGGCTTAAATTGTAAATTAGAAAGATGTAATTCACTTGGAGGAAATAGTTAACCCAGCATATCAACATATTTGAGTAGAGAGTGGTGGCAAGAGTTTGAGAAAGGTGATCAAGAACCAGATCCTTCTAGAATTTGAATTTCTAGACTTCAAATGAACCTATTTTCAAGAGCTTGAATCTGCTGGTTTGTGTATTTTCTTTTATTTTTACAAGTGTGATAAAAAGTAGTTCTCTCAAGAACAAAGTGGCTATCATAAATCAATCTAAACCTTCAAAACTGATAGGAATTTTCTCCATCTTGTGGGCAGAAGCACTGTGGCAAGTGGCTAACAATTCCAAATATTCCAGAGACAAATGACTTATTCAGAGCTAGAATAAAAAGACGAATACATTTTTGTTGCTTTATTTCACCAGGAAAGAGGACCAAATATTCCATATCAGTCCTTTTTTGTATGTTTTCATAAAGCAACAATTACATTTTTCTATTATCTTTAAAATGTTATCACTTTGGGGATAACTGAAAGATGTAACAGAAAAAGTAATGCCTTGAAATTGTATATTAAGATGCTCCAACTCAAAAAAGCAATACTCAATCATTTCTTCTCATTAAAAGGTGAAGCAGATGTTCCTACAACTAGAAAGTATCAAAAAGTATTAGCACATGTAAAATGTGGAATGAGATGGGGAGCCCTTGCAATGAGGATTCAAACTAGTATGGTGGGAAAGCAGTTTAAGAGGTTTAAGCCACTTAAATAGTAACCCTGAGAATAGTTTGCAAAGGGTCTTTAAAATCAGCTTTATTTTATTTTTTTTTAATTATGTTTTTTTTTAATTTTATTTTATTTTTAGACTTTACATAACTGTATTAGTTTTGCCAAATATTCATAATTTGATTTTCTACACTTTATAATCTTTTCATTTTAATCTTAGTTGACTCTGTCTTAGTTATTCAACTGGACTGAAAATAAAATTACTAAGACAGAGTCAACTAAGATTAAAATGAAAAGATTATAAAGTGTAGAAAATCAAATTATGAATTCTGAATATTTCCAAACACCATTATTATCCAAATAACGCATTATTCATAAATTTATATTTGGGGTTGTAACACAAATAATTTGTTGTTTTCTTACAACATATTCCTATAGCACTCATCTTAATTTCCAGTTTGTCTTTCAATTCCATTTTCTAGTTTCATCTTTATTTGGTCAACCTGACGTTGGTCTGGCTTGTCACTCCAAATATATGTATACAGCAAACATCTCTGACTGATTTCAGAATCATAAGAATGGAGGAAATCCATCCAGTTTAGGATCTCTGACTAAAATGTCATTGGGTGGGGGCACTCTTCATTTAAGTGATTTAAAGAAGCATAGTTCTCAGCACAATTCCAATTGGTTGATTCCTGTTGATGGAATTCCTCAGGAATGAAATTTATAAATTCAAGGTAATTGACAGTACCCAATGTACCCTCAAGGTCTTAAAGAAAAAGCATTTTCATTTTCAAGTAAGAGAAACCTAAAATAAACTTTTCTACATTCCTAAGTATTAATTACTACATTTTAGAGGATACGATTCCTATCACAACAATGAACTTGCAAGAAGAGAGGGTGGGTTGAAACAACAGATGTCCTAAAAAATGGGCAGAGTATGTTTATGAAGGGTATTCCAGCCTAAGACAAATAGTAGTTTTTCAAAACGTTAAATATGAACTCAAGCCTTGAAAAGGTTGAGAAACTGTTTCCAAATGGAGATAGTGAGGCAGAATGGAGAAAAGGGCTGAGTATTTTGCATTTCACATTTTTCATCTCATTTTGTTTTGGGTTACAATTGGGACTTCCCCTGTATAAGGCACACGGAAGGGAAATTTTCTCAAACAGCTAATATGTTTTGGATGTGGTATTCTTAGAATTGGGGCTTCCCTTGTGGCTCAGCAGTAAATAATCAGTCTGCAATACAGGAGATGCAGGTTCAATCACTGGGTTGGGAAGATAATCTGGAGGAAGAAATAACAACCCACTCCAGTATTCTTGCCTGGGAAATCCCACTAACAGAGAAACCTGGTGAGCTACAGTCCATGGGGTCACAAAACTTTGGACATGACTTAGTGACTAAACAGCAACAATAACATTCTTAGAATTAAGAAAGTTCTTAGCACTAAGTGAGAAGCTGAGCTTCAAAATGGAAGGAAACTTAACAAAGGGTGCATCTCTTTAAAATAGAATTTATAATTCATCAAGAGAGAGGGTCCACTTTCCTGTCCATTTTCTTCTTTATGCTTTGAAATCAAGCAAGAAAAAAAAAACTAAGACTTTTTTCCACTTAATGCAAATTTCAGTTGACAGTATCAATGAAAGTAATATCTATTCTGTGCCCTCAGGCACAGTTAATCCAGTAGGTTTTGGACCAGAAGCCCTGGAGAATCCAAACTCCACTCTTTATCAACTGTGTCACTTTGGACAAATCACTAGCAAAGTGAATTAATAAAGTGAATTGTAGACAAGTGATTGGCACTAAACTTGGCACACTGTAAGTGGTCAATAAAGGTGAGTTCAATTTTAAATGATGGCATAATTATGAAATTTATGTGTGATTTTGATTATTAGGGTCAGGAAATGAGACATATTTTCCCAAAACAAAATCATCTATTACTCTATAGCTTGCGCTTTTCAAGGAACTCAGAATAGTTTGTCAGTTGTGCTGTTCAGTCACTCAGCCATGTCCAGCTCTTTTCATCCCCATGGACTGAAGCACACAGGCTTCCCTTTCCATCACCATCTCCTGGAACTTCCTCAAACTCACATTCATTGAGTCAGTGATGCCATCCAACCATCTCATCTTCTGTCGTCCCCTTCTCTTCCTACCTTCAATCTTTCCCAGCATCAGTGTCTTTTCCAAGACACTGATGAGTCAGTTCTTCACATCAGGTGGCCAAAGTATCGGAGCTTCAGCTTCGACGTCAGACTTTCCAATGAATATTCAGGACTATTTCCTTTAGAATTAACTGGTTTTATCTTCTTGCAGTTCAAGGGACACTCAAGAGTCTTCTCCAGGCCTACAGTTCAAAAGCATCAATTCTTTGGCGCTCAGTCTTCTTTATGGTCCAACTCTCACATTCATATATAATTACTGGAAAAATCATAGCTTTGACTATATGGACCTTTATCAGCAAAGTAATGTCTCTGCTTTTTAATATGCTGTCTAGGTTTGGCATAGCTTTTCTTTCAAAGAATAAGAATCTTTTAATTTCATGACTGCAGTCACCATCTGCAGTGATTTTGGAGTCCAAGAAAATAGTCTGTCACTGTTTTCATTGTTTCTCCATCTATTTGCCATGAAGTGATGGAACCAGCTTCCATGATCTTAGTTTTTTGAATGTTGAGTTTTAAGTCCGTTTTTTCACTCTCTTCTTTCATTGTTATCAAGAGGTTCTCTGCCATAAGGGTGATATCATTTGCCTATCTGAGGTTGATATTTCTCTCAGCAGCCTTGATTTCAGCTTGTGCTTCATCCAGCCTGGCATTTCTCATGTTGTACTCTGCATAGAAGTTAATAAGTAAGGTGACAATATACAGCCTTTATGTATTTCTTTCCCTATTTGGAACCAGTCTGTTGTTCCATGTCCAGTTCTAACTGTTGCTTCTTGACCGACATACAGGTTTCTCAGGAGGCAGGAAGGTGGTATTCCCATTTCTTTAAGAATTTTCCACAGTTTGCTATGATCCACACAGTCAATGGCTTTGGTGTAGTCAATGAAGCAGAACTAGATGTTTTTCTGGAACGCTCTTGCTTTTCTTATGATCCAATGGATGTTGACAGTTTGATCTGTGGTTCCTCTGCTTTTTCTAAATCCAGCTTGAAAGCTGGAAGTTCTTGGTTCACATGCTCTTGAAACCTTGCCTGGAGAATTTTAAGCATTACTTTGCTAGTGTGTGAGATGAGTGCAGTTATGTCGTAGTTTGAGCATTCTTTGGCATTGCCTTTCTTTGGGATTGGAATGAAAACTGAACTTTTCAAGTCCTGTTGCCCTGTTGAGTTTTCCAAATTTGCTGGCATACTGAGTGAAGCACTTTAGCAGCAGCATCTTTTAGGATTTGAAATAGCTCAGCTGGAATTCAATTGCCTCCATTAGCTTTGTTCATAGTAATGCTTCCTAGGTCCATCTTGACTTTTCACTGTAAGATTCTGGCTCTAGGTGAGTGATCACACCATTGTGGTTATTGGGCCATTTAGATCTTTTTTGTATAGTTCTTCTGTCTATTCTTGGCACCTCTTCTTAGTATGGGATCTTAGTTCCCTGACCATGGATTGAACCCACACCCCCTGCAGTGGAAGCACAGAGTCTTAACCCCTGGATTGCCAGGGAAGCACCTAGTTTGACAATAGAAATGTCTTAATCTTAAGTGGTTTGTATTTAATTGTGAAATATGAATGGAAATTCACTTTATAAACATATTTTATTTTGTTCAGGACTTAATGAAAATCTCCCTGGTGTTATAAATCTCCCTTTTAAGTTTCAAGTTTCTATTTATATAAAACAATCAAAAAACAACTATCATAAATAACCAATTAACAATATGAACTGAAATTAATCATCTGTCGCTCAGTTATAAGTGGGTAAGATAAACTTGATCTAAAAGTCTTACACTTCTTTTTTCATTCTGCTATTGGATAAATCAGTTTCATCAAATTTACTGTGTCAGCTCTGTAAAACCATTATCTTAAAGAATCTTTGTTGAACATCTAAGACACCATCAACTTAGGCAGGCATTTTAAAGTATTTTTTCTAATATTTAAAATAATAAAGAAGCATATTGATATCTTTCCCATACGTTATTTACAACAGCTCCTTCTCATTTACTTTAAACACTTCAGCTCTGAATTTGTAGAATCTTTCCAAATTTTTTATCTTCAGAATTTTTGTCAGGAGCATTGACACCACTGAGACATGAATCTCATATTTTTTCTTGTCTGGTATGTGAAGGAACACACTATATGTTCATTAAAAGGATAAATGAGAGAAAGAGTTGGTGAATACACGAATGAATGAATGAATGATCTCTTCAAATCTAAATCTCAAAATTGTTAACTTCTTTCCTCTTGACCTCAGTGGCTCCAGAGATATAAAGAAATGTCCATGATTGAGATGAAACAAATGGAATGATATTTTTAAATTTTTAATTATTTTTATAATCTACTCAGTTCAGCATTGCTAACGCTCATCAGAACATAGCCATTCTCTATGATCTTCTTTACTCAGTCTGTTACATCATCCCTCACCCGGTCTTGTTGGGCTGGGCTGTATTACTACCTTTTTCTTCCTCTTCCTGAAGGGGATACTATTAGGTTCAGTCTTCTCCTTTACCATCCCATGCTATCCTGTGTACTGTTTCTCAACTTATTCCATCTGAAATAACTTAATGTAACTTCATTATTTAGAAGAAAATAGTTGCTAAGTCATGTTTGACTTTTTGCTACCACATGGACTAAAGCATGCCAGCCTTCCTGCCTTTCACTGTCTCCTAGAGTTTGCTCAAATTCATGTCCATCAAGTCACTGATGCTATCTAACCATCTCATCCTCTGACACTCCCTTCTCCTGCCCTCAATAGTTCCTAGCATCATGGTTTTTTTCCAGTGAATCAGCTCTTCACATAAGGTAGCCAAAGTATTGGAGCTTCAGCATCAGTCCTTCTACTGAATATTCAGAGTTTATTTCCTTTAGGATTGACTGGTTTCATCTCCTTACTGTCCAAGGGACTCTTAAGTGTCTTCTCCAGAACCACAGTAGAAAAGCATCAATTCTTCAGCACTCAGCCTTCTTTATTGTCCAACCCTCACATCCATACATTACTACTGGAAAAATCATAGTTTGACTATATGGACCTTTTTTGGCAAAGTGATGTTTCTGCTTTTGAATATGCTTTCTGGACTTATCATAGTTTTCCTTCCAAGAAGCAAGTGTCTCTTAATTTCATGACTGCAGTCACTGTCCACAGTGATTTTGGAGCCCGAGAAAATAAAACCTGTCACTGCTTCCACTTTTTCCCTTTTTAATTGCCATGAAGGATGGGACTGGATGCCATGATTTTGTTTCTTGAATGCTGAGTTTTAAGACAGTTTTTTTTTTTTCACTCTTCCCTTTCACCCTCATCAAGAGGCTCTTTAGTTCCTCTTCACTTTTTTCCATTAGAGTGGTATTATCTCCATATCTGAAAAATGAAAGTTTCTCAGTCTTGTCTGACTCTTTGTGGCCCCATGGACTATAGAGTCCATGGAATTCTCCAGGCCAGAATACTGGCATGGGTAGCCTTTCCCTTCTGCACAGTATCTTCCTGACCTAGGAATTGAACCAGGGTCTCCTACATTGCAGGTGGATTCTTTACTGAATGAACTATCAGGGAAATCCATATCTGAGGCTGTTGATATTTCTACCAACAATCTTGATTCCAGCCTGTGATTCATTCAACCCAGCATTTTGCAAGATGTACTCTGCATAGAGCTTAAATAAGAGGGTGACAATATACAGCCTTGACATATTCCTTTCCCAATTTTGAACCAGTCAGTTCTTCCAGGTCTGGTTCTAACTGTTGCTTCTTGCACTGCATACAGGTTTCTCAGGAGACAAGTAAGGAGGTCTGGTATTCCCATCTCTTTAAGAATTTTCCACAGTTTGCTGTGATCCACACAATCAAATAGAAGAAAATGGAGGTTAATACAATCTAGAATAAAGTGTCTATACAAAAGTGGAAGACAGATTATAACACAGCTAGGATTTTCTTTCACATGTCTCTTCAGCCTTTAAATAGTTTGTTCTGTTTTACCAACCTAAAGTGAAAGTGAAAGTGAAGTCACTCAGTTGTGTCTGACTCTTTGCGACCCCATGGACTGCAGCCTACCAGCCTCCTCCGCCCATAGGGTTTTCCAGGCAAGAGTACTGGAGTGGGTTGCCATTGCCTTTACCAACCTAAACAGCATATTAAAAAGCAGAGACATGACTTTTCCAACAAAGGTCTATCTAGCCAAAGCTATGGTTTTTCCGGTAGTCATGAATGGATATGACTAACATGAATGGATGTTGGATCACAAATAAAGCTGAGCACCAAATAAATGATGCTTTTGAACTGTGGTGTTGGAGAAGACTCTTGAGAGTCCCTTGGACTGCAAGGAGATCCAGCCAGTCCATCCTAAAGGAAATCAGTCCTGAATATTCATTGGAAGGGCTGATGCTGAAACTGAAACTCCAATACTTTGGCCACCTGATGCAAAGAACTGACTCATTGGAAAAGACCCTGATGCTGGGAAAGATGGATGCCAGGAGGAGGGGATGAAGAGGATGAAATGGTTGTATGGCATCACCCACTCGATGGACATGAGTTTGAGTAAGTTTTGGGAATTGGTGATGGACAGGGAAGCCTGGTGTGCTGCAGTCCATGGGGTCACAAAGAGTCAGACATGGCTAAGTGACTGAACTGAACCTTCTTTATTTACATATAGGCCCCTCCCTTAGCCAGTTGTTATCACTCATGTTTTATTTTCCCATGTAGATTATGGGTAGGATCCTAAGGTTTATCTTTCTTTTAAAAATAATTGAAAGGATTAGATCTTGGTTCTCCATATTTGATGCTCTCTAGAGTTCCTTGTGGAGAAGGCAATGGCACCCCATTCCAGTACTCTTGCCTGGAAAATCCCATGGATGGAGGAGCCTAGTGGGCTGCAGTCCATGGGGTCGCTAAGAGTCAGACACAACTGAGCGACTTCACTTTCACTTTTCACTTTCATGCATTGGAGAAAGAAACGGCAACCCACTCCAGTGTTCTTGCCTGGAGAATCCCAGGGGCGGGGGAGCCTGGTGGGCTGCCGTCTATGGGGTCACACAGAGTCGGACACGACTGAAGTGACTTAGCAGCAGTAGCAGCAGAGTTCCTTGACACAGGAAACAATAGCCAAGTGGAAAATGAATTTCACATTTTTTTAATTACTGAGCATCCAATACCTCTGCTTATGCAGGACTTCCCTGCAAAGCACTGCAGTATCAAGGGACTCGGGCTGAATTTCTCTTTTATTTATTTGAATTTTTATTGGAATATAGTTGCTCTTCAATGTTGTATTTTCTTCTGTACAGCAAAGTGGATCAGCTACACACACACATAGACACACACACACACACACACACACACACATATATATCCCCTTTTCCTTGGATTTCCTTCCTACTTAGGTCACCACAGAGCACTGAGTAAAGTTCCCTGTGCTGCACAGTCAGTTCTCATTAGTTATCTATTTTATATGTAGTAGTGTATACATGCAAATTACAATCTCCCAATCCATCCCACACCCCCCTTCCTCCCTTGGCATCCCTACACATGTTCTCTACATCTGTGTCTCTATTCCTTCTTTACAAATAAATTCAGCTATACCATTTTTCTAGATTCCACATATATGTGTTAATATGAGATATTTATTTTGCTCATTCCAACTTACTTCACTCTGTATGACAGTCTCTAGGTTCATCCACATCTTAGGCTGAATTTCAAAGAGCTGTTTTCTTCACCCCATCTATGAATCCAGAGTAACTGTGCTGTGGGTAAGGCTTTCTGTCCATTTACCCAGCTACTTACTGGATAAAGATGGCTGGTCTGACCTGGGGCCCCGTACCATAATGCTACTGCAGGGAAGAGAAACAGCAGGGGTGCCCACTGCTTGGGAGCTGGAAAAACTGAAAGACTTTCCTGGTATAAATCTTGATACATACAGCATGGCAATTCTTCTCAATAAGCCTGGGGTTTGGCCAATGAAGCTTTCTCCCTGAGAGAGATAGACAGGTGGGATAAAAATAGGCTTCCCACCTAGCTTGTAAATATTAAGTGCATGCTAGGTTCAGTTCAATTGCTCAGTCATGTCCGACTCTTTGCGACCCCATGAATTGCAGCATGCCAGGCCTCCCTATCCCCAACTCCCAGAGTTCACTCAAACTCATGTCCGTCGAGTCAGTGATGCCATCCAGCCATCTCATCCTCTGTCGTCCCCTTCTCCTCCTGCCCTCACTCCCTCCCAGCATCAAAGTCTTTTCCAATGAGTCAACTCTTCGCATGAGGTGGCCAAAGTACTGGAGTTTCAGCTTTAGCATCATTCCTTCCAAAGAACAGCCAGATCAGATCAGATCAGATCAGTCGCTCAGTCGTGTCCAACTCTTTGCGACCCCATGAATTGCAGCACACCAGGCCTCCCTGTCCATCACCAACTCCCGGAGTTCACTGAGACTCACAGCCAAGCACTGTTCAAATCAATTTACCTGCATTATTTCATTGAATATTCATAAGAACCTTAAGAGATCAATACTATTACTGTAACTACTATATTGAATAACTACCATATTATTATAATTATAATATTAAAAACAGTGCACTTCTACATATGCAGGAGTTAGGCTTACAGGGAATTAAACAACTTGACTGAGGTCATATAGCAATGACTATCAGAAATGAATTTATATCCAAGTCTAACTGCATGGTCTGCTGTTCCTACACATTATGATACATACCCTGCTTGGTGAATGGTTGTCAAGAGACTGTATTGCATGTGAGTTCATTTTGAAAATTTCCACTGTGTCCATCCTGGCAAATCCACTAGTTCATTTCATCACTCAACGAGTACAAGTCTCCTACTTGCCAATTACCATGTGAAGCCCAGGGGAACCAAGATTGAGCAACAGAGAAAGAGTCCTGTTCTCAAGGAAGCATTCTGAACAGAGAACAGGAAAATCAATCAACTCAAACAATAGCGTCTAACAATAGCTTCCTCCACGTTGGGGAAGCACAGATGCCACCTACACGCTCCAGAAAAGCCTCTGCATCAGTCTCCAGTGCTTAGAATCTATCATTTTTAAGGTTCATAAAATAATTTATTATTGAATAAACATGGTAGACACTAGGATAATATAATCTCTGATCTTTTTGTTGTTGCTCAGTCACTAAGTCCAGTCTGATTATTTGTGACCCCGTGGACTGTAGCACATTAGCTTCCTCTGCCTTTCACTGTCTCCTGGAATTTCCTCAAATTCAGATACATTGAGTCAGTGATGCCATCCAACCATCTCATCCTCTGTCGTCCTCTTCTCCTCCTGCCTTCAGTCTTTCTCAGCATCAGGGTCTTTTCCAGTGAGTCAACTCTTCAAATCAGGAGGCCAAAGTATTGGAGCTCCAGCTTTAGCATCAGTCCTTCTAAAATATACTCAAGATTTGTTTCCTTTAAGATTGACTGATTTGATTCCCTTACAGTCCAAGGGACTCTCAAGAGTCTTTTCCAACACCATATTTTCAAAAGGGAAATCACTTCCCTATAAAAAGCAAAACTTGCCTAATGAAAGAGAAACATAGGGTGATCTCATTATAATGGAAATATTAAGAGGCAAGAAAAAATAAATTTATGGGAGCAAATAAAGCCCTTGATTCCATGAGTGGGAAATGAAAGGTCTTCCTGACAACTAACTTCTGATCTCATGCATTCCCCCAGAGAAATTATGTTTAGTGAAATAAGAACCAAGGGATCAACCTTGATTCCTGTTGGCTACCAGAAAACTCAGTAGTGCAATTTAACTTTCATGTACCACCATTTCTTTGTAAAATGAGAGTTAGCTGCTAATTCGCTTCAGTCGTGTCCGACTCTGTGCGACCCCATAGACGGCAGCCCATCAGGCTCCACCGTCCCTGGGATTCTCCAGGCAAGAACACTGGAGTGGGTTGCCATTTCCTTCTCCAATGCATGAAAGTAAAAAGTGAAAGTGAAGTTGCTCAATCGTGTCCGACTCTTAGCAACCTCATGGACTGTAGCCTACCAGGCTCCCCCATCCACGGGATTTTCCAGGCAAGAATACTGGAGTGGGGTGCCATTGCCTTCTCGGAAATGAGAGTTAAGTTGATCCTAAACAGGTCCTGAGACTCACATATCATACTAATCAGGAAAGCTGATAAGTTCCCATTATCATTTTTACTTTTTTTTTATTCTGAAAGTTTGTATCTACTTAATAGATAAAATTCACAATTTAAAATTTATAAAACAAACTCCAGGGCCACATAGCCTTATAAGTTACTCTTTCCAAATATTTAAGAAAGAAATAACTCAATCTTCCTGATGTGATGTTTTGTGCTCTAACTTTTTTTAGGATATACTTTTACTCTACTTTGATTAGAAATATCCCTATTGAAATGCTTCTGATTTCTCAATAAGCCAATATCTTAGCACTTTAGGTTGCTTTCAGTATTTCATACCCTGAAAAATAATTCTAGTTTTCTTATCATACATGTGACACTCCCTCTATCAAAGATCAATTAAACAATTAAAAGATAAATATTAATTCTAATTGGCATGAAAACTTAAAAACTCCCATTTTCTAACCATACAGAAATTCATAGAAATTATATTATTATTAAAGTTATGAGAACTCTTTTATCAAACTTAGATCACAGCTACACACACACACACACACACACACATACACACACACATACAATTAGTCACTCAGGACTAAATTTCAGGAAAGAAGAGAAAGTGTTAGTTGCTCAGTTATGTCTGACTCTTTGCAACCTTTGATTTGCATCCTTTGCAAAGGATGATTACACTTCATCCCTGCACCTCAATTTCATCATCTTTACAAGGAGGGTTGCAACTCTCCCCAAGGAATTACTCTAAGAATTAAATGAGCTAATAAAGTGTCTGGCGCACAGCAATCCTTAGGCGGCTGTTGTTTAGTCATCATGTCTGACTCTTTGCAACTCCATGAACTGCGGCACACCAGGCTCCTAACATAACCTGAATAACTTTAGGTATCAGTAAGAAAATCCTTACTAGAGCAGTTCTGACCATGCTGAGGATGTCATTGGCCTTCAGCCATTCATACAAACTTTCCAAAAGTCAATGCTGAATAAAAAATAATGTTATTTGTTCATTCAATTTGGGGTTTCAATTTGTATTTCCACCTTGAAGAAAATTTATTTCAAGAGTCTGATTAGCCCTGTGTAGTATTATATACAATTCTATGCTGAATAAATGCATTAACACAAATAATTCATAAAAGCTATTTTTAAAAATTATTTCTTTTATAGATTAACAAAAATTGCAGAGAATTTTAACACTTGTTCAAACAGTGTGTGATTCTTCATGATACCACTAGAAAGGAATCCTGCATTTAAATCTCAAATTAATCTGCACTGAGAGGTCCTACATAATTATGTAACAAACATATTTTAGTTAAGAAATCTGTTAGGCTGTTGTATAGCAGGGGTCAAAAGCATCCTTACTGGGTTTCCTTGAAAAATAATGAGATTAGTGAGTATCACTAAATCCCACTTGTCTTCCTCTCAATTTGTGATTAAAACTTGCTATTTTCACTCACTAAAATACAGGTGTTAACACATTTATTTCAAATAACTGTAAAATCAAATCTTAGAAACAAAAATTGCAGTATTAAGCCAATAGGATCTTATCAACAAAAGACTTAATATCATTTAATGAGCCCAACAAGGAGAAAAGATCAGCAAATAAATTCTTCCCCTTTAAAAATAAAAGCAAAAGCCCTTAAGTCAACCTAAGCTAAGTCTTATAAAATATACTGATCTGATCTGATCTGATACTTCAGTTTATTAGTACTTTTACTTCTGATTCAAACTTTGTGAGTATTACTAAATCATGTATCACTTACACAAACTACCTTCTTCCGTTGGACACAACTTTAGCAGTGCCATGTGTTCCTTCCATGGAAATGATTGGTTTCATTAGCAGAGGTTTCCTAACCGCAGGCATTTGCTTTTATCACAGCAGCTGAAACAAGTATTATTTTGTTCATCTTTTGCCACATAAATGCAGCATGAGGATACATTTGGTCATCTTCTCTAAAGGGAAAGCAATGTGTTCTCAGCATGTTTGCATGAAGTCAGTGAACCTTTAAGGTGATATAGAAGACTCTATATTATTGGTTTACATATCAGCTTCCAATTAGTCCAGCTATTGTGCTGTCAACTCTTTTGAGAGGGTTTGGCTATATTTTGTCAGAGAACTTGAAAATAACCCCAGTGGCAATAGCCTATTCTGATAATAAGGAGACCTCTTTCAAGAATAATGTGGCTTCATGTCCATGAAGGAGCCAGAAGATTGGCTAAGATTAGCGGGCCAGTAAGCAGATAACAAAGGCGATCATTAAAAGTCCATTTCTGAGGCGAGACATAAGCAATAACCTTTTATGAAACATCTTAAACCTCCTATTAGAAATCAAGGCATACTTAGCATATAAATTTTTAGATTCTTGAAAGCATCACAAATGTTGATTATGAAATTCTATTATTATATGGCCTGAGTACAGGTTCATCTGCCTTGTACCTAAAATGTAGCTCTGATATGACTGGGCACATCTAGTGAGTTAGCAGGGCTGCTCCTCAAGAAATCTATGACAAGTCTAAGCTTTTCTGGGAGTTTGCTTACGCTAAGGAAAGAAAGACACACCCATGAGGAACTGGAACTCCTGTGGAAATCCTTGGCAGCAGGAAAAGGATCCACCCTAAATACATTATGATGTTTGGCACTTAAATTTTCTTCACACCTTAAACTACCTAGATTTATTGTGAGCATAAGTTGCTGTTGTTCAGTCTCTAAGTCATTTCCAACTCTTCGTGACCCCATGGACTGCAGAATACCAGGTTCCTCTGTCCTCCACTACCTCAAAGACTTGGCTCAAATTCACATCCATTGAGTCAGTGATGCTATCCAACCATCTCATCCCCTGTTGCCCCTTTCTACTCCTGCTCTCAATCTTTCCCAGCATCAGGGTCTTGTCCAATGTGTCCACACTTCACATGACCAAAGTATTGGAGCTTCAGTTTCATCCTCAGTCCTTCCAATGAATATTCAGGGTTGATTTCCTTTAGGATTTACTGGTTTGGTCTCCTTGCTGTCCAAGGGACTCTCAAGAGCCTTCTCCAGCACCACAATTCAAAAGCATCAATTCTTCGGTGCTCAGTCTTCTTTACAGTCCAACTGTCATGTCTGTACATGACTACTGGAAACACCATAGATTTAACTATGAGCACCTTTATTGTCAAAGTGATGTCTCTGGTTTTTAATATGCTGTCTAGGTTTGTAATAGCTTTAATTCCAAGGAAAAGTGTCTTTTAATTTCATGGCTGCAGTCACCATCCACAGTGACTTTGGAGCCCATGAAAATAAAATCTGTCACTGTTTTCAGTTTCTCCCCTTCTATTTGCCATGAAGTGATGGGACCAGATGCCATGACCTTACTCTTTTAAATGTTAAATTTCAAGCTGGCTTTTTCACTCTCCTCTTTCACCTTCATCAATAGGCTCTTTAGTTTCTCATCTGGATATCTGAGGTTGTTAATATTTCTCCTGCCAGTCTTGATTCCAGCTTGTAATTCATCCAGTCTTGCAATTCCCATAATGTACTCTTCATAGAAGTTAAATAAGCAGGGTGACAATATACAGCCTTGATGTACTTCTTTTTCAATTGTGAACTACTCAGTTGTTCCATGTCTAGTTCTGTTGCTTCTTGACCTGTGTACAGCTTTCTCAGGAGACAGGTAAGGTGGTCTGGTACTCCTGACTCTTTAAGAATTTTCCACAATTTGTTGGTATATACCCAGTCAAAGGCTTTAGCACAGTCAATGAAGCAGAAGTCGATGTTTTTTTCTGGAATTTCTTTGCTTTCTCCAAGAGCCAACAAATGTTTGCAGTTTGGTCTCTGGTTCCTCTGCCTCTTTGAAACTCAGTTTATATATCTGGAAGTTCTTGGTTCACATACTGCTGAAGCCATACTTGGAGGATTTTGAGCATAAGCATGTGAAATGAATGCAATAGTACAATAATTTGAACATTCTTTGGCATTTCCCTTCTGGGGACTGGAATGAAAACTGATATTTTCCAGTCCTGTGGCCACTGCCGAGTTTTCCAAATTTGCTGACATACTGAGTGCAGCACTTTAACAGCATCATACTTTAGGATTTTAGATAGCTCAGCTGAAATTCCATCACTCCCACTAGCTTTGTTCAGAATAATGCTTCCTAAGACCCACTTGACTTCATACTCCAGGATGCCCAGCTCTAGGTGAGTGACCACACCATCCTGGTTTTCTGGGTCATTAAGACCTTTCTTGTATAGTTCTTCTGTGTATCTTTGCCACCTCTTTCTAATTTCTTCTGCTTCTGTTATGTCCTTGCCATTCCTGTCCTTTATCATGCCCATCCTTTTATGAAATATTCCTTAGATATCTTCTATTTTCTTGAAGAGATTTCTAGTCTTTCCCATTCTATTGTTTTCCTCTCTTTCTTTGCATTGATCACTGAGGAAGGCCTTCTTACCTCTCTTTGCTATTCTCTGGAACTCTGCATTCAGTTGAGTATATATTTCCCTTTCTCCCTTGCCTTTCACTTCTCTTCTTTCCTCAGCCAATTATAAACCCTCCCCAGATGATCACTTTGCCTTCTTCTATTTCTTTTTTTTTTAATTGGTTTTGGTCACTGCTTCCTGTACAATGTTATGAACCTCTGTCCATGGTTCTTTAGGCATTCTGTTACCAGATCTAACCCCTTGAATTTATTTGTCACTTCTACTGTATAACCATAAATGACTCAATTTAAGTCATGCCTGAATGGCATAATGGTTTTCCCAACTTTATTCAATTTAATCTTGATTTTTGCAATAAGGAGCTCAGGATCTGAGCCACAGTCAGCTACAGGTCTTGTTTTTGCTGACTGTATAGATCTACCCCATCTTCAGCTGTAAAGAACATAATCAGTCCAATTTCTGTATTGACTATCTGATGATTTCCATGTGTAGAGTCATCTCTTGGGTTGTAGGAAAAGGGTGTTTGCTATGACAAGTATGTTCTCTTGGCAAATCTCTGTTAGCTGTTGCCCTGCTTCATTAGTACTCCAAGGCCAAACTTGCCTGTTATTCTGGGTATCTGCTGACTTTCTACTTTTGCATACCAATCCCCTATGATGAAAAAGACATCTCTTTTTGGTATTAGTTTTAGAAGATTTGGCCGGCTCTTCATAGAACCAGTTAACTTAAGCTTCTTCAGCATCAGTGGTTGGGATATAGACTTGGATTATGGTGATTTTGAGTGGTTTGCTTTGGAAATGAACCACGATCATTCTGTTGTTTTTTGAGTTGTACCCAAGTACTGCATTTTGGACTCTTTTCTTGACTATGATGGCTAGTTCATTTCTTCTAAGAGATTCTTGCCCACCGTAGTAGATACAATGGTCATTTGAATTAAATTCACCCATTCCTGTCCATTTCAGTTCACTGATTCCTAAGATATCAATGTTCACTCTTGCCATCTCCTGCTTGACCACATTCAGTTTATCTTGATTCATGGACCTAACATTCCAGGTTCCTATGCAATAATGTTTTTATAGCATTGGACTTTACTTTCACCATCAGACACATCTGCAACTGAGAAGCTTCTGCTTTGGCCCAACCACTTCATTCTTTCTGGAGCTATTACTAATTGCTCTCCACTCTTCCCCAGTAGGATATTGAACTCTTTCTGACCTGGAAGAGCTTATCTTCCTGTGTCATAACTTTTTCATTTTTATACTATTCATGAGGTTTTCATGGCAAGAATACTAGAGTAGTTTGCCATTCCCTCCTCCAGTGGACCATGTTTTGTCAGAACTCTCCACAATTATCCATTTGTCTTAGGTGGCCCTGCATGGCATGGCTCATAGCTTCCTTGAGTTATGCAAACCCCTTCACCATAACAGGGCTGTGATCCATGAAGGGGTGAGCATAAGTGTTGCACTTAAAAGATAAAATAGCTGTCCTGATACATCCCTTCCCAAATTTCTGATCTTACATTATCCTTCTTCCCTACTCTCATTCTTTTGGCTGTAACCACATCATATCTTGAATGAACCATACTCCATCAGATACTGGAAACTTTAATTTTGCTATTGATGTCACCAAAACCACTTTCCTTGAGCCTGTCCCTAACTCCCTTCCTTACTCTTAGTACACTCCTTTGGAATTCTTAGAAACACCTTCATGCAGAGGAAGAATGATGTTCAATAACACAAGATTCTGGGCCACTGGTTAAAGGAAAATTCCAACAAAATGTGTTGCCCTATGACTCAGACCTCCATCTGCCCTTCCAAGTAAGCAAGGTCTGGCAAACTGGGGTTTCGTTTCTAAACCTGGGGTCATATTTTTTTTAAGATTTCTGACTTAGAACTCTTTTTCTTTCTTCCCTTTCTCCTTTCTTCTCTCTTTTTCAGAAAGTTATGTATCAGATTTAGGACTAAGGTGCTTCTCCTCTAAGTTCTAGTCCCCTAATTCATTCCCTTAATAAATGATTAGTATAGACTCATTGTATTTTTCAGATTTAAGGATGGACATTGGAAATCATATGGGGGCACATTAGGAAAACAGAGAAGCCATGGGGTCAAATTACTTGCTCAGAGTTGCATATCTAGTTGTTGGAACTCAGGTTGACATTCCAAAGTTAGTTCATTTGCACTTTTAGCTTTCCGTTTGGAGGAAGAAGAAAGGGTGAAGAGTGACATCATGGAATTAAGCTGAGTTGACCTATAATTAAAAATCAAAGTCATGCCACCCAGTCTATCTACTCTGTTTAACATTCATGACTATCACAGGTGTATCTCATAAATTACAATTATTTCTTTGGCCCCAGGAATCAATTTGGTAGATAGATGGGCCATTTATATACAGAACCCTACTTTTACATTTATCTCAGGGCCAAGTGTGAAGGACATGGTTGAGTAGTGCTACCGGCACACATTAAGGGAAATAAATTGCATATGATACACTGTATCTTTAATATCAACAATAATCTTTCATCTTTTAAGCATATTGCATATGAAGTGGCCATTATGGACTTTTATCAAGTCCAAACAACAGAGGCTTATCATATGGAAAATGATAAGTGCTGCCACTTCCAAGTTACCTCGGGTATAGACAGAATGCACCTCAAAGATGTGTTAAATGTAGTATCTATCAACACCTTCTGCCACTATTGCTATTAAAAGAAGGTAACAAGCCTGTCTTTCTTCAGGGTTAGATTAACAGGAAAAAATAATGAGCAAGAATTTCTGATAAATTAGGTAACTTTTGAAACTTAAAAACTCATTAATCTACTTATTTGTTCATTCATACAATAAATATCTGTAAAAAATAGTCTATAATATATCATATCCTTTTCTAGGAGGTAAAAATAAGATTTGGAGCCACATCATGCTTTTTAAAAGGGCTTTCCTGGTGGCTCAGATGGTAAAGAATCTGCCTGCAGTGTAGGAGACCTGGGTTCGATTCCTGGGTCAGGAAGGTGCCCTGGAGAAGGGCATGGCAACCCACTCCAATATTCTTGCCTGTAGAGTTCCATGGACAGAGGAGCCAAGCCAACTATAGCCCATCACGTTGCAAAGAGTCTAACACGACTGAGCAACTAACACGCACATGCCTTTTAAAGGAGTGCACGTCAATTTGGAGAAGTTAGAGGAATGAATTTAAAATATCCCACCTATGGAGGTTGGAAACAGGTAAAGAGAACAAATAAACAAAGCTTTTTTTATGGACAAACTGGGAAGAAAGGAGCTTGGTTCTGAGTGTGGATGTCAATAATATACAAAGGAAGGTGACATGAGTCGGGGAAGTCCTGTTTTATAAGATGGTATTTCTGCAGAGAACAAAGAGAAGACATCTAGAGAAGAATTTCTAGGTAAGGAGAATAGCATGAGTGATGACCTGACACACGTTGGCTTTGGCGTATTCAAAAAACAGTAAGCGGTCAGTGTGGCTGAAGAATAATGAATTCTGTGTGTGCATATAAAAAGATTATTTAGGGTTTGTAAATTGTGGTCACATGCACTGCCATTTTATGAAAGTAAAAACCTTGCTATATTAGCCTTCTCTGAAGAACCAAAACTGATAGAATATACATATATAATAGGAATAAGTAAAGAAAGCTGAGCGCTGAAGAATTGATGCTTTTGAACTGTGATGTTGGAGAAGACTCTTGAGAGTCCCTTGGACTGCGAGGAGATCCAACCAGTCCATCCTAAAGGAGATCAGTCCTGGGTGTTCATTGGAAGGACTGATGTTGAAGCTGAAACTCCAGTACTTTGGCCACCTTATGCGAAGAGCTGACTTATTTGAAAAGGCCCTGATGCTAGGAAAGATTGAGGGCAGGAGGAGAGGATGAGATGGTTGGATGGCATCACTGATTCAGTGGACATGAGCTTGAATCAACTCTGGGAGTTGGTGATGGACAGGGAGGCCTGGTGTGCTGCAGTCCATGAGATCGCAAAGAGTCGGACACGACTGAGTGACTGAACTGAACTGAAGCTCGTATATTTATGGAGGCTGGAAGCCTCATGATTTGCTTTCTGTAAGCTGGACACTGCAAAGAGAGCCAGTGATGAGAGTCAGTCAGAGCAGAGACACAAGGGTGTGGATGTCTGAGGGCAGGAGAAGATGAATGTCGCAGCTCAAACAAGGACAACAAATTCACCCTTCCTCTGTCCTTTTAATCCATTCAGGCTCTCAAGGCATTGGATGATGCCTGCCACATATTGAGGACCATCTTTTTTAGTCTACTGATTCAATGCAGATCTCTTCTGGAAACTCCTCAGAGACATACCCAGAAATAACATTTTATTCATTTAGTAATGTCCTGCAGTCTGGGCATCCTTTAGTCCAGTGAAGTTGGCACATAGAATTAACCATCACACTTGCCAAAGAGAGATAATGCCTAGAAAAATGCAAACATATACCCTTTCTTATATAGGACTTTGCAAAACAGCAGAATCATTTTTATACCATTTTCAGAAAACATAATCAGCAACTATTTAATAATTTAGTTTTAAGGAAACATATTCTTGAGTCAAATTTCCTCCCTTTAATTATTTACTCTCTGTCTGGCTTCGGTTATTTTTCTTAGTTGAAGACAGTTGATTTACCATGTTGTGCTCATTTCCAGTGTACAACAAAGTGATTCAGTTATACTAAAGTGATTTGGGTTTTCAGATTGTTTTCCCTTATAGGTTATTACAAAATATTGAGTATAACTCCCTGTGCTATACAGTACAACTTTGGTGGTTAATTATTTTACATATAGTAGTTTGTATCTGCTAGTCCAAAACTCCTAATCTATCCCTCCTCAACCCCTTTCCCCATAATTTTGTTCTATGTATGTGAGTCTAGATTTCTGTTTTGTAAATAAGTTCATTTGTATCTTGTTTTTAGACCCTACAAATAAGCAGTATCATATGCTGCATATCATATGCTCTCTCCCTGCTGCTGCTAAGTCGCTTCAGTCGTGTCCGACTCTGTGCGACCCCATAGACGGAAGCCCACCAGGCTCCCCCGCCCCTAGGATTCTCCAGGCAAGAATACTGGAGTGGGTTGCCATTTCCTTCTCCAATGCATGAAAGTGAAAAGTGAAAAGGAAGTCACTCAGTCGTGTCCGACTCTTAGCGAACCCATGGACTACAGCCTACCAGGCTCCTCCATCCATGGGATTCTCTCTCTATCTAACAGTAAAGACTGTCAGAAATCATTTCCTTTCTTCTGGCAGGGCCAGCAATGCTGGACCTAACTAAATCTCCTAACCCAAGCCATAATCTGATCTACAAGGAACTCTACGACATCTTCATTCCACAAGGCATCACTATGTTGATAATTTACTTTTGTTTTTCAGTCGCTAAGTCATGTTAGACTCTTTTGTGACCCCATGGACAATAGCTCTTCAGGCTCCTCTGTCCATGGGATTTTCCAGGCAAGAATACTGGAGTGGGTTGCCATTTCCTTCCTCTGGGGATCTTCCTGACCCCCATCTCCTGCATTGTGTGATCAAACCCACATCTCCTGTATTGGCAGGCAGATTTTTACCACTCAGCCATCAGGGAAGCCCTGATAATTCATTTTATTTATGGTATTATGTGGATTGGACCACATCAGCAGGAAGTAGTAAGTATACTAGACTTCTTGGTAGGATACATGCGTGAGAGAGGAAGGGAAAAAAATCCTGCAAACTTTCAGGAACCTGTTGCCTAGTGGAATTTCTAGGGGTATAGTAGTCTGAAGCATATTAAGATATTCTATCCAAAGTAAAAGACTAATTGCTGCATCTGCTTCCTTTTGCTATTAAGAAAGAACAAAATTGCCTAGTGTGCCTCCTTAGATTTTGCAGAAGTCTAGACCTCATTTGGGCATGCTACTCTGACCTGTGAGTAGCCTGTTAATCTGCCAGATTTGAGCAGGGTCTAGAAAAAACATTCTTCTGCTACCCTACCGCTTGGACCATATGACCCCATATGTTCTAATGAAGATTGACATGTCTGTAGCAGATAAAGATGTTTTGCAAAGACTTTGACAAGATTTTATAAGTGAAATATAAAAAAATAAAAGAGGCAAACTCATAGAAATAAAGAATAGAAAAGTGACTGCCAAGAGTTGGGAGTGAGGCAACAGAATAGGGAGAGGTTAGTAAAAGCATATAGAACTTTAGGTATAAAATGATCAGATCTGAGGATCTAATAGACAACATGGTTGTACACTGTATAATTGATAATATTATTGTATAAATGAAAATGTCTTCTAAGAGACAGTGAACTGAAAAGTTTAATGATAATAGTAAGAAGAATAGTAAATACCTCACACTCTGTAAAGTTATGACTGATATAACTCATGTTTAGGATAAGAGTTTAATAAATACTATGCAGTATGATTTTGTTCTTACAAAATCAGCAATTGCACTTGGAAAGTGGTCTACATCCAAGTAGGCAATACTGCTTTTGAGACGAGTGATGATTTTACAGGAGGGCAAAAGTTAGACTTAAACCCATAGCATTAGAGGCACAATGTCTATTGTTTATATAATATCACAACCTCACATTCAAATTTGAAATGGTATTTTACAACATACATGAGACAGAGCAATTGGATATTTGTATAGGAGTTTTCAACCACAATTCTCTGTATTTCCTTTACCAGAACTATGTTTTTTAATTTATTATCTGACTTGCCGTTTTAGTATGTAAGCCCCATAGTGTCAGTTACCTTCTCTGTTTTCTTTAATTTTTCCCAGTGACCGGCACACAGTAAGTTTCCAGTTAAATATTTATTAAAGTGATATAGAGAACATGAATGTCCATGAATTGGGCATAAAGAGTTGGCATGGGGCACTCCAGGCTGACCTCTGCCCTAGTTCCTTTCTTGTAGAAAGCATCCTGTCATAATTAAATTTTTGCTCCAGGGATCTATAAGGGTTATTGTTTCAAGGTTGCTGATTTCTGAATACTTGACATTTCTAATACGATTGCCCTTGCAATTTTGTTAATGAAATGACAACACCACAAATCCTCTCCACATTGAAGTAGAAAATGAAGGTGAATAAATAACTAACTAATGAAGGGACTACAGTCCAGCTAATTACGGTCACAGTATCAGGAAGTTCATGCTAATAAGGAGTGTGTGTCTTTTGCTTTGCATTTATTCATACTCTAGAAAATGGTGACAGTAAATTCTTTTGTCATAAAAAATCTCTGTAATAACCAATGAGACATAACCGCTATAAATAATTTAAATTCTACTAAGTAAAAACAAAGGTTTAACTGAGTTTTGCCAACTAAGCTTGGGGCACTTAGACATCCCTACAGCAGATGGGAACTGTCAGAACCCATAACATTTAAAATTGTAAGACACGACTTTCAGATGACAGAAACCATAAGAATTCATGCAAATCAACAAGCCCAACACACCTTATTTAAAGAGAGTGCTTGACAGTTAAAAGAAAAGACCACGTTAAAGCCGCACATTTGGAATATCTCAGGTTTTAATTAGTCAAATGTCACCATTTCCTAAATGGAAGATTTTCCATTGATAATCCTTTTTAAAATCTGTTTAAAAGCGAAGTTTTCTTTCCACTGATTTTGGTGTTAATTCTATGCCAAATTATGCTTTTTTTTTTTTTCATCGTTCAAGCTTTCTGTCAATGATATCCAATAATAGAATAAGGAGATAAAAAAAATCTCCCTAATACATCTGACCAATTTAATTTTAAGAAGATCCATTTGGGATGGGTTTTGATTGCCATATGCTTGTAGCTATAAGAATTTTGCAATGCACAGCTTTTACTTAGTATGTATATCCATTTGCTGTTTCTGTTAATAGATGCGGATAGAGCTTTAGGAAAAGTGATAACGCGGCCACCACCATGTATTCCTCGAGACTTCAGCTGAAATGTAGACAACCAAATAAGTGACACGTACATGGCACTTCATCATTTCAAAAAATGCTTCCATATACATGGCCTAATTTGTTGCTGAAGTTAAACTATGAGGTTGGGTATTTCTTTTTTTTAAATAATATTACTTATTTATTGGCTGTGCTGAGTCTGTTGCTGCACGGCTTTTCTCAAGCTGCAGCGAGCAAAGGCAACTCTCTAGTTGCCGTGTGCCAGCTTCCAATGGTCGTGACTTCTCTTACTGTGGAGCATGGCTCTAGGGCACGCAGGCTTAAGCAGTTGTGGTGCATAGACTCAATAGTTGTGGCCCGTGAGATGGACAGCACAGGCTCAGTAGTTTTGGCACACAGGCTTAGTAGCTCTGTGGCACATAGGATCTTTCCATATCAGGGGTGGAACCTGTGTCTCCTGCATCGGCAGGCAGGTTCTTTACCCCTGAGCCAAAAGGGAAGCCTGAGATGGGTATTTTTATTGGTCCTACCTACAGTTGAAGAAACTGTGAGTCAGGGAGTTTGAGTAACTCCTTACAGATCACATTCACAGCAAACATGGGGCCCAAGAGCCAGAACCTGTTGGCTTCAAATCTCTTGGTCTTTCCTACATACCACATTGAGGAAGAATAAAATTCAGAACATGAGAAGAGAAATCTGCATGATCTCCATCATTATATTTTCAATGTCAACCTTCTGTATGTTAGGACCTGCCAATGCCATGGAGAATGACTCAGTTTGTATCCGCTCTTCAGGTGGACAAGGGACCGTGCTGTCATCACTGTGAAAAGTGCTTTGTTGTGAGTCCCTAAGGAATTGGGACATCTCTGCCAGGACTTCAAATGTGAGTATGAGTTGGTTAGGAGAAGGGACAGTTGCAGGCCCAAGGACAGCATTTCCAAGGGACTGGAAATAAACCCAGTTTGATCCAAATACATTGAGGAGCTAGAGAATCAAAACAGTTGGGACAAGTGGGGCAAGACCCCACTTGTGGGGACAGACCCCACAAAGACCTTATAAATCATTTTTTGAAGTTTAGATTTTACTTAAAGAGCCATAGGGAGATTTCTAAGCCATTCAAGAATTTAACATGCATTGACAATGCATTTCAAAGTTTATATGCAATCCTAAATAAAAGACCAAAGCCTTTGACTGTGTGGATCACAATAAACTGTGGAAAATTCTGAAAGAGATGGGCATACCAGACCACTTGACCTGCCTCTTGAGAAACCCATATGCAGGTCAGGAAGCAACAGTTAGAACTGGACATGGAACAACAGACTGGTTCCAAATAGGAAAAAGAATATGTCAAGGCTGTATATTGTCACCCTGCTTATTTAACTTATATGGAGAGTACATCATGAGAAACGCTGGGCTGCAAGAAGCACAAGCTGGAATCAAGATTGCCAGGAGAAATATCAATACCCTCAGATATGCAGATGACACCACCCTTATGGCAGAAAGTGAAGAAGAACTAAAAAGCCTCTTGATAAAAGTGAAAGAGGAGAGTGAAAAAGTTGGCTTAAAGCTCAGCATTCAGAAAACTAAGATGATGGCATCCAGTCCCATCACTTCATGGCCAATAGATGGGGAAACAGTAGAAACAGTGTCAGACTTTATTTTTTGGGGCCCCAAAATCACTGCAGATGGTGACTGCAGCCATGAAATTAAAAGACGCTTACTCCTTGGAAGGAAAGTTATGACCAACCTAGATAGCATATTGAAAAGCAGAGACATTACTTTGCCAACAAAGGTCCATCTAGTCAAGGCTATGGTTTTTCCAGTGGTTATGTATGGATGTGAGAGTTGGACTGTGAAGAAAGCTGAGCACCGAAGAATGATGCTTTTGAACTGTGGTGTTGGAGAAGACTCTTGAGAGTCCCTTGGATTGCAAGGAGATCCAACCAATCCAGTCTACAGGAGATCAGCCCTGGATGTTCATTGGAAGGACTGATACTAAAGCTGAAACTCCAGTACTTTGGCCACCTCATGAGAAGAGTTGACTCATTGGAAAAGACTCTGAGGTTGGGAGGGATTGGGGGCAGGAGGAGAAGGGGACGACAGAGAATGAGATGGCTGGATGGCATCACTGACTCAATGGACATGAGTTTGAGTGAACTCTGGGAGTTGGTGATGGACAGGGAGGCCTGGCGTGCTGCAAGTCATGGGGTTGCAAACAGTCGGACACGACTGAGCGACTGAATTGAACTGAACTGAACTGAAATATAAGGTAAGATTTGTTTTGGAGGATGTTGGAAACTTGCCAATGAGTAAAATTGCAAACGGCCATATGGACCTTAGAAGGAATATTTCTGCCCCAGGCCAATATAAATTCTTTCTTGAAGTAAATAAATACATACAGACATAATTGGCCCTAAGGAAAATTAATAATATAAAAACCCACAGTATTTTTCTTTTTTAATAATGAGTTGATCTATTCCTACTTGGGACAGATTTTTTTTTTTAACTTGGTTCGTAGACTAAATGGAATTGGTTGTTTGAAATAACTTTAAATAATCTCTCAAACCTGAGTAAGATCCCCTGGGCCATTGCAAGATGAGCTATTTGCATGCCAAACTACAAGGTTCAGCATATGGTCCCTAGTATTTGCATAAATGAAATCTTAAGAGAGCATTTTCAATGAGGTGCATTTTATATTGGTCTTTCATCTACACCATGCAAATTGTGCTATTTTCATGAATAAATTACCTCCTTGTACATTGTCCTAAAGTAATATTTTATTTGTAATTTTTCCTTATACAAACAATACATATTTAGTGTTAAATATAGAAATAAATGAAAACAAAAAGATTAAAATATCTCATAATAGGCAAATATTTTCTTTTGTTTATTGTTCTACAAAAATGAACCTATATCCCATATCCTGATTCCTGTGGTTATTAATATTTTTCCATTTAACCACATTTTTAACATAATTCTTCACCTAAATATATTTTAACATGTTACACTCCATCTTATGAATAAAAGTGTCTTACCAATCTTATATTGCTAGATGTTTAAGTTCCTTTGTTTTAAAAATTATAAGTAGCATTCTAATTTAAGTTAGAATTAAATAGCATATAGTGGCATAGTAAGAGTAAAAATATACTAGCAACCAAATATATTTAGCAGCCCTAAACTTATTCCATAATAATATGATCAGAACAAAAGAGTATCCTTTGGTTGTGCATCATACTTGAGAGTATCAGATATTTATTTATTTTAAGAAATTGTATTTGTGTACATTCTGAAGTCATTGAACTCCAGGGATAGTTCCTGTAAGTCTGTGTGAATTTCCAGGCTGCCATAAACAATCAGTGCAACAAAGTAAACTTTAACATTGCTTATGGGGCTAAATAAATAGACTCTAAAAAGAAAGAACTCTTTTTTCTTTTAATACAGTCACTTAGTCTGCATAGAATATCTTGAGTTTCAGGACAGATAAAACTTCCCCAAAAGACAATCTTGAAAGCACAGCTAAAGGAATAAGCAAGCAGGTGGAATTTGATCTAAATGGACATCTAAATGGCTGGTGTCTACAAGAGCTTCTCCCCGTGAGGAAACGTGGCCGGTGGTCACAGTGAAATGTGCTTGCAGACCGTTGTGGTGATCCAGAAGAACTGGCTTCCCAACTGCCAACTTAAAATCCTGAGCCTCAGTAACCTTGACCAAATGTAGTGTCCACGATTAGAGTCTGCTCTTTGAAATCAGACCACCTGTATTTGAATCAGAGCTCCAACTCTTCCTGTTGACTTTAAGCATATGCTTTGGGCCTCAATTTCCACAGGAGACTCTAAGAGCATCTTTTTAGGCTTGTTGAGAGGCTTAAATAAAACAATCCATTTAAAGCATGGAGTTCAGTACCCAGCTCATTGTGCATAGTTGGTAAATGTGACTTATTAATTTCTCAAATCTGTGAACATGAATAGGATCAAGAACTAACACCAACTCTCTATCAAGATCATTTCTCGTTTATTTCACTTGTTACCAGTTGGAAAATGAGGAAGACAAGATCTTCAAACACCTTGGTATGTCAAACCTTATTTAAAAAAGAATTTGTGTGGGTAGTTATTTAAACCATTTAGATGTATAATTGTAAGAGCAGAATTCTACAAATAAAAGACTAAGCTTATATATTTTAACAGAGTGAAGTTGTGAAGGTAGAATTTTTCCTCAAAAATTAACTGGGGGTGACTTGCAAATGAATTTAATGACATTTATTACTCAAATAAAAACCTATATCAAGTAACTATGGAATAAATATACATAAGTAAATTGTGGTTCCTAGTGAGATATGTTTCAGAGTCCATCACCAGGTTCTATCTGAAAAGAAGAGTGGGAAAGATACATTGGTGAGCAATTTGTAATGGTAAAAGATTATGAAAAAAATAAAGTGATCGTTTCTACATGGATAAAATAAAATATGTTAAGTGTATACCAAAATGTGTTCTGTGTTTTTCCACCCCAGTGTTTTCTCACATAAGAAAGCCCTAACATCTTATAGGAAACAAAACAAACAAAAAAACTGTTTGTTATTATATCTTCCTAAATATTATTTTTCTATTTTTGTTTGATTTGCCTTTCTTTGATGGGAGCTTATAGCCTGGATCGGAGAAGGCAATGGCACCCCACTCCAGTACTCTTGCCTGGAAAATCCCACGGATGAAGGAGCCTGGTAGGCTGCAGTCCATGGGGTCGCTAAGAATTGGATACGACTGAGCGACTTCACTTTCATTTTTCACTTTCATGCATTGGAGAAGGAAATGGCAACCCACTCCAGTGTTCTTGCCTGGAGAGTCCCAGGGATGGGGGAGCCTGGTGGGCTGCCGTCTATGGGGTCGCATGGAGTCGGACACGACTGAAATGACTTAGCTGTAGCAGTAGCAGTATAGTCTGGATAATAAAAATGGATTAGGAAAATCATTACAATTCCAGACTTTCTATTGAACTGATGTATTTTAACAAATACTTGGAATTGTTTATGACTATTTAATTCTGACCAGCACTTCCTTGTAATATATAATTTGTGGAGTGATTTTCTGAAATTTAGGTCTTTCAATGTTGAGTCTAGTTTTAAAAGTTCATTATAACACAGTGCACATGTGATACTCCATATACTTCACAAACATTTTCCCTGATGTATTATTATGAAAACAACTTAATGTACTAGTGTAATTTTTCAGCAATTAGTAATTTCAGCTTGAACTGAAGATTGTGCAGAAGGAACAAGTTTATCACAAGGAGTTGTCATCAGTATGAGCTACATCTGGTTGAAACTTTGGACATCATTCATCCTCTGCTAATGCTTATGGTTCTATTGTCCCCTTGAAAGAAGAAGAAAAAGTTTCATTCCCAAAAAAAGGAAAAAGAGGAAGAAGGGATGAAAGAGGAGGAGAAGGAGGAACAGGCGAAGAGGACAGAAAGAGGAGGGTGAGGAAGTGCATTGTATAAGGTATAATTGAATTGAGATATATTAGAATCTAAAAATGCTTAACAAAAGGAATCAATCACAGCTGTCATTAACAGCGTTGAGAGCAGACGTATCTGATCTCCTAAGAAAAATTGCAGTACTCAAAACTACCTTCTTCTCAAAAGCAGATCAACTTGAAGGTGGTCTTTGGTAACCTGGCATTTTGAGGTCTTCGTTGGGACTTTCGAAAAGTGAGAGATTTAGCTAACTTGCTTTTAAAGAATTTAACTATCCTTAATACTTATGATTTTATAAACAATATAAATATGATAAATTTAAATAAAAACAAAGAAATTGGAGCACTTCTAGGAAGTTTTTTTTTTTATTAAAAGGGGGTTTTACTTAAAGAAAGATAAGTATTTTTTTCCTTTTGCTTGTGTGAAGATCACTGAAGGTAAGATTGCATGCGCGCATGCTCAGGCACATCGAACTTTGAGGTGTATGGATGGTAGCCCACCGGGCTCCTCTGTTCATGGGATTTTTCCAGGCAAGAATACTGGAGTGGGTTGCCATTTCCTCTTCCAAGAGATCTTCCTGACCCAGGGATCGAACCCACATCTCCTGTGTCTCCTGCATTGCACACAGACTCTTAACCACTGAGCCATCAGGAAAGCAGCATTAAGATTGGTACTAAGGAAAAGTTTCATCAAGGAGAAATGGTAAGGAAATGAGAAAGTGTTTCCATGTTACAGAGAAATGAGAAAAGTCCACAGAATTTCAAATCTGGAAAAAGGGTATATATATATAACATTCAAATCCATTTTGAACTGCTTTAAGTGTGTGTGCAGTCTTTTATTATAGAGGAAATACAACCTCACTGCAAGCAAATCCATTAGGAAGTGGAGAAGATGGCAGTTCAGAGTTCTAAACTAGTGTAACTAAATATCAAAGAATTAACAGTTTCACTTATAATTATTAGAACTGGCATGGTTTGATGCATTATTCTGTATGTGAAAAAGTAATTCTCTAAATGTAAGCCATATATGGAAACCTGAGGTCGTCTATGGTCCCACTTTCCACAGCTATCATTAGTAGCAGTCTTGTTATCTCCTTACAGTTTGCTTGTTCTCTCTCTTTCTCTCCCTCTCTCATACACACACACACACACACACACACACACACACAAACACACACACACACACACAAGCAAATTTTCATTGTGAATTCTTCATTTTATTTTTAACACAGTCTTTCAACTAAATTATTAACTTAAGAAAACAAGGCAATTTGAAAAATGAATATTTCAGAAAACCCAAGTGTAAAAGAGCAGGTGGATATCAAGA
Source organism: Bubalus kerabau (assembly GCF_029407905.1). Classification (NCBI taxonomy): domain Eukaryota; kingdom Metazoa; phylum Chordata; class Mammalia; order Artiodactyla; family Bovidae; genus Bubalus; species Bubalus kerabau. The sequence goes on from NC_073626.1 coordinate 168,481,719, forward strand.
CATACTGGAATCAAGCAGATCATCAGAGACCCCACCATATTTTTCTCTTTTTCTGTTGGGGCCATTAAGTTTCATGTCTTCTACTTTCTACACATTTGCTTTGCTTTTGTAGTTCCATCACAGCTTTGTCTATCTCACAACCCTGGAGATTAAACAATGAGTTCATGTAAGCATACCAGATAAACCTAGAACTTCCTAAGCTCAATTCCAAACTCTTGAAAGAGGGAGTCATTGTTCCTCTTATATGAGTAGAACAAGGATTGCTGTAGTTCTCAAGAAAAGGGACATGTGGATTTCCTCTACCTCACAATATTAATCCACTATACCACGGACAACTTTTGGACAACAATTATATAAATCCACTTCACTATTTTAGAGGCTTCCTGATATCCCAATTATACAAACATTACTTGAATTCCTTACTCCCCTCTTGATAATATATTTAGAACATTTGGGCATCTTTGTAAGCACAACTTTATTTCCTTAGGAATAGGATTCATAAAGGGTATGAAGTGTATACATAAATATATACATTGTTATTGCTGTTCAGTTGCTCAGTGGCATCTGACTCTTTGCGATCCCATGGACTGCAGCGTGCCAAGCTTCCCTGTCCTTCACCGTCTCCCAGAGCTTGCTTAAACTCATGTCTATTGAGTTGGTGATGCCATCCAACCATCTCTGTCATCCCCTTCTCCTCCTGCTTTCAATCTTCCCCAGCATCAGAGTCTTTTCTAATGAGTCAGTTCTTCACATCAGGTGGCCAAACTATTGGAGTTTCAAATTCAGCATCAGTCCTTCCAATGAATATTCAGGACTGATTTCCTTTAGGATTGACAGGTTTGGTCTCCTTTCAGGCCAAGGATCTTTCAAGAATCTTCTTCAACCCCACAGTTCAAAAGCATCAATTCTTCAGCACTCAGCCTTCTTTATAGTCCAGGTCTCACATCCATTCATGACTGCTGGAGAAATCATAGTTTTGATTAGATGAAACTTTGCTGGAAAAATCATGTCTCTGCTTTTTAATATGCTGTCTAGTTTGGTCATAGCTTTTTGTCCAAGAAACAAGCGTCTTTTAATCCCATGGCTGCAGTCGCCATCTGCAGTGATTTCAGAGCCCAAGAAAAATAAAGTCTGTCACTGCTTCCATTGTTTCCCCATCTATTTGCCATGAAGTGATGGGACCAGATGCCATGATCTTCATTTTCTAAATGTTGAGTTTTAAGCAGCTTTTTCATTCTCCTCTTTCAGTTTTGTTAAGATGTTCTTTAGTGTCTCTTCACTTTCTGCCCTAAGAGTGGTGTCATCTGCATATCTTAGGTTAATGATATCTTTCCGGCAATCTCGATTCCAGCTTGTGCTTCATCAGCCCAGCGTTTCTCATGATGCACTCTGCATATAAGTTAAATAAGTGGACTGACAATATACAGCCTTGACATACTCCTTTTGCTATTTAGAACCTGTCTGTTGTTCCATGTCCTGTTCTAATTGTTGCTTCCTGACCTGCCTACAGAATTTCTCCCATGGCAGGTAAGGTGGTCTGGTATTCCCATCTCTTTCAGAATTTTCCACAGTTTATTGTGATCCACACAGTCAAAGGCTTTGGCATAGTCAATAAAGCAGAAGTAAATGTTTTTCTGGAACTCTCTTGCTTTTTCTATGACCCAGTGGATGTTGGCAATTTGATGTTTCGTTCCTCTGCCTTGTCTAAATCCAGGTTGTACATCTATAAGTTCTCGCTTCACGTACTGTTGAAGCCTGGCTTAGAGAATTACAATATTACTTTGCTAGCATGTGAGATCAGTGCAATTCTGTGGTAGTTTGAACATTCTTTGGCATTCCCCTTCTTTGGGAATAGAATGAAGACTGACCTTTTCCAGTCCTGTGGCCACTGCTGGGTTTTCCAAATTTGCTGACATATTGAGTGCAGGACTTCTATAAAATCATCTTTTAGGATTTGAAATAGCTCAGCTGGAATTCTATCACCTTCACTAGCTTTGTTCATAGTGATGCTTCCTAAGGTCCACTTCACTTTGCATTCCAGGATGTCTGGCTCTAGGTGAGAGATCATACCATCATGGTTATCTGGGTCATGAAGATCTTTTTTCTATAGTTCTTCTGTGTATCCTTGCCATGTCTTCTTAATATTTTCTGCTTCTGTTAGGTCCATACCTTTTCTGTCCTTTATTGTACTTATTATTGCATGAAATGTTCCCCTGGTATCTCTAATTTTCTTGAAGATAGCTCTAGTCTTTCCCATTCTATTGTTTTCTTCTATTTCTTTGCATTGAACACTGAGGAAGGCTTTCTTGTCTCTCCTCGCTGTTCTTTGGAACTCTGCATTCAAATGGGTGTGTCTTTTCTTTTCTCTTTTGCCTTTTGCTTCTCTTTTATCACAGCTCTTTATAAGGCCTCCTCAGACAACCATTATAAAATAGAAGGTCTCGCACTGTTGCAAAAGTTCTAGGGCCAACAACAGATTTCTCAACATGGGGATCTGGCAAAGAGACTGAGAACCCCCATGGAATTTGACTTTGAAGGCCAGTGGGATTGGATTACAGAATTTCCACAGGACTGTGTAACAGACTCTTGGAAGACACAGACAAAACTTTGTGGGCACCAGGACCCAGGAGAAAGGAGGAGTGTCCCCACAAGAGACTGAGCCATACTTGCCTGTGAGTGTTCAGGAATCTCCAGTAGGGGTGTGGGTTGACAGTGGCTTGCTTTGGCATCAGGAGCACTGAATACAACAGTCTTAGGAGCCATGGAAAGCAGGCATAAGTCTTTTTGAAGGAGGTTGCCATTACCACCATTACCCGTACCATAGTTTGGCCTCAGGCAAAACTACAGGGAAGGAACACAGCCACACCCATCAGCAGAATATTGGATTAAGATTTAATGAGCCTGGCCCCACCATCAGAGCAAGACCCTGTTTTCCTCACAGCCTCTCCCTCCCAGTTGAGCCATTTCAAATCCTAAGGATGATGCTGTTAAAATGCAGCACCTCAATATGGCAGCAAATTCGGAAAACTCAGTAGTGGCCACAGGACTGGAAAAAGTCAGTTTTCATTCCAATCCCAAAGAAAGGAAATGCCAAAGAATGTTCAAACTACTGCAGAATTGTACTCATCTCACACAATGCACTCATCTCAAATGCTAGCAAAGTAATACTCAAAATTCTCCAAGCTTGGCTTCAACAGTACATGAACTGTGAACTTCCAGATGTTCAAGCTGGACGTAGAAAATGCAGGTGAACCAGATCAAATTGTCAACATCCATAGGATCATAGAAAAAGCAAGACAGTTCCAGAAAAGCATCTACTTCTGCTTTATTGACTATGCCAAAGCCTTTGTGTGGATCACAACAAACTGTGGAAAATTCTTAAAGAGTTGAGAATGCCAGACCACCTGAGCTGCCTCTTGAGAAATCTGTATGCAGGCCAAGAAGCAACAGTCAGAATAGGACATGGAACAACAGACTGGTTGCAAATTGGGAAGGAGTATGTCAAGGCTGCATATTGTCACCCTGCTTATTTATCTTACATGCAGAGTACATCATAAGAAATGCTGGGCTGGATGAAGCACAAGCTGGAATCAACATTGCCAGGAGAAATATCAATAACTTCAGATATACAGATGACACCACCCTTAAGGCAGAAAGCAAAGAAGAACGAAGAGCCTTTTGATGAAAGTGAAAGAGAAGAGTGAAAAAGCTGGCTTAAAACTCAACATTCAGAAAACTAAGATCATGGGATCTGGTCACATTACTTCATGGCAAATAGATGGTGAAACATAGAAACTGTTCAGTTCAGACACTCAGTAGTGCCCAACTCTTTGCAACCCCATGAACCACACAGCACACCAGGCCTCCCTGTCCATCACCAACTTCCGGAGTTTACCCAAACATTTCCGTTGAGTTGGTGATGCCATCCAACCATCTCATCCTCTGTCGTCCCCTGCTCCTCCTGCCCTCAATCTTTCCCAGCATCAGAGTCTTTTCCAATGAGTGAGTTCTTCACATCAGGTGGCCAAAGTATTGGAATTTAATCTTCAGCATCAGTCCTTCCAATGACTATTCAGGACTGATTTACTTTAGGATTGACAGGTTTGATCTCCTTGCAGTCCAAAGATCTTTCAAGACTCTTCTTCAACACCACAGTTCAAAAGCATCAATTCTTCGATAGTCAGCTTTCTTTACAGTCCAACTCTCAAATCCATAATGACCATTGGAAAAATCATAGCCTTGACTAGATGGATCTTTGTTGGCAAAGTAATATCTCTGCTTTTTATGCTGTCTAGGTTGGTCATTAACTTGTCTTCCAAGGAGTAAGCATCTTTTAATTTCATGGTTGAAATCACCATCTGCAGTGATTTTGGAGCCCCCAAAAATAAAGTCTGACACTGTTTCCACTGTTTCCCCATCTATTTCCCATGAAGTGATGGGACCAGATGTCGTCATCTTAGTTTTCTGAATGTTGAGCTTTAAGCCAACTTTTTCACTCTCCACTTTCACTTTCATCAAGAGGCTTTTTAGTTCTTCTTCACTTTCTACCATAAGGGTGGTATTATCTGCATATCTGAGATTATTGATATTTCTCCCAGCAATCTTGATTCCAGCTTGTGCTTCATCCAGCCCAGCATTTCTTATAATATATTCTGCATATAAGTTAAACAAGTAGGGTGACAATATACAGCCTTGACGTATTCCTTTTGCTATTTGGAACCAGTCTGTTGTTCCATGTCCAGTTCTAACTGTTGCTTCCTGACCTGCTACAGGTTTCTCAAGAGGCAGGTCAGGTGCTCTGGTATTCCCATCTCTTTCAGAATTTTCCATAGTTTGAGGTGATTCACACAGTCAAAGGCTTTGGCATAGTCAATAAAGCAGAAATAGATGTTTTTCAGGAACTCTTGCTTTTTCCATGATCCAGCGGATGTTCGCAATTTGATCTCTGGTTCCTCTGCCTTTCCTAAAGCCAGCTTGAACATCTGTAAGTCACAGTTCACATACTGCTGAAGCCTTGCTTAGAGAATTTTGAGCATTACTTTACTAGCATGTGGGATGAGTGCACTTGTGCAGTAGTTTGGGCATTCTTTGGCATTGCCTTTCTTTGGGATTGGAATGAAAACTGACCTTTTCCAGTCCTGTGGCCACTGCTGAGTTTTCCAAATTTGCTGGCATATTGAGTATAGCACTTTCACAACATCATCTTTTAGGATTTGAAATAGCTCAACTGGAATTCCATCACCTCTACTAACTTTGTTAATAAAGCTGTGTTTGGAAGCAGTGACAGATTTTATTTTTGAGGGGCTCCAAAACCACTGCAGATGGTGACAGCAGCCATCAAATTGAAAGACACTTACTCTTTGGAAGAAATGCTATGACCAACCTAGACAGCATATTAAAAAGCAGAGACAATACTTTGCCAACAAAGGTCCATATAGTTAAAGGTATGGTTTTTCCAGTAGTCATGTATAGATATGAGAGTTGGACTACAAAGAAGGCTGAGCACTGAAGAATTGATGTTTTTGATCTGAGGTGTTGGAGAAGACTCTTGAGAGTCCCTTGGACTGAAAGGAGATCCAATCAATTCATCCTACAGGAGATCAGTCCTGAATATTCATTGGAAAGACTGATGCTGAAGCTGAAATTCCAATAGTTTGGCCACCTGATGGGAAGAACTGACTCATTGGAAAAGACCCTGATGCTGGGAAAGATTGAAGGCAGGAGGAGGGAATGACAGAGGATGAGATGGTTGGTTGGCATTACCGACTCGATGGACATGGGTTTGAGAAAGCTATGGGAGTTGGTGATGGACAGGGAAGCCTAGTGTGCTGTAATCCATGGGGTTGCAAAGAATTGGACATGACTGAGTGACTGAATTGAATGAGTCCCTCCCATCAAGAAGTTTCCACAACCCTCTTAACCTTATCCATCAGAAAGCAGACTCTATATATATATATAGATACATCTTTTTATCCAATTACTTTCCAAAAATTTAAAGCAATTTTCTGCTTTGTTGGTGTCTGATAATGAATGGAAGCCTTTATATTTCCAGTCTCACTGTATAGTAAAGTTAATTTCTGCCCATGGAAATGTAAGGTTTTAAGTGGGAAATATCCATAAGTGGCAACCATTAATTTTTTTTACACATTTTTTAAAAGTATAATTGACATAGATTAAAATTTACCCTTTTTTGTATAGTTCAACAAGCTTTAATGGGTGAATGCAGTTATATAAGCTTTACCACAATCAAAGTATAGAACAGTTCTGTCACTCCAAAAAATTCCTCCAAATCCTGTGTATCCTTCTCTACCCTAGTTTCTGGGAACTACAGATCTGTTTTCTGTCCCCACAGTATTGATTTTTCCAAAAAGTCATATAATTGGAATGACGGGGTATGTAGCTTTTTCAGTCTGGATTCCCTCCCTCACCATAATGTGTTTAAGGTTTGTCATAAGCTGAAATGTAACCCTACAAATTCACATGTTGGAGCCCTGACCCCTTAATACCTAATAGTAGTAGTGTTAGTCACTCACTCCTGTGTGACTCACAATCCCATGGATTGTAGCCCTCCAGGCTCCTCTGTCCATGGGATTCTCCAGGCAAGAATGAAAAGTGAAAGTGAAAGTCGCTCAGTCATGTCCTACTCTTTGCGACCCTGTGGACTATACAGTTCATGGTGTTCTCCAGACCAGAATACTGGAGTGGGTAGCCTTTCCCTTCTCCAGGGGATCTTCCCAACTCTGCATTTCTACAGCTTCAAGTTTCATTGTATATTTCCTGCCAATTATTGAGAGAGTGGTGTTGATATATTTGACTATCATTGTGAATTGATATATTTATCCTTTTAGCTATGACAGCTTTTGCTTCATGTATTTGGAAGCTTGCTGTTAGGAACATGAACATATTATGTTGAATCTTCATAGTTAATTGTCAATTTTATCTTTATAAAATGACCTTCTTTATCACTGGTAAATCTTTGTAATTTACATATAAGCATTCCAACTTTTCTTCCATTAGTATTAGAATGGTATTACTTTTAACTCCAGTGAAGCATTAATGTTAGTTTTTTCAAGGAAACAAATAGTACAGTATTACTTTTTTACACAGTCTAATAAATTGACAAGATCTCCCTTTTGCTGAGGTGCTTACACCATTTACATATATAATGTGATTATTGACATGACTAGGTTTAAATCTACCATTTTGTTCTTTTGTATGTTCCATATGTTCCTTGTTCCTTTCTCCCCCATTTTTTGCCTTGTTTAGGATTAATTATCTTTTATGATTTCATTTTATCTCTATTGTAGTTTATTAGTTCTAATTTCCTGTGTGTATTTTGTTCTTTCTTTCAGGAATTCTGCTATATATCTTTAACTTATTATGGTCTACCTTCAAACAATATTCTACTACATTATATAAAACTGAACATTTCACCCATGCCAGCATTTTTAATATTGTTGTCATAAATTTTGCTGCTGCATTTATTGTAACCCTTCACAATGCAACTATTATTTTTGCTTAAATTTTTCTTTAAATTGATTCTCAATTTTAAAATTAATTTATATATACCTATATGCTACTAACTCTTATGCTCTTCTTTCATTTTTTTAGATCCAGACATCTATCTGGTATGATCCGCCTTCTACGTGAAGGACTTACTTTGACATTCTTATATTGCAGGTCTAATAGTAGTTTTTCTTTGTTTGTTTGTTTGTTTTGTTTTATATTTTGTATCCTAGAAAAATATTCTGTCTTAGTGTTTGGAAGGTTTTATACTGGATATAAACTTCCAGATTGACAATTTTATTTTCTTTCAGTACATTAGAACATTGTTTTGTACTGCTTCCTGATTGAAACAATTTGTCATCCTATCTCTATTTCTTTGTATGTACATGTCTTTTTTCTCAAGCTGTCTTTAAGATTTTTCTCTTTGTTATTGGTATTATTAATCAATTTGATATGTCTTTTTAAAGCTGTCTTAATTTTCCTGTGGTTTGTTCATCAAGCTTCTTTTTTCTTTTCTGGAAAATTTTCTGATTATTTCTTCAAATATTCTTGTATTTTTTTTTAAGTATTCAAACTTTTATTTCTGTAATGCTCAAGTCATGTGGGAATAGTCTGATATTTTTTGAAATTTGCTTCTGAGCTTTGCTAGGTGGGAACAGAAAGCCTTTTTAGTCCAAGGCTAATTTTTCTCCACTACTTAAGCAATATAGTTTTCTAACACTGTACATAATCATCCATGTTTTATAAGGTTTTTCCATCCTGACTGTTGAGAATGTCAACTCTTAAGGACCTCTCTGTATGTACTTTATAAGTAGTTCTTTCCCTGGCTTGGCAGTTTTCTCAGATTCATGCACTGATCAGTATTTAGCTAAAGGCTTAGGAGGGAACTTTTGGTAGATCTCTGGCGCTAATTCTCTCTCTGTGCCTTTCTCCACCTCCCCCAACCCGGCCCCATTCTGTCCTAGGAACCCCAGCTCCTTGTCCTGTCAAATCTTTGAATCTTATTTAGTCTCCTTAGTATAAGGTAACTGAATAGTTTTGCTTGCATTCTCTCCTAAGGAATGAATGCAAACTCCTTAGGCAGTAAGTTCGGGTAATTGTAAGACTAAACTTGCTCATTATCCTCTTCTCCAATATCGCAAACTTCATTGTTGCCCAATATTTGAAAAGCCATTATTTTCTTCCCTTAAAACACTAAAAATTTGCTTAAGACTGGAGGGTAAAACTAGCCCCTTTCACCTCTAATAAGTAAAAATTTAGTTATTTACTTTACAAACGCAATTCTGTATCTCACAGACTATGTAATATAGAAACTAAAGAGTTGTAATAATCCATTGCACACACAATTACTGTGTAAATGAGGCCACACACAAAAACGGGTTTCTTTTTTTAAAAACGTTTTGTTAATGCCAAAAAAGTTTAGTGACCAAAAACATTTCATTCAGTAAGTCTGTAAACATTCTTCATGTTGAACATCTGTTTGGATTTTAGTACTCGGGCTTTGGTCCTCGGGCTTGAAATTTAAAATGAGATTATGTGGTCATTTGCAATTCAAATACAATTAATATTACTTACAGGGACAAAGTCTGAAATCATCTGAATTGAATGAATTAAACATAATCTTTTACAAGTGGAAAGCAACAAAACCATTGAGAAAATTAGCTCAAATTTGAGCATAAATATTGTCTCTGCCTATAAATTGTTACGTCAAATTTCTTTTATGTATGCCTCCAAATGATGTATCAAACACAATCAAGACAATTCACTCAGGAGATGTTGGAAAAACACATAGACCCACAAGTATTTTTCTAGCATATTCTTTCCCCTTTTGATTTTTCAGAAAAACTGCTTAATTAAATTTGTTGAATTAGTAATTAATGGAGCTTCATAACTTTTCTTCAGGAATTTTTCAGCTAGCTTGTCCTGAGAAAAATTTGAAAGATATAAGTAAGGCCAAGTTCTGGAGGGGAAAAGAGGAAAAAAGACCAAAAAAAGGGGGGGAAAAGGGAAAAAAAAAAGTTTGATCAAAATCAGACACATTGTGAAGATGGCTAGGGCTTGTTGAAAATGAGTCTGATGCACATATTTGGCTCTGAATTGTAACAGTACATCATGTCAACCTTTCCTTTCTCAGACACACAATTCGTTGATCTACTCTGAAAAGTCTAGTTTGTCCACCATTCCACACTGCTATAAAATTTTTTTGCCAGAATTAAGTGAAAATATAACTCTAAATTCAGTGGGTGTTGAGTTTACCTAGACACAAGTCTGTGAATTGTATTGATGATTTAGAAGTAGTCAAGAGATCAAACTTATTACCAAGTCAATTCACCAGAAACTAGCTATGCCCCATATAGCAAGTTGAATGAGTTCATGGAAATTATCCATTAAAGCACACACACACACACACACACACACACACACAAAACCCAGAGATCAACTTGAGAATTGACGTTTTGCAAAGTGCATCTATTTCAACTTAGAGAATTAAGAATTATGAGAGCTATCAGAGTTGCTTTATGATAGTGAGACTTAGTTAATAATGCCATTTCTGGTAGACAAAGTTGACAAACAAGTTTGCCTTCAATAAGTATTTGATACTATGTATTCTGTAGTTTTCTATTTCCCTGCTAGAACTGGATAGTCAATATGTTTAATGCTTCTTTCAAAAAAATTAAAAAGGACACACATAGAGACCTGGGAATATTTATTACCTTCCTCAAAATGTAGAAAACACTTAATGATAACATTTCTGTTAGCTGTGGTAGCAGAATTATGTATTTACATCTAAAACTTTTTTTCCCTGTATAACAAGGATTACTTAATTACATAGTACTCACCTCCAAGGAAATTAAAGTTATTTTAAAGTATGAAGAACATTTTTTCTAAGTGAAAGTTTCATTTACTGTTTCTAAAACATATATTCAAGCTCAGAATTATCAACTGTTTAAGAATTGTGAATACATTTCATACACAGTTTAAATGTCTGTATATATAACATATATACAAAGTAATTTTACCTTTAAAAATCTAATGAATGTATAACTTGCAAGGAAAAATCAGAAGTATGATTCCAAGACACTGAACTCTTTAGTTCAAATAACTGAAGACCAGTTACAGCTATAATTACATTGGTGGAAAATTGGCAGTCCTTAAAGTGTGGACCTAACGTGAGTTGGTATAAATAATTGCATGTTTATATAGCCCAATTTAACAAGGCTACTTTGGCAAAAGCTATTTCTAAAGTACAAAATAAGAAGTTAAAATTTTAAGCAACTGTACTAGTCAATTCAGTATTAAAATTCATGTTGATCACAAATAATTCAGAAATAGTATTAAAGAGCAAAGCAGTAGAACAACTTTATATCAGTGCCCTTGTAGATATATGTGGATGTTTAAGTTTGAAATTGAAAGAGTGTTTATGCGTCTTGGTCACTCTTTAAATGTGTGAAGCTGTATGGTATAGTGATAGTCATTAATTCATCGTAATATGTGCTAAATTTATATAAATGATATAATTTATATGTTTATATAATTTATGTGTTACAATATTGCTATACATTTTACAGTCCTATAGAATTTACAAACTAGTTTCACATAAAATTTCTCATTCAATTCCCTTAGCAAATCTACAAGACAGCTGTTAACTCAATTACTATTAGGACCATTTTCTAGTTGAGGAAACTGAATCTGATAGGTTGTACTTGGCTCAGATAGTTGAACTCCTAAATGGTAGAGGTTAGTAAGAATTCAATCATCTAAGTTATTATTCAATAACAAAAGATGAAACTTCATAAAAATAGGTAATTCTATTATCTACATAGTACTTCTTAACTGAATGGGGAAAAAAAGAGAAAGAGCCTTCTTTTGTGAATGGTTTTAAAGAGGGAATTCGTTCTTACTTTTCTGGTTGCATTCATCATAGCGCTATTAAAACACTGACATGAATTAGAAAAAGAAAAAACCTCTCTTTGTCACTTTATCTTTCACAATACAGAATATATTTTTTTAAACCTAACCATTGCTTTCAATCCAGGCATAAACAAATTAATACTGTCAATGAGTAACTTTGGAAATAACCTACATGATATTTTTAAATGAGGCTAGTTTGTATTCTGACACTTCTGCAACAGAAAGGGAAGAACATTTTTGGGTTAAACAATTATGCTCTGTCTTTAGGTTCCTTCTCTGAGCTTTGCCATTTGAATTTGCCTTTGTTTCATGTACATACAATTCCAGATGTGCTAAGACACAACCTTCTGATACTATTTACCAGGAACATGTAAATTGGAGGTCTGCAATCTTATATTCAATAAATCGAAAATAAATGTGCCAGGAGATTTAACACAAGCAGCACATCAGGGTTGTTTCTTTCCTTAATCTGTAAGACTCAAATGTCATGGTTGAGGCATCACCATGAACACATTCACCCCCGAACTACAGTGGTGAATGTGTTCATTTCAGAGGCTGAGCTGGGAGCACCAAGGCTGTGAGCAGCGGATGACAGTTAGAGTCTCTCAACTTTTAACTCCATCTTGGAAAACGAATAGGAGGAATTTTCCCAGGCCTCACCAAAAGCAGTAACTTTATTAAGGCCTTGAGAGATATAAAAGTAAAAGTTGAAATTTTTAGAAAATATCTCCTTGAGATTTGTTGGGTAAACAAATCAATATAAATGAATGGCTAACCCTTATTGAATATTTACTACAAATATTCAATATTCAAATATTCAATAAAGGTTAGCCATTGTTATTATTATTACTTTGACTCTTAATATAATGAGTCATTATAAAAACACACTGAAAAACATCAGTGAACCTGTCTCACATGTTAGAAAGCATTGCTTTATTCTGACCATGATTTGGAAAGGTCCTAACCTTTAACTCCAGCAAAAACACCACATTTACAGTTGCCTCTGGGTTTGGATTCATTTGCACTCATCTCACATGCTAGTAAAGTAATGCTCAAAATTCTCCAAGCCAGGCTTCAGAAATACGTGAACCGTGAACTTCCTGACGTTCAAGTTGGTTTTAGAAAACGCAGAGGAACCAGAGATCAAATTGCCAACATCCACTGGATCATGGAAAAAGCAAGAGAGTTCCAGAAAAACATCTACTTCTGTTTGGTTGACTATGCCAAAGCCTTTGACTGTGTGGATCACAATAAACTGTGGAAAATTCTGAAAGAGATGGGAATATCAGAGCACCTGACCTGCCTCTTGAGAAATCTGTATGCAGGTCAGGAAGCACCAGTTAGAACTGGACATGGAACAACAGACTGGTTCCAAATAGCAAAAGGAGTATGTCAAGGCTGTATATTGTCACCCTGCTTGTTTAACTTATATGCAGAGTACATCATGAGAAACGCTGGACTGGAAGAAGCACAAGCTGGAATCAAGATTGCTGGGAGAAACATCAATAACCTCAGATATGCAGATGACACCACCCTTATGGCAAAAAGTAAAGAGGAACTAAAAAGCCTCTTGATGAAAGTGAAAGTGGAGAGTGAAAAAGTTGGCTTAAAGTTCAACATTCAGAAAACGAAGATCATGGCATCCGGTTCCATCACTTCATGGGAAATAGATGGGGAAACAGTGGAAACAGTGTCAGACTTTATTTTTGGGGGCTCCAAAATTACTGCAGATGGTGATTGCAACCATGAAATTAAAAGATGCTTACTCCTTGGAAGGAAAGTTATGACCAACCTAGATAGCATATTCAAAAGCAGAGACATTACTTTGCCAACAAAGGTCTGTCTAGTCAAGGCTATGGTTTTTCCTGTGGTCATGTATGGATGTGAGAGTTGGACTGTGAAGAAGGCTGAGCACCAAAAAATTGATGCTTTTGAACTGTGGTGTTGGAGAAAACTCTTGAGAGTCCCTTGGACTGCAAGGAGATCCAACCAGTCTATTCTGAAGGAGATCAGCCCTGGGATTTCTTTGGAAGGAATGATGCTAAAGCTGAAACTCCAGTACTTTGGCCACCTCATGCGTAGAGTTGACTCATTGGAAAAGACTCAGATGCTGGGAGGGATTGGGGGCAAGAGGAGAAGGGGATGACAGAGGATGAGATGGCTGGATGGCATCACTGACTAGATGGACATGAGTCTGAGTGAACTCCGGGAGTTGGTGATGGACAGGGAGGCCTGGCGTGCTGTGATTCATGGGGTCACAAAGAGTCAGACATGACTGAGCGACTGAACTGACTGAACTGAACTAGGGAGGTATTTTCTGAAAATTTCGACTTTTACTTTTAAATCTCTCAAAGCCAAGAAGAAGGGGATGACACAAGATGAGATGTTTGAATGACATCACCGACTCAATGGACATGAATTTGAGCAAGCTCTGGGAGTTGGTGACTTCTCTTCCCTGATGGACAGGGAAGCCTGGCATGCTGCTGTCTATGGCATCACAGAGTCAGACATAACTGAGCAACTGAATGGAACTGAACTGAATGCTCTTGGATTGGACATCAGTAATGTGGACAGTGGCCAAATAATCTTTTAGTTTTATTAACTCTGACTATATTGTTAGTAGCAATATATGTATATATAATATATATTATAGTAGTAATTAATAAAGATAAATACTATAACCATTTTCTATTGAAACCTGCATTTATATTGTTCCAGTAAGAATTACTATTTAATTTTATTTGCTTATTGTATGCTTTCCTATTACTAACAATAGAATTTCAGGAGGAAGGACAATTTCAATCTGGTTGACTTTATTCCTAAAGCTGTGACCATTATCTGGCATAGTAGATACTTAATATTGAAAGAAGGAAGAAAGAAGTGCTGAATGAAAGAACAATAGAGGAATTTGCCCATCTTAGTCAATTTGGGTTGCTATCAATTCGAACTTGGTGGTTTTCATAACAAAAATTTATTTCTCACTGGAGATTTGATAGTCTAAGATCAGGGTGCCAGCATGGCCCAGTTCTAGCATGATGCCTCTGCCTGATTTACAGAAGGCAGTACTCTAATTGCACACTCACAAGACTGAAAACAAAAAAATAAAGCTCTATTGTTTCTTCTTCAGTCGGTAAGTTCAGTCTCTCAGTCATGTCCAACTCTTTGCGACCCCATGGACTGCCGCAACAGACTTCCCTGTCCATCACCAACTCACAGAACTTGCTCAAACTCATGTCCATTGAGTTGGTGATGCAATCCAATCATCTCATCCTCTGTCATTCGCTTCTCCTCCTCCCTTCAATCTTCCCCAGAATCAGGGGCTTTTCCAATGAGTCAGTTCTTCGTATCAGGTGGCCAAAGTATTGGAGTTTCAGCTTTAGCATCATTCCTTCCAAAGAACACCCAGGACTGATCTCCTTTAGAGTGGACTGGTTGGATCTCCTTGCTGTCCAAGGGACTTTCAAGAGTCTCCTCCAACACTACAGTTCAAAAGCATCAATTCTTCGGCACTCAGCTTTGTTTATAGTTCAACTCTCACATCCATACATGACCACAGGAAAAACCAGAGCCTTGACATGACGGACCTTTGTTCACAAAGTAATGTCTCTGCTTTTTAATATATTGTCTAGGTTGGTCATAACTTTCCTTTGAAGGAGTAAGCGTCTTTTAATTTCATGGCCGCAGTCACCATCTGCAGTGATTTTGAAGCCCCCAAAACTAAAGTCTGTCAGTTTCCATTGCTTCCCCATCTGTTTCCCATGAAGTGATAGGACCGGATGCCATGATCTTAGTTTTCTGAATGTTGAGCTTTAAGCCAACTTTTTCACTCTCCTCTTTCACTTTCATCAAGAGGCTCTTTAGTTCTTCTTCACTTTCTGCCATAAGGGTGATGTCATCTGCATATCCGAGGTTGTTGATATTTCTCCCAGCAATCTTGATTCCAGCTTGTGCTTCATCCAGCCTGGCATTTTGTGTGATGTATTCTGCATATAAGTTAAATAAGCAGAGTGACAATATACCGGCTTGACATACTCTTTTCCCGATTTAGAATCAGTCTGTTGTTCCATGTTCAGTTCTAACTGTTGTTTCTTGTGCTGCACATAGATTTCTCAGGGGGCAGGTAAGGTGGTCTGGCATTTCCATCTCTTTAAGAATTTTCCACAGTTTATTGTGATCTACACAGTCAAAGGCATTAGCGTAGTCAATAAAGCAGAAGTAGATGTTTTTCTGCAACTCTTTTGCTTTTTTGATGATCCAGTGGATATTGGCAATTTGATCTTTGTTTCCTCTGTGTTCTCTAAATCCAGCTTGAATATCTGGAAGTTCATGATTCATGTACTGTTGAAACCTGGCTTGGAGAATTTTGAGCATTTCTTTGCTAGTTTGTGAGATGAGGGCAATTGTGTTATAGTTTGAACATTCTTTAGCATTGCCTTTCTTTGGAATTGGAATGAAAACTGACCTTTTCCAGTCCTGTAGCCCATGCTGGGTTTTCCAAATATGCTGCCATATTGAGTGCAGCACTTTCACAACATCATTTTTTAGGAATTGCAATGGCTCAACTGAATTCCATTACCTCCACTAGCTTTGTTTGTAGTGGTGTTTCCTAAGGCCCACCTCACTTTGTATTACATGATATCTGGCTTGGCTCTAGCTGACTAATTATACCATTATGGTTATCTGAGTCATGAAGATCTTTTTTGTATAGTTCTTCTGTGTATTCTTGCTACCTCTAATATTTTCTGCTTCTGTTCAGATTAGATCAGATCAGTTGCTCAGTCATGTAAGCCCATGAATCGCAGCATGCAAGGCCTCCCTGTCCATCACCAACTCCCAGAGTTCACTCAGAATCACGTCCATCTAGTCAGTGATGCCATCCAGCCATCTCATCCTCCGTCGTCCCCTTCTCCTCTTGTCCCCAATCCCTCCCAGCATCAGAGTCTTTTCCAATGAGTCAACTCTTCGCATGAGGTGGCCAAAGTACTGGAGTTTCAGCTTTAGCATCATTCCTTCCAAAGAAATCCCAGGGCTGATCTCCTTCAGAATGGACTGGTTGGATCTCCTTGCAGTCCAAGGGACTCTCAAGAGTTTTCCCCAACACCACAGTTCAAAAGCATCAATTCTTCGGCACTCAGCCTTCACAGTCCAACTCTCACATCCATACATGACCACAGGAAAAACCATAGCCTTGACTAGACAGACCTTTGTTGGCAAAGTAATGTCTCTGCTTTTGAATATGCTATCTAGGTTGGTCGTAACTTTCCTTCCAAGGAGTAAGCGTCTTTTAATTTCATGGCTGCAGTCACCATCTGCATTAATTTTGTAGCCCCCCAAAATAAAGTCTGACTCTGTTTCCACTGTTTCCCCATCTATTTCCCATGAAGTGATGGGACCGGATACCATGATCTTCGTTTTCTGAATGTTGAGCTTTAAGCCAACTTTTTCACTCTCCACTTTCACTTTCATCAAGAGCCTTTTGAGTTCCTCTTCACTTTCTGCCATAAGGATGGTGTCATCTGCATATCTGAGGTTATTGATATTTCTCCCGGCAATCTTGATTCCAGCTTCTGTTAGGCCCATACTATTCCTGTCCTTTATTGTGCCTGTCGTTGCATGAAATGTTCGTTGATATCTCTAATTTTCTTGAAAAGATCTCTCATCTTTCGCATTCTATTGTTTTCCTCTATTTCTTTGCACTGATCACTGAGGAAGGCTTTCTTATCTCTCTTTCTATTCTTTGGAACTCTGCATACAAATGGGTATATCTTTCCTTTTCTCCTTTGCCTTTGCTTCTCTTCTTTTCTCAGCTATTGGTAAGGCCTCCTCAGACAATAATTTTGCCTTTTCACATTTTTTTTTTCCTTGGGGATGGTCTTGATCACTGCCTACTATACAATGTCATGAACCTCCGTCCATAGTTTTTCAGGCACTCTATGAGATCTATTTCCTTGAATCTATTTATCACTTCCACTGTATAATCTTAAGGGATTTGATTTAGGTCATACCTGAATGATCTAGTGGTTTTCCCTACTCCTTTCAATTTAAGTCTGAATTTTGCAATAAGGAATTCATGATCTGAGCCACAGTCTGTTTCCAGTCTTGTTTTTGCTGACTGTATAGAGTTTCTCCATTTTCAGCTGCAAAGAATATAATCAATCTGATTTTGGTATTGACCATCTGGTGATGTCCATGTGTAGAGTCTTCTCTTGTGTTGTTAGAAAAGGGTATTTGCTATGACCAGTGTGTTCTCTTGGCAAAACTCTATTAACCTTTGCCCCACTTCAATTTGTACTTCAAGGCCAAACTTGCCTGTTACTCCAGGTATATCATGATGTCCTGCTTTTGCATTCTAGTCCCCTATAATGAAAATGACACTTTTTGGGTGTTAGTTCTAGAATGTTCCGTAGGTCTTCACAGAACTGTTCAACTTCAGCTTCAGCATTACTGGTTAGGGCATAGACTTGGATTACTGTGATAGTGAGTGGTTTGCCTTGGAAACGAACAGAAATCATTCTGTTGTTTTTGAGATTGTAACCATGAACTCCATTTCAGACTCTTTTGTTGACTATGATGGTTACTCCATTTCTTCTAAGGGATTCTTGCCCACAGTAGTAGATACAATAATCATTTGAGTTAAATTTGCCCATTCCAGTCCATTTGAGTTCATGGATTCCTGACCTGTCAATGTTAACTCTTGCCATCTCCTGTTTGACCACTTCCAATTTACCTTGATTCATGGACCTAACATTCCAGGTTCTTATGCAATATTGTTATTTATAGTATTGGACTTTATTTCCATCACCAGTCACATACACAACTGGGTGTTGATTTATTTTGGCTCCATTTCTTCATTCTTTCTGGAGTTATTTTTCCACTCTTCTTCAGTAGCATGTTGGGCACCTACTGACCTGGGGAGTTCATCTCTCTGTGTCATCTTTTTGCCTTTTCATACTGTTCATGGGGTTCTCAAGGCAAGAATACTGAAGTGGTTTCCCATTTCCTTCTCCAGTGGACCACATTTTGCCAGAACTCTCCACCATTACCTGTCCATCTTTGGTGGCATGGCTCATAGTTTCACTGAGTTAGACAAGGTTGTGGTCCATGGGATCAATTTGATTAGCTTTCTATAATTGTGATTTTCATTCTTTCTGCCCTCTGATGGATAAGGAGAAGAGGCTTATGGAAGCTTCCTGCTGGGAGAGACTGACTGAGGGGGAAACATGGTCTTGCTCTAATGGGTGGGGCCATGCTCAGCAAATCTTTAGTCCAATTTTCTGTTGATGGGCGGGGCTGTGTTCCCTCCCTGTTGTTTGACCTGAGGCCAGACTATGGTGGAGGTAATGAAGATAATGGCACCTTCCTTCAAAAGGTCTTGTGCATGCACTGCTGCACTCATTGTCCTCAATCCTGCAGCAGGCCACTACCAGCCCATGCTTCCATGGGAGACTCCTGGACACTCATGGGCAAGTCTGAGTCAGTCTCTTGTGGGGTCACTGCTCCTTTCTCCTCTGTCCTGGTGTGCACAGGTTTTGTTTGTGCCCTCCTAGAGTCTGTTTCCCCAGTCCTGTGTAAGTTCTTGTGGTTCTATGGTGGGGTTACGGTGACCATCTCCAAGAAGCCTTATGCCACACCCAGGTCTGCTGCACCGAAAGCCCCTGCCCCTACAGCAGGCCGCTGCTGACCCATAATGCTGCAGGAGACACTCAAACACTAAAAGGCAGATCTGGCTTAGTCTCTGTGGGTCTCCTGGTATGCACAAGGTTTTGTTTGAGCCCTCTGAGCATTTCTGGCAGTTATGGGGTTTGATTCTAAACACGATTTCTCTGCTCCTACCGTATTGCTGGGGGTTCTTCTTTGTCCTTGGAAGTGGGGTATCTCTTTCTGATGGGATCCAACATTTTCCTGTAGATGCTTGTTCAGCAGCAAGTCATAATTTTGGAGTTCTTGTAGAACAAGATGAGCACACGTCCTTCTACTCCGCCATATTTAGTTACCTGTTTCTTTTTGTATAGGCACTAATCTCATCTCTAGGGTTCCACCGTTCTTATCTAATCCCAAAGCCACATCTCCAAACAGCATCACATGGGTTATTAGGGCTTCAATATATGAATTTCGATGAGACACAAGCATGCAGTCCATAATATTCCCCAATGTTATATAAGCAGTAAGTAACACAGCTCCTGCAGCAAAGACAAATATATATTCTGCATGAAGATGAAAGTTGGGTAGTCATACTTCATGCTGATCTCTTCACCAGCATCAGCAGGTTTGTGAAAAAGCATTTACATTGACTCATAAGCAATATGGTCAGGGTATTTTTAAGTGTATTGGGTACATTGTATGTTTAAGACTCAGAGCCATAAACTGTATCTTTAAAACACATATACAGTCCCCAAGAATACAGATTTTTTTAAGAGTTCAAATGATTTAGTTCACGTTCTATAAATTTATGCTTTCTTGGCTTTTTCAAAGATTTTTATAGATCAATGAATTCAAGTTAGCTATTAATACAATTATAATCTCACACCTTTAATCTGCTTATTATTTTGTAGCTGCTAAAGAACTTCTGCACATATTCTTTCATCTAAACCCCAAGACTTCCCTGAGACCAGTGAGAGAGGCATCTATTTACATGTGAGAATAGGACAGCTGTGAGACATGAAATGACTCACTTATTAGCAAATAGAAAGTAGTTGGTCAGCTGTCTAGAGATCCTAAATCTTAGCCTTGTCTTATTTTTGGTAGGTTTTCCAGTTCCATCAAGAGTTGGAAAAAAAGAAAAATGTAATGTAAGCCAAATCTTTGAGATCACCTGCCCTGAGCAAATGTCCAGCTCATATCTGAAAATTAAACCTAAGCAGAGGTAGCCGTCACAATAGTAATTCCCCCGATTCACATTTAGCTGCAACTTCAGATTTGTTGCTTTCACCTAAAATTCTCCTCCAAAAACAAAAGTTGGATTCAAGGTGATGCAGAGTGAAGGCCTGCCAAGGTAACAGGGGAAAGCTTTGTTCCCATCATTTATCATCTCTTACCACGCATGACCCAGGTCAGTGTCACCTGCCATTTCTAGTCTACCACAGAGGCAGTCAATGCAGAAAACATGTTGACTAAACTCTCCAACACACTTGGGTATAATTCCTGCCATCATTTTTATTGGTTTGAGTTTGCTTTAGTTTTATTGTTTTTTGCTCTTTTTATTCTTTACTCTCTACCTTTCTTCTTTCCTTTCTTTTTTCTTTCTTCCTCCTTTTCCTTTCCTTTCTCTTTCTTTTCTTTATTATTGACTCCTTTCTGACAACAAAATTTACTTTTATTGGAACAGGATTTTGAGAGGTGCTAATTAATAGTATATGAAATTAAGGATATTATATTAACTTTCAATCCTCTCTTTATTTAAGTCCCTGAAACATAAAAGAAATCTACTTTTTATTAAGTAGAAAAATGGTTTAATTTGGAAGTCATTTTAGAATGCATTTTATCATAGAAATTTAAACATCAATTTAAGAGCAAATTATTTACATCATAAAGTATCACAAACCAAAAATAAACATCTCTCTAGATGGCATTTGCATATCTCCCTTGGATAAAATGTAATATAGAATACAAGTAGGAGAATGCTTATATTAAAAATAGGCATTGTATATGTTTCTTAACATCATTAACATATCAAAGTTATAGTTTGTTTCCAATAACAAATAAATAGCTAGAGAGCTGGGAAAAATACTGTCAAAGGATGTTTTCATTAATATTCTCAGCTCCTGCTAAAATTTATAGGAGTAAAAATGTGAAAATTGAATGGGAGAATATTCCTGGAACATTGTTATAAAAGGTGAAAGTGCCAAAGAAGAAATACTAGCTGTGTTATTTTTTATTTTTATAATGTATTACAGAGATCTGTTACTCCCCCATCACCACAACATCTGACTACATTCAAAGTGCTTAATGAAAGAGATGAGTCTATGTGTTACATTAACCAAAGAATTTTGTACAAACATGTACTGTAGAAGAGATAAACAAATTGCTTTCACAAAGTGCTATGTCAAAGAGATTAATTCTGGCACAGATGTACTTGTTGGGGCTAGCTAAAATACAAGTATTGTATATTTCCCTCAAAATTGCAAGTATTCTACCAAATAAATGCACACTATTTTCAAAAGGCCAAGTGCTATGAGGAAACTAAAAAACATCAGAAAGTGAGAATGCATATATTTATCTGGTCATTTATTTTAAGACTCAGACTTAACATGTATTATATATTGGGAGTTGCTACTGTTTAATTGCTCTCATAGGTTAAAGTGGGTAATTATCATCACTTCATATGGTTCAATCTAACAGAATATTTATTGTTAGGTAACTGCATTCTTGATTAATTGTCCAAGTAACATAGATGACAGAGGACAAGCTTAAACTGCAAAATAGTAGGAAGCTTGGGCTACTAGTAGGAGCTGCACTTTGCTGGAGCAGCCGTGAAGAGATACCCCACGTCCAAGGTAAGAGAAACCCAAGTAAGATGGTAGATGTTGTGAAAGGGCATCAGAGGGCAGACACACTGAAACCATAATCACAGAAAACTAGCCAATTTGATCACACGGACCACAGCCTTGTCTAACTCAATGAAACTAAGCTATGTGTGTGGGGCCACCCAAGACGGGCGGGTCATGGTGGAGAGGTCTGACAGAATGTGGTCTACTGGAGAAAGGAATGGCAAACCACTTCAGTATTCTTGCCTTGAGAACCCCATGAACAGTATGAAAAGGCAAAATGATAGGATACTGAAAGAGGAACTCTCTAGGTCAGTAGGTGCCCAATGTGTTACTGGAGATCAGTGGAGAAATAACTCCAGAAAGAATGAAGGGATGGAGCCAAAGCAAAAACAATACCCAGTTGTGGATGTGACTGGTGAGAGAAGCAAGGTCCGATGCTGTAAAGAGCAATATTGCATAGGAACCTGGAATGTTAGGTCCGTGAATCAAGGCAAATTGGAAGTGGTCAAACAGGAGATGGCAAGAGTGAACATCAACATTCTAGAAATCAGCAAACTAAAATGGACTGGAATGGGTGAATTTAACTCAGATGACCATTGTATCTACTACTGCGGGCAGGAATCCCTTAAAAGAAATGGAGTAGCCATCATGGTCAACAAAAGAGTCCAAAATGCAGTACATGGATACAATCTCAAAAATGACAGAATGATCTCTGTTCGTTTCCAAGGCAAACCATTCAATATCACAGTAATCCAAGTCTATGCCCCAACCAGTAATGCTGAAGAAGCTGAAGTTGAACGGTTCTATGAAGACCTACAAGACCTTTTAGAACTAACACCCAAAAACAGATGTCCTTTTCATTATAGGGGACTGGAATACAAAAGTAGGAAGTCAAGAAACACCTGGAGTAACAGGCAAATTTGGCCTTGGAGTACAGAATGAAGCAGGGCAAAGGCTAATAGAGTTTTGTCAAGAAAACGCACTGGTCATAGCAAACACCCTCTTCCCACAACACAAGAGAAGACTCTACACATGGACATCACCAGATGGTCAACACTGAAATCAGATTGATTATATTCTTTGCAGCCAAAGATGGAGAAGCTCTATACAGTCAGCAAAAACAAGACTGGGAGCTGACTGTGGCTCAGATCATGAACTCCTTATTCCCAAATTCAGACTTAAATTGAAGAAAGTAGGGAAAACCACTAGACCATTCAGGCATGACCTAAATCAAATCCCTTAAGAGTATACAGTGGAAGTGAGAAATAGATTTAAGGGACTAGATCTGGTAGATAGAGTGCCTGATGAACTGTGGATGGAGGTTCATGACATTGTACAGGAGACAGGGATCAAGACCATCCCCATGGAAAAGAAATGCAAAAAAGCAAAATGGCTGTCTGGGGAGGCCTTACAAATAGCTGTGAAAAGAAGGGAAGCAAAAAGCAAAGGGGAAAAGGAAATATATAAGCATCTGAATGCAGAGTTCCAAAGAATAGCAAGGAGAGATAAGGAAGCATTCCTCAACGATCAATGCAAAGAAATAGAGGAAAACAACAGAATGGGAAAGACTAGAGATCTCTTCAAGAAAATTAGAGATACCAAGGGAACATTTCATGCAAAGATGGGCACTTTATTGTGTCCTTTATTGGACAGAAATGGTATGGATCTAACAGAAGCAGAAGATATTAAGAAGAGATGGCAAGAATACACAGAAGAACTGTACAAAAAAGATCTTCATGACCAAGATAATCACGATGGTGTGATCACTCACCTAGAGCCAGACATCCTGGAATGTGAAGTCAAGTGGGCCTTAGAAAGCATCACAACGAACAAAGCTAGTGGAGGTGATGGAATTCCAGTTGAGCTATTTCAAATCCTGAAAGATGATGCTGTGAAAGTGCTGCACTCAATATGCCAGCAAATTTGGAAAACTCAGCAGTGGCCACAGGACTGGAAAAGGTCAGTTTTCATTCCAATCCCAAAGAAAGGCAATGCCAAAGAATGCTCAAACTACCACACAATTGCACTCATCTCACATGCTAGTAAAGTAATGCTCAAAATTCTCCAAGCCAGGCTTCAGCAATATGTGAACCGTGAACTTCCTGATGTTCAAGTTGGTTTTAGAAAAGGCAGAGGTACCAGAGATCAAATTGCCAATATCTGCTGGATCATGGAAAAAGCAAGAGAGTTCCAGAAAAACATCTATTTCTGCTTTATTGACTATGCCAAAGCCTTTGACTGTGTGGATCACAATAAACTGTGGAAAATTCTGAAAGAGATGGGAATACCAGACCACCTGATCTGCTTCTTGAGAAATTTGTATGCAGGTCAGGAAGCAACAGTTAGAACTGGACATGGAACAACAGACTGGTTCCAAATAGGAAAAGGAGTATGTCAAGGCTGTATATTGTCACCCTGTTTATTTAACTTATATGTAGAGTACATCATGAGAAACGCTGGGCTGGAAGAAGCACAAGCTGGAATCAAGATTGCTGGGAGAAACATCAATAACCTCAGATATGCAGATGACACCACCCTTATGGCAGAAAGTGAAGAGGAACTAAAAAGCCTCTTGATGAAAGTAAAAGTGGAGAGTGAAAAAGTTGGCTTAAAGCTCAACATTCAGAAAACAAAGATCATGGCATCCGGTCCCATCACTTCATGGGAAACAGTGGAAACTGTCAGACTTTATTTTTTGGGGCTCCAAAATCACTGCAGATAATAATTAATTTCATGGTGACTGCAGCCATGAAATTAAAAGACACGTACTCCTGGGAAGGAAAGTTATGACCAACCTGGATTGCATATTCAAAAGCAGAGACATTACTTTGCCAACAAAGGTTCGTCTAGTCAAGGCTATGGTTTTTCCTGTGGTCATGTATGGATGTGAGAGTTGGACTGTGAAGGCTGAGTGCCGAAGAACTGATGCCTTTGAACTGTGGTGTTGGAGAAGACTCTTGAGAGTCCCCTGGACTACAAGGAGATCCAACTAGTCCATTCTGAAGGAGATCAGCCCGGGGATTTCTTTGGAAGGACTGATGCTAAAGCTGAAATTCCAGTACTTTGGCCACCTCATGCGAAGAGTTGACTCATTGGAAAAGACTCTGATGCTGGGAGGGATTGGGGGCATGAGGAGAAGGGGACGACAGAGGATGAGATGACTGGATGGCATCACTGACTCGATGGACGTGAGTCTGGGTGAACTCCGGGAGTTGGTGATGGACAGGGAGGCCTGGCATGCTGCGATTCATGAGGTCGCAAAGAGTCGGACACGACTGATCGACTGAACTGAACTGAATTAGTCCAATGTCATGTAGTAAGCAAGTAGACAGTCCAACATTCTAACACAGGATGCGTGACTCCTGGGCTTGAGCTTGTAGCCCCAGGACTATTACACACTAAATCCTTGGATTCATCTGAAAATGGTGGGGAATATCAATTATAAGCTTAACAATACAAAGTATGCATTATTTTCCCTCACCTTATTACTTTCACGTCAAACTGATAATGAGTTAAGGTACAGAAGTACCACATGTGGAGTAAGATGGAGCTGGGTATTCAAGACATGTTCTGATACTGAGAAACTCACTTTTAAATGAATATGACCAATGTATTTGTAAAGTAATAAATAAAATGCATATGAGGAATTTTATGTGCTTAAAACAGACAAAGGGGATTAAATAGTTTATATATTGGTTTCAACAGTTTCAGCATTCATTAAAAACACATTTCATCTGTCATTATAATTAGAGAAAAGATGTTCAAAGAGAATGTCAACTTTAGCATGCTTCTCAGAGAAGTATTTGCATTTGAAAAACAGACCATACTATAATTTTGCGCAAATTAGATTTCTTGGTTATTATTGTTTGAAAGTACATTCCTAGCCTGTTAAAAAGTCAAAGTTGCTTTAAAAATATTTGAGAACACATGAGGATATCTAGGTTTGTACTGAAGACTGGACCGTTTAAATGTAAGGACAAAGGCATTTGCCTTTATAGAGACAGTAGAGGGTATCCTCACCCCACTCCAGTACTCTTGCCTGGAAAATCCCATGGACGGAGGAGCCTGGTAGGCTGCAGTCCATGGGGTCACGGACAGTCGGACACGACTGAGCAACTTGACTTTCACTATTCACTTTCATGCATTGGAGAAGGAAATGGCAACCCACTCCAGCGTTTTTGCCTGGAGAATCCCAGGGACGGGGAAGCCTGGTTGGCTGCCGTCTATGGGGTCGCACAGAGTCGGACATGACTGAAGCGACTTAGCAGCAGTAGCAGCAGCAGAGGGTATCCTATTTTTAATTCTTCTCCCCTCCTTTTTTTCAAATGAACACAGCATCACAGCATGTGTCTCATGTATATTCTCAAAGGCATCCTATTATTTCTAAGCATAAACTGGACAACCATCTATTGGACTGTTATATAATGAATCTATACATCAAATAAGAGTATGAATTGATGACTACCATTAATAGTAACTTTTCCAGTAGAATATCTCTAAGTCTGTGCATTTCTAAACTTGTGCAAGCTTTTAATTTTCAAAAGAGTCGTTTTCAAGTCTATACATAATTTAAGTCCAGAATTGAACTGTACTGGCATTTTTAATCAGGCTAGGGCATTTCTTTTATTTCTACAGCAGCAAGAATTTGAAATGTTGGAAAGGCTTGGAGAATGTGTGAAATGAGTATCTTCCCCCCACCCAGATAAAATATAAATTTTCTTTGAAAGTAAGGCCAACCAAAAGGCACCATCTGTAACTTTTTTTCAAGTCAGATAGTCACAATTTCAATTTTAATAATGTAAAGGCAAAAACCCAGATGTATGATTCACTGGGACAGTGTCACTGACGGTAATCTGGTCTAAATATTGAATATACCTGTTGGAGGCAGAAGGGGGAGGAAATAAATAGAATTTTTACCTTCCAATATTATCCAGAAATATTACAGTAAAAATAATTGTCAGCTTCTATCTATATAGTCAAAATTGAGTGAAGATGCATGGCTTTGTTTCATTTTATTTCTCTTTGTAAGATGTGTCCACAATGGCCCTACTCAAATTGACCAGTCTGGCTTCAATAGTTCATTCAAATGTTATGATTCACTAAATAAAACAAAGATTTAAAAGGGCTTCATTTAATCATTCAAAGATTAAACTCATCCATCACTCAGTAGAATCAATTGTTTATGCATGTAAACATAGCTTTTATTTTTTTAATCCTCAAAGAGAATGAATGTGCAGGAGGAAAAAGGATAGGCAACACTGACTATACATAGTCAAGAAAAACACAACTTTTAGGATGACTAGTAAGTTAAATTATTAGAAGGAGGAGGTGGGAAAGAAGGAAAGGAGGAATCAATTTTAAACTCTAGCTCTGATTTGACTCTCCTTTCCAATAACTTACCATTGCTCATACCCTTTTCCTTTTTTTACTATATGGAAATCAGAAGGAAAAGATGATAGGAACAAAAGAAGACATGGCATCTAAAGAAAGAAAAAGGAGAAATAGAATTGGAGCCTTGTCTTGGACCTCTCTCTCAACATGGAAAGTTTAAGGAGCATCATTTCTTTCAAGACAGAGAACACTTTGTCAACATGGTGCGCTCTGATTCTTTTTTTGTTATTATTGGTAGCACTTCACTCACCACTGTCATCATCTGGAGTCAACCCAAAGGTTCCTTCTTCCCCAGAGCCTTCTAAACTACCATGATGTTCACGGAATGGCTCATCCTACCATTTACCTCCATCCTGTGTATGGATGACTGAGAAATTTTGAGAAGCTGGGCCAGAATCACATTCACAATTTTGTTCATGATAATCCTTTAAATTACAGTTTACCTACATTTTCATCTCCTTCTCTTGTGTCAGATTATTCCTAAAATGCCACGTTCTCAGGGAGATCTTCCTTAACATTTAAAACATCAGCATTCATGAGACTTCCCTGGTGGTCCAGTGCTTGAGATTTCACCTTCCACTGCACGGGTGTGAATTGGATCCTCGATCAGGGAACTAAGATCCCACATGCCTGGCAGCCAAAAAACCAAAGTATAAAACAAAATCAATCTTGTAACAAATTCAGTAAAGACTTTAAAAATGGTCACATCACAAAGATCTTTAAAATTTTTAAAAAAGCATCAGCATTTTTCATTACTCAGCTTCCTGCTCTCCATTCTTATTTATTTCCTCTTACACTGATTATTATTGAACATAAAAGTGTAGTTTATAAATTTATCTATTGCTTTTCTCTCCCTGCTTTTCAATCCATGGCAAACAGATGGAGAAACAATGGAAACAGTGACAGACTTTATTTTCTTAGGCTCCAAAATCACTGCAGATGGTGATTGCAGCCATGAAATTAAAAGATGCTTGCTCCTTGGAAAAAAAGCTATGACCAACCTAGACAATGTATTAAAAAGCGGAGACATTACTTTAGCATGAAAGGTCTATCTAGTCAAAGCTATGGTTTTTCCAGTAGTCATGTATGGATGTGAGAGTTGGACTATAAAGAAAGCTGAGCACTGAAGAATTGATGTTTTTGAACTGTGGTGTTGAAGAACACTCTTGACAGTCCCTTAGACTGCAAGGAGATCAAACCAGTCAGTCCTAAAGGGAATCAATTCTGATTTGTCATTGGAAGGACTGATGCTGAAGGTGAAATCCCAATACTTTGGCCACCTGATGCAAAGAACTGACTCATTGCAAAAGACCCTGATGCTGGAAAAGATAGAAGGCAGGAGAAGGGGACAACAGAGGATGAGATGGTTGGATGGCATCACTGACTCGATGGACATGAGTTTGAGCAAGATCGAGGAGTTGGTGATGGACAGGGAAACCCGGTGTGCTGCAGTCCATAGGGTCACAAAGAGTCGGACATGAATGAGTGACTAAACTGAACTTTCTCTCCCTAACCTACTATTTCCACTAAAATCCACAAGGCAGACCCTTTCATCTGTCTTGTCTGTTGTTATTTCTGTGAACCTGGCATAGAGCAAGCACTTGATAAATGTCAATTACTAGAATGAATTATTTGTATTGTCCCCTATATCTGAGTCATAGCAGAAGCATCCTACTTTGGTTACCTCTATCTCTTCCAATGCATAATATAATGGTGAATATGCAGTAGATGGGTGACAATGAGATACAGTCTGAATTTTGGAGGTAGGAGACTGGGTTTTGAATCACTACTACAACCCGAGCTTTGAACACTGAACTTTATCCCCCTTCTGCCCTGACTCCCTGTAGAGTGATAATTAAAATAATACCCTTTTTTCATCTCAAAATATTTCTGTGAAAAAAAAATGCATTGAGTAAACTTTTATAGAAATACTAGTTATTCAGTTTTTGAAATATTTATTTGACTGCATCAGGCCTTAGTTGTGGCATACAGGCTTACCCAGTGACATGTGCTAGTTCCCAAACCAGGAATCAAGCCACATCCTGTGCATTGGAAGGTAAATTCTTAACCACTGGACCATTAGGGAAGTCCCAGTTATTTCTGCTTAATGGGAAGATCTGCCCGCTTTATCTGAAGCAGTAAGTGGCATATGGGAGCCTACAGACTGTATTAAGACATAGCTTTCTTGAATATGATCTATCGTACTAATTGATTAGACTTAGAAGAATTTACTGATGTTCCCAAGTAGCCCTGTCTTTCTCAAGTCTCTAGGCTTGAAGACTTAGTTGGTCACTGTAGCTGAATTATATAATATCATCTATCTTCTCTACATAATGTTATGATTAACTAAAATAATGACAACTTTAGATGCAGCACACATTTTTAATATCATATAACCTATTCTTTAGCAAATGCACGTAACTTTAAAATTCTGAGAAGGAAGAAATTCTTTGGTATATTTATTGTCCTTTGAGGAAAATTGGTGTGGTAGCTTATTGTCAAGAAGCAGAAGATATTAAGAAGAGGTGGCAAGAATACACAGAAGAACTGTACAAAAAAGATCTTCATGACCAAGATAATCACGATGGTGTGATCACTCACCTAGAGCCAGACATCCTGGAATGTAAAGTCAAGTGGACCTTAGAAAGCATCACTACAAACAAAGCTAGTGGAGGTGATGGAATTCCAATTGAGCTATATCAAATCCTGAAAGATGATGCTGTGAAAGTGCTGCACTCAATATGCCAGCAAATTTGGAAAACTCAGCAGTGGCCACAGGACTGGAAAAGGTCAGTTTTCATTCCAATCCCAAAGAAAGGCAATGCCAAAGAATGCTCAAACTACCGCACAATTGCACTCATCTCACTTGCTAGTAAAGTAATGCTCAAAATTCTCTAAGCCAAGCTTCAGCAGTACATGAATCATGAACTTCCAGATGTTCAAGCTGGTTTTAGAAAAGGCAGAGGAACCAGATATCAAATTGCCCACATCCACTGGATCACTGAAAAAACAAGAGAGTTCCAGAAAAACATCTATTTCTGCTCTATTGACTATGCCAAAGCCTTTGACTGTGTGGATCACAATAAACTGTGGAAAATTCTGCAAGAGTTGGGAATACCAGACCACTTGACCTCCCTCTTGATAAATCTATATGCAGGTCAGGAAGCAACAGTTAGAACTGGACATGGAACAACAGACTGGTTCCAAATAGGAAAAGGAGTACGTCAAGGCTGTATATTGTCACCCTGCTTATTTAACTTATATGCAGAGTACATCATGAGAAATGCTGGGCTGGAGGAAGCACAAGCTGGAATCAAGATTGCCAGGAGAAATATCAATAACCTTAGATATTCAGATGACACCACCCTTATGGCAGAAAGTGAAGAGGAACTAAAAAGCCTCTTGATGAAAGTGAAAGAGGAGAGTGAAAAAATTGGCTTAAAGCTCAACATTCAGATCATGGCATCCGGTCCCATCACTTCATGGGAAATAGATGGGGAAACAGCAGAAACAGTGTCAGACTTTATTTTGGGAGGCTCCAAAATCACTGCAGATGGTGATTGCAGCCATGAAATTAAAAGACGCTTACTCCTTGGAAGGAAAGTTATGACCAACCTAGATAGCATATTCAAAAGCAGAGACATTACTTTGCCAACAAAGGTCCATCTAGTCAAGGCTATGGTTTTTCCAGTGGTCATGTATGGATGTGAAAGTTGGACTTTGAAGAAAGCTGAGCACCGAAGAATTGATGCTTTTGAATTGTGGTGTTGGAGAAGACTCCTGAGAGCCAACTAGTCCATTCTAAAGGAGATCAGTCCAGGGTGGTTTTTGGAAGGACTGATGCTAAAGCTGAAACTCCAATACTTTGGCCACCTCATGCGAAGAGTTGAGTCATTGGAAAAGACTCTGATGCTGGGAGGGATTGGGGGCAGGAGGAGAAGGGGACAACAGAGGATGAGATGGCTGGATGGCATCACTGACTCTATGGACATGAGTTTGGGTGAACTCCGGGAGTTGGTGATAGACAGGGAGGCCTGGCGTGCTGCGATTCATGGGATCGCAAGGAGTCTAACACGCCTGAGTGACTGAACTGAACTTAAGCTTATTGTCTGGGGAGCAAATTCTTATTTGACTTTACAGAATAGCCTACTTTTCATGCCATACATATAGCTCCTCATTTTAGAAATGCAGTATTTTAATACGGTAGGAACATGAAAAGGAAGCAATTTCAGTTACTACTTAAGAATCATGAGCTCAGAGGACATTGAAAAAGTCTTTAAGGAACAAAAGACCTAGAAATGAGCACAGGGAAAGGCTGGATTTTTTTACCTCTTATTTGAAGTCCTCTGACTTCCATTCTCATTTGATTTAGATTTATTGCACAGTATTAATTCTGAGACTAAGAAAAATAGACTTCAGGAGAAGTTACAGCAAGCTGAAAAGCAGGTCAGTCTATACAACTACACTCTAAAACCCAAGGAAAAATTCAGTGTGATTTGCTTTCATGAGCCATGAGGACCCCTCCACAAATTTGTTCCTCAAAACCTGGCACAAAGTGCACCCTGCTACAGCTGTTACTTGTGCTGGAGACTGAACGCAGCCTTGTCTGATTCTTACCATTATCTTAGTCACACTTTCTTCTGGCTTTAGAAACTCTTTTCACAATGCTGATAGAGGCTTCAGATTCAGCCTTGCTGTTGTTGTTCATCTGCTAAGTCGTGTCTGACTCTTGGGGTCTTCAGCAAGCCAGACTCCTCTGCCCTCTACTATCTCCCAGAGACTCTCAGATTCATGTCCACTGAGAGGGTGATGCTATATAACCATGTCATCCTCTGCTGTCCCTTTCTCCTTTGTCTTGCTGTATTAATCTGAATGGATAAAGAGTGACTAAAAGAAAAACAACAAATAGTATCAGTAGGTTTTATAGAGATCACTGGTCCAATCCATTCACCATAAAGAAAAGAAAACTAAGATCAAAGAAGGCTGAGTTATTTGTTCAGAGAATGAGATATAGAGATGAAATGAAGGACATGTCCATGTCATGTCTAATGCTCTTTCCAGGTAATATTCTCTACCTTGAGTGTTTCTTTTGACCTACTTAAATATTTCTAAGTATTAGACTGGAGCAACAGAATACTTCATTACATATCCATCAAAGAAAAGGCAAACTGCAGAGCTGGGGCAATCAGGACAGATCTTTTTTCATTAGGTGGGAAAATACACAGGAAGTGTTTAGATCAGCGGCTGACGTTTCCCAATTACTCAACTAATATTACTCAACATACATTTATTAGGTGTAAGATCTGAGGTGTATGTGAACTCTTTTATAATTGGACAATGTGAATCATTTATATAGCCATGCCTTATCTCTTGTGACATTGGAAAATCTACATAACTTGTGCAACTCACTTTCCTCATCTTGAAAAGGGAAAGCTAGTATGAATCATCAAGCATTGCAAGAACAATATCTGGAATTTAATAGATGTTCATAAATGGTGTTTGTGGTTACTAAAATCCTTCATACCTTAATCATGGTAACAGCTGATGACTCAATATTTAATCCATCTTTGAGAAATTGAGACAGCCTGCAATCAACAAACATCCCACTTCCCTCCAGCTCCTAGCACAAGGAAGGACAATTTCCCTGCCCCTTGACATTAGGCGTGGCCATGAGACTTTCTCTGATATGTGTCATTCCAAGGTGAAAGCTCCTAAGAGCCACTGCATGATTTTTTATCCTGTCTTTCTTCTAATCTTTGACTGGTATTCTGAATAATCCCAGCCTACATAAACCTGAGGGCCTCAACAAGGACCACACAGAACAGAGCAACCTGCCATTGAAACATAGACATGTAAAGTGAGCCAAACACAGCTTGTGTTTCTTCCTGTCCCGTAACTTAGAGATTTTATTTTCCTTACTGTAGTATAGCCTACACTATTTTGATGATACAAGAAGAGATTTTAAAGTTAAATCTTTGATAACTATTCAGCCAATAACATCTATGTAAATCCTTACTATTATTGAACTTTTCCTACAACAATTCCATGTAACTTGTTAATTCTGTTCCTTCTTTATGTCAACAGATTCATTCAATAATATTTTCTGAGAGAACATCATGTTCCCTAACTTCTAAGACAGTGGCTTTTACACAGTAGTCATGTAGTAGATGCTTGTTAAATTGAATTAGATCAAATTATTATTACTCAGAAGACCACATATTATTGTTTCTTTTAGGATAACTACTAACTAGTATGTATGCGGGAAACCTGGGTTTGATCCCTGGGTTGGGAAGATCCCCTGGAGAAGGAAATGGCAACCCACTCCAGTAGTCTTGCCTGGAGAATCCCACAGACGGAGGAGCCTGGAGGGCTACAGTCCACGGGGTCGCAAAGAGTCGGACACGACTGAGCGGCTTCACTCACTTCACTCACTCAGTATGTAATTCTGGATCTAGAAGAATGAAACAGACATCCATTCACCTAAAATCTTTAAGCCCAATTTCACCTGTAAATATAAACAGGAAGGCACTAGTGATATCCTTCAGAATTTCCTTTGGTAAACTTTGAGTTCTATATATGATTGAGCTGAATGCAAAGTGGACATATTAATACAAAATTATACATATATCCTAGGCCAAAAAATGAAATTTATGTTTGGTTCTTTTCTGCCCCTCCAGTGTCACATTCTGCCTTCCTAATGCTCCCCAAACTCTGGACATATATGTAATAGATTTTATCTGCCTGTAAAACTATATAGTGTTACAGTTTTTCTTGTCCCTGATCTCTCATTTCTGTTCATATCATTCAGTCCCAAGATTATCCAAAGATTTCTAGCAACCTAATCTACATGTCTGGAGTATCAGCTAGAGCCATTCAGAACCAAGGAATATCATTCCTGGTACTCTTGCCATAGCAAATAAGAGCAAGAAATTATTTTTCTGCTGGGGGACTGAACTGAGCCTAAAGTTTCTGCTGGTATTTTCCACAGCAGTAGAGAGAGAGGGAGAGATTGAACTTACGCTATTTTAATCTTCTCTCCTTTTTCAAATCTCATAAAGTCCTTTTCCAGACTTGGAGACCTGATGGCTTGGCAGCTTTCTTTATACTATGACTTAGACCATTTCCTCTGGAGTCCTTTTGAGAAGTAGGGTTGCTCTTCTTCTACTCATATTTCACAGAAGGAAGGGTAAATTAGGGTCTCATTCCCTCTACTTTCCTGTGATGTTGAGAAATCCTCTCTTCACTTTTCCCAAAGCAGAGCTGTTGTTGTTGTGCTTCAGTCACTCAGTCATGTCCGACTTCACAACACCATGGATCACAGCACTCCAGGCTTCCCTATCCTTCACTATTTCCCAGAGTTTGCTCAAGCTCATGTTCATTGAGTCAGTGATGCCATCCAATTATCTTACCCTCTTCTTCTCCTGCCCTCAATCTTTGCCAGCATCAGGGTCTTTTCCAATGAATTGGCTCTTCGCATCAGGTGGCCCAAGTATTGGAGCTTCAACTTCAGTATTAATCCTTTCAATGAATATTCAGGGTTGATTTTCTTTAGGATTGACTGGCTTGATCTCCTTGTTGTCCAAGGGACTCTCAACAGTCTTCTCCAGCACCACAGTTCAAAAGCATCAATTCCTTGGCATTCATTAGGGTGCATTCTGGGAGAAGGCAATGGCGCCCCACTCCAGTACTCTTGCCCGGAAAATCCCATGGACGGAGGAGCCTAGTAGGCTGCAGTCCATGGGGTCGCTAAGAGTCAGACATGACTGAGCGACTTCACTTTCACTTTTCACTTTCATGCATTGGAGGAGGAAATAGCAACCCTCTCCGGTGTTCTTGCCTGGAGAATCCCACGGACAGCGGGGCCTCGTGGGCTGCCGTCTATGGGGTCGCACAGAGTCGGACACGACTGAAGTGACTTAGCAACAGCAGCAGCAGCAGCAGCAGGGTGGGTTCTAAAGCAATATGCCTGGTATCCTGATGAGAAGAGAGAAACATGGATCCAGACACAGAAACAGAGAAGAACAGCATGTGAATCTACAGACACAGAGGGTAGATGGCCACATGAATATAAGCAGAGATGGGAGTTATGCAGCCACAGCCAAAGAATCACTGGAGCTTCCAGAACCCAGAAGGACTAAGGAAGGATCCTCCCCTAGAGGTTTCAAGGACAGCACATCTCTTCTCACACCTTAAATTTGTACTTTTAGTGTAAATTTGTACTTCTAGCCTAGGCTCCAGACTGTGAGAGAATACATTTCTCTTGCTTTAAGTTGCCCAGTTTACAGTACTTTTTCACGGAAGCCTTAGGAAACTAACCACTCACCTACTTTAATGCTCTTGACTTCATCATATGATTTTCTGCTATTTCCTACTTTGTTCAGATATTTTTCCTACTCTTCTATTTAATACTTGTGTGTTTGTGTTAGTGTTAGTTATCAGTCATGTCTGTCTCTATGCAACCCCATGGACTGTAGCTCACCAGGCTCCTCCATCTGTGGGATTTTCCAGGCAAGATTACTGGAGTGGGTTGCCATTTCCTTCTCCAGGCATCTTCCCAATCCAGGTATCGAACCCAGGTCTCCAGAATTATTGCAGGCAGACTCTTCACCACATGAGTCACCAGGGAAGCTTCTGTATTTAGAACCCAGAGATATAAAAAAACCTCTTTATTAACTAATAATGTAATATTAATCATGATATTCACCAGAGTTTGACTTTCAGCCCTTCTCATTTTATAGAATTTATCTAAATGACCTTATCTCCTACAAAGCTTTAACTACCATCTATGTACTACCTATTGCATATAAATACAACAATTTATCATGATTAATTTTATATTCTTAGTCAATAAAGAGGCTTTTTTATAACTCTGGGTTCTGAACACATATAGCATTATCTTGAAAACAGGTCACGTTTAATTCCTCCTGAATTAGTGTGGGAATCCATGACTCAGGAAATGGATGCTCCTTGAAAAACTGTCCACTCTCCTTTCAGGTCCAGGAAATGATCCAGTCAGCTTCCCCCAATCATAACTTTCCCAACGGTCATTAAAACATTTAATTCTGGGATTAACGCAAATATTTATTCTACCAATTGTTATGGAGATTAACAAGTCATAGAATGAAATTCTATTGAGAGAAATTGCTTCTGATTATCTTCCTAATAGTCAGAACATCTGAATTAAGCATGAAAGAATCCAAGTTCCAATTTTGATTATTTTATTACCACTACCTTAGCAATATTTATTTATTTATTTATTTATATAATTTCTACTTCATCCCTTCAAGGTTTGGGCGTGATTCATGGAAAATATATAAAATAAAATAACAAAATTAATAACCTTATGAAATGCACTTACTAACTAAAGTTCCCAAGGGTGCTATGTTGCTTAAATGAGAGAACATTTAAAACTGGGCTTTATAGTATAAAGCAATACAAACATGTACGATAGTATTGTTTTGAGAAAAGAAAATTGTTTTTGAAGAAATAAACTCTCTATTATCAATGCATTACTAAATCTAGTATAAGTACCTAATTAGTGTAAAATTAGTATGAATTTAACAAATGGCCAGGCCTCTCTATTCCTGAAAGAGGGTGAAATATGCCAAGATCAGGTAACTTCTGGAAACAGCTGGAAGCAAGAATGCAATGAGAACCAATAATGATTCTCTCTTTCGTAGACACCATTTTTATGTTATGATGTTTATGAGGATTAGAGAGGCCTCCCTAATCCCTAATAGATCAGCATTTTTTTAAATATAAGTTGGTACCTATTAATTTGATTTATATTTGAAAAATACCATCATAATGGAGCTGATACAAAGGCTTCCCAAAGGATGCATTCTATCCCAGTCCTCTACTCATATCCACAAGAACATGATTGGATTGTCTCAGGTGGAACACACCTGTGACTTTCCTGGCACTTGGTATGGAATTTGCCTGGTATATGCCCATTTCTGAATGGCACATTGCCCTTTTGCTCCTTTGCTCTCAAAATATCTTATTTTTGGAAAACAGAAAAACACACCCAGACAAACAACAAAGGATGCTGCCATAAAAGGCTTTCAGCAAGCATTAGCCAAGCCAAGATCTGTATGTGTTTGATTACAGCCGACACATTCATCCAGCAAACAGATGTAAAGGGGGCTTGGAGGGACACAGAGCAATAAAGTTCTCCACTGTGCTGTTGCTACACAGCATTGCAATTACAGGCATCTGCACTAATTCATATTTTCTGGGAATCTAATAGAAAGTCTTTGATTCATTCTTCTACCTGCATTGAAAGCCAAATATTGCAGTTTCATACATTTCAGTATCCTGGTTTTGCGTTGATCAAATCTGGTGACAAGGTGACTTGCTATTTTCACTGACCCCCCCTTTGTCACTGCTTCATCACTGTCATGGCCAGCAAATACTTAAATCATTCAACCTCTGTTCATAGATTTGGAGAAAATCTGCTGACTGGAGGATATTTCTTCTACAGTAGGCAGAGGAACAAAACAACATAGATGGAAATAATGAAATAAAGGATAAAGGAATTGGCAACTAGGAGTTTGGCCAGCAGAAAAGGGTTTTCTAGTTCATAAATTAAGGTTGAACATGACAGAGCTGAAATGTCACCTTTACAAGTGGAATCCACAAGAATTCAAACTTGAAATGTTGGAAAATACAATGACAGAAACATCTTTGTTTAATGGTAACCTCAATGATTTAAGAAGAATTGTAAATTCCAGTGAAAGTAGAAGAGAGGGAAAGAATAAAAAGAGCAACTTTTCCATTTTTCTAGAATAAAATGTACTAGAAAATATTTGTGAGAATGCTCAAATAAATGAGGAAGACACATATGTATTTACCTTGAGTTACTTCCATAAAATAACTTCCAAAATCTATACAATTCAAATATACTTCAGATGATCTACCTACATTCCTATATTTTAAAACAAGTCTTATATAGTAAGGTGAAAGTGTACAGATTTTGAACGATGAAAGTAACTCTTCACCTTGCTTCTCTTATACAGGGGTTTTCTGTCAATTTTAAATTTGTAATTTTGTAGATATTTTTCCTACCATCTTGAATAAGTTATAAAGGAATAGAAGAAAGGATTTTAGATTGAAGACTTTTACCAAATGGAAAGATTATATCAAATATTAGCCTCATTTCTTCACTGTATTAAATCACTGCATAACTTGCCTGAACTATAAAACCTGATTTTAGTATCATAACTACGGAAACATGTAACATTTCATCAGAAGGAAATAAAATATATAATCTAATACATTTATTTCATAAGCAGGGAAGTTGAGGCCCAAAAAGAATCATTATTACAAAATACAGTGCAACTTCAGACTTGGATATATTTAACAAAATCCTCCAGTTACAAATCTGTTAGAACCCTTGTCCACTAATCTCAAATATAATGTTTTAGTCATAAACTGACAAAAACAAAGACATCTTAGTATCTCAGAACTGGAAGGCCAATTGAGACCAACTTATTCCACTGATTAGTAGATGGAGACATGAATAGCTTCAGAAACAAAAAAAAATTCTTATACAAATTAAAACTACAATGAGGTACAAGTTCACACCAGTCAGAATGTTCATCATTAAAAAGTCTACAAATAATAGAGAGGGTGTCAAGTAAAGGACATTGTTGGTGGGAATGTAAGTTGGTGCAGACATTCAGAAACATATTCAGTTCAGTTCAGTTCAGTTCAGTTGCTCAGTCATGTCTGACTCTTTGCAACCCCATGAATCGCAGCACGCCAGGCCTCCCTGTCCATCACTAACTCCCAGAGTTTACCCAAACTCATGTCCAGTGAGTTGGTGATGCCATCCAGCCATCTTATCTTATGTTGTCCCCTTCTCCTCCTGCCCCCAATATTAAGGTTCCTCAAAAAGCTAAATATAAGGTTGCTATAAGGTCTAGAAACCCCACACCTGGGCATATATCCAGACAAAACTGTAATTCAAAAAGATATATGCACCCCTATGTTCATAGCAGCACTATTCACAATAGCCAAGACATGGAAACATGTTAAATGTCCATAGACAGATGAATGGATGGAGAAGATGTTGTATACATACAATGGAATACTACTGAGCCATAGAAAGGAATGACATAATGCCATTTGCAACAACATGGAGGCAACTAGATATTATCATCCTAAGTGAAGTAGGTTTGAAACAGAAAAACAAATATTATATGATATCACTGATACTTGGAACCTAAAATATAGCACAAATGGACCTATCCATGAAATGGAAAGCAGGACTTCCCTGGTGGCTCAGATGGTAAAGAATCTGCCTGCAATGCAAGAGACCTGGGTTCTATCTCTGGGTTGGGAATATCTCCTGGAGAAGAAAACGACTACCCACTTCAGTATTGTTGCCTGGATAATTCCATGGACAGAGGAGCCTGGTGGGCTATAGTCCACAGGTCACAAAGAGTTGGACATGACTGAGCAACTAACATATACATTTTTATGAAAGAGAAACAGACTCATAGACATAGAGAACAGATTTATGGTTGCAAGGGTGGAGGTGGAGTGAGGGAGGGATGGATTGGGAAATTGGGGTTAACAGATGTAAGCTATTATATATAGAGAATAGAAAAGCAACAGGGTCCTCTGTATAGCATAGGAAAATACTTCCAATATCCTGTGATAAATCATAATGGAAAAGAATATGAAAAATAATGTTTATATTTATATCTATATATAATATAGATATATATGATTCACATTTCTATACAGCAGAAACTAACATAACATTGTAAATCAACTATCAATGCTTCAATTTAAAAATCTTTTAAAGTAAAGGAAAAAAGAAACCTATTTCCTTAAGGTTATGTAATCAATTAACTAGTTGATAATGGGAGCTGATATTTTACTCTCAATTCTGTTCATCTAAGCAAAAAGAATTCAGTCTCATTCTTTTAATAAATCCTATGAACCCTGGGAAATATGCTTAGCTTACATGGGGACTTACAACCTAAACTGAAGATCAAAAGGCTTTATTATAAAAATAATGTGAAACAAGAGTTTTACTCACCAACTTGTGGATGACAAAAATAAGGGACTACAGGTGGTAAATCTCCCTCCTTCACACACACACACACACACACACACACACTCAGACACACACACACACACACACAAACCCTGAGCTCATTACATGGCACTGAACAAAGATACATCACTGAATGCACTTCAATTTCTTCTTTGTATTTAAACACTTGCTCTGGCAGCCTCAAATTTCACATTATCAGGTCTGTAGCACCTCTACACTGATATCTCCACATTAACACACATACTCAGGGAAAGACTTGTTACTATTCATATCTTAATGGACTTTCAAGTATCAGGGTTCAACTTTTCCCAGAGAAATTTGCATTTGAAGACATATATGTATTTGCAGAAAGAAAGTTGTGGGTTTTTCTTTATTTTGTGTCCTAGTAAAATCAGCAACAAATGGATAGGAAAAACATTTGAGAGCAAACAAAGTTTTCCTTTGACGTCCTTCAAATAATAGCATATGGCTCACTTCCTTTGTTGCCTTTGAGTAAGCCAAAATCTGGTCCCACACAGCCTACTGGCTCACATGGTCACATATTTGTAGAATACACATTTGTAGGCATGGCCTGAAACCTGAAGGGTCATCTGTTTTTAGTGATTCTCCCAGAATTCTTTGTCAATACCTAACAGGTAAATGACTAGCACTGAAAGATTTGAATGACTGCACAATTTAATTCAATTTTTGTTCTTATAATATCCCTGGGAAGTTAGACTGAGGTGAATGCCTGAAATTCAGTTATAATTACTTTTGTACAATACTGTTTCTCTTTAGTTTACAAATTTCAATTATATACCCTTCAATTTGCAAACTATGAAAATGTTGTGCTCAGTCATTCATTTATTCATTCAACAAAACTCTATTGAGCTTAAATTATATCTACCCTGTAGAATTTACATTCTAATAGAGGAGACAGACAACAGAGGTAATAAGTAAAACCTATTAAAAGGTGATACATGCCATAGAAAAAAATGATTTAAAAAGTACATTGAGATTAAAAGAATGGGGAGATGCCAGAATTCAACAAGGTTTCAGTGGAAGTTTAAATGGCGATAATCAGGAAGACAAGACTTAAAGCATAAACCTGACCTATGCTGACAAGGCTCTGAGTTTTCTAATTTTTGAATGGAGAACGTTTAACTTAAGTTAGAATGATGGCTGAAAGAGAGTAGCAACTATAATTAACATCCACCTATATAAACCATGTTATAAGAAAGATGTGGATTTCTGTCCTTACCATTCTTAACTCCATACCTCAATTCATTTTTAACTATATGCTTACAAAACTTAGGGCTTTCCTGGTGGCTCAGGTGGTAAAGAGTCTGCTCTCAATAATGCGGGAGACCCAGGTTCGATTCCTGGATCAGGAAGATCCCCTGGAGAAGGAAGTGGAGAAGAAAGTCCAGTATTCTTGCTTTTAGAATTCCATGGACAGAGGAGCCTGGCAGGCTAGAGTCTGTGGATTCGTAAAGAGTCTGACATGATTGAGCATCTAACACTTTCAATTTCACTTTCCAAACTTAACAGCCTCATAATTTGCCCATTATTTCTGTTGTTTTGTTTTTGTTTTTTTTTTTTCTCTTTCTTTTGGTCCCTTTCTTCCACTCTTTCACTTTATGCTGTATTCAGTGTTTAGAGTTATGCTCTTGAAATATGACTGTGCACTTGATCCTCATCTTCAAATTGCTTCCATTTCTCCATTGCCTACAGAAATTCATAAGTCTAAATTAGTGTCTGTGTGTAT
Source organism: Bubalus kerabau (assembly GCF_029407905.1). NCBI lineage: Eukaryota > Metazoa > Chordata > Mammalia > Artiodactyla > Bovidae > Bubalus > Bubalus kerabau. The sequence goes on from NC_073626.1 coordinate 168,523,831, forward strand.
CTTCTCAGTCACCAAGACATGTCTGACTCCTCAATCCCACGGACTGCAGCTCACCAGGCTCCTTTGTCCATGGGATTTCCCAGGCAAGAATACCGGAGTGTGTTGCCATTTCTTTCTCTAAGTCTTTTTCCCAACCCAGGGATCCAAACACTTGTCTCCTGCATTGCAGGAAGATTACCATCTGAGCCACCAGGGAAGACTTACGCTAGTGTGTAAGGTGTCTGAATAATTGCAATCAAAAGAACTTCGTAAGAAATGTCACCTGTGACTTACTCACATTCTGTCCAGTTTGGACTGACCACATTTATATTCATCTAAGGACTGCCTTGTCATAGAACTTGTTCCATATCCCACCCACCACAAATTGCAGCTCAACTGCCACCCCCTCCAAGTAAATTTTTTTTTCTGATTCTCTTTACCCTTAAAACCAAAGGAACTCTCTCTTCTATTAATTTTGTTCCATTAGAGCATAGCTCACTTGGTAAAGAATCTGCCTGCAATGCAGGAGACCCCATTTCGATTCCTGGGTTGGGAAGATCCCTTGGAGAAGGGATAGGTTATCCAGTCCAGTATTCTTGGGCTACCCTTGTGGCTCAGCTGATAAAGAATCCACCTGCAATGCAGGAGACCTGGGTTTGATCCCTGGGTTGGGAAGATGCCCTGGAGAAGGGAATGGCTACCCACCCCAGTATTCTGGCCTGGAGAATTCCATGGATTGTAAAGTCCATGGGGTTGAAAAGAGCTGGACATGACTGAGAAACTTTCACTTCACTTCACTTCATTAGACTATTAGCTCTATTTTATTAAATATGATTAGGAAATAAATAGACTAAATATATGTATGCCTTACAATTTAGATCAATATATCAATATGCTGAGTATTCTTTCTAATATATAGTAGTGCATAAAAAGTTATGAGGTATAGTCTGGTTCTAATTCATATATTCCCAAATCATCTGATCATGGATCTTTTTTTATTTTAATTGCCTTACTCCTGTGAACATGTGGTGCTGTGCTGTGCTTAGTCCCACAGTTGCGTCTGACTCTTTGCAACACCATGGACTGTACTGCCAGGCTTCTCTGTCCATGGGGGTTATCAAGGCAAGAATACTAGAATGGGTTCTCATTCGCTCCTCCAAGGGATCTTCCCAACCCAGGGATCAAACACTGGTCTCCCACATTGCAAGTGGATTCTTTACCATTTGAGCCACCACGGAAGCTCAAGAATATTGGAATACGTAGCCTATCCCTTCGCCAGGGGATCTTCTTGACCCAGGAATCAAACTGGGGTCTCCTGCATTGCAGGCAGATTCTTTATCAGCTGAAATTCCAGGGAGGTCCCTCCTATGAACATATTGGTAAACTATTGCTCAGATAAGCATTTTTTAGTAATGTTAGGTTAAAAATCATGAACTAATAGTTACACATCTCCTATCTTCTTTTATCTGTTACTTAATTTCTGAAATGTCAAAGAAATAAATAAGAATTTAAAAGTCAGTTGTCTTGGAACTTCTCTGACTGTCCAGTGGTTAAGACTTTGCCTTCCAGTGCTGGGGGTGTGGGTTCAATCCCTGGTTGGGAAGTTAAGATCCCACATGCCTCATGGCCGAAAAACCAAAACATAGAAACAGTATTGCAACAAATATAGTAAAGACTTCAAAACTGGTCCATATCAAAAAAATCTTTAAAAAAAAAAAAAAAAAGTCAGCTTTCTTGAAACTCTGTGTTTCAGGATGGCATCAATATTTCCCAGATGCTAAAACACTCTGTGATCATTTCACAATATGTAGAACTATTGTACCACTATGTTCAGCATCTGGTACTAATACAGTTTTGTGGGTCATTTACACTTCAATAAAATATGTAAAATAAATAAAGAAAACAAAAAGGGAAAAAGCAAATGAAAGCAAAAGTTTAAAGTTACTATCAGTGATAACATAATGCAGTTAATTTTTACTTAAGGCTCAAATGTTTGGTTAAGAATTTATATACTTTTCACTTGGACACTGAAATATATTATCCTAAATTTATAGTTTAGGCATTAAAATGTGTCCTGGTAAAATTCACTGTAAAAAGCCTAGGATCCTAGAATAGAGACTATTTCCAGGACCAATTTTATGAATAAATTAAAACATATTGAGTTTAAAAAGAGAGCCCAGCCTGGTATCTCCATCTGCAAGCGATGACCAGTTAGTCTGGTAGACATGACTAGCTAAACACGATGTTTCATTGATGAAAACAGCCTCCCCAAAGAATATTAAGTCTGCCAGTTTGAAGCAAACACATGGCCAAACAGTGAGACTTGTACAAGTGAATGAAGGAATGAACAAATAAAGGAATTCCCTGTGTTTATCAGTAGATAGAGGGGGAAGAGGATAAGAAGACACTGACTGTCATGAGTAATGCCTTACCACTGCATTGAAAAGAGAGAGCATAAAAGAGAACAGGGATAAAAAAGGATAACTTCAGATGTCCCATTTGGCCTACATCAACAGCTCTTAATCAAGGGCAGGATTGCCCACTAGAAGACACTTGGAAATGTCTTGAAAAAATGTTTGTTTGTTGTTAAGTGGAGTGGGGCCAGGGATCCTATTGGCATCTGTTTGTAGAGGTCAGGATTGTCATTCAACATGCTACAGTGCACAGAACAGGTCCCCCCACAAAAGAATCATTTGTCTCAAAATATTCATAGTGCCGCTGTTGAGAAACCTTTGTCTATACTGAATTCAGAACTTGTGAGTTGAGATATATTTTGTGTAATGCAGAAAGCGTTTATAACATTGCTTCATGGAATGTATGAAGATTTTCCCTGTTTTTGTTTTAGTGTTTCTATGCAGCATTTTTTGTATGAAGATACTTCTTCTCCAAGGGAATCATTAGAGTCAGCACAACAAAACATAAGGGCAAGTAGACACAAAGCAATTAATAATATGAGATACATACAATGGGGCCATTAGGTTCTCATGATGATGACTCATAGCATAGAGGTTTTAAATGCTTAGTGAGAGGTTTATAACGCTTTCTTTAATTCACTGCCATTTCCTCAGATTGTCTCCTAAAAATTTTAAAAGTAATTTTTTAAATGATCTTATGCAAATAAAATGTATTTGTTTAATGCTTATTAATAATAATAAACTGAATAACAATAAACTCCCTTATTTACGTATTGTGGGTGTGTATATGAATATGCTGTCCTTAAAAATATGCCTTTCTTCTCTTGAATCTTCTAAACTAAGTTTCATGATTGAAGCAAAAATTATAATATTGTCTGATGTGTTTCTATGTATGTGTGTATTTTAGTCACTCAGTTGTGTCCAACTCTGCGATCCCGTGGACTGTAGCCTGCCAGGCTTCTCTGTAAATGGAATTCTCCAGGAAAGAATACTGGAGTGGGTAGCTATTCCTTTCTTCAGGGGATCTTCCTGACTCAGGAATCAAAGCCTGGTTTCCCACATTGCAGGCAGATTCTTTATCATCTGAGTCATCAGGGAAGCCCCTGATGTGTTTCTAAATATATGTAAAAGGGCTTTTTATGACATTTATATGTTAAATAGGTGAAGATAAAGAGATGAGATAAGATTACCACACTTCATTTGAACTGATAATATGGTGACACTAGCAGATGGGTAAGTTACATACAAAATGTAATACCGAGAACCACCTTTAGAAAAGATACACAAAGAGATATACTAAGAAATATTATATGTGTGTGTGTGTGTTTGTATAAATAAATATTCAAGTAGTTCACAAAAAAAGCAGGAAAAATGGAGGGAAAAAATCAAGAGAAACAAATAGGAAGGAAAAACATAAAATGGCAGACTTAAGCCCTAATTTTTAATGACTTGAAATGTAAATAGTCCAAATACACCAACTACAAGACAGATTGGTGGATCATTTTTTAAAACATAATGAAGTGACTCCCTTGGCAGTCCAGTAGTTAAATCTCCACACTCCCAATACCAGGAGCATGGGTTCATTCGTGGTTAGGAAAAGAAGACCCCACATGCCACAAGGCATGGTCAAAATAAGTAAATAAATAAATAGAAATAAAAGCATGATCCAACTGTGTGCTATCTACTAGAACCTTATTTCAAATATAATAATTTAGGCTGGATGAAAGCTAAAGGGTGGGAAATGATACACCCTGCCAACACTGATTGAAGGAAAGCAAAATTGTGCCTACCCATGTCAGATGGAATTTAGAGTAATAAATATTACCAAAGTGACATTATTATAATGCCATCATGGACTACCATTATCAGAAAAGCATCAGCTCTCTAAGAAGACATAGCAGTGAAATAAGTATAAACCATACCAGAGATACAAAATTTATGAATCAAAAATTGATCAAATTGGAAGAAGAAATAGACATAATTACACTTGGAAACATCAACACTTCTCTCTCAGCATTTGACAGAACAACTAGAGAAAAAGACAGCATGGATATAGAACTTTGAACACCATCAACCAACCATATCTAGTCAACATTTGTAGAACACTCCATCTGACAGCAGAATACACATTCTTCTCAAGCACCTACAGATCATAAACCAAGATAAACCACATTCTGATCATAAAACAAATCTCAATAAATTTAAAATAATTCCATTGTGTTTGGACTATAAAGTGAAAAGAAAGTGAAGTTGCTCAGTTGTGTCTGACTCTTTGCGACCCGATGGACTGTAACCTACCAGAGGAAACTGGTATGGGATTTTCCAGGCAAGAGTACTGCAGTGGGTTGCCATTTCCTTCTCCAGGGGATCTTCCCAACCCAGGGATTGAACCTGGGTCTCTGACATTGCAAGCATATGCTTTACCATCTGAGCCACCAGAGAAGCCTATATGTTTGGAATATATTCTTCAAATATATGAGATGAAACTAGAAATCAATAACAGAAAGGTAACAAAACACTCCAAATACTTTGCAAATGCACACGTTTTTCAATAAGCCATTACCAAATCAGAGCTCTCAAAGCAAATCAAAAAGTAGAGTTAACTGATTGAAAGTAAAAATGTAGCATATCAAAATTGTGGGACACAGATAAAGCTGAGCTAAGAGAGAAGTTTATAGTGCTAAAGGCAATTATAAAACAGGAGAAAATTCAAATCAGTCATTCAAGCTTTCATTTCAAAAACCAAGAAAACAGAAGAGCATATAAAACCAAAAGCAAAGAGAACGAACGAAATAATAAATAGTAGAAATCAATAAAATTGAAAGCAGAAAACCAATATAGAAAATCAATGAAAAAAGTGTTGGTTCTTTGAAAAGTTTAGTAAAATTGCCAAGCCTACATTAAGACTGACAAAGAAAAAAAAAAAGAGCAAGAGAGAGGTAACACACATGTTACCAATAACAGAAATAAAACAGGAGATACAGCCACCAGCCTGAAAATAGCAAAAGGATACTGAGAGAATACCACAAACAACTTTACAAACAGGGATTTTAAAATTTAGAGGAAACAGATCACTTTCTCAAAAAACAAAAACAATCCCAACTCACCCACTAGGAAATAGGTAATTTGAGTAATTCTTATATTTATTAAGGAAATTGTATTTGTGATTTAAAAATACCTAAAACAGAAATCTTCATGCCTATGTGGTTTCACTGTGTAATATGAGCTTATAAGGTTTTTGCAGACTCTCTTCATCAAGCTAAGGAAATTTCCCTGTATTCCTAGATTTGCTCTTTGAAAGACCCTGATGACAGGATTGAAAAAAAAGATACAGTGGAAGAAAAATATTTGCCAAACACAGACCTTGGTTATCATAATAGCTCAAATATATAAAGAACTCTCAAAACCCAACAGGAAATGAAACCAAGCAATCCAATCAGAATATGGTCAAAGACATGAAGAAACTTTTCATTGAAGAGGATATACGGATTGCAAATAAGCATATAAAAGATTTCCCATATCATTATCCATTCAGGTCAGGTCAGGTCAGTCGCTTTGTCATGTCCAACTCTTTGCGACCCCATGAATCACAGCACGCCAGGCCTCCCTGTCCATCACCAACTCCCAGAGTTTACCCAAATTCAAGTCCATCGAGTCGGTGATGACATCCAGCCATCTCATTCTCTGTCATCCCCTTCTCCTCCTGTCCCCAATCCCTCCCAGCATCAGGGTCTTTTCCAATGAGTCAACTCTTTGCATGAGGTGGCCAAAGTATTGGAGTTTCAGCTTCAACATCAGTCCTTCCAATGAACACCCAGGACTGATCTCCTTTAGGATGGACTGGTTGGATCTCCTTGCAGTCCAAGGGACTCTCAAGAGGGAAATGCAAATTAGAACATCAGTGGGATGTAATTACACACCTATCAGAGTAGCTAAAATTTAAAATTTAGACAATATCAGATATTGAGAAGAGTATGATGAAACTAACATTATCCATACATTGTTGATGGCAATGTCGAACAGTTGAGTCCTCTGGAAAACAGTTTAGCAGTGTCTTAAAAATCTGTCATATGCAACTACTTTATGACCTAGCAAGTTGCACTTTTACATATTTATCCTAAGAGAAAGGAAGATCCTGTAAACAACTGTTTATAGCAGTTTTCTTCCTAATATGCCAAAATTGAAAACAACTCAAGTTGAGTTGGGTGAATGATTAAACAAACTGTGGTACATCCATACCATGGAATACTCCTGCTGCTGCTGCTAAGTCGCTTCAGTCGTGTCCGACTCTGTGAGACCCCATAGAAGGCAGCCCATTAGGCTCCTCTGTCCCTGGGATTCTCCAGGCAAGAACACTGGAGTGGGTTGCCATTTCCTTCTCCAATGCGTGAAAGTGAAAAGTGAAAGTGAAGTCGCTCAGTCGGTCCGACTCTTAGTGACCCCCTGGACTGCAGCCTACCAGGCTCCTCCTCCATGGGATTTTCCAGGCAAGAGTACTGGAGTGGGGTGCCATTGCCTTCTCCTGCCATGGAACACTACTCACAAACAAAAAAGAATCGGTTGACATAGGAACAACCTGAAGGAATCTCCTCAGAATTATCCTGAGTGAAAAAGGCAAATCCCGAGTTATATAATGTAATATTCAATTTATAAAACATTCTTGAAATGACAAATGCTATAAATGGAGAACAGATCAACAGTTGCTACAGATTAACAAAAGGGAGGAAATGGGAGAAAGGTATGAGTGGCTATGAAAGGGCAACATGAGGGATGCTTGGTGTGGTAGAAAAGTTCTGCATCTTAACTGTAAGGTCAACATCTTGGTTGTGATACTGTACCATAATTTTGCAAGATGTTACCATTGGCCTAAATTGCATGACAAATACATGAGATTACCCCATATTATACTTTATAATGCATATGAATCTATAAAGAAACAATTCAATTTTTTACTGTATATTTTATTTTTCTGGTAACTTATTTAATATAAAAAATTTATTGGGGTATAGTTCCTTTACAATGTTGTGTTAGTTTCTGCTGTATAACAAAGTAAATCATCTATATGTATACAATCTTCCTCCCTTCTTCCTGACCTTCCTTCCTACCCACTCCCATCCCACCCATCCAAGCTACTGCAGAGCACTGAGCTGAGCTCCCTGCACTATACAATTGGTTCCCACTAAGTATGTGTTTTAAACATGGCAGTGCACATACATCAATTTCAATCTCCCAGTTCATCCCATCCTTCTGCGTATACTCTGTGTATACATTAGTCCTCTATGTCTTTGTCTCTATTCCTTCCCTGCAAATAGACTCGTCTGAAATGGCATCCCACTCCAATATTCTTGCCTAGAGAATCCTGTGGACAGAGGAGCCTGGTGGGCTGCCGTCTATGGGGTCATACGGAGTCAGACACGACTGAAGCGACTTAGCAGCAGCAGCAGCAGTACCATTTTTCTAAATCCCACATACATACATTAATATAAAATACTAGTTTTTCACTTTCTGACTTACTTTAGGGTTTCCCTGGTGGCCCAGATGGTAAAGAATCAGCCTGCGATGATGGAGACCTAGGTTTGATCCCTGGGTATGGAAGATCCCTTGGAGAAGGGATTGGCTACCACCCACTCCAGTATTCTTGACTGGAGAATTCCGTTCATGGAGTTGCAAAGAGTCGAACATGATTGAGTGACTAATACTTACAACACTTCTGACTTACTTCACTCTGTATGACAGACTCTAGGTCCATCCACATCTCCACAATTGACCCAAATGTGTTTGTTTTTACGGCTAAGCAATATTCCAATTTCCATTGTATATATGTACCATACTTTATTCATTCATCTGTTACCATCTGATACCATCAACATTTGGTATGCTTCCATGTCCTGATTCTTGTAAATATTGTTGCAATGAACATTGAGGTACATGTGTTTTTTTGAATTATGGTTTTCTTAGGCTATATGCCCAGTAGTGGGATTACTGGGTCATATGGTAATTCTAAGTCACATTTGTCTTCTTTTAGGCTATTTACATTAAACCAATTAACATTTGCCAGGTTTTGACCAGCTGTCAATCTGCTCTTAAGAGACATTTCAATGACTTGCAAGCATTTATAATCTCCCAAGCCGATGGGACAGGGAGATCACTTTCTCCCCCACAAATTCATCAAAAGAACATTTGAACACTGAGTAAATTCCACAAAACAACTTCTGAATGCCAGCAGAGGACATCAGACACCCAGAAAAGCAGCCCATTGTCTTCGAAAGATGTTTTATCAACAGTGCTGTATAGATGGAGAAGTCTTGAGGCTACTATAATCTCCCAAGCCAAATAGTCAGTTAGTGGTGGTTCCCCAGAGTAATTTGCTGAACTGTGTAGTGAGTCCACACATAGACCAAGCAGGAAAAAGTGCCATAACTGATTATCAATGTCTAAGGCGGATGTGGAGATAAGGGGGTGGCAGATGACATCTTTGATCTGTTGAGCAGCATAAACACATAAACAGTGTGTTTAATACTGAAAATTTACTGTATTAGACTATTAAAAAAATAAGCAGAGGTAATAAATAATACTCCCTAGTGATGTAGAGAAGATACCAAAACCATAGAGACCTTTTAAAAAAGGATCAATGTAAGGGAAAGAACTTTCCATAGAGAGGAAAGCATGCACATGAGCATAGAGAGAAGCTCTGCTTGATTGTAACATAGCAATCCTGCATATTACGCATTCTGTCAGACCTCTCCACCATGGCCCGTCCGTCTTGGGTGGCCCCACACTGCATGGCTTATTTTCATTGAGTTAGACAAGCTGTGGTCCATGTGATCAGATTGGCTAGTTGTCTGTGATTGCAGTTTCAGTCTGTCTGCCCTCTGATGCCCTCTCTCAGTGCCTACGGTCTTACTTGGTTTTCTCTTGTGGGCAGGATGAGATGGTTGGATGGCATCACCGACTCAATGGACATGGGTTTGGGTGGACTCCAGGAGTTGGTGATGGACAGGGAGGCCTGGCGTGCTGCAGTTCATGGGGTCTCAAAGAGTCAGACATGACTGAGCAACTGAACTGAACTGAATCCTGCATAAGAATGGCAGGAAGTGAGGCAGAACAGACAGCTTGGGTTTACTTGGTCTTGCACTCTTTATATCATGCTAAGGGTTTCATTTATTCACAATGTTTAATAATGGTTAGAAGCAAGGGCACATTATAATTTTAAATATTTTTTTTCTTTTTAGAAGTATATAGATTGGGTATTTTTGTCTGAACCATCATAATCATTTTTATACACAAAAGCAGCATCACTTGCCAAAAAGCAGATAGAAAGAATCTGCTTCATCCTGTACTACTGGCAACATCCCTTGAAGAGTTTGTTCTTTCTCCAATATACCTGGCTTGCTCAAAACTATCTCAGGTCAGAAAAATGCTTGAGAAAAATTAATTTAAATTGAATTAATTTTTACAACTGGTGCATAAAGATATAAACATCATACCTCTAAAGAATCATATGGTGCATCACACAAGTAGATGGTAATTTCTTGGTATGCATCAGTTAAATACATAATAAAACCACAGCACCTAGCCTGGCTGACCATCATGCTCATCCAGGGAACGTTAAAAATCTAAACTCTTGGGCTATATGCAAATTTACTCAATTAATCTCTTAAAGGGTACCTAAGCTCTCAAGTGGTCCTAACTTTGGACAGGTTTGAAAAACACCATGCTGCTGCTGCGGCTGCTGAGTCGCATCAGTCGTGTCCGACTCTGTGCGACCCCATAGATGGCAGCCCACCAGGCTCTGCCATCCCTGGGATTCTCTAGGCAAGAACACTAGAGTGGGTTGCCATTTCCTCCTCCAGTGCATGAAAGTGAAAACTGAAAGTGAAGTCGCTGAGTCTTGTCCGACTCTTGACCTGCGGCCCACCAGGCTCCTCCGTCCATGGGATTTTCCAGGCAAGAGTTCTGGAGTGGGGTGCCATTGCCTTCTCTGAAAAACATCATATTAAAATTTAAAGCTTGTTATGGGTTGAACTGTAGCCCCCAAAATTTGTATATTGAAGCCTTAACTCTCAGAACCTCCAAATGTAACTGTATTTGGAGATAAGCCCTCTAAAGAAGTAATGATGTTAAAAATGAAGCCATGAGTGTGGGCCCTACAACAATCTGACTGGTGTCCTTATATGAAGAGGAACTTTGGCAGAGAAACAGCAAGATATAGCACACACGGGAGAGCCATGTGAATACAAAGTAAGAAGCCAGCCACCTGCATATCACAGAGAGAGGACTCAGAAGAAACCAAAGCTACCAACACCTTGACCTTGGTCTCCAGAGCTGAGAAAATAAATTTCTGTTGTTTAAGCCACCCAGTCTCTGGTATTTTGTTATAGAAGCCCTAGCACACTAATACAGGATAAAATCCCATAGAACTGTGAACAAAATGATATTAAAGTGCTTGGTCTAGTAAGAAAAGTAAAGATCAGAGCAAAAGTGGAGAAGACTTAGCAACAGCCAGAAGGTAAATGAATAGGGAATCTTCCACTAAAACCGGAGTAGGCAAACTGCAGTCCACTGGACAAATCTGCTTCACCATCTTCTCCTGTCAATCAAATTTTACTGAAAAATATAGCCATGCTCATCCATTCATGAATGTCTGTGAATGTCTATGACAGTCTCAGGTACTATGGCAAAGCTGAATAGCTGAAAAAGAAATTGTTTGGTCCATAAAGCCTAAAATACTTACTATTAGGCCCTTTACAGACAAAAAAAGATTGTTGGCTTCACACTAGAATATAAAGAACAGGAGAACAGGAACTTTTTCATTGTCAATAGAGCTTTCTGCAATAATTGAAATAGCCAATCTGTATTGACGACATGGTAGCCACCAGACATATAAGTCTATTCAAATTTAAATTAGTGACAATAAATTGAAAATCAAAATTTATTTCCTCAGTCTCATTAGCCACAATCAAGGGTACACTGGCTGTATGTGTGGTCAGTGGCCACCATATGATAATACAGGTCTAGTTTTACTCCTCTTTGTATTCTCAGTGCCCAGATCAGTGCCTGGCAAATAATACACAGGATTTCCAGAGAGAATTGCTAAATGAGTAAATTAATGAATCAGTGAGGAAGGATAATTACTCGCCCATATATAAGCATTAAAATTCACATTGAATTAAATTCCAAACTATGTCACTGTGGTAGGCAGAATTATAAAGCGATGTCCCCCAAAACACCATCTCATGGTTCTGTATGCGTGTATATGTGTTTGCATGCTCAGTCACATCCAACCTTTGTGACCCCATGAATTGTAGCCCACCAGGCTCCTCTGTCCATCTCATGCTTATTCAACTCTAATCTTTGTACTTCTTTGAAGAGACTTCTACCGCACAATAGCACTCATCTCACATGCTAGTAAAGTAATGCTTAAAATTCTCCAAGCCAGGCTTCAACAATACGTGAACTGTGAACTTCCAGATGTTCAAGCTGGTTTTAGAAAAGGCAGAGGAACCAGAGACCAAATTGCCAACATCTGCTGGATCATGGAAAAAGCAAGAGAGTTCCATAAAAACATCTATTTCTGCTTTATTGACTATGCCAAAGCCTTTGACTGTGTGGATCACAATAAACTGTGGAAAATTCTGAAAGAGATGGGAATACCAGACCACTTGACCTCCCTCTTGAGAAACCTATATGCAGGTCAGGAAGCAACAGTTAGAACTGGACATGGAACAACCAACTGGTTCCAAATAGGAAAAGGAGTTCGTCAAGGCTGTATATTGTTACCCTGCTTATTTAACTTATATGCAGAGTACATCATGAGAAATGCTGGGCTGGAAGAAGCACAAGCTGGAATCAAGATTGCCAGGAGAAATATCAATACCCTCAGATATGCAGATGACACCACCCTTCTGGCAGAAAGTGAAGAGGAACTAAAAAGCCTCTTGATGAAGGTGAAAGAGAAGAGTGAAAAACGTTGGTTTAAAACTCAACATTCAGAAAACGAAGATCATGGCATCTGGTCCCATCACTTCACAGCAAATAGATGGGGAAACAGTGTCAGACTTTATTTTGGGGGGCTCCAAAATCACTGCAGATGGTGATTGCAACCATGAAATTAAAAGACGCTTACTCCTTGGAAGGAAAGTTTTGACCAACCTAGATAGCATATTGAAAAGCAGAGACATTACTTTGCCAACAAAGGTCCGTCTAGTCAAGGCTATGATTTTCCCAGCGGTCATGTATGGATGTGAGAGTTGGACTGTGAAGAAAGCTGAGCACCGAAGAATTGATGCCTTTGAACTGTGGTGTTGGAGAAGACTCTTGAGAGTCCCTTGGACTGCAAGGAGATTCAACCAGTCCATTCTAAAGGAGATCAACCCTGGGATTTCTTTGGAAGGACTGATGCTAATGCTGAAACTCCAGTACTTTGGCCACCTCATGCGAAGAGTTGACTCATTGGAAAAGACTCTGATGCTGGGAGGGATTGGGGGCAGGAGGAGAAGGGGATGACAGAGGATGAGATGGCTGGATGGCATCACTGACTCGATGGACGTGAGTCTGAGTGAACTCCGGGAGTTGGTGATGGACAGGGAGGCCTGGCGTGCTGCAATTCATGGGGTCACAAAGAGTCGGAGATGACTGAGTGACTGAACTGAACTGAACTGAAGAGACTTCCCAGTTGTAATTAAGGTTATGCGTCTTAAGACAGGGAGATGAAACGACAACATCCATGAGAATCTAATCTAATCACACAAATCCTTAAAAGCAGAGAAATTTCTCTAGCTAGAGTCAGGAGATAGATGTTGCAGAAGAGGAAGGCAGATGACATGAGTCAGAAGGGGAGCCAGAGAAATTATAGAGATGTGAAGAGGATTTCTTCACCCTTCACTGCTGGCTTGAAGGAGGCCACAATCTTTCAAGTGCAGATGGCCTCCAGAAGCTGTGAACAGCCTTCAGCTGACAGCTGCATAGCACTGAATTCAATCAATAACCTGGAGTCAATGAGCCTGGAAATGAATTCTCTCCCCTCAGCCTCGAGACAGAGACACAACCATGTTCTAAGGCTCTAAGCAGGGAACCAGTAGGACCACCTGTGCCTGAACTTCTGACTCACAGAAACCATATGATCATAAAGCTGCTAAACTTGTGGTCATTTGTCATTTATATAGCCACAATGGAGACATTAAGTCTCCAAAAATTAGGTTTTCAGAGTTACTATAAATAAAGCATGAATAATTATATATCTGAGAGGAAAATGAACCCCTCCAGCTATTCCTTCTGCAGGGATTTGAGGGAAAGGCAAGTACTCAGCTTATATAAGGCAACCCTTCCTGGTTCAGAAACATCTCCAGAGCAGTGCAAAAGTCAGCTGTGCTGGCCAAGTCAGATGGAACACAAGAGCCCCAAAAGATACTTCCTCTCAATCTTCACATCCCTCCCCAAGTTCTATATTAACTAAGGGCTTTAAAAAGAAAATTTCAAACCAAATTGGCCTGGAGCACTTCCATCTAAGGCAACACAAACACACACACAAATTATCACAATCCCAGTAAATATGCCCCCATATTATTTTTAATCTTAATTTCCTCTGGAGTAGTTGATTTTCTTTCATATATCTCTTGAGATATGCTGTTAATCATGTTTAACACATAATTATGTCATTCCCCAGGGACCGCAAACAAATATACATGTGATGAAACTATCAAAAACACTTAATATCTAGTAAATTATTTCCAAATACCTTTAAGGTAATGGCATACATTCAGAAATAGAAGCTGTCTTAATGCTAATCCATCACTCTTATTCTAATTCCCCTTCTTTCCCTTCCATAACACAAAACAAAGGGGTAGAGGATATGAAATTTGCAGGAGAAGAGAATACTCTGGTCCTTGTTAGTCTATGTAAAACTCATGTGAGCAGAATATCGGTGGAATTCACAAACACTCAGACAAAGGAGAAGAGACACACATGCTTGGAAACAGGAGAGGTTGGAAAAAGAGTATCTAGCATCCCCAGCCTCTATAATGGAACATGAGTCTTGTCCATAAGGAAAAAAGAAGATGGGAATGGTTGTCAAGTTTACAAACAAGAGGATATAACCCAGATGCATGGATAGTTTAGTTAATGTATACTGGTTTTACCAGTTGTCTTGTGCTGCTACTGCTGAGTCACTTCAGTCATGTCCAACTCTGTGTGACCCCATAGACGGCAGGCCACCAGGCTCCCCCATCCCTGGGATTCTCCAGGCAAGAACACTGGAGTGGGTTTACCAGTTGTCTAGAGAATCTTATAATGAATCATCATCCAGCTTCCTGAAGAGAAGGTTAAGGAAGTGGTCGATTCTTAAATCCTAATATTACAAAAGGGAAGGATAGGGAAGCAAATTTCTTATGAATCATCAGTTCAGTTCAGTTGCTCAATCGTGTCCAACTCTGCAACCCCATGGACTGCAGCACACCAGGCCTCCCTATCCATCACCAGCTCCCAGAGTCTACTCAAACTCATGTCCATTGAGTCGGTGATGTCATCCAACCATCTCATCCTCTGTCATCCCCTTTTCCTTCATTAGAGTAAAACATAAACAAGGGGGAAATAGTATATAAGACTGAAGCCAGATCATAACAGCCTATATACTAGATCCTACTAGTACCCCACCACCACCTACCCCTTGCCATATTCTCTCTACTAGTTTGGTGCCCTCATCTTCTGGCTGCCATGAGTATTGGTGATAAGGGCTTACGGCCTTATCATTCTCTGGGAAACTGCTCATGGCTAGAGGGAGCCATCTTCACTTGAAATTGCTTAGTGTCTGCAATATTGGCGATGGCCTACAGGTACAAAAGGTGGTCTCCTTGCCTCAAGGTGGAAAAACTCACTGGTTGTCATTCACACTCCAGAGTACCCCAGGGGATCAGACTAGGGCTAGATGTACTCTGAAACCACATGTCTGCTCAACTTCCTTCTTTACTTTTTCTTGTCTCCTTCTCTTCAGTACAAATTTCTGCTAAAAACATCTTCTTAAATATTACTTAGCCACAAGAAAAGAATGAGATAATGCCATTGCAGTAACATGAATGAACCTAAAAATTATCATACTAAGTGAAGTAAGCCAGAGAAAGAAAAATATTATATGATATCACTTATATGTGAAATCTAAAAAATAAATTTTTTCTTACTATTTTTACTTATTTGTTTTTTGCTATGCTGGGTCTTGGGTTGCTGTGTGTGGGCTTTTCTCTAGTTGCATCAAGTGGGGACTATTCTCTAGTTGTGGCGCACGGGCTTCTCACTGTGGTGGCTCTTCTTGTTGTGCAGCATGGGTTCTAGGGTGCACAGGCTTCAGTAATTGCACCCTGTGGGCAATTAGTTGCAGCTAATTGCAGGAGTTGCAGCTCCCCGGCTCTAGCACACAGGCGTAATAGTTGTGGCCCACAAGCTTAGTTACCCTACAGCATGTAGAATCTTCCCAGATCAGGGACTGAACCAGTCTTCTGCATTTCCTTGGTGGTATAGTGCAGACAAAAAAATTTTTTAACGATACAATGAACTTATTTGTAAAACAGAAACAAACTCAGAGGCATAGAAAATGAATTTATGGTTAATAAAGAGGATAGTATTAGTCACTCATGGTGTTTGACTCTTTGCAACCTCATGGACTGTAGCTCCCCAGGTTCCTCTGTCCAGGCAAGAATACTGGAGTGGGTTGCCATACTCTTCTCCAGGGGATATTCCCAGCCCAGGTATTGAATCTAGTTCTCCAGCATTGCAAGCAGATTCTTTACAATCTGAGCCATGAGGGAAGCCCCAAAAGGGGATAAGGGAAGGGATAAATTAGTAATTTGACTCTAAAAGCATTCATACTACTGTGTATAAAATAGATAAACAAGGACATACAATGAGTTTGCAAAGATTTGGCCATATCTGAGTGACTAACACACGTACACACTGTATAGCACAGGGTACTACTTTAAGGATCTTGTAATAAATTTTAATGAAAAAGAATCAAAAAGTTGTATATTATATGCTGTATATAACAGAATAACTTTGCTGTACAGCTGAAATATTGTAAATCAACTGTAGTTCAATTTTGAAAAATCTTCTTAATCATTTATTTGCAGAAAAACCCATATCTCATATTTGCTTCCAGGGGATCTCACCTAAAGTAGTCAGGAATGCCAAACTAAGAAGTTTGGATTGTATTATATAAGTAATGAGGAGCTACTGAAGGTTTTAGAGAAGCCTATATTTTACACTGATTAGCCTGGCAACAAGTTAGAAAGAATTAAGCAAAATAGATCCCCCTCCATTACTAATTATCACACAAAAGGAAACGTCTTAAAATTATATATTAAAAAGAGAGAAGAAACACTTACAAAGAGGCCCACTTTATGACCTTCAGTTCAGTTCAGTTCAGTGGCTCTGTCGTGTTCGACTCTTTGTGACCCCATGAATTGCAGCACGCCAGGACACCCTGTCCATCACCAACTCCCGGAGTTCACTAAAACTCACGGCCATCGAGTCAGTGATGCCATCCAGCCATCTCATCCTCTGTCATCCCCTTCTCTTCCTGCCCCCAATCCCTCCCAGCATCAGAGTCTTTTCCAATGAATCAACTCTTCGCATGAGGTGGCCAAAGTACTGGAGTTTCAGCTTTAGCATCATTCCTTCCAAAGAACACCCAGGACTATCTCCTTTAGAATGGACTGGTTGGATGTCCTTGCAGTCCAAGGGACTCTCAAGAGTCTTCTCCAACACCACAGTTCAAAAGAATCAATTCTTCAGCGCTCAGCTTTCTTCACAGTCCAACTCTCACATCCATACATGACCACTGGAAAAACCATAGCCTTGACTAGACGAACCTTTGTTGGCAAAGTAATGTCTCTGCTTTTGAATATGCTATCTAGGTTCGGCATAACTTTCCTTCCAAGGAGTAAGTGTCTTTTAATTTCATGGCTGCAGTCACCATCTGCAGTGCTTTTGGAGCCCCAAAAAACAAAGTCTGACACTGTTTCCACTGTTTCCCCAACTATTTGCCATGAAGTGATGGGACCAGATGCCATGATCTTCGTTTTCTGAATGTTGAGTTTTAAGTCAGCTTTTTCCCTCTCCTCTTTCACTTTTATCAAGAGGCTTTTTAGTTCTTCACTTTCTGCCATAAAAGTGGTGTCATCTGCACATCTAAGGGTATTGATAGTTCTCCTTGCCATCTTGATTCCAGCTTGTGCTTCCTCCAGCCCAACGTTTCTCATGTTGTACTCTGTATATAAGTTAAATAAGCAGGGTGACAATATACAGCCTTGACGAACTCCTTTTCCTATTTGGAACCAGTCTGTTGTTCCATGTCCAGTTCTAACTGTTGCTTCCTGACCTGCATACAGATTTCTCAAGAGGCAGGTCAGGTGGTCTGGTATTCCCATCTCTTTCAGAATTTTCCACAGTTTGTTGTGATCCACACGTCGAAGGTTTTGGCGTGGTTGATAAAGCAGAAGTAGATGTTTTTCTGGAACTCTCTTGCTTTTTTGATGATCCAGTGGATGTTGGCAATTTGATCTCTGGTTCCTCTGCCTTTTCTAAACCCAACTTGAACATCTGGAAGTTAACGGTTCACGTACTGCTGAAGCCTGGCTTGGAGAATTTTGAGCATTACTTTACTAGCATGTGAGATGAGTGCAATTGTGCAGTAGTTTGAGCATTCTTTGGCATTGCCTTTCTATGAGATTGGAATAAAAACTGCCCTTTTCCAGTCCAGTGAGTTTTCCAAATTTGCTGTCATATTGAGTACAGCACTTTCACAGCATCATCTTTCAGGATTTGAAATAACTCAACTGGAATTCCATCTCCTCCACTAGCTTTGTTTATGACCTTAGGTATGTGTTAGTTGCTCAGTTGTGTCAACTCTTGGCAATCCATAGACTGTACCTCTGTCCATGGAATTCTCCAGGCAAGAATACTGGATTAGGTTGCTATTGCCTTCTCCAGGGGATCTTTCTGATCCAGGGATCAAATCTGGGTCTTCTGTACTGCAGGTAGATGCTTTACCATTTGACCTTATTGATTTACTCAAAATATAATTATCATATTTTTATTACAAAAATCTCTGACAAGAATATTTATGGCTATTACTTGCCAGAAGTTTGTAATTTGAAAGTTTGCTTTTGTGTCTTTTGTATAACCTTGAAGTACTTTTTATTCTTCCTGTGACATTGCCCACCCATATCCACTAAGGGCTAAACAATAGAAAATAGATTTATCTTTAGCAAGAATGCTGCTGCTACTGCTGCTAAGTCGCTTCAGTCATGTCCGACTCTGTGCAACCCCAAAGACGGCAGCCCACCAGGCTCCCCCATACCTGGGATTCTCCAGGCAAGAACATTGTAGTGGGTTGCCATTTCCTTCTCCAACGCATTTAAGTGAAAACTGAAAGTGAAGTCGCACAGTCGTGTACAACTCTTCGCAACCCCATGGACTGCAGCCTACCAGGCTCCTCCGTCCATGGGATTTTCCAGGCAAGAGTAATGGAGTGGGGTGCCATTGCCTTCTCCGTTAGCAAGAATGACTTATGCTAAATATAGATTTTGTTTATTTGTCTGTTTTAAAGGGAAGATTTAAACTCAGGAGTAAAGGTAGGCCCTTGTAAATTTTCTGAGCCTAGCCGGAAAACCCTAAAAAAAAAAAAAAAGGCTAAAAATCTACCTACATATGATGTTTTGGGTATAACTTAACCTAAGTTCATGATCACAGTCAGAATTCCCTTAAGAAATTCCCTGTGATGGCTGATTCCAGGTAACTGACAGGGCTTAACAATCAAGAGCTGAAGTGTCAGGCATAAGACATGAAAAAGAAATATATGTGATTTTCATACAAAATGCTTACAGTTGATATCTACATATCTCTAAATAATGTATTTGCCAGAAGCCAATGAAAGAGATTTCTATTCACATTCATAGGGGTTACAAGCAAAGTCTATTGTTGCAAAAATTTTAAAATTTATGCAAAGTTATTTTATCTCCCCCCAGTGAGATAAAACTAATCATGCAGCAACAAAATTTAGGTCTTCTAGTTGTACTGTGAAAGATGGGAAACTGTTTACCAATGTAGCCTTCTATTCAGATAACTTTCAACCCTATGGTCCTAGGAACAAGCCCCAAAGAAAAGAGGAAAAACAGCAAGAACCATAACACTTCCTTCTTTCATTCACTTTGAAAGTCATGGAGTATGATATTTAAGATAATAAAGTACAGTACTTTTGGTTTCACTCCCTAAACAAATTTTTACTAATCTCCTAATATGTGCATAGTCTTAAAACTAGTGCTGTGAGCTTGTATTACAGAGATTTACATATAGTAAACACAAAAATTTACTCATTGTCATTAAAACTTCATATATATACCATGAGGAATTTTAATTTTCAAAGCTAACAGTAACATCCTACAAAGTAAAAGAACTTTCTGATGATTTCAAATTCCCTTGATCTCCTAGGTTTTTAAGATATGGTAGTAAAATGAGTTTCGGTGCATTCTTCTATTTATCCAAAATATTTTTTTGAGCATCTATATATCTTAGGCACTGTTATAGTCACTAGAGATAGAGCAGTAAGCAAAAGAGACAAAAATCCTTGTCATCAAAAAGATTGCATTATACTAACAGAAATAGACATCAATTAAAATAAATAAGGAAAAATATAATATGATAAATGGTAACAAATCCTATTGGAACAAATATAGTAATTCAAGAAAGGAGTAGGTGATTCAGCATTTAAGACAAGGGAACAATTACGTATTTAAATAAACAGAGAAGATCTCAGTAGGAAAATTAGATCTTCTCAAATGAAATAGCTAAGGAAGTTGAAAGAGTAGTCAGGCAAATATCTAGAAGAAATAATTATCCAAGCAGAATAGTGATTTCAAAGGAAAATGCATGGAAGTTTGAAGAATAGACAGCATACCACTATGGTTTTTGATGAATGAAAATGTAAAAAAACAAAGTAAGATATGTTATGGCAAGATCAAGTAGGGCTCTATTAGCAACTTTGACTTTTCCTTGTGTCCTAGAGGGGTGGATAGCTGTAGAAAAAAAAGAGAAGCAAAAGGCAAAGGAGAAAAATAAAGATATACCCATTTGAATACAGAGTTCCAAAAATAGCAAGGAGAGATAAGAAAGCCTTCCTCATTGATCAATGCAAAGACATAGAGGAAAACAATAGAATTGGAAAGACTAGAGATCTCTTCAAGAAAATTAGCGATACCAAGGGAACATTCCACGTGATGATGGGCACAATAAAGGACAGAAATGGTATGGACCTAACAGAAGCAGAAGATATTAAGAAGAGGTGGCAAGAACTCACAGAAGAACTGTACAAAAAAGATCTTCACGACCCAGATAATCATAATGGTTTAATCACTCACCTAGAGCCAGACATCCTGGAAAGGAAAGTCAAGTGGGCCTTAGGAAACATCACTATGAACAAAGCTAGTGGAGGTGATAGAGTTCCAGTTCAACTATTTCAAATCCTGAAAGATGATGCTGTGAAAGTGCTGCACTCAATATGCCAGCAAATTTGGAAAACTCAGCAGTGGCCACAGGACTGGAAAAGGTCAGTTTTCATTCCAATCCCAAAGAAAGGCAATGCCAAAGAATGCTGAAAGTACTGCACAATTGTACTCATCTCACATGCTACAAAAGTAAAGCTCAAAACTCTCCAAGCCAGGCTTCAACAGTATGTGAACCGTGAACTTCCAGATGTTCAAGCTAGATTTAGAAAAGACAGAGGAACCAGAGATCAAATTGCCAGCATCCGTTGGGTCATTGAAAAAGCAAGAGAGTTCCAGAAAAACATCTACTTCTGCTTTATTGACTATGCCAAAGCCTTTGACCGTATAGATCACAACAAACTATGGAAAATTCTGAAAGAGATGGGAATACCAGACCATCTGACCTGCCTCCTGAGAGATCTGTATGCAGCTCAAGAAGCAACAGATAGAACCGGACATGGAACAATAGACTGGTTCCAAATAGGAAAAGGAGTACATCAAGGCTGTATGTTGTCACCCTGCATATTTCACTTATATGCAGAGTACATCATGAGAAACGCTGGGCTGGATGAAGCCCAAGCTGGAATCAAGATTGTCAGGGGAAATATCAATAACCTCAGATACGCAGATGACACCACCTTTATGGCAGAAAGTGAAGAAAATCTAAAGAGCCTCTTGATGAAAGTGAAAGAGGAGAGTGAAAAAGTTGGCTTAAAGCTCAACATTCAGAAAACGAAGATCATGGGATCTGGTCCCATCACTTCATGGTAAACAGATTGGGAAACAGTGACAAACTTTATTTTGGGGGCTCAAAAATCACTGCAGATGGTGACTGCAGCCATGAAATTAAAAGATGCTGGCTTCTTGGAAGGAAAGTTATGACCTGCCTAGACAGCATATTAAAAAGCAGAGACATTACTTTGTCAACAAAGGTCCATCTAGTCAAGGCTATGGTTTTTCCAGTAGTCATGTATGGATGTGAAAGTTGGACTATAAAGAAAGCTGAACACTGAAGAATTGATGCTTTTGAACTGTGGTGTTGGAGAAGACTCTTGAGAGTCCCTTGGACTGCAAGGAGATCCAACCAGTCCATCCTAAAGGAGATCAGTCCTGAATATTCATTGGAAGGACTGATGCTGAAGCTGAAACTCCAATAGTTTGGCCACCCGATATGAAGTACTGACTCATTTGCAAAGACCCTGATGCTAGGAAAGATTGAAGGCAGGAGGAGAAGGGAACAACAGAGGATGAGATGGTTGGATGGCACCGCCGACTCAATGGACATGAGTTTGGGTAAACTCCAGGTGTTGGTGATGGACAAGGAGGCCTAGCATGCTGCAGTCCTTGGGGTCACAGAGTCGGACATGACTGAGCAACTGAACTGAACTGAACTGAACTGTGTCCTAGAGAAGTCACTGGAGGTTTTGAACAGAATCATGATATTACCCACCTTATCTTTTTTTTTTTTTTTTTTTTGGTAGGCACTACATGACATGTGGGATCTTAGCTCCTCAACCAAGGATCAAATCTGTGCCCCCTGCAGTGGAAGCACAGAGTCTTAACCACTGGACCACAAGGGAAGTTCCCCCATGTTATCTTTTAATGAGATCAAAGTGCGTACTCTAATTTAAAAACAAACAAACAAGCAAAAAAAGAACTATAATGATGTTAATAGACACCAGCTCTACAGTTTTGGCTATAAGAAAATAAAAAGATAACAGTGACATATAGTAATGTCTGTGGGTACAGTGATAAACAGGGAGAGTCCAGTAACTTTTAAAGTAGATCCAAAAAAATGTGCTAACATGGTTGGAGTAGAGTAGGGGAGAAGTAGTCAAGGTTTTCTACCAGAGCTTTGGAAGAATTTGAGTTGAAAGAATTGACTAGGATGGGGAATACTTAAAGGAGCAGGTTTGGAGAAGATATGAGGAATTCAGATTTGGACATTACCTCAGTTTTGTGGGGCTGTTGTAACAGAGTCACAAATGGTGTGGATTCAATAATACAAATTTTTGTCTCACAGTTCGGGAGGCTGGAAGTTCAAAATCAAGGAGACAGCAGGGTTGGTTCCTTCTGAGGTTGTGAGGAAAGGATCTCTTCCAGATCTATCACTTTGGCTTGTACATACTATCTTTTGTCCATATCTTTTCACACTGTCTTCCTTCCTTGAGTGCCTCTGTCCAAATCTCCCCCATAAACAAGGACACCAGTCACATTGGACTACAGTCCACTCTAGTGACTTCAGTTCAACTTGATTATCTCTGAAAATGCTTTAATCTCCAAACAAGGTCACATTTTGAGGAACTAGAGGTTAGAATTTCAACATATTGTAGAGGTGGAGGGGACACAATTCAATCTATAACAGACATGGCAAGAACAGGTTGACAAAATGCTATGTTATCTGTCCACGCCAAGTTAAATGTTAAAATTATAGTGACATATTATAAATTCTAGAAATAGAATGTCCCAAATAATGTTAAATGCCTTTATTGAGGTCAGGATTTGTCATTCTTTTTGTTTGTTTGGTTGATTTTAAACTTCACATGCTTTTTAATATAGTGGATTAAATATATTAGAAAATGTTACCTGAGAAATTCTTTAGCTGTAATTCACAGTTTATTAAGGTTTTTTTTATATAAGAACATTTATAATCTTCCCTGATTATTATATATTATTATTATTATTATACTGACAAGAAGTATGAAGGCAGACAGATATAGGATCAAATAATTCAACCACTCAGTTATGTCACCACAAACCTTAGGCTGTTCATATTTCACTTCTACCATTCACAGAGCATTTCTACCATCCTATGACTATCTTATGATATGACTGAGCAACTGAACTGAACTGAACTGATGACTATCCCCTTATCACCGCAAGATGGCTGCCACAGCTCCAGGTAATATATCCCTACACAACCATGGTCAAAGAGAAAGAGATTCTTTTTCATTATAGATTTAAATCTTTTCCAGAAAACTTATACTCACAAACTCTTGCAGATTTGTTTTCGGAGACTTGGGACTCTGTCATGTTCTATATTCAAGGGAGACAAGGAACTAAGCATCTTGTAGTTTCCATTTTTAAGGGAAAGAGACATTGCCTTTAAATTGCAACAAAAATGAAAAGGACACTGTCTTCTACAATAAGTCTTAAATAAATACCTAATGGGTGAATGGTAGACAGTCATGGTTATTGAAGGTCAGTGAAGTCAGTGATTACCCACTATTTTCTTCCTGTGTGCATATTGTCTTAAGTAAACTCTAGACTCCATAGGATATCACCTTTGATATTAGATACTTGACTTTATAATTTCCAACTAAAGAGTAGCATAAGCACTACCACCAATTTGCTTTACTTGGATTCCCAATTTAGAATATCTGGAAAAAAAAAAAAAAACCAAAGCATAGGAAGAGAATCAACAATGAGGCAAGACATCATACAACAAATAGAAAATTTGACAAGAATCAGTAGAGTACTATGATGTTTTTAATTACACTACCATTTTATAAGTCATTGTTAGTCAATAGGGAATACCAAAAGCAATCGATGAACATTTTATGAGAAGGGAAACTCCTGTACAGTATGAGAGTTGTAAGATTAAACTGATGGTACTATCAGAAGTCTTCCAAGCAAGAAACCAAATTAATGGACTCAAGGACCTCTTAAGTTTTACTGAATGTTTTGTCTATGCCACTTAGTATTGAATCATCTTCTTAATCCTGTTACTGATTTAACTGTTTAATATGTGTACTATTTCTTTTTCTATTGTGTAGAAAACTCTTTGATGATAAAGGGTGTATCTTTTACAGCAGCATCTCAACTAGAGGTGATGTTGTGCCTCCAGGAGACATTTAGAGAAGACTGGAGACATGTTAATTGTCACAAGTCAGGCTGATGGCATGTAGTGGGTAGAGGCCAAAAACACTGATAAATAATCTCCAAAGCAATGAGCAGTTCCCTCCACCATCATCAACAGAAAGATGTCTGAACCATAAGTAGTGCTGACGTTGAGAGACCATGCTTTTACAGATGGTCCTCAAAATTCCTTATTTAATATAATAGATATTTGAATTGTGCCAATTCTTATAATTAAGAATTCAGCTGTGACCAGCCACTAATGTTTTCTTCTAATACCTTGTAATGTGAACAGCTCAGACTCAACAGATTTCTACATGCATGGACATTTGCATGCTCCCCAAGAATGTGGCAGAGAAGGCGATGGCACCCCACTCCAGTACTCTTGCCTGGAAAATCCCATGGATGGAGGATCTTGGTAGGCTGCAGTCCGTGGGGTCGCGAAGAGTCGGACAGGACTGAGCGACTTCCCTTTCACTTTTCTCTTTCATTGAAGAAGGAAATGGCAACCCACTTCAGTGTTCTTGCCTGGAGAATCCCAGGGACGGGAGAGCCTGGTGGGCTGCCGTCTATGGGGTCGCACAGAGTCGGACACGACTGAAGCGACTTAGCAGCAGCAGCAGGAGCAGCAGCAGCAGCAAGAATGTGGAGGTTGCATGCAGTTCTACATGCAGTTCTAAGGTGACTGTAGATGTTCTGGAAATACTTGCTGAACAGAATTGAAATTAATTTGATGTCCAGACTAATAAAACATCTTTGGGCCCTTGCAAATATCTCTGCTTGCGGTTCAAACTAGTTGAAAGGGCTTAAACTGATTGCAAATTTATGTTGTGAAGTTCTAACACAAGTGCTGTTAAACACTGTTAAATGATTGCAGCAGAGAAGGCAATGGCACCCCACTCCAGTACTCTTGCCTGGAAAATCCATGGACAGAGGAGCCTGGTAGGCTGCAGTCCATGGGGTCGCTAAGAGTCGGGAACGACTGAGCGACTTCACTTTCACTTTTCACTTTCATGCACTGGAGAAGGAAATGGCAACCCACTCCAGTGGTCTTGCCTGGAGAATCCCAGGGACGGGGAAGCCTGGTGGGCTGCCGTCTATGGGGTCACACAGAGTCGGACACGACTGAAGCGACTTAGCAGCAGAAGCAGCAGCAAAAGATTGCAGATGATTCATCTATTTTATTTGCAGTGAGAACATCTGAGAGAGGTAACAAAGTAGTTTAAAGCAATTTCCACCAACAATTTGAGGAAATTAGAAAAGATACCAGAAAACTATACTGCGAGAGGGAAATGAAATGCATGGCCTTTCAATGATGAGCCCTGTATGTTCCATGGAAATAGTATTTATTTCCCAAGAATGGGTCATATACTTTATTTATTATTATTATTATTATGGGAAATATATTATTTCCCATATATCTTATTCTGACCAAGCGCTACTTGATCATTTTCAATTTCCAGGGGAAGACATTAAGGAGAATATGTTGCATGAGTAGCTGTTCTGTGTTACACTTTCTAGTAAGTTGTTGCATTTGTTTGCAGTTTTCTTAAATTGTGAAAAATAAAAGAAAGAAAGATACAAGTAGGGCTTTTCTCCATTATGTTCAAGTGTTTGGCCAGAAGCTCCCCTGAGATTCTGTGATAGTTCATCTATAATATGGTACAATTGGATCATCATTATACTTACATGCCATCTGTTCACTTCTCTAATTCTGCTTTTTTACCCACTTGTTTCCTTTTCAACTATTTTCGTCTCAAGTGATACACATTTGCTAAAAAAATTCCAAGCATATTGGGTGTAGGAGGACTTCTGGACAAGTGGCTTTCAGAGTGTTAGAAGATAGAATTTCATTTAATATGCATGCATCTATTTCATTTAGAGCTGGTTTTTGAGGTCCTATATTTGGGAAGTTCATTAAACTGCACATTTCACAGTTTTGCTGTTCTTTTCTCTTTAATGATGTTATTTGGATTCAGGCCCACATTCAGGAGAGTTGGAATGAAGCCAGTTTGTAGAATTTGGTATCTGAATTTCTAATCATTTTAGATTATGAATTCTGCATCACACATTACATTCTGCCCCCTGATACACATATATTATCCTTATAGAGCCAAAACTGATCATTCTCAACCCATTTTCAAATTAAAATATAAGACCAGGTATATGGCTATCTCATCATGCTTTCTAGTGCAAATCCTTCCCACCACCCCCCCAAAAAATGCTATATTTTCCAGTTGAGAGTAGTGTTTCTATTGCATTCAGTAATAATTGAAAAACTCTAGTGTTTAACAATAATTCCGTTCTGCTATTACCTAACAATTGACAAGGTAACAAACATGAGTGTAACTAATGCAATACATTGTACACTACATACAGGTACTTACACTAAACACTTTATGTATGTTCAGTGATTCACACACATAAGAATTTAGGAGTAAAAATATAAGTATATTGAGGTTCAGTTCCATTCAGTTCAGTTCAGTCACTCAGTCGTGTCTGACTCTTTGTGACCCCATGAATCGTAGCACATCAGGCCTCCCTGTCCATCACCAACTCTCGGAGCCCACCCAAATTCATGTCCATTGAGTTGGTGATACCATCTAACCATCTCATACTCTGCCGTCCCCTTCTTCTCCTGCCCTCAATTATACCCAGCATCAGGGTCTTTTCAAATGAGTAGCTCTTCGCATCAGGTGGCCAAAGTATTGGAGTTTCAGCTTCAACATCAGTCCTTCCAATGAACACCCAGGACTGATCTCCTTTAGGATGGACTGGTTGGATCTCCTTGCAGTCCAAGGGACTCTCAAGAGTCTTCTCCAACACCACAGTTCAAAAGCATCAATTCTTTGGCACTCAGCTTTCTTTATAGTCCAACTCTCACATCCATACATGACCACAGGAAAAACCATAGCCTTGACTAGATGGACCTTTGTTGGCAAAGTAACGTCTCTGCTCTTGAATATGCTGTCTAGGTTGGTCATAACTTTCCTTCCAAGGAGTAAGCGTCTTTTAATTTCATGGCTGCAGTCACCATCTGCAGTGATTTTGGAGCCCCCCAAAATAAAAGCTGTCACTGTTTCCACTGTTTCCCCATCTATTTGCCATGAAGTGATGGGACCAGATGCCATGATCCTAGTTTTCTTAATGTTGAGCTTTAAGCCAATTTATTCACTCTCCTCTTTCACTTTCATCAAGAGGCTCTTAGGTCTTCTTCACTTTCTGCCATAAGGGTGGTGTCATCTGCATATCTGAGGTTATTGATATTTCTCCAGGCAGTTTTGATTCCAGCTGTGCTTCCTCCAGCCCAGCGTTTCTCATGATGCACTCTGCATAGAAGTTAAATAAGCAGGGTGACAATATACAGCCTTGATGAACTCCTTTCCTATTTGGAACCAATCTTGTTCCATGTTTGAGGTTCAGTGGTAGTGAGAAATTCAGCAACTTTACATGACTAGTAAATTTTGGAGCTAGAGTAAACCAGATTTTTCTAATCTCAAAACCACATTCTTAACAACTGAGTAAGTTCTTATTGGCTTGAGTGGTACAAGATTCCCTATCAATAGCAATGACATTATCAGGATCTCAGGGAATCTGCATGATGAGATGAGACTTACCCACTAGTTTCTTTCTTTCCCATTACCAGGACAAGCATTTCAACTCTACTGAAAGTAGAGACAAGATGGTAAAAGAGAAAGTCATTAAGTCAGAATTGACTTAAATAAATTAGATGTTGAGTCACATCTGTGAGTGAAAGAAACCTGAACTCAAAATACTTACTTAGGTTATAGATTCCTCTTCAGGCAAACCGTTAGGTAACAAGAAGAGTCCTAAAAGATTGTGCATGTTTTCTTAAACTATGAGTTAAATTAGACTTAAAAGTTACTAAACACAAAAATTAGAGTGTTTCTATACACTAGCAATGAACAATCCAAAAAGAAATTAAGAAAACAATTCAGTTTACAATAGCATCAGAAGAGTAAAATGTCTAGGAATAAACCTTATGAAGGAGACAAAAGACTTTGCACTTAAAGCTACAGAATGTTGCTGTAATAAATTAAAGTAGACACAAATAAATGGAAAGACATTACATGTTAATGGGCTGGAAAATTTAATATTGTTAAGATGTAAATACTATCAAAGTTAGCTACAATTTAAAGCAATACTTATGAAAATTCTAATGGTATTTTTTGTAGAAATAGAAAAATTCATTCTACAACTCATATGGAATCTCACAGGAACCCAAATACCCCAAAAAAATCTCAATAAAAAACACAGAACAAAGCTGAATTTTCTGATTTCAAAACATAACAAGGCTACAGTTATCAAAACAGTGTGGTACTGGCACAAAGACAAATATATAGACCAAAGGAAAAGGAAAAAGAGCCTAGAAATAAACTCTCACAGACCTGGTCAAATGATTTTGATAAGGGTGACAATGTGATTTAATGAGGAAAGAGCAGTCTTTTTAAAAGTCTTTTTACAGTGTTGGAAAAACTGGATATCCACACATGAAAGAATGAAGCTGGTCAATTATTTTACACTATATGCAACAGTAAACTAAAAATGGTCAAAACTTCAATGTAAAAGCTAAAACTATAAAAAAGGGATTTTACATTTTACAAAGCTATATTGCTTAGAAAGAAAGGTAAGGGGAAAGCTTCACATGATTTGATTTCTTGGACATGATACCAAAAGCACAAACAATAAGAATAAAAATAGATATATTGGATTACATAAAAATTTAAAACTGCTGCTGCTGCTACTAAGTCGCTTCAGTCGTGTCCAACTCTATGCGACCCCATAGACTGGACTATGCAGCCCACCAGGCTCCCCCGTCCCTGAGATTCTCCAAGCAAGAGTACTGGAGCGGGGTGCCAAAACTACTCTGCACCAAACAATCAACAGAGTAAAAAGATAACTTGTGGAATGGAAGAAAATATTGAGTCCATATATCTGACAGGTTAATACCCAGGATATATAAAGAACTGCACAAGTCAACAACAACAAAAAACAAATAACCTGTCTTAAAATTGGGAAAAGGACTTGAACAGACATTTCTACAAAGAAAATATACAAATGTTCAACAAGCATATGAAATGCTCAAATTACTAATTATTAGCAAAATGCAAATCAGAATGACAATGAAGTATCATCTCATACCCATTAGGATGGCTACTATCAAAAAAGAAAATAGAAAGTAATGAGTTTGGCAAGGATGTAAAAAAGTTAGACCTTCTCATATACTATTGATAAGAAAGTAAAATGGTTTAGTCCCTCTGGAAAACAGTGTCAGTTCCTCAAAAAATTGAAAATAGAATTATAAAGTCTAGCAATTTCACTTTTGGGCATATATCCAAACTAACTGGAAGTAGGATCTGGAAGAGAAATTTGTACATTCTTATTCATAGCGCTGTAATTCATAATACAACATAAAGAAACTGGGAGGATACTAGACTGAGTTAAGGAAACTGGTCACAAAAAGATAAATACTCTTTGATACCATTGATATGATGTGTTTAGAGTAGATAAATTCATGGCAACAGAAACTAGAATGGTGATCTCCAGGGGGCTAGAGAGAGAAGAAAGAGGGAGCAGTTGTTTAATGAGTATAGAGTTTCGGTTTTGCAAAATAAGAAAATTTTCAGATTAATTGGACAACAATGTGAATACACTTAACCCTACTAAACAGTATACTTATAAATGGTTAAGGTGGTAAATTTCATGATTTTATCACAATTAGAAAAAGGTTTTAGAGTTAATAAAATACCCTCAGTGCCCCCCAAAAGGCAGTAACAATGATAGGACTTGTCACAGGGATACAAGAATCAACTGGAAGAGCTCAAATTTGCATCAGTCTAAATAACAAAATAAAGTAGTATTAAGCTATAACTGAAAGTGTAAAATAAATATTCACGATTTTATACTGAAAATGAAATAACTACATAAACATTGAAATTCTTCTTTGTACTATCGCTAGTTGGTTTTGACAGTTTTGAGATGTATTGGTCAGGTGTTTTGTAGACGGTCTCTCAGTTGGGATTTATCTGATATTTTTCTCATGATTAGATTAGCGAGATGGATTTGGGGGAATAAAACCACAGAAGTAAAGTGTCATTCTCAATAAATCATAACAAGGGTACGTGCATACTATCAACATGACTTCTAACTATTGATGTTGACCTAGATCAGCAGATTTGAGGTAGTGTTTTTCAGGTTCCTCCACTGTAAAATTTCTCTTTTCATGTAGGGACAGTCTGTAAAATACCTGACTAGGAGGTCTCAACACTGTCACCTCTTAAAAAACAAAGTAAGTCTGAGAAACTCTCCCAGTCAAGAGGAACATAAGGAGACATGAGGACTAAATAGAATGTGGTATTCTTGGACAAAATCCTGGGACAGAAATAGGACATTAGATAAAAACTAAGGACATTCTGAATAATCTATGCACTTTAGTTAGTAATAGTTTATCATTTGGGGTTTAAGTGTAATAAGTATTCCATACCTGGTGTGGGGAAAACAGCTCTCTGTACTAACATCACAATAATTTTCTAAATCCAAAACCAGAGACATTACTTTGCCAACAGAGGTGCATATAGTCAAAGTCATAGGTTTTCCAGTAGTCACATATGGATGTGAGAGTTGGACCATAAAGAAAGCTGAGCACTGAAGAATTGATGCTTTTGAACTGTGGTGCTGGAGAAGACTCTTGAGAGTCCCTTGAGCTGCAAGGAGATCAAACCAGTCAGTCTTAAAGGAAATCAGTCCTGAATATTCATTGGAAGGACTGATGCTGAAGCTGAAACTCCAATACTTTGGCCACCTGATGCAAAGAACTGGCTCACTGAAAAAGACCCTGATGCTGGGAAAGATTGAAGGCGGGAGGAGAAGAGGATGACAGAGGATGAGATGGTTGGATGGCATCACCAACTCAATGGACATGAGTTTAAGTAAGATCTGGGAGCTGGTGATGGACAGGGAAATCTGGAGAGCGGCAGTCCATGGGGCCACAAAGAGCCAGACAGGACTGAGCGACTGAACTGAACTGAACTGAAAACTCTTCTAAATTGAAGCTTGTTAAAAACGAAAGGAGAAAAAAAATGTAACTGGAATTAAGTAAAAAGAAAAAGGTAAGCATCATTGTTATAGTAATAGTCACTCATCTCAAGCCTTCTCTCCTAACATTTTGCCTACTGATTTTCTCTAAAATTCAGATTTAAAGACAATTAAAATGAAAAAAAAAGAACAAACAAACACAGGATATAAAAGGGAAATTAATATTTTGAAAAAGAAGAAAAACAACTAAAATGGAATAATCTGTATTTAAAGATCATGGTGAGAAGATGACTGTGTTTAAATCATCTGTGGCCCTGCATCAAAGCCTCCATGGGTTTGTAAGTGAGATACAAAAAGATCACCATTCTCTCTATATGGAGCTATTTGATGAAAGTCAGCCTGTTCAGCAGCCCTTACACATAATTTCAGCACAAGGAAGAATGGCAAAAGTCAAATTTAAACCTTGAGGCTCTGGACAGTCCATGCAGTCAGAACTCGGTGAGAAACAGGCTAACATGATGTATTTCCTCCTCTACAAACAGCACACCATACACCTGCTTTCTACAAGCTATAAAGGGATGGAGTTTTGTATCAGAGTTCTAAACCCTCTACTATCTAGTTGTCAATCTTTGGTAGTCCAGAGGGATGTCAAACACTCTAACCACCACCAAAACAATTTCAAGGTCAGCTAATGGTCTGTCAGTGTGCAAAAGCCACAAGGACTGTATCAATTGGCATTTCCCTTCTCCTCATCTCAAGAAACAGCTGCTTTCCCATTTGCCTGGCAGGTTGCCAAAGAAACACAGTTAGTTAACATAGAACTGTCAATAGTCCATAGTAGCCAGACTTGATAAAGTAATCGGGAGGGGATATCATTTAATCAAGGTCTTTGAAACAGGGGAAAGCAATTGGGATTGCTAATCAGGTAATTGCAGGGGGTATTGCTCAGAAATAATTTGTATTGACCTGGTAGAACGGCAAGTCCAGCGTACAGCCAGTAGGAAGGGTTTTTCATGCTGGTGCATCCTCACTATTCCATCCTCACTATGATGGCTAATCTTTGCGCAGTGTGCAAATGAGATAGGAATCCACTCTTCCGTGGCACTCAGCTCCCTAAATGTCACATTCCTGGCTTGTGCAAGGCACAGATATTGACTAGACTGTCCCTGGAGAAAACAGACTTTGCTGAACCTTTGAAGGAAAATACAGACACAATGGATCACATTCACAGTCATTTACATATTGACCTGATTACATTCAAATATGTGATTATGAATAACATGAGTTTCTATCCCAGTAGGGAATTGAACATCCTGTGGATGTTTCTCAGAAATTCCAAGGAAGTGCCTTAAGTAGATTCCTCTTGATTTATAATACATTTTCAACAAAGGTTGCCAGGGAATATATAAATTATAAAAAATACAATACTAAACACTTCTGAATGAGGCTGTAAAAAGTGATTCACATATTAAGATTTGTGTATTTGTTTATGATCCCTTTGTTATTACAAAGATAATTTAAGGTAGCTTCCAATTCTTCATAAAATATAGCCAAATAAAAATAAACTCAATATCAGCCATAACATGAAATAAAATTAAATATTAAAATTATAAAATAGATTAACAGTAGTAATGATTAAGGAAACTCTTCAGAAAGGGAAAAATGTTGAATACTTGCTGTGTACTAGAAAGAGTACTGGTTTTCTTCACTGAATTTTTTGTGGATATTTTACAATAGTTTCTTTTATTCTTCCATTACCTTAATTTGCCTATATTCTATATATTGACATTATTATAAAGATGGAGCTAGAGACCACTACTTGTTAGTTATGTATTTTGTGACAAGTTGAATAAAGTTCTGGTTATCTGATTCTTTGTTTCCTCCCTGGAAAGTTGGGCTAGAAACAAATGCTGACTTAAAGTTGTGCTGTTTTAGGTTATACAGTGCTTACCACACTGTGTCATAGAATGTAGTAATCACTTAATAAATGCTAGCTATTAATATCTCTCCTTATCTTTTGCCTTATTTCTTCCCAAGCTGTGCTTCAGAACACTGCAATCCTTCCCTTAAATAAAAGATGGGAATAATTACCAATACCTGGTCATTTGACAGAAGACAGTTATAGTTCCACAACTTGATGTGATCTAGACAGAATTCTATGAATCTGTACAAATATAACAAAGGCACAATTATTTAATGTGTGACTATCCTTAGCTTTGAACCATCTTTGGCCTACCCACTGCATATGTCAAAGAAAATCTTGTGCTTGCTCATCACACCTCTTCCTCCCAGCCCCAGTCTTTGCTCTTTAAAAAAGAATTCTATCTGATTAGTTTATGAAATCGTGTGATGTATGAGACTAGATGTTAAAGACTTATTGTAGTGATCATTTTGCAATATATACCAATAATGAATCATGTTGTACACCTAGTATTGGATGTCAATTGTACCTCAGTTTTAAAAAATCTATGACAAAATAGGCAAGAACATACAATGGAGAAAAAGTCTTTTCAATAAGTGGTGCTGGGAAAACTGTATACCTACATGCAAAACAGTGAAATTAGAACACTCCCTAACACCATACACAAAAGTAGACTCAAAATGGGCTAAATAACTAAATGCAATGCCAGACACTATAAAACTCTTAGAGGAAAACATAGGCAGAACACTCTTTGACATTAATTGCAGCGAGATCTTTTTTGATCCAGCTCCTAGAATAATGAAAATAAAAACAAAAATAACAAATAAGATCTAATTAAGCTTAAATTAACATAAAACAAATCTTTTTGCGGAAGAAATGTAAACACTCAGTAAATTTACAGAAAGGTATTAAACCATGTTGATAACTGATTAAAGTCTCATTAAATAATTAGCTAATGAAAACTACTTAACAAATCCACATTGGTTGATATGAAAAATTCTATATGATATATTAAGCGAATAAAGTCTGTTATTAAACCCTATACATAGCGTGATCCCATTGTAGTGTAATTTTAAAATGTTCTTATGAGTAGAATACTGGTATAAAATACACTCATGAGTAGGCACACTAAATCTAAGGGTTTATCAGTTCAGTTCACTTCAGTCACTCAGTCGTGTCCAACTCTTTGTGACTCCATGAATTGCAGCACACCAGGCCTCCCTGTCCATCACCAACTCCTGTAGTTTACTCAAACTCACGTCCATCGAGTTGGTGATGCCATCCAGCCATCTCATCCTCTGTCGTCCCCTTCTCCTCCTGCCTCCAATCCCTCCCAGCATTAGTCTCTTCCAATGAGTCAACTCTTCACATGAGGTGGCCAAAGTACTGGAGTTTCAGCTTTAGCATTAGCCCTTCCAAAGATCACCCAGGACTGATATCCTTTAGAATGGACTGGTTGGACATCCTTGCAGTCCAAGGGATTCTCAAGAGTCTTCTCCAACACCACAGTTCAAAAGCATCAATTCTTCAGCACTCAGCTTTCTTCACAGTCCAACTTTCACATCCATACATGACCACTGAAAAAACCATAGCCTTGACTAGATGGATCTTTGTTGGCAAAGTAATGTCTCTGCTTTGTAATATGCTATATAGAAACATTGGCTATTCATGGGAATACAGATGATTTCATTTTCTTAATTTTTTTATTATCTAATTTTTTTAATAAGCATATTCAGTTCAGTTCAGTTGCTCAGTTGTGTCCAACTCTGTGACCCCATGAACCACAGCATGCCAGCCTCCCTGTCCATCACTAACTCCTGGAATTTACACAACTTCATGTCCATTGACTCTGTGATGCCATCCAACCATCTATCTCATCCTCTGTCATCCCCTTCTCCTCCTGCCCTCTATCTTTCCAAGCATCAGGGTCTTTTCAAATGAGTTAGCTCTTCACATCAGGTGGCCAAAGTATTAGAGTTTCAGCTTCAACATCTGTCCTTCCAATGAACACCCTGGACTGATCTCCTTTAGGATGGACTGGTTGGATCTTCTTGCAGTCCAAAGGACTCTCAAGAGTCTTCTCCAAATAAGCATGTACTATTCTGATAATCAGAAAACAATATCCATTCTGTAAACTACTAATTAGGGCATCAAACAATATTTGCATTTTATCAGCTTATATTTTGGGGACTCCCCAGGAAGCACTAGTGATAAAGAACCTGCCTGCCAGTGCAGGAGACATAAGAGACACAGGTTCAATCCCTGAGTTGGGAAGTTCCCCTGAAAGAGGGAATGGCAATTCACTCCTGCATTCTTGCCTGTAGAACCCCATGGATAGAGGAGCCTGACAGGCTACAGTCCACAGGGTCACAAAGAGTCTGATAGGACTGAAGCCAACTTAGCATGCACATACACAACTTGTATTTTAGACCTTGATTTGTTGGGATTTGGTTTTCCTCCACCAATTTATTTGAATTGATGATATATTCTTTAATTGCTTTAGGGTTTTTAAAATCAATCTAAAATATTACTCTTATTTTCTCTCTTCATGTTATAAAATTTGTGACTTTATAGAGAGATAAAGAGAAGCTTAATATCTAAAGTTTCCAGTACACTTCTAATAGCAGCAGCTTGACTATTCCCGTTTTACTTACACACCTATTTTTTTATTTCTCTCACTCTTCTCTTCCCTCCTTCTCAGAAAAAAGGGGCCACCATCCAATTATACAGGTAACACTATTCCAAACATGGGAAATAGATGGGGAAACAGTGTCAGACTTTATTGTTCTGGGCTCCCAAATCACTGCAGATGGTGACTGCAGCCATGAAATTAAAAGACGCTTACTCCTTGGAAGGAAAGTTATGACCAACCTAGATAGTATATTCAAAAGCAGAGACATTACTTTGCTAACAAAGGTCCATCTAGTCAAGGCTATGGTTTTTCCTGTGGTCATGTATGGATGTGAGAGTTGGACTGTGAAGAAGGCTGAGCACCAAAGAATTGATGCTTTTGAGCTGTGGTGTTGGAGAAGACTCTTGAGAGTCCCTTGGACTGCAAGGAGATCCAACCAGTCCATTCTGAAGGAGATCAGCCCTGGGATTTCTTTGGAAGGAATGATGCTAAAGCTGAAACTCCAGTACTTTGGCCACCTCATGCGAAGAGTTGACTCATTGGAAAAGACTCTGATGCTGGGAGGGATTGGAGGCAGGAGGAGAAGGGGACGACAGATGATGAGATGGCTGGATGGCATCACTGACTCGATGGACGTGAGTCTGGGTGAATTCCTGGAGTTGGTGATGGACAGGGAGGCCTGGCGTGCTGCGATTCATGGGGTCGCAAAGAGTCAGACACAACTGAGCGACTGATCTGATCTGATTCCAAACATTTGCAGTCTCACTTTTATCTAAGGTTAAACTCATCAGCTTTGTATATTTTATTATTTCTTAAGTCATTTTTTAGTGCTAGTCTCGGTAAAACCATATACCTTGGCCTATATAGAAAGGTTCTCTGGACTAGATGATGGAGTTCAGCTTCATTATCTTTCAGATAAAAACACCAAGACCTGGAAGGTTCTCATGAACTGGTCTGGATTTGCCAGCTCCTTAGGGCCAGAGCCAGCCATGCCCCTTAGCTATAACTGATGCACAGTATAGCTTCCCCTTCTTCATGCAGCTGACCCATGACACTTACTGCAGGGAATGAAATCCTCAGAGGACAGCCGTATTTTGTAGATGGGAAAGTTAAAGCCCAAACAAATAACTAGGAACTAGCTTCCATGTGTGCTAAGTCACTTCAGTCATGTCCAACTCTTTGTGATCTTATGCACTGTAGCCTGCCAGGCTCCTCTGTCCATGGAATACTCCAGGCAAGAATACTGCAATGGGTTGCCATGCTCTCATCCAGGGGATTTTCCCGACCCAAAGGTTGAACCCACATCTCCTAGGTCTTTCCTGCATTGGCGGGCAGGTTCTCTACCACTAGTGCCACCTGGGAAGCCCAGTAACTAGCTTAGAGGCAGTTTGTTATTTGTTGTCAGAGATGAGAAGAGAGATGTCACATTCTTTTCTCACCAAACTCAAAGAAAAGTTCTGTATGAATCGGAGATAAGGCTTAGTATGGTACAGTGGAGCCAACATATGTTTACTGGAACACTGGTTGCCTGTGACAAATGACTTTGAAAAATTCTGAAAACTCTGTGCTGCCCTCTGCACAGAGCACACTGGTGCAGTAAATTAAAGCTCCAAGAAGTCCTGCCACAAATGATCCAATTATATATTCTATGACTCAAAATTGCCCAAGAGCATGTGACCATGGAACTTTCTGGCTCATAAAAACTGTCATTATCTTGTAGACATCAGCTCAGATCAGATCAGTCGCTCAGTCATGTCCGACTCTTTGCAACCCCATGAATCGCAGCACGCCAGGCCTCCCTGTCCATCACCAACTCCCGGAGTTCACTCAGACTCATGTCCATCGAGTCAGTGATGCCATCCAGCCATCTCATCCTCTGTCGTCCCCTTCTCCTCCTGCCCCCAATCCCTCCCAGCATCAGGGTCTTTTCCAATGAATCAACTCTTCCCATGAGGTGGCCAAAGGACTGGAGTTTCAGCTTCAGCATCATTCCTTCCAAAGAAATCCCAGGGCTGATCTCCTTCAGAATGGACTGGTTGGATCTCCTTGCAGACATAGTGTTCCACTAAACATTTTGTGATATTTTTTGGTTGAGAACAGAGTGACATGCATGCATGCTCAGTGTCTGACTGTTTGGGACCCCATGGACTGTAGCCCACTGGGCTCCTCTGTCCATGGAATTTTCCCAGCAAGCATAATGTTGTGGATAGCCATTTCCTCCTCCAAGGGATCTTTCCAACCCAGGGATGGAACCCACGTCCCCTGCATCTCCTGCACCGGCAGAATTCTTTACCACTGAGCCATCTGGGAAGAGAAGCTGCCAGTCTCTGCATAGGTGCCCCTGGGCACAAATTTAATTTTCTTCCCTGTAGTCATCTGAACCCAGATAGCAGAGAGCAAAAGGGAACTGGAGATGGTACATGGCCATTCTATTCACATTCCATTGACTGGAACTCATGACCATGGCCATACCTGACTGCAAAGGAGTTTGGAAAACATGGTCTTCAAGTGTGTCCAGGAAGAGAATATGGATCTTAGGAGCAGGAAGTCATCTCTAACCGTCTCTGAGTAGAATTAGTGCCCCATCGGATTGTGAGTCCTTGTGGTAAGGTAACCCAGAGTATCCTAACTGCACTTATCATGGGGCCTGGGGGATGATAGATATGAGACTTGAAATATTAAACTAGAATTCAGAGAAAAGGCTCTGAACTTTTTAAAAAAATTTTATTGGAGTATAGTTGAATTACCAAGTGTAGTGGCTCTTTAATTCTAATTCATGATAATGCAGGTTGTTTAATCTTTCTGAGTTTCAGTTTCTATAGATGTAAAAAGTGATAATAATAACTACTTTTCCTACTTAATAGAAACTATTAAGTAGGAGATCAAATGAGATATGTATGTAATAGCTTTATAACTGTAAAGCAATCGTAAAGAAATTGTTACGCAATCATACTTTTCATAATAGAGGTAATATTTTCTAGCCACAGTAGTAGATGTTTGACCCTATGAACTTATCTTTGAGAACTAAATTATGGAAGGGTATTTTATGTGTATCACTTTAGCAATCAGCTGGCAAAGGTTGTGCTAAGCTTCTATATTATATTTGGCGTTTTGAGAACGTGATAGGGTTTGTCGAGAGGATGAAATGCGCTAAGCCGCATGAAGTCCTTAGAACACCTGCAACAGTAAGTGGTGAATAATTACTACCGTTATTAGGAGACCTAACATGTGTGGAAAATGATTTGCCCTAAATGCAAAGCTAAGTGGTTTATATATTATTTCATTATCATAACTCTACAATGTAGGTATTATTATCTCATTTTATAAATTAGGATAATTTTCCCCTTTTATTTCCTTCTGTGGTGTCAACATTCATTCATGTTCTGAAAGTCAGATATGAAATGATACCTATGAAGCTACATCTTCCATCAAAGGACATCTCTTATCATTCCTGAAGCCATTTAACAAGAGCGGACTAAACATGTTATAAATGCTACAACAACTTGTTGCAGGAAAGTTGATACTGCTGCTTGCAAAGCTTTCCTTTATTAGTCCAAGATTTGTCGTTAGTGAAACCCAGGTTGCCTCCTCACAGCATCCTTGTGACAAATAAACTTTATTTCTTTACTCTGACACTGCTTGTAAGCAAATATTTTTCAGGAATCAGCAACCAATCTATCTAAATCCACCTGGATTCCATAGAGATATATTACCTTCCTGTATTCTTTACATTTCAGGTTATGATGAAAACAATTTAATAGGTGATCCCCATGGGTGATTTCTCCATTACTTTGTCTATTCAAAATTCTTTATCTTCGGTCTCCTAGGGCAACTGAGAGAGGGACAGAACACTTGAGAAGGTATCAAGTAGCTGGAGGAGACTGAAACCTTTGCTGATGAAAGCGCGTTCCTGGGCCTCTGAGTTAGTGACTGTGGTTTTGGGTTCAACACGCGAAAGTCAGGGAGTAACAGTGATTTTCCTTCTGCCTAATTTGTTGGCACAAAAACAAACACTACTGAATAAACACTATTAAATATTAAAAATAAACAGACACATGTATTTTATATGCCCAACACAAATAGGAGGCCACAACACGATAAATGAACTGAGCAGTGTGAGAAGCTGGCAGTGGGTGCTCAGAGTAGGAAATGCTTACTTCTGATTGAAACATAAGGGAGTGTTTGCTCATTCCTCCTGGGACATCTGCCCTGAGCCCTGCCATGTGAATAAATTTTAGTAAGCAGAAAATCCAGGAAAGACATTTCAGGTGGTATCACTCTGAGTAAAAGCAAACCAAGTGCCTACTGCCATTGAA
This sequence comes from Bubalus kerabau, assembly GCF_029407905.1. Classification (NCBI taxonomy): domain Eukaryota; kingdom Metazoa; phylum Chordata; class Mammalia; order Artiodactyla; family Bovidae; genus Bubalus; species Bubalus kerabau. The sequence continues at coordinate 168,564,534 of NC_073626.1, forward strand.
TATGGGTAGAAATATAGATAGAAAATTAGAAGGGAGGAAAAACTTTAGGATGTTAAATAGGAAAAGTAGTCTCAGAAAAGATTGTTATAAACAGTATGAGTTAGTTCCCTAGATGGTAACTTTAAAATCTCTTGATAAGTCTAAAGCCTAAGGTACCTATCAAATGATAGACTACCTTTATGCTGGCTACATAGCCCTCTCCTACAATCATGTGTATATATGTAGTTTAAACATTAGCTTCCACACATTATTAAGTTTGCATATATAATTTTTTGGCCCCTCTGTAAGGCATGTGAGATCTTAGTTCCCTAACCAAGACTCGAATTCATGCTCCCTGAAGTGAAAGTGCTGAGTCAACCACTAGACTGCCAAAGTCCTCCAGCTCATTATGAAAGTGTCAGTGTCAATACTTCACCTAGGGGAAAAAACCATCATATAGGAGACCAGATAAGGATCTCAGGAGCTCTTGAGAAGGGCTCTTGAAGGATACTAGAGGTAAAATGTACATGAACTAAATTCAGCTGCTTGGAAAGAAGAATGGTCCTTGTTCAATACACTTAAGAGTCAATGCATTCTCGAGATTAGTTGTTTGTCAGTTGCTTCATTTGCTATTATCTTCTCCCATTCTGAAGGCTGTCTTTTCACCTTGCTAATAGTTTCCTTTGATGTGCAGAAGCTTTTAAGGTTAATTAGGTCCCTTTTGTTTATTTTTGCTTTTATTTCCAATATTCTGGGAGGTGGGTCATAGAGGATCCACCTAGATGTCCATCAGCAGATGAATGGATAAGAAAGCTGTGGTACATATACACAATGGAGTATTACTCAGCCATTAAAAAGAATACATTTGAATCAGTTCTAATGAGGTGGATGAAACTGGAGCCTATTATACAGAGTGAAGTAAGCCAGAAAGAAAAACACCAATACAGTATACTAATGCATATATATGGAATTTAGAAAGATGGTAACAATAACCTTGTGTACGAGACAGCAAAAGAGACACTGATGTATAGAACAGTCTTATGGACTCTGTGAGAGAGGGAGAGGGTGGGAAGATTTGGGAGAATGGCATTGAAACATGTATAATATCATGTATGAAATGAGTTGCCAGTCCAGGTTCGATGCACGATACTGGATGCTTGGGGCTGGTGCACTGGGACGACCCAGAGGGATGGAATGGGGAGGGAGGAGGGAGGAGTGTTCAGGATGGGGAACACATGTATACCTGTGGTGGATTCATTTTGATATTTGGCAAAACTAATACAATTATGTAAAGTTTAAAAATAAAATAAAAAAAAAAAGAGTCAATGCAAAGGAGGGAAGCTGAAGGCTGGCAGCTCCTCTAGAGGGTCCCCCAGAGAGGAAGGACATGGAGAGGAGGGGAGGACATGTGCACAGCGGTGAAACACAGAGCATATACGTGGGGAGCCAGGCCCAATGGACTTGTACTGACTAACTACTGGATATGCATCTTATCAACAACCTCATCTGAAAGATCTCTAGCCTAGAAATAACAGCACAACCTTATAAGTGCTGAGATGTTCATACAGGCTGAATCAAAGAACTACCATCTTGAGAAAGAGAATTCTTCCCTTATAGGGGCAATTCTTCTCAAGCGATGTGTGTGAACCACGTCATTAGCTTGGGGATGTGAGAGAAAGAGGAATAGTCATGGAGCCCTGTTGGCAGGAGATTTGGGGGTCCTTGCAGCACAGGGACAAGAGAAATGTGGGCACAGATCTAGAGTACAAGTAATACCTTATCCTACAGATTCAAAGACCTTAGACTTGTGACATGTGACATGTGAAAAGTTAGAGAGCACGGGATATTTATTCCTTTAGTATTTAGAGGAGCAAAAATTGCTACACAGAAAGACTTGTAGAGATGGAATTCCCAAACAACTGGTTGAAAAGCTGATTGAAAACCTGGATCCTAATTTTTTTCCTGCAGTAATATAGTCTAGAAATCAAGATCTTCCAATATTAATTTTATTTTCTCCTTCTCCAAAAAAAAAAAATCTACAGAACAAAGTGCCAAATTATTATATTTTGGAAAAACTACCATTTGCAACATATGGATAAACAATTATAGACTTGAAAATTGATGTTACCTCTATTAGCTGCAGTGCACACATTTGTTAGGATCAACATTGGTATATATTTATTTTAATCTTTTAGCACCACTGTAAAAATATAGCCTGTCAACATTACAACATACTTTATGCTGAATACCAGTGAAAGCCTGACCTTTAGTTTGCTGACTACATGAACCATGAATGTGCCATAGCATTCCAGAGGACATAAGAATGTTAAATCTCCCTTACATTTTAAAGTTTAGATGGATTTAACTTCCCCTTCCACTTGTATTCATTCCAGCCATGCAGATTCTGCACAACACAATGGAATGTGTGAGGAAAGGGGTCAAAGAGAGTGCATTGTGGTTAAAAAAAAAAAAAAAAAACACTGAAAGCTGCAAATTTTCAGGGCCAGATTTTACCTTTCTCACTATCATTTGGGTTAACTTAGGCAATCACAGCTTTGGGGAATTATTTTTATTTGTAAGGTAAGAAAGGGTAAGCAATCATATATATGAAATCTAGAAAAATGGTACTGATAATCTCATTTGCAGGGCAGGAATAGAGACACCGATGTAGAGAATGAACTGTGGACGCAGTGGAGGCAGAAGCAGGGGTATGAACTGGGAGAATAGCATTGATATATCTATATACACTACAGGGTAGTATAAAATAGAGTATAACCCAGGGAACTCAGCCTGGTGCTCTGTGATGACCTAGAGGGATGGGACTGGGGAGTAGGTGGGATCAGGGGCTTGGTGGGAGAGAGGCTCAAGAGGGAGGGTATATATGCACACTCACAGCTGCTTCAGGTTGTTGTACAGCAGAAACTGACACAGCATTGCAAAACAATTATCCTCTGTAAATAAGGAAAAAACAGCGGGTTAAAATTCACATTTTAATGATCTCCATTGTCAAGAAAATAAAAGTGTAGGAAGTCCAAAGGAAAGACTCAGACTCCAAGGAGCTGAATTCTAATTGCTGGAGCCGAAGTGAGTCAGAAGAGACTTAGGACATCAAATGTGTGTCCCATTCATTTGAAAACACACTGGGTTAAATAAGACTGGTTAGAAAATCCTGAAGAGTTTCTCCTCATCTAAAATCTTATGACCATAAGATTATGCATGCCCAAATCACACACTCATTAATTTTCCTGGGAACATAGGAAAAAAGTCTTTAGTGCAAAAGGTTTGTGTTCCTCAATTTGTTTGCATTTTGTTTTTTATTTTAATCTGTAAATTCAACGTCTAAAATATCCAAAATTTGGAAGCAACTGTAAAAGAAGTTCTAAATGAGGTCTTACTTTCTCATTTTCTTTAATTTACTTAGGAAAGAAGTAAAGCCCCATCCATGTTGCTCAATTGGCAGATGCCACTCTTATTGCCCCCAAAGGTGATTTACTTATATTTTTTTTCCCTTGCTTATAAAACAAGAACTCTTTTAGTTTAGTAATCTGGACGGTATCTGATCTTTGCCTGAAACCTATAGAAAAGGTCTGGAGAGTGGGAGACTATTCTGTGTCACTTGAACATTACCAATTTGCAGAAGAGCCTAACATTTTCTTTCCTGTCAATTTCACTTTTTATCTTTGTCCCGGGACATGGACCTTCACAATACCATCATTTCCCCCATTTGCCCATGAATTCAACATCTTTTCATTTATTCCTTTGACATCTATCAGTTGAGCACAAATTGTGTGCCAGACACTGAGCTTCATACTGAAAAGGCAATGGTTCATAAAACACAAAATAAAAGTCTTTAGCTCTCTAAGAACATGGATCCCAGTGAAGCCAGGAAACAGGCAATGACACCAACATATGATAAGAACCAAGAAAGTGAAACCATGAAGTGCTGTGTTAGGTAACCCAGAGGAGAGTTACCCAAACTTCTCTTACAGGGTCTACATAGGCTTTCCCAAAAAAAAAAAAAAAAAATGATTCCTAAAATAAGAACCAAGGAACAAGTGGAAATTTAATTCATTGCAACTGGTCTTTCCAGGCAACAAAGCCTAAGACTTATAGTATGCTATATTCATAAATATAAGTACAAATTTGAGTATAGGGAGAAAAAGGGATGTGGTTGATAAGATAGTCAGGGCTTAACTAATATAGAGCCATTTAGGTACAACATAATAAATGTTATACATTAGAAAGATTCTACACAAGGTTCCATGAGCCTATCCATCTCATATTCAATGTAAGTTATGTATGTCTACAATAATACTGAGTAACAAACTGTTCCAACTTTCAGTAACTTAAAAGTATGCATATTCATTTGGCTCATGAATCTTCATTTGGGTGATTTAGGCTGGCCTAGATGCACAATCTCCTGGTCTCGTTTAGACTTCCTGACGTGTTTATGGGCTTCCCTTGTGGCTCAGCTGATAAAGAATCGCCTGCAATGTGGGAGACCTGGGTTCAGTCCTTAGATTGGGAAGATCTCCTGGAGAAGGGAAAGGCTACCCACTCCAATATTCTGGCCTAGGTTGACAGGACCTTACACAACTGATCTAGGATGGTTTTGAGGCTATTTCAAATGCCTCAGCTCTGTCCAGGCAGGTTCTCATGAAAAGACAGCAGGACTAAAGAAGCAGCAGAAATGTCTAATAGTTTTCTGTTTGTTTTTTTTTTTTTTTTTTTCAGTTTCTATTGGTTCTATCAGCTAACATTCTTATGTCTAGCACAAGATACATGGCCACCTCAGAGTGAAACATTCCTATCTCAGGAGAAGCACTGCAAGTCATGTGGCAAAGAGAATGGTTACAGGGTTGGCTAAAGAATCATGACGATTAATGCCATCAATCAATCAAACACACAATCCCTGCTGGGTGCTGGAGTCTGTGCTTCCCAAGATGACGACTAATCTAAAAGATGACAATGATTTCATTGGATGAGATCATTTCCTAAATGGATCACTCGCCCACAGCCCCTCACAGCACATGCCCTAGAAAGCTATATGCTTTGTCTTCAATTTTTCTGAGACAGCACCCTGCCTTCTCCTAAGAGTCAAGTATTGCTGGCACTTGGGAAGAAATCAGAGAAGAGAAAAGTAAGATAGAAGTGGAAGAGAAATAGGTTCATACAAATAGATGTTTTAGCAAAGTTTGGGAAATGGTACAGATGCATCTATTTGCAAGGCAGGAACAGAGATGCAGACAAAGGGAACAGATATGTGGACCCAGAAGGGCAGGGGGGAGGGGAAGATGGGATGAATTGGAAGAGTAGCGCTGACATATAGACACTGCCATGTTTAAAATAGATAGCTATTGGGAAGATGCTGAATAACACAGGGAACTCAGCTTAGTGCTCTGTGATGACCTAGAGTGGTAGGATGAGGGGGAGGAAGAGGATAAATGTATACACAGAGCTGATTCACTTTGTTGTACACTAGAAGTGAACACAGCAATTATACCCCAATAAACAAGGAGATCAGCCCTGGGATTTCTTTGGAAGGAATGATGCTAAAGCTGAAACTCCAGTACTTTGGTCACTTCATGCGAAGAGTTGACTCATTGGAAAAGACTCTGATGCTGGGAGGGATTGGGGGCAGGAGGAGAAGGGGACGACAGAGGATGAGATGGTTGAATGGCATCACTGACTCGATGGACGTGAGTCTGAGTGAACTCCGGGAGTTGGTGATGGACAGGGAGGCCTGGCATGCTGCGATTCATGGGGTCACAAAGAGTCGGACACGACTGAGCGACTGAACTGAACAGAATTGAAACAATAGATTTTAGAAAGAAAATCGTTCAATGTAATTAAACCTATGTAAAAGTGTATCATATAGTACCAAACAGTGTGAGTACTTTTGTCAAGATCTCAGTCCTCTCTCTTACATGCATACACATACACATACATTACTACTACTACTACTAAGTCGCGTCAGTCGTGTCCGACTCTGTGCGACTCCATAGACGGCAGCCCACGAGGCTTCCCCGTCCCTGGGATTCTCCAGGCAAGAACACTGGAGTGGGTTGCCATTTCCTTCTCCAATGCATGAAAGTGAAAAGTTAAAAGTGAAAATGAAGTCGCTCAGTCGTGTCTGACTCTTAGCAACCCCATGGACTGCAGCCCACCAGCCTCCTCCGTCCATGGGATTTTCCAGGCAAGAGTACTGGAGTGGGGTGCCATTGCCTTCTCCAACACACACATTGCTGCTGCTGCTGCTAAGATGCTTCAGTCGTGTCTGACTCTGCGGCCCCATAGACGGCAGCCCACCAGGCTCCCCTGTCCCTGGGATTCTCCAGGCAAGAACACTGGAGTGGGTTGCCATTTCCTTCTCCAGTGCATGAAAGTGAAAAGTGAAAGTGAAGTCACTCAGTCGTGTCCGACTCTTAGCGACCCCTGGACTGCAGCCCACTAGGCTCCTCCATCCATGGGATTTTCCAGGCAAGAGTACTGGAGTAGGGTGCCATTGCCTTCTCCGACATACACATTAGATGAAAGCTATTATCATCTTATCCTCCCAATTTCACTTTTGAGAAAACTGAGGCTCACCGAAGTTATAAAACACATAGCACCTGAATTTTAAACCCAGCAGTTCAATTCCAGAACCCGTTTGTTTAAATAATGTATTCCAAAATTGTCTTATCCCCAAATGTTCTAAATCCTTCCCTTAGAGAAGAGTGTGCTTGAGAAGACGTTCCAAAGTCTATTTATTATACACTTTTCCTAAAAGTAAATGCCAAGACCCATGAACACTTCCTATAAATGAATAATGCAGTGAAAACTTCAGAAATGTATAGATTGGTGTCATGGCGAGTCTGCTTCCCTAACAAGTTTATCTTTGATCAGTGGCTCATTTACATGGATTTTGTCTGTGTGTCAATCCTCGTGATTTGTGGCACTGCATATTTTAGAGCTTGACATATGCATTCTTTTCACAAGCCACGTTTCACAGCAGCCTCCATTGTCTATGATAATGTAGAAAGCACGTCGGTAATATAGAAAGCCCAGTTTCTTTCCACATTATGTGAAGACAGTTATTCAGACAAGTCTAACAATTGTTCTACCCTCCTATGTGTTCACTAGATTGCCATATTTCCCTGCGGATAAAATATCTATTTATTCAAGAGCATATCTACTAAACATCCCCTCTCTCCTCTGCACTGAGCCTAGGATAAGAGGTACACGAGAAATAAATGACTCTTTTACAGACAATCCAGGGAGTCGCAGAGTTTGACATGACTGAGCGAATGAGCACACAAGGGAGAGAGACAAAAAAACCCATAATTAAGAATAATTATTATTTAAAATAAAACCTACAGGGTTCAACCAACACTGTAGATCTATGCCTGGATGCCTGTAACAACCTTACTCTTATTAGAATAGACAAGGAAATCCTTTCTGGAGTGGTAGCATTGGGGTTCACCCTGACAAATTCAGAAGATTGAGAAGATGTGTGCAAGGAGTTGTCTTTAATCAAAGTACTCAGGAAATGTAGAAGCTGTGTTATTCAAGTGTTGTTAAAATGAGAGAACCAGGAAGCCACATTTGTTCCTGCCCTTCTCATGAAATATAATTGCCTTCTTTCCTTTCTTGGTTGTGAAAGTGTGAATTGTTCAGTTGTGTCCGACTTTTTGTGGCCCCATAGACTGTAGCCCTCCAGTCTTCTCTGTCCATGGGATTGTCCAGGCAAGAATACTAGAGTGGGTAGCCATTCCCTTATCCAGGGGATCTTCCAAACCCAGGGATCGAACCCTGGTATCCTGCATTGCAGACGATTCTTTACCATCTGAACTACCAAGGAAGCCCTCCTTGGTTATATATATTCAATCAAGATGAACGTTGCTCTGGTTAATCAGGGTCCCACAATCCCCTCAATGGCATAGTTCCCATTCTAAGTCTAGGCTCTGTGCTACCTTCAGGTTTGAAATGGGGCACACCCACCAGGAGAAGGTGATGTGAACAGAGACATAGCTTGGTGCCTGAGAAACTTTGGAGCTCCCAGACCTGTAAAGCAAGACCCCAGAACAGCCTCTGACACTCAATATCAGTTGAAAAATAAAGAAGGAATAGATGAAACATCCTGAGCATCTATCCCCTCACTTGTCACATCAGATAAATACTGAATAATTGATACAATTATACAAGGCTTAAATTAGACTAAATTAGACTAAAGTGTTTAGTTCAGGGCTGGGTTCATGGAAAACCTGAAAGAGATGGTAGCCACTGTGATGAAGAGGCAGAGACTAGGAAGACATATATAATGTCATTCATTTGTATTTCTGCAATGACCAGCACATTGCCCTTAGCTTGCAAGCTAATTAGGTGCTGGCACTTATGAGACATGTACATGGGGTCTGAGGATTTTATTCCTTGTGGACAAGACCTCCAATATATTATTCACCGTTCATTTTCATGTCTCAGGCAGCTACATACACTACATGTTTAATAAATATCTGACACATAATTAGTTGATTTAGTTCCTTCCCACTCCCTTCAGAATATCACTCTTCAGGAAAGAGACCTGTGTAGTTACTTTTTTTTTGGACTGGGGCTATGATTTCTTCAATCCTAGTGAAAGTAAGGTCTGGGAATCTCTGTCTCCAAATGCAATTTACTGACTTTAATGTCACGGTCCATCAGTGACCAAAATGTGCCTTGTAACTGCCACAGCTTTCCCCAAGCTCAGCAAAGGAATGACTTACCCTCTGGGTGGGTTGTTCAAGAAGAAAAGCCTGCCTGTTACAGGAATAGCCACATCCAGGAGAAACAGCAGTAGCTGTGGGTGGCTCCCAGTGAGTTGGCTCTGACCATGAGGAAGACCGAGACGCATAAATTCTGAGGCAGGTTTTAAAGCCAGTTAAGCTCCTGAAGGGGAATATGAGTTGGGCTCCTTGGAAACTGGAACCCTGCTTAATTTACCTGTCAAAGAGCTTGATGGATTTGTCCATGGAGTTTTTAAATAGAAGATAAAGCTCTTCACTCTGCGTGCTTCTCCCCTGCAGTGGGGAACATATCCATCACTTGCCCAGATCGATGTGGCTAATTCAGGGTCTTCAGCCCACCCCATTGAGTATTCTGTCTCAACTGTGTAAATATCATTATTTGGAGTGGAATTTAAAGATCGCCAATTGTGCTCTCAGTCTGCTTTCCAACAAAGGCTCTAGGGAGCCAGATCCACAGTAGCCTCTTGTCAGTGGTCTGCTGGCATGCCCAGTAGTGGCAGCCTGGCATGTCACCATCAAAGAGATCCAGACGTGGAGACCTAGACGGGCTTCAGGAGAAGTGAGAGCTTACAAAAGTGGAATGCTCAGCCCACATCATGTTGTTGTTCAGTGGTTCACTCGTGTCCAACTCTTTGCAATCCCATGGACTGCAGCACGCCAGGCTTCCTTGTCCTTCTTCATCTCATGGAGCTTGCTCAAACTCATGTACATTGAGTCGGTGATACTTTTCAACCATCTTATCCTCTGTCATCCCCTTCTCTTCCTGCCTGTAATCTGTCCCAGCATCAGGGTCTTTTCCAATGAGTCGGTTCTTCAAATCAGGGGGCCAAAGTATTGGAGCTTCAGCATCAGACTTTCCAATGAATATTCAGGATTGATTTCCTTTAGGATTGACTGGTTTGATATCCTTACAGTCCAAGGGTCTCTCAAGAGTCTTCTCCAATACCACAGTTCAAAAGCATCAATACTTCGGTGCTCAACTTTCTTTATGGTCCAACTCTCACATGCATATATCACTACTGGAAAAGCCATAGCTTTGACTAGACAGACCTTTGTCAGTAAAGTAATGTCTCTGCTTTTTAATATGCTGTCTAGGTTTGTCATAGCTTTTCTTCCAAGGAGCAAGCGTCTTTTAATTTCATGGCTGCAGTTACCATCTCCAGTGATTTTGGAGCCCAAGAAAATAAAGTTTGTCACTGTTTCCATTGTTACCCATCCATTTGCCATGAAGTGATGGGACCAGATGCTGTGATCTTAGTTTTTTGAAGGTGAGGTTTTTTTGTTTTTTTTTTTTAATTTTATTTTATTTTTAAACTTTACAAAATTCTATTAGTTTTGCCAAATATCAAAATGAATCTGCCACAGGTATACATGTGTTCCCCATCCTGAACACTCCTCCCTCCTCCCTCCCCATTCCATCCCTCTGGGTCATCCCAGTGCACCAGCCCCAAGCATCCAGTATCGTGCATCGAACCTGGACTGGCAACTCGTTTCATACATGATATTATACATGTTTCAATGCCATTCTCCTAAATCTTCCCACCCTCTCCCTCTCCCACAGAGTCCATAAGACTGTTCTATACATCAGTGTCTCTTTTGCTGTCTCGTACACAGGATTATTGTTACCATCTTTCTAAATTCCATATATATGCATTAGTATACTGTATTGGTGTTTTTCTTTCCGGCTTACTTCACTCTGTATAATAGGCTCCAGTTTCATCCACCTCATTAGAACTGATTCAAATGTATTCTTTTTAATGGCTGAGTAATACTCCATTGTGTATATGTACCACTGCTTTCTTATCCATTCATCTGCTGATGGACATCTAGGTTGCTTCCATGTCCTGGCTATTATAAACAGTGCTGTGATGAACATTGGGGTACACGTGTCTCTTTCCCTTCTGGTTTCCTCAGTGTGTATGCCCAGCAGTGGGATTGCTGAATCATAAGGCAGTTCTGTTTCCAGGTTTTTAAGGAATCTCCACACTGTTCTCCATAGTGGCTGTACTAGTTTGCATTCCCACCAACAGTGTAAGAGGGTTCCCTTTTCTCCACACCCTCTCCAGCATTTATTACTTGTAGACTTTTGGATCACAGCCATTCTGACTGGTGTGAAATGGTACCTCATAGTGCTTTTGATTTGCATTTCTCTGATAATGAGTGATGTTGAGCATCTTTTCATGTGTTTGTTAGCCATCTGTATGTCTTCTTTGGAGAGATGTCTATTTAGTTCTTTGGCCTATTTTTTGATTGGGTCATTTATTTTTCTGGAGTTGAGCTGTAGGAGTTGCTTGTATATTTTTGAGATTAGTTGTTTGTCAGTTGCTTCATTTGCTATTATTCTCTCCCATTCTGAAGGCTGTCTTTTCACCTTGCTAATAGTTTCCTTTGATGTGCAGAAGCTTTTAAGGTTAATTAGGTCCCATTTGTTTATTTTTGCTTTTATTTCCAGTATTCTGGGAGGTGGGTCATAGAGGATCCTGCTGTGATGTATGTCAGAGAGTGTTTTGCCTATGTTCTCCTCTAGGAGTTTTATAGTTTCTGGTCTTACGTTTAGATCTTTAATCCATTTTGAGTTTATTTTTGTGTATGGTGTTAGAAAGTGTTCTAGTTTTATTCTTTTACAAGTGGTTGACCAGATTTCCCAGCACCACTTGTTAAAGAGATTATCTTTAATCCATTGTATATTCTTGCCTCCTTTGTCAAAGATAAGGTGTCCATATGTGCGTGGATTTATCTCTGGGCTTTCTATTTTGTTCCATTGATCTATATTTCTGTCTTTGTGCCGTACCATACTGTCTTGGTGACTGTGGCTTTGTAGTAGAGCCTGAAGTCAGGTAGGTTGATTCCTCCAGTTCCATTCTTCTTTCTCAAGATCGCTTTGGCTATTCAAGGTTTTTTGTATTTCCATACAAATTGTGAAATTATTTGTTCTAGCTCTGTGAAGAATACTGTTGGTAGCTTGATAGGGATTGCATTGAATCTATAAATTGCTTTGGGTAGTATACTCATTTTCACTATACTGATTCTTTCAATCCATGAACATGGTATATTTCTCCATCTATTAGTGTCCTCTTTGATTTCTTTCACCAATGTTTTATATTTTTCTATATATAGGTCTTTAGTTTCTTTAGGTAGATATATTCCTAAGTATTTTATTCTTTCCGTTGCAATGGTGAATGGAATTGTTTCCTTAATTTCTCTTTCTGTTTTCTCATTATTAGTGTATAGGAATGCAAGGGATTTCTGTGTGTTGATTTTATATCCTGCAACTTTACTATAATCATTGATTAGTTCTAGTAATTTCCTGGTGGAGTCTTTAGGGTTTTCTATGTAGAGGATCATGTCCTCTGCAAATAGTGAGAGTTTTACTTCTTCTTTTCCAATTTGGATTCCTTTTATTTCTTTTTCCTCTCTGATTGCTGTGGCCAAAACTTCCAAAACTATGTTGAATAGTAATGGTGAAAGTGGGCACCCTTGTCTTGTTCCTGACTTTAGAGGAAATGCTTTCAATTTTTCACCACTGAGGATAATGTTTGCTGTGGGTTTGTCATATATAGCTTTTATTATGTTGAGGTATGTTCCTTCTATTCCTGCTTTCTGGACATTTTTTATCATAAATGGATGTTGAATTTTGTCAAAGGCTTTCTCTGCATCTATTGAGATAATCATATGGTTTTTATTTTTCAATTTGTTAATGTGGTGTATTACATTGATTGATTTGCAGATATTGAAGAATCCTTGCATCCCTGGGATAAAGCCCACTTGGTCATGGTGTATGATCTTTTTAATGTGTTGTTGGATTCTGATTGCTAGAATTTTGTTAAGGATTTTTGCATCTATGTTCATCAGTGATATTGGCCTGTAGTTTTCTTTTTTTGTGGGATCTTTGTCAGGTTTTGGTATTAGGGTGATGGTGGCCTCATAGAATGAGTTTGGAAGTTTACCTTCCTCTGCAATTTTCTGGAAGAGTTTGAGCAGGATAGGTGTTAGCTCTTCTCTAAATTTTTGGTAGAATTCAGCTGTGAAGCCGTCTGGACCTGGGCTTTTGTTTGCTGGAAGATTTTTGATTACAGTTTCAATTTCCGTGCTTGTGATGGGTCTGTTAAGATTTTCTATTTCTTCCTGGTCCAGTTTTGGAAAGTTGTACTTTTCTAAGAATTTGCCCATTTCCTCCACGTTGTCCATTTTATTGGCATATAATTGTTGATAGTAGTCTCTTATGATTCTTTGTATTTCTGTGTTGTCTGTTGTGATCTCTCCATTTTCATTTCTAATTTTATTGATTTGATTTTTCTCCCTTTGTTTATTGATGAGTCTGGCTAATGGTTTGTCAATTTTATTTATCCTTTCAAAGAACCAGCTTTTGGCTTTGTTGATTTTTGCTATGGTCTCTTTTGTTTCTTTTGCATTTATTTCTGCTCTAAGTTTTAAGATTTCTTTCCTTCTACTAACCCTGGGGTTCTTCATTTCTTCCTTTTCTAGTTGCTTTAGGTGTAGAGTTAGGTTATTTATTTGACTTTTTTCTTGTTTCTTGAGGTATGCCTGTATTGCTATGAACTTTCCCCTTAGGACTGCTTTTACAGTGTCCCACAGGTTTTGGGTTGTTGTGTTTTCATTTTCATTCATTTCTATGCAAATTTTTATTTCTTTTTTGATTTCTTCTTTGATTTGTTGGTTATTCAGCAGCATGTTGTTCAGCCTCTATATGTTGGAATTTTTAATAGTTTTTCTCCTGTAATTGAGATCTAATCTTACTGCATTGTGGTCAGAAAAGATGCTTGGAATGATTTCTGTTTTTTTGAATTTACCAAGGCTAGATTTATGGCCCAGGATGTGATCTATCCTGGAGAAGGTTCCATGTGAGCTTGAGAAAAAGGTGAAATTCATTGTTTTGGGATGAAATGTCCTATAGATATCAATTAGGTCTAACTGGTCTATTGTATTGTTTAAAGTTTGTGTTTCCTTGTTAATTTTCTGTTTAGTTGATCTATCCATAGGTGTGAGTGGGGTATTAAAGTCTCCCACTAGTATTGTGTTATTGTTAATTTCTCCTTTCATACTTGTTAGCATTTGTCTTACATACTGCGGTGCTCCCGTGTTGGGTGCATATATATTTATAATTGTTATATCTTCTTCTTGGATTGATCCTTTGATCATTATGTAGTGACCTTCTTTGTCTCTTTTCACAGGCTTTGTTTTAAAGTCTATTTTATCTGATATGAGTATTGCTACTCCTGCTTTCTTTTGGTCCCTATTTGCATGGAAAATCTTTTTCCAGCCCTTCACTTTCAGTCTGTACATGTCCCCTGTTTTGAGGTGGGTCTCTTGTAGACAACATATGTAGGGGTCTTGTTTTTGTATCCATTCAGCCAGTCTTTGTCTTTTGGTTGGGGCATTCAACCCATTTACGTTTAAGGTAATTACTGATAAGTATGACCCTGTTGCCATTTACTTTATTGTTTTGGGTTCGAATTTATACACCGTTTTTGTGTTTCCTGTCTAGAGAATATCCTTTAGTATTTGTTGGAGAGCTGGTTTGGTGGTGCAGAATTCTCTCAGTTTTTGCTTGTCTGAAAAGCTTTTGATTTCTCCTTCATACTTGAATGAGATCCTTGCTGGGTACAATAATCTGGGCTGTAGGTTATTTTCTTTCATCATTTTAAGTATGTCTTGCCATTCCCTCCTGGCTTGAAGAGTTTCTACTGAAAGATCAGCTGTTATCCTTATGGGAATTCCCTTGTGTGTTATTTGTTGTTTTTCCCTTGCTGCTTTTAATATTTATTCTTTGTGTTTGATCTTTGTTAATTTGATTAATATGTGTCTTGGGGTGTTTCACCTTGGGTTTATCCTGTTTGGGACTCTCTGGGTTTCTTGGACTTGGGTGATTATTTCCTTCCCCATTTTAGGGAAGTTTTCAACTATTATCTCCTCAAGTATTTTCTCATGGTCTTTCTTTTTGTCTTCTTCTTCTGGGACCCCTATGATTCGAATGTTGTAGCGTTTAATATTGTCCTGGAGGTCTCTGAGATTGTCCTCATTTCTTTTAACTCGTTTTTCTTTTATCCTCTCTGATTCATTTATTTCTACCATTCTATCTTCTAATTCACTAATTGTATCTTCTGTCTGTGTTATTCTACTATTTGTTGCCTCCAGAGTGTTTTTAATTTCATTTATTGCATTATTCATTATATATTGACTCTTTTTTATTTCTTCTAGGTCCTTGTTAAATCTTTGTTGCATCTTCTCAATCCTTGTCTCCAGGCTATTTATCTGTGATTCCATTTTAATTTCAAGATTTTGGATCAATTTCACTATCATTATTTGGAATTCTTTATCAGGTAGATTCCCTATCTCTTCCTCTTTGGTTTGGTTTGGTGGGCATTTATCCTGTTCCTTTATCTGCTGGGTATTCTTCTGTCTCTTCATCTTGTTTAAATTGCTGATTTTGGGGTGTCCTTTCTGTATTCTGGCAGTTTGTGGAGTTCTCTTTATTGTGGTGTTTCCTCGCTGTGTGTGGGTTTGTACAGGTGGCTTGTCAAGGTTTCCTGGTTAGGGAAGCTTGTGTCAGTGTTCTGGTGGGTGGAGCTGTATTTCTTCTCTCTGGAGTGCAATGAAGTGTCCAGTAATGAGTTATGAGATGTCTATGGTTTTGGGGTGACTTTGGGCAGCCTGTATCTTGAAGCTCAGGGCTGTGTTCCTTTGTTGCTGGAGTATTTGCTTGGTGTGTCTTGCCCTGGAACTTGTTGGCCCTTGTGGGGTGCTTGGTTTCAGTGTTGGTATGGAGGCGTTTGATGAGCTCCTGTCAATTAATGTTCCTTGGATTCAGAAGTTCCCTGGAGTCAGGGTTTGCACTTAAGCCTCCTGCTTCCAGTTATTGGTCTTATTTTTACAGTAGTTTCAAAACTTCTTCTTCTATACAGCACCATTGATAAAACATCTACGTTAAAGATGAAAAGTTTCTCTACCGTGAGGGTCACCCAGAGAGGTTCACAGCGTTACATGGAGAAGAGAAGAGGGAGGAGGGAGTTAGAGGTGACCCAAATGAGATGAGGTGGAATCAATAGTGGAGAGAGTGGGCTAGCCAGTAGTCACTTCCTTATGTGCACTCCACAACTGGACCGCTCAGAGATGTTCACGGAGTTATACAGAGAAGAGAAGAAGGAGGAAGGAGACAGAGATGGCCAGAAGGATAAAAGGGGGGAATGAAAAGGAGGGAGACAGATCCAGCCAGTAATCAGTTCCTTAAGTGTTCTCCACCGTCTGGAACACACAGAAATTCACAGAGTTGGGTAGAGTAGAGAGGGGTTAGGGAGGAGACACAGGCGACCTGGTGGAGAAAAAGGAGAATCCAAAGGGAGAGAGAGCAGTCAAGCCAGTAATCTCGCTCCCTAGTGAAAAATGGGTACTGAAGATTGGGTTCTTAAAGGTACAAAATTGGTAACAAATACATAAAAGCAAAAATTAAAAATCTAGAGTATAGTTTGGAATTTCAAAAATACGATGTTAAAGAAAAGAAGAAGGAAAAGAAAGAGAGAAAAAACAAACAAACAAAAACAAACAAGGTCGCGAAAATTATAAAGAGAGTACAAGTACAAAATTGATATCAAATACCAAAAAGCATAAATTAAAAATCTAGAGTAGAGTTTGGAATTTCAGATATACAATGTTATATAAAAGAAGAAGAGAAAGAAACAGAGAAAAAAAAGTCACAGAAATTATAAAAAAAACTAGCTACAAAATTGATAACATATACCAAAAAGCTAAAATTAAAAATCTAGAGTAGAGTTTGGAATTTCAAAAATACAATGTTAAAGAAAAGAAGAAGAAAAAAAAAAAACAAGGTCAAAAAATTATAAAAAATATATATATGAAGTTTGCTGAAGAAAAAAATAGGGTTTTTTTTTTTTTTTTTTTTTTTGCAAAGTAATAGGTTATAAAAGTGAAAATTAAAGGAACAATAGAGGCCTTAAAAATTTTTTTAAAATTTTAAAAAAAGAAAGAAAGAATGATCATAAAAATAGTAAAAATATATCTAGGACTTTCTCTGGTTTTGTTGTGAGTATTGTGGGTTCAGTTCATTTTCGGCTAGTTCCTTGGTCCAACTTATATTTCTCAAGATCTATAGGCCCCTTCCTATGTAGTCCGTAGTAACCACAGGGTTTTAATCTATTGCCTGTAGCTTCCAAGGCGGTTCCCTCTGTTATAGCTTCTTCTGTTTGCTGGTCTCTTCAGTGTCTGGTTTCCGCCCTGACACAAAGGGGACGGTGGAGGACACTATTTTTTTTTTTTTTTTTTTTTAGGCTCACTTGTTCAGTCCCGCTGTGGGGAGGAGGGAGGGATGCTGCAAACAAATAACACTGGCCTGCGCTCGCAGTGCCTCAGCCACACTGGGTCTGCCCCCGCTCACAGCGCATGTAGCCTCCCTGCCCACACTGCTCGGGCTCTAGGTTGTTCCCCCGGGAACCATCCAAAGCTGGCCCTGGCCTGCATGCACCTCCCAGGTCCAAGCTGCTCAGGTTCAGGCACTCAGGTAGTCCACAGAGGTGCAGACTCGGTTGGGCCTGTGTTTTGTGCTCTTCCCAGGTCCGAGCAGCTCAGGTGATGAGGTGTTTGGCGGGCGCCAATGCTGCGACTTATCGCCTCCCCGCCACTCAGTTATCTAGGTGTACAACTGGCACACCTTCTCAGGCAGATGTTGACCGTCCAGACCCCCAAGAAGTTTTAGTTAGCAAAGAAGCCTGCTTACAGTTTTATAGATAGTGTCTCTCTGGGGCTGCGATTGCCCCCTTCCAGCTCTGGCTGCCTGTCACCGGAGGGGGAAGGTCTGCAGCCGGCTATCTCTGTTCAATCCTTTGTTCCATGCGCGGGCCTGGTGGTGTCATAGGTTAGGGCTGGCTTTTTGCGTGGTAGATATCCCACAGTCTGGTTTGCTAGCCCAAATTATTTCGCTCAGATAGCGCTCAGGGTATTCAGGCCAGGTTCTTACTCTAAGTGACGCAGCCCGTGCCGTGCCTCCCTGCCCAGCCCCGCTTGCTAATGGCGTGTGCAGGCGTCTGCGCTGCTTCTCTGCTGGGGGAGTTACCGTAGGGCTCGCAATCTGCGAGTTTTAATTGTTTATTTATTTTTTCTCCCTGTTATGTTGCCCTCTGTGCTTCCAAAGCTCGGCACAGATTCGGCAGTGAGAAGGTTTCCTGGTGTTTGGAAACTTCTCTCTTTTTAAGACTCCCTTCCTGGGATGGAATTCTGTCCCTCCCTCTTTTGTCTCTTTTTTTTTCGTCTTTTATATTTTTTCCTACCTCCTTTCAAAGACTTGGGTTGCTTTTCTGGGTGCCTGATGTCCTCTGCCGGCATTCAGAAATTGTTTTGTGGAATTTACTCGGCGTTTAAATGCTCTTTTGATGAATTTGTGGGGGAGAAAGTGTTCTCTCCGTCCTACTCCTCCACCATCTTGGCTCCTCTGAAGGTGAGTTTTAAGCCAGCTTTTCACTCTCTTCTTTCACCTTCATCAAGAGATTTTTTTAGTTCCTCTTCCCTTTCTGCCATAAGAGTGGTATCATCTGCATATCTGAGGTTATTGATATTTCTCCCAGAAATCTTGATTCCGATTTGTGTTTCATCCAGCCCTGCATTTCACATGATGTACTCTGCATGAAGTTAAATAAGCAGGGTGGCAATATACAGCCTTGATGTAATCCTTTCCCAATTTGGAACCAGTCTGTTGTTCCATGTCCAGTTCTAACTATTGATTCTTGACCTGCATACAGGTTTCTCAGGAGACAGGTCAAGTGGTCTGGTATTCCCATCTCTTTAAGAAATTTCCACAGTTTGTTGTAATTCACACAAAGGCTTTAGCATAGTCAATGAAGCAGAAGTAGATGTTTTTCCAGAATTCTCTTGCTTTTTCTATAATCCAATGGATGTTGACAAGTTGATCTCTGGTTCCTCTGCCTTTTTTAAAACCAGCTTGAACATCTGGAAGTTTTCGGTTCACACTGTGGAAGGCTAGCTTGGAGAACTTTGAGCATTACTTTGCTAGTGTGTGAAATGAGTGCAATTGTGTAGTAGTTTTAATATTCTTTGGCATTGCTTTTCTTTGGGATTGGAATGAAAACTGACCTTTTCCAGTCCTGTGACCACTGCTGAGTTTTCAGTGTTTGTTGATATATTGAGTACAGAATTTTAACAGCATCACCTTTTAGGATTTGCAATAGCTCAGCTGGAATTCCTACACCTCTACTAGCTTTGTTCATAGTGATACTTCTTAAGGCCCATTTGACTTCGCACTCCAGGATGTCTGGCTCTAGGTGAGTGATTACACCATCATGGTTATCTAGGTCATGAAGATCTCATTGTATAGTTCTGTGTATTCTTGCCACCTCTTCTTAATATCTTCTGCTTTTGTTAGGTCCACATTGTTTCTGTCCTCTATTGTGCCCATCTGTGCATGAAAAGTTACCTTGGTATCTTTAATTTTCTTGAAGAGATCTCTAGTCTTTCCCATTCTCTTTGCATCAAACTCTTAAGGCTTTCTTATCTTTCCATGCATTCAGATGGATATATCTTTCCTTTTCTCTTTTGCCTTTCTCTTCTCTTTTTTGCTCAGCTATTTTTACAGCCTCCTCAGACAACCCTTTTGCCTTTTTTGCATTTGTTTTTCTTGGAGATGGTTTTGACCATTACCTCCTATACAAGATTATGAACCTCCATCCATAATTCTTCAAGTACTCTATCATATCTAATCCCTTGAATCGGCTTGTCATTTCCACTGTTTAACTGTAAGGGATTTGATTTAGGTCATACATGAATGACCTAGTGGTTTTTCCCTACTTTTTTTCAATTTAAGTCTGAATTTGGCAGTAAAGAGTTCATGATCTGAGCCACAGTCAGCTCCCGGTCTTGTTTTTGCTGACTGTATAGAGCTTCTCCATCTTCACCTGAAAAGAACATAGTCAATCTGATTTTGGTATCAATCATCTGGTGATGTCCATGCATAGAGTCGTTTCTCGTGTTATTGGAAAAGAGTGTTTTCAAAGACCAGTGTGCTCTCTAGGCAAAACTCTGTTAGCCTTTGCCCTACTTCATTTTGTACTCCAAGGCCAAACGTGCCTTGAAGTTTGTTACTTGTTACTCCAGATATCTTTTGACTTCTTACTTTTTCATTTCAGCCCACTCCACGGTTTCTCACAATTTTTCAATATTCTTTAATCCACTCCCCTCAGAGTTCTGCACATTCTTAGCCTCTCATAAGGAAGCATGCTTTGGCAGGCAGGGATTAAAAAATAGACAAGTCTTAGAGATTCCTTATCTCCATGAAATATAAGTAAGAGAAACATTATGAATTCTGGGTGCAGAATATCTATTAATATACAACCCTTGGATTATATGTTTCAACAGAGACTGAAGAATCAATATAAAATCACTAATAAATAAATACTCAGTGTGCCTGTTTGATTCACGGTTTTATAACAACTGTAAGTGTAAGCACAAATGTGAATTTATGTAACATCTTTATCCTTCAGTTGCCAGTAATAACATATAATTCTATTTATTTCAGCAAGGTGAACTGAATACAAAAATTTCCACATTTAATATATCATTGTGTTTCTTTTTAAAAGTGCTTTTTTTAACAATGGAAATAAATAATTGAATTCAAGTTCTTCTGGCAGAAAAAAGTATTAAGAACAAAACATTTATATTCATATGATTGGTAAACAACTGTTTTTACATATCAACATTGATATAAAGTGAAAGAATTCAAAGTACCTTTTTTTTAATTTAATTTTATTTTTAAACTTTATATATTTCAAAGTACCTTTTTTATCATCTTTAAACAATAAAAGATTAAGAGGTCTACAGACTGTTTAAATTTTTAAATCTTATTTCATTTACAAATAAAAAAGATATCTGGTTCTAAGATGGCAATTTGAACTCCATTGCTCATATATTTAGCCCTCCAAAACACCACAAGTGTGCTCCAAAACATAAGCATATGTTCATATTGCAATGTAAGTATGAACTAAGATGGAATTTTTCTATTACCTTTTTAAATGCGACACCAATGCAGATGTCATAATGGAGAGACTGGTTACCTTAAAAATAAAAGTTTTATAGTTACAAAAATACCAGATAGAAAGTCAAAAATCAAATGACTTGCTAAAAAAGCATTGGCAACATATGATATGATGTCAATATTCTTAATATACAATTAATTCTTACATATCAGGAAGAAAGACACCCTAGAAACCACAATATAAAAATAGGATAATAAGATGAAAAGGCAATTCACCGAAGGAGGGCAAATGATCAACACATTCTGGAAAAGATGTTTATACTCACTGATAGTAAAGAAGAAAAGCAAATTAAAGTCCAGATTAACAAAAATGTAGAAGAATGATATTACACAATATTAGCGGACATGTGGGGAATTAGTTATTTTCACATATTCTTGGTACAAGTGTAAAATTTCTATCTTCATGAAGAGCACTTTAAAAACATGAAATAAAATCTTATCTATCCACATTGACACAAAAAATTTCACTTGAAGGAATCTATCCTTAAATAATATTAATTCAAGAATATTAATTCAAGAATGTTCAGTAAGGTATTGTTGAGTACATCATAAGAAACAGTATAAATACCCATTGATAGTGATCTAGTTAATAATTATGACACTGTAGAATGATACACTGGGGTAATATGTAGCCATTTTAAATGTCATGAATATACAAGTATCAAAACAGTTCTTTCTGTCCAATTGTAATGCTATTAAGAAAAGTTTTGTATTGCTTTTAGATTTAGGAATTAAAACTTCTACTTACTAAAAATATCAAATATCATTTCTTTCTCCAGGGCATCTTCCTGGACTTTCATAAAGTCTCAAGGACTTTAAACAACATTGAGAGAAAATTGTCACAATTGAATTGATATTTTTGTTTCTATTATAGGCCAATCTTGAATACATATGCATAGTTATTTGAATATGTCATTTGTATTCATTTCTAAAATATCTTATTTTAAATATATTTACTTATCTTTGAGGCTAAGGGAAGATTTTTAAGGATGTTTTATTTATTACTTGTGTATAGTTAAATTTGGCTTTTATTTCTCAGGACTGCTAATGACAGTGTTGTGCTTTGCATTTGAAAGTAATACTGCTAATCTTCCCTATGAAATTTTACCCCTAGGAAAGGGAAATCACCATGGATGCTATTTCTCCTTGTAGATTAATGTTGATTTACTCACATTTTCTTAAATATGTGCATACATACATAAGTAAGCAAATAGATAGAATATAATTAGTTGATGTATATTATGGGAAATAAACGTGAGCAAAGCGTGTAGGGACTCAACAATGTGTGAGAGCAATATTACAAAAAACTGGTTGGTATATTTCCTTATTTTGAAACAGAGAGCCTAAAAGCAAAAATATCCCATAGTAACAAACATGCCCAGAGCTCAGATCTTGGTCTCTTATCCAGTCTTTAATAAAAGGGACCAAGACTCCTTAGAGAAATAACTGACTCCAAAGCTGGAGCCAGGAATAGAGGAGCTAAGCCTGCAGCATGCTATTGTGCCAGAAAGTAAGGAAATGTTCAACATTCTAACACACACACACACACTCAAGTGATGGACTTGTTTCAAAGAGATATAGGAGCTAACTGAAAGCTCCCAATGGCCAAAGCTGGAACAGTTTGAGCAATAAATAAGTAATAAGGTATTGGATTATAAGTCATAGTACAAAATACATAATAATGAGTCAACTCTGATGATCAAATAGATACAAACATAGACAATTTCCTGTGCAGAGTTCCAAATAATTTATGCAGATACTCTGTCCTTGGACTTCCCCTGATAGCTCAGTGACAAAGAATTCACCTGCAATGCAGGAGACGCAGGAGACACAAGTTCAATCCCTGGGTTGGGAAGATCCCCTGGAGAAAGAAGTGGCAACCCACTCCAGTATTCTTGCCTGAAAAATCCCATGGACAGAGGAGCCTGGCAGGCTACCATCAATGCCATTACAAAGAGTTGGACAAATGAGCAGGCACGCTCTCTTTCCTTAAGCAGATAGAGCATAACTCTTAAATTCTTCCTTGTAAACTGAGCTTAGTGACATTCCTTTGAAGCATTCTCTGTGGAAAGCAAGAACAAAAGAGTAATTCTACATTGGAGAAATCTGACAAACATAACCTCAACCAGGTGATCGAAATCAACATGAAAAGTGGTAAGTCATGTTGATAGTATGTATTGTGGCATGATGTGATGAAAATGAAACTTTACCTTTGTGGTTTTCATCCCTGAAACGTATTCAGTTCAGTTCAGTCGCTCAGTCGTGTCTGACTCTTTGCATGAATTGCCAAGTGCGACCCCATGAATCGCAGCACCCCAGGCCTCCCTGTCCATCACCAACTCCCAGAGTTCACTCAGACTCACGTCCAACGAGTCAGTGATGCCATCCAGCCATCTCATCCTCTGTCATCCCCTTCTCCTCCTGCCCCTAATCCCTCCCAGCATCAGAATCTTTTCCAATGAGTCAACTCTTCCCATGAGGTGGCCAAAGTACTGGAGTTTCAGCTTTAGCATCATTCCTTCCAAAGAAATCCCAGGGCTGATCTCCTTCAGAATGAACTGGTTGGATTTCCTTGCAGTCCAAGGGACTCTCAAGAGTCTTCTCCAACACCACAGCTCAAAAGCATTGATTCTTCCATGCTCAGCTTTCTTTATGGTCCAACTCTTACATCCATATATGACTACTAGAAAAACCATAGCTTTGACTAGATGGACCTTTGTTGGTAAGGTAATGTGTCTGGTATTTAATATGCTGTCTAGGTTGGTCATAGCTTTTCTTCCAAGGAGCAAGCTTCTTTTAATTTCATGGCTGCATCACCATCTGCAGTTATTTTGGAGCCCATGAAAATAAAGTCTGTCTCTGTTTCCATCGTTTCCCCATTTATTTGCCATCAAGTGATGGGACTGGATGCTATGATCTTAGTTTTTTGAATATTGAGTTTTAAGCCAGCTCTTTCACTCTCCTCTTTCACTTTCATCAAGAAGATTTTTAGTTCTTCACTTTCTGACATAAGGGTGGTGTTTAGGCAATCATATTTAAGTAAAGAGGGTTTTCCAGGTCCCACTAGTGTAAAGAACACATCTGCCAATACAGGAGATGTAAGACAGGCAAATTCGATCCCTAGGCTTCCCAGATGGCTCAATGATAAAGAAGCAACCTGCCAATCCGTTCAATCCCTGGGTTGGACAATCCCCTGAAGGAGGAAATGGCAACCCACTCCAGTATTCTTGCCTGGGAAATCCCATGGACAGAGGAGCCTGGTGGGCTACAATCCATGGGGTCATGAAAGAGTCAGACACGAGGGAGCAACTGAACACACACATTTAGTAAAGACCAAAAACGGTAAGGTGCCAGTCGTGTAGGCATCTAAGGAAGAGGCTCCTAAAGGAAATATGCTTGGCAAGTTCAAGGAAGAACAAAGAGACCAATGCCTCTGTGGTGATCTGGAGTGAGAGAAGCAGCAGAAGGTGACGGAAGAAGAGGTCAGAGAAGACTGAAGGCAGATACATGGGACTGTGTGTCATTTCAAAGTCTTTGCCTTTCTCTCTAAGATGAGCGGCCATTGGCAAGGTTTTGAGCAGAGGAACCTAACCCTTCTGAAAGACTCACTCTGTCTGATGTGACTAGGGGGGCAAGTGTGGAGTAACAGACTATTTCAGAAATTCAAGTGAGAGGAAATGGTGGCTTGGGCAGGTTTAACAGTGAAGCGGTCAAAAGCAGTTATATTCTGAGAAGACTTTTTTAAAAAGTCAACCTGGTTTTCTATCAGATTAGACGTGGGTTAACAGAAAGAGAGGGCTTCCCAGGTAGTGCTAGTAAAGAACCTGCCTGCAAATGCAGGAGACATGTGACATGCAGGTTCAATCCCTGGGTCAGGAAAATCCCCTGGCAAAGGGCATGGCAACCCACTTCAGTATTCTTGCCTGGAGAACCCCATGGACAGAGAAGTCCATGGGGTTACAAAGAGTTGGACACGACTGAAGCGACTTAGCATGCACTCAGGCAACAGGAAGAGAGAAAGCAAGAATAATTCAAGGAATTGTTATGTGTTGTGTGTTTATACTTTAACTTTTACCAAAGAAGCTTTGGGGATTTGCCCCACTTCATGACTCTGTATTGTTGAAAACTGTTAATAACCTGCTGGCAAGTGCCTTCCTGCCAGTGTTGCACCTTGAGGTTTGAGATGCCCTGCCTTTGGTCTTCGAGCTTTCTCCCAAATGATCCTTCTGTCCAATATTTTACCCCAAGGCTTCATTTCAGCTCACCTCCCCCAGCATTGCCACAAGCAGGCAGAAAGTTATTTTTGCACAAATGACAAAGCTTTGGGGTACAAGGAGATCTTACTAGTGGGAAATTGTTGAGTTCCTAGGAAGGGAAAACACCATGATGCCAAAAAAAAAAAAAAAAAATGTTTTCTGCAAAGCATTTCCAAATAAAATTCTAGTTAGATGTTACACTTTAAAGTGCAGAAACTAACAGTGAGTAGAGGTTTGTCCATGAAACACCCAATTGAGATTAATGGCATCTATCTTTGTCTCCATTACCATCATAATAAATTCTTTCTTTTTATTATTATAAGTAGTGGAACTTTTATTTTTTCCAATTGACTGTTTTTATAAAATAAATAAAAAGTAAGAAGACATTTCGAGTTATACAAATAAACAATGCTATATGCAGAAAAATGAAGATATTCCTAAAATTAAACCATAGACATATATTTGGTACCACTGTATTATAGTTCAGAAAAATCATTGACCACTGAGAAATGAAAGTCTGAATTCAACATATGAAAAGTGCTCAGAGACATCAGTGTAAAATGTGCAATGTAGGGATTACAAAAACAAACCAAAAATAATTTTGGCTCCTTTTTCTGGCCTATTTGCTTCGTAAACACACACACACACACACACACACACCCTTATTCAGCTTTGTAAGGACACGGATCAGTTCCCATCATCATAGGAACAGTAATATGAGAAAGCTGTTAAGATAGTATAAACATGGTCATTGAAAATCCCAATTCTAGGCATTCTTTTCACTTTTTTCCATATACAGTACATTACTGTCTAACAGCATCTCCCAGATTGCCTCTGACACTAAATTTGCACAAAACATCTTTGAAAAAAAATATATATATATAATATATTCAATAGAATATAGCTCAGCCATTAAGTGAAACAATGCCATTTGCAGCAACATGGATAGACCTGGATATTATCATACCAAGTGAAGTAAGCCAGACAAAGACTAATATCATATGATATCACTTATACATGGAATCTTAAAAAAATTAAACAAATGAACTTATTTACAAAACAGAAACAGACTCACAGACTTAGAGAATGAATTTATGGTTACCAGAGGGAAAGGGTAGGGGAGAGGGATGGATTGGGAGTTTGTTATTGACATATACGCACTGTTATATTTAAAATAAATAATCAACAAGGGTCTACAATAAAAACAGAAATATTTTTTTAAAAAAGAAAGAAAATTCAAACAAAAAAATCTTTGACAGAGCATATGCTCCAGTTTCTAGTTGTCAAAGAATTGTTCTCCATAATATTTTATTTTGATGGTTGCACATCAAGTTGTCACTCAATATAAATCTATTTCATTTAATATCCCCTGGTCCCTACAATGCAGATATGGACTCCAAGGAAGAAAGGAAATCAGCCCACATATCCCAGCTTCTAGTCAAGGCAGTGAGTGCAATGCAAGCAGGAAAGAGAGCATGTTACTCACAGCCTATAGCAATCAATGCAAATATATGCTACGGTTAGGTGTTTTAATGCCAATAACAGACATCCTGTGATTGATGAATTTCACAACTGTTTTCTCTGTAGCTGCTTAATTCAACCTTCTGGCAGAGGTGGCTGCATGCTTCAGTAAGTCACAACACCAGCATATCATGCTCAACCTCTAATAGGTCAAAGTATGAGTTGGACTGTGAGTTGGGTCATCTGAAGGTTGATGTGAAGTTGCTATATAATGTGATTGTTCAAATTTCATTAGCTTCCTAAAAAGTACCAATCAACTGGCAAACAGAGCAATACTGGTGGCTGGTTCTATGGTCATTTCTGTCCGGCCTTTGACATGATCACCTAGAAATGCTGTACCAGTGACTACAGATTAATCCCACAGGAAGTCCTTGTCAAAAGCTTCAACTCACCTTGCCATGGATAATATAACTTTGTCCCTGGGAAGTTGTGTTTTCTTCTAAATGACTACCGTTTGCATATACATTTATTTGAAAACTGTCCTGCTCTTTAAACAGGAGAAAAAACTGATATAGCCATTTAGAAAAACAAATTTTAAAAGGCATATGCTTTAGGTCTTAGAAATTCTGAATCTTGTTAACTCCAAAGAAAATGATTGATACTGTAAAACTGATGGTAACAAAAATTTGGAAACAATCTCAATGTTTGTGTGAGCAAACAAACAGTGGAGGAATAGACAGAAAAAAATGCAGTATAATTATACCACGGATAACTACACTGCAGTTAAAAGAATCAAGGTACATTTATCATACATAAACAGATGCAACAAAAACATAAAGCTGAATCAGAAAAAATCAAGTTGCAGTGTGTATAATACAATCAAATAATCTGTTTGTGTCAATTTTAAAATTCTATCAGTTCAGCTCAGTTCAGTTGCTTAGTCGTCCCTGACTCTTTTCGACCCCATGGACCACAGCATACCAGGCTTCCCTGTACATCACCAACTCCTGGAGTTTACCCAAACTCATGTCCACTGAGTTGGTGATGCCATCCAACCACCTCATCCTCAGTCTTCCCCTTTTCCTCTCGCCTTCAATCTTTCCCAGCATCAGGGTCTTTTCAAATGAATCAGCTCTTTGCATCAGGTGGCCAAAGTATTGGAGCTTCAGCTTCAACATCAGTCCTTCTAATGAACACCCAGGACTTATCTCTTTTAGGATGGACTGGTTGGATCTCCTTGCAGTCCAAGGGACTCTCAAGAGTCTTCTCCAACACCACAGTTCAAAAGCATCAATACTTCGGCGCTCAGCTTTCTTTATAGTCCAACTCTCACATCCATACATGACTACTGGAAAAACCATAGCCTTGACTAGATGGATCTTTGTTGGCAAAGTAATGTCTCTGCTCTTTAATATGCTGTCTAGGCTGGTCATAACTTTCCTTCCAAGGAGTAAGTGTATTTTAGTTTCAAGGCTACAGTCACCATCTGCAGTGATTTTGGAGCCCAAAAAAATAAAGTCTGACACTGTTTCTCCATCTATTTGCCATGAAGTGATGGGACTAGATGCCATGATCTTAGTTTTCTGAATGTTGAGCTTTAGCCAACTTTTTCACTCTCCTCTTTCACTTTCATCAAGAGGCTCTTTAGTTCTTCTTCACTTTCTGCCATAAGGGTGGTGTCATCTGCATATGTGAGGTTATTGATATTTCTCTCGGCAATCTTGATTCCAGCTTGTGCTTCCTCCAGCCCAGCATTTCTCATGATGTACTCTGCATATAAGTTAAATAAACAGCATGACAATATACAGCCTCGATGTACTCCTTTTCATATTTGAAACCAGTCTGTTGTTCCATGTCCAGTTCTAACTGTTACTTCCTGACCAGCATACAATTTCTCAAGAGACAGGTCAGGTGGTCTGGTATTCCCATCTCCTTCAGAACGTTCCACAGTTTATTGTGATCCACACAGTCAAAGGCTTTGGCGTAGTCAATAAAGCAGAAATAGATGTTTTTCTGGAACTCTCTTACTTTTTCAATGACCCAGAAGATGTTAGTAATTTGATCTCTGTTTCCTCTGCCTTTTCTAAATCCATCTTGAACATCTGGAATTTAACGGTTCATGTATTGCTGAAGTCTGGCTCGGAGAATTTTGATCATTACTAGCGTGTGAGATGAGTGCAATTGTGCGGTAGTTTCAGCATTCTTTGGCACTGACTTTCTTTGGGACTGGAATGAAAACTGACCTTTTCCAGTCCTGTGGCCACTGCTGAGTTTTCCAAATTTGCTCACGTGTTGAGTGCAACACTTTCACAGCATCACCTTTTAGGATTTGAAATAGCTCAACTGGAATACCATCACCTCCACTAGCTTTGTTTGTAGTGATGATTCCTAAGGCCCACTTGACTTCACATTCCAGGATGTCTGGCTCTAGGTCAGTGATCACACCATCGTGATTATCTGGGTTGTGAAGATCTTTTTTGTACAGTTCTGTGTATTCTTGCCACCTCTTCTTAATATCTTCTGCTTCTGTTAGGTCCATACCATTTCTGTCCTCTATCGAGCCCATCTTTGCATGAAAATTTCCCTTGATATGTTTCATTTTCTTGAAGAGATCTCTAGTCTTTCCCAGTCTATTGTTTTCCTCTATTTCTTTGCATTGATCACTGAGGAAGGCTTTCTTATCTCTCCTTGCTATTCTTTGAACTCTGCATTCAAATGGGAATATCTTTCCTTTTCTCCTTTGCCTTTTGTTTCTCTTCTTTTCACAGCTATTTATAAAGTCTCCTTAGACAGCCATTTTGCTTTTTGCATTTCTTTTTATTGGGGATGGTCTTGATCCCTGTCTCCTGTACAATGTCACAAACCTTCGTCCATAGTTCATCAGGCACTTTATCTATCAGATCTAGTCCCTTAAATCTATTTCTCACTTCCACTGTATAATCACAAGGGATTTGATTTAGATCATACCTGAATGATCTAAAATTATATGTTGAACAGGATTTATATGTTGATGGGCATTTACATGTTTTAAGTCTCTGGTAGAAGGTGGATGGAAAGGACAATGTACAGGACAGGATGGAATGGAGAAAATGACCAAGAGGATAATATTAGTCATGGAGCTTTGATCTGAATAATAATTTAATAATATTCCTAGAAAGATTTGACAGAAAACCACAAAGTCTGTCAAGCAATTTTCCTTCAATTAAAAAAAATTAATTAAAAAAATATTCCTGGAGGAGGGTATGGCAACCACTCCAGTATTCTTGCCTGGAGAATCCCATGGACAGAGGAGCCTGGTGGGCTACAGTCCATAAGGTCACAAAGAGTTGGACACAGCTGAAGCAACTGTGTGTGTGCACACACACACACATTAATAATATTGTGCTAATAATAGGGGACATAACTGACTGACTCAGTTCAACTTTGCACCTAAAGTCCAGCATGGCCATAGAAAGTTAATGAGTGCCTTGTGAAGAGTGTGGCCTTAAGGACAAAAGCAGTGCAAGAAACTCAAGCTCTGTCTAGGTCATTCCAACCATCTTCCCTCCTGTGCCTCCTGCAGTCTGACCTCTGAAGATGCTGGTGGCTTAGCCTTCATATTCTGTTCAAGCTTCAGCCTCTCTGTAGACACTGCCAATGAGGACTCCATGTTCCAGGACAGCTCGGGGCTGAGAACACATCAAAACAGTCTACTTTACAACCTTGCTTATCAACACCAAAGACATCTCCATGACTATTACAGTAGACTTGGCACTCACACTAATCCATCACACCATCCTGTCCTCTGTAATCCCCTCCCCTCTCTCCCCTTAAAAAAAAAAAAAAAAGAATGAATGAATGTGAGAAAACAAAGATGCTTCAATGTGCTTTAATATAGCTCTTTTAAAGATGACGCCCATGGTCAGCAGCAGGTTTTATTCACCTTTGCAGTGATACAGGCTAAATGCAATTGATGTTCATGTTGAGATCACTGGAATGTAAATTATTTTGAAATACATCTTAAAATAGAGAAAGGTCTCTCCTTCATATTGGAAAATGACACCAATTATGGTTACCCTCAAGGCTGTGCGGTAAAATGATTTTATAACATTTGCTACAGTTTTGTTCAAATAGCCTTTAACAGTTATGTTCTTGTAGGAAGTAAAATGTGTTTAGTATAGGCCTTTTCATGGAAATTTGTTTGCCTCCAACCAAATTTGTAAAATGTACCAGTAAGAGTGCCGACTGAAAACACTCACTCAAGGAATCCCCATAGAAAGGAAAGGAAATTCAGAGAAGTAACCACTGATCTGTAGCTTTTGTGTGTGTGTGTGTGTGTGTGTGTGTGTGTGTTTGCTTTATTTTGTGTTGTTTTGTTTTTGGTGACTCCCTTAGTTACTTCATGCATTAGGTGAGTCACACTTCAGATGTGATTGGTTAACAGTATGTGGCCTTATGCCAGGACACTTCCTCATAGCTAGCTTCTGAAAGCTTGCCTACCCTCAGTTGAGCTTCTCTGGTGGCTCAGATGGTAAACAATCTGTCTGTAATGTGGGAGACCCGGGTTTGATCCCTGGGTCGGGAAGATCCCTTGAAGGAGGGAATGGCTACTCACTCAAGTATTCTTGTCTGGAGAATTCCATGGACAGAGGAGTCTTGCAGGTTATAGTCCAAAGGGTCACAAAGAGTTGGACACGACTGGGCAACTAACAATGACCCTCAGTCACTAACTCTTAGCTCGCTTTTCTCTCTTGTAATCACGCTATGACTACTAACTTACTGAACTATTTCTTAAAACGAGCCAAGAAGATCTCCATGTTAACTAGCCTGGTAGGAATACTTACGCAATAGTGGCTACTCTTGCTTCATCCCCTCAGCCCCTTCTCATTCTGATAAAGTATATGTGACCTCACAGATCAACTTCTATTATACTCACACTGTCAGTTTTTTTCTTTACCAGAAAGGACTGAGCTCTTTTTCATTCCTCAAGATTAATACTAAGTATTAATAAACTCAAATCTTCATGGTCTCAAATGATCTCAGAAGAGGAGTAGAATCAAGGCAGGCAGAGCTAGAAGGGAAAGGCATGACTGGCCATAAGACAGGCTCATCTGTGGCTTCTCATGGGAAGACAAATAGTCTGTTGGAAACCAGAGTAGAACATCTGGAGCAAAACACTTGAAAAATGGTGAAAGGAGCTCTACTCATTAAAAATAATGAAGACAGTGGTAATAATGTCAATGTAATCACTAGTTCTGAGTAATGTTTAAATCATTAGCTTTGAATGATTATTAAAATAACAAGGCACTGTAGGGACCTCCCTGGTGGTACAGTGGTTACAACTCCACACTTCCACTGCAGAGGGCAAGGGTTCAGTCCTTGGTTAGGGAAATAAGATCCCACAGGATGCATCGCACAATAAAATAAATAAATGTATAAAATAATAAGGCATTACACAGATGAATACTAATTTAATTGTCTTTCAGAGTCATCAAATACATTTCAGCAAAAAGATAGGAGTGGGGTCATTTTATAATTGTGAAAAAAGGAAAGCTTGGGAGTACTGAAAACAACAATGAAACCTCCTTCCATATTGTGTTCTATGCACACTTAGCTTCATGGAATTCACAATATTCTTTGTTTTCTTTAAACAATGTCCAGGTAATTTATTCCCATCAGCCATGAGCATGTAATGGTATATTGGATGATAGGACAGTTTTACACAGAATCAAGAACTCCTTGGTCATTTCCAATTAGACCCACAAAACTGAAGGATTACTAAGATAGGTCATAACTTGCATTTTCCTAGGGCTCATTTCTTTTTATTTTTTCCAAACAAATGAATTCTTTGTATACTATACAACTACGATTCTTTGTATATTATAGAACTTTTCCATCTGCCACATTGAGGATAGACATATTATCAGATAATGCTAATTTTTGTTAATGCATTAATTATTAACAACATTTGATCATTTTACTAAAGTCCTTTTGAATTATTGAATGCATATAATCCCCCAATACCTTTTAAGGAGGTTGGACAATGCTAACCAGAGGACATTTTGCTGAGCACTATAATAAGTCAGGAGAGACAATTTCCACACGTAATAGAGGAACACAGGCTTGGAGATATAGAGAAATACTTGACAGCAAGAGATTGTATTTAGGGGGACTCAGGTACTTTATGGATGGAAAGATTTAAAAAGACCAAGGAACTTGGGAGAAAAAAACAAGTAAAAGATAACCTGTGAACTTTTCTAAGTTCCAAACAGTTGACGCTATACCTACTCCTTTTCTTTCCCTGGCACATCTGCAGTAGATTCTACACTGATAAATGCTTGATTTTCTCTTATTGGAGTGGGGGAGAACATGAACAGAGAGTTTCAGGTGGAAGATGAAGGGACAACTGACATCTGGGTCACCTACGATATATTTCAGTAGTTTCAGCCATATCCCAAGTATGGTATTAAGCTTATTTTTCAAAAAAGTATTCAAAGCCCATTAATAGACAGATATCTTTTTCTTATCCATTGCCTTTGCATTGGCCAGCTCAGAACGCTTACATATTCATTCAAAAATGTACATTTAAAACCAGCTCTTTAAGAAACAGTCAGATCTTTGAAGGATTGGGTGTTGAATCAGATGTTCATCTTGCCTTTAAATGAACTCAGTTTAGGGACTTCCCTGGTGGTCCAGGGAAGACTGTGTTTCCAATGCAGGGGCATGGGTTTGATATCTAGTCAGGGAACTAAGATCCTACATACAGAACAGTGCAGCAAAAAAAAAAAAAAGGAACTCAGTTCAACAATAGCAGTTAGAAGAGAGCACAGTTAGTGATAATCCAGGATAAAGAGCAAGAAACACTATAAAAATAGAAGATTAAAAGATCTACTCCAGGAGAGAGAAATTAAAAAGGAATATATGGAGTGGTAAACACTTCAGTTGAATCTGAGAAGAAATTTAAAATCACCCACAATAAATTACTCAGATGTTTTTAAAAATGTAATTTACAACTCAATTTTGTTGTGCTAATGGTTTCCATGGTAAGGGAATTCACCTCTTTGTGAGGATCACAGTTCAAAGAATAAGATTTAGGTGATATAACAAATCTATTATGAAATCCACATTACATCCTATAGGAAACAAAAGTGACATGAAGAATGACAAGAAGAAAACCCTTGTACCTGTGAGATGTTAAGTGTAATATGTAGTCCAGAATTCTTAGACGTTTTATCCTTCCCAAGGATATCCCAAGAGGGACAATTGAATTGTTGCTGGACCACCCATGAGTTAGTTTAATAGCTCTACCTTTATAAAGAGAAATACTGCATGTAAGATCAGCTTATATCTTCTTAAAGACACAGAGTCTCTGTGATTCAACTCACTCTCATTGACATTATTTATTCTCTAAGGTCAGCTGAAATATGATGTCTCTTCCTGCCAAAATTATGACTTGCTTTTTGAAGAAAATAAAAAAACTGGGTCAATAAAATTTAAGTCGCTTATTCCTCTGAATGGGATTTAGGAGTAAATAATTTAATACAGGATAAGCCTGGACCATGGAAATAGCCCTACTTGAGACCTCATATGAGGTCACCACTTTCACTGAATTACATTTAGGTATCATGCCCTAAGGGGCTTTCCTGGTGACTCAGTGGTAAAGAGTCTGTCTGCAATGCAAAAGCCACAGAATATGGGGTTCGATCCCTGGGTTGGGAAGATCCTCTGGAGGAAGGCATGGCAACCCACTCCAGCATTCTTGCCTGGAGAATCCCATGGACAGAGGAGCCTGTGGGACTACCATCCATAGAGACGCAAAAAGTCAGATACAACTGAAATGATTTAGCACTTCTGGAGTTAGTGGGAAACAGACGAAATTGGCATGCTGCAGTCCACAGGGTTGCAAAACATCAGACATGACTTATCAACTGTACAACAACAACAAATCATGCCCTGGGCCTCTTCCTGTGGTACTCTGATGTTTTGGAGGACATTTTTCATGATATTACATCAAGATATTTCTGTTAGCACTCATTGGATAGTTTTTCTTATTCCAAGTTCCAATAATAATTGTTTCTCATAATTTACTAGTTTTGTGCCATTGATCATGTTTCCCTTTTTTTTGTATTTACTGCTCTAAAACCCAGTCTAGATAAGTCCACGATCTATATCTTCTGAAAATAACCTCAGGATCAATGGCTAGGGTGAGGCCAGCGAGATGCCTAGAACACAAGAATCCAGGAATTGCCAGGATGCCTCACATGACCCCTGACCTCAGTCTGGCAGTGTGCAGCATGGTGGTAAGTTTATAAGGTTAACCCTTAGTTCACCTTCTTTTCCTTAGTTCATAATTTCCTCACACGGATTATTTCAACATTTATGTATTCATTTACTTATTTGACTGAGCAGGGTCGTAGTTGCTGCAGCATGTGGTTCTTTTAGTTGGGGCCTGAGATTCTAGTTCCCTGACCAGGGATCAAACCCAGGATCCCTGCATTGGGAGTGTGGAGTCTTAGCCACTGGAACACCAGGAAAGTCCCTGCTCATGTGTATTTTTTATCTATCTTTAATCTAAAGAGTGTGAGTAGATAAGTAGTCTAATGCTACAGAAGACCTGAAAGTGAAAGTGAAGTCTCTCAGTCGCGTCTGACTCTTTGTGACCCCGTGGACTGTAGCCCACCAGGCTCCTCCGTCCATGGGATTCTCTAGGCAAGAATACGGGGTGTGCGTTGCCATTTCCTTCTCCAGGGGATCTTCCCAACCCAGGGATGGAACCCAGGTTTCCTGCATTGCAGGCGGACGCTTTACTCTCTCAGCCACCAGACCTAGTGCTAATCAAATTTCCCAATAAAATGTATCTGCTATACTATCAGGACTTTTAGAGAGGTCATAAATCTGACACTGCTATTTATACAATGATTGCAGGCTTGTGCACCTTTGTAAGTGTTTTGCTAACAGAGGAGAGATTGCACACAGCAGTTAAACACAGCTTAAACAAGCAGATTCTGGAGGCAGTCGATTGGGATTCAACTCCCAGCTCTGCCACCTATGAGTCTCAGCTGTGAGACTGGAAGCAAGTGAGTTAACCTCTCTGAACTTCAGTTTCTTCATCTGTAAAATGAGAATCAAAGTAGATAGAAGCAAGATGAATACAGAAAAAAAAAAATCACATGGACTTCCATACTCCACCCCAACATCTCAAAGACCTTGGAAGTTGTCACTAATATCCTTTTTTGTTGTTCAGTCACAGAGTCGAACACGACTCTGCAACTCCATGGACTGCAGAATACCATGCTTCTTTGGCCTTCACTGTCTCCCAGAGTTTGCTCAAATTCATGTCCATTGAGTTGGTGATGCTATCTAACCATCTCATCTTTTGCTGCCCTCTTCTCTTTTTGCCTTCCATCTTTCCCAGCATCAAGGTCCTTTCCAGTGAGTGGGCTCTCCACATCAGGAGGCCAAAGTATTGGAGCTTTGGCTTCAGCATCAATCCTTCCAATGAATACTCAGGGTTGATTTCTTTTAGGATTGACTGGTTTGATTTTACAGACCAAGGGACTCTCAAGAATGTTCTCCAGCACCACAATTCAAAAGTATCAGTTCTTTGGGGCTCAGCCTTCTTTACGGTCCAACTTTCATATCTGTACATAACTACTGGAAAAGCCATAGCTTTGACTATATGGTCCTTTGTTGGCAGAGTTATGTCTCTGCTTTTTAACACACTGTCTAGGTTTGTCATCGCTTTCCTTCCAAGAAGCGTGAACAAATTAAAATCAACACTTTTTTTTCAGACCCATCCGAAAACTGAAGCTGCACACCAAATCATCACCCCAAAACTGAAGAGACAGGTGAATCCAGAGTCAGAGTTGCTTCTCTGGAGCTGAGAGCTGGGACCACTGATAATTGTGATAACTTTCTGGAAGCTGAATGTGGACTAGAGTGAGGAAGAGAAACTCCTGGGTGATGCAGACTTAAATGGATCCCCACATTGTGGTGTGTTTTACCTCCAGGAACCAAACAAAATACTCATTTTGAAGATCCAGAAAGATTCCCTCCTGACTCTGGCAAAGGAAGGGAAAGAGTAATCATTGTGATATTTACCCAGAGCATTCTCCACAATAAAGGTCTACTACCCAGGGGGGAACAAAAAATTACCAGAACCTTATTCCAGTTGGCAAATGCATCCGTCTCACTCTAATCCTCTATAACTTTCCTGTCTCACCTAATGGTGGAAACCACTCGAACAATATCTGGGAAGGTTACAGCCCAAAGAAAAAAGTCCACTAAAAGACTGAGATTTTTCATAAGATTACAGAAAGTTGTTACCATCACCACACTAACCACCAAACTAATGTGACTCTAGTATAATAGCTATGCAAAGGACATACCCTCCCTGAGGAGAAATGCCCAGGGAAGCTCAAAATACAAACACCAGTGCAAGGAAAGAGAACTAAGACATCTGGCACCAAAGCTACAACAGATACAAAACACAGCCCAATTCTTAACCATATCAACATAAGTTCTCAGAATGAAGGCCTATGTACCTCAGGGCCTATTAACCAAAGCAACAAATGCAACTCTCAGCAAAAAAGTATAAAGCATGCCAAATAAAAAGGAAGGAAGGAAGGAAAGAGGGAAAGCAGCCTGAGGGAACATAGCAAGCCTCAGAACCGTATTCAAGTATGATAAAGATGTTGTAATTATCAGGTCTTTAAAATAATTACAATGAGTATATCAAGGGATCATTGGAAAAAGTAGAAAAGATTCAAAAACAGATGAATATTGTAAACAGAGAACAAAACTTTAAAAAAATCAACAAGTATGCTTTCTTAGGTTCATCAATACATCAACTATCAGGAGACAAAAATGTTGTTCAGTCGCAAAGTTGTGTCTGATGCTTCGCAACCCTATGGACTGCAGCCAGGCTTCCCTATCCTTCACTGTCTCCTGGAGTTTGCTCAAACTCGTGCCCATTGAATTGGTGATGCCATCCAACCATCCCAGATGCTGGGAAAGATTGAGGGCAGGAGGAGAAGGGGACAACAGAGGAGACAAAAATGCTGACATCATATTCAACAGGGACAAGCTGAAAGCTTTTCCTCTCATATCAAGAATAAGATGAGGGTGCCCACTCTCACCAATTTTATTCAGCATAGTACTAGAAGTCCTAGAAAGAGCATTTAGGCAAGAAAAAAGGCATATAAATTGTAAAGAAAGAAGTAAAATTGTCTCTATTTCCAGATAGCATTATATTATACATAGAAAACCCTAACGACTCCATCCAAAACCTGTTAGAACTTATAAACAAATCCATTAAATTGGGTCTTAGCAATAACTTTTTGGACTTGACATAAAAAGTGAAAGCAATAAAGCAAAAATAAACAAGTGGGACTACATCAGATAAAATCTTCAGCACATTGAAGAAACTACCAGCAAAATGAAAAGACAACCTATGGAATAGGAGAAAATAGTTGCAAACCACATATCCCATAAAAGGTTAATGTCAAAAATATACAAGGCACTCATAAAACTCAATTGCAAAAAAAGAATAATAACCCAATTAAAAAATGGACAAAGGATCTAAATAGACATTTTTCTTTAAAGGAGACGTGATCAAGAGGTATATGAAAACGTGCTCAATATTACTAATTACCAGAGAAATGCATAAGTCAAAATAACAATGAGATATCATCTCTCACAAATTTTAGGCTGTCTCTTATAAAAAAAAGATAGGAGATCACAAATGCTGGGACTTCCCTGGTGGCTCAGTGGTAAAAAATTGACCTGCTAATGTAAGAGACATGGGTTCAATCCCTGAGTTGGGAAGATCTCCTGAAGAAGGAAATGGCAACTCACTCTTGTATTATTGCCTGGGAAATCCCATGGACACAGAAGCCTGGTGGGCTACAGTCC
The DNA here is from genome assembly GCF_029407905.1 of Bubalus kerabau. Classification (NCBI taxonomy): domain Eukaryota; kingdom Metazoa; phylum Chordata; class Mammalia; order Artiodactyla; family Bovidae; genus Bubalus; species Bubalus kerabau. The sequence goes on from NC_073626.1 coordinate 168,602,957, forward strand.
ATGGGATTGCAGAGTCAGACACCACTGAGCTATTAAACAACAAATGCTGGTGAGGATTTCAGTTGGTATAGCTACTTTTGGAAACAGATGTAAGGTCCTCAAGAAATTAGATATTATCCAGCAATTATACTCTTGGGTATATATCCAAAGGAAACACAATTATTATCTTGAAGAGACATCTGCATGGCTATGTTCATTGCAGCATTATTCATGGTAACCAAAGTATGGAAACAGCTTAAGTAACTGTCAGTGAATGAATGGATAAGGAAAATGTGATGTTGCATTATCTCCATATATTATATCACATTTTCTTTATAATAATATCCACATTTCCATATACATATGCATGTATATAATATTATTCAGTTTTAAAAAGAAAATAAATTCTATAATTTGTGATAACCTGGATGAAACTGGAGGGCCTTATGTTAAATGAAAAAAGCCAAGCAGAAAAAGACAAATACTTCACAGTATCAGTTATGTGTGAAACTTAACAAAAAAGTCAAACTGATAGAAATCAAAAGTAGAAAATTCATTGCCAGGGGCTGAAGTGTGGGGGAAATAGGGAGAGGTTGGTAAAAGTGTTCAAACATTCAACTGTAAGATGAATGAGGTCTGAGACTTTAATGCAAAACTTACTGATAACAGCAGATGAGATTATTATTGTATAATTGAAATTTGGTAAGACAGTAGAACTTAAATGTCCCCACAATAACAGGAAATATGTGGGATAATGGATGTGTTAATCAACTTTATGGAGGGGATTCATTCATAATGAATCTGTGTAAGATGTATATCAAATTTTCATATTGTATATTTTAAATATAAAACGGAGTACGTCAAGGCTGTATATTGTCACCCTGTTTATTTAACTTATATGCAGAGTACATCATGAGAAACGCTGGGCTGGAGGAAGCACAGCTGGAATCAAGATTGCCGGGAGAAATATCAATAACCTCAGATATGCAGATGACACCACCCTTATGGCAGAAAGTGAAGAGGAACTAAAGAGCCTCTTGATGAAAGTGAAAGAGGAGAGTGAAAAAGTTGGCTTAAAGCTCAACATTCAGAAACTAAGATCATGGCATCTGGTCCCATCACTTCATGGGAAATAGATGGGGAAACAGTGGAAACAGTTGCTGACTTTATTTTTCTGGGCTCCAAAATCACTGCAGATGGTGATTGCAGCCATGAAATTAAAAGACACTTATTCCTTGGAAGGAAAGTTATGACCAGCCTAGGCAGCATATTAAAAAGCAGAAACATTACTTTGCCAACAAAGGTCTATCTAGTCAAGGCTATGGTTTTTCCAGTAGTCATGCATGGATGTGAGAGTTGGACTGTGAAGAAAGCTGAGTGCCGAAGAATTGATGCTTTTGAACTGTGGTGTTGGAGAAGACTCTTGAGAGTCCCTTGGACTGCAAGGAGATCCAACCAGTCCATCCTAAAGGAGATCAGTCCTGGGTGTTCATTGGAAGGACTGATGCTGAAGCTGAAACTCCAATACTTTCGCCACCTGATGCGAAGAGCTGACTCATTGGAAAAGACCCTGATGCTAGGAGGGATTAGGGGCAGGAGGAGAAGGGGACGACAGAGCATGAGATGGCTGGATGGCATCACTGACTGGATGGACATGGGTTTGGGTGGACTCCGGGAGTTGGTAATGGACAGGGAGGCCTGGCATGCTGAGGTTCATGGAGTCACAAAGAGTCGGACACTACTGAGCGACTGAACTGAGCTGAACTGCAGTGTTATTTATTAGTTATACTTCAATAAAGTTAAAAAAAGAAAACTTAACATAACCTCTTTGGCAGAGTGCAAAGTGTCCCACCCTCAGCTTGCACTACCTATCATTCTTAACACACATCACTATGTGGTGAATACAATTGCTGTAAATATAAAAGTGTTCCTTTGAATAGAGATTTTAATTCAAAAGCAATGAGCCAATCCAAGAGATCAACCAAATATTCCTCCACTTCAACAGAGTCAGTGCAATCAAAGGAGAAAGACTGGGAAAAGTTAAAGAGAATATTATATTTATGAATTTGTACTAGCCAAGCATTAAGTTGAGCCATCTGAGATCTGGAAGAAATGCCTATTTCCAAATTTAAAATTGCAGCAATGTAGGCAGTAAAACCTTCATTAGAATCATCTGAAACCTTGGTTTGCTACAGCAGAAGATGTGCTTCAGAGACCATTCAGCAACTGAGAGTTAGGAATATAGGTATGAAAATGATGAAAGAAAAGACGAGAGATGGAAAGGGTACCTAGGAACCATGACACACATGTAACAACAGTTTCAGGAGAAAACAGGAGAGAAGGATGAGAGGCAACGCCCAAAATAACACAGAAAACTTTTCTTGAACTGAAGACAGGTTTGAGGTTTTGATTCAAAGAGCCCTTTGATTGACAGACAAAATAAATGAAAAAAGCCATATATTTTATGACATGTTTCTATTTCAAAAATAAAGGAAATATATTCATGATTGCTGCTGCTGCTGCTAAGTCGCTTCAGTCGTGTCCAACTCTGTGTGACCCCATAGACGGCAGCCCACGAGGCTTCCCTGTCCCTGGGATTCTCCAGGCAAGAACACTAGAGTGGGTTGCCATTTCCTTCTCCAATGCATGAAAGTGAAAAGTGAAAGTAAAGTCGCTCAGTCGTATCCGACTCTTATCGACTCCACAGACTGCAGCCCACCAGGCTCCTCCGTCCATGGGATTTTCCAGGCAAGAGTACTGGAGTGGGGTGCCATTGCCTTCTCTGTATTCATGATTAGAGGCAGAATAATAAAGAGATTGCCTACCAAAAAATCATATATTAGTTCTATATTAAACTTCCTTTCATAACATGAAATGACAGAAGGCAGTGAAGCAATGTCCATAGAGTTTTGATGAAAAATAGCTATGAATCAAGAAAGTTATAGTTACCTGAGAGAAGAGAAAGAGAAAGATATTATCAAACATGAGAAGTCTCAGAAAGATATTTCAACAAAATATATTCTCTGAAAAAAAACTATGAGTCTATGGAATCCAAAAAGAAATGATATAAATGAACTTACAGAAAGAGAGTCACAGACTTATATGATTACCATGGGGTAAGGTTGAAGGGAAGGGATTGTTAAGGAGTCTGGGATCGACAGGTACACACTGCTATATTTAAAATGGATAACCAACAAGGACCTATCGTATAACACAGAGAACTCTGCTCAATGTTATGTAGCAGGCTGGCTGGGAGATGAATTTGGGTGAGAATGGATACATGTACATATATGGCTGAGCCCCTTCTCTGTTCACCTGAAACTAACAACATTGTTAATCAGCTATCAGTTCAGTTCAGTCCCTCAGTCATGTCCGACTCTTTGCAACCCCATGAACTGCAGCACGCCAGGCCTCCCTGTCCATCACCAACTCCTGGAGTCCACCCAAACCCATGTCCATCAAGTCAATGATGCTATCCAACCATCTTATCCTCTGTCGTCCCCTTCTTTTCCTGCCCTCAATCTTACCCAGCATCAGGGTCTTTTCAAATGAGTCAGTTCTTCGTATCAGGTGGCCAAAGTATTGGATTTCAGCTTTAGCATCAGTCTTTCCAATGAATACCCAGGACTGATCTCCTTTAGAATGGACTGGTTGGATCTCCTTGCAGTCCAAGGGACTCTCAAGAGTCTTTTCCAACACCACAGTTCAAAAGCATCAATTCTTCGGCGCTCAGCTTCCTTTATAGTCCAACTCTCACATCCATACATGACCACTGGAAAAACCATAGCCTTGACTAGATGGACCTTTGTTGGCAAAGTAATGTCTCTGCCTTTTATGATGTCTAGGTTGGTCATAACTTTCCTTCCAAGGAGTAAGCGTCTTTTAATTTCATGGCTGCAATCACCATATCCCAATACAAAATAAAAAGGACAAAACAAAACAAGCAAACAAAATCTATGAGTCTAATAACCGTGAATAGGAAAATAAAACACAAACATAAAACCTTCAACCTGACATTAGTTAGGACTCCCATAATAAAGGATCACAGACTGGCTGGCCTAAACAACAGATATTTCTTTTCTTATAATTCTGGAGAATAGAAGTCCAAGACCAAGGTGTTGGTAGGCCCAGTTTCTTCTGAGGCACCTCTATTCCATCTTATGAATGGCTATCTTCTCTGTATCCTGACATGGTCTTTTCTCTCTGCATGTTCATGTCTGTGACTTAATCACCTCTTAAAAGTGAACCAGTCATGCTGAATTAGGGCTCACCTTCATGACCTTACTTTCACTTAATTGTTTCTTTAAATCCAGTCACTTTCTGGATTTAAGTCTCCAAAATCTGGATTCTGTCTCCAAATCCAGTCACATTTTGAGGTATTGGGGGTTAGGACCGCAACATATGAGCTTTAAAGGAACACAATTCAGCCTGTAAGTGGCATAAGCAGCTACACCTAGAAGAACATTTTAAAACTGCCATTTCAGTAATTAACATAGTTTTAAAGAAAATGTAAATCTTAACATTTGACTCAAAAATAGAAAACTCTGAGATTAATAATGATTCAAAAATGCAGCAGGTGGACAAAAATATTTCAAAATGGAAAAGAAAGGACTTTATCAGTGCTTTTTGTTTTTTAGACTCTCAGATTGCAGATAATCTTTAAACAACATAAACCATTCCAGATCACAGAATTAATAGGAAACATGCAAACTCTTTTCTATCAAACAAGTGTGAAACTTCCCTGTGGTCCAGTGGTTAAGAATGCATTCTTCCAATACAGGAGGCCCAGGTTTGATTCCTGGTCAGGGAACTAGGATCCCACAAAACAGCCAAAAAACAAAACAAACAAATGAGTGTAAGTCTGGTCCCAAACTCTGACTAGAATACTCTCGTGAACCAAACACTGTCCTGCCCTTTCCTTCCCAGTGGCAGGTGATGTGAATGAAAGCACAGGCCTAGCCTGGCCAAAGTGCAGGGCTTTATGGCCAGAGTGATTTGTTAGAAATGGTTAGGTGATCCAGTCAAGGTTATTCAAGGCTCCATGGGAGACTTTTGCTGTAATTATAGGAGAAAAAGGCACTTTCTCCTGATCCAAGGTTCTAAGACTGCTTAAAGGCCAGAATTAGCTTTCCAAAGCCAGGACTGGCTACATAATTTGTGGAGTCCAGTGCAAAATAAAAATTATTAGAAGTTTCAAGGTAATGATTGTTATGGGTTGAATTGCAACCCCCCCTCTACCTCTAAAATTCATATATTGAAGTCCTAACCCCTTCACCAGTGTCTCAGACTGTGATTTTATTTGGAAGTAGGGTCATTACAGATATAATTAGTTAAAGTGAGATCATTAGGGTGGACCCTAATTCAATATGACTGGTGTCCTTATAAAGGGGAAACTTGGACACAGAGACATAGAACAACATGTGAACATGAAGGCAGAGATCACAGCAATGTGTCTAGAAGCCAAGAAACATCATGGATTGCCAGCAAATCAGCAAAAGCTAGCCGGGAGGCACAGAACAGACTCCCCCTCACAGTCTCAGAAGAAA